>NC_090447.1:520451119-521718764 GCF_031143425.1 Pleurodeles waltl | reverse complement strand
GGGATGCAACGTATTTAATTTAATATGGTGCACCCCTGTGTTGTCCTGCGCGGGTGCTAAATTAAGCTGCCTGTGCCAACACAGGCATCCTTACATCATTGTGCAAGGATGCCTGCGTGGAGGGGTTTGATTGTTTATATATGGGAAGGTGTCTGTTCCTGCACATAAACAATCACTAATGGCGATTTGACACTTAAGTGCCAAAGCGTCATTTTGAAATGATTGTTTATGTGCAGGAAGGAACACCTTCCCGCACATAAACAATCATGTCTGGCATTTTGCTCTTTCTATGCGTGCTGCAGAATGCATAACAGAACACACTGCAAGTAATCAAGGGATCCCAAAAGGGGATACAAGGTAAAAGTAGAAAGGTGCTACAAGGGAAGGACCAAGTAAACAAACAGATGTTTGTCTGACCTGAGTGCAGTAAAGGGTCCTCTTTGAAAGAGAAGGATACTATGCAAACCCTGAACTAACATGGGCATGTTAACAGAACACACTGCAAGTAATCAAGGGATCCCAAAAGGGGAAACAAGGTAAAAGTAGAAAGGTGCTACAAGGGAAAGACCAAGTAAACAAACAGAAGTTTGTCTGACCTGAGTGCAGTAAAGGGTCCTCTTTGAAAGAGAAGGATACTATGCAAACCCTGAACTAACATGGGCATGTTAGTGCAGGAACCATGTTATAATTAAATCTACACATATAGGGCCTCATTACAAGCTTGGCAGTCTTTTTGGAAGACCACAGCGGTGGTGGGCGCCGAAAGACTGCCATGTTGGTGGTAATCCGACCGCCATATTAAGAGTCACACTGTGAAGACCGGCAAAAAACAGGCAACATTCCGACCCCAACAGGACACTGGAAGGCAGGAAAGAGGTGATCCCACCACCAGCACCGCCAACCCCACAAAATTCCACCCACCAAATTACGATCCACAAATCAGCACAGTGGTTCATTCAGGGTGAAAACCATTGGCGGTACGAACTGCCGCAGTCAAAACCCACTATTGTCAGAACACACCACCACATTGGATAGTTTGAATACCCCACACCTGACGCACATCCACACACCTGACACACCTACTCACTGCCCTATATAACACACCCCTACATAACCCACAATCCTTTACCCCAAAAACGCCATTCACATACACCGAGAGCAGAAAAAATTTGAGAAAAGGCACTTTTACACAATAGGCACACATACACATCTCACCCATCACACACCACACAACTACACAACCAACACAATACACAAATCACCAGCACACACAACCCACGGCAACCGTCTCACCCTCACAACGCAGCACCCACACTTCACCAAGTACACAACACTGCACACTAATGCTCACAACACCCCCACACACTGTCTACACAACCACTACTATGTCTCCACAAAACACCCAGGATTCACTGACAGCTAGTTGAGGGACATGTGTGATGAATTGTTAGGGTAGAGCCACAACTGTTTGGAGCACAGGTCCAGGAAAATTGAGTTGTGGCAAAGGATAGTCAACAGGGTCAATTCAGTAGGAAGCCATCCACACACAAGGGGCGACATCATGAAGAGGTGGAATGACTATGGGGGAAGGTGCGTTCCATGGCATCATGCCACCAGATCGCTGGGCAGAAGACTGGCAGTGGGCCCCCACCTCCTCCCACACAGTTCACATCTTGGGAGGAGAAGGTCTTAGACATACTGCATCTGAAGGGCCTGACTGGAATACCTGGGAGACTGGAGTTCGGTGAGTACCCATAACAGTCATGTTACACATTTGTCCTGTCCTGTATGCTTCTTCACCTCCCAAATACTCCCCATTTAACAAAATGTCCTACTATCCCTCCCACCTATTCACCTAATGCCCCTCTTCTGCATGCCACACCTCCACTCACCCCAAATGTACTCACAGCCCTTACCAATTGTATGTAAACTACTGGCCAAACATATCCCTACAAATCCCAGAATGCATTAACCCATCATTGTGAAAACCTGGAATGTGCTCAAGACATCACATGTAATGCATGTACAACTAAAGTACTAGCAACACTATCTAGATGGTACCTGTGAGGAGCAGTACATGGCACTGATAGCAATGGAATGTCAAACACACAATAGCAACCAGGGCAAAATATAGCTACAGCTCAGTGACCATTCCAAATGGCCACAACTCCAATTTCCAAACCCAGAAATAGACTCACCTGGGTTGGGAAATAACATGGCGGAGTCGATGCACATGCACAACATCCAGATACTGAACTATTACCACTGCATACTCACATACTGTGTTCCCACTAGAACATTATTGTGCTTTGTGCAGCTATAATGTGTCACATCTAGCAAGCCCGACCATTCACAAGGTAACAGAGCTGAACAGTCATGCCAAATATCAGCCTAAACCAGAACCCATATGCAGTGCAAACTATACCAAACTTGCATGACAGCTCCCAACATTGACAATGGAAACCAAGTCACTGAGTAGTATGTACAACAAAGGTATGTGCTGTGTAGCAGCTGTCAATGTCATTGCAGAGAATCAAGTCAAGCCACCGTCTACATCTCACAAATGTGTAGCCAAACATACAATCTAACCTGGACTCTGTGTCTCACTTCCTCCACAGGTAACCCTGCCAAAGCCACCATGGAGAGGATACCAGAGACTGCCAGTCTACCTCAGGATGATGGCCCGAGTGTGGACAACATGCCAGGATGTCTGGACAGTGACGACCAACCTGGCCCATCTGGGACACTCGGTCAGTTAATGAGTCCCAGCCTTAACCTGCCCATATCAACCCCACCCCGGGGCATCCACATCACAGTCAACCAATCACCCTCAAACATATATCCCAAGGACTGCTCAATCAATTGTGTGCCCCACAGTACAGGGACTTGAGTCAAACCTTGACACCCCAGACAATGATGGTCCTGCTACCACTGGAAGTGGGCACATTGTGTCGGGGCACAGGCACCTAGGGGTAGGTTGCATGGGAGGTAAGTAGTGGGACAGAGGATGGGGCCTCAGAAGGGACTCCACTAACTAGGAAATCATCTCCCAAGTCCTAGGAGCATGCCAATCTTCCCAGGACAGGATGGGCCAAGTAATTACCATGCTGGGGGAAAATCACAGCCTGCAGAGGGAATACTACCAGGAAGTCAAACAGCAGTGGCAGGCAGATAATGACACCAGAGCTTCCATTGCAGGGGTGCTGAGGGACATTAACACCACCATCATTGGTCTCTCCAGAAAGCATCATGCCCCTACCACTAGCACCCTAACATCTGGCCCATCTATATCTGTGGCAGCTAGTGGAATGAAGTCCTTGCCAGGGGAACCACAGCCCTCAGACACCCCTCCCTCTGTAGCTGAAGAACCCTCTGCAAACATAGACATCCATCCATACATCTGGCTGGAGCAGATACCAAGACCCAACCTTCTGCCAGTAAGTGCACCTCTCCTGATTTGTCTCCCTTGTGTGCCACTGATACACCCTGTTGACTGTTCTGAGTCATTACTCCATTTTCCCATGGACACTAGACCTGTGCAGCCAACTGCTATAGCACCTACCCTGATGAATCCACCTACCGTGACCTCATTCATCACCTTTTTGTTAATCTGTGCACCTCTAATTTGACTATCAATATATGCAGAATATATAACACCATTGAACACAGATATTGTATATGTGTCTTTAATACAACATCGACAATTGCCATGCTTGCCAACTTTGGTATGGGCATGGCCCCCTGCATCGAACAGCCACTGTAATGGACATCAGAGGGATGACAAACGCAGCAGGAGACACAGTACTACTAAAATGTCACAGGCCAGATGTAAGTGAGTGTGAAATCCTGAGGAACACCAGGGTATAGTCAGTATTCCAATCTGCAAATAGAACATGACAGAGAGTACCATAAGGATGGAAGGCATGGTGGAATGCTAAGCACACTCACAGGTAAAAAAGGTAATGGCCAGTGTAGACTACCTACCAAGCAGGGTCACCCTGTTAGGATCTATACATCACCAAGTACAGGATCTTCACATTACTATAACTTAGCTACATATGCTCTTAACCCATGGAACACACAAAGAACATCACTGAGCAACACTGTGCTAAAACCATACACTAATATAGGTCCCATGCTTGTAGGGTTGTCACCCACCTTTGTCAGTATACAGTGACCTGCAACTTGGGCATGTGTGTGTTGTGTGGACCTATGATTGTAGTATTCACATGTGAGGATTGGCATGAGTCATGTGGGTTTACTCATGTTGACATGTGGTGGCTCTGTATATGCATGTCAGGTGGAATATGAGTTGGCCTAATAGGTATTTGCTGGCTGTCCTATGTTTAGTTGTGCTTTTAGTGCTCTCTGTGATTGTCAGTGGGTGTATCATCTGTGCTAGGTAGCCCTTTGTTGCCTTACATGCATGTATGGTGTGATGTGGAGTATCTGTATATGGAGACTGCAACGAGGCCTCTAGGATTAGATACATGTAGTGATTTAGCTGGTCTGCAGACATGTATTGTGAGATTCAGATGGCACCTGACTGGGACTGCCACATTTTGTGTCTTCATTATGGATTGTATCCATAGTGTAAGATGTGTACATAGGGTTCCGCTAGGTATGTGATAGCAATGGCAGGAGCTGTGTAGTCAATTGAGTTGCCTTGACCAGCATGGTACATCCTTATCGACATGCACATGAATGACAGGAGTTGAATGTGAACATGCATGATATGGTGTTATCTGTCAATTGATGTCCCTTATGGCGACAGGGGATATATGACCTTGATGAGGACGGTTGTTCAGCTTTAGCAAGGGCATGATGTGCATGCTGACATAGTTTTACAGGTGAATAGATGGAAGGGTCCAGTTGTGGTACCTCACATGGATCATGATGACGGTGAGAGATATGTCATGAAGGAGTGGGTAGCAGTGACATGTTGTGACATGAAGGATGATTGTGGTATTCCATATCGGATTCCTTGGCCATGAGATGTCTACCTACCATTGTGCATGTTGTTATGTGTGTATGTAAAGAATGTGAGGACCCTCTCTCTTCTTTTCTATCTATTTGTGTGTATCAGCACTGGCATGCAAAGGAGACGGGGCACAGGTGAGTGGGGAAGCTGCCAGCCATGGGACCTGGAGTGCTGAGACCACTGACAGCGAGGGACCCAGTGGCCTGGAGGTCAAGGGGAGTGCCACGGGAGAGACCGGAACATCATCATCTTCGGAATCCTCCTCCAAAGAACACTCCCTGGCGGTGGCGGACCCTTCTGGGACCTCACCAGCACAATCTTTGTCTGCCACCCCCCTTTCTACCACCGCCCTCCCTGTCGCTCCCCACCCACTTGTCTGTGCCCGCTCACCCATGAGGGTGGCCGTCTCCTTCGCCCCAGGCACCTCTGCCCCTGCCCCAGTGAGGAAGCTATTGACCTCCTGAGGGCGATATCTGTGGGTCAGATGATCATCGTGAATGCCATCCAGGGACTGGCAACTCAAGTCCAGCAGAGTAATGCATTCCTGGAGGTAATTCACGGTACACTGGCAGACCTACAGAGATCCTTTCAAGCTCTGGCCTCCACACAGATGGCAGCCAGTCACCCTTTGTCTTCCGTCCCCCTCCACCATCCTCTTCCCAAATCCAAACCCCACTTCCTAAACCCAGCCAAAGCACACCGACAGACCAGCATGCATCCAAATCAACATCCAAAGGTAGCTCAGACAAGCACAAGCACCACAAGACCCACCACCGGTATGCACACACAAAACACCCACCTGCACACACAGCCACAGTCACTTCCTGCACTGACACTCCCACCACCACCAGAACCTCAGACACTACAGCTGACCTACCTGCAGTCACCACACCCACATTCACCGATCCAGTCACAACTCCTATCCTACCCACAGTCAGCACAATAGCAGACCCTAAGACATCCACCCCAGTCACCACATCTGCAGCCACCACAACTACCAACACACCTACATACAGCACATCCAGCATGCCAGACGTCCCCACCCCAACAGACAGCAAACCCTCTATCACGGCATCTCCCAGCACCTCCACCACCCCTCCTCCCAAGACACATAAACACCCACACTCACCCACCCAACAGACACCCACCACCCACAAGCATACCTCGCTCATACATGCACCCAAAAGATCCACCAAGACACCTCTTACAAGTACTACCGCTCCCTCACTCCCAAACCCTTTTGCCATGACCTTTCCTGTGTGAGTAAGAAGTATTCCTCTCAGAGTGTTCCCTTTTCCCTACTCCTCTCCCACCCCGTGATACCCCTAGATGATCAGTGTTTCTCCCCAAGTCCAGTCCTTCTACCTCCTAGACCTCCTCAGCCTCCCTGCAAGTTCTCATGCCTCTCCACGCCAAGAAGTCGACCCCTCCTAATAGTTCCCAACTGTAAGGAAATGGCTCCCTGTTGCAGTTACCCCCCACCTTTTTGCCTGATACTGATGCCGACTTGACTAAGAAGTGTGCTGGGACCCTGCTAACCAGGCCCCAGCACCAGTGTTCTTTCACCTAAAATGTACCATTGTTTCCACAATTGGCACACCCCTGGTACACAGATAAGTCCCTTGTCAAAAGTACCAGTGGTACCAAGGGCCCTGTGACCAGGGAAGGTCCCTAAGGGCTGCAGCATATGTTGTGCCACCCTCAGGGACCCCTCACCTAACACATGCGCACTGCCATTGCAGATTGTTTGTGTTGGTGGGGAGAAAAAGGCAAAGTCGACATGGCATCCCCCTCAGGATGCCATGCACACAAAATACTGCCTATGGCATAGGTAAGTCCCCCTCTAGCAGGCCTTACAGCCCTAAGGCAGGGTGCACTATACCACAGGTGAGGGCATAGCTGCATGAGCAATATGCCCCTACAGTGTCTAAGTCTATTCTTAGACATTGTAAGTACAGTTGTGGCCATATTAAGTATATGGTCTGGGAGTTTGTCAAAAACAAACTCCACAGCTCCATAATGGCTACACTGAATACTGGGATACTAGGAAGTTTGGTATCAAACTTCTCAGAATAATAAACCCGCACTGATGCCAGTAATGGATTTATTAAAAAATGCACACAGAGGGCATCTTAGAGATGCCCCCTGTATTTTACCCAATTGTTCAGTGCAGGACTGACTGGTCTGTGCCAGCCTCCTGCTGAGAGACGAGTTTCTGACCCCATGTGGTGAGGGCCTTTGTGCTCTCTGAGGACAGAAACAAAAGCCTGCTCTGTGTGGAGGTGCTTCACACCTCCCCCCTGCAGGAACTGTAACACCTAGCAGTGAGCCTCAAAGGCTCAGGCTTCGTGTTACAATGCCCCAGGGCACTCCAGCTAGTGGAGATGCCCACCCCCTGGACACAGGCCACACTTTTGGCGGCAAGTCCAGGGGAGATAATGAGAAAAACAAGGAGGAGTCACCCACCAGTCAGGACGGCCCCTAAGGTGTCCTGAGCTGAGGTGACCCCTACCTTTAGAAATTCTCCATCTTGATTTTGGAGGATTCCCCCAATAGGAATAGGGATATGCCCCCCTCCTCTCAGGGAGGAGGCACAAAGAGGGTGTAGCCACCCTCAAGGACAGTAGCCATTGGCTACTGCTCTCCCAGAGCTAAACACACCCCTAAATTCAGTATTTAGGGGCACCCTAGAACCTAGGAAATCAGATTCCTGCAACCTGAAGACAAAGAAGGACTGCTGACCTGAAGCCCTGCAGAGAAGACAGAGACACCAACTGCTTTGGCCCCAGCCCTACCGGCCTGTCTCCCCACTTCAAGAAAAACTGCAACAGTGACGCGTCCCCCAGGGTCCAGCGACCTTTGAAGCCTCAGAGGACTACCCTGCATCTAAAAGGACCAAGAAACCCCTGAGAACAGCGGCCCTGTTCCACAAAGACTGCAACTTTGCAACAAAGAAGCAACTAATCAAGACCACACGTTTCCCGCCGGAAGCGTGAGACTTTCCACTCTGCACCCGACGCCCCCGGCTCGACCTGCGGAAAACTAACTCTACAGGGAGGACTCCCTGGCGACTGCGAGCCCGTGAGTAGCCAGAGTTGACCCCCCTGAACCCCCACAGCGACGCCTGCAGAGGGAATCCAGAGGCTCCCCCTGACCGCAACTGCCTGCTTCAAGGAACCCGACGCCTGGAAAACACACTGCACCCGTAGCCCCCAGAACCTGAAGGAACCGAACTCCAGTGCAGGAGCGATCCCCAGGTGGCCCTCTTCCTAGCCCAGGTGGTGGCTACCCTGAGGAGCCCCCCCCTTGCCTGCCTGCATTGCTGAAGAGCCCCCCGGGTCTCCCCATTGATCTCTATTGAGAGCCCGACGCTTGTTTGCACTCTGCACCCGACCGCCCCTGTGCCGCTTAGGGTGTACTTTCTGTGCCCACTTGTGTCCCCCCCGGTGCCCTACAAAACCCCCCTGGTCTGCCCTCCGAAGTCGCGGATACTTACCTGCTGGCAGACTGGAACCCGGGCACCCCTATTTCCATTGAAGCCTATGCGTTTTGGGCACCACTTTGACCTCTGCACCGTACCAGCCCTGAGCTGCTGGTGTGGTAACTTTAGGGTTGCCTTGAACCCCCAACGGTGGGCTACCTTGGACCCAACTTTGAACCCTGTAAGTGGTGTACTTACCTGTGAAACTAACATTTACTTACCTCCCCCAGGAACTGTTGATTTTTGCAGTGTCCAGTTTCAAAATAGCTTATTGCCATATTTGCCAACACTGTACATGCTATTGTGATGATTCAAAGTTCCTAAGATACCTGAGTAAAATACCTTTCATTTAAAGTATTGCTTGTAAATCTTGAACCTGTGATTCTTAAAATAAACTAAGAAAATATATTTTTCTATATAAAAACCTATTGGCCTGGAATTGTCTTTGAGTGTGGGTTCCTCATTTATTGCTTGTGTGTGTACAACAAATGCTTAACACTACCCTCTGATAAGCCTACTACTCAACCACACTACCACAAAATAGAGCATTAGAATTATCTCTTTTTGCCACTATCTTACCTCTAAGGGGAACCTTTGGACTCTGTGCACACTATTTCTTACTTTGAAATAGTATATACAGAGACAACTTCCTACATTGGTGGATCAGCGGTGGGGTACAAGACTTTGCATTTGCTGGACTACTCAGCCAAAACCTGATCACACGACTAAATTCCAAAAATTGTCATTATAAACTGATTTTTGAAATTTGAGCTATTTTTCTAAATTTTAAAAAGTCCTGCTAGGGCGTTGTGTTAGTCCCTGTTAGCATTTCTTTTAGAGTTTAAAAGTTTTGTAAAAGTTTAGATTAAGTTCTAGAGATAGTTTTAGATTCTTAAAAAGTATTCCAACTTTTAGAAACAAAATGTCTCCTGCAGAAGAGATGGTGGTGGAACTCAACCTCACCCCTTACCTGCATCTTAGGATGTCAGAGTTAAGGTCTCTCTGCAAAATCAAAAAGATAAAAACTGGTTCAAACCCTACCAAAGTACAGCTCCAGGAGCTTTTGGCAGAGTTTGCTAAAAACAAACCCTCTGATGATGTCCTCACAGAGGGGGACACTAGTGATGTGGAGGATTTCCCCCCTCCACTCCTAGTTAGGGAGACCGGGGTTCCTCCAACCCTGACTCCACAAGTGATAGTCAGAGATATTGCTTCTCCCACAGGGGAGTCCAACAGCTCTAGAAGCATTGAGGGCAGCCCCAATGAAGATGACCTCCTGTTAGCCAGGGTGGCCAAAAGATTGGCTTTGGCGAGACAGCTCCTAGCCATAGAAAGGGAAAGACAAGAGGTGGGCTTAGCTCCCATCAATGGTGGCAGCAACTTAAATAGGGTCAGAGATACTCCTGACATGCTAAAAGTCCCCAAAGGGATTGTAACAAAATATGAAGATGGTGATGACATCACCAAATGGTTCACAGCTTTTGAGAGGGCTTGTGCAACCAGAAAAGTAAACAAATCTCACTGGGGTGCTCTCCTTTGGGAAATGTTCACTGGAAAGTGTAGGGATAGACTCCTCAAACTCTCTGGTAAAGATGCAGAATCTTATGACCTCATGAAGGCTACCCTTATTGAGGGCTTTGGATTCTCCACTGAGGAGTACAGGATTAGGTTCAGGGGGGCTCAAAAATCCTCGAGCCAGACCTGGGTTGATTTTGTAGACTACTCAGTGAAAACACTAGATGGTTGGGTAACTGGAAATGAAATGGATGACTATGTTGGGCTTTATAATTTATTTATGAAAGAACACATTTTAAGTAACTGCTTCAATGAAAAGTTGCATCAGTATCTGGTAGACCTAGGTCCAATTTCTCCCCAAGAATTGGGAAAGAAGGCAGACCACTGGGTCAAGACTAGGGTAACCAAAACTTCCACTGTGGGTGACCAAAAGAAAGGGGTTACAAATCCTCCCCAGGAGAAAGTGGGTGGCATTAGAAATAAAGAAAAAGAGTCCTCTGTAGGCCCCCAAAAACCAGACCAGGTGGGTGGGCCCCAAGACACAACCCAAAACAAAGGTGGGTACCAGGGTAAGAACTGGGATGCCACTAAGGCATGGTGCCAAAACTGTAGACAGACAGGGCACCAGAGCAAGGACACTTCTTGTCCCAAAAACAAACCCTCTAGCAAAATCCCAGGGGTGACCAGTGAGCCGTTGGGGATGACTCCTCAGATGAGGAGGTCTTCATAGCCTTCAACTGGAAAAAGGGCCCAACAGGCAAGTTGGAGATTCCAGAGGGAAGTAGACACTTCCACCACTTACTGGTGAATGGAATCCCAGCCACTGCCCTGAGAGACACTTGTGCCAGTCACACTATTGTGCATGACAGGCTGGTGTTCTCAAACCAGTACATCCCAGGTGAGACTGCCAGAGTGAGAGTTAGCCCAGATAGGGTCACTGATAGGCCTGTGGCTTTTGTGCCCATAGAAGTGGGTGGGACTTTTAGCTGGAGAAGGGTGGTAGTCAGTACAGACCTCCCCCTTGATTGTCTCCTTGGAAATGACTACCCAGAGGTTAGTCAGAGCCCAAGAGAGGAACTGGTCCAGTGCCAGTCCTCTCCCAAGGATTCTGGAGGTGCTACCCCTGCAGTAACTGCAAGTAGGCCCCAAAAGAAAAAGAAAGGAAAACAGAGTAGGAAAGGTGGACAACCTTTAGCCAAGGTTCCAGCAAGCCACAGAGATTCTGCTCCAGTAGGGGAGAACCCCAAAAATGGCACTGGTAAAGTCCTACCTGACCCACAAGAAGTCCTGGCTAGTCAGGCAACTGATAAATCTGAGTGAGTGGCTCCTCAGTTAACAGAAGAAAGAGTGGAAGAAGGGTGTTTACTACAAGATGTAGTAACCCCCCACTCTTACATAGCAGACAGGCACCCTGAACCCAAAGAAGCCTGTAACTTAGCTCCTTCCCTTGCAGGTGAAGAGCTAAAGGTGTGGTTCTGGGCACTGACAGCTGTCAGTGGCCTCTGTTGGGTGTTAGCCTTTATGGCTGCACTATCCTTGGCATGGTGGTCTGACCCCATGCCAAATAGCAAGTTAGGCCCCCTGACCCTGTTGGTCATGGTGGGGTTACTCCAGCTCTGGGTAACCTCTTTGGGTAAGCTAGGGGTGACCCTGGCTAAGAAAAGATTAGCAGAGGTGGATACCTCTAACCCCAAAATCGAGAGAATGGGTGAAGACAGTAAAAGCACAGACAAGAGGCAATTCAGACTAGTTCCTATCACTGTGGAAGTGGGTCAATTCCCCAGAGGGAATGACCTGAACAGGAGGATGTAAGGCAGAGTAGGCCCTGCAACAAACCAGCCTATTTCCTCTACTCTTCCTCGCCTGACAGACTAGAAAGACTCTCCCAGCTTTGGCTGAGTCTCCTGGCCTGTGGGCTAGGGAGGGATTGTGTAAGGAAATGGCTCCCTGTTGCAGTTACCCCCCCACTTTTTTGCCTGATACTGATGCTGACTTGACTGAGAAGTGTGCTGGGACCCTGCTAACCAGGCCCCAGCACCAGTGTTCTTTCACCTAAAATGTACCATTGTTTCCACTATTGGCACACCCCTGGCACACAGATAAGTCCCTTGTAAAAGGTACCAGTGGTACCAAGGGCCCTGTGACCAGGGAAGGTCCCTAAGGGCTGCAGCATATGTTGGGCCACCCTCAGGGACCCCTCACCTAACACATGCACACTGTCATTGCAGATTGTTTGTGCTGGTGGGGAGAAAAAGGTAAAGTCGACATGGCATCCCCCTCAGGATGCCATGCACACAAAAATACTGCCTGTGGCATAGGTAAGTCACCCCTCTAGCAGGCCTTACAGCCGTAAGGCAGGGTGCACTATACTACAGGTGAGGGCATAGCTGCATGAGCAATATGCCCCTACAGTGTCTAAGTCTATTCTTAGACATTGTAAGTACAGTTGTGGCCATATTAAGTATATGGTCTGGGAGTTTGTCAAAAACGAACTCCACAGCTCCATAATGGCTACACTGAATACTGGGAAGTTTGATATCAAACTTCTCAGAATAATAAACCTGCACTGATGCCAGTGTTGGATTTATTAAAAAATGCACACAGAGGGCATCTTAGAGATGCCCCCTGTATTTTACCCAATTGTTCAGTGCAGGAATGACTGGTCTGTGCCAGCCTCCTGCTGAGAAACGAGTTTCTGACCCCATGTGGTGAGGGCCTTTGTGCTATCTGAGGACAGAAACAAAAGCCTGCTCTGGGTGGAGGTGCTTCACACCTCCCCCCTGCAGGAACTGTAACACCTAGCAGTGAGCCTCAAAGGCTCAGGCTTTGTGTTACAATGCCCCAGGGCACTCCAGCTAGTGGAGATGCCCTTCCCCTGGACACAGCCCCCACTTTTGACGGCAAGTCCAGGGGAGATAATGAGAAAAACAAGGAGGAGTCACCCACCAGTCAGGACAGCCCCTAAGGTGTCCTGAGCTGAGGTGATCCCTGCCTTTAGAAATCCTCCATCTTGATTTTGGAGGATTCCCCCAATAGGAATAGGGATATGCCCCCCTCCCCTCAGGGAGGAGGCACATAGAGGGTGTAGCCACCCTCAAGGACAGTAGCCATTGGCTACTGCCCTCCCAGACCTAAACACACCCCTAAATTCAGTATTTAGGGGCACCCCAGAACCTAGGAAATCAGATTCCTGCAACCTGCAGACGAAGAAGGACTGCTGACCTGAAGCCCTGCAGAGAAGACGGAGACACCAACTGCTTTGGCCCCAGCCCTACCGGCCTGTCTCCCCACTTCAAGAAAAACTGCAACAGCGACGCGTCCCCCAGGGTCCAGCGACCTCTGAAGCCTCAGAGGACTACCCTGCATCTAAAAGGACCAAGAAACTCCCGAGGACAGCGGCCCTGTTCCACAAAGACTGCAACTTTGCAACAAAGAAGCAACTTTTCAAGACCACACGTTTCCCGCCGGAAGCGTGAGACTTTCCACTCTGCACCCGACGCCCCCGGCTCGACCTGCGGAAAACTAACTCTACAGGGAAGACTCCCCGGCGACTGCGAGCCCGTGAGTAGGCAGAGTTGACCACCCTGAGCCCCCACAGCGACGCCTGCAGAGGGAATCCAGAGGCTCCCCCTGACCGCAACTGCCTGCTTCAAGGAACCCGAAGCCTGGAAAACACACTGCACCCGCAGCCCCCAGGCCCTGAAGGAACCGAATTCCAGTGCAGGAGCGACCCCCAGGCGGCCCTCTTCCTAGCCCAGGTGGTGGCTACCCCGAGGAGCCCGCACCTTGCCTGCCTGCATCACTGAAGAGACTCCCGGGTCTCCCCATTGATCTCTATTGAGAACCCGACGCTTGTTTGCACTCTGCACCCGACCGACCCTGTGCCACTGAGGGTGCACTTTCTGTGCCCACTTGTGTCCCCCCCAGTGCCCTACAAAACCCCCCTGGTCTGCCCTCCGAAGTCGCGGGTACTTACCTGCTGGCAGACTGGAACCGGGGCACCCCTATTTCCATTGAAGCCTATGCGTTTTGGGCACCACTTTGACCTCTGCACCTGACCAGCCCTGAGCTGCTGGTGTGGTAACTTTAGGGTTGCCTTGAACCCCCAACGGTGGGCTACCTTGGACCCAACTTTGAACCCTGTAAGTGGTGTACTTACCTGTGCTTGTGTGTGTACAACAAATGCTTAACACTAGCCTACTGCTCAACCACACTACCACTAAATAGAGCATTAGAATTATCTCTTTATGCCACTATTCTTACCTCTAAGGGGAACCTTTGGACTCTGTGCACACTATTTCTTACTTTGAAATAGTATATACAGAGACAACTTCCTACACCAACCCTACCTTAAGCTTCGGCCAAACCCAAGGATCCCCCTCCCAAACCAAAGCCCAAACCCACCCTCTACCCCACCCTCAGTCCCTGAGGTGGCTGCCTGTCCATTTGATGCCCCAACCAGTGGAGGTTACATGGCAGTCAGGAGTCAAGTTGGGGCACAGACATGTGCATTTTGTGCAATTAGCACTTGACCATTTTGAACTGGTCTATGGCCTTTGTAAATATTTTTATATCTATTTATGTATTTTAATAATTATCAGGGCCAACTTGTTTTTGGTTCAAAGGTAACATCTTTGTCCTGCATTTCTTTTCTTAAGGCAGTTTTGCTATTGGCTGATGTTGTTTGTGTGTAAGCATGTGTGGTTGTGTGCATGGCATTTGTCCCCCAGTGATGGGTATGTTGTGTGATGGGCATGTGTATCTTGAGGACAAATAATTGTGTTGGTATAGTGTGGTGTTTGTGTTGACATGTGTAATTTGTGGTGTTGTGTGCCTTTGTGTGGTTGTACTGTTGCATGTGTGTGTGTGTGAGGATTGGTATGTGTGAACCGTTGTAATGTGGGTTTGCGGAGCATGTGTTATGGTCGTTGTTTGGATGTCTGATTGTGTGTACATGTCTCTGGAGTTGTAACGCTGTTTTGGATGATTGAATTGTGACGTGGAGGAATGTATTGTGTGTCATTTAGTGGTGTGCATTGTTGTGTGTGTGTGTGTGTGTGTGTGCAGCTGCTCTGTATATGGATGTTGTGTTTTTTTTGCTTGTGTGTGTGTGATGGGCATAGTGGGTGTAGTTGTATGTGCGTGTGTGTATGTGGCAGTGTGTGAATGTGTATGTCAGTGTGAGGTAACGTGTATGTGTCACCCTCGCCAGCCATCCAGAGTGTGTATATTGTGTGTGCATAGGTACTTTGACATTTTACAACAGTGACAGATAAGTGTGTTCACTCATGGTTGGTGTTGTCATCACTAGTTCCAAAGTCGTTGGGCGAGCAGGAGCAGCGGGAAGACGTGTAATTCTGGTTCCATGGAGTCTCCGGAGGAGTATGTGTTCCTGGAGGTGAGCCTCTTTTTACAGAGTTGGTTTCCGTCAGGGTTTCCGTGGTGGTGCGACTGCAGCGGACATCTTGGCGGTGTGTAGTCTCGTAATTTGCCTGGCAGAAACATGGTCTCTGCTGGTCTGAAAGTGGCTACAGTCGTCCGTGGCGGTTTGATCGCTCTGGCGGTGCCGGTGGTGCTTTGGCTGTGTTCTGTTGGGAAAACCGTCATTTTCATAATTTGGCAGTCTTCTCCGCCAGCCTATTGGCGGTAGACAGCCACTGCTCAGGACTGCCAGACTCGTAATGACCCCCATAGTGTCACTGATTCCCTCAAGCCTACAATGGTTGCAGTCTGGAATTTCAAGTAAGGAGTATCATTAAATATCTTAATAGGATAGCTAAAATATTAAGGACAAAAATATCTAAAGGTAAGTGCAATTAGGGAAGTACAGATTTTCTATTCTTAACTCCACATCTACATACCTTGAAGATATGTAGATGTAGGTACATAAAACCTATACTTAACCACCTTTTGATATTTTTCCCTCAATATTTTGGCTACAGTGTTGAGGTATAAAGGTATTCCTTACTCTATATTTACGACCCACACCACGTTCAACTAATTGATTGCCACATTCTCCATGTTTTTGAGCCCGCACACAACTCAAAAATCTTACACGGCAATGTCCCTTATGGAGCAGTCGTCACATCCAAGAGCAATGTGTGACCACCTGAGCAGTGTACTACCACTCAAATGCTTACAGACGACAGAGCTAAATCAAGACTGTCTAGAAAGTTATGGTTCTATTCAATATATATGATGTTAAATTTGCAACTAATGCATGTATTTGATATTTATTTGTATGTTTTATTTCTAAATGAATCTGTCTGCATTACTGTCTCCCTCTCACTCACTCTCTCTGCTTGATTCTCTATCCCAATTCTTTCTTTAAATCTGCTTTTATTACTCTCCTTCTTCCCTTCTCGTACCCTTTCCCACTCTACTCTCTCTATCACCTTCATTTGTGTTCTCTCTTGTTCTCCTTATTCCCTCTCTTTAGCAGTCTTTGGCATATTTTTTGCCTTCTCCACCAATCCCTCTCCCTTTAATCTTCTTTATTAACCCTCTTCTTACTTTTTCTATCTAAAGCAGATATTTAATCTTGCTCTGTTACTCTTCCTTTTCTTGCAGTTCTCATTCTTCTTAATGTTTCTCCTGTTTTTCCTCTTCTCGCTCTTTCCCTCACCTTCATCACTTCTGTTCCTTCACCTATCTGTTTATTTCTCTTCTTCTTCGTGGACAGTAAATTATACTCAAATGTACTTTCCAAGTTGGTTCCTCAGTTTCATGCATTGTCTGTGGTGGGAGTAGAGGTGTCAGCTATTTATTTCAACCTATTAACACCTTGAGCAGGATTAGCATTTTAATGAGGGTGTTCCAAAATGTATTGAGGCATGTGTCTAGTTGGCAACAAACACTAATGTCAACCTAGTTTAGTGTATTTTAGTAGGGGTTGTAGTTGCAGTTTTGGTAGTCCGTGAGCCATAGGGGTGAATATCAAGAAGACAGGCACTGTTACAATCAAGTGGAATCAAGATCTTTGCACTGGCTGTTTGTAAAATAATAATTTTCTCACAAATGACATAGGTCCTGATTACGACCTTGGTGGATGGGATACTCCATCACAAATGTAATGGATTTCCCATCCACCCTATTACAAGTTCCATTATATCCTATGAAACTTGTAAAACGGCGGGCGGGATGTCCGTCACATTTTTGACGGAGTATCCCATCCGTCAAGATCGTAATCAGGCCATAATATTGCAATGAGACAGAAGGGCATAAAATGACGCGCTTTGGATGACTGAATTAGTTTGCATTCAAAATCTAGGGCCAGATGTAGCAAACAAAAAAATTGCGACTCGCAATTTGCGAGTTTGTGCGACTCGCAAAATGCAAGTCGCAAATCGAAATGCAGGCAAAAAAACAGTGCCGAAATTGCGACTCGCACCCGGACTCGCAATGCAGTGTGCGAGTCCGCCGATTGCGATGTCGCTTTTTGCGACTGTGCAAAAAACGAACTCGCAATTAGCGAATGGCTGTCGCAAATTGCGATTAGCTTGTTAATTGCTTACAGGTGCTGCAGAACACTCCAGAAACCACTCCAGAACACTCTGGAAACACTTCCTGGCACATGATGATGACATCACAGCCAGGAAGTTTACTAATACACCTGGGAGGAGGGAGGACCACACCCTTTTATAACTGCTGAACTGCACACAGGAGAAACAGCAGCTGCCATGGAAGGAACATCAAGGAAGAGAAAGCTGAAGTTCTCTGAGAGGGAGCTGGAGGTGCTGACAGACGAATGCTGTCAGCACTATGACGAATTGTTTGGTAAATCAGCCCTAAATGTGCCTGAAGCCACCAAGAAACAGCTGTGGCAGGACATCCAGGACAAAATAAATTCCCTGGGGGTGAGCCAGAGGAGCATTGATGACATCAAAAAAAGGTGGTATGACCTCTGCTCCCGGACCAAGGAGAGGGTGGCTGAAAGGCTTCGGGAGATGAGAGGCACAGGAGGGGGACCATCGTCTGTGCCACCACCCACACCCCTGGAAGAAAGGGTGGAGGAAACCCTGGAGCAGGAGGCAGTCTCCGGATTTGGGGACCTGGACACCTCACAGCCCAGCACATCAACCGGTGAGTACCATGTGACATGCCTGTACCCCTATCAATGCCATACCCCCACCCACCATGTACACAGGGGCATGCTCAACCAAGATAGCTCCATTTCAGGGTAGCAAACGCCAGAATGATGCATTATGGGAAATGTAGTCAAGTAGGCAGTTCATAGTCAAATGTTTATTAGGAAGTGTGCAACAGATAGTAGACACTGACAGTCTGTTCCCCATGTCCCACAGGTCTCCAACAAGACACCACCACTACTCAGATCAGCCAGCCCCATGAGGACACCTCAGGACCCGCCAGCACTCCCACCTGCACGGCCAACAGCATCCCTGCAGTATCCACACCTGCTGCAACTGTATCCCAAGAGGCTGCGCCAGCAACAGGCAGGAGTGAGACAGTGGAACTCACAGGGTAGCCACCGCTGCGCAGGCGACGTAGGTCCAGGACATCAGGGCTGCAGTCCGGCCAACAACCTCCCAGCACCAGTGAGGCACAGCTGCTGCATGGTCAGCACCTACAAAATAGAATTTTAGGGAGGATTAGTGGTGTGCTGCACCGCTTTGTGCGCAATAACCAGGCCAGCATGCAGCAACTGAACTCCAGGATGGACATGATATGCACGAACACTGGGGACCTTGCCCTAGCCATGAGGGAACTGGCAGGAGGACTACTGGCCCAGGCCGAGGGTGGGCGGCGCAGGGACCGTCAGCTCCTGCACAGACTAGACAGGATGGCCACATCCATCGGCAGGCTCGCCATGAACACCACAGCCCTGTCGAGGAGGACAGTTGGGCTGCAGGTGGAAATGGGCCATTTCGCTGGAGATGTGGCTAGGGGCCTGGGACATCTCACCCACATCATTGACTTGATGGAGGCACGGCATCTGTCTAGGGGCACAGGGGAAACACCCCAGGACAGTGAGGAGGGCTCGACAGTGAGCAGTGTCTCTGCCACTGACAGTAGGGTGCTCAGGAGTACCAGGTAGAGCACAGCAGAAGCACCAGGGACCAGCCAGGCTGGCAGGAGGGGCAGAAGGTCATAGAGATTACCCTGGTCCTGTAGAAGTGGCACATGACGTCAATGTGCCACATGCCTGGTTTGCATTTTCATGCCCATGGACATTCATTAATTGTATATAGTTCAATTTCTGCACTAATAAAATAGTTATTTTTGTTTCACTTAACGAATGGTGTTTTTGGTCAATAGGTGAGTATGGTTGGAGTTGACACGTACCTTCCAAAGTATTGGTTTGCGATGTGTTCCCGTCTCAGTCTGCCTTGATTAGCTATACTCCGATCCCCATGATGGCGATGTGGTTGCTCTTGCTCTTCATCATCAGGATCTGGGTCTGCAGGGGTGAGAGGTAGCCCACGTCGGGTGGCTATGTTGTGGAGGATGGCGCATGAGACCACAATTTTGAATGCTGTAATGGGGGTATGCTGGAGGGCACCTCCACTGCGGTGGAGGCATCTGAATCTTGCTTTCAGGAGTCCGAAGGTGCGCTCTATCATGTTCCTGGTCCTCTTATGTGCATTGTTGTATCGCCTCTCACATTCATTGCTGGGTGTTAAAAACTAAGTCAGAATCCATGGCCTTAGAGCATATGCACTGTCACCTGTTGGGCACAAAATGTACACTGTTAGGAAGTCCTGATTGTTGTGCACAGTGACCTGTGTGTATGTCTGCAAGGTGTATGTAGCTCTACCTAGAAGGTATCCGTCTCCAAATTCCCCACGTTCCAGGCGTTGATGTATCCCACTATGCCTAAAAATGTATGAGTCATGGGTACTGCCTGGAAACTTAGCTACAATGTCAGTGATGACATAATGGGCGTCACAAACAACCTGAATATTGAGTGAGTGGGTACACTTTCTGTTGCGGAAAATATGTTCCAGGTTTGCAGGGGGGCATATTTGAATGTGTGTCCCATCTACACATCCTATGACATGGGGAAAGTTGGCAATGCGGTAAAAGTCCAGCTTGGTGCTGTTAATTTCTGCCTCATTCCTGGGTAGGTATATGAAGTGAGACATGTGTGTGACTAAGGCATCTAGGAAGGCCCTGAGGAACCTTGACACTGCACTTTGGGATACCCCACCTGCCACAGCAATGACCCCCTGATAGCTCCCTGAGGCCAAGAGGTGCAGTGAGCATAGCACTTGCACATGCTTAGGGATGGCGCAGCCACGCAGAGTCTGGTGTTCTAGCTGTGGTTTCAGTAAATCAATTAATTCTAGTATGGCTGCGCTGCTAAGGCGGTATTTATCGTATATCTCATCATCAGTTTGCTGGAAAAGAGTCTGCCTTGTTCTATATATCTTCTCCTGTCTGTGGCCCCTCCTCCTCCTCTGCTGTGCGGCGTGGACTCTCCTCCTCACTGCTATCAGGTATATATCTGCCATCTTGAGTAACCCAGATGCTTTCTGGGTCTCCTTTTATGCTTTGGTTATGGTTACCACCTGTTCTGAGTTAGTGGTAAATGGGACATGCAAACTGGGCTTTTTGCGACTAGTCGCAATTTGCGAGTTGCAATTGCATAAGCTTTGCGACTCGCAAATTGTGACTTGCTATTTGCGGGTCGCAAAATGGGGTCGTAACTGTTGCAACTCGCAAACGGCTCCCATCGCTTTTTGCAAGTCGGAAATGGGGTTTTTGAATCCCATTTCCGATTTTGCATTGTCGCAAATAGCGAATCAGCCCATTTGCGACTCGCAATTTTTTGCTACATCTGGCCCCTAGTCTTCTAGTTCAGAACTCTACAGCTTAGCTACTGTACCTCATACACCAACCACGTGCTCACTCAATATAGCCCACAGCCTTAAACATTCATGGACCAGTCAGAAGTCCATTGGAAATATACAGAATTATATAAGCAAAGGAAGAATCTGCTGTTTTTTCTTTATTTTAAGTGCAACTGGTACCCTTTTCACAGGCAAGGTTTGTAAAATACACAATGCAACTGCAATGCGCTCGCATACTTTAATAGGTAACTCTTGTACTTTACAAGTGGATCACTGACACAATATTGACGCACACAATATTGGTATACAAAAATACCAGCACTTAAATATCGTTAACAAAAATATCGCCTTCCTATACTCAACTAATTAAAAACACAAATATTGTTAAAAAGATACATTTTTACTTATATCGAAAAAAAAATATCGGAAGCAAAGATATTGCTACCTTTAAATAAACATGATTTGTCTAAAATATCCCTCTACAGAAATTGGACTACATTAATATTGCCAAAACAATGACATTATCCTTCATAAAATAAAATACCTACTTTTTGCATTAAACAAAACATTAGCGTAGGCTATCAACTATATATATATAGGTGTGACGCAGTTAACATCCGTCCCATGTGGCCTCCTGAAATGGCGACCTGTAAGGTGGGACAAGGGGATATGAGGTAACTGCGCTGGCGTTCTACACCGTTGCGGTGGGCAGCGCAATTCTGCATTGGTTAACATTGGGCCCTATGGGTCCCAGGAGCCAATGAGAATGTACGCCAGCGGTGACAGTACGCACCGCCACGGACGTGACCGCCATTTTCAGTCTGTTCACTCACTTGATACCTGACCTTCAACAGGAGAGGACCTACACTGCAAGTGCTGCTGTGACGTGTGTCTGGAAGCGACGATGGCTCATGTGTCTGGGGAAAGGGCCCCTGCCTTCACTTCGGAGGAGTTGGAGAAACTAGTGGATGGGGTCCCCTCCCCAGTACACGCAACTGTACGGTCCTCCAGACAAACAGGTGAGTACACTGTGAGCATGCTGCATGGGCAATGCCTGTTTTGAGTGGTGTGGAAGGAAGATAAATGGGGGGGGATTGAGGCCTGCATGTGCGGATGGAGAGTGTATGTGCGTCAGGGCAAGGGTGGGAACTGGGGGGCAATGAGTATGACGGTCCGGACGGGTCAGTGATTTCCTTTCCCCCGGTACCATTCCTCTAGGTCAGCTCCCACCAGAAGAAGGGTATTTGGCGTGCTATCGCCAAGGACGTCCGGACCCTGGGGGCCTACCACAGACGGAGCACCCACTGCGGTAAAAGATGGGAGGACCTGCGCCGCTGGAGCAAGAAGGCGGCGGAGGCCCAGCTGGGGGTGGCCTCCCAAAGTGGGAGGGGTGCCCGACGCACCATGACCCCCCTGATGCTCCAGATCCTGGCGGTGGCCTATCCGGAGTTGGCATCAGAGCAGCCACAAGGGGTTGAGTACACTCTCATTCAGCTGACTCTGCGTGCATTACGAGGTGTCTGGGTGGGGGAGGTGGTCAGTGGGTTCCCCTAGGCCAGGGCGAACATGGTAGGCAAGGTCCCTTATGTGGCACCCCAACCCCACCAGTGGTAATAGCCATCTATACCTAGTCAGGCTCCTGTGACTTCCAGGTGTGCAGCAATTGGTCTTAGGCCTCGTACCCCATAGTCAGCTGAAATTTCGAGGAACTGTCAGCGCATGGCGTAGTACAGAGGGCTGCTCCCTGTGTGTTGTGTCCGCCAACTGTAGTGGTGTTGCATGCACTGAACATGTCTTTCTTCTGTCTTCCCCCCCCCTTTTTGTGGTCTCCCTGTTCTTGTATGCAATAGCATCATCAGGCGGAGGAGCATTGGCACCGGAGCAGGAGGGAGCTGCAACCTACTTGGCCCTGGAGGGCGAAACAACAGAGTCTGAAGCCACCAGTGGGACAGAGGGCGAGGGGAGCTCTACAGCGGGGACAGGAGCAGACAGCAGTGACAGCGACTCCTCCTCTGATGGGAGCTCCCTTGTGGTGGCTGGCACTTCTGTGCCCACCGTACACACGAAAGTACGGGGTTCTCTAGAAGCGGACGTTGTGGATATTAGCGTAGTCCTAGGTTGTATGTATTCCTATTTGGAAGGGTAAAGTCAGTGGAAATGTCAGTTGGAAATTACCGAGTGGAACAGCGAGGGGTGGGAAGAAGGGAATTTCCTTCTTCCCACCCCTCGCTGTTCCACTCGGTAATTTCCAACTGGAGAGGAGAGGGCCTGGTGGCACTGACTGAGGGACCAGTGTCACACTTTCTGTCCACTTTCTGTCCACGACCACGCCAACCTGTTCTTCTGCTTTCCCTCTTATCTCATAACCGAGCTTACAGAACCTCTCTGGAATGCACTTCTGAGTTTAAAGAAGACAGTTATTGTTAATAATTCCCCACCCACAAGTTCCTGAGAGACGAAATTAGTAGATTGGAAGAACACGTTCAAAAGTAGTCGCAGCAATGAAAGCAAAATATATCAAAGTACTTCTCAGTTGCAACGTACACAGCAAATATAGGTGATTATATTATAGCATAACTTCAAAGCAAAGCATAAAAGTCAAAATTCATCACCGTATGGGCAAGGCAGTAGGGCCTATATTCAGCTTCATCTTTCTGGGGTCTGCAAGTTGATGACTCCGGTCAACTGCGAGAAAGAGATTTTCTACCCAAACGGGAGACAGGCAACTGACGTCTAGTTCCTGTCTGAAGTCAAGCAGATTCAATCTACCTCTCTGTAGCCCAGAGTCATCCTTAAAAGCAAACTCAGTGTGAGAGCCGAAGAACCTTGGAGAGAGGCCAATTCTCCTGAGCTCACTCGCTCTAAGACTGGATTGCGAGGTAAACACAAAATCTATGTGCTCTTATCAGCTAAGGTCTGGTGTGAAGAAAACAGCTTGGTCCATCTTGTGGAAAAACACAGCTTGGAAAAACACAGCTCATCTGCAATGTCTCAACTGCAATGTCTAACCCCACGTTAAAGCCAATAGGCAGCTAACCTAAATATCAAATGTAATGTCTAATGTCATGTCAAAGCCAATAGGCAGCTAAACTGAATACAGAATGTAATGGCTAATGCCATGTCAAAGCAAATAGGCAGCTAAACTGAACAAAACATATAGGGGGTCATTCCAACCCTGGCGGTCATCAACCGCCAGGGTGGATGACCACGGAAGCACCGCCAACAGGCTGGCGGTGCTTCCCTGCCCATTCTGACCGTGGCGGTAAAGCCGCGGTCAGAAAAGGGGATCCGGCGGTTTCCCGCCGGATTTCCCCTGTCTGGGCTGAATCTCCATGGCGGCGCTGATTCCGACCCCCTTTCCGCCACCCACAGGATGGCGGGAACGGGTGTCGTGGGGCCCCTGGGGGCCCCTACACTGCCCATGCCACTGGCATGGGCAGTGCAGGGGCCCCCTAACAGGGCCCCAGCATGATTTTCACTGTCTGCTTAGCAGACAGTGAAAATCGTGACGGGTGCAACTGCACCCGTCGCACCCCTGCAACACCGCCGGCTCCATTCGGAGCCGGCTTCTATGTTGCAGGGCCTTTCCCGCTGGGCCGGCGGGCGCTCCTTTGGCGGGCGCCCGCCGGCCCAGCGGGAAAGCCATAATGGCCTCCGCTGTCTTTTGACCGCGGAGCAGCCATATGGCGGTGACCGCATGGCGGGCGGCGGTATGTGCTACTGGTGAACATTGACCAACTAATATGTGCAATGGTGAAACACAAAGTCATTGGTCAAACACAATTAATAGCATCACATTCCACCCTATGACCAATTAATTTTTGTTTCAAATACCTCTTATTTCAAACAAAAACAAAAAACAAAAACATCAACCCAAATTTTTTTTTATAAGCATATCAGATTTGAATGATAAAAGCAATCACTGTGAAGCAATGGAAGTGGATTAACATATTGATCTCATAACCTTTCAAATCAGATACATCTACACAGAAAAGACTGAAACTCATATACTCTGACTGGGATATTAACTGATTGAACAGTGTCTCTAAAATAGCAATTTGATGTAGCATGAGTTCCACTCATGAAAAGGTGCACGGTCCACCTGAAAGGTTTGCTGGCGAAAGTCAGAGTTCCACACAAAAAAAACAGACAGTTAACTGTTAAGGTTGCTTAGTTCCAGTGGAAGAATGTAATCAAACAAGTTGAACTTGAACTGAAGGCGCCAGTTGCGCAAAATGGATCCATGGGGTCTGTACTTTAATCAATCAGGTTCAGGTTGGGGGTTCGGTCCCTTCCCCGACCCCACACGCACACACCCGAAGGGAGACCACACAGCACACTCATGGTCAGTGGCGAAACGTGGTAGGATCTGCAAAAGAAAAAAGTCTGACTTTTCTTGCAAATAACATTTGTCATCTGAAATGTGCCCTTCCTCTTCCTTTCCCTGTTTTATAATCAGCAGGACGTTTTTGGGGCCCTTTGTTATTATTTCTGCAGGTTCTGGAGGGTCACTTGGGGCTTCAACCCACACCTCAGCACTGAGGTTTTTATCTGCTGCACCACAGCTTCCCTTTCCTTGCACTGTCAGAAGGGCTGGGGCAGACTCCTTCTTCACCAAACCTCCATTCACTGCACTTTTGACAAGTTGGGTGTAGCCGGTTGTCATCAACTACGGCTCCTGAATCCGAGTGGTGCTACTCGCACGGCCGCGAGATCAGCGTCACTCGTTCCCATGACGACCTAGACCCCGGCGTCAGCGACGTAACCCCGGATTTCCGGGTCCGGGTGGCTGGAAAAAGGGAAGACGGACAACCACAGGGATCGAGGGAGTCGGAGGCGGCTATTTTGCAGACGGCAAACATCACGGAGATGGCATGCAAGGCCGAGGAGGAGTCCCAAAGGAGTGCAGGAATCACAGACGACTTGAGAGCCACAGAAGGCACGAAGAACCCGGAACCGAGTGAAGAGACGCTGAATAACCGCCACGTCCCTGGAGGGGCGTGGCTCAACAAGGTACGGTCCTTGCTGAGGGACAACAAGTTCTTAAACCGAGATAAGGGTGAAAGGAGGGGAGAGGGTAGGGACGGTGGGAGAGGGGCTGGGAAGGGGAGCAGCTGGGAGGAGGGTAGGGAGGTGAGGAGACAAGAAAGGACTGCACTATATTAACAAGTCTATTGTAAAATACAGACCTCATAGGAAAACACCTTAAGTTTGACAATCTCTGGCCAGACACCGAGGGTGACCTCATCACGACCTACCGTTCAAACCTATTCACATACGCACCTGGGATATTTCAATCTCTCTCTCTCTCTCTCTCTCTCTCTCTCTCTCTCTCTCTCTCTCTCTCTCTCTCTCTGTCTCTCTCTCTCCCCTTCTCAACTGTCATCTATACGCTCCCTAGAAATACTTACCCTGACTTACCTTCCCCTTTTCGTTCCTTTCCGGTACATCGGGAGACACGTCAGAGGATCTCCGCCAGTCAAACAGGGAGCTGTGGAAGAGACCAAGAGAGAGTTCGGACTAAGAGGACACCGATACACTGTGACAATTATATGAATATTTAAATAAATACACCCTATCACTTAGCTGAGTCTCAGATTCCTTTCTATCACCTACCCACTGTCACATTGGGCCATTCTGTCTCCAATTTGTATGAATGAATCAGATTCTATTCTAGTTATCAGCATAATTTAGATTTCTCCTAGGTAATCTGCAGCAATCACCCCCCCTAAAACCTGATCAATTTGCCATATCTGTCCTGGTAACTTTCCTCGCTCCAATTGATCTTTGACTGTTTGTGGGACAGATTGCTCTTGAGCGTGCTGCACAGTTTTTTTTATCAAATCTAGGGGAATGTGCATCTCTCTAATCTCTGCCCACCTGTAAGTGGCTTTTTCTCCTAGATGTCCACATTTCTGGTGCACCCACTTAGCTATCCCCACTGTCAGAATTCTGGGTGTACACTTCAGACTCTGAATTTTTCTCTTTAACATCTGCAAGGGAATTGAACCAGTTATGTACAAGCCATGTGGAAAACCAAACGGCTAAACCATTGGCAATGAACCAAGAATCAGTGTAAAAATGACACATCTCAAACAGCTCTTGCTTTAAAGACTGACACACATTGTACAGCGCTTTTCCTTCTTCTGTGCTAGAAAACAACTTTTCAGTCAATGAATCATTAGTCAAACAAACATGCTTTTTATCCTCAGGGGACACGAATTCAAATGGTGCACTCAATTTCACTGGTGACTCTTTTATCTGTGGTACTCCCTGCACCCTCCACATCCTGAAAAGGGGCTTGTGACACCTGTTCATGTAGGGCTGCAGTGACTCTAGCCCTGTCTTGCATGTACCAGATCCAGTGTATGATACTAGCCTCCTGTACCTGTCCTATACTGTGAGAGTTAGGTGAATTCATCACACACTGCATGCTTGGTATTTCAGTTTCCATACTCCAAAGTTCCAGGGGCACTCTTGTCCTCCCCTGTTCCTTATTTACGTGTAAATCAGTGTTTCCTTCTTGCACTGCGCAGAAACCTAAAGTCAGAATTATTTAATTTGCCAAATTAAAAGCGCGCAGCTGCTTATATTTTTTCCTAGATACTTTCTACCAAAGTGTTAAGATTTCACTCAGATGAGGGTTATACTGTTTCCAAAAATCAAACAAGCTAATGAAACTCGGTGTAGTGCAAACAGTAAGAAACTCTAAAATCTTTTGTTTTACTTGTGCCAGTAACTGCACATTTTGCGACGGTACCTCTGCCATGTCCGAATTAATTTTTCTTTGCAGAAGCGGTCTGTAAATAACATTCTGAGCTCTGTTCTCAGTGTTATCAGTTAAGGAATGCAGGGTGTTTTGTTCTATGCTCTGCTCACACGGAGGCTCAGACTTGCTCACAGCTGTCTTAACCCCCTCATTACTGGAATGGGAAAAGCCAGATTCTTCTAAAACAGCAGTTTTATAGATTTCAGCATTATCTTGCATTAATGTGTTCTGGCTAATTTGCTCACGTAAATTCCTATTTTCATGTTCTAACTGCCTACATCTCTCCTGCATTTTTCTGTAAGCAGATAAAAGTATCCAAACCCTTCTGTCAAAAACAAAAGGAACATAATTTCTTTCAAAAGGCACATTTTCTAAATATACTTTATCACAGCAAGAAAACATGTTTCTCACAGCACCATCAGGCAGTTTAACTTCACATGCATTTTCAAACATGGTCTGCTGTGCTTCTGTAATTCTCTAAACAACAAAAAACAATTACACTTTTAAATAGTGCACTTAGAAATCTCCAATTTCCGACTCTGAAAACTGACAACTAAGCCAAAATGTTCTGCTTTCCCTCTTATCTCATAACCGAGCTTATAGAACCTCTCTGGATTGCACTTCTGAGTTTAAAGAAGACATTTATTGTTATTAATTCCCCACCCACATGTTCCTGAGAGGCGAAATTAGTAGATTAGAAGCACACGTTCAAAAGTAGTCGCAGCAATGAAAGCAAAATATATCAAAGTACTTCTCAGTTGCAACGTACACAGAAAATATATGTGATTATATTATAGCATAACTTCAAAGCAAAGCATAAAAGTCAAAATTCATCACCGTATGGGCAAGGCGGTAGGGCCTATATTCAGCTTCATCTTTCTGGGGTCTGCAAGTTGATGACTCCGGTCAACTGCGAGAAAGAGATTTTCTACCCAAACGGGAGACAGGCAACTGACGTCTAGTTCCTGTCTGAAGTCAAGCAGATTCAATCTACCCCTGCTGTAGCCCAGAGTCATCCTTAAAGCAAACTCAGTGTGAGAACCGAAAAAACTTAGAGAGTGGCCAATTCTCCTGAGCTCACTCGCTCTCAGACTGGATTGCAAGGTAAACACAAAATCTATGTGCTCTTATCAGCTAAGGTCTGGTGTGAAGAAAACAGATTGGTCCATCTTGTGGAAAAACACAGCTTGGAAAAACACAGCTCATCTGCAATGTCTCAACTGCAATGTCTAACCCCACGTTAAAGCCAATAGGCAGCTAACCTAAATATCAAATGTAATGGCTAATGTCATGTCAAAGCCAATAGGCAGCTAAACTGAATACAGAATGTAATGGCTAATGCCATGTCAAAGCCAATAGGCAGCTAAACTGAACAAAACATATAGGGGGTCATTACAACATTGGCGGTATAAGGCGCTTACCGCCGTGCAGAAGACCGCCAATACACCGCCGCGACCGCAGTAGACCGCCACAGCTATTATGACACACATCAAGGAATCCGCCGAAATTCAGACACCCACACAACACCGCCACACCAAAGGTCAGCGATAAACTGGCGGTAACAAATCCTCCACCTCCACGCCAACAGAAACACGCCCATGCAATTACGACACATGAATCCACGCGGCGGTCTTTCAACCGCAGTATTCCATTGGCGGTACACACCGCCGCGCTCAAAATACACACACATCACCAAAACACCGCCACATTGGACGATTCGAAATACACACACCTGATACACATACACACACCACTCCCACACACCCAATACTATATAAAACACACACCCACATCACCCACAAACCCCTACAACCAGAAATTCTGAGAGAAGGCCACAGAGACAGCACAGCTATTGACAACCCAAACACACAGAGGCACACAACACCATCACCCACACAAAATCCACGCACAAAACACCACATACCACTACACTCATCCACACTCATCAACACATACACCACCCCACACATCACACATAACACCCCATGTCACGCCAAAGACACCCCCGCTTCTCTGAGGAGGAGCTCAGGGTCATGGTGGAGGAAATCCTACGGGTAGAGCCACTGCTATTTGGCTCAGAGGTACAGCACACATCAATAGCCAGGAAGATGGAGCTATGGTGCAGAATAGTCGACAGGGTCAACGCAGTGGGACAGCACCCAAGAAATAGAGAGGACATCAGGAAGAGGTGGAACGACCTACGGGGGAAGGTGCGTTCAATGGTCTCCAGGCACAACATCGCGGTGCAGCGGACTGGCGGCGGACCCCCACCTCCTCCCCCACAACTAACAACATGGGAGGAGCAAGTCCTGACCATCTTGCATCCTGAGGGCCTCGGAGGAGTCGGTGGAGGATGGGACACTGGTAAGTCAAATCTTAACCATCACATCCCCCACCCTACCTGCATGCTATCACACACCCCCACCCTCACACCCTCCCCTATCACCCCAAATCCTCACCAATCTACCCATGACACCAAGCACCCATCCCAACACCAAGCCCTGCATGACACAACTAAGCATGGGCACCCCTCACTAAAGCATGCCCACTGCACATACCCAGAACACCCCCCCAACCATCACCACAAAAGCCCCCACACAGGAATGCCTACACTGGGGATCACGCACACCCAACCATTGCAAACCATTACACACACATGCAATAATCATGTGCCTATACCCCTGCAGGAACCCGAAGGAACGTCACCACACCAGAGGGTCCAGACAACACCACTCCACCCCCAGAAGAGGCCCACAGTGACGACAGCAGCTCTGCCCCACTGGATCCTGATGACCAGCCCGGACCATCGTGGGCCTCAGGACAGTCGGTTCCCCTTGCCCAGCCACAGCCCAACACCGAGCTGCCACCCTCTGGTAACACCAGCACAGCCCCCACCCAGCGGGCCCAAACCTCCCTACCCAGGACAGGTCAATCAGCGGTGTGTCCACCACTACAGGGCACCCAGGCTAACCCACCACCCCAACAACAACAGGGACCTGGGGGCAGTGGTAGTGGGCACACGGACCAGGGGACGGAGGCACAGGAACACCGGGGAACTGGGAGGGCTGCTGTGCGACAGAGGGAGGACAGGCCAAGGGAACCAACTCTCCACGAGGCCCTATCCTCCATCATAGAAGCATACCACCACTCCCAGGAGACGGTGGCCACGGTCCTGGACAAGTTGCAGGAGACCCTGCGGCTGCAGGACGAACTGTATTTGGGGTTCAGGGAGGATCTCAGGACCATCAGCTCCGCCCTGGGCACCATCGTAGGGGTGCTGACAGACATCCAAAAGACCTTGAGGGACACCGTGGCACTCCAAGGGGCCCCTGACACTAGCCAGGACGACGAACTGCCCACCACCTCCGCCGGCGCTAGTGGACAGGACGTCCCGCCACAGGACCAACACACCAGCACCCCATCCCCTGCAGACGGACAACCACCACGCAGGTGGTCTCTGAGATCCAGGAACAGGACAGAGCAAGATGGCAAGACCCCTGCCAGGAAATAAGACCACCCTGATTGTCCCCCCACTGTCCCACTTTGTCACCCTGTCCAGATAGGAACTGCCCCAGCTCCACTTCCAATGCCCAGATGGGCAGTGCACCTGTGAGATGAATAGACTGGACTCTGCCATGGACATTCCTCCACCATCACCCATCACCATTTTACAACCTTCCTTGATTTTTTTAGCACTTAAATAAACACCCTTGAAAGCCAAAAAAACTTGAGTCAGTCTATGATTTGGAACTTTGTATTATCAATTACAGTGTCATAATGGGTTACCCATTGTAAGGCTAACATACCAATGTCACACATCACAAGCCCTTGATGGATGCAAGCAGTTGACACGTAGGGTACCACACTTGTGAAACTGAAATGGGAGGGTACAACTCAATTAACAAATAGTGAGTGAAATGTAGGTACAGGATAGAGGTAGACGTGTGAAAGTTAATGTAATGTTAAACCTGAAAATGTTCTCACCTGTGTGTCACTGGAAATATTGCTGTATGACTGACTCCCTGTTGTCGTTTCCTTCATCCTCAGCTTCATCCTCATCACACTCCACTGGATCCACAGGCTCCACAGCTGCCACAACACCATCATCTGGATCATCCTCCTGCAGAAAAGGCACCTGGCGTCGCAATGCCAAATTATGGAGCATGGAGCTGGCGATGATGATGTCGAACACCTTCTTCGGTGAGTAGTATAGGGATCCACCTGTCATATGGAGGCACCTGAACCTGGCCTTAAGAAGGCCGAAGGTGCGTTCGATTACCCCCCTAGTCCACCCATGGGCATCATTGTACCGTTCCTCTGCCCTGGTCCTGGGATTCCTCACTGGGGTCAATAGCAAAGAAAGGTTGGGGTAACCAGAGTCCCCCAATAGCCATACCCGGTGCCTCTGGAGTTGACCCATCATATCAGGGATGCTGCTATTCCGCAGGATGTAGGCGTCATGCACAGAGCAAGGGAACATTGCATTTACCTGCGAGATGTACTGGTCTGCCAAACAGACCATCTGGACATTCATCGAATTATAACTCTTCCGGTTTCTGTACACCTGTTCACTCCTGCGGGGGGGACCAGAGCTACATGGGTCCCATCAATGGCACCTATGACGTTGGGGATATGTCCAAGGGCATAGAAGTCACCTTTCACTGTAGGCAAATCCTCCACCTCAGGGAAAATGATGTATCTCCTTACGTGTTTCAGCAGGGCAGACAACACTCTGGACAGCACGTTGGAAAACATAGGCTGGGACATCCCTGATGCCATGGCCACTGTTGTCTGAAATGACCCACTTGCAAGGAAATGGAGCACTGACAGCACCTGCACGTCAGGGGGGATTCCAATCGGATGGCGGATTGGTGACATCAGGTCTGGCTCCAACTGGGTACATAGTTCCTGGATTGTGGCACGGTCAAACCGGTAGGTGACGATGATATGTCTTTCTTCCATTGTCAACAGGTCCACCAGCGGTCGGTACACCAGAGGATTCCGCCATCTTCTCGTATGTCCCAGCTGATGGTGCCTAAGAAGGACAACAGCGAAGAACCTGTCAATATTCCTCCAGGTATGTACCCACAGTTACACACAAGACTACACCAGACAAAAAAGCCTTCCTGTATGTGTGTTGAGTATAGGCCTAGCTATGCGTGACGCAGTAGTAAATGAAGGCATGTGGGCCCCTGAAATGGCGGCTGCCTGACCTCACAACTGGGACAATGGGATTGTGGGGTAACTGCGCTGGCGTTGCACACCGTTGCGGTAGGTGGTCATAGACCGCGGCGCAATGCTGCATTGGTTAACATTGGACCCTATGGGTCCCAGGAGCCAATGAACAGGTGCGCCGGCGATGATGATGCGCACCGCCGTGGCGTCACCGCCATTTTATATCTGTTCACTCACTAGATACCTGACCTTCGACAGGAGAGGACCAACACTGCTAGTGCTGCTGTGACCTTGGTCTGGAAGCGACGATGGCTGCTGTGTCTGGGGAAAGGGCCCCTGCCTTCACTGCACAGGAGTTGGAGAAACTTGTGGATGGGGTCCTCCCCCAGTACACGCTACTCTACGGTCCTCCAGACCAACAGGTTAGTACACAGGGAGCACGTTGTATGGGCTAGGCCTGGGTGGAGAGGGCTGGGTGGAAGAGGGAAGGGGGCAGAGTACATAGAACACTTATGCATGGGAATGAATGGGCCACATGGCCAGAATAGGGAGGGGGCCACTCACATTGACGGTGCAGTTGGTAATAACTGTTCCTCTTTCCTTGTGCATGTCATGTAGGTCAGCGCCCACCAGAAGAGGGACATTTGGCGTGCCATCGCCAAGGAGGTCCGGACCCTGGGGGCCCACCAGAGACGGGGCACCCACTGCCGTAAGAGATGGGAGGACATCCGCCGCTGCAGCAAGAAGACGGCGGAGGTTCAGCTGGGGATGGCCTCCCAACGTGGGAGGGGTGCCCGTCGAACCATGACCCCCCTGATGTTCCGGATCCTGGCGGTGGCCTACCCGGAGTTGGATGGGCGCTTGAGGACATCACAGCAGACACAAGGGGGTGAGTACAACCTCATTAAGCGGAGTTAGCGTGCAGTGGAGGGGTCTGGGTGGGGGAGGTGGGCTGTGGATGTCCCTAGGCCAGGGCGAGTTAGGTAGGCAAGGCCCCTCCGTTATGTAGGCCATGTGGCACTCAACCCCACCTCAGCAGAGTGCCAAGTTGAGGTATAGTTGCCCCTGTGGCATCCATGTGCGCAGATTCCCACCATTGCCATGTAGGCCATGTCCCAGAAATTGCATGTGCAGAGGTCAGGAGAACGGCGTAATGCAGGGGGCTGCTGCGTCTGTCTTGTCCGCCAACGGTAGTGGCATGCCATGCACTAAAACTCTCTTTCTTCTGTCTCCCCCCCTTTTCCTGCTCTCCCTGTCCTTTTGTACATCAGCATCATCAGGCGGAGGTACAGTGGCACCGGAGCACGAGGGAGCTGCATCCCACATGGCCATGGAGGGCCACACCACAGACTCTGAATGCACCAGTGGGACAGAGGGCGAGGGGAGCTTCACGTCGGCCACCGGATCACCAACCAGCGACACGGACTCATCCGCCGATGGGAGCTCCCCTGTGGTGGCGGCACCACCTGTGCGCCCTACTTCTACAGGTACAGCCGCCACCCCTCCTACCAGCACCGCCCTCCCAGCAGCCCCTCAGCCTTCGCCCCGTGCCCGCTCACCCAGGAGGGTGGGCATCACCTTCGCCCCAGGCACCTCAGGCCCTTCCCCTGTCACCCCTGCTGCCCTCAGTGAGGAGGCCATTGACCTCCTCAGGTCACTCACTGTTGGGCAGTCTACCATTGTGAATGCCATCCAGGGTGTAGAGAGGGAGTTGCAACACGGTAATGCATTCCTGGAGGGCATTCATTCTGGTCAGGCTGTCCTTCAGCGAACCCTGCAATCTCTGGCCTCAGCACTGATGGCAGCCATTGTCCCTGTGTCTAGCTTCCCCCCTCCAACTTCCTCCACCCAGACCCAATCTCCTGTACCCCAGCCCTTCCCAAGCACACCTGCAGACCAGCTTGCAGACAAGTCAACACACACAAGTAGCTCAAGCAAACATAGGCACCACACACACCCCAGGCACTCACGCAAGCCTCACCCACTTACAGACACAGCAACATCCACTGTCTCCACTGTGTCCCCCTCCTCCTCTTCTCCCTCCTCCCTCCCAGTCTCGTCTACACACACACCTGCATGCACCGCATCTACAGGCACTAGGACTCGCACCAGGACACCCAGCACCACAAGCCGCTCACCTGCACTCACCACCTCCACTGCCATTTACACGTCCCCTGTGTCCTCTCCCAATGTGTCTGTGACGCCCCCTCCCAAAGTACCCAAACACCACCAATCACTCACCCAACATCCATCCACCTCACGACAGCCTCCAGTACCTGCACCTGCACCAAAAACAGCTAAAGTGACACCTCCTACAACCACCTCCTCTTCCTCCACTCCCAGACCCCCTCCAGCTACCCATCCCAGTGTTCGTCAGAAACTGTCCCTCTGTCAAATTGACCTTTTTGCCCCCCCCTTCAATTCATCAGTCCCGTCGTAGCGCCTCAGCCAAAAAGCCTCCAGTACCAGTGGGGCGTGTTCCAGGTTTTTGGAGTGCACCGTCCACCAGGGTAGGCAGTAGGACCCGGAGCCAAGGCAGTGGCAGCCCACCCCCTGTAAAGGCTCTGAAAATGGAGAGTGGACGATGGGACCGTCTTAAGACTCCTGGTGGGACAACAAGTGACATGGGATCGAAGGCGATTGGTGAGTCAGCTGTAACTCCAACAAAGGTGGGGAAGGTCCAGAGGAAGTCTGCCCAGCCTGTTGTGAGTGTCACGGCGGAGAAGTGCACCATCATATCCGGCGGTCCAGACACAAACGTCAGCACCGTCGTCACTGGTCAGGAGACCACCGCCAGAGTCACAGGCCAGAAGAGCCCAAGTATCGTCACTGGTCAGGAGACCACCGCCTGAGTCACAGGCCAGGAGAGCCCAAGTATCGTCACTGGTCAGGAGACCACCACCAGAGTCACAGGCCAGGAGAGCCCAAGTATCGTCACTGGTCAGGAGACCACCGCCAGAGTCACAGGCCAGGAGAGCCCAAGTATTGTCACTGGTCCAGAGACCACCGCCATAGTCACAGCCCATAAGGGGCCAGGATGCCACAGCCCCGCTGGTCAATGATGGAACGTCATGCCACACACCATTGTCCGTATCAGAACCACCATGGCAAAGCACCGCTGAACAGGGCAAAGACCGCCATGGCAAAGCACCGCTGAACAGGGCAGAGACCGCCATGGCAAAGCACCGCTGAACAGGGCAAAGACCGCCATGGCAAAGCACTGCTGAACAGTCCTGAAACGCCATGGCAAAGCACCGCTGAACAGGGCAGAGACTGCCATGGCAAAGCACCGCTGAACAGGGCAAAGACCGCCATGGCAAAGCACCGCTGAACAGTCCTGAAACGCCATGGCAAAGTACCGCTGAACAGGGCAAAGACCGCCATGGCAAAGCACCGCTGAACAGGGCAGAGACCGCCATGGCAAAGCACCGCTGAACAGGGCAGAGACCGCCATGGCAAAGCAGCGCTGAACAGGGCAAAGACCGCCATGGCAAAGCACCGCTGAACAGGGCAAAGACCGCCATGGCAAAGCACCGCTGAACAGGGCAAAGACCGCCATGGCAAAGCAACGCTGAACTGGGCATGCACCGTCTAGGAATGAATGGACCGCCACATCAGGCATCCTTATCCCATGTGCAGCTGGGACAGTGACAGGACAGGTACTTTCACGTGGAGACTCATCCAGTCTGGGCACCAGTCCCCCTCCAGAACCAGTGGAGACCTGCATCTATTTGACTTGAGAGACTGTGGCTTTGCACTCCCCAGGATGGCACAGTGTGCAAACCACCCACTGTAGTGACTTGAGAGACTGTGGCTTTGCACTCCCCAGGATGGCACAGTGGGCAAACCACCCACTGTAGTGACTTGAGAGACTGTGGCTTTGCACTCCCCAGGATACATCAATGGGCATGGAGCCCTGTCGTGGATCTGGCTTCGCATTCATCTGGCTGAGGTGCCCCCCCTTCCCTTCCCCCTGAGGTGCCTGTAGTGTTTCTATCTGATGCCCCAGCAGTGTTCTCTCCGATTTTGGTCAGGTATCTATTGTGGGCCTTGCCCATGCTTTTTTGGACTGTTGGTGCACGGACATTGTTGTGTACATATCTGCACTACTTCTCGGATTGTATGTGTAAATAAGAGTGATTTTGAGATAGGTATATCTGTATATTTTTTTATGACATGTATATTGGCACATTACAAGGTTTGCCCGAATTTCGCATTGTGTTTTCATTCTTCCGGGGGGATTGTGGGTTGTTCTTGTGATTTATGTGACTGCATTGGTGTGCATGTTGTGATATGCGAGGGTGGGGGTGTTTGGTGGGTGTCCCCCTAACTTTTGCCTCCCCTCTCCCCCGTGTCGTAGGTGCAGTACTCACCAGTATCTTCTGCGCCTACGTAGCTGTTGATCGTAAAGGAGCAGAAAGACAAGGGCAGGTAGGATTTGTAATTCGGGCTCCATGGTGTCCTCCTTCCTCGTGGGATGTGTTGAGGTAAGCGTTTTCCCATAGCAAAAGCTGTTTCCGCCGTGTTTTTATCCGCGGTGCATCCGCCCCGGAAAAGGTGGTAGATTGGCGGGTTGTAATAGTGTGGGCGGTACATTGTGTCCCGCCTGCCTGTTGGTGGTAACCGCCGCGCTGCTTGTCTGTACCGCCGTGGCGGTCGGAGTGTTAAAGTGGCTGTCTTTGTTGGCAGTTTCCGCCAGGGTCATGATTTCCTTTTTTTGTCCGCCGGCCTGTTTGCGGTATTTCCGCAGCTTTAACACTGTCCGCCAGGGTTGTAATGACCACCATAATGTGCTACTGGTGAACATTGAGCAACTAATATGCGCAATGGTGAAACACAAAGTCATTGGTCAAACACAATTAATAGCATCACACCTGTACGGCGGCGAACACCGCTAGCTGCCCCGCCACCTGCACCGCCCTCGGCACGTCTACAGCCTCAACCACAGTCCCCAGCCTCTTCCCCAGTGGGCAGCCATCCGAGGTTGGAGGAGACGTCCTGCTGTGTCCCTCAGCAGGTGCTGACCCATGCACCGCCGCCAGCACCGCCGCAACAGACACCGCCGCGACAGACTCTGCCACAAGCACCGCCACCTGCACCGCCCCCGGCACATCTACAGCCTCAGCGACAGTTCCCAGCCTCTTCCCCAGTGGGCAGCCGTCCGAGGCTGCAGGAGACGTCCTGCTGTGTCCCTCCGCAGGTGCTGACCCATGCACCGCCGCCAGCACTGCCGCAACAGACACCGCCGCAAGCACCGCCACCGTCCCCGTGGCGTCCTCGGACACAGGCACCATCGCTGACATGGCTACCATCCCCAGTGGTAAATAGTCTGAGGCTGGTGGAGAGTTCCTGGACCCTGGCCAGCTACCATGAGGCATTTCTTCCATCACTGTTTGCACCTGCAGGTGGAAGGCGCAGCCGCAGCAGTGTGGGGTATGTTGCTGCCTCCACGGCGTATCAAGCTACCTGAACCACGTAAATCTTGTGGCACTTACACCCAGGTGAGGGAATTGTACCGGCCACACTGCACGTGGAGCACTCTGGGCACAAAGCCCCCTCCAGAACCAGTGGAGAGATACATCCACTACCTCTGTCCTTGGCAGGATGAAGCACACCACAGATTTTATAACAAAAATGCAACATATTCCTTGGCATCCTCATATTATGGTAACTATAGATGTTGTATCATTGTATACCTGTATACCACATGATTTAGGCATTCAGGTGTGTTAGCACTTTTTAAGGGATAAACCAATCAGACTTTTTGACCATTCCGATTTTCTTTTGAGAATGTTAAGATGTTGCCTGAAAAATAATTTTTTTCTGTATGAAGATCAATTGTATAGACAAAAAAACGGGACTGCGATGGGAAGTTGCTTTGCCCCAAGTTATGCCTGTCTATTTATGGGGTGGTGGGAAACGCAGCAGGTGATGGTGGATAAGAATGAAAAATGGTCTAACCATATTATTTTCTGGACAAGATATATTGACGATATATTTGTAATCTGGGACGGTCCTGAATCAATGATATGTGACTTTTTGAATTGGCTACCAAGGAATGAATTTAAAATTTACTTATAAAATACAGAAACAGGTCATGGAATTCTTAGATGTTGAGGTCAGGGTTGAAGCAGGTACTCTACATACTAGACTGTTCAGAAAAAGCACAGCAGGGAACAGCATCTTACATGCTCACAGTCACCATCCACCTAGTCTGAAATGGAGCATACCCTATGGGGAACTTCTTAGAGCGAAAAGGAACTGTAGTACACCTCAGAGTTTCGTAAGGGAACAAGAGACAATGATCCACAGGTTTAGATCCAGGGGGTATCCGAACAAAGTTATCAAGAATGCATGTCGTAAGGTAGAGGAAGTTCAGAGAGTTGATTTATTGGTTCCAAAAAATAAGGTGACTGATATGAATACTTTGAGATGTGTAACTACCTTCAATGCGTACTCGTCTCAGGTGAGAAAAATCCTGATTAAATACTGGCATTTGCTTAAGGCAGATAAGGTGATTGGTCAGTTAGTCATTCCTTATCCAAGGATAGCTTAGAGAAAAAGCACTTCGTTACGAGACATGCTGGTACATAGTTATTCATTTAAAAGGAGGGATACCTTCTTAGACAAACAAAAAGGTTTTTATAAATGTACAAAATGTAAAGCATGTAGACACAGTATGAATCATAAAGACTATGGCGGTCATTACAACATTGGCTGTAAAAGCTGCATACTGCCGTGCAGAAGACCGCAAACACACCGCCACAATTCAGACACCCACACAAGTCCGCCACACCAAAGGTCAGTGATAAACTGGCGATAATAAAACCTCCACCGTCACGCCAACAGAAATACGCCCACACTATCATAACACACAAATCCACGCGGCGGTCTTTCAACCGCGGTATTCCATTGGCGGTACACACCGCCACGCTCAAAATACACACACATATACAAAACACATCCACATTGGACAATTCGAAATACACACACCTGATACACATACACACACTACTCCCACACACCCAATACAATATAAAACACACACCCACATCACCCACAAACCCCTACGACCAAAAATTATGAACGAAGGCCAGAGAGAGACACCACCATCAACAATACTAGCATCCACAAGCACACTACACCATCGCCCACAGAACTTCCATGCACCTCACACTACACACCACTACATATCAGCACACTTATCACCCCACACGCCACCCCACACATCACCTACACCACCCCATGGCACGGCAAAGACAGCCCAGGTTCTCAGAGGAGGAGCTCAGGGTCATGGTGGAGGAAATCGTCCGGGTAGAGCCACAGCTATTCGGAGCACAGGTGCATCACACCTCCATCGCAAGGAAGATGGAGCTATGGCGAAGAATAGTGGACAGGGTCAACGCAGTGGGACAGCACCCAAGAAATCGGGAGGACATCAGGAAGAGGTGGAACGACCGACCTACGGGGGAAGGTGCGTTCCGTGGTCTCAAGACACCACCTTGCGGTTCAGCGGACTGGCAGCGGACCCCCACCTCCTCCCCCACAACTAACAACATGGGAGGAGCAGGTCTTGGCGATTCTGCATCCAGAGGGCCTCGCAGGAGTAGGTGGAGGAATGGACTCTGGTAAGTCAAATCTTAACTATTACATCCCCCACACTACCTGCATGCCAGCACATAACCCCACACTCACCCTCACCCCCATCACTCTAACTCCTCACAAATGTCCCAACATCACAAACCACACATCCTAACACCAAGCCCTGCATGCAACAACAAAGCATGGACACCCATCACCAAAGCATGGCCACTGCACATACCTACACACCCCCCTAAACCATCATCACACAAGGTCCCACACAGGAATGCAAGCACTGGGGTACACGGTCACCCTCCCATTGTACACCATGCCACACACAGATGTAATAAACATCCTTTTATACCCCTGCAGGACCCCTACCCAACGTCACCGGACAGGAGGGTCCACACATGTCCACACCACCAACAGAAGAGGCCCACAGTGATGACAGCAGCTCTGTCCAACTGGATCTAGATGACCAGCCCGGCCCATCGGACCTCGGGAAAGTCGGTTCCCCTCACCCAGTCACAGGCCACCACAGAGCTTCCCCCCTCTGGAAACACCAGCACAGCACCCACCCAGCGGGCCCATACCTCCGTCCCCAGGACACGTCAATCAGCAGTGTGTCCACCACTACAGGAAACCCACGCGAACCCACCACCACAACAACAACAGGGACCTGGGGGCAGTGGTAGTGGGCACACGGTCCAGGGGACGGAGGCCCAGGAACACAGGGGAACTGGGAGGGCTGCTGTGCGACAGGGGGCGGACAGGCCCAGGGAACCCACTCTCCACGAGGCCCTCTCCAACATCATGGGAGCATACCACCACTCCCAGGAGACGATGGCAACGGTACTGGCCAAGTTTCAGGAGACCCAGCGCCTGCAGGAGGAACAGTATTTGGGCTTCAGGGAGGAACTCAGAACCATCAATTCCACCCTGGGCACCATCGTAGGGGTGCTGAAGGAAGTACTCAACACCAGGAGGGACACTGTGGCACTACAAGGGGCCCCTGACACTAGCCTGGACGATGAACTGCCCACCACCTCCATCGGCGCTAGTGGACAGGAGGCACCGCCACAGGACCACCACACCAGCACCCCACCCCCTGAAGAGGGAGAACCACCTCGCAAAAGGTCTCTGAGATTCAGGACAAAGACAGAGAACGATGCCAAGACTCCCGCCAAGAAATGAGACCACCCTGATTGTCATTCTACTGTCCCACTTTGTCATCATGTCCATCCTTAAACTGCCCCAGCTCCACTTCCTATGCCCATTTGGGCAATGCACCTGTGAGACTAATAGACTGGTCTCTGCCATGGACATTCCTCCGCCATCACCCCTCACCATTTTGCTACCGCCTCCAATTTTGAGCACTAAAATAAACACCCTTAAAGCACAAAACAATCTGGAGTCAGTCTGTGATTTCAAAATAGTGTATTAGCAATTACAGTGTCAAAATGCTCTTTCAAATGTAATGTCAACATACCTATGTCACACAGCTCTAGTCCATGAGGAAACAAAGCAGATGTCACACTGTAGGACCCACATCTGTGAAATCGTACGGGAAAGTGACAACTCAGTGACCATACACTGGGTGTAAATGACAGACAGTAGAGAGGTAGTAGTGTTTAAGTACATGTAGTAAGCAGGTTTGTATTCTTACCTGTGTTTCACTGGAAATATTGCTGGATCACTGAGTCCCTGTTGTCCATGTCTTCTTCTTCTGCTTCCTCGTCTTCACTGTCCACAGGCTCCACAGCTGCAACAACACCGCCATCTGGACCATCCTCCTGCAGAAAAGACACCTGTCGTCGCAAATCCAAGTTGTGAAGCATACAGCAGGCCACGATGATCTGGCACACCTTCTTTGGTGAGTAGAATAGGGATCCACCTGTCATATGGAGGCACCGGAACCTGGCCTTCAGGAGGCCGAAGGTCCACTCGATCACCCTCCTAGTTCACCCATGGGCCTCATTGTAGCCCTCTGCCCTTGTCCTGGGATTCCTCACTGGGGTCAGTAGCCATGACAGGTTGGGGTAACCAGAGTCACCTGCAAATGGCTAGGGACAACTGTTAGACACACACTAACCTGTAGGGATAACCCCAGACAACCATTCCCACTGTCTTGCTTCCAGGTGCTCACCTAATAGCCACACATGGTGCCTCTGGAGTTGACCCATCACATAAGGGATGCTGCTATTCCCCAGGATGTAGGTGTCATGCACTGAGCCAGGTAACTTGGCATTCACATGAGAGATGTACTGGTCGGCCAAACATACCATCTGTACATTCATCGAATGATAACTCTTCCGGTTTCTGTATACCTGTTCACTCCTGTGGGGGGTACCAAAGCCACATGTGTCCCATCAATGGCACCTATGATGTTGGGGATATGTCCCAGGGCATAGAAATCACCTTTCACTGTAGGCAAATTCTCCACCTGAGGGAAAACGATGTAGCTCCGCATGTGTTTCAGCAGGGCAGACAACACTCTGGACAACACGTTGGAAAACATAGGCTGGGACATCCCTGATGCTATGGCCACTGTTGTTTGAAATGACCCACTTGCAAGGAAATGGAGCACTGACAGCACCTGCACTTGAGGGGGGATTCCTGTGGGATGGCGGATAGCTGACATCAGGTCTGGCTCCAACTGGGTACACAGTTCCTGGATTGTGGCACGGTCAAGCCTGTATGTGATGATCACATGTCTTTCCTCCATTGTCGACAGGTCCACCAACGGTCGGTACACCGGAGGATGCCGCCATCTCCTCACATGTCCCAGCGGACGGTGCCTATGAAGGACAACAGCGAGCACAGAGTCAACCAACTCAGAGGTACGTACCCACAGCTTACACAGAACACCAATCATAATCTAAAAAGTGGCCTGTATGTGTGTTGAGTCTCGGCCTAGGTTCGTATGACGCAGTTGAAAATGAAGCCATGTGGGCCCCTGAAATGGCGGCTGCCTGACCTCTAAAGTGGGACAATGGGATGTGAGGTAACTGCGCTGGCATTGTACACCGTCGCGGTAGGCGGTTGAAGACCGCGACGCAATGCTGCATTGGTTAACATTGGACCCTATGGGTCCCAGGAGCCAATGACGATGTACGCCGGCGGTGACGGTACGCACCGTAGCAGACGTGACCGCCATTTTCTATCACTTCAATCACTCGATACCTGATCTTCGACAGGAGAGGACCTACACTGCAAGTGCTGCTGTGACCTCGGTCTGGAAGAGACAATGGCTTGAGTGTCTGGGGAAAGGGCCCCTGCCTTCACATCGGAGGAGTTGGAGAAACTCGTGGATGAGGTCCTCCCCCAGTACACTCTACTCTACGGTCCTCCAGACAAACAGGTAAGTACACTGGGAGCATGCTGTATGGGCTATGCCTGTGTGGAGAGGGGTGGATGTAAGAAGGAAGGGGGAAGAGTGTGGCATGCATGAAACAACGGGGAGTGCTTGTGCCACATGGCAAGGGTAGGGATGGGGGCCAATGACTGTGACGGTGCAGTTTGTAATAAGTTTCTCTTCCCCATGTACAAATCATGTAGGTCAGCGCCCACCAGAAAAAATATATTCACTCTCAATCTGCTGATTTTGCACGCAGTTGAGGGGTCTGGGTAGGGTAGGTGGGCTGTGGGTTTCCCTAGGCCAGGGTGAGTTCCGTAGGCAAGGTCCCTCCGTAAGGCAGGCCATGTGGCACCCCACCTCTCCTCTGTAGAGTGCCAAGTACACCTAGTCATGCCCCTGTGTCATTCATGTGTGCAGATATCGTCCATAGCCTAGTAGGCCATTTCCCAGGAATTGAACAGTGGAGCCCAAGAGCGCGGCGTAGTGCAGGGGGCTTCTGTGTCTGTCAACGGTAGCGGTAATGCATGCACTCAACATGTCTTTCTTCTGTCGTCGTCCCCCCTTTTTGTGGTCTCCCTGTTCTTGTGTGCATTAGCATCATCAGGCGGAGGAGCAGTGGCACCGGGGCACGAGGGGGCTGCATCCCACATGGCCATGGAGGGCCACACTACGGAATCGGACTTCACCAGTGGGAAGGAGGGCGAGGGGAGCTCCACGGCGGGGACAGGAGCTGAGACCAGTGACACGGACTCATCCTCTGATGGGAGCTCCCTTGTGGTGGCGGCAACATCTGTGCCCCCCCATCTACAGGTTCAGCCGCCACCCCCCCTCCAGCACCGCCCTCCCAGCAGTCCCTCAGCCTTTGCCCCGTGCCCGCTCACCCGTGAGGGTGGGCATCACCTTCGCCCCAGGCACCTCAGTCCCTGCCCCAGTCACCCCTGCTGTCTCAGTGAGGAGGCCATTGACCTCCTCAGGTCCCTCACTGTTGGGCAGTCTACCATTTTGAATGCCATCCAGGGTGTAGAAAGGCAGTTGCAACAAATAAATGCATTCCTGGAGGGCATTCATTCTGGTCAGGCGGCCCTTCAGCGAGCTTTTCAGACTCTGGGCTCAGCACTGATGGCAGCCATTGTCCCTGTCTCTAGCCTCCCCCCTCCAACTTCCTCCACCCAAACCCAATCCCCTGTACCTCAGCCTATCCCAAGCACACCTCTAGACCAGCATGCACACACGTCAACACACAAGGGAAGCTCAGGCAAACATAAGCACCACACATCCCACAGGCACTCACGCAAGCATCACACACATGCAGACACACCAACATCCACTGCCTCCACTGTGTCCCCCTCCTCCTCGTCTCCCTCCTCCCTCCCAGTCTCGTCTACACTCACACCTGCATGCACTACCTCTACAGCCACTACTGCCATCACCAGCACACACACCACCATACCCCGCTCACGTGCAGTCACCACCCCCACTACCATTCACACGTTCCCTGTGTCCTCTCCCAGTGAGTCTGTGACGCCCCCTCCCAAGATACACAAACGCAGGCACACGCCCACCCAACAGCCATCCACCTCACGACAGCCTCCAGCCCATGCACCTTTACCCAAAGTCAGCAAACGAACACCTCCTACAACCTCTTCTTCCACTCCCAAACCCCCTCCAGCTACCTGTCCCAGTGTCTCCCAAAAACTTTTCCTGTCCAACCTTGACCTCTTTCCCACACCTCCCCCACCCCGTCCATCTCCTAGGTCCCGAACTAGCACCTCAGCCACAACATCTCCAGGACCAGTGGTGCCTATAGTCACCGGAATCTGGAGTGCACCGGCCACCAGGGCAGCCAGTGTGGCACAGAGCCACAGCACAGACAGTCCCCCACCTGTCAAGTATCAGAAGTTGGCCAGTGCCTGGCGGGAGAGGGGGGAGACTCCAGCCACCAAAGCCGCTCCCAGTGCTACAGGTGGGAGTTTGGAGTCAGCTGCGACACCTTCCAAGGTGGGGAAGGGGCACAAGAAACTTAGCAAGTCTGGGAAGAGCAGCATGGCGGAGAAGACCGCCATCATCCCCGCTGCCCAGGAGGCTACCGCCACCAGCCCTGCTGCCCAGGAGGCCACCAGCCCAGCTGCCCAGGAGGCCACCGCCACCAGCCCTGCTGCCCAGGAGGCCACCGCCACCAGCCCTGCTGCCCAGGAGGCCACCGTCAGCACCGGCCCTGCTGCCCAGGAGGCCACCGCCACCAGCACTGCTGCCCAGGAGGCCACCGCCACCAGCATTGCTGCCCAGGAGGCCACTGCCACCAGCCCTGCTGCCCAGGAGGCCACCGTCAGCACCAGCCCTGCTGCCCAGAAGGCCACCGTCAGCACCAGCCCAGCTGCCCAGGAGGCGACCGCCATCATCCCCGCTGCCCAGGAGGCCACAGCCGTCGTCCCCGCTGGGACAGAGAGGACTGCCAGCACAAGCCCCGCTGGGCTAGAGAGGACTGCCAGCACAAGCCCCGCTGGGACAGAGAGGAGCGCCAGCACAAGCCCCGCTGGGCCATGAAGGACCGCCAGCACAAGCCCCGCTGGGACAGAGAGGACCGCCAGCACAAGCCCCGCTGGGCCATGAAGGACCGCCAGCAGCTGAGTCACTGCAAAGGAGCCCGCCGCTCCAAGCACCGCTGAACAAGGCACCGCCGTCTCAAGCACCGCTGAACAGGGCACCGCTGTCTCAAGCACCGTTGAACAGGGCACCGCCATCTCAAGCAACGCTGAACAGGGCACCGCCATCTCAAGCACCGCTGAACAGGGCACCGCCGTCTCAAGCACCGCTGAACAGGGCACCGCCGTCTCAAGCACCGCTGAACAGGGCACTGCCGTCTCAAGCAACGCTGGCCGATGAGCGCCAAGGGCACTGGCGCTACTGAGTCCGTCACGGGCAGAATGAAGCACTCTGGGCACCATGCCCCCTCCAGAACCAGTGGAGGGATACATCCACTATCTCTGTCCTTAGCAGGATAAAGCACTCTGGGCACCATGCCCCCTCCAGAACCAGTGGAGAGATCCATCCACTACCTCTGTCCTTAGCAGGATGAAGCACTCTGGGCCCAAAGCCCCCTCCAGAACCAGTGGAGAGATCCATCCACTACCTCTGTCCTTAGCAGGATGAAGCACTCTGGGCACAATGCCCCCTCCAGAACCAGTGGAGAGATCCATCCACTACCTCTGTCTTTAGCAGGATTAAGCACTCTAGGCACCATGCCCCCTCCAGAACCAGTGGAGAGATACATCCACTACCTCTGTCCTTAGCAGGATGAAGCACTCTGGGCACCATGCCCCCTCCAGAAGCAGTGGAGAGATACATCCACTACCTCTGTCCTTAGCAGGATGAAGCACTCTGGGCACCATGCCCCCTCCAGAACCAGTGGAGAGATACATCCACTACCTCTGTCCTTAGCAGGATGAATCACTCTGGGCACAATGCCCCTTCCAGAACCAGTGGAGACTGTTATCCACTTGAGAGACTGTGGCTTTGCACTCCCTAGGATTGAACAGTGGGCAACCCACCCACTGTAGAGACTTGAGAGACTGTGGCTTTGCACTCCCCAGGATTGAACAGTGGGCAAACCACCCACTGTAGAGACTTCAGAGACTGTGGCTTTGCACTCCCCAGGATAAAGCAGTGGGCAACCCACCCACTGGAGAGACTTGAGAGACTGTGGCTTTGCACTCCCCAGGATTGAAAAGTGGGCAAACCACCCACTGTAGAGGCTTGAGAGACTGTGGCTTTGCACTCCCCAGGATAAAGCAGTGGGCAACCCACCCACTGGAGAGACTTGAGAGACTGTGGCTTTGCACTCCCTAGGATTGAACAGTGGGCAACCCACCCACTGTAGAGACTTGAGAGACTGTGGCTTTGCACTCCCCAGGATTGAACAGTGGGCAAACCACCCACTGTAGAGACTTGAGAGACTGTGGCTTTGCACTCCCCAGGATAAAGCAGTGGGCAAACCACCCACTTGAGAGACTTGTGAGACTGTGGCTTTGCACTCCCCAGGATTGAACAGTGGGCAACCCACCCACTGTGGAGACTTGAGTGGCTGTGGCTTTGCACTCCCCAGGATTGAACAGTGGGCAACCCACCCACCGTAGAGACTTGATAAACTGGATGTGGACCTCTCATGGATTTGGCGTCGTGCACTCAACCGGCTGAGGTGCCCCCCCTTTCCCTCCCCCTGAGGTGCCTGTTTTCTTGCTCTCTGATGCCCCTGCAGGGTTCTCTCCGTCATGGTCGGGGATCTTGTGTGGGCCTCGCCCATACCGTGTAGGCCCAGTGTTCCACGGACTAATTGGAGCACACCGGGACTACTAAGCTTGGTGTATATTTTGTTAATGGTGTATATATATATTTTTGCCTACTTGATTTTAATATATTACAATGGTTACACTCATTTTCTTTTGTCTTTGCATTCTTCCAGGGGGGTGTAACTGTGACGTGTCAATATGTATTAGTGTGTGTGTTGTAGTGGGTGAGGGTGGGGGTGTTGCGTTTTGCGTGTCCCTGTTTTTTCCCTCCCCTGTGTCGTAGGTGCAGTACTCACTGTGGTCTTCGCCGCCGGCGTTTGTGCTCCTGGTAGAGGAGCAGGAAGACTATCGCAGGGAGAATTTGGAGTTCCAGATCCATGGTGTCCTAGTTCCTCATGGGGTGTGTAGAGGTGAGCGTTTTCCCTTCGGAATCCTGTTTCCGTCGTGTTTTTATCTGCGGTGAATGCGCCCCGGAAAAGGTTGCGGATTGGTAGGTTGTGATACTGTGGGTGGTACTTTGTCCTCCGCCTGTCTGTTGGCAGTGACCGCCGCGCTGTTTGTTTGTACTGCTGTGGCGGTCGGAGTGTTAAAGTGTCTGTCTTTGTTGGCGGTTTCCGCCACGGTCATAATTGCAAACTTTTTACCGCCAGCCTGTTGGCGGTCTTACTGCCGCTTTAACACCGACCGCCAGGGTTGTAATGACCACCTATGTGTTACCAACAGGGAAAAAAGAGAGAACTAAAAAATTCCTTAGCTGCAACTCAGACTTTGCAATTTATGTGATAGTGTGCCCATGTGGGCTACAATATGTGGGTAGTACGATCTTCCCCATAAAGAAACGGATCCTGGAACACTGCAGAGCAATTACCAAAAATTATGCAACTTACTCAGTGGCTCGCCACTGTAATTTGGTACATGCAGGAATGATAAACAAAATGAAATTTTTTGGATTGGATAGAGTGCTGGGTACTCCAAGGGGGGCGACAGAGACAGGAAATTAAGAAGGCTAGAATCCGAGTATATTATTCAGCTTAATAGTCAACATCCTTGGGGTTTGAATAAGGACGAGGAACTTTTTGTACATATTGGTTAGTCAACTTGAGAGATGAAGGTTCATGGGTGTCAATAGTCCTTCAGGGCTTTATTTAATTTGGCTATGATGATTTTTGCTGTAAATGTGGCTATCATACAAGTAATAGGACAATTGTCATGACGTTTGTTTTCAATTTGATAACTGAATAGAAATGGTGCTAAAGTAGAGTTTAGAGTATCATATTATTGGTTATGTGTAAATATATTTTGTATAAATTGTAGGATCTACTTGAGGGAGAAGAAGAGAAAATTTTGAAACAAAAAAAAATATATATATATTTTATGTCTATGATTTGTAAGTGGTTATATACCTAAGGTAGGAGGGGCCATGGTGATTTTGAATTTTTTTCTTTGTGGTTTAATGAAGAAGACCATGATGGTTGAAATGCGTTGCCCTGCTTTTGCATGTTAAATTTAACAATTTTAAACTTGACAAGGATTTTTTGGTTTAAATAAACATTTCAGTTGCCTGGAGTGCCAGCGTTTGAACTTTGGTGGAATGTGTATATATATATATATATATATATATATATATATATATATATACATAAATATATATATATATATATATATATATATATATATATATATATATATATATATATATATATAATATATTTAAGGGTATTGAGCTACTAAATAAACATACATAAGACATAAATTAGTGTTTACCAAAAGCGGACATAACTGATGAATAAAATGCAAAACAAAACAACCAATAAAATTAAACTATAAACAAACTTAAATAATACAATCACACAAACAGTAAATCAACAATATAAAAGGCACACACATTTTATCAATTTAATACGCCAAAAACAAAAAAAGATGAAAGAACACAAAAATCTGCTGCATTTTCTGACCAGACTCTGAAAACATAAATCTATACATCTCAACAACTACCTTGCAAAGTAAGTAATACTTATATTCAAACTAAAACTTACTTTTAAATAAAATTAAAATTGTAAAATAACAAATAATTAAGAAAACACTTCTAACTTTTATCCCTTTACATGTACTTACTAAAAGAAAATACTACAACTTTGAGAAAGTGTTAGCCTACCATAACACAACATTGATCACAAACTAGAATGTAGACATTAAAAAGTAAGTATATGTAAAATATTAAAAGAATTGAAACTCAACCAAACCCTTTAAATATATAACTTAATGAACTCAGCCTGTTCAAACTACCAACAAATAAACATTTAAAATGAAACTGGCACTCTTTTCCCTTCCAACAAAAAAAGCGCCTGCTCCATATTACAGCACTCCAACTGAAAAGCTGCAAAAGAGTGTGGAACACATAAGAATAGCAAACATGCATAATTTTATATGTAAATAACATACGTATAAACATTGTAAATTTGTAATTCTTTATACAATTACACTATTTTCTGACATAGTGAGAGAAAGAAAATGATGCATAATATCACAGAAAGGAAAACATTTTTTAAGTCAAATGAGCCACACCTACAATCAAGAAAGTACATAGATGGAAACTGAGAATTGCAAATGTTCTAAGTATTAATTGAATTCATGCTATGGGCCGGCCACCACAAAAGATGATGTTGTAATTACTGTAAAGGAACACAACCTCCTTCCCCCAAATATGACAGAAATAGAAGTAGGGTTGCCAATAAGGGAGGGAAGCACTAGTTCCCAAGAGCCCACAACAAAAATCTCAAAATATATACTCACTAAAGTTCCCAAACACATCACAGGCCAATTACCACCTATACCCAGTTGAAAATGTTTAATTGCACAAACTAAAAAAGCCAACAGTGATACCCTTTCTGCCACTAGAAGATATCAAGATATAGAAATATCTGAACACTGGCACATTATGAGGAAGAACAACTTAAACAATGATAGATGAGTCCTAATGTTTTTTACAGCAGATAACTTGCTAAAACTAAACCATTGTCAAACCTGGATGATGAATGGGGCCTTCAAAATGTTCCTCACACCATTCACTCAGATACACTGTACATGGTGAATATCAAAACACAAATATTCCTTTTATATACACCCTACTACCACATAAGCAAAGGAGCATTTACTGCAAACTTTTAAACCACATTAACCATAAACTAAATAACTACTAACCACAAAAAATAAACATGGACTTTAGATAAGCTACGTTTTAAACCATTTTACACATTTACTCACACACAGCAATACAAGGCTGTTACTACCAATTGAATCAAGGCACATGGAGACACCTCCAATAATCTGCACTAAGGGCCTCATTAGGTGTCTGGCTGTCCGTGCACCGCCATGGCGGTGGTGGTGGTCCAACCGCCATCGGCTTGGTATGTCGGAACACTGTATCACGAGATATGCGGACCTATGGAGCAAAGACTGCTGCTGTTATGCCAATGCAGCGAGGCATCGCAGACCGCGGTGGTCACAAGGCAGGACAAACAGGCTGGAGGAGCCTACCAATATAACTGACACCCTCACATTGCACACATGCCATGGACTGTTGTCAGATTTTAAACACATATGAATGGATGTGTCATATAACACAAACACCACTCCCATTAAACAGCGCTGTAATGGACCCACACGTCACCCACATTGCAACACAATAGAAGGATAATGGGATGCACAATAGTCAGAGAGACAAATATCCAAAGCTCACTATGCAAACAATACCTGCACAATAAGGATGTGGTCATCAGGAATATTCAGGAAAGGATGCTGCACTGGGACACATATCACTTTGCACACGCCCCTAAAACAACATTTGCACAGGAACATGTATCTCATGGACAAAAAATACTAGAGCCAAGTGACATGCCTATCTGCAGAATGTGGAAGTGCAAGTCTAGAAAACACATACAAACTGCAGCTGCAAGGTACACACAGCAAAATGGACTCATGCACAGTCAAATTCAAAGGAAGCTAGCACAACTGAACACCCTCCATGTCTGCACAAAGAAAACTCAAGCTGCCACACGAGACCAATATACAATCCCTATCAGGGGGACAGGTCTAACGTCATACATGCCGACATTGGACCACACTAGATACTTACCATACCAGACAGAACACACTGCAATGACACCCCAATTACATTAACAAACGCATATCAATACAGTCAACATATACCCTTGTCCTACATCATACCAGCACTGCTCACAAAGTCAGTTCCTCATAACAACAGTGAATGGCTCAGTAATCAAGCTGATACATGCATACTGCAGGTATACAACACAGGTTACTAAGGGACAACATAAAGGTAGGCAAGGAATTGCAGGACAAATGCATACCCAAAACAACAACTACTTGACTCCTATTATTGCCAGGGAACCTCCACAAACAGAGCCATCAAGTGGGCAGGCAGGCACCTCAGGGATCATACTTGGTAGGGAGGGGCGGATTTGGGATGGCTGGGATTAGGTTTAGATATGGGAGGGGTGGACTGTTTATTAGGAGGAGTGGGCTTCTTCTGGGGGAGGAGGGGTATGGGTGTTTGCAAGGGAGGCAGGTGTGACAGGGGAGGACATGGATGTTTGGGAACACGGGGTGGTCATCAGAAGGGGTTGGGGTTTTGAAGGTTGAGCGAGTGGTTGTCTTGTATGTCCCTGTAGATGTCTTGGAAGTGTGCGTGTGTGAGCTATGCTTCTGTGTGGGTGGTGTCTGTTGCATGTGTTAGTGTGGGCATTTCTGTGCCTTTGGGGCTGGGAGGTGGAAGTGCTGGAGTGGTGGATGTGTGTGTGCCTGCTGGGGTGGTGTCTGCAGGCATGCTGGAAGTAGTGGATGTATGTGTGTCTTTTGGGGTGGTGTCTGCAGATATGCTGGTAGTGGTGGATGTCTGTGTGTCTTTTGGGGTGGTGTCTGTGGATATGGTAGATGTAGTGGATGTTTGTGTGTCTTTTGGGGTGGTGTCTGTGGGTATGATGGGTGTCGTGTGTGGGTCAGTGGGTGTGGTGGGGGTGTCTGTGGAAGTGGTGGCTGGTATCTTGTTTGTGGGTATGTGGTGAGTGCCTGCGTGCTGGTGTGTCTTGTGGAGTTTGTGTTTATGTGTGTTGGGGTGGGTGCGTGCAGATGTGTCTGTGTGCTTGGGATAGGTAGAGGAATTGGGGACTTGGACTGGGAAGAGGGAGGTGGGTGGGGGTTGAATGTGGGGGGTGACTGGCTGCCATCAGTGAGGAGGCCAGAGCCTGAAAAGATCTCTGTAGGCCAGACATAGCACTATGAATGCCTTCCAGGAAAGCATTGGCCTGCTGAATTTTGCTGGCCAACCCCTGCATGGCATTCACAATGGCAGTCTGAGCAACAGAGATGTTCCTCAGGAGGTCAATAGCCTTGTCACTCAGGGCAGCATGGGTAACGGGGTTGAGACGGAGGTGCCTGCGTCAAAGGACACCCCATCCTCTTGGGTGAGCAGGCACGGCCAACTGGCTGGGGAGCAACAGGGAGTGTGACAATAGAACTGGGGGTGGTGGAAAAAGATGGTACAGTAGTATATCTCAATGGGTCTGCCATCACTAAGGAATGGCCACTGGAGGTTGAATCCGATGATGAGGATGTAGATCAGGTCTCCTCCGTGGCACTCCCCTCACCCTCTGGGCCACTGGGTCCCTCTGTGTTGGTGATGTCTTGACCGGAGGTACAATGGCCAGGTGCTTCCCCACTTGGTTGTGACCTGTCTCCTTCACTTACCTGGGCTGGTGTGGAAAATACAAAGAGAAAAAGGGTCACCACATGTTCCTGATCACACTTAAACAACAGCTCTGATTAGCAAGCATTCCCATGATGTCAAGTAGGCCCCAGAAACAACCTCCACCAAAGTGGCCCCTACATGTACCATACCATATGCATGTATGCCATCTGAAGTATCAACAGTTGCCCACAGAAAAATTAGGTTCTCAGATAACTACAATTACATTGCTGAAGTTTTTTAATCACAATAACCATTGAACAAGTAGGACACATCACCTTGCTTTGCCTCAACGAGCATACCTCAGTTACCTGTTGTCATACAATAGTAGACCAATGCCAACTTGATTCCTACAAATCCCACACAAGGTCATGCAGATATTTATTTGTCAAATACACTATAACACAACAATGCAAAATGATGCTCCCAGAACATGGCATGTTGCTGACAACAGTACAGTAGCCTGGAGAAGGTGACATAGAATTACTCATGTGCTATTGAAAACATATCAACAATGCATACTTATCCAAGTGAAATTTGTCCCAGTGGAGTAATGAAGGTAGTACTAATGTTACTCAGAAATGCCACACATTCGGCATGAAAATGTACACTGTAGACATAGGGCCTGATTACGACCTTGGCAGAGGGAACTACTGCGTCCCAAATGTGACAGATATCCCGTCCACTGTGTTACAAGTTCCATAGGATATAATGGAACTTGTAATACAGGGGGCGGGATATCCGTCACATTTGGGATGGAGTATTCCCTCCTCCAAGGTCGTAATCAGGCCCAAAATTTACATATTGACAGGGAGATGTGTCCTTAAAATTCACAACACAATGAATCAGCAAACCCCAGGGATATCACCACTAATGTCTGGTGAGGGTATATGTCAGACAACAATCAATGGTGGCACACTCCTGTCTGTGGCACCACATGAAATGTAGCCCATTGCAAATGTCCTATTCCACACACAAGTTGGCATGCACATATATGTGAGGGAGTACAGAAATCATCCCATTGACACTGTAGACCATGCAAGACATACCAATGTGCACCTTTTGTCAAAAGAGAAAGGGATACATGCTAACATGCAGGCACAAGGAATGTTGGCAACAGTGATGGCACATTAATGATGGCAATGGATATTCACCACTTACCAGGGGAAGGTAGTGCTCTATAGCTTCACCTAAAGAACAATGTATGCTCTGTCACATGTATGATGGCCACCTTCACATTACAGACAGTAGTGAGGCACCAGCACCCTTCATACGCTGAAGACAAGTAGGCTCTGGGGGGCAGATGCCAATATACTCATTTGACCAGGCACATGGCTGAAAACAGTGATCCATCACTTCCTTATCATTCGCCTGTAACACAGGAGAGTAGGGGTCTGTTACATAGAATTTACACCCACTACAGCAACAAACATTACTTGATTGATCAATGTACATAGCCATGTGTTGTCCCTGGAGAACAAATTGTTTGTGATTTGTACACAGTTGTGTCCTAGGTCCCTGGGCCAATAGGCAAGGCACATCAGTATGCACAATATGACATCCCTACACAAACAGTCACTCATCTACTGTGTCACACATGGCTCATCCCTAATCGTCAGGGGGAGATGTCAGAACCCAACACATTGACTTGGCAATGCGACAGGCAGGAATATGGCTGCTGTGCTTCCCTCAAATACCCATCAAGGTGTGGGTACGCCACAGCCTGAGTGCAGGACATTAGAGGGTCAGGGTCTGACGTGCAACCTCCCCATGCTGGAAGGACAGCCCCAGCTGGATCTCTACAATTTTCAGGGCCCAGCATCTCAGGTCCTCCCACCTCTTACGACAGTGGGCACTCCGCCGGCTATGGATCCCCAGGGTCTGCACCTTCTGGGTGATGGCTCCTCGTGTCTCCTTCTTCTGATGGGCATTAATCTGAATGGATGCAAGAGACAAATCAAGAGATTACAATGACAAGCTTTCATACAAATAGTTGAGTCACACACATGTCAGAAACACCAAGCTAGAAATCGTCAATTTGCTAACACAACACAAGTGTAAAGCAAACAAGCCTATAAGTACAGGGACCTGACTACAGACAGTAATATCCATCTGCAGACTAACCCTCTACCCTGCTCAGGGACTACAACAACTAAGCAAGCCTACTGACATCAGGCAGGCCATGCTTCAGCAACGTACTGTGATGTGAGCCAAAATGAAACCCTACAAACACATGTGGCTTCTGAAGGGTAAACTCCTTAGGCCTGAATGGACCTACACAGACACACTCTGCAAAATTGACTCACTGCCTACAGTTCTTTCAGGCCACTTACATAGTACAGACTTCTCGTGACAATGAAGGGGCTGACATGGTGGGCACAGAAAGTGTATTCCTTATGCATGCATTGACACGTGGCCTACCAAATGCAGACTTGTGCCACTTCAGGGGTGGGTTATGTGGTATGTACTTGTACCACACAACACTCCTTTGGACACCTGTGTCTATCCTACAGCATTGGCATCCAACATACAAAGGTATAAATTGTACAATTTCTGCTATATGACCAAGGTACTGACTCACATATCATGGCCTCTTATGAATCAACACACTGTCTGCACTGTGGGGTTGTCATTAGTGTAATAGGCCTGTATTGGACACATATGACTTCTGTGAAGGTGGCAACAGAGCTGTAGTAGTAGGGGACCTGTCATGAGTCAAAGGCGCACATTGAGAATGAGGCAAAATGCACACATGGACTACTTCTGGGATGTACATCAGTACCCATTCCTAATTGAGTCAATGGACTGAGGCATTCAGGGCAAGGTTTGCCTCTAGAACATCATACTGTCCACTGCTGTTGTACAGGGAGTGGGCACAGTGCCACAGTTGCATAGCTACAGTGACTCTCCCACAGTCTGGACTAGGTCCCATAGTGGGAGATACAACTGACAGGCCCTGGTCTCTGCAGGCTGAGTATACCTATTTGACAATCACATTTCTATCACTTCCATGCATGGCAGTATATCATGTGGCCATCCGCAATTTGGCATGTAGTTTGTGTGGTAACCTGAAGGGCAGAGTGACTCAGGATGTGGATTCCACACAATAGTTTGTCAAGGTCAAGTGTGGTTTGGAAGATCTGTGGTACTATACACATAGCTTACAAGATCCCGAAATGACTCATACAAGATGCATACATGGCTCATGCTGTCATGCACATACATATTGTCCAACATTTACAAAAATCATGAAGAATATGTCAATGGATGGCAGTAAAGCCTCCTTACCTAATTATATGCATCCAATACAAGGAGGATCGAGGACCTAAAAAAACTCACACAACACAATGTGACTCAACTAAACATATAGTACTGGCCACCAGTATCTGCACAATGTACATCCCATTGATGCCACACAGACTGCAACAACAGGCATACAAGAAGTTTTACTGGCACAGAGGGGCACATTGTAGACTGGGAGGAGGGAAAGGATGGTGTCGAACAGAATCAATTGTGTCTATGGGAATCTTATCTGTGCCTTTGGTGAGCCACAGAGCTGTGCGTAGGGGGGCCGGACCTCATAAGCAAGCTTCTCAAGCTCCTCTGGAGGGAAGGCAGGGGCTCTATCACCTGCTGGACGTGGCATGATTGCTCCCAGAGGCGTCACACAGCAGTTCAGGTAGTGGAGGTGTAGTTGGCAGCAGTGTCAGGAGTCAAGTGAGTGAATGTGCACAACATGGCGATCACGTCGCCACGTAAAGGTCATCACCACCGGCAGACAGTCATTGAGCAGCGACTGCCATATACAACAACATTAGCCTATGGCTGCTCCCGCCATAGTTGGAACCGCCTACCGCCTTGATGGCTTCTGCCGGCAGTCAGATGTTCAGTAGAGTAGGCATCCACTATTTTGGCGGCCTGAAATACTGTATTTGGCTTTGTAAGCTGCATCACACCCACAATATAAATGCTGTGGCATTGCAAACATCCTTATTTTGTCCAGTCATCTAGGTCCTTCTACACAAACCCAGTGTAGTGTGATGCAGGGCACAGATAGCATTTGACGGTGGTACACGTTCTACCACTGCTGATGGGTATTTTGGCAGATGGAATATACAGCCACATTTCAAAGGCCAATTGTGTAGCACATCTGTGGGTTTCTTTCAAATCCATGTAGTGGACACATGTGTTGACAATCATAGGGGTCACATGTGACCCTTGTGTAGTTGCCAGCTGTGATGTTTACTGGGTGTCATGTCAATCCAGTAAGAAATGCTTTGTCACATGATATCATTGGCATGCATATTATATGTTGCTGTGGACACACTGACTAATGTTACAAATCATGTCTTCTTGCATTTAAGTACCCTGGGAGAGGGAGAATGCAACAACCTCCTGTCTACCATCCACTGCCAGACCTTCAGGCCATAGAACAACAGTATATAATTATGTTACGCCGACTGGACAGGCAAACAATGGTGGACTTAAGCCATTAGCTGGAGCCAGATCTGATGCCAGATATTAGTTATCCAACCTGCATACCACCCATTGTCAAGTCATGTCAGTATTGAACTTCCTGGCCTCATGGTCCTTCCAACATATAGTGGCCCTATCTGTAGGTATGTCCCAACCTATGGTCTGGTGTTGAAGGATTTCCTCTCAGCAATGTGGAAATACGTTGACAGATTTATCAGGTTCCCCCAATGTGAGGATTTAGTCAATGTGAAGGCTTACTTTTATGGTTTGGCCACCTCCCACATGTGATGGGGGCCACTGATAGCATGCATGTTGGCCTGGTGCCACCGCAGGCCACTGAACAAGTCCATTGCAACAGAAAGAACTTCCATTCCATCAATGAGCAAGTTATCTGTTTGGCGGATCTCTGCATCTCACATGTCGGTGCATGTTATTAAGGATAAGCCCATGATTCCTTCATAATGCAGAACAGCACCATTTCCCACATGATGTCACAACTGCACCTAGAGAGGGCCTGGCTGGTTGGTAAGTCTCATCTGTCCTGATTGTGTGTGTGCAATGTCAGGTGCTACACTCATAAAGTGAGTGACTTATTGTTGAACTTAGGTCCTATCCCTTAACAGGAGACATGCATTTTCAAACTGTACTTGGTTGTTGACGCCGGTGAGGAATCCAATTACACCAGGTGAAGGCCCTTCAATGAAGCCCATGGAAGAACACAGCGGCCTGCCGAAATGGGCTTTTGGACTCCTGAAAGCCAGATTCCGCTGTCTGGGTAGGACTGGTGATGCCCTCCTCTACTCACCTGGGAAAGTGTGTCAGATCACTGTGGCATGCCGCATGCTCCATGCTCCACAGCATCGCCCTGTAGCGGAATATCCCCTACATCCGAGAGGAGGGTGTGCTTGCAGTGCCAACGGATGTGACTCCTGAAATGCCATGTGAGGATGACAGTGGTGAAGAGGAAGGAGCTGACCAGCAGTAAGATCTCATCAACAGCTACTTTTAATGAGTGTAAGTATGTCATGTGATGTAATGACTGTGACTGCACAATGAATTGTAGTTGTGCAAATGTGTGGAGCTGAGCATTTTGGAAATAACTAGGGAGCTGATACTCTACAATATTCAGCCAAAGGCAGCTTGATGAGATAGCTTTTGACACATTCCCACTTTGATGATATTGTTTTGTTTTTGTCAGTTTACTTGCAATGTACTTTGTTTTCCAGTTGCTTGTTATGTGACCTGTCATAGGTATGGTTTCAAGCCCATACTCCTTGTTTTGTTCTTTGTACAGGTACCTTCACCCTGACATCTTCATGTGGGCATTTCACAGTTGTAACATTGGCAGGTTTCTGATGCTGTTCTGACATACAAAGTGGACATGGATTGTTCTAGGTAATATAGGTCTCAGAGTTTGGATGTATGAGACCTGTACCAAGACAGTTTGCACAGTGTTTGAGTGGAGGCACAGAAGTAGCCATTACACTTGTTTAGTGTGTTGTGGTGGGCCTGATGCATAATGTGTGTCATCTTGTGGTCATATATAGTCCTAGCTTTTGTCCAAGTCGTTTTTCCTTCACATTAGATAAACACTCTTTTTGTATGAGCTGTAAATGGCTGTAGATGTGTTTCATCATTGCAGGCCACAGTGCCTGTACCACAACACTGACATATGTTTGTGTTGTAACACCATGTGCATGGAACTGGATTATGATGTCCTTGTGATCAGGGACTGTTGTATTGCCATCTGACAGTATCTTGGATAACGTGATGTTCGAGTACTTTGGTGTGGTATTTGATAAGGCTAAAGCTGCTGACATCGACCACTTCAATGTTTATCTATTCTAAGGGACAATGTTTAGCAAATCCCTTCCTTCCATGGTCTGGGGGTTTGTACCAGTAAATATGTCCATTCACTCAGTATGAGTCACTTACTCTTGATTTACAATAGTCCAGACATATTGAGAGCCTATGTTCTGAACACTGTAATACAATATTTGGTTTCACCAGACACTTGTACTAATGTGTTGGTGTGCAATGGTTGTATTCTTGAGCTGGACACTGTGTACCTGTAATATATCCCTGCTTGCACAAGTAGCTTGTACCTTTTTAAAGTATGGTTCACATGGTTGTATATCTCTACATAACTAAATGAGAAATTAAAGCAAGTAGACAATGAGTTTGTGATGGGTGAATTTATTACAATGCTGATACAGACAATAAATTTCGGATAGAAATAAACAAAAATGTAAAGTGAAGGGGTCAGTCATGGCAAATGATATCACGGGACTAGCTGCCACACCACTGGGAGTCCAAAGTCCAGAGTACTCCTCCCATTGGAACTGGTAGGTGGTTCAGGATCAGTCCACAAAGTAAATGTGAGGCACACAAAGGAGGTCCTTTAGGAAGAGGTCACTTACTGGAAGTGGTGGGTGTCTTGTCATCCACACCTCCTGGATTCTTTGCTGGATGTCCCCATTTGCATGGAATCTGCTGCTACAGAGGCAGGGATGTCTGGGGCTGTCTCTTTCTCTGGCAGGGCCTCCCTTCCAGTGGCTGGCATTGATGTTGATGTGCCTGGTGTTGATGAGCCAAAGGAAGAGGTAGACTGTTTTTGAACAGCCCTGCTGAGGGTGGTATGTATGTCCTTCAGAACCCTTGTTAGGGAAGCCATGTTATTGTGGGCCGCCATCTGTTCCCGCATGTCTCTGTGCATGTCACTTTGTAGCTGCTTGATTTCCTGGAGTTCAGTCAACATCTAGCCCATCATGCCTTGGGACTCCTAATAGGACCCCAAGACATGGATTATGGTATCCTGGCCAAGAGAAGCCCCAGTGGCCTCACCGCGCTGGCCCACAGCATCTCTTCCATGCACCCTACCCCCACAGGCCTGTGCCCTCTGCAACTTATTCCTGGACCCTCATTGTCGGAAGTGTTGCACAGCAACTCAGGATCTAGGACTGGGGGACACAAGATGATAGACACTGTGCTAGGTACATAGGTTGGGTGGCAAATGGTTGCCTGTGATGTTGACGCAAATGGGCTGGGAGGTGAAACTCACTGTTTCCGTCTCACCAGAATGCCCATATGGGCTAGAACCGTCCTCCACATCCAGACCTTCCAGAGGTGTCTTCTTCACTGAGGGCTTTATCCTGGGGGGTAGTGGCAGTCTGTTCTGCAGCCTCCATGTGCCCAGTGGCAACTCCACCTGCTGATGTAAAACAAACAATGTCACTGGTTGTATTGTGACACCTAACTCCAACAGTTTAGAGTTGCAGTAAGCAAAGACCTTGTACAAAGTTAAGTTGCAGTTAACTCTATTGTGCCAAGTAACCATGGTACTGGGCATATTGACAAGACATGTGTGAAGCTTGCCAATTCATTTTGACTAAAGCAACTGCTGAACTGTACAGATCATTTGCACTTTGGAGGATGGCCTGAAAATGATATCTTGCCACCAGTGCAGGCAAAACAGTGGAAATGTGACTGGAGTCATCATGTTCAAAGTGCAGTGTGAATGTGTTTACTGCCAATATCAATCTGGGGAGGCATCTCGAGGCCTTATGTTTACTTGTTATTCACACTGGGTAAGGTGTCATTCCTTTTTCTCAATATTTCATCTTGCGTTAGTAAGTCAAGATTGAGCTATGTTGACAGATATGTCTCTAATTTGAGTATGATCTGTGGTTGATCACTTCCAGGTGAGTACACTCAATTTAAGAGTTGAAAAACAAGGGTAAGTGGCAATTATGCCGGTGGTGGGAGTAAGATTAACAGGGCCTTCTGGGAGTTGCAGTGAGGCCACTCCCTCTACTTCAGACACTTGACAAATAGTATCCTCCCAGAGGAGTAAACTTTAATTGGGAGTTGCCAAACAGGGGTATTTGGCCAAATGTACACTGGTCTGGGGTTTCTAGTAACAGAAACAGGGCCTGCTAGGAGTTGCAGTCAGGTCAGATCCCTCTACTTCACACACTTGACCAATAGTATCCTCTCAGGTGAGTAAACTTCAATTGGGAGTTGCCAAACAGGGGTCTTTAGACAAGTGTGTCCGGGTCTGGTGTTTGTAGTTACAGAAACAGTGCCACGCTCTTTACTACACACACTGTGCACATGGGCCCATATTTATACTTTTTAAGCGCCGCATTGTCACTTCTTTTTAATGCAAAAGAGGCGCAAACTTACAAAATACAATTGTATTTTGTAAGTTTCCACCGCTTATGCGTCAAAAAATGACACAAATGTGGCTCTAAAAAAGTATAAATATGGGCCAATGGTATCCTCCCAGGTGAGCACACTTCAACTGAAAGTTGAGGAACAGGGGGATTTGGACAACTGAACACTGGGCTGGTGGTTGGAATTACAGACATAGGGGCTCCTGGGAGTTGCAGTCACGTCACTCCCTGTACTACACACTATACAAATGTTATCCTCCCAGGTGAGGATAGTTCAACTGAGAGATGCCAAAAAGGGTTTTTAGACAAGTGACTACTGGGCTGGTGGTTGGAGTTACAGAAACAGTGCCTTCTGGGAGTTGCAGTTGTGTCACTCACTCTACTAAACACACTATACATATTGTATCCTCCCAGGTGAGTACACTTAAATTTAGAGTTAATACTTAGGTGTATTTGGACAAGTGAACATGGGGCTGGTGTTTAGAATTCGAGTAAGAGTGCCTCCTGGGAGTGGCAGTCAGGTAACTCTCTATACTACAAACACTATACAACTGTTGAGTATTATATATCTGTTGCAGAGTCTATTTAGGTTTCAGCATACCTGTTGAGACATACCACAAGTCCTGGGATTATTATTCTATTTTTAATGACTTACAGGCCCCATTTGGACCAATGGCACGTGATGGGGCATAGTAGTTGTGATGTTTGGGACCAACAACACAGATTGACAGTATAAACACCCAGTATGGGTATTGAATGTTGGTGGGATACATGAACAAGACAGTGGCAAAAGGTGAACTATGAGCATGCATGACATGGCATTTTTGTGTGACATTTTTTGTGTTGTGACTTACCAGACTCCACTCCCCCAGGTATTCTTGTACAGTCCTCAGGATGCAAGATGTCCAAGACCTTCTCCTCCCAGGGAAAGAGATGTAATGGGCACAAGGGGGGGGGCACTGCCAGTCCTCTTGGCCTGCAGCTGGTGCCTGGAGACCAGGTAATGCACCTTGCCCCTCAGGTCATTCCACCTCTTCCTGATTATCTCCTTTGTGTGCAGGGTGGTGCCTACAGCATTCCCTCTGACAATGATCCAGTCCCACATTTCCATTTTCCTGCTGAGAGGAGTATGCTGGACTTGTGCTCCAAACAATTGTGACTTGACTTCCATCCACAAAGACTCAACTCATCTTCTGAAAAACGTGGATTTTTAGAACGTGACATGGTGGAAAAAAATAAACAGGTGACAGTGACTTACTAAGCAGGGGAAGTGCAAAAGGGTGTGAATGGACAAACGTGTGTGCATGGTGTTCCATGGGATGGTGAAAAAATAGGGTTGTCTATAATATGGAAAAATGGGAAAATGAAGGTCAGTGTTCTTTGTTCTTCCATGAAAATGCAAAGAATTGTGGTCCATGAAGGGGTGTGTTTTATAGTGTCCCTTGCAGGTGTGTCTACTGTGGCAATGTGTGTCAGCTGTGTTGTTTTTTTAATTCATCCAATGTGCAGTTATCTGTTACTTTGGTGACCATGAATCACCGTGGTTCAGACGCCATTGGCTGACTGCCATTAAGGGACCACCACGGCGACTGTGTGCTTGTGATATGCTGGGTGGTTGGTCGCAGTGCTGACAGAGCTGGTGGGTGGACCGCCTATTTCCAGGTCACTGTGCCACTGGCAGTCTGCCATTTTTTGCTTGGCGGGCGGCAGCCCTGCTGTGTAACTCATAATAGGGCGGTCTGACCACCAAACTTGTAATGAGACCCTAAGTGTGGAATATGCTACAGTCAAGTGCATTTGAAACAATAAAAAGTATAGCTCTAGCATATGTCCCTGTCACACAGTTAGTTAACTACTACAATTTACTAATAGAAAGCCTTTTCTACCAACATAATAAACACAAATAAGCCCCCCTAATGGATTATTTTGAAGATACTTAAGTTGGCAGACTACAGTGCTCCAGACATAAATGCCAACTGAATTTCCAAATACTATGGTGGAATGTCTATGACAGCACCTTGACACAGGAAGCCAAAACAAACAAATCAGTAGAAGAATGGCACAGTGCCTTCCAATCCACACTATACAGAACCTAACATACACTCTATAAATTTACAGAAGCGTTACAAAATTAGCAAAGCTACCTACAACTATGAATGGGGCAATTTGTAACCCACATTGCATTTAAGCTTAGTAAGCCAGCCAAAAGAATGTACAACATGTTACACGTTAAAGTAAAACTCTTCAAAAACAAGAAAAGGAGTAAATGACTTAACAATAATAACCAAAAGCATATTATGAAAAAAAAACTGATGTATAAAACTCCCCAAAAAATATAGCATAATCTTAACCAACATTACAAATCAATTTATACATAAATAATAAACATAGGGCCTCATTGCGAGGCTGGTGCACTCCAGACGGTCTGACCACCAAATTACGACCCTGGCAGTCGGACCTCCAGGGGACCGCCATCCTCACCAGGAACATGATTGCCGATGGGTTGACGGCGGTCACACTTGTGATCAGCCATGGCAGTGCTGAGTTCAGCACCACCCTGCTGATCACAAGTCCCCTTTCTGCCATGAAAAGGCTGATGGAAATGAAGTGCTGGGGGCCACAGGAGGGCCCCTGCACTTCCCACGACCATGTCTTAGGCAGTGCAGGACACCCCTTGCCCACCACCCTCGCAATGCGCACTGTCTGCTTTGCAAACAGTATGCATTTTGAGGGTGCTGTTGTGCTACTGTATTGGCTAAGGGAGCCAAGGCCAATACCAGAGCACTATTCACGCCAGGCTAACCAGTGGGAACGTAGTAATACAATGTTCCCGCCAGTCAGCCCAGTGGGAACATCGTAATACGACTGTGTGTGAGGCCGTGGGGTTGACAGCGGTCTCATCCCGCGTGTTTGACGGTCGGCTCGTCCGACAGTCAAACTCGTAATCAGGCTCATAATAATTTATTGCATCAGTCAAAACATTAAATAAAATTAAAATTAAAATAAGCCTGATTAATAAAATAATTTATAAATTATTTATATAAAAAATCAAAACCTCACCGACTTATAACCTCAAAGAACAAACTCAATCCGTTAAGTTAATTAATTACAACATATAAAGTACACAATACTGAATAACAATCACATAACGCTAACATAAATAATTAAATATAACATTTCCGACCCAAAACAAATAAACTAATTAAATATGGCTTATTGTTCTGTAGCTGAGGATCGTCCTCTTTACCCACATAGTCAATAAGTATAAGCCACCAAAAACTGGAAAAAGATTTTCCAAAAATGCAAAAATTAAAACAATCCAATACAGATCCATCTAAGCGGTCCAAAGTATCTAGGAACCATAAAAACCTTGACAAAGTGTTTAAAAACCCTCCTGGAAATCCCAAAAAAGGAAATCAAAGTGAAAAATATTGATTTATTATAAACCAAAACAGATTTACTTAAAAACAATGGTAAATGAAAATGCCCGTAGGATACGTTCCAAAAGAAAAACCTGCAAGGTAAAATAGAAAACCCAACTGCAAAAAAAAACTGACATTCCCAAAAGTATATTTACAGTGCACTTAAACTCAAAATGCAAGTAACATAACACAATATAATGTACTGATACATTGCTGAAACATTGTATGAAAACCTAAACTAACACACTAGTAAGAAATACTAAAACTAGTATCAGTAACTATACTAAAAACTCATAAACACCCTTATACCTAAACTCTAGAACTCGTCTCTACATCCCCCTACCCTCAAACCCCCAAAAACCTTGAAAAAGGACTTACCTGTTCCAACAAACAGCAGCACCTTACTGTGACTTGGATCCCCAAAAACAGACTAAAAATGACACAAAGAGGCTAAAAATTTGAAAGTAGACGTAAAAAAGCCCTCTAAATTAAACTAAAAAAAGACCATCTCCAGATAGAAATGTATAGGAAAATAAGTTCAAAATGTTGAATAAATGTTTTCAAAATTGTACAAAAATATTAAACATGTAACAAATATTGTAAAAAATGTAAATAAATTGTAAGGTATAAATTAAATAATAGTAATACAAATATACAATTATTTAATATATAATGGAAAACCACATGTTGAAATGTAGTTAAAAATATGCATATGAAACAATGTAATTAGTGTTAGAAAATGTTAAACAATAGAAAAACCTGGGAAATATATAACCTACAGTATTATTTGAACATTATTTACACTGTAACTTTCATAATACAAATGGATTACAAATTGTTCAATATATCAATATTATGCTTTTCATAACTAGAAATACATATTAAAAAACATAAAATTGTACATTAAATGAACTTTGAAAAAATAAATAAAAAATGTGTTAGCTATCTTTAGTCTATGAAAATATGTAAATAGTATTGTCATTTGTAACACATATACAACCAGATACTTTTTTTTATTATCTTTCTAAACACCAACATACTAGTTAAATTACATAAACTACTCTTACTACGCAGAAATAGATTTTAACAAAGGGATTTAACACTAAAATGGTTAAATTAGATATTCGAACTCCAAGCTAAAATATTTTGGAGAAATTGTTGGGCACTAAAAGGGTGACATTTACTAATCCCACACCAATCTAATCCATTTTGAGGAAGATGTGAGGCTCTAAAGGGGCAACATTTACAATTCCCACTGCAATTTTAACTACTTTGGGGAAGGTACTGGACACTAAAGGGGTGACATTTACTATCCCCACTCCAATCTAAACCAACTTGGGGAAGGGGTTGGACACAAAAGAGGCAACATTTAACATTCCCACTACAATCGCAACCATTTTGGGGACAGTGTTAGTCATTATCGGGGATGACATTTACTATTCTCATTCCAGTCTAAACCAATTTGGTGCAGGTGTTGGACACTAAAGGGGTGACATTTACTAATCCCTCTCCAATCTAAACCAACTTGAAGAAGGTGTTGGTCACTACAGAGACACTTACAATGTTTACTCCAGTTTAAACCATTTCAGGCAAGGTTTTGCAAACTAAGGGCCTCATTATGAGTTTTTGCGGTCCAGTGACCGCCATGTTGGTGGTGGCAGTCCAACCGCCAAAGTCTGGTGCAGTGGACTGCCATATTATGAGTTTGGCTGTTGTACTCACAGAAGACTGGAGGCGGTCCGTCACCACCACCAACAGCGCAGAGGAAGCATAAACAGGCCGGCTGACCCATTACGAGGTTGCACACTGCCAATGTGACCGTGGCGGTCCAATCACCACGTATCAGAAGGTGGAAAAGGACAGTATGAAAGGAGACACTCACCTACAGGCAGCTACACATGTCAAGAGCTGCCATGGAGCCCTCCGAAAACGTCATGCCACTGCCCATGCACGCTAACAGACAATGAAATCAATGCCGTCGTGGACGACAGCATCTGTAAGTACACACACACGTATATGTATCATTAATTAACCCATAAAAACTGCACGTAACGCCGGCAACCACATCATAGGGGGGCTGTCTTGGGCAGCAGCTACACATTTTATACAATACACACTCACTGACACACAGCAACACTGACGCAATACTCACAATATGCACACTTTGGCCAGCACACTCACACTGCAAAGCAACACCACACAAATACACACAGCTCAGGCACAGGGACACTGAAGGCTATACAACATTGTCACACACAGCAGCAACAATACATCTACAGCACCTATACAATTACAGCTCAGACACTCACATTCATCACTGGCCAAGGACTGTCCACACATACAAAACACATACTTATTGAGGTGGCATGCAACAGAAACAACACCACCATGAAACAACCCTGCAATGGAAACACACATCATGCATATCACACCACAATGACATATACAATAGACAGAGAGACAAATAGATAAAATAGACAAAGTTCACCAAACCTGCACAGTTGAGATGGGAGCATCAGAAGCATACATGGAAGGAGGCTGTACTGGGACACGTCACATTGAACAGGCCCTTCAAACAACATGCACACAACTAATGGCCCTAGATGGATCCCTGGGAGAAACAATCCCAAAGCCAATTGTCATGCACAGCTTTGCAATTGGGAAGGGAAAGTCACAAGGCACATACAACTCCAACACCATGGAACATACGCCTACACAAACTGGCTGCAACGGACACACACCTAAATGGGCACATGCACACCCAAATGCTAAGCAACCTAGTACAACTAAACACACTCCATATCTGCACAAATAAAACTCAAGGATGCACACATCACATTTGGACTGGGAAGAGGGAGGTGGAGGGGTGACGGAAGGTGGAGGATGACTGGCTGCCATCAGTGTGGAGGCCAGAGCCTGAAAATATATTTGTAGGGAAGCCATTGCACCATGAATGCTTTCCAGAATTGCATTAGTCTGTTGGAGTTGACCTGCCAATCCATGGATGGCATTTACGATGGTGGACAGACCCACAGAGATACTTCTCAGGAGTTCAATAGCCTCCTCACTGAGGGCAGCAGGGCTAACAGGGGCTGGGGCGGATATGCCTGCGGCAAAGGAGACACCCACCCTCCTGGTTGATCGGCCATTGCCAACTGGATGGGGAGCAACAGGGATGGCAGTAATAGAACTGGGGTGCCAGACAACAATAGCACTGGGGGTCCCCAATGGGTCCGCCACCATTTGGGAGTGGCCACTGGAGGAGGAATCCGATGATGATGAAAAATGTTTGGTCTCCCCAGTGGCACTCCCATCGCCCTACAGGCCACTGGGTCCCTCTGTGTCGGTGGTATTTTGACCCGAGGTCCAGTGGCCAGATGCTCCCCCACTTGACTATGCCCTGTCTCCTTCACTTGCTGGTGCACATGCTGCATAAATAAAGAGAAATAGGGTCACAACATGTACCTGATAATACTTCAACCACAACACTGAGTTCCAAAGAGTACCATCTGGTCAAGGAGGCCTCAGCAAAAACTTACACCAAAGTGGCACATACATGTGCCAGGACATATGCTTGCATGCTATCTGGATTTCCAAATGTTACCCACAAGAAATTCAGGATGTCAGACTACTACAACTGCATGGATGAAGTCTGGCAAACCCCACAACCATAGGTGACCTTTCCATTCCCAATGATGTGCCACATGCAGAAGACTCCAGTTACCTTGCAGCCAACAAAAGTATTCTATTGTAAAGTACACACCCATTTTTCACACATAAGTCTGTGCACACATACATTTTGCACTTTCATGATGTACCACCATTTTGGGATGAAGCCAATGACACCCCGCTGAATCTGATACAAAAGTGCAATATCCTAGAGTATTGAAAATGGAAATACCCATGTCATGATGGACACACGTCAACAATGTACAGATCTACAAGTGACACGTGTCACAACAAGTCAAGGTGGTACTATCAGTATCACACAGAGAGGCCTTACATTTGTCAATGAAAGGGAAACCATTGACATCAGGTTCAATATGTCTCAAGGATACACACAACAAAGAATCAGTAAGCCTCACAATAGTCACAACTAATGTCTGACACCCATGTAAATGACAACATCTGAGTGTGTCTGTAGTACACATCTGTCCCTTGAATGTTGTACAGACACAGAACTCACAGTCACAAATAGAAGGACTTCAACCTGCTGTCCAATGAGAAGCAACATCACTACTCACATCTTGGACATGTCAAACATGGTAGTTATCGGTAGTTATCGGTGGATGAATGCATGAAGCTAAACACATGTGGTCAACATCAAAGCATGACACTCCATGATGCATGATAAGAGTCAGGAAACAATCCTCATTCAGTACACATGTGCAGTAAACTCTTCAACATGATGCCACATCAAGGGCATAGATAAACACAGATTGGTCCCACATTCTTGGTCCACCTGTCATATCCCTCATTGCTACAGCAGTTTTACATGCCAAATGACATACCATGACACATGAAGGTATCTGCCAGACAATGCACAATGCCAACACACTCCTGTCTGTGACACAACATGGAATGTACCACCATTGTAAATGTACCATTCCACTAACAGTTTTCCTATTACATGTATGTGAGGGGATACAGATATCATACCATCAACATTGCTAGGACAGGGCCAGCGTCTCAGGTCCTCCCACCTCATGCACCAGTGGATGCTCCGCTGGATGTGGACACTCAGGGGCTGCACCTTCTAGGCGATGGCTCTCCAGATCCCTTTCTTTGGTGGGTTTTGTCCTACATGGATGCACAAACACAAGACAGGACATTATGGGGGTCATTACAACATTGGTGGTAAAAGCCGCTTACCGCTGTGCAGAAGACCGCCAAACACACCGCTCCGGCCGTGGAATACCGCCACTGCTATTATGAGCCACAGCTCGGAATCCGCCAAAATCTAGACACCCACACAAGTCCGCCACATCAAAGGTCAGTGATAAACTGTCGATAACAAAACTGACACCGTCACACCAACAGGAATACGCCCACACTATCACGACCCACGAATCCACGCGGCGGTCTTTCAACCGCGGTATTCCATTGGCAGTACACACCGCCGCGCTCAAAATACACATTCACTTACAAAACACAACCACATTGGACAATTCGAAATACACACACCTGATACACATACACACACCACTCCCACACACTCAATACAATATAAAACACACACCCACATCACCCAAAAACCCTTACGACAACAATTGCAACAGAAGGCCAGAGAGAGACACCACCAGAAAGAACAATAGCATCCACAGGCACTCAACACCATCACTCACACAACATCCACACACCTCACACAACACACCTCTAAATATCACCCTACACATCACAACACACACCACCCCACACATCACCCACACCACCCCATGGCACCGCAAAGACACCCCAGGTTTTCTGAGGAGGAGCTCAGGGTCATGGTGGAGGAAATCATCCGGGTAAAGCCACAGCTATCCGGATCACAGGTGCAGCACACCACCATAGCTAGGAAGATGGAGCTATGGCGAAGAATCATGGACAGGGTCAACGCAGTGGGACAGCACCCAAGAACTAGGGATGACATCAGGAAGAGGTGGAACGACCTACGGGGGAAGGTGCGTTCCGTGGTCTCAAGACACCAAATTGCGGTGCAGAGGACTGGTGGCGGACCCCCACCTCCTCCCCAAGAACTCACTACATGGGAGGAGCAGGTCTTGGCTATACTGCATCCTGAGGGCCTCGCAGGAGTAGCTGGAGGAATGGACTCTGGTAAGTCAAACCTTTAACTACTTCATCCCCCACCCACCTGCATGCTATCACATACCCGCACCCTCGCCCTCATCCCCATCACTCCAACTCCTCACATATGTCCCAATATCACAAACCACACATCCCAAACCCATACCCTGCATGTAACACGAAAGCATGGACACCCATCACCAAAGCATGTCCACTGCACATACCCATATACCCCCTAAACCATTATCACACATGGTCCCACACAAGAATGCAAGCACTGGGATACAGGGTCACCCACCCATTGCACACCATGGCACACACAGATGCAATAATCATGCTTTTACACCCCTGCAGCACAGCACCCACCCAGCGGGCCCATACCTCTGTCCCCAGGACACGTCAAGCAGCAGTGTGTCCACCACTACAGGGAACCCAGGCTAACCCACCCCCCCAACAACACCAGGGACCTGGGGACAGTGGTAGTGGGCACACGGTTCAGGGGACAGAGGCCCAGGGAAACAGGGGAACAGGGAGGGCTGCTGTGCGACAGGGGGAGGACAGGCCCAGGGAACCCACTCTCCACAAGGCCCTCTCCAACATCATGGGAGCCTACCACCATTCCCAGGAGACGATGGCAACAGTACTGGCCAAGTTTCAGGAGACCCAGCGGCTGCAGGAGGAACAGTATTTGGGGTTCAGGGAGGAACTCAAATCCATCAATTCCACCCTGGGCACCATTGTAGGGGTGCTGAAGGAACTCGTCAACACCAGGAGGGACACAGTGGCACAACAAGGGGCCCCTGACACTAGCCTGGACGATGAACTGCCCACTACCTCCGCCGGCGCTAGTGGACAGGAGGCACCGTCACAGGACCACGACACCAGCGCCCCACCCCCTGCAGATGGAGAACCACCCCGCAAGCGGTCCCTGAGATCCACAGGACAAAGACAGAGAACAATGCCAAGACCCCTGCCAAGAAATGAGACCACCCTGATTGTCATCCTTCTGTCCCACTTTGTCACCCTGTCCATCCATCAACTGCCCCAGCTCCACTTCCTATGCCCCTTTGGACAATGCACCTGTGAGACTAATAGACTGGACTCTGCCATGGACATTCCTCCACCATCACCCCTGACCATTTTACAACCCCCTCCACTATTTTGCACTTAAATAAACACCCTTAAATCACAAAACAATCTGGAGTCAATCTGTGCTTTCGAAAATGTGTATTAGCAATAACTGCGGCAAAATGCTATATCCAATGTAATGTCAACATACCTATGTCACACAGCTCTAGTCCATGCGGAAACAAAGCAGAGGTCACACAGTGGGACCCACATCTGTGAAATCGAAAGGGAAAGTGACAACTCAGTGTCCATACACTGGGTGAAAATGACAGACAGATGAGAGGTAGAAAAATTAAATCAGATGTAGCAGGCAGTGTTGTCTTCTTACCTGTGTCTCACTGGAAGTATTGCTGGATCACCGTGTTCCTGTTGTCTATGTCCTCTTCTTCTGCTTCCTCGTCTTCACTGTCCACAGGCTCCACAGCTGCCACAACACCTCCATCTGGACCATCCTCCTGCAGAAAAGGCATCTGTCGTCGCAAAGCCAAGTTGTGAAGCATACAGAAGGCCACGATGATCTGGCACACCTTCTTTGGTGAGTAGAATAGGGAACCACCTGTCATATGGAGGCACCGGAACCTGGCCTTCAGGAGGCCGAAGGTCCTCTCTATAATCCTCCTAGTCTGCCCATGGGCCTCATTGTAGCGTTCCTCTGCCCTTGTCCTGGGATTCCTCACTGGGGTCAGTAGCCATGACCGGTTGGGGTAACCAGAGTCACCTGCAAATGGCTAGGGACAACTGTTAGACACACACTAACCTGTAGGGATAACCCCAGACAACCATTCCCACTGTCTTGCTTCCAGGTGCTCACCTAATAGCCACACATGGTGCCTCTGGAGTTGACCCATCACATAAGGGATGCTGCTATTCCCCAGGATGTAGGTGTCATGCACTGAGCCAGGTAACTTGGCATTCACATGAGAGATGTACTGGTCGGCCAAACATACCATCTGTACATTCATCGAATGATAACTCTTCCGGTTTCTGTATACCTGTTCACTCCTGTGGGGGGTACCAAAGCCACATGTGTCCCATCAATGGCACCTATGATGTTGGGGATATGTCCCAGGGCATAGAAATCACCTTTCACTGTAGGCAAATTCTCCACCTGAGGGAAAACGATGTAGCTCCGCATGTGTTTCAGCAGGGCAGACAACACTCTGGACAACACGTTGGAAAACATAGGCTGGGACATCCCTGATGCTATGGCCACTGTTGTTTGAAATGACCCACTTGCAAGGAAATGGAGCACTGACAGCACCTGCACTTGAGGGGGGATTCCTGTGGGATGGCGGATAGCTGACATCAGGTCTGGCTCCAACTGGGTACACAGTTCCTGGATTGTGGCACGGTCAAGCCTGTATGTGATGATCACATGTCTTTCCTCCATTGTCGACAGGTCCACCAACGGTCGGTACACCGGAGGATGCCGCCATCTCCTCACATGTCCCAGCGGACGGTGCCTATGAAGGACAACAGCGAGCACAGAGTCAACCAACTCAGAGGTACGTACCCACAGCTTACACAGAACACCAATCATAATCTAAAAAGTGGCCTGTATGTGTGTTGAGTCTCGGCCTAGGTTCGTATGACGCAGTTGAAAATGAAGCCATGTGGGCCCCTGAAATGGCGGCTGCCTGACCTCTAAAGTGGGACAATGGGATGTGAGGTAACTGCGCTGGCATTGTACACCGTCGCGGTAGGCGGTTGAAGACCGCGACGCAATGCTGCATTGGTTAACATTGGACCCTATGGGTCCCAGGAGCCAATGACGATGTACGCCGGCGGTGACGGTACGCACCGTAGCAGACGTGACCGCCATTTTCTATCACTTCAATCACTCGATACCTGATCTTCGACAGGAGAGGACCTACACTGCAAGTGCTGCTGTGACCTCGGTCTGGAAGAGACAATGGCTTGAGTGTCTGGGGAAAGGGCCCCTGCCTTCACATCGGAGGAGTTGGAGAAACTCGTGGATGAGGTCCTCCCCCAGTACACTCTACTCTACGGTCCTCCAGACAAACAGGTAAGTACACTGGGAGCATGCTGTATGGGCTATGCCTGTGTGGAGAGGGGTGGATGTAAGAAGGAAGGGGGAAGAGTGTGGCATGCATGAAACAACGGGGAGTGCTTGTGCCACATGGCAAGGGTAGGGATGGGGGCCAATGACTGTGACGGTGCAGTTTGTAATAAGTTTCTCTTCCCCATGTACAAATCATGTAGGTCAGCGCCCACCAGAAAAAATATATTCACTCTCAATCTGCTGATTTTGCACGCAGTTGAGGGGTCTGGGTAGGGTAGGTGGGCTGTGGGTTTCCCTAGGCCAGGGTGAGTTCCGTAGGCAAGGTCCCTCCGTAAGGCAGGCCATGTGGCACCCCACCTCTCCTCTGTAGAGTGCCAAGTACACCTAGTCATGCCCCTGTGTCATTCATGTGTGCAGATATCGTCCATAGCCTAGTAGGCCATTTCCCAGGAATTGAACAGTGGAGCCCAAGAGCGCGGCGTAGTGCAGGGGGCTTCTGTGTCTGTCAACGGTAGCGGTAATGCATGCACTCAACATGTCTTTCTTCTGTCGTCGTCCCCCCTTTTTGTGGTCTCCCTGTTCTTGTGTGCATTAGCATCATCAGGCGGAGGAGCAGTGGCACCGGGGCACGAGGGGGCTGCATCCCACATGGCCATGGAGGGCCACACTACGGAATCGGACTTCACCAGTGGGAAGGAGGGCGAGGGGAGCTCCACGGCGGGGACAGGAGCTGAGACCAGTGACACGGACTCATCCTCTGATGGGAGCTCCCTTGTGGTGGCGGCAACATCTGTGCCCCCCCATCTACAGGTTCAGCCGCCACCCCCCCTCCAGCACCGCCCTCCCAGCAGTCCCTCAGCCTTTGCCCCGTGCCCGCTCACCCGTGAGGGTGGGCATCACCTTCGCCCCAGGCACCTCAGTCCCTGCCCCAGTCACCCCTGCTGTCTCAGTGAGGAGGCCATTGACCTCCTCAGGTCCCTCACTGTTGGGCAGTCTACCATTTTGAATGCCATCCAGGGTGTAGAAAGGCAGTTGCAACAAATAAATGCATTCCTGGAGGGCATTCATTCTGGTCAGGCGGCCCTTCAGCGAGCTTTTCAGACTCTGGGCTCAGCACTGATGGCAGCCATTGTCCCTGTCTCTAGCCTCCCCCCTCCAACTTCCTCCACCCAAACCCAATCCCCTGTACCTCAGCCTATCCCAAGCACACCTCTAGACCAGCATGCACACACGTCAACACACAAGGGAAGCTCAGGCAAACATAAGCACCACACATCCCACAGGCACTCACGCAAGCATCACACACATGCAGACACACCAACATCCACTGCCTCCACTGTGTCCCCCTCCTCCTCGTCTCCCTCCTCCCTCCCAGTCTCGTCTACACTCACACCTGCATGCACTACCTCTACAGCCACTACTGCCATCACCAGCACACACACCACCATACCCCGCTCACGTGCAGTCACCACCCCCACTACCATTCACACGTTCCCTGTGTCCTCTCCCAGTGAGTCTGTGACGCCCCCTCCCAAGATACACAAACGCAGGCACACGCCCACCCAACAGCCATCCACCTCACGACAGCCTCCAGCCCATGCACCTTTACCCAAAGTCAGCAAACGAACACCTCCTACAACCTCTTCTTCCACTCCCAAACCCCCTCCAGCTACCTGTCCCAGTGTCTCCCAAAAACTTTTCCTGTCCAACCTTGACCTCTTTCCCACACCTCCCCCACCCCGTCCATCTCCTAGGTCCCGAACTAGCACCTCAGCCACAACATCTCCGGGACCAGTGGTGCCTATAGTCACCGGAATCTGGAGTGCACCGGCCACCAGGGCAGCCAGTGTGGCACAGAGCCACAGCACAGACAGTCCCCCACCTGTCAAGTATCAGAAGTTGGCCAGTGCCTGGCGGGAGAGGGGGGAGACTCCAGCCACCAAAGCCGCTCCCAGTGCTACAGGTGGGAGTTTGGAGTCAGCTGCGACACCTTCCAAGGTGGGGAAGGGGCACAAGAAACTTAGCAAGTCTGGGAAGAGCAGCATGGCGGAGAAGACCGCCATCATCCCCGCTGCCCAGGAGGCTACCGCCACCAGCCCTGCTGCCCAGGAGGCCACCAGCCCAGCTGCCCAGGAGGCCACCGCCACCAGCCCTGCTGCCCAGGAGGCCACCGCCACCAGCCCTGCTGCCCAGGAGGCCACCGTCAGCACCGGCCCTGCTGCCCAGGAGGCCACCGCCACCAGCACTGCTGCCCAGGAGGCCACCGCCACCAGCATTGCTGCCCAGGAGGCCACTGCCACCAGCCCTGCTGCCCAGGAGGCCACCGTCAGCACCAGCCCTGCTGCCCAGAAGGCCACCGTCAGCACCAGCCCAGCTGCCCAGGAGGCGACCGCCATCATCCCCGCTGCCCAGGAGGCCACAGCCGTCGTCCCCGCTGGGACAGAGAGGACTTCCAGCACAAGCCCCGCTGGGCTAGAGAGGACTGCCAGCACAAGCCCCGCTGGGACAGAGAGGAGCGCTAGCACAAGCCCCGCTGGGCCATGAAGGACCGCCAGCACAAGCCCCGCTGGGACAGAGAGGACCGCCAGCACAAGCCCCGCTGGGCCATGAAGGACCGCCAGCAGCTGAGTCACTGCAAAGGAGCCCGCCGCTCCAAGCACCGCTGAACAGGGCACCGCCGTCTCAAGCACCGCTGAACAGGGCACCGCTGTCTCAAGCACCGTTGAACAGGGCACCGCCATCTCAAGCAACGCTGAACAGGGCACCGCCATCTCAAGCACCGCTGAACAGGGCACCGCCGTCTCAAGCACCGCTGAACAGGGCACCGCCGTCTCAAGCACCGCTGAACAGGGCACTGCCGTCTCAAGCAACGCTGGCCGATGAGCGCCAAGGGCACTGGCGCTACTGAGTCCGTCACGGGCAGAATGAAGCACTCTGGGCACCATGCCCCCTCCAGAACCAGTGGAGGGATACATCCACTACCTCTGTCCTTAGCAGGATAAAGCACTCTGGGCACCATGCCCCCTCCAGAACCAGTGGAGAGATCCATCCACTACCTCTGTCCTTAGCAGGATGAAGCACTCTGGGCCCAAAGCCCCCTCCAGAACCAGTGGAGAGATCCATCCACTACCTCTGTCCTTAGCAGGATGAAGCACTCTGGGCACAATGCCCCCTCCAGAACCAGTGGAGAGATCCATCCACTACCTCTGTCTTTAGCAGGATTAAGCACTCTAGGCACCATGCCCCCTCCAGAACCAGTGGAGAGATACATCCACTACCTCTGTCCTTAGCAGGATGAAGCACTCTGGGCACCATGCCCCCTCCAGAAGCAGTGGAGAGATACATCCACTACCTCTGTCCTTAGCAGGATGAAGCACTCTGGGCACCATGCCCCCTCCAGAACCAGTGGAGAGATACATCCACTACCTCTGTCCTTAGCAGGATGAATCACTCTGGGCACAATGCCCCTTCCAGAACCAGTGGAGACTGTTATCCACTTGAGAGACTGTGGCTTTGCACTCCCTAGGATTGAACAGTGGGCAACCCACCCACTGTAGAGACTTGAGAGACTGTGGCTTTGCACTCCCCAGGATTGAACAGTGGGCAAACCACCCACTGTAGAGACTTCAGAGACTGTGGCTTTGCACTCCCCAGGATAAAGCAGTGGGCAACCCACCCACTGGAGAGACTTGAGAGACTGTGGCTTTGCACTCCCCAGGATTGAAAAGTGGGCAAACCACCCACTGTAGAGGCTTGAGAGACTGTGGCTTTGCACTCCCCAGGATAAAGCAGTGGGCAACCCACCCACTGGAGAGACTTGAGAGACTGTGGCTTTGCACTCCCTAGGATTGAACAGTGGGCAACCCACCCACTGTAGAGACTTGAGAGACTGTGGCTTTGCACTCCCCAGGATTGAACAGTGGGCAAACCACCCACTGTAGAGACTTGAGAGACTGTGGCTTTGCACTCCCCAGGATAAAGCAGTGGGCAAACCACCCACTTGAGAGACTTGTGAGACTGTGGCTTTGCACTCCCCAGGATTGAACAGTGGGCAACCCACCCACTGTGGAGACTTGAGTGGCTGTGGCTTTGCACTCCCCAGGATTGAACAGTGGGCAACCCACCCACCGTAGAGACTTGATAAACTGGATGTGGACCTCTCATGGATTTGGCGTCGTGCACTCAACCGGCTGAGGTGCCCCCCCTTTCCCTCCCCCTGAGGTGCCTGTTTTCTTGCTCTCTGATGCCCCTGCAGGGTTCTCTCCGTCATGGTCGGGGATCTTGTGTGGGCCTCGCCCATACCGTGTAGGCCCAGTGTTCCACGGACTAATTGGAGCACACCGGGACTACTAAGCTTGGTGTATATTTTGTTAATGGTGTATATATATATTTTTGCCTACTTGATTTTAATATATTACAATGGTTACACTCATTTTCTTTTGTCTTTGCATTCTTCCAGGGGGGTGTAACTGTGACGTGTCAATATGTATTAGTGTGTGTGTTGTAGTGGGTGAGGGTGGGGGTGTTGCGTTTTGCGTGTCCCTGTTTTTTCCCTCCCCTGTGTCGTAGGTGCAGTACTCACTGTGGTCTTCGCCGCCGGCGTTTGTGCTCCTGGTAGAGGAGCAGGAAGACTATCGCAGGGAGAATTTGGAGTTCCAGATCCATGGTGTCCTAGTTCCTCATGGGGTGTGTAGAGGTGAGCGTTTTCCCTTCGGAATCCTGTTTCCGCCGTGTTTTTATCTGCGGTGAATGCGCCCCGGAAAAGGTTGCGGATTGGTAGGTTGTGATACTGTGGGTGGTACTTTGTCCTCCGCCTGTCTGTTGGCAGTGACCGCCGCGCTGTTTGTTTGTACTGCTGTGGCGGTCGGAGTGTTAAAGTGTCTGTCTTTGTTGGCGGTTTCCGCCACGGTCATAATTGCAAACTTTTTACCGCCAGCCTGTTGGCGGTCTTACTGCCGCTTTAACACCGACCGCCAGGGTTGTAATGACCACCTATGTGTTACCAACAGGGAAAAAAGAGAGAACTAAAAAATTCCTTAGCTGCAACTCAGACTTTGCAATTTATGTGATAGTGTGCCCATGTGGGCTACAATATGTGGGTAGTACGATCTTCCCCATAAAGAAACGGATCCTGGAACACTGCAGAGCAATTACCAAAAATTATGCAACTTACTCAGTGGCTCGCCACTGTAATTTGGTACATGCAGGAATGATAAACAAAATGAAATTTTTTGGATTGGATAGAGTGCTGGGTACTCCAAGGGGGGCGACAGAGACAGGAAATTAAGAAGGCTAGAATCCGAGTATATTATTCAGCTTAATAGTCAACATCCTTGGGGTTTGAATAAGGACGAGGAACTTTTTGTACATATTGGTTAGTCAACTTGAGAGATGAAGGTTCATGGGTGTCAATAGTCCTTCAGGGCTTTATTTAATTTGGCTATGATGATTTTTGCTGTAAATGTGGCTATCATACAAGTAATAGGACAATTGTCATGACGTTTGTTTTCAATTTGATAACTGAATAGAAATGGTGCTAAAGTAGAGTTTAGAGTATCATATTATTGGTTATGTGTAAATATATTTTGTATAAATTGTAGGATCTACTTGAGGGAGAAGAAGAGAAAATTTTGAAACAAAAAAAAATATATATATATTTTATGTCTATGATTTGTAAGTGGTTATATACCTAAGGTAGGAGGGGCCATGGTGATTTTGAATTTTTTTCTTTGTGGTTTAATGAAGAAGACCATGATGGTTGAAATGCGTTGCCCTGCTTTTGCATGTTAAATTTAACAATTTTAAACTTGACAAGGATTTTTTGGTTTAAATAAACATTTCAGTTGCCTGGAGTGCCAGCGTTTGAACTTTGGTGGAATGTGTATATATATATATATATATATATATATATATATATATATATATATATATATATATATACATAAATATATATATATATATATATATATATATATATATATATATATATATATATAATATATTTAAGGGTATTGAGCTACTAAATAAACATACATAAGACATAAATTAGTGTTTACCAAAAGCGGACATAACTGATGAATAAAATGCAAAACAAAACAACCAATAAAATTAAACTATAAACAAACTTAAATAATACAATCACACAAACAGTAAATCAACAATATAAAAGGCACACACATTTTATCAATTTAATACGCCAAAAACAAAAAAAGATGAAAGAACACAAAAATCTGCTGCATTTTCTGACCAGACTCTGAAAACATAAATCTATACATCTCAACAACTACCTTGCAAAGTAAGTAATACTTATATTCAAACTAAAACTTACTTTTAAATAAAATTAAAATTGTAAAATAACAAATAATTAAGAAAACACTTCTAACTTTTATCCCTTTACATGTACTTACTAAAAGAAAATACTACAACTTTGAGAAAGTGTTAGCCTACCATAACACAACATTGATCACAAACTAGAATGTAGACATTAAAAAGTAAGTATATGTAAAATATTAAAAGAATTGAAACTCAACCAAACCCTTTAAATATATAACTTAATGACCTCAGCCTGTTCAAACTACCAACAAATAAACATTTAAAATGAAACTGGCACTCTTTTCCCTTCCAACAAAAAAAGCGCCTGCTCCATATTACAGCACTCCAACTGAAAAGCTGCAAAAGAGTGTGGAACACATAAGAATAGCAAACATGCATAATTTTATATGTAAATAACATACGTATAAACATTGTAAATTTGTAATTCTTTATACAATTACACTATTTTCTGACATAGTGAGAGAAAGAAAATGATGCATAATATCACAGAAAGGAAAACATTTTTTAAGTCAAATGAGCCACACCTACAATCAAGAAAGTACATAGATGGAAACTGAGAATTGCAAATGTTCTAAGTATTAATTGAATTCATGCTATGGGCCGGCCACCACAAAAGATGATGTTGTAATTACTGTAAAGGAACACAACCTCCTTCCCCCAAATATGACAGAAATAGAAGTAGGGTTGCCAATAAGGGAGGGAAGCACTAGTTCCCAAGAGCCCACAACAAAAATCTCAAAATATATACTCACTAAAGTTCCCAAACACATCACAGGCCAATTACCACCTATACCCAGTTGAAAATGTTTAATTGCACAAACTAAAAAAGCCAACAGTGATACCCTTTCTGCCACTAGAAGATATCAAGATATAGAAATATCTGAACACTGGCACATTATGAGGAAGAACAACTTAAACAATGATAGATGAGTCCTAATGTTTTTTACAGCAGATAACTTGCTAAAACTAAACCATTGTCAAACCTGGATGATGAATGGGGCCTTCAAAATGTTCCTCACACCATTCACTCAGATACACTGTACATGGTGAATATCAAAACACAAATATTCCTTTTATATACACCCTACTACCACATAAGCAAAGGAGCATTTACTGCAAACTTTTAAACCACATTAACCATAAACTAAATAACTACTAACCACAAAAAATAAACATGGACTTTAGATAAGCTACGTTTTAAACCATTTTACACATTTACTCACACACAGCAATACAAGGCTGTTACTACCAATTGAATCAAGGCACATGGAGACACCTCCAATAATCTGCACTAAGGGCCTCATTAGGTGTCTGGCTGTCCGTGCACCGCCATGGCGGTGGTGGTGGTCCAACCGCCATCGGCTTGGTATGTCGGAACACTGTATCACGAGATATGCGGACCTATGGAGCAAAGACTGCTGCTGTTATGCCAATGCAGCGAGGCATCGCAGACCGCGGTGGTCACAAGGCAGGACAAACAGGCTGGAGGAGCCTACCAATATAACTGACACCCTCACATTGCACACATGCCATGGACTGTTGTCAGATTTTAAACACATATGTATGGATGTGTCATATAACACAAACACCACTCCCATTAAACAGCGCTGTAATGGACCCACACGTCACCCACATTGCAACACAATAGAAGGATAATGGGATGCACAATAGTCAGAGAGACAAATATCCAAAGCTCACTATGCAAACAATACCTGCACAATAAGGATGTGGTCATCAGGAATATTCAGGAAAGGATGCTGCACTGGGACACATATCACTTTGCACACGCCCCTAAAACAACATTTGCACAGGAACATGTATCTCATGGACAAAAAATACTAGAGCCAAGTGACATGCCTATCTGCAGAATGTGGAAGTGCAAGTCTAGAAAACACATACAAACTGCAGCTGCAAGGTACACACAGCAAAATGGACTCATGCACAGTCAAATTCAAAGGAAGCTAGCACAACTGAACACCCTCCATGTCTGCACAAAGAAAACTCAAGCTGCCACACGAGACCAATATACAATCCCTATCAGGGGGACAGGTCTAACGTCATACATGCCGACATTGGACCACACTAGATACTTACCATACCAGACAGAACACACTGCAATGACACCCCAATTACATTAACAAACGCATATCAATACAGTCAACATATACCCTTGTCCTACATCATACCAGCACTGCTCACAAAGTCAGTTCCTCATAACAACAGTGAATGGCTCAGTAATCAAGCTGATACATGCATACTGCAGGTATACAACACAGGTTACTAAGGGACAACATAAAGGTAGGCAAGGAATTGCAGGACAAATGCATACCCAAAACAACAACTACTTGACTCCTATTATTGCCAGGGAACCTCCACAAACAGAGCCATCAAGTGGGCAGGCAGGCACCTCAGGGATCATACTTGGTAGGGAGGGGCGGATTTGGGATGGCTGGGATTAGGTTTAGATATGGGAGGGGTGGACTGTTTATTAGGAGGAGTGGGCTTCTTCTGGGGGAGGAGGGGTATGGGTGTTTGCAAGGGAGGCAGGTGTGACAGGGGAGGACATGGATGTTTGGGAACACGGGGTGGTCATCAGAAGGGGTTGGGGTTTTGAAGGTTGAGCGAGTGGTTGTCTTGTATGTCCCTGTAGATGTCTTGGAAGTGTGCGTGTGTGAGCTATGCTTCTGTGTGGGTGGTGTCTGTTGCATGTGTTAGTGTGGGCATTTCTGTGCCTTTGGGGCTGGGAGGTGGAAGTGCTGGAGTGGTGGATGTGTGTGTGCCTGCTGGGGTGGTGTCTGCAGGCATGCTGGAAGTAGTGGATGTATGTGTGTCTTTTGGGGTGGTGTCTGCAGATATGCTGGTAGTGGTGGATGTCTGTGTGTCTTTTGGGGTGGTGTCTGTGGATATGGTAGATGTAGTGGATGTTTGTGTGTCTTTTGGGGTGGTGTCTGTGGGTATGATGGGTGTCGTGTGTGGGTCAGTGGGTGTGGTGGGGGTGTCTGTGGAAGTGGTGGCTGGTATCTTGTTTGTGGGTATGTGGTGAGTGCCTGCGTGCTGGTGTGTCTTGTGGAGTTTGTGTTTATGTGTGTTGGGGTGGGTGCGTGCAGATGTGTCTGTGTGCTTGGGATAGGTAGAGGAATTGGGGACTTGGACTGGGAAGAGGGAGGTGGGTGGGGGTTGAATGTGGGGGGTGACTGGCTGCCATCAGTGAGGAGGCCAGAGCCTGAAAAGATCTCTGTAGGCCAGACATAGCACTATGAATGCCTTCCAGGAAAGCATTGGCCTGCTGAATTTTGCTGGCCAACCCCTGCATGGCATTCACAATGGCAGTCTGAGCAACAGAGATGTTCCTCAGGAGGTCAATAGCCTTGTCACTCAGGGCAGCATGGGTAACGGGGTTGAGACGGAGGTGCCTGCGTCAAAGGACACCCCATCCTCTTGGGTGAGCAGGCACGGCCAACTGGCTGGGGAGCAACAGGGAGTGTGACAATAGAACTGGGGGTGGTGGAAAAAGATGGTACAGTAGTATATCTCAATGGGTCTGCCATCACTAAGGAATGGCCACTGGAGGTTGAATCCGATGATGAGGATGTAGATCAGGTCTCCTCCGTGGCACTCCCCTCACCCTCTGGGCCACTGGGTCCCTCTGTGTTGGTGATGTCTTGACCGGAGGTACAATGGCCAGGTGCTTCCCCACTTGGTTGTGACCTGTCTCCTTCACTTACCTGGGCTGGTGTGGAAAATACAAAGAGAAAAAGGGTCACCACATGTTCCTGATCACACTTAAACAACAGCTCTGATTAGCAAGCATTCCCATGATGTCAAGTAGGCCCCAGAAACAACCTCCACCAAAGTGGCCCCTACATGTACCATACCATATGCATGTATGCCATCTGAAGTATCAACAGTTGCCCACAGAAAAATTAGGTTCTCAGATAACTACAATTACATTGCTGAAGTTTTTTAATCACAATAACCATTGAACAAGTAGGACACATCACCTTGCTTTGCCTCAACGAGCATACCTCAGTTACCTGTTGTCATACAATAGTAGACCAATGCCAACTTGATTCCTACAAATCCCACACAAGGTCATGCAGATATTTATTTGTCAAATACACTATAACACAACAATGCAAAATGATGCTCCCAGAACATGGCATGTTGCTGACAACAGTACAGTAGCCTGGAGAAGGTGACATAGAATTACTCATGTGCTATTGAAAACATATCAACAATGCATACTTATCCAAGTGAAATTTGTCCCAGTGGAGTAATGAAGGTAGTACTAATGTTACTCAGAAATGCCACACATTCGGCATGAAAATGTACACTGTAGACATAGGGCCTGATTACGACCTTGGCAGAGGGAACTACTGCGTCCCAAATGTGACAGATATCCCGTCCACTGTGTTACAAGTTCCATAGGATATAATGGAACTTGTAATACAGGGGGCGGGATATCCGTCACATTTGGGATGGAGTATTCCCTCCTCCAAGGTCGTAATCAGGCCCAAAATTTACATATTGACAGGGAGATGTGTCCTTAAAATTCACAACACAATGAATCAGCAAACCCCAGGGATATCACCACTAATGTCTGGTGAGGGTATATGTCAGACAACAATCAATGGTGGCACACTCCTGTCTGTGGCACCACATGAAATGTAGCCCATTGCAAATGTCCTATTCCACACACAAGTTGGCATGCACATATATGTGAGGGAGTACAGAAATCATCCCATTGACACTGTAGACCATGCAAGACATACCAATGTGCACCTTTTGTCAAAAGAGAAAGGGATACATGCTAACATGCAGGCACAAGGAATGTTGGCAACAGTGATGGCACATTAATGATGGCAATGGATATTCACCACTTACCAGGGGAAGGTAGTGCTCTATAGCTTCACCTAAAGAACAATGTATGCTCTGTCACATGTATGATGGCCACCTTCACATTACAGACAGTAGTGAGGCACCAGCACCCTTCATACGCTGAAGACAAGTAGGCTCTGGGGGGCAGATGCCAATATACTCATTTGACCAGGCACATGGCTGAAAACAGTGATCCATCACTTCCTTATCATTCGCCTGTAACACAGGAGAGTAGGGGTCTGTTACATAGAATTTACACCCACTACAGCAACAAACATTACTTGATTGATCAATGTACATAGCCATGTGTTGTCCCTGGAGAACAAATTGTTTGTGATTTGTACACAGTTGTGTCCTAGGTCCCTGGGCCAATAGGCAAGGCACATCAGTATGCACAATATGACATCCCTACACAAACAGTCACTCATCTACTGTGTCACACATGGCTCATCCCTAATCGTCAGGGGGAGATGTCAGAACCCAACACATTGACTTGGCAATGCGACAGGCAGGAATATGGCTGCTGTGCTTCCCTCAAATACCCATCAAGGTGTGGGTACGCCACAGCCTGAGTGCAGGACATTAGAGGGTCAGGGTCTGACGTGCAACCTCCCCATGCTGGAAGGACAGCCCCAGCTGGATCTCTACAATTTTCAGGGCCCAGCATCTCAGGTCCTCCCACCTCTTACGACAGTGGGCACTCCGCCGGCTATGGATCCCCAGGGTCTGCACCTTCTGGGTGATGGCTCCTCGTGTCTCCTTCTTCTGATGGGCATTAATCTGAATGGATGCAAGAGACAAATCAAGAGATTACAATGACAAGCTTTCATACAAATAGTTGAGTCACACACATGTCAGAAACACCAAGCTAGAAATCGTCAATTTGCTAACACAACACAAGTGTAAAGCAAACAAGCCTATAAGTACAGGGACCTGACTACAGACAGTAATATCCATCTGCAGACTAACCCTCTACCCTGCTCAGGGACTACAACAACTAAGCAAGCCTACTGACATCAGGCAGGCCATGCTTCAGCAACGTACTGTGATGTGAGCCAAAATGAAACCCTACAAACACATGTGGCTTCTGAAGGGTAAACTCCTTAGGCCTGAATGGACCTACACAGACACACTCTGCAAAATTGACTCACTGCCTACAGTTCTTTCAGGCCACTTACATAGTACAGACTTCTCGTGACAATGAAGGGGCTGACATGGTGGGCACAGAAAGTGTATTCCTTATGCATGCATTGACACGTGGCCTACCAAATGCAGACTTGTGCCACTTCAGGGGTGGGTTATGTGGTATGTACTTGTACCACACAACACTCCTTTGGACACCTGTGTCTATCCTACAGCATTGGCATCCAACATACAAAGGTATAAATTGTACAATTTCTGCTATATGACCAAGGTACTGACTCACATATCATGGCCTCTTATGAATCAACACACTGTCTGCACTGTGGGGTTGTCATTAGTGTAATAGGCCTGTATTGGACACATATGACTTCTGTGAAGGTGGCAACAGAGCTGTAGTAGTAGGGGACCTGTCATGAGTCAAAGGCGCACATTGAGAATGAGGCAAAATGCACACATGGACTACTTCTGGGATGTACATCAGTACCCATTCCTAATTGAGTCAATGGACTGAGGCATTCAGGGCAAGGTTTGCCTCTAGAACATCATACTGTCCACTGCTGTTGTACAGGGAGTGGGCACAGTGCCACAGTTGCATAGCTACAGTGACTCTCCCACAGTCTGGACTAGGTCCCATAGTGGGAGATACAACTGACAGGCCCTGGTCTCTGCAGGCTGAGTATACCTATTTGACAATCACATTTCTATCACTTCCATGCATGGCAGTATATCATGTGGCCATCCGCAATTTGGCATGTAGTTTGTGTGGTAACCTGAAGGGCAGAGTGACTCAGGATGTGGATTCCACACAATAGTTTGTCAAGGTCAAGTGTGGTTTGGAAGATCTGTGGTACTATACACATAGCTTACAAGATCCCGAAATGACTCATACAAGATGCATACATGGCTCATGCTGTCATGCACATACATATTGTCCAACATTTACAAAAATCATGAAGAATATGTCAATGGATGGCAGTAAAGCCTCCTTACCTAATTATATGCATCCAATACAAGGAGGATCGAGGACCTAAAAAAACTCACACAACACAATGTGACTCAACTAAACATATAGTACTGGCCACCAGTATCTGCACAATGTACATCCCATTGATGCCACACAGACTGCAACAACAGGCATACAAGAAGTTTTACTGGCACAGAGGGGCACATTGTAGACTGGGAGGAGGGAAAGGATGGTGTCGAACAGAATCAATTGTGTCTATGGGAATCTTATCTGTGCCTTTGGTGAGCCACAGAGCTGTGCGTAGGGGGGCCGGACCTCATAAGCAAGCTTCTCAAGCTCCTCTGGAGGGAAGGCAGGGGCTCTATCACCTGCTGGACGTGGCATGATTGCTCCCAGAGGCGTCACACAGCAGTTCAGGTAGTGGAGGTGTAGTTGGCAGCAGTGTCAGGAGTCAAGTGAGTGAATGTGCACAACATGGCGATCACGTCGCCACGTAAAGGTCATCACCACCGGCAGACAGTCATTGAGCAGCGACTGCCATATACAACAACATTAGCCTATGGCTGCTCCCGCCATAGTTGGAACCGCCTACCGCCTTGATGGCTTCTGCCGGCAGTCAGATGTTCAGTAGAGTAGGCATCCACTATTTTGGCGGCCTGAAATACTGTATTTGGCTTTGTAAGCTGCATCACACCCACAATATAAATGCTGTGGCATTGCAAACATCCTTATTTTGTCCAGTCATCTAGGTCCTTCTACACAAACCCAGTGTAGTGTGATGCAGGGCACAGATAGCATTTGACGGTGGTACACGTTCTACCACTGCTGATGGGTATTTTGGCAGATGGAATATACAGCCACATTTCAAAGGCCAATTGTGTAGCACATCTGTGGGTTTCTTTCAAATCCATGTAGTGGACACATGTGTTGACAATCATAGGGGTCACATGTGACCCTTGTGTAGTTGCCAGCTGTGATGTGTACTGGGTGTCATGTCAATCCAGTAAGAAATGCTTTGTCACATGATATCATTGGCATGCATATTATATGTTGCTGTGGACACACTGACTAATGTTACAAATCATGTCTTCTTGCATTTAAGTACCCTGGGAGAGGGAGAATGCAACAACCTCCTGTCTACCATCCACTGCCAGACCTTCAGGCCATAGAACAACAGTATATAATTATGTTACGCCGACTGGACAGGCAAACAATGGTGGACTTAAGCCATTAGCTGGAGCCAGATCTGATGCCAGATATTAGTTATCCAACCTGCATACCACCCATTGTCAAGTCATGTCAGTATTGAACTTCCTGGCCTCATGGTCCTTCCAACATATAGTGGCCCTATCTGTAGGTATGTCCCAACCTATGGTCTGGTGTTGAAGGATTTCCTCTCAGCAATGTGGAAATACGTTGACAGATTTATCAGGTTCCCCCAATGTGAGGATTTAGTCAATGTGAAGGCTTACTTTTATGGTTTGGCCACCTCCCACATGTGATGGGGGCCACTGATAGCATGCATGTTGGCCTGGTGCCACCGCAGGCCACTGAACAAGTCCATTGCAACAGAAAGAACTTCCATTCCATCAATGAGCAAGTTATCTGTTTGGCGGATCTCTGCATCTCACATGTCGGTGCATGTTATTAAGGATAAGCCCATGATTCCTTCATAATGCAGAACAGCACCATTTCCCACATGATGTCACAACTGCACCTAGAGAGGGCCTGGCTGGTTGGTAAGTCTCATCTGTCCTGATTGTGTGTGTGCAATGTCAGGTGCTACACTCATAAAGTGAGTGACTTATTGTTGAACTTAGGTCCTATCCCTTAACAGGAGACATGCATTTTCAAACTGTACTTGGTTGTTGACGCCGGTGAGGAATCCAATTACACCAGGTGAAGGCCCTTCAATGAAGCCCATGGAAGAACACAGCGGCCTGCCGAAATAGGCTTTTGGACTCCTGAAAGCCAGATTCCGCTGTCTGGGTAGGACTGGTGATGCCCTCCTCTACTCACCTGGGAAAGTGTGTCAGATCACTGTGGCATGCCGCATGCTCCATGCTCCACAGCATCGCCCTGTAGCGGAATATCCCCTACATCCGAGAGGAGGGTGTGCTTGCAGTGCCAACGGATGTGACTCCTGAAATGCCATGTGAGGATGACAGTGGTGAAGAGGAAGGAGCTGACCAGCAGTAAGATCTCATCAACAGCTACTTTTAATGAGTGTAAGTATGTCATGTGATGTAATGACTGTGACTGCACAATGAATTGTAGTTGTGCAAATGTGTGGAGCTGAGCATTTTGGAAATAACTAGGGAGCTGATACTCTACAATATTCAGCCAAAGGCAGCTTGATGAGATAGCTTTTGACACATTCCCACTTTGATGATATTGTTTTGTTTTTGTCAGTTTACTTGCAATGTACTTTGTTTTCCAGTTGCTTGTTATGTGACCTGTCATAGGTATGGTTTCAAGCCCATACTCCTTGTTTTGTTCTTTGTACAGGTACCTTCACCCTGACATCTTCATGTGGGCATTTCACAGTTGTAACATTGGCAGGTTTCTGATGCTGTTCTGACATACAAAGTGGACATGGATTGTTCTAGGTAATATAGGTCTCAGAGTTTGGATGTATGAGACCTGTACCAAGACAGTTTGCACAGTGTTTGAGTGGAGGCACAGAAGTAGCCATTACACTTGTTTAGTGTGTTGTGGTGGGCCTGATGCATAATGTGTGTCATCTTGTGGTCATATATAGTCCTAGCTTTTGTCCAAGTCGTTTTTCCTTCACATTAGATAAACACTCTTTTTGTATGAGCTGTAAATGGCTGTAGATGTGTTTCATCATTGCAGGCCACAGTGCCTGTACCACAACACTGACATATGTTTGTGTTGTAACACCATGTGCATGGAACTGGATTATGATGTCCTTGTGATCAGGGACTGTTGTATTGCCATCTGACAGTATCTTGGATAACGTGATGTTCGAGTACTTTGGTGTGGTATTTGATAAGGCTAAAGCTGCTGACATCGACCACTTCAATGTTTATCTATTCTAAGGGACAATGTTTAGCAAATCCCTTCCTTCCATGGTCTGGGGGTTTGTACCAGTAAATATGTCCATTCACTCAGTATGAGTCACTTACTCTTGATTTACAATAGTCCAGACATATTGAGAGCCTATGTTCTGAACACTGTAATACAATATTTGGTTTCACCAGACACTTGTACTAATGTGTTGGTGTGCAATGGTTGTATTCCTGAGCTGGACACTGTGTACCTGTAATATATCCCTGCTTGCACAAGTAGCTTGTACCTTTTTAAAGTATGGTTCACATGGTTGTATATCTCTACATAACTAAATGAGAAATTAAAGCAAGTAGACAATGAGTTTGTGATGGGTGAATTTATTACAATGCTGATACAGACAATAAATTTCGGATAGAAATAAACAAAAATGTAAAGTGAAGGGGTCAGTCATGGCAAATGATATCACGGGACTAGCTGCCACACCACTGGGAGTCCAAAGTCCAGAGTACTCCTCCCATTGGAACTGGTAGGTGGTTCAGGATCAGTCCACAAAGTAAATGTGAGGCACACAAAGGAGGTCCTTTAGGAAGAGGTCACTTACTGGAAGTGGTGGGTGTCTTGTCATCCACACCTCCTGGATTCTTTGCTGGATGTCCCCATTTGCATGGAATCTGCTGCTACAGAGGCAGGGATGTCTGGGGCTGTCTCTTTCTCTGGCAGGGCCTCCCTTCCAGTGGCTGGCATTGATGTTGATGTGCCTGGTGTTGATGAGCCAAAGGAAGAGGTAGACTGTTTTTGAACAGCCCTGCTGAGGGTGGTATGTATGTCCTTCAGAACCCTTGTTAGGGAAGCCATGTTATTGTGGGCCGCCATCTGTTCCCGCATGTCTCTGTGCATGTCACTTTGTAGCTGCTTGATTTCCTGGAGTTCAGTCAACATCTAGCCCATCATGCCTTGGGACTCCTAATAGGACCCCAAGACATGGATTATGGTATCCTGGCCAAGAGAAGCCCCAGTGGCCTCACCGCGCTGGCCCACAGCATCTCTTCCATGCACCCTACCCCCACAGGCCTGTGCCCTCTGCAACTTATTCCTGGACCCTCATTGTCGGAAGTGTTGCACAGCAACTCAGGATCTAGGACTGGGGGACACAAGATGATAGACACTGTGCTAGGTACATAGGTTGGGTGGCAAATGGTTGCCTGTGATGTTGACGCAAATGGGCTGGGAGGTGAAACTCACTGTTTCCGTCTCACCAGAATGCCCATATGGGCTAGAACCGTCCTCCACATCCAGACCTTCCAGAGGTGTCTTCTTCACTGAGGGCTTTATCCTGGGGGGTAGTGGCAGTCTGTTCTGCAGCCTCCATGTGCCCAGTGGCAACTCCACCTGCTGATGTAAAACAAACAATGTCACTGGTTGTATTGTGACACCTAACTCCAACAGTTTAGAGTTGCAGTAAGCAAAGACCTTGTACAAAGTTAAGTTGCAGTTAACTCTATTGTGCCAAGTAACCATGGTACTGGGCATATTGACAAGACATGTGTGAAGCTTGCCAATTCATTTTGACTAAAGCAACTGCTGAACTGTACAGATCATTTGCACTTTGGAGGATGGCCTGAAAATGATATCTTGCCACCAGTGCAGGCAAAACAGTGGAAATGTGACTGGAGTCATCATGTTCAAAGTGCAGTGTGAATGTGTTTACTGCCAATATCAATCTGGGGAGGCATCTCGAGGCCTTATGTTTACTTGTTATTCACACTGGGTAAGGTGTCATTCCTTTTTCTCAATATTTCATCTTGCGTTAGTAAGTCAAGATTGAGCTATGTTGACAGATATGTCTCTAATTTGAGTATGATCTGTGGTTGATCACTTCCAGGTGAGTACACTCAATTTAAGAGTTGAAAAACAAGGGTAAGTGGCAATTATGCCGGTGGTGGGAGTAAGATTAACAGGGCCTTCTGGGAGTTGCAGTGAGGCCACTCCCTCTACTTCAGACACTTGACAAATAGTATCCTCCCAGAGGAGTAAACTTTAATTGGGAGTTGCCAAACAGGGGTATTTGGCCAAATGTACACTGGTCTGGGGTTTCTAGTAACAGAAACAGGGCCTGCTAGGAGTTGCAGTCAGGTCAGATCCCTCTACTTCACACACTTGACCAATAGTATCCTCTCAGGTGAGTAAACTTCAATTGGGAGTTGCCAAACAGGGGTCTTTAGACAAGTGTGTCCGGGTCTGGTGTTTGTAGTTACAGAAACAGTGCCACGCTCTTTACTACACACACTGTGCACATGGGCCCATATTTATACTTTTTAAGCGCCGCATTGTCACTTCTTTTTAATGCAAAAGAGGCGCAAACTTACAAAATACAATTGTATTTTGTAAGTTTCCACCGCTTATGCGTCAAAAAATGACACAAATGTGGCTCTAAAAAAGTATAAATATGGGCCAATGGTATCCTCCCAGGTGAGCACACTTCAACTGAAAGTTGAGGAACAGGGGGATTTGGACAACTGAACACTGGGCTGGTGGTTGGAATTACAGACATAGGGGCTCCTGGGAGTTGCAGTCACGTCACTCCCTGTACTACACACTATACAAATGTTATCCTCCCAGGTGAGGATAGTTCAACTGAGAGATGCCAAAAAGGGTTTTTAGACAAGTGACTACTGGGCTGGTGGTTGGAGTTACAGAAACAGTGCCTTCTGGGAGTTGCAGTTGTGTCACTCACTCTACTAAACACACTATACATATTGTATCCTCCCAGGTGAGTACACTTAAATTTAGAGTTAATACTTAGGTGTATTTGGACAAGTGAACATGGGGCTGGTGTTTAGAATTCGAGTAAGAGTGCCTCCTGGGAGTGGCAGTCAGGTAACTCTCTATACTACAAACACTATACAACTGTTGAGTATTATATATCTGTTGCAGAGTCTATTTAGGTTTCAGCATACCTGTTGAGACATACCACAAGTCCTGGGATTATTATTCTATTTTTAATGACTTACAGGCCCCATTTGGACCAATGGCACGTGATGGGGCATAGTAGTTGTGATGTTTGGGACCAACAACACAGATTGACAGTATAAACACCCAGTATGGGTATTGAATGTTGGTGGGATACATGAACAAGACAGTGGCAAAAGGTGAACTATGAGCATGCATGACATGGCATTTTTGTGTGACATTTTTTGTGTTGTGACTTACCAGACTCCACTCCCCCAGGTATTCTTGTACAGTCCTCAGGATGCAAGATGTCCAAGACCTTCTCCTCCCAGGGAAAGAGATGTAATGGGGCACAAGGGGGGGGGGGCACTGCCAGTCCTCTTGGCCTGCAGCTGGTGCCTGGAGACCAGGTAATGCACCTTGCCCCTCAGGTCATTCCACCTCTTCCTGATTATCTCCTTTGTGTGCAGGGTGGTGCCTACAGCATTCCCTCTGACAATGATCCAGTCCCACATTTCCATTTTCCTGCTGAGAGGAGTATGCTGGACTTGTGCTCCAAACAATTGTGACTTGACTTCCATCCACAAAGACTCAACTCATCTTCTGAAAAACGTGGATTTTTAGAACGTGACATGGTGGAAAAAAATAAACAGGTGACAGTGACTTACTAAGCAGGGGAAGTGCAAAAGGGTGTGAATGGACAAACGTGTGTGCATGGTGTTCCATGGGATGGTGAAAAAATAGGGTTGTCTATAATATGGAAAAATGGGAAAATGAAGGTCAGTGTTCTTTGTTCTTCCATGAAAATGCAAAGAATTGTGGTCCATGAAGGGGTGTGTTTTATAGTGTCCCTTGCAGGTGTGTCTACTGTGGCAATGTGTGTCAGCTGTGTTGTTTTTTTAATTCATCCAATGTGCAGTTATCTGTTACTTTGGTGACCATGAATCACCGTGGTTCAGACGCCATTGGCTGACTGCCATTAAGGGACCACCACGGCGACTGTGTGCTTGTGATATGCTGGGTGGTTGGTCGCAGTGCTGACAGAGCTGGTGGGTGGACCGCCTATTTCCAGGTCACTGTGCCACTGGCAGTCTGCCATTTTTTGCTTGGCGGGCGGCAGCCCTGCTGTGTAACTCATAATAGGGCGGTCTGACCACCAAACTTGTAATGAGACCCTAAGTGTGGAATATGCTACAGTCAAGTGCATTTGAAACAATAAAAAGTATAGCTCTAGCATATGTCCCTGTCACACAGTTAGTTAACTACTACAATTTACTAATAGAAAGCCTTTTCTACCAACATAATAAACACAAATAAGCCCCCCTAATGGATTATTTTGAAGATACTTAAGTTGGCAGACTACAGTGCTCCAGACATAAATGCCAACTGAATTTCCAAATACTATGGTGGAATGTCTATGACAGCACCTTGACACAGGAAGCCAAAACAAACAAATCAGTAGAAGAATGGCACAGTGCCTTCCAATCCACACTATACAGAACCTAACATACACTCTATAAATTTACAGAAGCGTTACAAAATTAGCAAAGCTACCTACAACTATGAATGGGGCAATTTGTAACCCACATTGCATTTAAGCTTAGTAAGCCAGCCAAAAGAATGTACAACATGTTACACGTTAAAGTAAAACTCTTCAAAAACAAGAAAAGGAGTAAATGACTTAACAATAATAACCAAAAGCATATTATGAAAAAAAAACTGATGTATAAAACTCCCCAAAAAATATAGCATAATCTTAACCAACATTACAAATCAATTTATACATAAATAATAAACATAGGGCCTCATTGCGAGGCTGGTGCACTCCAGACGGTCTGACCACCAAATTACGACCCTGGCAGTCGGACCTCCAGGGGACCGCCATCCTCACCAGGAACATGATTGCCGATGGGTTGACGGCGGTCACACTTGTGATCAGCCATGGCAGTGCTGAGTTCAGCACCACCCTGCTGATCACAAGTCCCCTTTCTGCCATGAAAAGGCTGATGGAAATGAAGTGCTGGGGGCCACAGGAGGGCCCCTGCACTTCCCACGACCATGTCTTAGGCAGTGCAGGACACCCCTTGCCCACCACCCTCGCAATGCGCACTGTCTGCTTTGCAAACAGTATGCATTTTGAGGGTGCTGTTGTGCTACTGTATTGGCTAAGGGAGCCAAGGCCAATACCAGAGCACTATTCACGCCAGGCTAACCAGTGGGAACGTCGTAATACAATGTTCCCGCCAGTCAGCCCAGTGGGAACATCGTAATACGACTGTGTGTGAGGCCGTGGGGTTGACAGCGGTCTCATCCCGCGTGTTTGACGGTCGGCTCGTCCGACAGTCAAACTCGTAATCAGGCTCATAATAATTTATTGCATCAGTCAAAACATTAAATAAAATTAAAATTAAAATAAGCCTGATTAATAAAATAATTTATAAATTATTTATATAAAAAATCAAAACCTCACCGACCTATAACCTCAAAGAACAAACTCAATCCGTTAAGTTAATTAATTACAACATATAAAGTACACAATACTGAATAACAATCACATAACGCTAACATAAATAATTAAATATAACATTTCCGACCCAAAACAAATAAACTAATTAAATATGGCTTATTGTTCTGTAGCTGAGGATCGTCCTCTTTACCCACATAGTCAATAAGTATAAGCCACCAAAAACTGGAAAAAGATTTTCCAAAAATGCAAAAATTAAAACAATCCAATACAGATCCATCTAAGCGGTCCAAAGTATCTAGGAACCATAAAAACCTTGACAAAGTGTTTAAAAACCCTCCTGGAAATCCCAAAAAAGGAAATCAAAGTGAAAAATATTGATTTATTATAAACCAAAACAGATTTACTTAAAAACAATGGTAAATGAAAATGCCCGTAGGATACGTTCCAAAAGAAAAACCTGCAAGGTAAAATAGAAAACCCAACTGCAAAAAAAAACTGACATTCCCAAAAGTATATTTACAGTGCACTTAAACTCAAAATGCAAGTAACATAACACAATATAATGTACTGATACATTGCTGAAACATTGTATGAAAACCTAAACTAACACACTAGTAAGAAATACTAAAACTAGTATCAGTAACTATACTAAAAACTCATAAACACCCTTATACCTAAACTCTAGAACTCGTCTCTACATCCCCCTACCCTCAAACCCCCAAAAACCTTGAAAAAGGACTTACCTGTTCCAACAAACAGCAGCACCTTACTGTGACTTGGATCCCCAAAAACAGACTAAAAATGACACAAAGAGGCTAAAAATTTGAAAGTAGACGTAAAAAAGCCCTCTAAATTAAACTAAAAAAAGACCATCTCCAGATAGAAATGTATAGGAAAATAAGTTCAAAATGTTGAATAAATGTTTTCAAAATTGTACAAAAATATTAAACATGTAACAAATATTGTAAAAAATGTAAATAAATTGTAAGGTATAAATTAAATAATAGTAATACAAATATACAATTATTTAATATATAATGGAAAACCACATGTTGAAATGTAGTTAAAAATATGCATATGAAACAATGTAATTAGTGTTAGAAAATGTTAAACAATAGAAAAACCTGGGAAATATATAACCTACAGTATTATTTGAACATTATTTACACTGTAACTTTCATAATACAAATGGATTACAAATTGTTCAATATATCAATATTATGCTTTTCATAACTAGAAATACATATTAAAAAACATAAAATTGTACATTAAATGAACTTTGAAAAAATAAATAAAAAATGTGTTAGCTATCTTTAGTCTATGAAAATATGTAAATAGTATTGTCATTTGTAACACATATACAACCAGATACTTTTTTTTATTATCTTTCTAAACACCAACATACTAGTTAAATTACATAAACTACTCTTACTACGCAGAAATAGATTTTAACAAAGGGATTTAACACTAAAATGGTTAAATTAGATATTCGAACTCCAAGCTAAAATATTTTGGAGAAATTGTTGGGCACTAAAAGGGTGACATTTACTAATCCCACACCAATCTAATCCATTTTGAGGAAGATGTGAGGCTCTAAAGGGGCAACATTTACAATTCCCACTGCAATTTTAACTACTTTGGGGAAGGTACTGGACACTAAAGGGGTGACATTTACTATCCCCACTCCAATCTAAACCAACTTGGGGAAGGGGTTGGACACAAAAGAGGCAACATTTAACATTCCCACTACAATCGCAACCATTTTGGGGACAGTGTTAGTCATTATCGGGGATGACATTTACTATTCTCATTCCAGTCTAAACCAATTTGGTGCAGGTGTTGGACACTAAAGGGGTGACATTTACTAATCCCTCTCCAATCTAAACCAACTTGAAGAAGGTGTTGGTCACTACAGAGACACTTACAATGTTTACTCCAGTTTAAACCATTTCAGGCAAGGTTTTGCAAACTAAGGGCCTCATTATGAGTTTTTGCGGTCCAGTGACCGCCATGTTGGTGGTGGCAGTCCAACCGCCAAAGTCTGGTGCAGTGGACTGCCATATTATGAGTTTGGCTGTTGTACTCACAGAAGACTGGAGGCGTTCCGTCACCACCACCAACAGCGCAGAGGAAGCATAAACAGGCCGGCTGACCCATTACGAGGTTGCACACTGCCAATGTGACCGTGGCGGTCCAATCACCACGTATCAGAAGGTGGAAAAGGACAGTATGAAAGGAGACACTCACCTACAGGCAGCTACACATGTCAAGAGCTGCCATGGAGCCCTCCGAAAACGTCATGCCACTGCCCATGCACGCTAACAGACAATGAAATCAATGCCGTCGTGGACGACAGCATCTGTAAGTACACACACACGTATATGTATCATTAATTAACCCATAAAAACTGCACGTAACGCCGGCAACCACATCATAGGGGGGCTGTCTTGGGCAGCAGCTACACATTTTATACAATACACACTCACTGACACACAGCAACACTGACGCAATACTCACAATATGCACACTTTGGCCAGCACACTCACACTGCAAAGCAACACCACACAAATACACACAGCTCAGGCACAGGGACACTGAAGGCTATACAACATTGTCACACACAGCAGCAACAATACATCTACAGCACCTATACAATTACAGCTCAGACACTCACATTCATCACTGGCCAAGGACTGTCCACACATACAAAACACATACTTATTGAGGTGGCATGCAACAGAAACAACACCACCATGAAACAACCCTGCAATGGAAACACACATCATGCATATCACACCACAATGACATATACAATAGACAGAGAGACAAATAGATAAAATAGACAAAGTTCACCAAACCTGCACAGTTGAGATGGGAGCATCAGAAGCATACATGGAAGGAGGCTGTACTGGGACACGTCACATTGAACAGGCCCTTCAAACAACATGCACACAACTAATGGCCCTAGATGGATCCCTGGGAGAAACAATCCCAAAGCCAATTGTCATGCACAGCTTTGCAATTGGGAAGGGAAAGTCACAAGGCACATACAACTCCAACACCATGGAACATACGCCTACACAAACTGGCTGCAACGGACACACACCTAAATGGGCACATGCACACCCAAATGCTAAGCAACCTAGTACAACTAAACACACTCCATATCTGCACAAATAAAACTCAAGGATGCACACATCACATTTGGACTGGGAAGAGGGAGGTGGAGGGGTGACGGAAGGTGGAGGATGACTGGCTGCCATCAGTGTGGAGGCCAGAGCCTGAAAATATATTTGTAGGGAAGCCATTGCACCATGAATGCTTTCCAGAATTGCATTAGTCTGTTGGAGTTGACCTGCCAATCCATGGATGGCATTTACGATGGTGGACAGACCCACAGAGATACTTCTCAGGAGTTCAATAGCCTCCTCACTGAGGGCAGCAGGGCTAACAGGGGCTGGGGCGGATATGCCTGCGGCAAAGGAGACACCCACCCTCCTGGTTGATCGGCCATTGCCAACTGGATGGGGAGCAACAGGGATGGCAGTAATAGAACTGGGGTGCCAGACAACAATAGCACTGGGGGTCCCCAATGGGTCCGCCACCATTTGGGAGTGGCCACTGGAGGAGGAATCCGAGGATGATGAAAAATGTTTGGTCTCCCCAGTGGCACTCCCATCGCCCTACAGGCCACTGGGTCCCTCTGTGTCGGTGGTATTTTGACCCGAGGTCCAGTGGCCAGATGCTCCCCCACTTGACTATGCCCTGTCTCCTTCACTTGCTGGTGCACATGCTGCATAAATAAAGAGAAATAGGGTCACAACATGTACCTGATAATACTTCAACCACAACACTGAGTTCCAAAGAGTACCATCTGGTCAAGGAGGCCTCAGCAAAAACTTACACCAAAGTGGCACATACATGTGCCAGGACATATGCTTGCATGCTATCTGGATTTCCAAATGTTACCCACAAGAAATTCAGGATGTCAGACTACTACAACTGCATGGATGAAGTCTGGCAAACCCCACAACCATAGGTGACCTTTCCATTCCCAATGATGTGCCACATGCAGAAGACTCCAGTTACCTTGCAGCCAACAAAAGTATTCTATTGTAAAGTACACACCCATTTTTCACACATAAGTCTGTGCACACATACATTTTGCACTTTCATGATGTACCACCATTTTGGGATGAAGCCAATGACACCCCGCTGAATCTGATACAAAAGTGCAATATCCTAGAGTATTGAAAATGGAAATACCCATGTCATGATGGACACACGTCAACAATGTACAGATCTACAAGTGACACGTGTCACAACAAGTCAAGGTGGTACTATCAGTATCACACAGAGAGGCCTTACATTTGTCAATGAAAGGGAAACCATTGACATCAGGTTCAATATGTCTCAAGGATACACACAACAAAGAATCAGTAAGCCTCACAATAGTCACAACTAATGTCTGACACCCATGTAAATGACAACATCTGAGTGTGTCTGTAGTACACATCTGTCCCTTGAATGTTGTACAGACACAGAACTCACAGTCACAAATAGAAGGACTTCAACCTGCTGTCCAATGAGAAGCAACATCACTACTCACATCTTGGACATGTCAAACATGGTAGTTATCGGTAGTTATCGGTGGATGAATGCATGAAGCTAAACACATGTGGTCAACATCAAAGCATGACACTCCATGATGCATGATAAGAGTCAGGAAACAATCCTCATTCAGTACACATGTGCAGTAAACTCTTCAACATGATGCCACATCAAGGGCATAGATAAACACAGATTGGTCCCACATTCTTGGTCCACCTGTCATATCCCTCATTGCTACAGCAGTTTTACATGCCAAATGACATACCATGACACATGAAGGTATCTGCCAGACAATGCACAATGCCAACACACTCCTGTCTGTGACACAACATGGAATGTACCACCATTGTAAATGTACCATTCCACTAACAGTTTTCCTATTACATGTATGTGAGGGGATACAGATATCATACCATCAACATTGCTAGGACAGGGCCAGCGTCTCAGGTCCTCCCACCTCATGCACCAGTGGATGCTCCGCTGGATGTGGACACTCAGGGGCTGCACCTTCTAGGCGATGGCTCTCCAGATCCCTTTCTTTGGTGGGTTTTGTCCTACATGGATGCACAAACACAAGACAGGACATTATGGGGGTCATTACAACATTGGTGGTAAAAGCCGCTTACCGCTGTGCAGAAGACCGCCAAACACACCGCTCCGGCCGTGGAATACCGCCACTGCTATTATGAGCCACAGCTCGGAATCCGCCAAAATCTAGACACCCACACAAGTCCGCCACATCAAAGGTCAGTGATAAACTGTCGATAACAAAACTGACACCGTCACACCAACAGGAATACGCCCACACTATCACGACCCACGAATCCACGCGGCGGTCTTTCAACCGCGGTATTCCATTGGCAGTACACACCGCCGCGCTCAAAATACACATTCACTTACAAAACACAACCACATTGGACAATTCGAAATACACACACCTGATACACATACACACACCACTCCCACACACTCAATACAATATAAAACACACACCCACATCACCCAAAAACCCTTACGACAACAATTGCAACAGAAGGCCAGAGAGAGACACCACCAGAAAGAACAATAGCATCCACAGGCACTCAACACCATCACTCACACAACATCCACACACCTCACACAACACACCTCTAAATATCACCCTACACATCACAACACACACCACCCCACACATCACCCACACCACCCCATGGCACCGCAAAGACACCCCAGGTTTTCTGAGGAGGAGCTCAGGGTCATGGTGGAGGAAATCATCCGGGTAAAGCCACAGCTATCCGGATCACAGGTGCAGCACACCACCATAGCTAGGAAGATGGAGCTATGGCGAAGAATCATGGACAGGGTCAACGCAGTGGGACAGCACCCAAGAACTAGGGATGACATCAGGAAGAGGTGGAACGACCTACGGGGGAAGGTGCGTTCCGTGGTCTCAAGACACCAAATTGCGGTGCAGAGGACTGGTGGCGGACCCCCACCTCCTCCCCAAGAACTCACTACATGGGAGGAGCAGGTCTTGGCTATACTGCATCCTGAGGGCCTCGCAGGAGTAGCTGGAGGAATGGACTCTGGTAAGTCAAACCTTTAACTACTTCATCCCCCACCCACCTGCATGCTATCACATACCCGCACCCTCGCCCTCATCCCCATCACTCCAACTCCTCACATATGTCCCAATATCACAAACCACACATCCCAAACCCATACCCTGCATGTAACACGAAAGCATGGACACCCATCACCAAAGCATGTCCACTGCACATACCCATATACCCCCTAAACCATTATCACACATGGTCCCACACAAGAATGCAAGCACTGGGATACAGGGTCACCCACCCATTGCACACCATGGCACACACAGATGCAATAATCATGCTTTTACACCCCTGCAGCACAGCACCCACCCAGCGGGCCCATACCTCTGTCCCCAGGACACGTCAAGCAGCAGTGTGTCCACCACTACAGGGAACCCAGGCTAACCCACCCCCCCAACAACACCAGGGACCTGGGGACAGTGGTAGTGGGCACACGGTTCAGGGGACAGAGGCCCAGGGAAACAGGGGAACAGGGAGGGCTGCTGTGCGACAGGGGGAGGACAGGCCCAGGGAACCCACTCTCCACAAGGCCCTCTCCAACATCATGGGAGCCTACCACCATTCCCAGGAGACGATGGCAACAGTACTGGCCAAGTTTCAGGAGACCCAGCGGCTGCAGGAGGAACAGTATTTGGGGTTCAGGGAGGAACTCAAATCCATCAATTCCACCCTGGGCACCATTGTAGGGGTGCTGAAGGAACTCGTCAACACCAGGAGGGACACAGTGGCACAACAAGGGGCCCCTGACACTAGCCTGGACGATGAACTGCCCACTACCTCCGCCGGCGCTAGTGGACAGGAGGCACCGTCACAGGACCACGACACCAGCGCCCCACCCCCTGCAGATGGAGAACCACCCCGCAAGCGGTCCCTGAGATCCACAGGACAAAGACAGAGAACAATGCCAAGACCCCTGCCAAGAAATGAGACCACCCTGATTGTCATCCTTCTGTCCCACTTTGTCACCCTGTCCATCCATCAACTGCCCCAGCTCCACTTCCTATGCCCCTTTGGACAATGCACCTGTGAGACTAATAGACTGGACTCTGCCATGGACATTCCTCCACCATCACCCCTGACCATTTTACAACCCCCTCCACTATTTTGCACTTAAATAAACACCCTTAAATCACAAAACAATCTGGAGTCAATCTGTGCTTTCGAAAATGTGTATTAGCAATAACTGCGGCAAAATGCTATATCCAATGTAATGTCAACATACCTATGTCACACAGCTCTAGTCCATGCGGAAACAAAGCAGAGGTCACACAGTGGGACCCACATCTGTGAAATCGAAAGGGAAAGTGACAACTCAGTGTCCATACACTGGGTGAAAATGACAGACAGATGAGAGGTAGAAGAATTAAATCAGATGTAGCAGGCAGTGTTGTCTTCTTACCTGTGTCTCACTGGAAGTATTGCTGGATCACCGTGTTCCTGTTGTCTATGTCCTCTTCTTCTGCTTCCTCGTCTTCACTGTCCACAGGCTCCACAGCTGCCACAACACCTCCATCTGGACCATCCTCCTGCAGAAAAGGCATCTGTCGTCGCAAAGCCAAGTTGTGAAGCATACAGAAGGCCACGATGATCTGGCACACCTTCTTTGGTGAGTAGAATAGGGAACCACCTGTCATATGGAGGCACCGGAACCTGGCCTTCAGGAGGCCGAAGGTCCTCTCTATAATCCTCCTAGTCTGCCCATGGGCCTCATTGTAGCGTTCCTCTGCCCTTGTCCTGGGATTCCTCACTGGGGTCAGTAGCCATGACCGGTTGGGGTAACCAGAGTCACCTGCAAATGTCGAGGGACAACTGTTAGACACACACTAACTCTTAGGGACATCCCCAGACCCAGACACCTAGTCACACTGTATTGGGTCCATGTCCTCACCTAATAGCCACACACGGTGCCTCTGGAGTTGCCCCATCACATAAGGGATGCTGCTATTCCACAGAATGTAAACGTCATGCACTGAGCCAGGAAATTTGGCATTCACATGGGAGATTTACTGGTCTGCCAAACACACCATCTGCACATTCATAGAATGGTAACTTTTCAGGTTTCGGTACACCTGTTCACTCCTGCGTGGGGGTACCAAGGCCACATGTGTCCCATCAATGGCACCTATGATGTTGGGGATATGTCCCAGGGCATAGAAGTCACCTTTCACAGTAGGCAAATCCTGAGGGAAAACGATGCAGCTGCGCATGTGTTTCAGCAGGGCAGACAACTCTCTGGACAACACGTTTGAGAACATAGGCTGGGACATCGCTGATGCTATGGCCACTGTCGTCTGAAAAGACCCACTTGCCAGGAAATGGAGTACTGACAGCACCTGCACTAGAGGGGGGATTCCTGTGGGATGGTGAATAGCTGACATCAGGTCTGACTCCAATTGGGCACACAGTTCCAGGATTGTGGTACGATCAAGTCTGTAGGTGATAATTACATGTCGCTTCTCCATTGTTGACAGGTCCACCAGCGGTCTGTACACCAGAGGATGCCGCCATCTCCTCACCTGCCCCAGCTGACGTGCTCTATGGAGGAGAACAGCGAGCAGAGAGTCAACCAACACTGAGGTACGTAAACACAACTTAATCAGAAAATGTTTTAAAATCAACATATGGCTGTATTAGTGTTTAAGCAAGGCCTAGATATGTGTGACGCAGTCAAAAATAATGCCATGTGGCCCCCTGAAATGGCGGCTGCCTGACCTGTAATGTGGGACAAGGGGATATGAGGTAACTGCGCTGGCGCTGCACACCGTTGCGGTAGGCGGTCGAAGACCGCGGTGCAATCCTGCATTGGTTAACATTGGACCCTATGGGTCCCAGGAGCCAATGACGATGTACGCCGGCGGTGACGGTACGCACCGCTGCGGACGTCACCGCCATTTTCTGTCTGTTCAATCACTTGATACCTGATCTTTGACAGGAGAGGACCTACACTGCAAGTGCTGCTGTGACCTCAGTCTGGAAGAGACAATGGCTCGTGTGTCTGGGGAAAGGGCCCCTGCCTTCAGCACGGAGGAGTTGGAGAAACTAGTGGATGGGTCCTCCCCCAGTACACGCTACTCTATGGTCCTCCAGACAAACAGGTGAGTACACTGTGAGCATGCTGTATGGGCAATGCCTGTTCGGAGTGGTGTGGATGAAAGATAGTGGGGGGGGGAGAATGAGGCGTGCATGAAACGACGGTGAGTGCATGTGCGTCATGGCAAGGGTAGGGATGCGGGCCAATGACTGTGACGGTGCGGACGGTTATATCTTCTCCTTTTCCCCTGTACTATTCCTGTAGGTCAGCGCCCACCAGAAGAAGTATATTTGGCATGCCATCGCCAAGGAAGTCGGGGCCCTGGGGGTCTACCACAGACAGAGCACCCACTGCCGGAAAAGATGGGAGGACATTCGCCGCTGGAGCAAGAAGACGGCGGAGGCCCAGCTGGGGATGGCCTCCCAACGTGGGAGGGGTGCCCGTCGCACCATGACCCCCCTCATGTTCCAGATCCTGGCGGTGGCGTACCCGGAGTTGGATGGGCGCTTGAGGGCATCACAGCAGCCACAAGGGGGTGAGTACACTCTCATTCAGCTGATTCAGCGCGCATTGTAGGTGTCTGGGTGGGGGAGGTGGGCTTTGGGTTCCCCTAGGCCAGTGCAAGTTTAGTAGGCAAAGTCCCTTCTTAAGGCAGGCCCTGTGGCACCCCACCCTACCTGTGTACAGAGCCAACTATACCTAGTCAGGCTCCTGTGACTTCATTGTGTACAGCAATCGGGCATAGCCTTGTAACCCATGTACCTGTGATTGATTAGGGAACTCCAAGTGCACAACGTAGTGCAGGGGGCTTCTGTGTCTGGAGTGTCCGCCAACGGTAGCGGTATTGCATGTACTCAACATGTCTTTCTTCTGTCTCTCCCCCCCCCCTTTCTGTGGTCTCCCTGTGCTTGTGTGCATTAGCATCATCAGGTAGAGGAGCAGTGGCACCGGAGCAGGAGGGAGCTGCATCCCACATGGCCCTGGAGGGCGACACAACGGAGTCAGAATTCACCAGTGGGACGGAGGGCGAGGGGAACTCCACGGCGGGGACAGGAGCTGAGACCAGCGACACAGACTCCTCCTCTGATGGGAGCTCCCTTGCAGTGGCGGGCCCCTCTGTGCCCCCCGCTTCTACAGGTACAGCTGCCACCCCCCCTACCAGCACCGCCCTCCCAGCAGCCCCTCAGCATTTGCCCTGTGGCCGCTCACCCAGGAGGGTGGGCATCTCCTTCGCCCCAGGCACCTCACACCCTGCCCCAGTCAGCCCTGCTGCCCTCAATGAGGAGGCCATTGACCTCCTCAGGTCCCTCACTGTTGGGCATTTTGAATGCCATCCAGGGTGTAGAGAGGCAGTTGCAACAGACCAATGCATGCCTGGAGGGCATTCATTCTGGTCAGGCAGCCCATCAAAAAGATTTTCAGACTCTGGCCTCAGCACTGATGGCAGCCATTGTCCCTGTCTCTAGCCTCCCCCCTCCAACTTCCTCCACCGAGACCTAAACCCCTGTACCTCAGCCTATCCCAAGCACACCATCAGACCAGCACGCACACACGTCAACACACAAGGGAAGCTCAGACAAACATAAGCACCACACATCCCACTGCCACTCACGCAAGCATCATACCCATGCAGACAAAACAACAGCTACTGCCTCCACTGTGTCCCCCTCCTCCTCATCTCCCTCCTCCCTCCCAGTCTCGTCTCCACTCACACCTGCATGCACTACATCGTCAGCCACTACCTCCATCACCAGCACACCCCGCTCACGTGCAGTCACCACCCCCACTACCATTCACACATCCCCTGTGTCCTCTCCCAGTGTGTCTGTGAGCCCACCTCCCAAGGTACACAAACGCAGCCACACACCCACCCAACAGCCATCCACCTCACGACAGCCTCCAGCCCATGCACCTTCACCCAAAGTCACCAAACATACACCTCCTACAACCACTACCTCTTCCTCCACTCCCAAACCCCCTCCATCTACCCGTCCCATTGGGTCCAAAAAACCTTTCCTGTCCAACCTTGACCTCTTCCCCTCACCTCTCCCACCCCTTCAGTCTCCTAGAGCCCGCCTCTCCAGGTCCCAACCCAGCGCCTCAGCCACAACATCAGCAGGAACAGTGATGCCAGTAGTAACCGGCTTCTGGAGTGTGCCAGGCAGCAGGGCAGCCAGTGTGCCAAGGAGCCAGAGCACGGACAGTCCCGCACCTCAAAAGCACAAAAAGTTGGCCAGTGCCCGGCGGGTGAGAGGAAAAAAATCTTCCACCAAAGCCTCTCCGAGGGGTACAGTTGGGAGTGTGGAGACAGCTGCGCCACCATCCAAGGTGGGGAAGGGGCACAGTAAAACAGGCAAGTCTGGGAAAACCTGCCCGGCGGACAAGACCGCCACAAGCACTGCTGCCAAGGACACCGCCGCCACAAGCACCGCTGCCAAGGACACCGCCGCCACAAGCACCGCTGAACAGGACACCGCCGCCACCAGCACTGCTGAACAGGACACCGCCGCAACAAGTACCGCTGAACATGACACCGCCGCCACCAGCACCGCTGAACAGGACACCGCCGCCACCAGCACCGCTGAACAGGACACCGCCGCAACAAGCACCGAAGGCCAGTGAGCGCCAAAGATTCCGACACTGCTGAGGCCGCCACGAGCAGGATGAAGCACTCTGGGCACAAAACCCCCTCCAGAACCAGTGGAGATTCACATCCACTACCTCAGTCCTTGGCAGGATGAAGCACTCTGGGCACAAAGCCCCATCCAGAACCAGTGGAGAAAGGCATCCACTACCTCAGTCTTTGGCAGGATGAAGCACTCTGGGCACAAAGCCCCCTCCAGAACCAGTGGAGAAAGGCATCCACTTGAGAGACTGTGGCTTTGCACTCCCCAGGATAAAGCAGTGGGCAAACCTCCCACTGAAAAGACTTGAGAGACTGTGGCTTTGCACTCCCCAGGATAAAGTAGTGGGCAAACCACCCACTGAAAAGCCTTGAGGGACTGTGGCTTTGCACTCCCCAGGATGCAGCAGTATGCAAACCACCCACTTGAGAGACTTGAGATACTGTGGCTTTGCACTCCCCAGGATGCAGCAGTGGGCAAACCACCCACTTGAGAAACTTGAGAGACTGTGGCTTTGCACTCCCCAGGGTGCAGCCGTGGGCAATCCACCCACTTGAGAGACTTGAGAGACTGTGGCTTTGCACTCCCCAGGATGCAGCAGTAGGCAAACCACCCACATGAGAGACTTGAGAGACTGTGGCTTTGCACTCCCCAGGGTGCAGCAGTTGGCAAACCACCTACTTGAGAGACTTGAGAGACTGTGGCTTTGCACTCCCCAGGATGCAGCAGTGGGCAAACCACCCACTTGAGAGACTTGAGACTGTGGCTTTTTACTCCCCAGGATGTAGCAGTGGGTAAACCACCCACTTGAGAGACTGTGGCTTTTTACACTCCCCAGGATACATCAATGGGCATGGAGACCTCTCGTGGATCTGTCGTCGTGCACTCATCCAGCTGAGGTACCCCCCTTCCCTTCCCCCTGAGGTGCCTGTTGTATTTCTATCTGATGCCCCAGCAGTGTTCTCTCCGTTTTGATCGGGTATTGCGTGTGGGCCTCGCCCATGCATTTTGGGCCCAGTGGTCCACGGACTATGATGGTGGAATACCTTGGACTTGTATGCTTGGTGTATATATTTGTTTCTAGTGTAAATATATGTATATATTTTTGATTACTGTTTCTGAATAGATTACAAACGTTCGACTCATTTCCTTTTGTCCTTGCATTCTTCCAGGGGGAGTTGGGGGTTGTTAATGTAATGTATCTACATGTACTTGTGTGTGTGTTGTAGTGGGTGAGGGTGGGAGTGGGAGTGTTGCGTGTTGCGTGTGTGTGTCACTCTTTTTTTCCCTCCCCCTCCCCTGTGTCGTAGGTGCAGTACTCACCGTGGTCTTCACCGCCGTCTTTGTTGTTCCTGGTAGAGAAGCAGGAAGATAAAGGCTGGCAGTATCTGGAGCTCGGGTTCCATGGCGTCCTGATTCCTCGTGGGGTGTGTAGAGGTGAGCGTTTTCCCTTCCAAGTCCTGTTTCCGCAGTGTTTTTGTTCGCAGTGAATCCGCCCCGGAAAAGGTGACGGATTGGACTGTTGTAATACAGTGGGCGGAACCTTGTCTTCCGCCTGTCTGTTGGCAGTTACCGCCGCAGTGTTTGTTTGTACCGCCAAGGCGGTCCTAGTGTTAAAGTGGCTGTCTATGTTGGCGGTTTCCGCCACAGTCGTGATTCCATTTTTTTTACCGCCGACCTGCTGGCGGTTTTACCACCACTTTAACACCAACCGCCAGGGTTGTAATGACCACCTATGTCCCCAGATCACATACAAAATGGCAGAGTCACATACATGTCAGTACACATTGCAATGAACAATCTGTTTAGCCCAAAATGCCTAAGTGGGGCACATATCAGTCACTGTGTACCTATACAAGACTACAAACATTTCCCAATCTGCAAATGAAACCACCACCCTGCTCAGGCCCTCCACTAACTAGGCTGGTCAACTTACAGCTTGTGGGATATGCCCTGGTATTCTGACAGATTTAAAAAAGTGTGGGATACAACACAACTCCGTGGCTTCCTAAGCCACAGGGACTGCATCTCCATGGCCTTTACTACAATTTTTGGAAAACATGGGCACAATCTAGCCTGTGAGGAGGGAATATATGTTGAAGTACAGAGACAAAAATGGGCATAAGGCACCTACCTGCTCCTCTGGTGCACCATGGAGCTGTCCTTACAGGAATAGGACTTTCTCCACCAGCTTCTCCATCTCCTCATGGGAGAAGGCAGGGGCCCTAACATCTGCTGGACATGGCAAGATTGCTCCCAGAGGTGGTACACAGCAGCTCAGCACATTGAGGTCTTGCCAACAGCAGTGTCAGGAGTCAAGTCAGGGATTATCCAGAACATGGCGGTCACGTCAACCATATACACTGCCGTCACCACTGGAAGACAAAGTCATTGGTCCAAGACCACCACAGGCAACATTAGCCTATGGCTGTGTCCGCCACTCTATAAACCGCCTACCACCATGACGACTTCCGCCAGCAGGCTTGGGTGGTTCCTGGTGTCCAGTGGAATAGGTCAGGCACCTGCCATTCTAGGAGCATTTTCTGTTGTATTTGGCAAATACAAAATGTGTCACAACTCCGAAAAATGGCCTTAACCTTTTAGAGTGGCCGACGCCCACACTCCCTCCCTGGTGCGGGTCACGACCAGTGGGCGACACCAGGGAGGGGGTTAAAAATCCTCCGGTGCAATGCACCGGAGGATTATTATTTATTTTTTTTAAACCGTGGGAGACGCGGAAGAGCTTCCGCGTCCCCATCCCACCCCCCTTCCGCCCCCTTATGACGTCAGCGCGTCACAGTTTTTCCCCACCGGAGAAGGAGAGAAGCAGGTAAGCGTTCTCTCTTTCTCCAGTGGGGAAAAAAAGGCCAAAACGGCCTCCCCAGATGCCAGGGAGGCATCGATGGAAAGGGGAGGCTCTCCCCTTTCCATCGATGCCTCCCTGGCACCATTTCCTGGCCGTGGATCGCAGCGCAGCTGCGATCCATGGCCAGGAAACGCCCCTAAGCACCAGGGATCTTCTTTGGGGGGGTCGGCCCCCTCGTAAAAGGGCCGCCCCCCCCCCAGGGGCAATATTTATTTATTTACACAGTTTTGGGGGGCGATCGCGCCCCCCACAATATAAAAAAAAAAGAAAAAAAAGGGCGGGGTCGGCCCTTGGAACACAGGCCGACCCCAGGGGGGAAAAAAAAACATGTAGTTTTGCCTGGGGGGGCCGATCGCCCCTCCCCAGGGTAAAAAAGAAAAAAAAAATTGTTGGTGGTCAGCCCTTAGGGTGACCATCAATGGGGCCATTTTTTTTTTATACATGTGTGCTTTGCCAAGGGCAAGCACACATGTATAAAAAAAAAAAAAAGGTTTGTGACATGAGTGTCTTGTTTTCTTTCTCTCTCTCTCTCTCTCATATATATGTGTATATATGCACACATATATATATATATATATATATATATATAGATAGATATATATATAGATCTAGATATATATATATATATATATATATATATATATATATATATATATATATATATATATATATATTTTTTTTTTTTTTTTCAGGACAAGCATTGCAGCGTCCATGTGCTGCTTTTCTGACTTGTTGGTGTGTATCTGGGCTTCTAACAACGCCCACCTCACGCCCATCACTACCACTCGTTCGTGGGCTTGCCCTTCAAAAATCCTTTGATGACATTGGAAAATGATTTACCTTTGTCCCTCCTTGGGGAGGTTTTGTTATCGCCTTGGCCATCGCCCCTGGTACATGGCTAATTGCACTTTTGCTGTTACGTTTAAACTGCAAGCGAACTTCTTTTCCTTTTGTGTAACTCTTCACATGATGCTCATGGTGGCCGTGGCGCTGTGAATCGGCTCTCCTATGTGAAAGAGTTTAACTTTCAATTATCAATTTATGTGGCAAGAAAAGTTGGGTTAGGAGTTTATAACGCTAATAGCTCTAACTCGAGCAGATGCGAGACCCATTGCATTGTAAATGCCTGTTATTCTTGTGTGTGTTGTTTTATAATGGTGAACAATTTCACCGCACTCCACGAGGACCGTGATCAAGACTCCTTGGTGAGTTGAAACACGTTGGTGGTTATTGACTGCAATAAAATACACGTTTATTTGTACTTCGTGGAGTGCGGTGACATTTTTCGGCATTAGATCATTTCTAGATTGGTCTTCTCTGTCACTGGGCAGTGGAGTGTGCCGCCCAGCAACCCTTCAACCACTTTGTTTATAAACATATATATATATATATATATTATTATATATATATATATATATATATATATATATATATATATATATATATATATATATATATATATATATATATATATGCAACACAAATTGGTTAAAAAGATTGTTGCGCAGTGCACTCCACTGCCGGTGCTCAGTGATGGAGGAGAGCAACCTCGAAAATATTTTGTGAACAAGAATCTCACCGCACTCCACGAGGTTCAAATTGACATGTTTTATTTTAAGTATAAACAATGAAAGAAAAGAGGGACTCATTTACTGGGATCAAGAATCCTTAAGAGTCGAAACGCGTACGTGGCTGTTGCTTGCAATAAAAGATGCCAATTTGAACCTCGTGGAGTGGGGTGAGAATCTTGTTCACACAATATATATATATATATATATATATATATATATATATATATGCATGCATGCATGTCTTTTCTGTAGTGGCAGTTGCCATAAAGTAGCTGAGTGGATTAGTAAAGGCAAGTGTTACCTGCGCTTTAAAACAAATGTAATGCCAGGGGGACTATGGAGATATGAGTGGCACTTTTGCTGGGTAGTACTGAGGGAATTAGAAGAGGAAGTAATGGTAGGCAGAGCACCAAAAATGACTGTTGCACAGGGTGTGTGGTAAGGTGAAGTAATACATTATTTTTTTGTTTTTTTCAGTGTTTTCAGAGAATCTGCAGAATTGGAGAAGAAGCGAAGGTAAGGTGACGACATTTCCTGTTGTTCACAACAAACATACCCACAAGCAATTTTGTGACTATCTGCCTTCTACGTAGGCTAGTAATTTAGAGGGACAGTTTAGCCAGTTGCAGAGATGGCGTCTCGTTGGATGACTGCTGATCAAGCCCTAGCTCGGGTTATGGAGGACAGTTCTGATGTAGGCTCAGAGACTGAGACAGCAGACACTGAGACAGCATCTGAGGGAGAGGACAATGGGGCAGATTCTGGGAGTGATTTTTCAGTCGGCGGAGTCCCATCTGACGACACCTCTTCCAGTGAGTCTGAAGGAGACAATGACGACATCCATGCTGTCCCTTCGCAAGCACATTCTGGGCAGCGGGACCACATTGGGTTAGCCGAACCCAGAGAGCACGTGCTTGCTGCCGCAAGCACAGAGAGAGTGCTCTCTTGGCAGCCCCCCTGTTTGGTTCAGCCCCAAATTCCACCTTTTACTGGTGACGCTGGATGTAAAGTCGATACAGCTAACTTTTTGCCAGTCGACTACATCTATCTGTTTTTGGATGTTGACTTTCTTCAGAAAGTTGTGCAGCAAACAAATTTGCGTGCAGACCAATTTCTGAGGGAGTGCGGAGGCACTCTAGGGCCCCGTTCTAGGGCACGCCAGTGGACTCCTACTTCGCTGGCGGAGTTGAAGATATTTTTGGGCCTTATGCTCAAAATGGGGTTAGTACAGAAACCCACCTTGCAGTCCTACTGGACGACTCGCACGGTTTGGGTAACTCCCATCTTCGCACCATACATGAGCAGAGATCGTTTTTTGCTACTGCAGCGCATGCTGCATTTCAATGACAATTCTGCTGCATTGCCCCGGGACCATCCAGATCATGACAGGTTGTTCAAAATTCGGCCTGTCGTGGAACATTTGTCTGCCAGGTTTCCAGAGATCTATACTCCTGAAAAGAATATAGCAGTCGATGAGTCCTTGATCCTGTACAAAGGACGGCTGCTTTTTAGACAGTACATTGCAAGCAAAAGAGCTCGCTATGGCATAAAGCTGTACATGCTGTGTGAGAGCTCTGCTGGCTATGTGTACAGCCTGAGAGTGTATACAGGGAAGGATTCTACCCTAAACCCTGTAGGTTGCCCTCCCGCGTTAGGGGTTACAGGTAAGATTGTATGGGAACTTGTCCAGCCACTTCTTCACAAAGGTTATAACCTTTATGTGGACAATTTCTATACAGGAGTAGAGCTGTTCAGTGAGCTCTACAAAGCTGGCACTGTGGCCTGCGGTACAGTTCGTTGTAACCGCAAAGGATTCCCGCAGGAGCTTGTTTGCAAGAAGCTCCAGAAATCACAGAGTACTGCATTGCGTTCTAACGAACTGCTCGCAGTCAAGTTCCTAGATAGACGTGATGTATACGTGCTCACTACAATTCATGATGAGAGCACTTCTCCCATCACGGTTTGGGGTCAGATGGCCGAAGTCCACAAGCCCATCTGTATACTCGATTACAATAAGTACATGGGTGGAGTGGACAAGAACGACCAGGTTCTTCAACCATACAATGCGTGTCGTAAAACTCGCACTTGGTACAAGAAACTGTTTACCGACCTGATTCAGATGGCAACATATAATGCGTATGTTGTTTACCGTCAGACAACAACAGAAAGACTCATGACTTTCCTTGACTTCCAGTTGTCTGTAATTGAAAGCCTCACTGCTGTTACAGAAGAAGCAGCAGCCTCCACCTCATATGTTCTGGAGGATGTGGCAAGGCTGCAGGAGCGACACTTTGCTGATCGCATACCTAAAACACCCAAAAAGGATCGTCCATGTCATCGCTGTAAAGTGTGCTCAAAGCATGGAAAGCGGCAGGAGAGTCGGTATTACTGTCCCCAGTGTCCATCACAACCAGGCCTCTGTATCCCTACTTGCTTTACGTTGTATCATACTAAAGCAAAGTTCTGGGAAACCGACTGAGGTTGAGCTGCTGTTGGGTAATCCTTTCAGTGGCAGTGCATGGATACCGAACGTCCATGGGCCACTGCTTCGTTAGGCAAGGAGCCACAGAATTTTACTTCATCATGGACTTCCTTTTGGCGTGGTCGGTGTTCTGTTCAATTAACATGCATTTTCTTACCCCTACTGCATATACTAGTGGACAGAACGTATGCCACATTGCCACGGAGTACCCTTTCTTCACCTGCATGTCTACCTTACTTTCAACGGTAGATATGCTCTCTCAGTTCGAGGAATCACTTTGTAGGGCATACTTGGAAACCCCCAACTTGCTTCCACAAACTAGTATAGGTTCACTTGGCTATTATACAGGATTAGCCAGGACTCTGATGAGAACAGAGACATGGATGGGTAAGGAAAGCTTATGGTAGGAGTGCCTTCACAGGGTTATTGCACAGGTAGAAGGCAGATAGTAAAGGTAGTACAGATGTACATCATCTACACCTATGGATTCAAACCCATTGGTGCCATCCCAGCACTGAAGGAGAATGACTTGTATAGGTCAGTGTTTGACCTGCTTTTCATGTTCATCCTCCATCAGAACTTAGTAGATGTTCAGTTTGCTGTATAAGTGCATTATAGTCACATCACTGCACATAATGTTGGCTGGGACATATGCTACGTTCTCATGGACTCCCCTATGTACCAAACACTACCCTTTTCCATAGCATATGACCTTCTCTTCAGGGAACATCATGAGAAATCCCCAGCATGTCTCCCTTAGTTTCAAAGGTAGATATGCTCACTCAGTTCGAGGAATCGCTTTGTACGGCATACTCGGACACCCCCAACTTGCATCCACAAACTGGAAGGAGTTGGATTTAGCACAGAGAGTGCGTTAAAGGTGCATGAAAAACATGTCTTCCTGAGCCTCAGGTGGCTGTCACAGGAGTCATTAGTAAAGGTTTGTTACGCATGCATTTGGTAATGTTAAGGAAGAAGGAGGCAGTTACTTGACAGGTGGTAAAATGTAGTCAAACTTATTCCGTTCTGTGGCGTGTGAATGTGATGGGCCCTTGTCTGGCAGCGGTAAGTTAATGTGAATGGAGTGATTGATTGGATTGGGCCCGTGGCTGGCGATATGAAAGGGTTGTTTGTTGTGCGTGAATGGCGTGTGAATGGACCATAAAGAGGTTGGTGCCTGGACGCGGCTTTATGGCCCACCTTCAGAAGGCTTGGTTTCAATATTCAGATACTTTGATAAGTAATCAAGCTTTGAAACCATAATTTCTGGAGGTGCTAAAACCAACCAGTGTGAGTGGTGGGTTAACTTTAACAAACTAGTACCAGGGGAGTCCAAGGGTGCAGGACTTGCATGGCTCTCACCAGTTTTCCTTCACCCAGAATCCCCTTGAAATTACATTATGTGCTTAAAAGACACATTTTCCTTGCATTCCAATGAGCAGAAGTCCAGGGATCTGCAGGGATCCTCAAAATTCCTACCACCCAGTGTTTCCCCACTTGTCCTGATAAAAACACAACCCCGCTTGTGTGCCTGCGCTTAGTGCCTGCTTCAGGAATGAATCACTCCAGGGTTAACAGTAGACCTCAAGCTGTTACGACTCGGTCGTCCCATTTCCAGGGGGCGCTGTAAGGGGACTGTCAGAAGCCTGGGAATCACCTTGAACACCTATCTAGAGTCCCTTGCTGACTCCTGTTTGTTTCTCTTTTCTCCATGGTACACTTGTGTAGGACTACATTTGCTTCTTGGGACTGCAAATCCCATAATGCACAGCTTGGTTGTCAGGAAAACCCGGATTCTGTTTCCCATTGTTTTCAATGGGAGAAGTCCAGTTGCTCCTTTTCACTGGATCCTCTCCTCCAGGACATGCAAGTGTCCGAAATTACACACACCTGTGACCACTCCTGTGCAGCCCAGCTTGGAACTGCTTATAAGCAGCCATTTCCTCAAGCTCCCCGTCGTGCATCGGACTTCAATTCCTTTGTGTTACAGACCCCTTGTCGGATGGTGTTCCAGTTTTGTTCCTGTTCTGTTCCAGCCTGATCCTGTTTCCTGTTTCTCTGCCCTGCTCCTGATTGTTCCAGCCAGAGTCTGCTCCCTACTTCTTAGCCTTGTACCTGTTTGTTTCTTCCAAAGCCTGCTCCCTGTTTCTCTGCCCTGCTCCTGCCTTGTTTCAGCCTGAACCTTCTCTCTGTTTCCCAGTCCTGTTTACTGCTCATTTCCTACTCCCTGTATTCCAGTCCTGTCCTTGCCTGTTCCAGCCAGAGCCTGTTCTCAGTTTCCCAGTCCTGTCTCTGCCTGTCCCAGCCAGAAGTTTGCACCCTGTTTTCAAGTCCTAGACCCGCCTTTGCTTCAGCCTGAGCCTGTTCCTAGTTCTTGCCTCTGCCTCTTTGTTTGTTCCCTTCTGTTTCTGTTTCTTCTTGGTTCTTTGTGTCTGGTAAGTGTTCTATCAGTCTTCACCAGTGTATACGTGTCCTCCTGTGTACTGGGGTTGGCTCCTGGTTTCCAGGAGGCAATTCCAGCCCCCATCCTTGTCCAGTGTTATACGTTGTATTTCGTGCCTAACAGTGACAGTGTGCTATTGCTGTTTTCTCAGGAATCGCCACTGTGTTTCCAGCTGGACCCACAAGAGCGTGTCCTGTGTATGTAAGTACTATCCTTGTTTGTGCTCTAGGGTCCAGAGACAGAATCACTTCTGCCGCCTCCTTTCTATGGGGCTGGCAGGGTGACTATCTGTAAGAGCAAACTGCACAGAGGCATTGAGATTCCCTGTCACTGTGGGAGGTTCTGCGCCTTACTCTGTGTACAACCCCAGCGTGTTTGTCCACTGGTAATCCGTTTCCTGTTTGTTCACACAAGGGTTGCTCTGCTTTTACTTTCCTGTTTCCTGTGCCTATCCATATCTGTCCTTTCTGTGTATGCCTTTAGCTGCTCCTCTGCCCCAGTGTACTACCTCTTTAGGATATTCGGTGACCTCAAGGGGTGTCCCAACCAAAGTCCTGATCAGCCCCGCCCGAAACCGTGACAGAATGCACGACCCAAACATTTCAAGCTCCCCTGGCAGTAAAGGCACACATAAACCTAAAGGGCTTTCCTATCATGTTAAGACACCCCTTTCTAAGCCTATACATTCTCTGAAAACCTCTAAAAAAGGCCTTAGTTTAAAGGATAGACTTGTTAAAGAAAATCAAAGATTGCAAATGCAGTACTACATTGCGTGGCTTGCTGATCCATCAATGTTCAACTATTATAATATCTGTGATTATGACCCCCAATCCCTGTCTGTAGAAGAATTACAAAGCAATAATGAGTTTTTGGAGGTTCTATTACCTCAGACAGGGGAGAATGTTCCTAACAGTGAAAGTGCTTTTGCTACTTCTGCACAAGACATTTACTCTCAAGAAACACTGGTTAATTCCTTGCCTCATGCTAGCGCATCCCAAGTTCACTTCCAGCACTCTGCCAAAACAAAGAACCCTGACACTGTTCAAGAAGCCACACTAGGGATTCCCTTGTTTTCTGTTGAGTGCTTCAGCCCATCTAGGCCAGTTTCTCAGAATTCAAAGTGCAGTGCTAACTCTTATAAAGACCTATCAGTCCCTCATAGCTTTCAAGTCAGCAGGCTAGACCCTGTATCTAAGGGATCAGTAAAGACTGTGGGATTCCTTAGTTCAACTCAAATGGCTTGTGCTCCTCCCAAATTGGATGACAGTACATCAGTCTCAATTCCCAAGTGTTGTGCTGACTCCTGTAAGGATCTACCAGTCCCTCAGTGCTTTCAAGTCAGCAGGATAGAACCTGTATCAAATGGATCAGTAAAGACTGTGGGATTCCTTAGTTCCACTCATAAGGCTTGTGCTCTTCCCAAACTAGATGATAATACACCAGTCTCAATCCCTAAAAGCTCTGCTAAACCCTTTTCTATTCTGAGTGGGTTTGAAAATAATATGGACATACACACACTAAAAGAGCAGTTTTGGCAGATTAAAAGGCAGATATTGGACATCTATGATGAATATGTTGTAACATACACAAGAAATCGTGCACGTGGGCTCTTTTCATCAATGTATATTTCACTGCTGCCAGAACCAGACATTCTGTTTATCTGTAAGGTAAAAGAAGTAACAGAGCAGCTGATGGAAACTACTGCAAGGCAATTTGAAAACCTGAAAAAAGAAAATGATCACCAGCTTTGGCTTAAAGAACAGTATGCTACTTTGTGTGCCTCTCCAAAGACTTCTATCGAGCAGATTGTCCATTCTATTTATGACAGTCAAAAGACAGCTCCAGTTATAAATATATCAGCCTCTTCTTCAGACTCTCTCTCAGCCTGTAGTTCTCCAGTGAAAATTTCCGTACAGTTGACTGAATCTCTGACATCTCTGAGAGATTTGACACCTCTTGATTCAAAGGATAGATCAGAGTCTTCAGAAGGAAGTGTCTCAGCCCCTCTATCAGAACAAATAAAGCCAAAGGAAGAAGAGAGTTCTGATGCAGACTCCAATAGCTGCACCTTAAGAAACCAAGATATTACTTTACTGGAGATTAATGGCAAGTTGTGCAACAGTGTTGAAGAATCTGAATCTAGTGATGACAGTGGTTCCTGCGTTGCTGTGAACAAACCTGCAGATAGTGCTGTTCAAATGGCGCACACACCAGAATTTTCAGATTGTGGGGATACTCCTGCCCTTTCAAACAATATCATAGAATTTTCAGACAATAAAGAGACAGTTCCTGTTTCAAGTGAACTAATGGATTTTTCTGACCATGAAGAAATACCCGCAATTACTAAGAATGTAATGGACTTCTCAGAAAGTTTAAAACTCTCTTCTGTGTCAAAGCAAACCGTGGAAGTTTCAGACAAGAAAGAAAGCCAGCAATCAGAAACTGAACAGCATGTCATAAGAAATGATAGCCTTCTCCTAGAACTGGACACAGTTGCAGCCTCAACCACTGATCCTGACCTGCTGATCCCTGCCAATGTGTATCCTGTTTCCAGCTCCACAATTAGTGAAGAACAGATCTCTGAGCTACCGGTATCTGATCTTGATGTAAAATCAGCCACACCAACGTCACCTGCTGTGTCCCTGAAACTAAAGACTCCTGAAAACCAGCAATCTGAAACCGAAGCTCAAGTGCTGAAAGATGTAATACTTCCCACTAAAACTATAGACTTGAATTTGAATCTTGTATTCGAAGATCTGATGATAAGTACTGTTCTTAGTGTTTTATTGCAAGAAACCATCATCAATTCAAAGGCTAAAGCTGAAGATTTAGATAACAATGTAGAGGCGATTTCTGAAGAGACTCCAGTTCTATTTCAATTCAAAGAACAACCTTTCAGTGTTAACAGAGCTGAAGATCAACTACCTGTAGTAGAAACGCCTTGCAAAGAAACCATTTCTGATACCACGAATACACCACAGAGCACTTGCAATGAAGAAATCTCAGTCTTGTCAGAAGATCACTCTAAAGAATTAGTTTGTGGAACTTCTACATTTTCATATGTTAATCCAGTCTCTAAAGACATGAAAACTCTTGTTGCTCCTGAATTTGATACTCCGAAGTCATCCAAGACGAAAGAAAATTCTGACCTTTTCATGGTTACTTTGAGAACACCAGTTACCCATGTTTCCCAAGTCTCTATGCTTTGCAAGCCTCAGACCACAATCAATGTAAATATTGCTGCAGAAACAGACAAATCCTGCTTGTTAGAAGGTGTTACAGACCTGACAGTTACTAATACACCAATCAGCTCCTCCAAAGAGGAAAGTATTGAACAGGAAACTAATGTCATAAAGATAACTGCCCGTAATGCCATTCCAGATCTCCTTGCTCCTGAATCTACTTCACCAGAAACCAACTCCATGCACTCCTCCCATATCAATCGAACAATAGAGAGGAAAGACATCGGAGCCCATATGGGTATTAATACATGCTTTGCTCATTGGAAGTTTCACCTATGGCAGGACTGTAAACTTATCCACCAAGGTTGGTGTTGGATTTTCTTGCTGTGGCTGTTCCTCTTCAACTTTTTTCAGCCAAAGGATCGCCTTCTCTTCTTGAGCAGACTGGTGGGAGGGGGTATACTGTTACGACTCGGTCGTCCCATTTCCAGGGGGCGCTGTAAGGGGACTGTCAGAAGCCTGGGAATCACCTTGAACACCTATCTAGAGTCCCTTGCTGACTCCTGTTTGTTTCTCTTTTCTCCATGGTACACTTGTGTAGGACTACATTTGCTTCTTGGGACTGCAAATCCCATAATGCACAGCTTGGTTGTCAGGAAAACCCGGATTCTGTTTCCCATTGTTTTCAATGGGAGAAGTCCAGTTGCTCCTTTTCACTGGATCCTCTCCTCCAGGACTTGCAAGTGTCCGAAATTACACACACCTGTGACCACTCCTGTGCAGCCCAGCTTGGAACTGCTTATAAGCAGCCATTTCCTCAAGCTCCCCGTCGTGCATCGGACTTCAATTCCTTTGTGTTACAGACCCCTTGTCGGATGGTGTTCCAGTTTTGTTCCTGTTCTGTTCCAGCCTGATCCTGTTTCCTGTTTCTCTGCCCTGCTCCTGATTGTTCCAGCCAGAGTCTGCTCCCTACTTCTTAGCCTTGTACCTGTTTGTTTCTTCCAAAGCCTGCTCCCTGTTTCTCTGCCCTGCTCCTGCCTTGTTTCAGCCTGAACCTTCTCTCTGTTTCCCAGTCCTGTTTACTGCTCATTTCCTACTCCCTGTATTCCAGTCCTGTCCTTGCCTGTTCCAGCCAGAGCCTGTTCTCAGTTTCCCAGTCCTGTCTCTGCCTGTCCCAGCCAGAAGTTTGCACCCTGTTTTCAAGTCCTAGACCCGCCTTTGCTTCAGCCTGAGCCTGTTCCTAGTTCTTGCCTCTGCCTCTTTGTTTGTTCCCTTCTGTTTCTGTTTCTTCTTGGTTCTTTGTGTCTGGTAAGTGTTCTATCAGTCTTCACCAGTGTATACGTGTCCTCCTGTGTACTGGGGTTGGCTCCTGGTTTCCAGGAGGCTATTCCAGCCCCCATCCTTGTCCAGTGTTATACGTTGTATTTCGTGCCTAACAGTGACAGTGTGCTATTGCTGTTTTCTCAGGAATCGCCACTGTGTTTCCAGCTGGACCCACAAGAGCGTGTCCTGTGTATGTAAGTACTATCCTTGTTTGTGCTCTAGGGTCCAGAGACAGAATCACTTCTGCCGCCTCCTTTCTATGGGGCTGGCAGGGTGACTATCTGTAAGAGCAAACTGCACAGAGGCATTGAGATTCCCTGTCACTGTGGGAGGTTCTGCGCCTTACTCTGTGTACAACCCCAGCGTGTTTGTCCACTGGTAATCCGTTTCCTGTTTGTTCACACAAGGGTTGCTCTGCTTTTACTTTCCTGTTTCCTGTGCCTATCCATAGCTGTCCTTTCTGTGTATGCCTTTAGCTGCTCCTCTGCCCCAGTGTACTACCTCTTTAGGATATTCGGTGACCTCAAGGGGTGTCCCAACCAAAGTCCTGATCAGCCCCGCCCGAAACCGTGACACAAGCAAGGACTACCATTGACCCTTGTGTGATCCATTCCTGTTGCGGGCGCTAGGCCTACCCACACAAGTGAGGTATCATTTTTATCGGGAGACTTGGGGGGACGCTGGGTGGGAGGAAATTTGTGGCTCCTCTCAGATTCCAGAACTTTCTCTCACCGAAATGTGAGGAAAACTTGTTTTTTTAGCCACTTTGTGAGGTTTGCAAAGGATTCTGGGTAACAGAACCTGGTCAGAGCCCCGCAAGTCACCCCATCTTGGATTCCCCTAGGTCTCTAGTTTTTAAAAATGCACAGGTTTGGTAGGTTTCCCTAGGTGCCGGCTGAGCTAGAGGCCAAAATCTACAGGTAGGCACTTTGCAAAAAACAGCTCTGTATTTTGTCAAAAAATGGGATGTGTCCACGTTGCGTTTTGGGGCATTTCCTGTCGCGGGTGCTTTGCCTACCCACACAAGTGAGGTATCATTTTTATCGGGAGACTTTGGGGAACGCTGGGTGGAAGGAAATTTGTGGCTCCTCTCAGATTCCAGAACTTTCTGTCACCGAAATGTGAGGAAAACTTGTTTTTTTTAGCCACTTTTTGAGATTTGCAAAGGATTCTGGCTAACAGAACCTGGTCAGAGCCCCGCAAGTCACCCCATCTTGGATTCCCCTAGGTCTCTAGTTTTAAAAAATGCACAGGTTTGGTAGGTTTCCCTAGGTGCCGGCTGAGCTAGAGGCCAAAATCTACAGGTAGGCACTTTGCAAAAAACACCTCTGTTTTCTTTCAAAATATTTGATGTGTCCACGTTGCGTTTTGGGGCATTTCCTGTCGCGGGCGCTAGGCCTACCCACACAAGTGAGGTATCATTTTTATCGGGAGACTTTGGGGAACGCTGGGTGGAAGGAAATTTGTGGCTCCTCTCAGATTCCAGAACTTTCTGTCACCGAAATGTGAGGAAAACTTGTTTTTTTAGCCACTTTTTGAGGTTTGCAAAGGATTCTGGGTAACAGAACCTGGTCAGAGCCCCACAAGTCACCCCATCTTGGATTCCCCTAGGTCTCTAGTTTAAAAAAATGCACAGGTTTGGTAGGTTTCCCTATGTGCCGGCTGAGCTAGAGGCCAAAATCTACAGGTAGGCACTTTGCAAAAAACAGCTCTGTATTGTGTCAAAAAATGGGATGTGTCCACGTTGTGTTTTGGGGTATTTCCTGTTGCGGGCGCTAGGCCTACCCACACAAGTGAGGTATCATTTTTATCGGGAGACTTGGGGGAACGCTGGGTGGAAGGAAATTTGTGGCTCCTCTCAGATTCCAGAACTTTCTGTCACCGAAATGTGAGGAAAACTTGTTTTTTTAGCCACTTTTTGAGGTTTGCAAAGGATTCTGGGTAACAGAACCTGGTCAGAGCCCCGCAAGTCACCCCATCTTGGATTCCCCTAGGTCTCTAGTTTTCAAAAATGCACAGGTTTGGTAGGTTTCCCTATGTGCCGGCTGAGCTAGAGGCCAAAATCTACAGGTAGGCACTTTGCAAAAAACAGCTCTGTATTTTGTCAAAAAATGGGATGTGTCCACGTTGTGTTTTGGGGTATTTTCTGTCGCGGGCGCTAGGCCTACCCACACAAGTGAGGTATCATTTTTATCGGGAGACTTTGGGGAACGCTGGGTGGAAGGAAATTTGTGGCTCCTCTCAGATTCCAGAACTTTCTGTCACCGAAATGTGAGGAAAACTTGTTTTTTTAGCCACTTTTTGAGGTTTGCAAAGAATTCTGGGTAACAGAACCTGGTCAGAGCCCCGCAAGTCACCCCATCTTGGATTCCCCTAGGTCTCTAGTTTTCAAAAATGCACAGGTTTGGTAGGTTTCCCTAGGTGCCGGCTGAGCTAGAGGCCAAAATCTACAGGTAGGCACTTTGCAAAAAACACCTCTGTTTTCTTTCAAAATATTTGATGTGTCCACGTTGCGTTTTGGGGCATTTCCTGTCGCGGGCGCTAGGCCTACCCACCCAAGTGAGGTATCATTTTTATCGGGAGACTTGGGGGAACGATGGGTGGAAGGAGATTTGTGGCTCCTCTCAGATTCCAGAACTTTCTGCCACCGAAATGTGAGGAAAACCTGTTTTTTTTAGCCACTTTTTGAGGTTTGCAAAGGATTCTGGGTAACAGAACCTGGTCAGAGCCCCGCAAGTCACCCCATCTTGGATTCCCCTAGGTCTCTAGTTTTCAAAAATGCACAGGTTTGGTAGGTTTCCCTAGGTGCCGGCTGAGCTAGAGGCCAAAATCTACAGGTAGGCACTTTGCAAAAAACAGCTCTGTATTTTGTCAAAAAATGGGATGTGTCCACGTTGTGTTTTGGGGCATTTCCTCTCGCGGGCGCTAGGCCTACCCACACAAGTGAGGTATCATTTTTATCGGGAGACTTGGGGGAACGCTGGGTTGAAGATAATTTGTGGCTCCTCTCAGATTCCAGAACTTTCTGTCACCGAAATGTGAGGAAAACTTGTTTTTTTAGCCACTTTTTGAGGTTTGCAAAGGATTCTGGGTAACAGAACCTGGTCAGAGCCCCACGAGTCACCCCATCTTGGATTCCCCTAGGTCTCTAGTTTTTTCAAAAATGCACAGGTTTGGTAGGTTTCCCTATGTGCCGGCTGAGCTAGAGGCCAAAATCTACAGGTAGGCACTTTGCAAAAAACAGCTCTGTATTTTTTCAAAAAATGGGATGTGTCCACGTTGTGTTTTGGGGCATTTCCTGTCGCGGGCGCTAGGCCTACCCACACAAGTGAGGTATCATTTTTATCGGGAGACTTGGGGGAACGCTGGGTGGAAGGAAATTTGTGGCTCCTCTCAGATTCCAGAACTTTCTGTCACCGAAATGTGAGGAAAACTTGTTTTTTTAGCCACTTTTTGAGGTTTGCAAAGGATTCTGGGTAACAGAACCTGGTCAGAGCCCCGCAAGTCACCCCATCTTGGATTCCCCTAGGTCTCTAGTTTTAAAAAATGCACAGGTTTGGTAGGTTTCCCTAGGTGCCGGATGAGCTAGAGGCCAAAATCTACAGGTAGGCACTTTGCAAAAAACAGCTCTGTATTTTGTCAAAAAATGGGATGTGTCCACGTTGTGTTTTGGGGCATTTCCTGTCGCGGGCGCTAGGCCTACCCACACAAGTGAGGTATCATTTTTATCGGGAGACTTGGGGGAACGCTGGGTGGAAGGAAATTTGTGGCTCCTCTCAGATTCCAGAACTTTATGTCACCGAAATGTGAGGAAATTTGTTTTTTTAGCCACTTTTTGAGGTTTGCAAAGGATTCTGGGTAACAGAACCTGATCAGAGCCCCATGAGTCATCCCATCTTGGATTCCCCTAGGTCTCTAGTTTTCAAAAATGCACAGGTTTGGTAGGTTTCTTTATGTGCCGGCTGAGCTAGAGGCCAAAATCTACAGGCAGGCACTTTGCAAAAAACAGCTCTGTATTTTGTCAAAAAATGGGATGTGTCCACGTTGTGTTTTGGGGCATTTCCTGTCGCGGGCGCTAGGCCTACCCACACAAGTGAGGTATCATTTTTATCGGGAGACTTGGGGGAACATAGAATAGCAAAACAAGTGTTATTGCCCCTTATCTTTCTCTACATTTTTTCCTTCCAAATATAAGAGAGTATGTAAAAAAGACGTCTATTTGAGAAATGCCCTGCAATTCACATGCTAGTATGGGCACCTCGGAATTCAGAGATGTGCAAATAACCACTGCTCCTCAAAACCTTATCTTGGTCCCATTTTGGAAATGCAAAGGTTTTCTTGATACCTCTTTTTCATTCTTCATATTTCAGCAAATGAATTGCTGTATACCCAGTATAGATGAAAACCAACTGCAGGGTGCAGCTCATTTATTGGCTCTGGGTACCTAGGGTTCTTGATGAACCTACAAGCCCTTTATATCCCCGCAACCAGAAGAGTCCAGCAGACAAAACGGTATATTGCTTTCAGAAATCTGACATCGCAGGAAAAAGTTACAGAGTAAAACATAAAGAAAAATGGCTGTTGTTTTCAGCTCAATTTCAATATTTTTTTATTTCAGCTGTTATTTTCTGTAGGAAAACCTTGTAGGATCTACACAAATGACCCCTTGCTGAATTCAGAATTTTGTCTAGTTTTCAGAAATGTTTAGTTTTCCGGGATCCAGCATTGGTTTCGCACCCATTCCTGTCGCTAACTGGAAGGAGGTTGAAAGCATCAAAAATAGTAAAAATGGGGTATGTCCCAGTAAAATGCCAGATTTGTGTTGGAAAATGTGGTTTTCTGATTCAAGTCTGCCCGTTCCTGAAAGGTGGGAAGATAGTCATTTCAGCACCAGAAACCCTTTGTTGATGGCATTTTCAGGGAAAAAACCACAAGCCTTCTTCGGCGGCCCTTTTTCCTCATTTTTTTGGAAAAAACAAACTTTTCACTGTATTTTGGCTATTTTCTTGGTCTCCTCCAGGGTAAACCACAAACTCTGGATACCATTAGAGTCCCTAGGATGTTGGAAAAAAAGGACGCAAATTTGGCGTGGTTAGCTTATGTGGACAAAAAGTTATGAAGCCCTAAGCGCGAACTACCCCAAATAGCCAAAAAAGGGCTCAGCACTGGGGGGGAAAAGGCCCAGCAGCTAAGGGGTTAACAACTGAGAAGTGCTGGTTTGTACTGTCAATTTTGTTCTTCTACTTTGACAGCATTTTTGTACATTGCCACACACATATGGCAAGCTTATTTGTGCCACAGACACTTCCCCCGTCATTTTAAATTAGGTAACATGCCACAATCCGAGGAGCATGTTTCATGTAAACAATTGCTGCTGTCCAGATAGATGATGTGTACACATTTGTGGTGAAGCAATGGGAAAACATGTTACTTCTGTGTAATTGACAGTGGTAACGTGTACTGAGTATCATGTCATCAAATCAAGACATGTCTTGTCACAGTATATTAATAACATGCATTATGTATGTTGCAAGAATTGAATTGGATGATGGCTATACTAATTTCTTGTCCTACATAGGTACCCCGGGAGGGGAAGAATCAAACATCCTCCTGTCTACTGTCCACTGCCAGACCTTCAGGCCATGGAAGACAGACACATCATCCGGTTGTACTGTCAGAATAGGCAAACAATTGTGGATCTCTGTCGTCAGTTGGAACCAGATCTACTGCCTGCCATTACTCATCCAAATTGCATATCACCCATTCTACAAGTTATGGCAGTGTTGCACATCCAGGCCAGAAGGTCCTTCCAAAATACAGTGGCCCTTTCTACTGGGATGTCCCAGCCTATGTTCAGTCTTGTGTTGAAGGATGTACTTTCTGCAATGTCGAAAGTACCTGGACAGCTATACCCGGTTTCCTCAACGTGAGGATTTCACCCATGTGAAGGCTGAGTTCTATGGTTTGGCACAGATCCCACATGTTGTGGGAGCCATTGATGATTCACATGTTGCCTTGGTTCCACTGCATGGCAATGATCAAGTCTATCAGAACAGGAAGAATTTCCATTTCATCAATGTCCAAGTTGTTTGTTTGGCGGGCCTCTATATTTCACAGGTCTGTGCCCATTATCTGGGTTCCGTCCATGATGTCTTCATCATGGGGAACAGCGCAATTCTACAGCTGATGGCACAAAGGTACCCAGAGAGCTCCTGGCTGGTTGGTAAGTCACATTTGTCATGTGTGTTTGTATCAAATGTGTGCTGCAGAAGAAACAATGAGAGGGACTTATTGTTGCACATATGTCCCATTCCATTTCAGGGGACTCTGCATATCCACACCGTCCATGGTTGTTGAAATCGGTGAGGAACCCAACTATACCAGGGGAAGTCTTCTTCAACAACACCCATGGAAGAAAACGGCATGTGTCTTGGAGTGGGATTTTGGGCTCCTGAAAGCCAGATTTAAGACCATAGACAAGACTGGTGGAACCCTCCTCTACTCACCCAAAAAAGTATGTATGATTATTGTGGCCTGCTGCATGTTCCACAACATTGCCCTGAGGTGGAACATCCCATATATACCAGATGAGGGAGAGCAAGCAGTGCCACTGGGTGTGAATTCTGAAATGCCAAGTGAGGATGACAGTGATGAGGAGGTAGGTGAAGACTTGCGGGCAGATCTCATCAATCAATACTTTACTTGAGTGTAAGTGTGTAATAATTTGCGATTCCTGTGATTATATGTGAAATTGTCGTTGACTGGATGTGTTGAGTAGGGCATGTTTTTCACAAAGGACTGGGGATCTTATGCCATGCAGTGTAAAGCCAAGGTGTGATTGCAAATTCAGACAGAAAATAGCTAATACCATCATTATCTTCTTTTTTTGTGTCAGTCTCATGGGAATGTGTATGATCTACTGAACTCTGATGCAAGGTTATGGTCATATGTATGTGTTTTTCCTGCTTGAACTCCTTGTATTATGTTTTATTCAGGGCTCTTTACCATTCCATCCTCATGTGGGCATTTCAGAGTTGTGACATTGGCATGTAGCTGTCCTGACATGTGAAGTGGACATGGATTTATCCAGGTAATGTTGGTCACAGATTTGGGGTGTAAAAGTCCTTTGCCAAAAGCTGCTAGAACAGTGGGGGGAGGAATTCTGAAGTGCACAATACACTTGTTTGATGTGGTGTGTTGATCCAATTGTCTCAAGGGTGTGATCATATGGCCTTAATACACATTGTCAACTAGTACAATCTATGCATTCTCCTTTCAGATTATTTTAACAATGATCCTGTATGACCTGTATGTAGCTGTTGAAGTGTTTCCTCATTGCAGACCACAGTGCCTGTTCCACAACAGTGACATAGGTAGGTATCATACATCCAGATGCTTGTTAATTGTAATAGGATGGACCTATGATTAGGGACTGATTTACTGCCCACTTTCTGTGTCATGACATATTTCAAGTTGATAGACCTGGTTTTGGTATGTGATGAGGCTCAAACTGGTGACAACATCCACAAATCTGTTAGCTTATTCTACAGGATAAGGTCTGACATAGCCCTTTCTTCTGTGGCTCAGGGGACGGTACCTTGAGATATCTAGCCTGACTCAACATAGGTCTGTCATTCTTGGCTATGACAGTCCAGACATTTTGGCAGCCTATGTGCTGTACAGTGCAATAAAATGTTTGGTGTGACTAATCACTTGTGTCATTGTGTTGGCAGTAATCCTCTGCATGCCATTACCTGTGATATTCATCTTATGTATTCATTATTTGCATCACATGGATTTCACATTCAACATCTCAAAATGATTAAAAAAATACTAGTGGGCATAGTTTTAGTGTTAGGTGTGTTTATTTACATGTGCTCGGGAAATTAAGGTTGAACTCCAAAAAAGAAATTGGCGGTGAAGGAATCAGTCATGGTGGGTGTCATCATTAGAGTAGATGCCACAACATTTGGAGTCCAAAGTACAGTGTCCTACTAGCATGGAAAATGTAAAGTGGTTGGAGAACCTTCAACAGAGTGAATCAGTGGCACACAAAGGTGTTTCATCAGGAAGGGCTCACTTTCTGGCAGTGGTGTGTGTCGTGCCATCCGCACCTCCTGGATGCTTGAGTGGACGTCCCCGCTTGTGGGCGGGGGGGATCTTCAGCTACAGAGGCTGGTGTGTCTGAGGCAGGTCCTTTCCCTGGCAGGGCCTCCCTTCCAGTGGCTGCCACAGATGTAGAAGGGGCAGGAAATGCCTGGCCAATGGAAGGGGTCTGGTGTTGACAATCCCTGCTCAGGGTGGTGTTGATGTCTCTTAGCCCCCCTGTTAGGGAGGCCATGTTGGTATTGTGGGCCTTCCACTATTCCCAAATGTCCCAATGGAAGTCCCTCTGTAGCTCCTTGATCTCCCTGAGTTCAGCAAGTACCTGGCCCATCATACCTTGGGATTGTTGGTATGCTCCCAAGACTTGGGTGATGCTTTCCTGGCCAGAACCATTCCCAACAGATACATGCCGCTAGCCCACACCATACCTTCCATGCACCCTACCCCCACGTACCTGCGCCCTTTGACCTGCTTGCCCCCTACTACTGGTTCCAGGACCATCATTGTCAGAGGTGTCTTGCTATGACTCAGGATCCTGTACTGGGGGGGGCACAAGATTGTTGTCACTGTCCTTGGGACACAGGGTTGGAAGCGAATGGTTGCTTGAGATGTTGGCACAATCGGGCTGGGAGGAATTGATGTGGTCACGGTGAGGCTGAGAGGTGTTATCTGACCTGGTTGCCCAACTGGGCCAGAACCATCCTCAGCATCACCCATCCAGGATTGTTGTCCTCACAGAGAGCTTCATCCATGAGGGTAGTGGCAGTCTCTTGAGTGGTCTCTGTTCCAAATGAAAGGTAGACCTGCTGATGTGAGAAACAGAATGCTACAGTTTCTATTGTGACATCTACCTCCAATTGTTAACAGTGACTAAGGACATTTACACATTGGATTTGCCAACTTGACTTATGTGACAGGTACACATGCTATCAACAGTGCCGACCTGACATTTAAGTAACATACCAATTCCATTTCAGTCATCTAGCTTCAGGATGTCTGAGTTTATTGGCACTTGTAGTGACGTCATAGACTCATATCTTGCGAGCAGTGCAGTAAAAACAGTGGCGAGGCAGGATGTGGTTTAAGTCATATTAAGACCTAGTTGACTGTCATGCAGGCAAACCCAGAACCTTGTTGTATATTTGATAGTTGTCATCATATGGTCATTGCTTTGGGAATATGTCTGCTGCCAATAATATTCATATGATGCATTTTTGTGCCTGTGATCTGTCTTTGATGTTTTTTGGCACACAGTTTGAGCTGTCCTTCCTGTCCACATTTTTGCTATCTTAGCTTACTGCTCAAAATGGATCTAGGTGGTTGCCCACATTACAGAGTATATCATGATGTGTATCTTAGTCCCTTCCATGTGGGCAAACTTCATCTGTGAGTTCACAGGCAGATGCACATTGTGATATGGACTGTGGCCGGGTTCTTGGAGTTACAAGGACAGGCCCCCCCTTGGATATACAGTCATGTTACTTCAATATATACACACAATACATATGGGTCGTCCCCCCAGGTGAGCACAGTTTAATAGATGAGTAGAAGGAGAAGGGTCATAGTGGCAGAGGACAGTGTTGTGGCTGATTAGAGTGAGAGCAGCAGTGTCTCCTGGCCTTAGCATTGCTGTCAGTGTCTGTCCAAACCACAGACTGTACAGATGCCATCCTCTCAGGTGAGTATACTCCAATGTGGAGTTTGTAACAAATGTTAATTTTGAGTATGCTACACTGTTCCGGTTTTACTAATGTTGGTACAGTGCCTGCTGGGATTTGTAGTGCTGACAATGCCTGTACTACACCCACTATACAGAGATGTAGGTCCCCCAGGTGGGTCTAGTTCACATGTTGGAGGCCAGACAGGGGTCTGTGGACAGGTGAATACTGGACTGCTGTGTGGTGCGACAGAGAGAGTGGCAAAAGGTGAGCAGTGAGCATGCATGGCAAAACATTTTGGTACCATTTTTATTGTTGTGACTTACCTGACTCCACTCCCCCAGGTATTCCTGTCAAGCCCTCCGGATGAAGGATGGCCAAGACCTTTTCCCCCATGACGTGAGTTATGAGGGAGGAGGTGGGAGCCCACGCCAGTCTTTCAGTCATGCAGCTGGTGCCTGGATGTCCTGAAACGGACCTTCTCCTTGAAGTTGTTCCACCTCCTCCTGATGTCGTCCCTTGTGCGTGGGGTGGGCGGAATTCACTCTGTCGACTATCCTCTGCCACATTTCCATTTTCCTTGTGATAGTAGTGTGCTGGACTTGGGCTCCAAATAGATGTGGCTGTACTCTAATGATTTAATCCACCATGACTCTTAACTCATCTGCGGTGAAACAGGGTTTTTTCCGCTGTGATATGGTGGTGAAATGAACTTATCAATAATAAAGATAGGTGCTGAGAAATGAGAAGGTGACTAAATGGATTCGAGGTGTGCAAATGGGTGTGATGTGGGTGTGTTGAGGGTGTGTGATATTTGTTCAGTAAGAGATGGAGGGGTGGCAATTAAGTTGCAAATTTTCTTTTTGTGGACACTCTGGATGGTGTATTTCGCGTGGGAATTGCAAAGGATTGTGGCGTGTGAAGAGGTGTGTTTTATAGAGCGGTTTGTTGGTGTGTCGGGTGTGTGAATGTTTGTCACCTGTGTTGTGTTTTTTAATCATCCAATGTGGTGTTGTGTATTACTGTGGTGGCCGCTAACCGCTGGGGTTCGGACTGCCATTGGAGTACCGCCATGGCATGACCGACAAAGCACTTTAGTACTTGCAATAGGTTTGGTGGTTGGTTGTCGAGGTGTCCATGCTAGTGGTCGGGCTGCCTATTTTTCGCCTTCCAATGTCCTGGCCAAGTGTTTTTTGGCTGGCTTTTGTCAGACCTGCCTGTGTAATTCGTAATACGGCAGTCTCTATGTCAGCCAACACGATGGTCTTTTGGCGACTGCCACTATGGCATTCTGGAGGTCTGACCACCAAACTCGTAATCAGGCCCTCAATATTTCATCTGCATAATCAATACTCCACAGTCACACATAATTGTAGATGCATAAAATACAATCAGAATTAATTAAAAGACACAATAACCCAAACTAAAAGCATGTATATTATAAAATAAACATTAACATATACAATAATATGCTATTCATTATGTATAAATAAATAATATTTTTATTAACATGTATTAATAATCTCAAACTCTAAAACATAACATAAAAAAATTCATAATCCAATATTGAAAACATTGAGTTTAAAAAAACATATGAAACTAATGTTTAAATTTTATATTAAAAATAATGTATAATAAATTCAAAATAATAAATTTTTGAATATATATTCTCAACAACAGGATGTATTCCAATGATAGAAATATCAAAAATGTTAATATTACAGTTTTTGTTTAATACATTTGAAATAAATAAACCAAACATATAAATATACAAAGAACTCCTAATTTATCCATTATTAATAATACATATCATTCTATTTTCATAAAATTAATTATAAATCATTTCAATTCATCTTATATATATATATATATATATATATATATATGTTATTCTATGCTTAACATTTTCATAGGTCATTGCGTAGCTCCTAGATAAATTGTTATATTAGATACTTATGAATCCCTAATCTCGTTTTATATCACACTACTCAAATGTGTTATTATCATAAGCATTTTGCTATTCAAAAATTAAGAAAGATAAATAAATGTTAAAAAAGTACACTTATTAATTAACTTCAAATATTACAAATCTTTAAAGTCTGTGTTTATACAATACTACTTTTCTTCTCATATTATACCAATTATTTGGCCCTCATTACAACCCTGGCGGTCAAAGACCGCCAGGGCTGTTCTGGAGTTTGTACCGCCAACAGGCTGGAGGTACAAACTCGGGCATTATGACCGCAGCGGTCGCACCGCCGGGACTGGCGGTTTCCCGCCACTTTTGTCCCGGCGGTTGTAATCCCCCAGGGCAGCGCTGCCCAGGGGATTACGAGTCCCCCTCCCGCCAGCCTTTTCACGGCGGTATGAACCGCCATGAAAAGGCTGGTGGAAAGGGGAGTTGCGGGGCCTCTGAGGGCCCCTGCACTGCCCATGCCACTGGCATAGCAGACAGTGAGAAGCGCGAAGGGTGCAACTGCACCCGTCGCACCGCCGCAACACCGCCGGCTCCATTTGGAGCCGGCTCCTGTGTTGCGGCCGACATCCCCGCTGGGCCGGCGGGCGGAAACCAGGATTGCCGCTGGCCAATGTTGTAATGAGGGCCGATATTCCTTGAACATATATTCCCTTACTATGTATTTACATATCTTTTTTTTTATTACTCTAGTCATAATGTACTAGAGAAAAATAAAATAAAATAAAATCTATAAATAAAGTTCAAATTATAAATAAGTAAATTAAAGTAACAAAATAATAATAATAATAATAATGAATAAATAAATTAAAGAAAAAGAAAAATAATGATTACAAAAATGTATACATATAAATAAAATTATAAAAAAACAAAAATAATATAAATGTATTCTCTTGTAAGCTTTACTTTGTCTACCCATCACCATATGTCATTTCTCTGTCGATCTATCCTCCACCCCACTCTGACTCATCCCAAACCCATTTTACTACTTTCATCTCCAAAATAACCCTGCCTTAGCTCTTCCCTTCTCTTCCATATCTAGCTCACCCAAACCTCAGTTTACTACCATGATCTCCCAAACAACCCCACTAAATTCTCACTCATTTATCTCAACTTTGACTCGTCCAAAACCCCTCCTGCTACTATGATCTCCCTAACCCTTTCCACAGACTCTTCCCTCCTCCATCTCTCCTTTAGTCATCCCAAGCCTCATCCTATTACTATAAACTCCCAATTAACACTTCTGGCTTCTTCCCTCCTCTATTCCTCCATTACTCTAGTTAATCCAACTAACAAACTCACATTACCTCTGCTCAAATTAACTCCTAATAATACTAAAACTGCACTCATATTTCCCCATACTAATCCATCACTAATTCCTCTTGGGTTCTGGAGTCGCCTGCTACTCGCTGAAAAGTGCTTTGACGTCTCGTCAGGTGTAGTAAGCGTTATATAAATACTATTACAATTACAATTACAATTTTAAATACATTTAAAAATAACATTAAAATGTTTCCAACAATTTATTAACAATTATACTATAATTTTCTGCAGCAAAAACAATATTTTAAACTTTCACAAAACAAATTAAATTAAAAAAAATCCTAAATTAACAATATGTAATAAAACTAAATTTAAAAGAATGTTTGCATTATTAAATGTACATTTCAATTTTTTTAATGTCCAAAATTTATTTATTGAAAATAATTGTCTAAATATGTACAAACAAATATTTCATCTTGTAATTTAATTTATCAACACATTCAAAATAATTATGAAATATTATTTATAGCACTTAACAGTGTAACAATTTTAATTTATAAATTGTACAGTATTATTTGTATACAATTAAAATATTTAACATTACAATTAAATTAAAATATTCACTTTTTAAAATTCTCCCCACTCTCATCTCCTAAAAATCCATCATCCCACTGCTAAAGAAAAATTATATATACATTATTATTCCACATTAACACAACTAAAAATACAAATTAAAAAAATTTAACAAATAAACTCTTACTAAGCACACAAATAAAAACAAATAATAAGCATGCAGAATTTAACAATCCACAATACAATACATATACAATAACACAAATGATGTTATAAGCATCACTATTTTCTAAAATTATATTTTTCGCAACAATGTTAAAAACAACACTTGATACTCTTATCTTCGAAAAACCTGTCCACAATATTTTGGCAACCCCGATACTGTTGACACAATATTTTTTTTTTGTATCACAATATTTTTTATGCAATATTTTGTCCAAACAGCTTACAGGTCATTTTTTAATCAGTCATTCTACAGCTTAATTTTCCCAAACAATTCTTCATATTTTTATGACACAGTGCTTGCTACCGTACCATTATAAAGTACTTCACCTGCAAATGGCACACTTTTCTAGATAAGCTGGTGAGCGCAACCTTTAATTAATTTGCTTTTTATATCTGGGCCGTTGCCTTTTTCCATAAATGTTTCATTTTGGAGATACATTCAGAAAGATAGCTTTCCTAAGTGCTTGTATTATGAAATTAAATATTTGGTGTTCCAATATGCCTTAAAATGTATGAACAGAGCCAACCTCATGTGCTGAAGACACAGCAGATGGTCACTTAACACATATTTGGGAGTAGAGCTTACTAACTCTGAAAAAATAAACTGACCTAACTTCACAGTCCTTTTGCTCGTTGTAGTTCAAGACAGGTCAGGCTTAACAAAGTGAAGGGCTGCTGTCACTTTGTTAATCCTGACCTGCTCGCATCTCTAAACAGGTTGATTCAGAGTGGTTGCAAGGCACCAGAATGTAACATTGCGATCTCACTTTGCCATTTAAAACTTTAGGCTGTTCTAATAGGGTACCAGAGTGCCACTGCTGTGGGATTCCCTACAGAGCTCCCGATAGCTGTAGAAAGTAAGAGCAAAAGCGGGAAATGCAGCAATTGCAGCAATTGCAAACTGAACATAGTAATTCTTCCAAAACTCACTGTTTACAAGCAATAATTCTGCATGGTGTATATGATGTATCCCGTCTTTCCAGTGTGAATGGCCATTTGATTAATGGATAGTAGAGAGAGGATTAATTTCTGGTAGCAGCAGTGCTTGGCAAGCTGCAGGGAGGCTGCAGTTAAAGTTGTAGAACCTCAGGAAGCTCTATAATTCCTCCAGATGTTCAACTAAAGTCAGATGCTGAGGCCTTCTACCTTTGCAAGACTCACTTCATTGCCATATTCTGAGACTATGTAATCAAAGTACTTGATAATGGAGTAGCAAAACTGACACATTTTGAGGAACAGCTTAAGGTTTGTCCTCTCAGGTGGTTGAGGACTTTCAGCAATTTTGTGAGGATTCTATTAGGTTAATTCCACCCACTGTCCATGCCAGTCTAGTCCTGATTCTCCTGGGAAGCTGAAAGAACACCAATGAGCTTGAAGAAGCTCAGTGGGTAGCTAAATATTTTTTCTCTTGATCTTTCCCCATAAGAATCTAATGGTATCAACTCATCAAATACTTCACTAATTATAAACATATAACAAGGCTGCTCACAGAATTTTACACATGAGGGATACTGTTCTAGTTTTAAATGTTTATGTAATCCAGTGAGCAGTAGTCACTAGGTATCTTGAACTGTTTCTTTGTCTTGTGACTTAACTTAATCAGCAAGGTTATTGGCTCACATATGCTGGTGCAAGGCACCTGGACATTTATCAGAAGTGAGTGTTTTTCTTCAAGTGGATGTTGTGGTTTAACCCAAGGGCCTTTTCTAAGTCCCGCACACAAGCAAGGAAGGTGTTGGCCTTTGAGCTTGCATGCTCTCCTTAGCAGATCTAGGTATCAGCGAAGCATCAAAATCTAGTTGAATGGGACGTAACAACGGTACCACTTAAACAGTGGTGATCAGCTGGGTCACCATGCCTGACATTTACAAATCAGCAACAGGAAAATTAGCAGTATAATGGGATGCTCTCCAATGATAACAAGGGCAAAGAGATGGAGAACTGTCATCACCAAACTACCTCCTGGTAGGGTATATACTATCAGGACATGGTGCTTAGAGATGACTGCCAACATTGAGACTGTCCCCTTCCCAGTCTGGTACACTCTATGAGAAATGGCAATTGTCTGTCCTTTCTGACATATGCATGTGACCACAGATATTGATTCTGGTGTCTCCCTTTCTACTCACTAAAGAAATATGCTTTTAACAACAGAAGGTGCAGATCAACAAGTCTTAAGGAGCTGAGCTTGGCCATCCTATATATAGTTTGGAGAGTATACCAAACATGTCAGTATTTTGTGCCCACAATACTTAGAGTTTTGCCTCTTTCACCAGTGAATGAAAACATGAGTGCCAAAGCATTCAGTTCATGTTTGACACCAGCAACATCCCTTGTCGGCAGAGGGCATACCTCCAGTATGAGCAGGTTATGTTTCCCAGGCTATAGAGGACTAATCAATTTGGCTGTTTTAGGAGCAGAAGAGTAAGGGACATATTTATACTCCATTTGTGCCGAATTTGCGTCATTTTCTTTTTGCGCAAATTCGGCGCAAAACAAACTCCATATTTACAAGGTATTTTCTTTGCCTCTAACCAGCCTAGAGTCATTTTTTGGTGCTAAACCCCCTTCTCCCATTCCGCCAGCCCCACCCAGCTAAAGTATTTTTTTACGCAAATTTGGCGCAAACAAACTCCATATTTACATTTTGACGTTAGACCCATCTAACATCAAAATATTAGAGTTTGCACCATTTTTAGATGCGTGAACCTACCTTGCCTCAATGAGATGCAAGGTAGGCGTTCCCATCTAAAAAATTGGTGCCAACCTCATAGCCCTATATTTATCCCCCAGCCAAAATGACACACGGGTGGGAGGAGGGGCTAAATAATGGTGCAAACGCCTGGGTCAGACCAGGCGTTAGGGGACCTGTGGACCCATTTCCATGGTTAAACACCATGGAATGGGCCCACAAGTGCCCTCCTTAAGCCCCAGGGACACCCCCACCCACACCAGAGAAACACCGGAGGATGGGGGACCCTCATCCCAGGTAAGCAGGGTAAGTACAGGCAAATATTTTTTTTTTCAATGAAAGTGCGATCATGGGCCCAACTTGGGGCCCCTTGCATGGCACAGGGTGCAATGGCCGTGCCCAGGGGACACTGGTCCCCTGTGCTGGCCATTGGGGTGGTGGGCATGACTCCTGTCTTTTCTAAGACAGGAGTCATGTGGTATTGATGGTTTTGCGTCAGAAAATTATGCTAGACTGGTTAGAGGTATTTTCTTTGCCTCTAACCAGCCTAGAGTCATTTTTTGGTGCTAAACCCCCTTCTCCCATTCTGCCAGCCTCACCCAGCTAAAGTCTTTTTTTTTTACGCTAGCCCACACTTTGCACCGGTTTGCGCCATTCTATAAATATGGCGCCCAGCCGGTGCTAAGAAATGGCGCAAGCTGGTGCTAAACTTTTTGGTGCAAAACTGCGTTAGTGCAGCTTTGCATCAAAGTATAAATATGCCCCCAAATTTTCTGTAAAGTGCTAATACCTAATGGTGACCTGGAATTTATGTTTCAGTTTTAAGAAACAATGATGACCCTCTGTGTATCTGGGGTATCCCCAGTGGGTCCAACCAGTCCTTCCCCTGCACATACGTTCCTTGTGTTTCATGACCACTCATAGGGTTTTGTTAATTTTCACCTGGCTGAGGTCAGAGAGTCACCAAATTCTCTTTCAAATCACCACAAATCTACTCCCCACAAATTGTGCACAAGGTCCTGACTTGAAAGTACAGATTCAGATGAAACACCCTAGGAGTAGAAGGGAACCAGTATACCAAGCATTTCAGACTTTTGAACTTTGTACACCTGGTCTCGACTTGGACCTCAGGAAACAACGCAACATCTAAGAATACTCTTTGGCCCCAAACTCGTTCCTCCGTCAGGCTGCCTGAGCAGCCTGAACACCACCGGCCCTATTAAAAGTTCACCGCAGGGCAGGCGGGCGGAAACAGCGTTTCCACCCGCCGGCTCTGCCGTGTACAAGGCCTTAACACTGATGCCGGCCCCTAATGGAGCTGTCACTAGTGTGGCGGCTGTAGCTGAACCCGTCGTGCATTCCACTGACCCCATTCCACTAGTCTTTCCATGGCGGTGTAAACCACCATGGGAAGGCTGGCGGTACTGGGACTCGTAATCCCCAGGGCATCGGCGCTGCCCTGGCGGATCATAACCGCCTGGACCGCCAGGCTGCTGCCAGCCGTTGGCGGTAGTCCCACCGCTGGCCCGTTGGCAGTAGGACCACCACCGCAAGTCTGGCGGTCATGAGACTGCCAGACTCGTAATGAGGGCCTGTATCTGCAAAGTATGTACAGATGTTACCTTTGTGCATATACTTATTGTCATTTAGTAAGCACAGAATAGTTTGTGAATTTGGATTAATGTCAAAATATTATGTGAGTGAAATTAGCATAAATTAAATGTTTCCTGATCCTTTTGAAACCATCACTGATTCTTCATTTTCACACTGGCAAATCTGGATTGTTCCCTGATTTTGAAATGAGCTGAACATTACTCATAACCAAACCTTTTACAGTGTGTATGTTCTTTTACATTCAGAAGATGTCACTCTCACTTGGACACAATCAAAGGCACTTGCAGAGGAATTTGTGGTTCTCTCCCTCCACAGGAGGGATGTAAATCTCCAAAGCCAAACTGTAAGTAAGCAGCAAAGTTACATTTTCTGAAACTCCTGGGGCCTAAGCACAAATCTGATATCCAGGATGAACAAAACTGGAAGTGTCTCATACCACTACAAAATCACCAGCTCCTATCTTCTCCTGGTTTCACAAACAACAATTGGGTACTTGAGTGCAGGCTTGACTTTTATTCCCACAAATTCAAAATGGCAGCTGAAGTCCAAAAGCAAAGACCTAATCAGAATACAGCAGGTCACAACTATTCCTGTAAGCAAACCACAGAAAGCATAGCAGACAAGATAAAATCAGGTAACAACTTATATATAATTTAAAATATTTGTTTGTTCGTTTTATTTCGGATTCAACATCCTTAAAAACACACAGGTCCTCTTTTCGAGTGCAGCGGTCTTCAGATTGCCAAACTTGCGGTGGCACCACCAAACTCCTGATGGCCCAAACGCCATATTACGACCCTGGTGGGCTAAGGACCACCGTCACCTCCAGTAACATGGTTCCTGACGGTTAGGCGGCAGTCTTAGTTGTGGTCAGCCACAGTAGTGCTAAGCTCAGCGCTGCTGTCCTGATTACAACTCAGCTTTCTGCCAGCCTTTCCATGGCGGTCGCTACGCCATGGAAAGGCTGGCATAAAGTCAGTGCCAGGGGCCACAGGGGGGCCCCTGCACCGCCCATGCCATGCAGACACTGCGCAATCCAAGGTTGCTGGTGTGCTACGGTAGTGGCCTCAGCTCCCTTAAGGGAGCCAAGACCAATATCGTAGCACTGTTCCCGCCAGTCAGCCCAGCGCAAACGTCGTAATACAATGTTCCCGCAGGTCAGTCTGGCCGGAACATTGTAATACAACTGTGGGGACGCCGCCGGGATGTTGGTGGCTTCCTCCCCACAGCATTGGTGGTCCCATGGTGGGACTGCTAATGTCATAATGAGGCTTACAGTAAATATACAACAAAATCATCACATGCTAGTCACAGCTGCAATAAAAGAAACCAAAATTCCTACAATCAAAGGTTCATCCTTATAATCAGTTTCAACAGATGAACGTAAAGTTTATAGCATAAAAGACCAAGGTGCTAAAAAGTCATAAAAAGAGCTACTAGGAATTTAGATTGAAAGCCTCATTACGACATTGGTTGTTCCACCATGGGACCGCCAATGCACAGGTAGGACACCACCACCATGCCAGTGACATCCCCCCAGTCATGTTACAATGTTACCGACCGGCAGGAAGATTGTATTACAATGTTCCCACCGGGCTGACCGGCAGGAACAATGCTACGGTATTGGCCTCGGCTCCTTTGAGGGAGCTGAGGCCAATACCATAGCACACCAGCAGCCTCTGGATGTGCACTGTCTGCAAAGAGGACAAAGCGCATTCCGAGGGTGCTGGGCAGGGGGGTCCCTGTAGCCCTCAGCACTGGCTTTCCACCAGTCTTTCCATGGCTGGGAGACAGCCATGGAAAGGCTGGCAGAAAGCTGAGTTGTAATCAGATCTGAAGACCGCCAAACTCGTAATTAGGCCCTTGCTAAGACCTGTGGTTGAAATAATGTGGCAATCGAAGATACATCCTGTGTGAATACAGGATTAACGCACACAAATTCCTTACATGTGGCCCACAAAACTGCAAAAATATTTCACATCAAAAATTGTAAAGTGCTGTTGGAGCTATAAAAATACAAAATACAATTTAAAACCAAATGCTGAACAACAAACGCTAAAATTTTCTTAAGTATAACCTATGCAGAAGACAAACATTTTGGAAGGCTAATAGAATTTGCTTTGTCAATATTAGTTCTCAGAATCCTCGAAGTAACTGCACATTGTCTAATTCCTAAAAAGTGGTGCTAGACTTAGGGCCTGATTACGGCCCTGGGGGTCCGACCACCAGGGGACTGCCATCTCCACCACGATCTCTGATCCCGACAGGCTGATGGTGGTCTTGGCTACGATCAGCCAGGGTTGCACTGAAATCAGCACCTACCTGCTGATTACAACCATGTTCTCTACCAGCCATTTCATGGCGGTTCAACTGCCATGAAAAGGTGGCAGAGAACAAGTGCTGGGAGCTACAGTTGGGTCCCTGCACTGCCCACAACATTGTTGTGGGCAGTTCAGGCACCCACCTCACCAACACTTCGGAATTCATACTGTCTATCCAGCAGACGGTACGTATTCCGAGGCAGCTGGTCATCTGTGCTCCATGTGAAACCAAGTCCAATGCCCCAACACGTTTTCCACTGGGCTGACCTGTGGAAACCTTGGTTTCTGCCAGTCAGCCCGGTGGAAAACTTTTAATAGGGCAGGTGTTGAGAGCGCTAGGTCCGCGGCAGTCTCCTCACCACAGGTCTGGCGGTTGGGTTTTGCAACCACCAAACTCGTAATCAGCCCCTTAATCTACTTCCGACGAGGGTGTGTATAGACATTTCAAAAGAAAAAGAAATGGTGTAAAGATTCAATCTAAAAAATGCTGGACAGGCATAAAGTGCTAGTGCAATAGTTCTCACTACAGTGAACACAAAACTGTTGATTGGCAAGATCCCATGTCTAAACCTATGTACATCTTCTTTGCTAGGGGGCATGTGATCTTATCAAGGAAAGGTTCAAACAGCGGAGTAACATTATGATCTAAAAACCAATCCGTCAAATTACCCGACTTACATCTATGTAGTTCCTCCGCCCAGAAAAACACCTTTAATTTCTCTTTAATCACTGATTTAGGCATCAAATTGCCATTGACAGAAGATTCCCAAAGAACAGTGAGATCCAGGCTATAAAACATATTTTTAACGTATGCTAACTAAGGGATTTTCAATATTTCCTTGAAGGGTAAAGTATAGGAAGCTAGTTAATCTGTGGACCACAGTCTGTGCTAATACAATAGTGGTCGAAGTTTGATTGCTGAGGAAATCAGATAAACACCTACATAAAGGAAGTGCGGCAGGCGGGGGCACTCTGCAGAACATTTAATAAGGACCAAATAAATGTTTTTTCAGCCACTGCAGACCTTGTATCCTTTACATGACCCTATAGTTCTGAGTCATAAAGAGCCACCCCTTGGCTTTGACATTATATATTTCTAGGGCTCGGGAAGGAATTTTAATCTTAGTGCTTTTATATAGTTTTGAGATGACCCTGTAATCCTGCTGTAGCTTTAGTGCACTCTTATTAATCTACTGTGACCTGAAGTTGTTAGTCAATCTAACTCCAAAATACTCAAAATTTTGACCTTGCTTGAGCAATTCATTCAATGCCTTACTACAACCCCTCACAGATTTATAAGGATTAAGGAACATAAATTTAGGTTTGCTAATGTTTAATTCAAGCCCCCTTCGTGTTCCATTAAAGCCTGTTTTATCGATAAGAAGCATGTCATCCGCAAACAGTATTATTGGTATATTTGGAGCATCATTGCCAGGGAAATCTAGATATTGCACTTTATCATTTATATATAGTGTAAAGAGGATTTGGGCCAATACACAACCCTGTTGAACACCCTTTTCTATTTTAAAATGACTGGACAGCTTGCCCCTATTACCACATCTTACATGGGAGTAATTTGTTTTGTGCAATCTTATTAGAATAGATAAATTATTGTCTGGGACCTTCATACTTAAGACACTCCAGAGCATATGGTGAGGGATTAAATCAGAAGTTGATTTTAGGTCAACAAATACCACATACAAGGGGCTCTTCTCTATTATCACAGTTTTCCAATATATTGCACAAAAGCTGAATATTTGATCAATTGTGCTAACTTTCAATCAGGAGCCTGTTTGGAAATCTGATAAGATCTTATTATAATTGGCCTGCTGTGTAAGTATCCCCAAAATGTAATGGCAGAAGAGCTTCTGCATCCCATCGATCCAGCTAATAGGCCTGTGATTACAGGGATCTTCTCAACTGCCCTACTTGTGAATAGGAATAATGACAGCATCTTGCCAGTATTTCAGAAGGCTATTTAAAACCTATATTTCGTGGGCATTTTCATCCAATTAAACTTGAAAGTGAGCTTAACAAATCACCGGGACCAAAAAGTCCTTTCAGTTCTTACTTTCAACAGGTGATATGCAGTAAGTATGGATAGATAGGCAGTAGAATATTTCAGGAGAGAGTGCTGCACTGTCATTGCAGCCTAGATAGCTTATCCGTTACATTGTAGTAGCAGTTAGGTAGTTCATTTTTCAGCTTTAGACTGAGGAAGGAACTCAATCACAATTACTCTTCTTGTTCTGCTGATTTTAATGGAAGATCAGGGGTGGTGCTGATTCCAGTGAATATGTAATTTCTCCTTCTCTGTAATGGGATCATCAGCAATATCCATAAACATATAATAGAACAGCTACCTCATATGTAGCATCAAGCAGTAAGTAAACCAAGAGAATGCAGAAAACAAGTGAGAATGAAAGCTTCCACAGAGTAACTTGACCCACTGTGTTCTTTGCTCTGGAGTGAGAATCTAAGAATTAGCTTTAGGCAAAGTCATGAACTGCTCTCCATATAATGACTCTGCACAAAGATGGACATTCCTGAGAAAAGCACTAAAAGTTGCTTTTCTTCTTAAGAAAAAAGCTCTATTCCTACCTGACAGGGTTCTGTTTGAAAGTATGTAGTGATGCACATGATTTTGCCACTTGTTTGGAGTTATTTAGAGGCAGCCAAACGTGTATGAATTGAACCATAAATCATGAACAGTTGCTTGAACTACCCAATCTATTTATTTTTTTAAGTACTACCTCGGGTCTGTCTATATATCTATTTCTTAACCCCATAAGTGCGGGCGTCAGCCACTGGCCGTTGCCCGCACACCCTCTCTGGAACTGGTCACGACCCTTTCAAACAAGGCCTTCCTGAAACGGCTCTGCGATCCAGGGCCAGGAAACCCCACTAGTCACCAGTGATTTCACTTGGGGGGGGGGTTGCCCCCTTTGAAAATGGGCCGACCCCAACCCCCTGGGGGCATATTTTTTTTTTTGTAACTGTTTGTTTACCCCTAGGGATTAAAAAATATTAAAACATTTAAAAAAATTAAAAAAAATTTAAAAATGAAACTGACAGGGGTTGTCCATGAGCAGGGCTGACCCCCTGTTGGGGCAATTTTTTTAATAGCTGTATGGTTTCCCTGGGGCCATGATGGCCCCCAGGGAAACTATATATATATATATATATATGTATAGAGATATGTACATCTATATATATAGATGTCTCTCTCTCTCTCTCTCTCTCTATATATATATATATATATATATATATATATATATATATATATATGGAGATCACTTTTGTCAATGCGTGTGTCGTTTCAGCCTCCAGGGAAACCACACCCACATATATAAGTGATCTCTATACATATGTATATATAAATATAAGAGAACTATATATATATATATATATATATATATATATATATATTCGCCATCAGTTCTCTTGCAGCTTGCGTCTTCAAAGCAATGCACATTCTTCAACTGACGAGTTTCAACTGTAGCTTTTAGGCAGCAATATAAAGTCAAGTAACTCTTGTGATAATGTTTCTGCTAGAAAAGGATCTGACTTTTGTCTAGTGGCAGTTGCCATAAAGTAGCGCAGAAGGTTTATATGCCTACTGCAAAGATCAAATCTGTATTTTATGGGAATAGCTGAGTGGATTAGTAAAGCCAGCCATTACCTTTGCTATAATACAAATGAAACGCATGTGCGAGGGGGGCTATGGAGAGATGAAGGGCACTTTTGCTGGGTGGTAGTGAGGGAATTTGAGGAGGAGGTCATGGGAGTGGGAGCACCAATAATGATTGTTGGACTGGGCGCCAGAGGCGCTAAAGACTGTGATGATTGGTATGTAACAAGGTGAAGTAACAGTGTCTCTTTTTTGTTTTTTTGAGTGTCTTGAGAGAATGTGCTGATTGAGGAAAGAAGCAAAGGTAAAGTGACCTTTACTGTTGCACTCATCACACACACACCCACCAGCAATTTTCTGACTGTCTACATGGGCTAGTGTTTTAGAGCGACAGTTTAGCCAGTAGCAGAGATGGCGTCTCGTTGGATGACTGCTGCTCAAGCCCTAACTCAGGTTACAGAGGAGAGATCTGATGTAGGATCAGAGACTGAGACAGCAAATACTGAGACAGCCTCTGATGTATAGGACAATGATGCAGACTATGGGAGTGATTTTTCAGTTGGAGAAGTCCTATCCGATAACTCCTCTTTCTGCGATTCTGAGGGAGGTAATGAGGACAGTTCTGCTATCCCTTCGCAAGCACAGTCTGTGCTGCGGGACAGTAGCGGGCTAGCCCAACCCAGAGAGCAGATGCACACAGCAGCAAGCACAGAGAGAGTGCTCTCTTTGGAGCTCCCCAATTTAGTTCAGCCCCAAATTCCACCTCCCAAATCGTATTGTGAAAACATCAAAATTATCTATCACAAAACAACCTGGTTTTGTAAGGCAGACACCTGCGTATTTGGTCCTGGGCTCGGCGGCCATATAGGGATGCCTACAAAACCCAGACATTTCTGGAAACTAGACACCCAGAGGAGTCCACAGAGGTGTGGCTTGTGTAGATTCCCCAAAGTTTTGTGACCCAGAATACCCTGCAAAGGTGAAATGTTGACTAAAAGTTCTATTTTTTCTTGCATTTCTGTCATACAAACTGCAGGTATATGCTGGGATCCACAAAATTCCTACCACTCAGTGTTTCCCCACCTGATAAAAACGCTACCCCACTAAGTGCCTGTGCTTAGTGCCTGCGTCAGGAATGGATCACCCCAGGGTCAACAGTTGCCCTCATGTAAGGACGAACATTGACCGATTCCTGTCGCGGGCGCTAGGCCTACCCACACAAGTGAGGTACCATTTCTATCAGGAGACTTGGGGGAATGCTGGGTGGAAGGAAATTTGTGACTCCTCTCAGATTCCATAACTTTCTGTCACCGAAATGTGAAGAAAAAGTGTTTTTATTTTTGCTAAATTTTGAGGTTTGAAGACAAGTCACCCCATCCTGGGTTCCCCTAGGTGTCTAGTTTTCAGAAATGTCCAGGTTTGCTAGGTTTTCCTAGGTGGTGGTTGAGCTAGAGGCCAAAATCGCATGTTGGGTTCTGGGGCGTTTCCTGTCATGGGCACTAGGCCTACTAACACAAGTGAGGTACCATTTTTATCGGGAGGCTAGAGGGAGAGCTGCATGGATGGAAATTTGTGGCTTCTCTCAGATTCCAGAACATTCCATCACCGAAATGTGAGGGAAAATTGTTTTTTTGTTAAAGTTTGAGGTTTGCAAAGGATTCTGGGTACCAGAACCTGGTGAGAGCCCCATAAGTCACCCCATTCTGGATTTCCCTAGGAGTCTAGTTTTCAAACATGCACAGGTTTGGTAGGTTTCCCTAGGTGCTGGCTGAGCTATAGGCCAAAATCCACAGTTAGGCACTTTCCAAAAAACATGTCAGATTTCAATGTAAAAATGTGATGTGTCACAGAATAGAAGAACAAGTGTTATTGCCCCTTGTCTTACTCTACATGTTTTCCTTCCAAATGTAAGACAGTGTGTAAAAAAGAAGTCTATTTGAGAAATGCCCTGTAATTCACATGCTAGTATGGGGACCCCGGAATTAAGAGATGTGCAAAAAACCACTGCTTCTCAACACCTTAGCTTGTGCCCATTTTCAAATACAAAGGTTTCCTTGATACCTATTTTCACTCTTTATATATTACAACAAAATAATTGCTGTATACCCTGTATACAATGAAAACCCTTCCAAGGTGCAACTAATTTATTGGCTCTGGATACCTAGTGTTCTTGATGAACCTACAAGCCCTATATATCCCTGCAACCAGAAGAGTCTAGCAGACATAAAAGTATATTGCTTTCGAAAATCTGCCATAGCTGAAAAAAAGTTATAGAAGAAAACATGGACAGAAATGTCTTTTTTTCACCTGAATTTCAATATTTATTTTATTTCAGCTGTTACTTTTTGTAGGAAAACCTTGAAGGATCTACACAAATGACCCCTTGCTGAATTTAAAATGTTGTCTACTTATTAGAAATGATTATTTGTCTGGGATTCAGCATTAGTTTCACACCCATTTCTGTCACTAACTGAAAGGAGGCTGAAAGCACAAAAAATAGTAAAAATGGGGTATATCCCAGTAAAATGCCAAAATTGAGTTGAAAATGTGGTTTTCTGATTCAAGTCTGCCTGTTCCTGAAAGCTGAGAAGGTGGTAATTTTAGCACCACAAATCCTTTGTTGATGTCATTTTCAGGGAAAAAAACACATGCTTTCTTCTGCAGCCATTTTTTACAATTTTTCTGAAAAAAATAAAATGTTAGCTGTATTTTGGTTATTTTCTTCGTCTCCTCCAGGGGAACCCACAAACTCTGGGTACCTTTAGAATCCCTAGGATGTTGGAAAAAAAGGACGCATAATTGGTGTGGATAGCTTATGTGGACAAAAAGTTCTGAAGGCCTAAGCGTGAACTACCCAAAATAGCCAAAAAAGGGCTCAGCACTAGGAGGTGGGTGTGGTGGGAGGACTCAGCAGCTAAGGTGTTAAGGAGACCACTATGCTATAGAGGAATTGTTAGAGAAAACAGATGAAAGTATATTGCCTGATTTACAAGGAAATCCAAAAATTACTTTTAGAAGTCAAGGCCCAGATATATGAAGGGCTTGTGTTGCCCTTGTGTCACGCAACGCGACGTAAGGCAATCCAAGCCCTTAATTCAGATTTACTAAGGCACCTTTTGTGGCTCTGCATGACTTAGTAAATCTGGAGTAGCACAAGGCAGTGCAGGTTGCTGTCTTGCGTTTCTCAGTATTGGGGAAGCATTCCATGATTGAAGCGTGGATGCCCCTTCATGCACAAAAACAATCCTGCCTGTAATGCAGGCTCTCTTGCACCATTGGGCAATGGTGCCTGTGTAGGGGCTTGGCAGCCACAAGTGCGCCAGCACAGAGAGAAAGCAGGAATGTGTCATACGTTAGTTTGTAGTAGAAGTACTTTATTTAGGCAGTTTGCCCTAAAAGCATACATATAATACACAATACAGTAAAATACAATAATAAATATAGGTTTAAATATTATTTACATAAAATCGGTATGAATAAAGTCTCGTCAGACTTAGAGATCCTTAAAAATCCTTAAAACCTTTTCGACAATAAGAAAAATAAAAAAAAGGCACCAAATAAAACAATTTTACCCCACCTGCACTATAACCAAAGCTCATTCAGAACATGTCAAGTGAGCTAATTACCTCATAAAGTGACAGAACAAACATTGATCCTATCAGGGTCGTTACTTTTCGTGGGTCCTTGCACTTACTATGGAGTAACTCCCCCAGGCCCCTCCCAGGCCAGAGCACTATCTCTTCTGATCCATACGCTCAGAAGAAAACAACTCATAGGGTAGACTAGAGTCTTGTCTAAACTTGACCTAAACTGGCGCAGCGACACTCGATGATCCCCAATCCCCAGGGTTTGGCAGACTGGCCTGAGCCACCGCGTATTGAGGCTCGATGCCCAGGACAGACAATAACAATATGATTGATCATCTCGGGCAATGATTTTACACAGGGGGCATATGGTAGATGGCCCATCTCTTCGCAACATACTAGAAAAAGCGTTCACAGGCAGGCAGCTGTGTCTAAAATGTATATACAGACTCTTTGCCCTTGGTGGAGTGATATAATCCAAAATGTCTTCAAATTTAGGCACAACTTTAAGCTCCAAAAATGTTTCTGTAATATGTCCCAAATCAGCCCTATGCTGTTGACGCTCCCTAATGTATTGCCAATATGCCACCTTAAGTACCTGTTTATCTTCTCTACAGATTTGGTCTGGCTGCTCCCAAACTGCCTCTAGCTTCAGCCTATTAAGCCATGTGGAAACAAAGCACACCCAGGGGACTTTCCAAGCTAAATCTAACCTAACCGGGTAGCTGAGGCCTGCTCTATACGTAGCTAACTCGGGGGTAGACCAGACCCGTATCCAATAGAGTAGGGGTTTTAACAATATTTCATCAGTGACCCGATTAATGCCCATATCATATCTCAAGGGTATAAGGGGGAAACTGATTGTTACGGCCGCTAAAGCCCTAATAAAATTGTTTTCGGCAACCTCTATCCTATGTGTATTAGCATACCCCCATAATTCTGCGCCATAGGTTGGTGCATTAAGGGCCTTGGCTCGATAAGACTCAAAGGCTGGTGAAATAGAGCAAGAGCTTGTAGCTCTAAAGAAACAGAGGATGGCATTAGATCTATGAGCTAACGTTTACTACTTGAGAGTCCCATTTTAGTTTTGAAGACAAGGTTATACCTAGGTAATCAAATTCTGACACCCTTTCAAGATTGTAATTGCCCACTTTTATGCTCTGCGTTCTTACTGTAGAGTTTTCAAAGACCATATACTTGGTTTTTGAGCAATTTATCTCCAACCCCTTTCTTAGCAGAAAGACCAGGCCCATATTTATACTTTTATAGTGCCGCACTTGTGTTGTTTGTTTACGCAAAATCAGCGCAAACTTACAAAATACAATTGTATTTTGTAAGTTTGCGCTGCTTTTGCGTCAAAAAATGATGCACATGCGGCGCTAAAAAAGTATAAATATGGGCCTCAAATTTTAACACCAGATTTTGCAATCCCATTGATGACTTAGAAATTAGCAGTGAGTCAGCTGCAAGCAGAAGGATAGGGATCTTCTAGTTGTTAATAGTGGGAGAATCATTTATACACTGACCGAGGTGTTCAGTAATATCGTTCATGTATAAAGAGAAGAGTGTAGGGGCCAACACACAGCCTTGCCGTACCCCTCGGCGTACTGGGATTCTTGATGTCACCTCTCCTTGCCAACCCCAGTGGACCTTGGCATAGTTTCCATTATGTATTCTAATCAAGATATCCACTAGGCTGCTGGGGGCTCCCATCTTTCTTAGAACTTGCCACATATTATCGCGTGGAATTAGGTCGAAAGCAGCTCGCAAATCAACAAAGGCTACATATAGCCTTTGCCACTGGAGAAGGACCTGCTTCCAATACAGTACTGAAAACCTAAATACTTGATTGATTGGGCTGATCTTGGGTCGAAATCCAGCCTGCAGATGCGAGAATATCTCTGCATTAGCCGCCCAATCCAGCAGTTTTTCAAGCACCTGCATAGCAAATAATTTTTTAAGATTATCCAGCAGGCTAATCCGGCGATAGTTAGCAGGGCAGCTTGCGTCACCTTTTATAAACACAGGAACGATTTTAGCCCCTTTCCAAGTATCCGGCATTCTGCCCACACTTGCTATTATGTTGGACAAGAGATTTATATAACCAGCCCACACACGAGGTTCAGACTTGTACAGGTCACAATCCCGGAGCTTTGTGAGGTTTGAGGCTATCTATTGCAGCCAGCGTGTCTTCCATTGAGAGAAAAATTAAAGGGCTAACTGCCTCATCTGCCTCACCCCTAGCTAAGTCTGAATTCTCCACCCTCACCTATATTAGGATCTTCTAGGATGCTCTCAGTATTAGAGAATGGGGTTCCACCAATAGCCTCCCCCTTATCATTTTCACTTGCTGAATATAGAGTGCCAAAGTGTTCCTCCCACTTATCTGGCGCAATATTGCATTGCCTCAAAGTACCCTGCTCACCGGTTCCATCTGTTATTATGGCCCAAAGGCATGATTATCTTTTAGCTTCAATGACTTAAGTAGCTTTTGCCAATTATCTTCATCTCTCTCTTTTCTTGCCGCCCCTTGGGCCTTTTTATATTTCACTCGTGCACACTTGATAGCTGCTCGGTTACATTCCCTTATAGCGGTTACCAGCGCCCGCTTAGTCATCGTACAATCCTGATTAAACCAGTGTGGATATTTTACTCTTGACCCTTGGCTACATCGGAGTTCTCTACAGAAAATCAATTTAAGTTTAGCAATCAGTGAACTATGAGTATGCAAAAGAAGAATGGGATCAACAGGCTGGTCTTCATATTCCTCTAAAAGCTGCACAAACCACTGATAGATCTCAGTATGCGCTTCCCGATCGGACAAGACTCTTGATCATGTTACTCATTGCTGGTTGTTAGAAATACTAGGTTCCGGCAGGGCTGAAAGTCCCCAATTGGAAGACCTAACAAGATTCCCTCCATTAAGTGCTACTGATAATGGGCAATGGTCACTCTCAGTGGTGTCACATACCACCATATGTACCAGATCCGGCCATAATCGCGCATCCAACAGAATATAATCAATAGCACTCCTCTGGTGCCCCCTTCTGAATGTAGGCGCTCGTGCTTGGTCCGAGTTTGTTCTCCTGTTGCAGGCACACAGACCATGGGCCGCCACCATGGACACAATCTGTAGGGCCATTTGAGAAAGATGATATGTTGGCCTACCTACCAACTGTGGCACCCCACTTATCGTCCTCTTCTCTAATTGCCATATTAAGAGCAAGGCATGGTTCGGATCAAGTATTAAAATCGCCAGCCACTATTCATCTAGACTTTCTTGTGTGAGTTTCTACTAACGACTCAAGCATGACCAAAACTGAGGACTCTCTATTAGCTGGTAATGAGCGTGCGTACACATTTATTATTACCAAGGATAATCCACTTGGGAATTGTAAACTGATACCCATTAAATCTAGAGAGTCTATCCTCAATATTTTTTGCCTGCAGGCTATGTCATTTCTTCCACACTATAAGTGGTAAATCATCTAACAAAAACTTTGCTAACAGCCCAAGTTTCTTGGAACACACAAATATCGTATTTCCCTATAAAGGAATTCCACTGTTTATCAGCCACCTTAGGAGTCACCCCCGCCACATTCCAGGAGATTAATGATAAATTTGTCCTGTGTTCAGTCACCATTTCCAGAGGGGCTCCCCATTGTTCATCTCCTACCAGTATACTAGGAGCCCCCCCAGGTGGAACCACCAAAGTAGATTTTTTATCGGCTGGTCCAAGGGGACCTAGTCTGTCTAACTGATCCAGCAAAGATAGAGGGTAGTAACGATTGCAAATGGGTATCTTAAAGGTAGTGTGTTGTATACCCTGTGTTAGTGGAGCTCGATGTAGGTCAGACCGAGTGTTCCCATTACCTCTTACTACTGAGGGGTAGAAAAAAAACAGGGGTAGCACTCTAACACCCCCCTTCACTTGACTTTTTGCACTAATCAAAGTAAGCAGGGATTGAACACAACTAGGTGACTTAAGGTTCACTATTATACAGTCACCATGTGAAGTTTTTGCATGGGACCCCCCAGGCCACCCTACAGGCAGTGATCATTTCCTCACAAAGGACCTGTGGCCAGCCCGACTGTTTCCATAGCCAGTGTGAAATAATAATGAGTTATGCTACTCACTTGTTCCTTTAGGTAACCGTGGGACATTCTCTAGGATAATAATTTATGGTGTAGATTCCGGTGGAATATTAGGGCTTATATCAGAGGTTCCAGAATACAAACACACAGTCTCAGTTTCCTCTGGTCTGCTAACTTGATCTCCTGCCCCTTTCACTTCACCCACAAAATATCCGCTACTTGTGCATTGGGGGAGTCCCTTAGAGGTTTCATTATTTGCAGGAGGTCCTCTTTCTTTACTAGTTGTTTGTTGGATCACCAATTCCTCTCCATTCCCTCTCGGTCGTGCTCTCTGGGTGTCAAGGATTCCACCAAACTCTAAAGTCCTGTCACTACATCCCTCCCTAGAGTTGGTGGAGGGATCTCTATTATCATAGATAAACTCAAATCATTTATTAATAGCCTCTATCGAGTTGAGACGTTTTATTGTGGGCTGCAGTTTTAGATCAAGGATGCTACTTAGTTTTTCTTCCATCTGTTCTAATATCACCCCCTGGGCCTGCCCAAGTCCCTGCCCCATCCCATTTCCTGCCTCCCTTTTTTTTGAATGAGTAGAACGTTGGGCAGCCGACTGATTGCTAGAGCAGCTTAAATGTTTTTGATTCTTTTCGGGATCTGGTCGTGACCTCTTTGCTCTAGTTACCAGCTCTTCATCTGTGCAATATGTAGAGACTAAATCTAAGGCTACAGAATTTAGGGGATCGTGCTCCTGCCTCAGAGCCTCGTCTAGCTCGTCAACCCCCCCGGGTCCCAATTGCCAAGAGGTCATCGCAGGGCACCACCTCACTACTACCTCCCCTCCCAGCCTGCTCTTCATTGTTTATATCATCTAATAGTGAGGCCCCCAGCTCCACCAGGGGAGAAGAACGTAAGGAGGATGAGGAGAGCCAGCATTCTGCCAACTCAATTTCCTTTTCACTTATCCCCACAGCCCTTACTATGAACTTATCCATACTGGACGTGCAGGAGCCTGCTGGACCTACAGAATTCGTGGACCCTAAGGCAGCCTTACTAGTTGTCTTGCAACACAATGGGGGTCATTCTGACTCCCGCGGGCGGCGGAAGCCGCCCGCCTGGCGGGAACCGCCAGAAGACCGTACCGCGGTCAAATAACCGCGGCGGTCATTCTGACTTTCCCGCTGGGTCGGCGGGCGACCGCCAGAAGGCCGCCCGCCGGCCCAGCGGGAAAGCCCCTTCAACAATGAAGCCGGCTCCGAATGGAGCCGGCGTAGTTGAAGGGGTGCGACGGGTGCAGTGGCACCCGTCGCGATTTTCAGTGTCTGCTTTGCAGACACTGAAAATCTTTATGGGGCCCTGTTAGGGAGCCCCTGCAGTGCCCATGCCAGTGGCATGGGCACTGCAGGGGCCCCCAGGGGCCCCATGACACCCGTTCCCGCCATCCTGTTTCTGGCGGTGAAAACCGCCAGAAACAGGATGGCGGGAAGGGGGTCGGAATCCCCATGGCGGCGCTGCTTGCAGCGCCGCCGTGGAGGATTCCCTGGGGCAGGGGAAAACCGGCGGGAAACCACCGGTTTCCCTTTTCTGACCGCGGCTTTACCGCCGCGGTCAGAATGGCCCCTGAAGCACCGCCAGCCTGTTGGTGGTGCTTCCGCGGCACTCTGCCCTGGCGGTTTTCAACCGCCAGGGTCAGAATGACAGCCAATGTCTTGGCACTAGGCATGTTTCAAGAGTAAGATAAAAGGCCCCAAAAAACACTAACCAAGGGCTCAAACTCTTATCTCCCAGCACTTCCCACTACTCATGTGATAAAAAAAAAAAATGAGTCAAATAACCGGGCCCAGCCCAGCCCAGCCTCTTCTGGGCGATGGCAGGCAAAGACGGGCCCGGTCTTCGCCCGGGCGCGTCCCGTGTGCATCCTGCGCTGCAAAGTTCGTTATGTGCGCCTCCGGGCACCGAGAGAGGCGTGTGTGGCTTCCCCTGCTGCCTGGTCTGCCAGGATACGTAGTACAGGCCCCCGTCGATCTGCCTAGTTCCCCGCACTGCGGGATGCAAAGTTCGTTATGTGCACCTCCGGGCACCGGCAGAGGCGTGTGCGGCTTCCTCTGCTGCCTGGTCTGCTGGGGAATGTATTGCGGGCCCCCGTCGATCTGCCTTGTTCCCGGGCCTGAGGGATACGAAGTTCATTATGTGTGCCTCTGGGCGCCAGGAGAGGAGTGTGCGGCTTCCCCTGTCGCCTGGACTGCTGGGGAATGTAATGCGGGCCCCCGTTGAGCTCATTGTATTCAAACAAAACAAAGGCTCAGAGGCTCAATGAAGATCCGGTATCTGAGTACACTATAGCTGAGTACGAGCTGGCCTTTTAGTTACTGAAGATCAGGCAGATTGCACACCAAAGGTCACATATCTGTGATATGTAGCAACAGAGAATTATATAACTTGTGTCTGCATTGGGATTCTACTCCTCTATGTTAGTTAATATGGTGCATTCCTGCTCTCTCCATTAGACACAGTACAGTGCAAGGCAGCAAGCAGTTTTTCTGCATTACTTTGCACCAAATGTTGATAAATATGGACCCATGTGTTGATGTAGTGGCCGCTAGGAAAATACTATTCCAGGGCAAGTGCTAATGGTCAAGTGCTAAAGTTCAGATTTCTGCTGTACTGAAATTAGGAGCCCACCAATTTGGTATGGTCTTTAACTCATATGAGTAGCTGGTCTTTTCGCTTCAGGATAAACATTTCCTCAGGAAAAACTTTTCACCTCAGGATAAACGTTTGGAATGTCCTTAATTACTGGAATTGTTAAAGATTATGAGGCTTATTTACAAGCCCCTGGCGCCACCGTAGCATCATTTCTTTTAATGCTTCGGTGCCACTTAGCAGTCCCCTACAGTGCACTACATTTACAAACTGCTGCATTAGGACCATTGTGCCAGTTTGTAAAGCCTTGCACCGCATTATACCTGTACCAGGTACAATGTATGCAAGGTAGACATTCCCTTGTTGAAGGCCAGGCAGAACTGATTTCACTGCGTCACTCTGCACCTTCACTGCGTTAAAAAATGTAACACCTGCTCAGGGCAGGCATTAAACTGACAGAAGACTCCTTAAAATGGGAGCCTTCCATGCATTGCTGCAGTAGTGTCTTTTTTGCGCTAGTGCAGCAATGCGTGACTTTAGCGCCACAGATGGAAAATGTACGCCATGGAGCTCTGTATAATAAATACAGCAATACCATGGTGTTCTTAGAGGGGCGCAGGGCAGAGGAAGAAATCTGACACATCTGAGCCGATGCATCTGATTCTGATTATGTCTGATAAGGAAGTTTATGCAGGATCGTCAACCTTGTTTGAACCTTTTCAGAATAACACGGAATCCATAGATCAATGTGGTTTTGTAGACAGGTCTATGACACTATATCGAGAAAAACGGCATAAATAAACATCATTAAAAAATGGAAACATAAATATCCTGACACTATACTTAAACAGTCAACACAAAAATAGTGAGGACAAAATATTGCAGGAAAACATTTCTACTACTAATACTGTAATAAATGTTCCCTCGCCATAGACTCCCACAAAATAAATTGTCCCAAAAACAACACCAAACAGACCTTGCAAAACTAAAATGAAGTAAAGACAACACCCAAAACGTAATTTAAAATGTGCACCAGAAATGTATAAATGTTCGAATTTATATAAATTCACCTTTTAATAAAATGAATACATATTTTCTACACTCTAAAAACCACAGATAAAATATCAGAAACATCAAAATACATCAAATCCCAAAAACGGAAGCTGTTATTAAATTATAGAGAATATTTAAAAGGCGAGCACCACCACTGCGAAACACACTAGAAATGCACCAAATATTTTTCAAATACATGCTATGGTAGGGCCACCATTAAAAATGAAATTGTTGAAAGCGTTAGGGAACTAAGGGGGTCATTCCGACCCTGGCGGTTTCGTGACCGACGGAAAGCACCGCCAACAGGCTGGCGGTGCTTTCCTACCCATACCGCCGCGGTCAGAAAAGGGGATCCGGCGGTTTCCCGCCGGATTACCCCTGGCTGGGCTGAATCTCCATGGCGGCGCTGCTTGCAGCGCCGCCATGGAGATTCTGACCCCCTTCCCGCCATCCTGTTTCTGGCGGTTTTTACCGCCAGGAACAGGATGGTGGGAACGGGTGTCATGGGGCCCCTGGGGGCCCCTGCACTGCCCATGCCTCTGGCATGGGCAGTGCAGGGGCCCCCTAACAGGGCCCCAGCATGATTTTCACTGTCTGCTTAGCAGACAGTGAAAATCGCGACGGGTGCAACTGCACCCGTCGCACCCCTGCAACACCGCCGGCTCCATTCGGAGCCAGCTCCTGTGTTGCAGGGCCTTTCCCGCTGGGCCGGCGGGCGCTCCCTTGGCGGGTGCCCGCCGGCCCAGCGGGAAAGTCGAAATGGCCCCCGCGGTCTTCTGACCGCAGAGCGGTCTTTTGACGGGGGAAGTTTGGCGGGCGGCAACCGCCGCCTGCCAAACTTGGAATGACCCCCTTAGTCCTCCCCCTAATATTAATGAAATAGAAGACATACATATTTTACAGAACCTGAAAGAGATCAGTATGAGCTCCCAAGAATCAACAGGAATAGTACTTAAAAAGACTACACCAAAAAATTCTTAACAAGTAACAGGTCAACTCCCTAGCATCACAACCCTAAAAAGATGAACTGCCAGAACACATATAACAACCAGAGAACCGCAAATTACAGCTAAAAAATATCCAGATACAGACACACCCCACTCTTACTAATCACTTACAGAAAGACACATTTTGACTAGTGACTAAAAATATAACAATAAAAAAGTATGCTACCAGTAACGATTTACTCACCTTGTAACACATGGATGATGAATGGCACTATTAATTTGTGCCCTTCAACATTCAGTCAAATGTGCACAATGCATGGTCAGTATCAAAATACAAACATACTGTTAGTGTATGCACTTTTACCTAACAAGTGAAGAGCAATTTACAACGAAATGCTAACCCAAATAAAACAAAACACTAACAACTATATCCCACAAAAAAATCATCATAGATTTTGAACATGCAGTGATTTCGACCATCCTCAAAATGTAACTCAGCACTGCTATTCAGAGGTGCTACTACAAATTTTACCTGAACATCTGGAATCCACCCTAGCACAGAATATACAACTAACCTAGAATGTGCACACAAAATAAAAAAAAAGGTGATAGCTTTACCATACATCCCTGTAACAGAGGTCCCTGAACATTATGACATGCTACTTGAATCACCCTATTACCAACAACATGAAACAAAACTAGCTTCACCTACGGGTTACTTTGAGCGTACTTGGGTTGGTTGTCTGCACCAATCAGGCCGCAGGCACCAACCCAAGTATCACATTGCATGTGGGTACATCTAAGACAGCACAATGTCCCAAGAAGCTAAGACAAATAATGCAGTAGTATGGTGGTACAACTCCTTCCAAGAAATACTTTTGAGAAGTCACCCTACACTCTAACAAGTCCTATAAATACATAAAAGAAGACAAAGGCTACCAGGAACTAAGAATGGAACAATTTCTAACCCAACCCAAGACAAAAGTCTCCAAACAATCTAGATAAATGACGAACACTAGCATTCAAAGTAATACACTTTACTAACAACCCAGCCCTACCATATGTAGACTCAGTAGCAAGAACCCTACTTTAAAACACACTAAATTGCAACACCATTTAACCTGTCTAAAACACCATCACTCATACTATATGAATAATTATTTATAAATATTGTTAAAGCAAATTTATCAATATCAGTAAATACTAAAAAATATACAATGTAAAACAATCAACATTATTTTAAATAAACAAACACTTTTCTTCCACACATAAAAACATGATAAAAGCATACAAAACATATATGTGGACATACAATAAAAAAAAACATAGGGCCTCATTTTCGAGGCATGTGGTGCAGGGCCGTGCAGCAAGTGCCCTGCGCATAAACTCTAGTACTGAAGATCTAGTAGTGGGCATGTTAAGAGCTGTGGGGTTGTAAGTGAGGGACCAAAGGTAACATTAAGAGCCACTGGTGTCAGGTGTGGGGGAAACAAGGTGTTACAGCACAATAATGAAGTTCCAGAACTACTCAAATAAAATATATAAATATTCTAAGTTAATTACGGTTGACATCTGGCCTAAGGTCAGCACAGCTTTATTTTAATGTCCGTGCTAGTTAAAAATGGAAAAAGCAGAGGAATCTAGTATTTTCCCTTTTGCGATATACACCAGTATTTGAGAGCTGCCTGACCACTTTCTAAATAAGTATTAACGCACACCATGTTACAAAAGAAATCTGGAAGTTGCTTCAACAAAAACATAATGGAAAAATAATGGCCACTCCACCTTGAAGTAGTCAGTCCAAAAGACACTTTCCAGACACCTTTGGTTCAAAAGACATTAAATTACAAATCAATAAAATACTCATATGTATTGTATAGAATCTGCTTGTCAGTGGTGGGCTGGATCACAATGTTGAGAGCAACCCTGGGAAGTGCGTTCTTATAACGGTCTCTATTTTACAGAGTGAGTGTGGCGAGTGCCTTGAATCACCTCGTATAGGATTGGGCGGGAGGGGAGAATTGTATAAGTGTATACCATAAAATTAAGCACGTTCCCTCAGAGCTGTTTGCCAGGGTGGATAGCTGATGATTGGCTCCGTCAATTCACCCAACTTGTTCATCGGCCTACTAGGGTTTTCTCTGAATCCCCTGTGGCCAGTACACCCCATGACGGTAGTCTGAGCAACTACCAAAGAAAGCTGAAAACTTTGAGGTAATAAAATGATTTTAGAAATTGCCTATGAACAAGAAACAATGAAATGTACATACCAAAACAATTAATCAGCATAAAACATTTGTCTTTTGTCAGTACCTCATTCATGTTGTATTAGAGTCGGCTTCATTCCCCCTGAAAGGTCTGAAAATCTATGCATCAAGGTAATGAATGCAAGAAATGATGATCATTATTGCTCTTGAAGAGATGATTATTAGGTTTCAGTGAACATGCTGGCATGTAATGAGCTTATGAGAGAAATACAGTGTTCCTACTAAGATAATAATTCTGGATCATGGAAATTACTTTTTGCACTGTAATATTTTCACAGAAGGAATAGAATGCGAATATATTTTTAATAAAATCTTGGGTTTTGATGTGAGATCAGCTCATTGTTAGAAATGGCCCTTTTTGCAGGGTTATCTCCAAACTTTTTGCCTTCTTCCTTCTAGTTTTTCTGATTTGTTTTAGGTGGTTTATTGTCTCTGTGCACTTTACTGTTGTGTAGGTTCTCATTATGGTAATGAGGCTACTGGATTTGGGAGACAGGATCACATGGATTGTGGGTACTAAGTATGTTTCCACATCACATGATGCCTGTCGACCTAATCCGGGTTCTCCGGCTAACTAGCAGCACCTAATCTCTGGCCGAGATGATTGTGGCAACCGGGCGCATGACAAGAAAGACTCCTCAGGGGAATTGTGGTTGATCAGATCCCTTCCCTTTCTCTGAGTTACCAAAGGGTCTCAAACAGGCAAAGGCAAGAGGTAGAATATAGTTCAATAAGGATTTATTGAAATAACTGCATCTTAGATAAAAAGGCATGTATTGCAAAAACCAGGATGATAACACACAATAAAAACAAGCAGGTGATTAACAGAGTAAAACACAAGAATAGTCCTACCATACTGTCACTAAGAGTGATCTATATATATTTCTCCTACCTACACTATGTTTGAGCACAGCGTAATAAGCCTAATCTGCCATTCGGGTTTTCCCCCCTGGGGATACATCATCCCGCAAACCTGGAGAAAGAACCCTGTGGTCTAGAGAGACACCGTCCCCATGTGGATCAGGGGTTTGACTGTCTAAGCAAGTAGCTGCAGCAAAGCAATCAGCGATCAGCATACAGTCATGGTCATCTGGACGGAATCTCCCTCTAATGTGTCTGGGACAAAGGGGTGTATTTATAATAAAACAGCTGACATTCTAAGAAATGGACCCCATGTATCAGTGTATGTATTTCTGTGAATGTTGGAGACACAGCATGCAACGTTTGTCAGCAACTCTATCTGACTGTAGCCTTGGAGAAAGCACAAAGTGAAATAAAAGTCCTACTAAAAACCCGATGCTTTCCTATGTGAATTTACAATGAAAAAAAGAAAATAAAACAGCACCGCAAATGTAGCCATTTCTAGAAAAATAAAGCAAAGCTGAATAAAATGTAACAGGGTTAAAGTGCACAGGGGCAGGGATAGTTAACTTAAAACAACGTGCCTAAAACATGGCTAAAATAGCTATACAACTGCTGATCAGTGTTAAAGTGCTCCCTGAGTAAATTGTATTGGTGATTGGTTTATCCATGATTGGCATAGTAAGTCGCTTGTAAAGTGCACTAGAGGTGCACAGGGCCGGTAACTCAAATGCTACTCGTGGGCCTGCAGCACTGATTGTGCCACCCACATCAGTAGCCCTGTAAACATGTCTCACACCTGCTTCTGTAGTGTCTGTGTGTGTAGTCTTGCACTGCCAATTTGATCTGGCAAGTGTACCTTCCTTTTTACTACATGTAAGGCACCACTAAGGTAGGGCCTAGGTAGCCCCAAGGGCAGGGTGCAGGGTATGTTAAATGTAGGACATGTACCAGTGTGTTTTACATGTCCTAAAAGTGAAATACTGCCAAATTTGTTTTTCACTGTTGCAAGGCCCATCTCTCCCATAGGTTAACATGGGCGCTGCCTTTAATTATCCTTATAGTGCAGTTTCCCTTTAAGGTCAGATAGAGATTGAGAGTTTGGGGTCTCTAAACTCACAATTTAGAAAATACACCTTTTGGTAAAGTTGGTTTGTAAACTGTTTGAAAATCCCACTTTCAGAAAGTGGGCATTTTCTTGCTTAAACCACTCTGTGCCTCTGCCTGCTTGTGTATTCCATGTCTGGGTCAGACTGACAGTTGAGCTGTTGGGAATTCCCTCTAGACAGTGACACAAAGGGAGCTAGGGTGTAGCCTGCATATCCAGATGGGCCATCTGGGTTAGAGTGGATGGATGAGTGGTCACTTATACCTGAAAGGGCTGTGCCTGCCCTCACACAATGCAGTCTCGAACCCCCTGGAGTGTGTCTGGGGCAAGGCCTGGACAAGGCAGGATCTTGTGAACAACAGAGACTTTCCTTTGAAGTATGCCTACTTCAAAGGCAGAAAGGGGTATAAATAGTGAACCCAAAACCCCAGACTTTTGGAATCTTTCTGGAATCAAGAGGAATCTCTGCCAATGAGAAGAGCTGGATGAGGAGTACTGCCCATTTGCTTTGTTGCTTTGCTGGGTTGGCCTGCAGTTGAGGTTTCTGCCTTAAAAGAGGGAAAAAGGGTGAACTTTGCGGTGCATCCTGCTTGAGAAAGTTCTCCAAGGGTTTGGAGTAGAGCTTGCCTCCTGTTGGAAGTCTCAGGGATAGCAAAGACTTCAGTTTCATCTGCCTACAGAACTGGGAACTGTGTGTTTGTGCTGTTCAAGAAGAAAAACCACCACAACCCCACCAACAATGCCACTGGTCTGCATCAGGACCTGCTGACACCGCATGTAGTCGCTTTGCCCCGCAGCCCTGGTCGCAATCAATCAATCAATATTTGTAAAGCGCGGCTACTCACCCATGATGGTCTCAAGGTGCTGGGAGGGAGAGGACGCCACCATCTGACGCCGCCACCGAGTCGCTGCTTGCATCGTGACCTTCGGCATCACCTTGCTCACACTGAAGCCTGGGCATCCCCTGCCTGCGTCGTGGCCTGTGGACACCGCTTGTGAGTTACACGAAGCACCGTCCCATCCCGCACCGCAGCCCTGGCCCACCGATGTCAGCACCATCAACTCAAGTGTCGTCAACAGACATCCCTGTCTGCACCGCAACCCTTGAACGCCGCACGGAGCCTGTCTCGCACCGCCAACTTGGGCCTACCGACAGCAGCGCTTCAGCAACGACGACCACACTGCCTGCACCGTGACCTGGTGACTCTGCACGTTACATTGCCCTGCTTCACACCACAGCCCTGGTCTCACCGACGCCGCTGGACGCCGTCACCAAACCTCTGCCTGTACCGTGACCTGTGGGCACCACACGTCACATACTGCAGCCCCGACGCCAGCGCTCCTGACTTCAACAGCTCGGAGCTCGATCTGCAATGCGTGTGACTTCAAGGGCCCAACGAACCCCACACCGACTCCGGAACCAACACCGTGCTGCCAGCAACGCCGGTCTCCGGATCTCATCACGAGGATCCTGACGTCCTGCAATTCCAAGGTACTGTTTGCGGGTCTTCCTGACTCCGTAGCTGGTCTGCGATGCCGCAGACAGCCTGAACTGTTGGTTTTGTTGATCATGACGCCGTGATGGCCCCAGGTGGAGCTATCGACTTCTAGGAACTGTATTTTTAAGTTAATTCTTGCAAAATTCATAACTTTATTACTGTATGTTGGATTTTTCTCGTTTTGGTCTTGTTTTACACGGATGAATATTGGCTGTTTTTCAAAAACTGGTGTGGTGTCCTTTTGTGTGTTTTTTACTGTATTACTGTGTGTTATGTACAAATGCTTTACACATTGCTTCTAAGATAAGCCTGACTGCTCGTGCCAAGCTACCAAAGGAGTGTGCAGGGGTTATATGAGTGGGTATCTCCCTTATCCTGACTGCAGATCGGGTCCCTACTTGGACAGGGTATAAACCAACTGCAAACTAGAGACCCCATTTCTAACACTCCTCATCACCCAAAATTGGATGCCATCAAACAATGTTTATTTTGAAACATGGCTCAGTGTGCAACACACACCAACTTATCTAAAAGGTAAGGAACTGAATACCAGCAAAGATGGAATCTAGAGTTATATAATAAGATACAACAAACATTCTTTCAAATGTATCCTAATTAGAGAAACTGTTGACCCATCACGTGTCACCATAAACATTCAGGCCAGCTCTGAGGTCAAAATACAATTTCCCCTTCTAAGACATCTTCTTGCATTTTCTCTGAGATTTTGAGGGTTTGAGCTGTCACTACTATTTTTCACATTGACTGGATAACAGCAATGTCCTGCACATGTCCTTGTCAGATGGTCTAATAAGAAATTTCAAAAAAGTTGAGGATGTTCTCTGTATGCCTTTTAGTGGCTGTCTGTAGCCACACAAGGTACAATCTAGGTACTTGGTTTTACCCCAAGGCCTTTTCAAGCTGGAGACCCTGCTCTTGTCAATGGTAAATTCCAGCATCATCCCCATTTGTGACAGTTTAACCATTTTAGAAGGCAAAGAAAGGAGGAAGAGCCTTCTCTGTCTTGGCGATAAAGCTCTGGGATTCTCTTCAACTTGCAGTTCAAATCACCTAGAGCCTTCTTTTTTCCACAGATAGGATAACATGAATATGAATATTTTGTGCCTAACATTGTCACTGACTCTGGCTACAAGTTGATTCTTTGACTATCTCTGTTTTTTTCTAATTTCCTGTAAATGTCTGCTACCAAGGTCACTGTTACTAGTCAGCTATATATCTAAGGAAGAGTTTTTCAGTCAGCAGAATACCCTGGTGAAAAATGTGTGGACATGCGAGTTGCTGTATTTGCCTTGGCCGGTACCCCACATTCCAAAGCAAGGAATAATGATGAGGGAGACCCTTACTTTAGGACCCCTGAGGCAATCTTGTCAATCTTCAACACACCAGAGGTTTCACAAAGGAGGGCATAATACGTTTCCAGCGAAGATAAAAGATGATGGAATAAAGTAAAAAAATTAGAATTACAAACATCTCTCAGTCAGATTAGCTGAAACAAGAAATCACAACAACCAAAATTCCTGGCCACAAGGTACAAGGGACTACATGTAAAGGTGGGCATTGGGTATAACAAAGAATGAGCATGTAGAAATGATGGAACATAAGTAGGATAAGTTATGTTCGGCTTAATAAACAGTCCAGTGCTGTTCCTCTCTATTATGACCTAGATGGGAAGATCCACAGTCTTACATTGTTATTACAAGTACTCCACCATCTTGCCCTGTAAATACAGAAGAAATCCTACAAACGGTCTGACAATTTGTTACTTTGTTTGTCATGGATGCTATGCAGAACAGACTGCTTCATCCACCGACCCTGCATCCCTTGTGTGTCCTTCCCACAATGTGCTACACAAGAGACAAAGGGTTTTTTATCCCTAGCAGCCCCAAATCCCCAAAGCATTGAGCAGAGGAGAAAGTGACACACTCAGATACTGGTGTATTGTGAAGCACTAACATCCATGCGTTGTTGGCAAACAGGGAGTCCACCATTTTCTAACAACAACTATTAGAAAATATCTCACTCATGTGCAAATTTCTCCATAAGGTTAATCTATGTGCAGCACATTGTAAACAATCAATGTGTACCTACCTAAGAGGATTGGGATAGAAGTTACCACATGGCCGGATTAAGGTTCTATGAGGCCAATATTTTCATCTACTGCACAGATTGTATTGTAACTTTGCTTTTGCACTGGCATGGGTGGTGCTTGAATGGTTATTGCTATCTGAAGGGACTTCAGATATTACAAGTATAGCTTATTATATGACGTACAGCAAGGAGGCTCAGGAATAGGAACATGTTTCGAATCTCCTTAGAAATTAATTGAAAATAATTTATTTTACAGAGCAAAAAGAAAGAGAATAGAAACAATTAATGGTTTGAAGAGATAAATGAGACTTGAACAAAAACAAGCCCAGAAGTATATTTTTAGATTAACAACTCATTGTTATTCAACAGCAAGTATAGTCCAAATCTGCCTGCAACTGCCCTATTCTGGCTGTGATGTCCTCATCATAACACGATCATCCCCACCTCTCCCAAATAAGACCTGTTGACGCAGAGTGCCAAAGGGAATCTGCATGCCTTTGGCTCAGTAATACTAAGCACCTTGTCACTCAACCCTTTAGACCAATGGGATCCATTAATTCCTTTCTGTTAGAGGCTTACGGACAGCTAGGGTCCCTCCAGCAAGGCATGATGGCTGCCCTGTACCATTCAGGCCAGGCCAGCATGGTGTTGGCTTCCAATGGTTGCCTGTGAGTAGCATCCATTTATTTCTCCTCAGGTCTTATCTGACTTCGCCTGAAACGTTCCACTCACAACACATATTCTGCTGCATACAAACAGCAGTTACCATCAATCATCCTGGATTCAGTTCTAGTACCAAGACTTGCATCATTTTTCCTGCCAAATAGTAGATACAATGTCTGCTTCCTCCAAGCACTCCAGACTTTTGTTGCTTACTTATGCTTGGCTGGACACTACACCTGCTACACCTACACAGCTTGCAGTTCGTACACTTATGCCCTTATTGTAAAAAATGTGGCTTAAACATACAGTCACAGAAAGGCGACACACAAACACCCCTGCACATACAGCAAAATGCATACATTGGCATGCATACAGGCATAAATGTACACACTGATGACAATACTGGAACACATGAACACAGAGAACAAACATTCAGGCACATGTTGACAATACATACATGCAGACATAGAAAATATACAATGCATGTATTGTGGCAGTGGAAATAAAAAAACAATTAGGGTACAATTTATCAATCTTTCACACAACACAACACAGCAAGACAACTTGCTCTGCTGCACTGCGTGAAAGGGAGAGGGCAGGAATGTGCCATATTTACCAATATATGACACAGTCCTTCTCTCTGTCTTGAGCTGGTACACAGTCTGCAGCCAAGTACCAATGCAGGCACCCTTGTGCCATGGAGCAAGGGTGCTTGCATTGCAGGCAGGACTGTTTTTGTGCAGAAAGGGACGCCTTCCTGCACGAAAACAATCCCATGATGCAGTACACTTAGAAAGAGAAAACAACTAGGAGAAATAAATATATTTCTCTTTGTTGCATCTTCCCTGGGAAGGAGAGCATTTTGACACATTCCCAGGTTTACCAGTGTTGATAAATCTGGAAATGCACCAAAATCCACAGGTGGATGTTTGGGAACACCCACGCTCCATCCATGGAACGTCTTCGCGGGCCAGACTAATGCAAGGCAGCGACTTGCGCAGACTTGTGTTACTCCAGATTTACCAAGTAACGCGGGCCACACAAGGAGGCCTTGCATTGCTTTTTTTTTTTTTATGTGTTTATTGAGTATTCGCATGAAATGGAGCCATTGCATTACACAATCAAGACAGTATGATCTTCTATGGTATGGAAAATAAGTGACAGTGTAATTCAATACAGCAACTACATTTGTTGATTGCCAAAATGGAAGAGAAAGTAATACATTTAAAACTATAACAATTGCAACTGTAGAGCATGCTGAGGATGTGGAAGGGACGATTAGTGTGGTATTGCTGGGGGCCACCCTCCAGCCGCGGGTCAGGGTGGTTGGGTTAGGGTGGTCTCCCGGCACAGTGCCCCTATCATAGGTAGGAGGGTTGCAGTAGAGGCGGGACACTGCACGTCATCCATGTGGAGGAGTGCCATGTTTTTCTGTCATCAGGTAAGGGTATACGTGCGTTTAGTGTGTTGCACTCTCTTGTTATCCCCCAAAGTTCCTTGTGGGTAGGATAATGCGAGGGAGGTCTGTCAGAGTCAACAGTCCCATGCTGTGCGGGCTCTTGGCATGCCCATGTTCTAAAGGGGACCAGCCAGCAGAATGGTGAGTAGGCAGGATCACTACTAGTGAACGAAACAGTGCAGGTCAAGGTGGGAGCCTGTCGTTTTTCGCTCTAGTGTTGGTGATATATGGCTCCCAAAATTTGCTGCCTGTCCTTTTGTCCCCTCTCGCCCTGAATAGCTTGAGTGTATTTGCTTCTGCGTGCGCCAATGTCAGTAAGGTGGGCAGCCACCGTTGGAGGTCCTGCGCCATGTGCACCTTCAAGAAAAATTGCTATCGATCTTTTAACAATACAAAAGTGAGGTTGATAAACCTATGTAACTGTTTATCACCTTTGGTTTTAGGGGGTAGACCCAGCAGGCAGGACTAGGGCATTTGTTCTTGGTTATGATCCATGAGTTTGGCAACAGTGTGTGTGACCTCCTGAAAGGCACCACCTGTTACATGGGTAGGGTAACCAGGCATCCTGGATTTGCCAGGACAGTCATAGCTTTTCACCAGCTGTCCCAGCAGTTTTCAAGAAATTTAGGCTATGTCCTGATTTTTAGAGAGGGCCCACTGAAAATGGTGGGAGGTGCCTTTTAATGTTTTCCAAAGCAGGAATAGTTGGCAGCTGTTATAAGAAGGTAATTTAATTATCAGGCATTATACTGGGGTTAAATATTGCATTTTATTTATGTGCTTAGTGCTTCTGCTGTAATTGTATGCTGACGAGTGCTGTCATTCTGTGCTCTCAATTGTAGTCCTTCTATTTTTATGAAAGGTTCTGTTTTTTTACTTTAAAATTCCGTCCACCCTAAACATTGGGCACTCCCACACCACATGATAAAATCCAGCATCCAGTAGTCTACATCGGGGGCACTCAGGGGTCGTGGTGGAAACATGCAAAGTACATGGAGGGGGCCCGTCCGGTCTCACTCAGGAGCTCTCATGCCAGGCTACTGTGCTGAGGTGTCCCCTCCTGCACTGCCAGGGCAGCAGGGGCCTTTGTTACTCCCCTCCAGGATATCTCACTGGTATGGTGTTAAGGGATGTGTATAATATGGTAACAACATGGTGCGTAGATCCATGAGTGAGGAGTGCATGCGCTAAGGGGGATGCGGTTGGTTCTGCATTCCCTGCATTTCATGTGACACGCAACACATGTTGTATGACATGAAATGCCAGAAAGAGGCCAGCACCTATGCAATAAGTGTCCATGATGTCCTGAAATGTGATGAGGGTGCCTTTGTGGTAGAGAACCCCCATCTGGTCAATCCCCGCCTTCCTCCACAGGTCTGTGTCATACCGCTGCCCCTCTCTGTGAATTCGCACTAAGCACCATATAACAATGAATGGGGAGTATGGGGAGTATGTCCTTGGGGACAAGGGGTCTGGGGGCCCTTGACTTGAACAAATCTGCACCAACACAGTTAAGCCATTGTCATCTGGCATGGCTCCGCTGTGGGCGGCAGTGCAGCTCCATCAACCATGTATAAATATTCATCCCACCTGGGATCCCTCGGATAGTTTCCCTTTCAGTGCATGTGGTTGGTTGAAGCCAGCAAATTAGCCATTGTTATTGCACCGCTGCCTAGAATAACAAAACAAGTGTGATCGCTGAGTCCACCCTTGAGTAAAGGGAGATAGAGGGTGACGACAGCCACCCATCGCCGGCCATCATCCCTTATCCATTCTAACAGGAGGCTGTGAAGTTCACAGAAGAACTCTGATGGACCATGATCGGGAGTGTGAAGAAGTACAGGAAACGGGGTAGTACCAGCATTTTGGATATCGCTACCCAGTCTAGTGGGGAGAGGGGCAGCGACCGCCAAAAGGACAAAGATTTACAGATGGAGGCCACCTCTTTCCACATTGCCATCCCTAATGTCCCTGTCCAAGTGGTAGATCTGAACACCTGGGTATTTAAATGTGTTGTAGCACTACCAGAGCCAGCAGTCTGTTGGGTCAATCCTGTCCAGCTCAAGAGTTGGTGTCTGAGGGTATAAACATGATTTGGGCCAGTTCACATTAAACACTGAGATGTCCCCAAATTTTTCCAACAGGAGCATCAGTCCCAGGAGGGGGGCTCCCACCTCTCACAGGAAAACGAGGGCATCTTCCACGTATAACAAGATGATGTGGGCCTAGGCCCAGGACCCCAACTGGTGCACGTGTTGACACAGTAGCCACGCCAGCGGCTCCATCTGCAAGGCAAAGATCAGTGGGGAGAGCAAGCACCCTTGTCTGATGGACCCCTGGATTATGAAACTGTCTGATATCATCTGGCCTGTCCAAACCCCCGCAGTCAGGTTTTTGTACAGTGTGCGTACCCAACCTAGGAAACCTGGACCAAAACTTTTACTTTCAAGGGTCAGCAGTAAGAAGTCTCAGCTCAAGGTGTCAAACGCCTTTTTCGATGTCCAGGCCCACCACCACCTGACTGTTGGCCTCAAGGGGGTGTCTTGTATGAGACGTAATAAGCATTGGATGTTGAGGAAGGTGCTGTGCGGAGGAACGAACCCTGACTGATCCTCGTGCACAAGGGTGTTGATAATGGGGAGCAGTCTCATCGACAGTACCCTGCCTCGAATTTTGTAATCTAGGTTCAGGAGCAATAATGGTTAGTAGCAGCGGACATCTATGGGTCTCTGCCAGGTTTGGGCAAGACTACAATCAGGACTTCCCAAAGCAAGAAGTCCAGGAGGTGGCTGGCCGTTCTAGCTTCATTGAACATTGCTAGTAAATGTTGGGCAATATGGGTGGAAAAAGTAGAGTAATAATTAATTGGCAACCCATACGTGGCTGGGCTTTTTTTTTGCAGGCGATTTGGGAAATGGCTGTCTGTATTTTCTCCAGTTTGAGGGGCTCATCAAGGTCGACCTGTTGCAGCGGAAATGGCTTAGTCAATGGTAGGGCACATAAGTAATCACATGTCTTTTCTGAAGGTGGTGAGTCCACTGTGCTATACAGCATTTGGTACTAATCCTGGAATGCAGCATTGTTGGCCATTTATGTTGTGACCCGTGTGTCATCATCTGTCCTAATAGCACCTATGGGGGACAACTGCTGGTCCTCATTTACCAACCAAGCAAACAGCCTCCCCAAGCGATCCTCTTCGCTGTGCAGCATAGTTAGGTGTTGTTTATAATCATGCATTTCCAGGTGTGTCTCTGCCTTGTTGTACTGTTTATGCAGCTGTTGGAGCTGCTCAACCACTGCAGAATGGTTTGCCACTCCTGTCTCTAAAGGATGCAACTCCAATTTGAGTGCCATCCGTTCCTCTTTCAGGTGTCTACATATCCCCCACGTAGTTGCCATGCACGACCACCTTGTGTCCATCCCACTCAATTGCTCGGGACAGAGTCGACCCCTAATTTAGTTCAAAGTACTGGTTGATGCATTGCGTCAGGCCCTCCCAAAATGGAGGATCAATGAGTGCCTCCATTTGTAGCATCCAGAAGTGTATCTTGAGGTGCCTTCAGCCTCATTGTAGGGTCACTTGCAGGGGCAGTGGTCCGAAAGAGTGAGTGCCAGGTATTCCGAGCAAGTTATTTGGGTGCCTAGCTGCTCATCCATAAAATAGGTGTAACCTGGTATGCAAGTTGTGGATCGGAGAGTAGAACAAGAATTTGCGATCTAGCGGGTGCCTGAGTCACCATGCATCATGCAGGCATCATTGGGTAAGCCATCTGTGAAAGTGTTGTGTCATGCGGATGCATGTGGCATTGCATAACTGTGGAACAGAGCAGTCACATTTAATGTCCAGCACACAACTCAAACTTGCCGCCATATAACACCGGGGACTGTGGGTCCTTAAAGAGTATAGAAGTGTGTCCAGAACACCAGACTGATTAGGGTTGGGCACTTGCACTGCTACCAGTGTAAGGGGAAGCCCATTGAGCTGATCTTCCGTTATTACAAAGCACCATGCTGTATCCACCCTATGAGTGTCCACTACATATTGGAGCCCGAGCGACTAAGATGAGTACCCCGCAAGCGAATGCTAATGTAGTGATACCATACACCTACCCCCTCCATTTCATGCAGACCTTGTGGAGCTCTGCTAATGTAAGGTGTGTTTCTTGTAGCATCGCAAAGTGCAGGTGGCAGCCCTTGAGATAAGCATAAATGTGATAACGATCCTTGGAAGGAATAACATAAACCATAACATTGAACAGCCTAGAGGGATGAACCCCATCTCCCCAGGTCAGTGGACTCTTTAGTCCCCAGCCATAAATCCCCAACCTATAAACAATAATGAATAAAACTGAGTGAACAGTGAAACAAGTCCCCTTTTGGAGTGCAGGTGGGGCATGGGTCTTCTGCTGGCCAGGTTCTCCATGGCTTGGGCCGAAATCGTGGCCCTTAGTGTTGTGCCTGCCATTGAAGTCACAGTTTACAGTAATACGACATGCCCAGGCAGCCCTCCCCTCAAATTACAGTGCTATGCATGATCCCAGAAGAGTCCTCAAAGCAAATCATCAGCTGACCGTGGTGTAAGCTTCAGGCCATATCCAGTCCTGGTGTTCAAGGATCCAGAAGCACCTGTGTCTGAATCAGAGTCCAAGGTTGATTGAGTCATAGAAGAGCAAAAGGATTTGTGCCGTGATGTTAAGCCACCGCCCGTACCTGTTCAGTGGCTGCCTGTTCCTGGGTGGGATGTGTTCTAACTTTCCTGTGTTTTCTGCATCTTGCCCGGGATACCACCCGTTCATTGACTGCCTGTTTCTCCATGGTGGTGTGAGCCAGACCCTTCGTGTCGAACCAGGTCTACAAGTCCTTAGGTGCTGAAAAAATGTGGGAAGCCTCACCTTCTATCACGTTGAGCTTTGCTAGGAACAAGAGTGCATTTCTGATCTGCTGCTCTGGGAGGCGCTGTTTGACTTTCACTTAGGGGCCCCGGAGATGTTGGAGCTCAGCTATGAAATCAGGATATGCTGCAATCTCCACATTGTCATACTGCTAGGGGGCCTTTGTTCGAAATTGTTTCAGAATAAGGTCATGGTCCCAATAACGGAGGAAATGAGCGATAAGTGGTCATAGCGGCACTCCAGACGGTGGCAGCCTGCCGGGGATAAGGTGTGCCCTTTCTACAGAGAACAGTTTCAGGACCTTGCTGTCAAGGACAGTGGTCATCAGCCAGTTTTCAATGAAGAGTTCCACACATACATGGGTCTTCAGAGCACTCCGGAAAGCCTAGGAAATCGATGTTATTGAGCTGCGAGTGCCCTCCAGTGTCCTCTGCTCTGCGGTGTAATGAAGCCACCTCCTCCTGCATGATGCTCAGTTGTGTCTGCAAGTCCTTGACCATGGGGCTCATGGAGGTCAAGGCAGATTCTACATCATCCACATGGTCTGCCAGTTTATGATGGTCTGCTCTCAGGAGATTCATGTCCAAGGGGATTGCATCTCTCTTTGCCTTCAGTGAGGTTTAAGTGTCCAAGTTGGTATGAAGGACCGTCTTCAGCTGTGTGGAGTGCAAGGTGAGAGTGGTTTGGAAGTGTTGCAGAGCACCCACGGTCTGGTCAGTGGAGGCAGTGGGCAGCATGGTGTCGCAGGGGTCCATATTTGGACAAAGTGTGGCTTTCCCATCATGGACGTGGTGAGTTGAGGAGTGGTAAGTAAGGCACAGGAGGTGTGCCCGAGTCTGTGGTCCTACTACTTCTCCAGTGGCTCAGAAGTGAATAATGCAATCAGAAAAGTGAGCTGTGCCATCAGCACCCTCCCTCAGGATCTCACGGCATTGAAAGGATGATGTCCATGGAGCCAGTCATGGCTAAATGTGTGGTCCGGTCCCAGCTCAGACCTGTAAGGTGTCGCACTCACTTCGAGTGGGAATCCTCTGAGCAAGTGAGGGAAGGAGGGAAGCCCAACCTAGGATGGCCCCTGCTGGTCTATGACAGCGGACGATGCAGTAGCAGTGGAGCCCAGGCATTGCGGGGGCCTGCCTCTCTGTAGTAGTGGCCTCTCAGCTGTGTGAGTTCCACCGTGGTGGGCCCACCAATGTATAGTGTGGAGCAAGGAACCAACTAAAAAACCCCAGGCACCCCTACATTTCCAAAAAAACTATCTAGGTATGGCAATGAAGGAAAAATTTATTTTTTATTTTGTTCACTCTTTTGTAAATAACATTGTACAAAGACAAATATTTTTTCCTTATAATACAATTAAGTTACTATGTATCATTAAAACATGCTACTGACATGTTTAAATGATACATGGTAACATAATTGTATTATACAGAAAAAATATTTGTCTTTGTACACTATGATTTACAAAGGAGTGAACAAAATATATTTTTTCTGTTTCCTTAACTGCCATAACTATATAGTTTTTTGGAAATGTAGAGGCACCTGAAGCTTTTTGGATGGTTTCATGTTTTTTTGTCCGTGACCCAGGGCCCATATCAGTCACAGGGAATCCCTTTATTTAATATAGTGTGGAGCAAGGTCCAGGTTGTCGCTGCCTGTGTCTGATCATGCAAACTTTGCCAGAGGGAGCCCCCCCTCTCAAAGACGCCAGGGTGGGACAGATTCTACAAAGTTCAGGGGAGTTCAGCAGAGATCTGCTCCCTGACAGGTGACAATCAGGGCCCCCCACGCAGTCAGCACCACATAGGTTGGGGGGACAGACGCCCAGAGATTGTCTGGAGCCCCTTCATTCTTCAGGCCCAACAGACATACTCAGTGTCCCACTTGCACTTGCGGCATGCCGGGGTGTGCACTGATGCACCAATGTACGGCCTCCCACCAGTGTGGGGTGCTTCCAGGTCTCCTACAAATTTGGCACTCTGGCCGTCACTGCGGCAAGCCCCCAGGGCACTTCACTGCCTCCTTCAGAGCAGGTGGACTTTGCCTGAGCTCTCAGGTGCTGTGGTCACGTCTGCACATTCGGGGGGGGGGACACTTACGTTCTATGGCATCCTGCCCCCACAGGTACCTCTGGGTCTCATGACACCTGTTGTCCCCACATGCCAGGGCTACTTGGGCCTCATGCTGGGCACTGGGGGCATCTTCCGCGAAGTTGTTCCCGCTCCCTGTCGTGAACTTGCCGCTGACTCAGGCACCATTCTGCAGGCACACCGATAGTGCTGCTCTGGGCTGTCCTCATCTGAGGGACTGCGAGAGGCTTCAGGTGGCGATTACACTGCCAGTCCAGCAGCTTGAATTTTCAGTCCCCATGGCTCTCCGAGGTCGTGTCCGCACTGGAGGAGGGCTGTCTGAGCAGTGTATGGTAGCGGGAGGCCAGATGGCAATTATATAACAGGACAGGATTTAGGCCCGACACAGAGTTCTCTTAAGGAGCGTCTGATGCGACTGCCATCTTGGCCACACCCCCACCTTGCATTGCTTGTTAAATCTGACTTTAACATTGCATTGCCCTTGTGGCACCATGCGTGTTCCAAAAGCAATTCGATACTACAATAAATCTTGTCCCCTAGGCTTCACATGCCAGGCGTGGCACTTTTAAATTCATTGTAGCTGAACCAAGGGTAGTGAATATTTTAAAGTATGAAAAAAAATGAGTAAATGGATTAATGAGTAAACAAATGTCTGACAGAATGTGTAAATGAGCATATGAACAGAAGAAAAAAATAGCCCACGAATGGAATGATAACTCACTGAGTGAATGTTTACATTAATGAATATACGAATAATGACCACCCTTCGATCGTCTCTAAACGACATTGCAAAACTTCAGAAACAAATAAAACATTTTCGAGGGGCCAATACATGACCATGTGGAAAGCATGTCCACTCAGTCCATCTTGAAGGAAATCATTTTAAACATTGTATCACCCAGCAAATAGTTTTCTATGTTTTTAAAAAAAAAGCAGCTCAATATACTACAAAGGCAGACTAATATCATCCTTTTAGGTCTTGTTTCAAAGTTTAGCTGTGGCTTGACTGTATACGATCAACCGAAAAGAAGATTTCAGGAGCACTGCAGAGAGTCGATTTGGCACCTCTCACAAATTGGTGGTCAGGAGTATTTTTTTATTGGGCAGAAGTCGTGAGCTTCCATGAAAAATAGTGCTTCCCCTCCACGCAGCTGTGATTACTTTGTTTATCCAGCTGCCTGAGCCAGACACACAATGGCTTCTTTGACCTCCCCTTCCATCATTACTTTTAGACTTCAGAGTGCAGATTGTGTTTAAGAGTAGTATGGGATGCCCAGGACTAAACTAAACCACATGGATTTTTAAGTCTGGATTTGCAGCGCAGCTTTCTTCTGGTCTTATCCAATTAACAAAAAGAGCTTTCAGAGTACGACTGGGAGGGGGGCTTAGGATCCATCCACATGATGGTTCTCGTGAGTACAATATTTGTTTGGGCTGAAATTGTGCACTTCCACTAACTAGAGTGCTTGTTTTTCAGTTTATGGCTCATGTCAAAGCTTATACTCAATACAGGAGGACTGTATTGGCTATGGTGGTTAGCCAATAATCATGGCAACAGGCCTGAACTTTTTACCATGAAATGTTACGATAAAGGCGGCAGGGCTGACACATTTATTGTGAAAAGCATATGTTAAAGTCAATAGGCATTTATGAGTGGATTTTTTAACTTAACCAATTTCTGTTGATTTTCAATATAGCATCTCATAAGCAAGACATAGGCACGCATATTACAATTACAAAAAGATGGTATGTGTTCCCTTTTAGGGCCCTGCCACTGTATGACATCATGCTTATTTTGACGGTAGTAGTTGGTCCTAGGTTACAAACAAGTAAGTAAACAATGAGAACACTTAGGTCATAACAGACTTATATTCAAACATAAGTAGTTAAGAAGCAGTGTATTTGTTCGTCAGCCCTTAGAGTAAATCTCCCTTTCCAAATGCACACTTAAATGCAGTAGGGTAGTGCTATGTGCTTGCTGATCTGAAATTGTCCACGTATAGTATCAGCAGAAAGTGGGAGCTCCCTGTGAGGATAAAGTGGGCTAGTAGGATCACCAGTATGAGTGGATTGTTATTACTTGACAGTAAAGCATGCAGGTTGGTATTTCATGACAAGGAATCTAATAGCAGGCACAGGTTTTGGTGTTGGTTACCTTATGTGACAAACAGTGGCTATAGAAGATTTGTTCTGTAAGAATACTTCTAAAGCCCTCTTAGGAGAAATAGTATTTTGCTTTGACAACTATAATTTTGTATATATTTCTAATTTTATGACTCTATGCCTAATAGCTACCTTGTGTCAAAGCTTACATTCAAACTCACTACTACAGGAGTCACTTGCTAAAGTATCTGAATTAAAAGGAGGTGTAGCTTGAAAATCCAAACAAATCTGTGACGAAAGTTGAAAATCAGAACAATCTGACTTTGATGTGTGAAACTCTATTCTGTCCAAATCTGAGCCTGTTCCACTATGCTTGCTGAATAGGTATTTGAACTGGGACACAGAGGTTTATGACTGGGCCTATTGCAATCAACAGAATTATTGAACCAACTGACCAATCAAATTATTAGCAGCACACATCCCCTCACTTTGCAATGCAAATGATTTAGATTATTCTTCTGTCACCTACCCCAGGTTCCTTCTATTTCACTAACCTTTCCCAGCCAGTAAAAGAGCTACCTTAGAAACTCTCCCAATTCTGATCGGGTAAATAACATTTTGATTTCCCTTTGACATCTTTGTAAGGTTTTTTTATAAGATCCTACCTCCAGGACCATGTTCTTAAAATGTATTTCCCAATAAAGCATTTTTTGCTGAAGCTTGTTTCTTGAGAAACCTTTAACACATTCACCCCCCCCCCCTCACTCTACAACCACCTCTTATTGATTCAGAAATCTTCAACCACTGAGGGAAACGCCTAGTTTTAAGCTGTCTACCCTTAACAACTTAAATGGCAACACCCAGAGGTATAATCAGGAGTTATAACATAGGTAAATATTTTTTGTCTAAAAAATTATTTTCCATCTAGACAAGATGATCAGTCTGTCTGAATCCTTTCTTTAAAAAATCAATATGCCCTCTCAAAAACATCATTCGAGGCAGGACAGCATAATGTGACTTGTAAATGCTTAATTTAACACATGGTTTCAAATTCACACATAGAAACAAAATGTGTGCCATTATTTGTGACAACTTCCTTCGGAGACTCTGCTAAAGAAAACATATCAGCTAGAAACTTGATCACATTTTCTGTGCTCGCAGATTCAACAAATGAAAAGTAAATCAATTTAGAATAATATTCGACTAGTAAAATTGTATATTTCATCTCACTCTCACATAGTAGCAGACTGTAAGGCCCTGAAAAGTCCATTGTATGTTTTCCCATAGTGCACCTGGTAGAGACAAAGGCTGCAATGTTTTTTCCTTGGTCTTCTAATGCTTATCAGAAAATAAACACTCACAATTGTTGTTCACAATACTCACAACCTGCACTTCTATCGAAGGCACCCAGTAATATTGTTTATATTCTTATATTTACCTATTAACCTAAAAGTCCTGCATGAGCAATCTTAATCAAATCATTCGTTAATGATACAAGAAGAAGAAAATGCCCATGCCTCTTGACCATGCATTTTATACCAGAGAAAATTCAGCTGAAACCTACGTGTAAGTTCTCAATTGACTTCTCAGAAATTGTTCTTCAAGCTAACCATTCCTGGCGTACTTCATACTCTCATGCAATAGCACATCATCCACATATGCAGATCCATATAAGCAGCATGCCACTGGACCTCAGTTACTCTGTCACCACACTCATGGCCTTGGTCCACTGCTGCCACAAAACATTGTGTCATCCAACACATCTTCATTGATATCCCCAACAGCAATAGCATGCCAGTCCTTTCCCCCTGGCATGTATTTAATCGCAAAAATGCATTCTTTGAGCTTTGATCATAGCCTCACTAACCTGGCTGAGGCCTTAGCAATTCCACTGTCATTTAAAAGGTATGCCAAATGCTTGTGAGCTATGTATACTTTGAAATATGCAACCCATACATGTTTTTTAAACTTCTCAACTTGCTTTACTGTGGGGACACACGTTTTGCCTTATGCAAATGGTCAGGGCAAGAGCTTCCCCAATCATTGTTTTTCCTTTTACAAGCAGTTGATCCACTGGTGCATTCCATTCAAACTTTGTGCCGTTTTCAATAAAAGTCTAAGTGGCTGAACAATTAGGGCATAACCATGCACAAAACGATTATAATACTAATTTAATCCCAAAAATGAGCACATCCTTAGCTTTAGGAGGTGGTGCTTCCAGAATGGCTTGAATGAGACAACGTATGGGTTTAATACCAGCAGAAGTAACGCTATGACCAGGTTAGTCAAGTTCTTGACTAAATCAAATACATTTGTTGGGCCTTACAGTCATACCTCTGACATTAAGTTCAGAAATCACACATTCCGGGATCATATTATGTTCCTTAGGGCTCTCCGCAAGAATTAAGATAGCATTCTGATACTCTTGTATGCTAGCATGTTACCAAACTAGTTGTCCATTATCTTTTGGAATATACTTGCCACTGAGGGAAGACCAAACAGCAAACACAAATACTTAAAAGGTGTGACAAACGTAGTCAGTTCCTGTGACTCTACAGTAAGGGGAATTTGATGGTACACTGAGTGCAAGTTGATAAGAGATAATAATTTTAATCTACCCAAATCTGCCTGCATATCTTGAATCTTGGCAATAGACGACAATTCAGAAAGATATTTCCTGTTGAGAATACAATGGTCAGCATGCAGGCTAATTTCGCTCAACCTCTTTTGGACAATCACAATGAGAGACACCCATTGTGAAAAATTTGTAATTTGAATAATACCTTGAAAGCATAGACTACCTAATACAGTTTTAAGTTCATTTCTAACACTCAGAGGAACAGAATGAAGCTTTTGAACAAAAGATGCTGCCTGAGGTTTAAGCCTGATGTGGTGAATGAATTTCTTCACAACACCCACACTATTTTGAAAATCTTCATGATAATCAAAATCTTCACAACACCACGTGAGTCAGAGTATGAAACGTACGCAACACACAAAATGGGCATCTCACCTAACATAACAGGGTTCTCAACCCCTAGTTTCATAAGCAAACCCATTTTTGTCAAATCCTGCCAACCAACAATGTTTCTGCCCTTAGTGGCCACATGAACTTTAGTGGTCATCCTCTTGCCAAGACACTCCGGCATACTTACGAACAAACCAAACATATCACTATCAGGATCACTGAAGACCTTAGGATTGATATCAGAGTCTGATAAGGCAAATTCCTTACCCCAGTGATCCCATAAGGTCATATCAGTTAGGAATAGTTATTGGAAAACCTAGGTTAACCATTACTTGCAAAGCAAAATCATCCACATGCATCTCACAGAGAGAACCTTTGACCAGCAACACACTTGAGCTAGAAGTAGCTTCCAAATTCAAAATCAATTTGATATATTTTACTCAATACCTGTCCATAACAACATCCACTTTGTGGATCCTAATTGGACTGTTATTACTTTTACAGACAACCCGAAAATGTCCATACATCTTTCAAAGACTTCAACGTTTGCCCTGGGTGGGACAGTTTCGGCTATTACCCTTATGAGATATTGAGCCACACCATGCTAGTGCAGTGTGTCTTTTTATGCAAATTAGTTCTTCACACAAATTAAATTGCCATGGAGCTGTAAACCATATCTAAGTTTGCCTCCTGTACCCTTGCTTCACACAGAGACACACACTTCACACACAGGCCCACCAATGATTGTGTGGCAAGACATACAATATGTGTATGACCAGGAAGCATGTGATATACAAGGCTGACACTGGCACACACAGGCTTGCACCCTTGAAACGTATGACCGGGTTGCCATCATTAGGTCATATGTGGAGTTTAAAGCCAAGACTCACCCGCTCTTAAAAATAAGTTCACCATCAATATGGAGAAAAGTGGCAGTCGGTAGAGTTTTCCAGATAAGGCTGCCAGCTCCTGGATATCCTGGGCCAGGACCAACTGGAGGGTCCAAACAACGTCTATGGGCTTTGTGATCCTTTGGTAGTTGCCAAGATGTGATAAACAGGAATTACAGGAATATGTGTCCTTTTCAAGTCTTTATTCTGAATAATTGATGACATGAGGTCAGACCAATAAATGGAGGTTTTGACTGTTGGCACAGTTAGCTGGGACACTTGTCACTATGTATAACGCAAGTAATTTCTAGTTAATTGAAAACCTTGAACCACTGTTACTCAGTTCTTGAAATGAAAACATAAAAGTGCAGGTACTCAATAAGCTGGAGTAAGAGTACCAGTTCTCTGCCATTACAATAATTGGGCAGGTGCTGAGAAGTACAGGTACCCTTCCTTTCAAATTAAAAAAGTGCAGGTACGCAATACCTAACAGTACCTAGCAATTTAAAGCACTGTTGCTACTAAAGGAGTATACAGTGTCACATTGCCTGGTTCAACAGCACCGGTGTATCGTGCCCAGCTGAAAAAGTCACGTGTCAGGGCATAAGGCAGGACTGCGATCATGAGGTAACCGCTGCTTGTCTGGAATGGTGAGTTAATTACTAAACAGCTTCGATAGTGCTGCGTGTAGTCCCATTTGGCATTTGAAGGCGTTTTTTGTCAGAACGTTGGTAAATGAACTGAGCCGACATCCTGGGGATTGACTGACTTTGCAGGCGATAATTTCTGGAGCTGCTTTTAGACAAAGGACGTACACAACGCTCAATATGTCCACATTGCGCACCATGAAATTGTATTGTGGTTCAAATACACGCGCTCCATGTGGGATCTGCGATCATCTTCGTTGACTAACGAGCCAATGTTCTTTCATTCTGCCTCTACACAGCACGGAGACCTCCAGGCCGACACCTACCCCCTCATAGAACGAACATTCTTTACAGTTACTCCCTAGTGATTGCATCTTCCATACAAAATATGTTTGGCAGTAAAGAAAGGCTGGAAAGCCCTCGACCTCTGCCTTTCATCGAGCACAATCGCACACTACCACCACCCCCTAACAAAGCTTGGAAAGGAGAAAAGGCACTTCAATACCATTGCTCAGCGAAACTGCAAAGCTTTTAAGCCGCAGAACCGGAGACGACAACACACAGCGCCAAGAAATTACTGCAACAGAATGGAATCTGCCTCATTAAGGAAAGTCCATTTTTATCAGGGTCCTCTTAGCTGACTTTTCAAGATGACATATTGTTTTGTGCAGGACTCAAAAGGCCTGCCTTTTGCTTTGGCTGGCAAGCAGGCCTCCATTGTGTCTCTGCTCAGGGATAGGTGCCCTATGCAAAACAAGTTCAAAGTAGAAGTGGGGCCTTTAAAGAAACAGTCCACTAATCTGCAGGCAGGGGTCTCGAGTGCATTATTGTAATTAACAAGCAATTTAAATGGCATTAACAAGATCCCCTCCCTTGGGGGAATTTCCATTTGCATCGTTCCATTGAACCATACGCTAATTGCATATTTTCTATGGAGGATATGATGAGGTATGATTAGAATAATAATGCCTCGTTTATACACATGTGCCCAACGTTATTGAAGCAAGAGATGAGATTTTGTTTTTTAATCCCATGTTTTAGTGATGGCTGCCAATTACTTTCAAATCCATAATTATCAAACCATCTCTCTGACATAATGAATCCAGGAGTTTCTGGTCGAAGAATATTTGGAACAAAGTAAACAATGCTCTATGGTTTGTTGTTGAACTTTTTAATGTATTTTAGCCCTGCAGTAGAAACAACACGATAACACAATAAGTTAATCAGGTTGGTTACAGTGTCCTTTCCACTGCGGGGGGCCGGGTTTGGTTTGAGTGTGTGTGTGTGTGTGTGTGTGTGTGTGTGTGTGTGTGTGTGTGAGGGGGGAGGGGCGGATAAAGGGAAATAAATGGTGTAGAAGTCGCACCCTGCCTTGCCACTTCTGTACAGAGCCAAACTGTGCAAATTCACCAGAATAAGCATCGAAATATCTCACTGTTGGCACTAGACAATTGACTTTTCCTCGCCCCATTTTATAGATGTTACACACTCTCTTACCACAACAGAGTTCCCATGTCACACATTTTTAACCCATTTATAAATTAAATTTCCTAATTTTAAAACTCTTCTTAAGTAGGTGATTGGTAGAATAAAGAGTATTGTAATAATAATTTGCGTTATGCGACTCTTGCTGCTACATTTTTGCCACTCCATAACACTGAAAATAATGTCTTGACTAGTTAGGATAATCCTACTGGACACAGTTGCCTGTTACATTCATTATACGCACCAGGCATCCTGCCTCCATGACATACCTTTGAAGCCCTTGGCTTCACCATAGAGCTCTCTCTTTCGTTCACTTCGTTCACTTGCCTGGGCATAGGCCCTCCCTTGCTGACTCTAATAATAGCCTGGAAGTTCATGAGCACTTCCTGCACAGCCCCAACAATTCACGCACGCGCCAACCACTTCCGGCAAGTGGTAGGTAAAGTAAAACATTTTCTAGTTTACGCGTCAAGAATTTTCAATTCTATTAAGGACACGGAGGCAAGGATTATGTTATCTCTTTCTTTACTGACCCAAATACAGCAACCAATGAAAATACAGAAAAAACATTAACTACACATCCCATGATGCCCAGACTAGTGTCACATGGTTCAATCACCTCCAGTGCCCTCTGTCCATAAAAGCTATGACCCTCCATGTCACTTCCTCTTTCTTTGTCCAAATCCGACAATTTTGAACTTCTGAAACGAAACTTCTTACATAGTCGAAGAGCCCTTGGTCCTCAGACTCATAAGTGTAACTTGACTCTAGCTCAACTGGAACCAAGTCCTTTAAACTGAACCGGATAACAGATCCGAATAACGATGCTATCCAAGGAATATCACGAGTACTTCATGTAGTCTTCTGATCAGAACCTAGGAAATATACACTAGTCAAAGGTAATATCACGTAATTTATTATATCAATAATACTTTAAAACCATACAAAATCTCAGGGCGGGTAAATACAACATTGACATATAATCAATATATTAAGAAAACATTTTACTCAAATAGTACTATTTCAATGGGAGTGATAATCCTCGCCTCCGTGTCCTTAATAGAATTGAAAATTCTTGATGCGTAAGCTAGAAAATCTTTTATTTTATTTCAGGACCGGAGGCTCAGATTATGCTTGTTTAAAGCTGACTAATACCTACAGAAGCAACATCTACCACAGGTTTATGATAACATTTTCGAAATGTAGACTCAGAAGACCAATCAGCTGCCTTTCTAATGTCCTCCAGACGAGAACCTAATTCATACGTCTTGGAGGCCATAGCTTCTCTAACTGAATGTGCTCCAAATTGGTTGGTATCTATCCCTGCTTCACCCATTAACCATTTAATCCATTGAGCTAGTGTGGCTGACGAAACTGGTTTGAAAGGTTTTTGTAAAGAAATAAGCAACTGACCATTAGAATCTTGTCTGAATTCGTCTGTAACCACCTCATATTCCTTCAAGCATTGAACTACACAGAGTTTGGCATTATCCAAAAACATTGGGTATGATACTGACCTGCAATTAATTTTTGTCCGTCTGGTAATTGTAAACGTAACACCTTCAGGAGTGTAAACCCTACCAGCTAAGTCCAAGGCTTTGACATCTGAGACTCTCTTACAAGAGATCAGGCATAATAATATTGTCAATTTTGCAGAAATCTGCTTATGAGACAGACATCTATTGGATGGCCAGGAATCTAACAATCTCAAAATAATGTTCATGTCCCATAACACTGAGTATCTGGTTTGAGGAGGATTAGATAAGCGAATACCTCTAATGAACTTACAAATAAGAGGATGTTCCCCCGTAGGCTTGCCCTCAACATGAACATTACCCGCTGAAATTGCAGATCTAAAATTATTGATGGTTCTATAGGCTAAGCCTGAACTTCCTAATTCTGCCAGAAAGTTTACTATCATTTCAACACCTGACTCCACGGGATTAATACTCTGTCTAGCACATCAACCACTCCATTTGTGCCATGTAGAGGCGTATCTTTTACGAGTGCCTGTCGCCCAAGCTTGCTTGATGAAATCACAGCTTGCTGCAAAATTCCTGGGGGATTCCATCTTGTCCTGAAACCCTCCAAGCCATCAATGTTAGTTTTCCTGAAATGATCATTGGATGTTGATGGTTCTCCGGATTCAAGAGAAGATCTGGACGTGGGGGAATGAGAAGAGGGGGAGCACAAGCTAACTGTAGAGCAAGTGGGAACCAAGGCTGAGCTCTCCAAAAGGGAGTCACTAATATGATCTCTGCTTTCTGACACCTTATCTGAGAGAGAACTCTGGGGATCATTAGAAATGGAGGAAATGCAAACCCCCGAAATCATGACCAGTCCTGAAGGAAGGCATCTGTCGCCAGTGCCAGAGGATGTGGCCGCCAACTGAAGAAATTTAGGATCTGGGTACTGAGCCGAGAGGCAAATAGGTCCACTTCGCATGGGCCCCACACTTTGATTATCTGTAAGAAAATTACTGGATCTAGCCTCCAGTCACTGGAATCCGTTAAATATCTGGAGTTCCAGTCCGCTATTGTGTTCTGATCGCCTAGGAGATATTCTGCCAGGACAATCAGACGATGATTGAGACAATAATGCCAGAACTCCTTAGCTATCTCCGCCAGGATTCTGGATTTCGTCCGCCCTAACTTGTTGATGTACTTCACTGCTGAGATGTTGTCCATTCTGAACAGTATACAGCAATCTGTTTTCTGAGGGGAAAGGCTCCTTATGGCAAATGAGCCTGCTGGAAGCTCTAGACAATTGATATGCAGAGTCTGTTCCCAAGTCGACCATCGACCACCGGTTACTAAGGAGCTGCAGCGAGCTCCCCACCCCCAACGGCTGGCGTCAGATTCGATCACTATTTCCGGAAGGGAACCGAATATCGCTCTGCCGTTCCAAGCTTCCATGTGTTGAAGCCACCAACGAATCTCTGCCTTTACTTCGTTGGTCAGGGGAATCATCTCCGAGTAGCTCAGGCCCTGTTGTAAATGTCTGGTCTTGAGTCTTTGTAAGGCCCGATAATGTAGGGAGGCTGGGAAGATTGCCTGAATCCAAGAGGCCAAAAGGCTCACTATTCTGGCAATGTTCCTCAATGATATCATCTGATTGTATAGAGCAGATCTCAATTCTCTCTTAATACTCTGAATTTTCTGAGACGGGAGAATCAGTTGCAAGCGGACAGAATCTATCTTGAACCCTAGAAAGTCTATCACTTGGGAGGGTTCCAATAATGACTTCTGCACATTGATAAGGAAACCCAAATCCTGCAGAATACTGATGGTCCATTCCAGATGAGTCCTGAGTGTTTGAGGGTTCTGTGCCATCAACAGAATGTCGTCCAGATATATTATCAAGCGGACTCCCTTGGTCCTCAGCCATTCCATCACTGGTCTCAACAGTTTTGTGAAGCACCAAGGGGCTGACGAGAGACCAAAGGGAAGCGCATTGAATTCTAGGCAATGTCCCTTCTAAAGGAACTGTAGGAACCGCCTGTGAGGGGGGTAAATGGGGACCGAAAGATAACCATCCTTCAGGTCTAGACGGACCATCCAATCTCCTTCTAACAGGATGTCTCTCAACATGTGGATTCCTTCCATCTTGAAGTGTCTGTATAATATCCAGTAGTTTAAATCCTTTAGATTCAACACTAGACGATGGCCTCCACCTTTTTTGTCTATGACAAATATGGGGCTGAGGAAGCCTGAAGGATGGGGGGATGAGAAACTCACTGCACCTTTGTCTAACAAAGCCTGAACCTCTATGTCTATAAAGGTCTGATCTGCGAGGGAAAAAGACATATGAGTTGGATGGGTTAGTTGAGTCGGAGTTCCGATGAATTCCAGATGAAACCCTAAAACTGTTTGAAGAATCCAGGTATCCCCTGAAATCTTTTTCCAGTTTTCCAGAAATAGCCCCACTCTGCACCCAAGACGCACCTGAGAATAATGAATAATGCTCACATGAATAACTGGCTTCCTGGATTGCTCCTTATTGGCCTCTACAGGGACCTCTTTGATATTGGGGATGGCCTCCTCTATTGCGAGTGGGGTAAAAGGTAGTGTCCGTTTGGTCATTATATCAACCTACTCTTCCTCTTGGATAATAGTTTTGAGGACTCTAGAAGGATCCTCGGCCGGGCATACGTCCTCCGAAACGTCCGGCCCTGGCAAAAAGCTTCTTTTAAACACTTTTTTAAGCGACATTTGCGCTTTGTCCAAGGATGAAAAAGTGGAGCAGAATTTGGCCAATTCCTTGATAAAGGATGAACCAAACAGAAGGCCATCTGCAGAACCAGCTTCAGAACTGGCAAGATCCGTTAACTTAGGATCAATCCTCGTGAGGATCGACTTTCATTGTTCTGATTATATAGCGCAATTTGCATTGCCTAAAAAACACAGGGACCACTGGGCCCAACCAATCAGGACATCTGTGTCCACAGGAGTACCCGATTCTTTGGCCTGAAATGCCATATCAAGGATCTTTGCCAGGGGGCCTGTGGTGTCAATTAATTTGTCCTGGCATAAGCACCAGGATCTATCTAGACCCTTCTTAGGGTCTTTGCCAAACATTTTCATGATTGTGACAATCGTAGGGTCTATGTCTGGGGTGTCCGAAACTTTCTGGTCCAAGTCCGGTCTGGGGCATTCCGCTCTAAGGCGTGACCGAACCTCCTTATCAAAACTCTTCCTGATATTGTCGTGGACATACTGCGCCACTTTTGAAGAGGGGGTCCAATTGGAGGCTCTTGGGTGGACAATCTCCGTCGGGTCGAAATCTAGGGCTCTAGGGGTGGATGCCTGTGTTTTAGGCTTTTTACTGGGACCCGGAGTATCAGGGTCACCAGAGTGAGTGGAAGAGGAGTCAGAATCATTAGAGGATTGGGAAGCAATCATGTCTTTTTTAGAGCTGTAGTTGTGCTCAGCATCACGTTTTTTACGTAATTTATTAAATGCTTCTTCAGGTAAACCACCAGAAGTCTCCTCCCTTCCCTCTAGGTCTTTAGACTTTGATTTGCCTTTCGACTTTTTCTGATTTAGAGAAGGATGTTGATCGTGAATCCAACCCTGGGATCTGGCATAGTCGATGAGTTGCCCTGGGAAGGGACTTAAAGCTCTCACCAGGGCGTTGTTGACAGACTGTTGGACCCTATTGTCGAGGGCTTCAACAAGGTTAACCTCGAGCTGATTACCCAGCTCCTCAGGGTAATATCCTGCTTCATTCTCACTCCAATGAGCCATCAAATTTGCTTCAAAATAAATATAATATTGAATAGGGTGAGTGCAAAAACCCCTGCCAGGCACTATGAGCCAAATAGAACGTGGAGGGAGCAGCCTGGTGAAGGCACTCTAGGTAGAAACCTCAAATGTTTTACAGCCCAAACTCTATGAATATAAGCTGGGCATCAGGAAGCCAAAAAATCTTCAAAAAGGGGAGAATAAAACGGGGTACAGCTTTTCCACGTGTCCGCTATCGAGCCGATCTGTCAGGAAACTGAAACTGACAAGATCGGCTCGATGCGAGCACGCAAAGTGCTTTAGTAGAAATAAAAAGGGGACTACACGAGCACCGTGTAGATTGCTTCCGCTCCCGCTCCACAGGGGCTAAAGATCAAAGTAATGGCCGAAGGCAAGTAGAACGCTCAAGGCGTTTACACAAAAGCAATGAAGTGCATGAAATCGGGTCGCTACAAAATCAACAATGAACAAAACCATACGCATAGAATACATCAAGCAAATCAGAGTAAATATAAAAGTCACTTATCTGCTGCAGAGCAGCAAAGAAAGAGGAAGTGACATGGAGGGTCATAGCTTTCATGGACAGAGGGCACGGGAGGTGATTGGACAATGTGACACTAGTCTGGGCATCATGGGATGTGTAGTTAATGTTTTTTCTGTATTTTCATTGGCTGCTGTATTTGGGTCAGTAAACAAGGAGATAGCATAAGCTGAGCCTCCGGTCCTGAAATAGAATTATGAATGTAATAAGGAAGAGGAGGCTAGGCATCTCCCACCGGTTTACGGCGTCTGCAGGACAGGCGAAGAACAGCCCCTCCATTTCATATACATAGGCACGGAAGAGTAAAGCACCTTGTTTACGATTAGGGCTCCCGGTTTCATGGTAGTTTTTTTTTTTTTTACATTTCCGTCTGTATTTATCTGTATTTATCTGTATTTATCCATATTTATTTTTTGGTCATCTTATTGGTATTTATCCATAATTTGTGTTTTGAGAGTAAATGGAGTCGTAAAATGGTATGTTTCCACATTTATTTAACTCCTAGACATGCACTCATACATGGAAGCTTGTTCCGTTTTAGCAAATTAAGCAGCCATATATAACAAAACACTACACCCATATGTTCATATTAACTTTATACTACAAATATATGTTAACATATGTCTATATTTAATCAAATTTGATCATGTTTCATAACTCCCTGTCTGTCTGCTCAGCTTTTGCTTGCAATTTATGAAAGGAAGTATGAAGGGTCTTTTACAAAAAGCCTAATTTTCTGCATTTTTATGCTTTTAAAAATAAATACAGGCAGGAAATACACTATTTTCTGTCTGTATTTATCTGTAAAAATCAGTAAAAACTGAAAAATGGGAGCCTTAATTACGATAGCTGTGGCTGATTTCACAGTATGTTTAAAGAACCTAAGGTTAACACAAAGAGCTTCACACAAATGGAAATCAGCAGTGCACCCTAAAGTAATACGAAAAGGCCTTCCTAATGTCTAGTCCTAGCAAGAACAAATCATCACCCACCAGTGTGGGAAGGACCACCCCCTATCCAGCTGGAAGCCAGAAAGCACGAGGAACAGAGAGTCAAACCCTTTGGAAGGAGAGACAGGAAAGGAGCATTTCACACCATACCCCCCAAATTCTACAAAGAATAATTTTCAATCAGAAAAACCAAGGAGTAGAAAAGAATGACCAAGGGATCTGGTGAAGAAACACAAAAGGTGGCTTTCTCCACACCCACAGAAAGAAGGGAAAGTCACATAGAGTAACAAGGACTGATACAGACAGAGTAAAGTTAAACAAAACTTAGAAAATCGAAAAACCAAGGGATCCAGAACCTCCAACTCTTTCAGGGGTCACGAAAGGTGTCACTAGTGAATGCTGACCCTTAATATAACCACTCCAGAAATAAATCCAGAAAGCTGAGAGTACAGCAGGCCAGAACCTAGTTAGATTTCCTTAGAGTCTGTAGATGTGGGCACAGCCATGATTCTGCAAATATAGAGCAGCAATCTTGGGCCCAAAGGGTAATACAATGAATTGTGAGTGCTTGCTACACAAGTTCAAACAGAACTACTTCAGGTAAAACCTCCAAATGGGCACATAGAACTAGCTGTCTTGATGATCAATAGAGGGTAAAATTAGTAAGGTTGCACCATAGGAATCACATGTTGCACAATATCATTTTAGAGCATGAGATTTTGGATCCAAAAGTTCAGGTTGTTGAGATCCAACACCATGAATCACTAGTAACATTTGGTACCACTAAGATTACTTGGGAGAATCCATAGCTTCTCTCTTGCTACAAACCCAGGACTAGAGTCCTCTTGTCAAAACAAAATCAAATCAGGGTTTATAGAGCACAGCTACTCACCCCTAAGGGTCTCAAGGCGCTGAGGGGGTTTGTCCTCTAAGGGGGTTTGTCATCTCAGCTTCAGTTGTCCACCAGTTCCGGAATGCTGGCCTCCAGGGATTGCCACCTGACTGGATCCCTGTGAATAGCAGTGTTTACCGAGGGGGATAGGACTCTGAAAACTATGTGATAGCCTCTAGAAATTATAAACGATGCAAACATGCCTCTGGCAGTAGGGTCAACATGCAGTCAGGAATGAGGCTGATGATTTTGCAGTGAAGGCAGAGAAAAAAAACTGTCCCCTTGGGACCAAAAGGCTTACAAAAGAGGACATACACATGACCTAGGGACAGACACCTCGACTCATGCACAGCAAGTGCAGTCTTACCAGAGAGACCCAAACAGAGAAGACCTAGTCATTCAGCCCCCCCAAACCACTAACTGCAGACAAGATATCTGAATAACAAACATCATTGGCGAGCAAAGAAGCCTGGGAACTACAAGCAAAAGCAACATTGGAGCCACAGTCATCTTTAGCAACAAGAAAACAAACTCTTGTGAGTCTAGTACGGCAGCACAAAAAGAATCTCTATTTTCTTCTGCCAGACCATGTGCAGAATATAAGGGATCAAAAGAAATGGGAAATGGGGGTACGGCCTACAAGTGACCTTCGGCCAAAGAGACACCACTCACCCACCCCCCCACCAAAAAAACCTGAAATCCAATAGAGAAGCAGGGAACAACTCTGTTGAACCTCCTGGCAAGCAAGTCCAAAGTCAGATGACCGCAAGGTCAGATGAGCGCAATATCATCATAAGACTTTCCTTGAGATGCATAAATCTTGGGACAAAGGGAGCACAAGGCTGAGATTATCTGCTACAAGATTGTTCACATTCCTCAGGTGCACAACCAGAAGATAAAGGACAGACTGATCAGCCCAAAGGGAGGATCCACCCCACCACTGCTAGGCTCCTAAAGTACACCTCGCATCCACACTCGGATGGTGGACTTAAAACTGGCAAAGGTATTGTCTGTCCAAAACAGGGCAGTCTTTCAGGAAAGGAGCATAAGCCGAGTCACCACTGAACAGCCTTCAGTTTCACTGAAGTAGGAAGACCGACTCCTCCAGTTTGTTGAAAACTATGCCCCATTCAGCAGCACAGGCAATAGTAATGATAATGGAAGGAGCAGGAGACAATCAATGACATCCCTCACACACCAGAGATGCAGCCACCACCACAGCTGAAGACTCTCAGGAATCCCCACAAAATGATGCTTTTCTGAATATGGGCAGTAGGAAGCCAGCAGATAATGCACCAAAGGCTACAGATAGTTGCAAGCTTAGGGGACAAGGAAGAGCATATAAGCCATGTGACACTGCACCCTCAGCCAATAACTTATTTAGACCATGCCAGTGCCAAAAAGGGCTGACAACCTAGACTGAAGATCTAGGATCCGTAGTTCTTCTAGAAAAACCATATGCAGGTGTATGTGAAAATCTGCCCCAATAAACTCTAGAAAGTGGGATGGAAACACATTCAAATTCCTCAAACTAATAAAAATATGTGATGGAGAAGCAACAGCAAATCCTCTACATGAGAAGCTTCAAAAGATGCAACAAGTGGACGTGAACCAACCAGTTATCTAAATAGAGGCGAACCATGATGGTATACACATGTAACAAACCTTCTGGAGTAGTAAGTACCTTTTTTAAGATCCTGGAAGGAGACTTGAGTCCAAAGGCCTTCAAATGGACACATGATACTAACTGGATTGATAATCAATAGAGGGCAAAATTAGTGAGGGTGCAGCACAGGAATCACATGTTGCAAAATATCATTTTTGAGCATGAGATTTGGGATCCATAAGTTTAGGTTGTCAAGATCCAACATCATGAACCACTAGTAATCTTTGGTACCACTAAGATACTTAGTAGAATCCACAGTCTCTCAATTTCTGTAGAACCAGCACCAGAACCCTCTTGTACACTAGTTCTGGAACACCAGTCTCCAGGGTTTGCCACCTGACTGGATCCCTGTAAATAGCAGTGATCAATGAGGGGCATAGAACTCTGAACACTATCTGATAGCCTTTGGAAATAATGCACAATGCAACCTCTGGAAGTGGGGTCGACAGTTAGTCAGGAATGAGGCTGCTGCTGCACTGAAGCCACGGATTAAGATCTGTCGCCTTGGGATCAGAAGGGTTATAGAAGAGGACATAAAACTTGGAAAAGGAGGGGCACCTAGACGAGGAACCAGGCTCCTCAGGCATGAAAAGGCAGTCTTGGGCTGTCCCTGGAATGGGAACCAAATGTACAGTTCCCAAAGACCTTCTGAACCTTGTCATTTAAGTAATTGCTAAGTAACATCTGACCATAAAATGGTATATAAGATAACAGCCTGTTGTAGCCACTATCTGGAACCACAGTAATGAAGCAGTACATTTTATTTAGCACACAAATGTTAATACACCTGGATCTCTTGTTATTGGACAGAGAGGTCAATCCCACCTTCTGGCTTTGTAGATTAACCCACTTCCTGAATATAACTCCGAACGGTAAAAATAACTTATCTGAAAGGGAAGGGTTACACTAATTCCAAAAAGCTGTGTGTTAAAAGTCTTGGACTGGTCTCTGAGTTATGGGATGAAGGGGGTGAGACCCACTGCTATCAATAGTGATCCGTGGGGTCTGAATGGCCCGTTTGCAACAACTTACAGCCCTGAAGGTGTTTTCGTCTGTGGCCCGGTGGCTGAAGAGGCATTTGTCACCCAGGGACTGTCATAGCAGACTGGGCCACACAGCCTTGTGACTTGTTCCTGGAGAAGCTGCTTTGAGGGCTGTGGCGCACCTTGCTCCTTGCTTCTCCCCCAGATTGGCTGAAGGGACCGTTGCCCACCTTGGCACTGCACTGTAGATGGAGGAGGCATAACATCACACATTCCAGCGGGCTGGACATATTGCAGGAGTGGTGTCTCCCACTTCTACTTTGTGTGGTGGACCAACCTCCTGTTTTAGTGGTTCTCATCTTGAGGAGCCTACAAGTGGACTGCAGCCTCCCCCTCCCTCGACCAGAGACTGCCCTGGAAGACTGGTGCCCACTTGGACCCATGGCTGTGGGGAGAGGTGGATCACTGGTTATAGTGGCTGGTAGTAATATTGGAGGACTGCTCTTTGTGTTGAGTGCCCACGGTTGGGAGTGAGACATCTGCAGAGACTGGGAGGCCCTTTCTCTACCCCATCCCCTTTTTTCTGAACTTCCAGCTCTACTGGGGCACTTTTTGGGGCTAGCCTCATACTGTGGAAGTAGGCTTCCCCAAAATAGGGGGGAAGAGATCCAGATGGGAAGGGATTTACTCTGGCAGCAGATGGAATTGAATATTTGTTTGTGAGCCCACCCCCTCCCCTTGCATAGATAAACTCCTCTTGGCTCGCACAAAGACTAGAGTTTTGATTCTGTAGCTGGACTGTTGACAGAGACCTGGTAGAAGATTGCAGATGTTGTGTTGCGTCACATGTAGGCTTATGCTGTTGAGAACCGTTACCTATCTAGTTCTGCTTAGACTGTTCGTGCCCCCTTTTTAGTACGGTTGAGGTAGACATGGGTGTGGTGGTTCTCCTCCTGTGTTGCCGCTGTACAATACCCTCTTCATTTGCTGATGCGGCTGCTGTCATTGTGCTCAAGATACAGTTTACATCTTGCATGTAGTAGGGGGCACAAGAGACTACGCCAGCACTCTTTCTGCCAATACATTTCAGAGGATAGACCCCCATCTCTGCCTCATCCAACGCACATTGACCTGATGGCCACTGAGCTGGTGGGGGCTGATGGGTACTCCTCTGCCTCCCTCCTGATAAAATGAACAAAATTCTAGCGGCCATCGCAGTCTAGAGAGGCTTTTCAGGCTAAATTTGACTCTTTCACAGTGACTTGGCGATTCTTTGTGAACACCATCAGTTGTCGGAAGAGGTCAATGCAAATACGCAAGCTATTGCGGAGTCCCATACATCTAAGTGTGCAGTTTTTGAACAAGCGCAATCAATCATGGAGCATTGTCGCATAGCGGAAAGAAAAGTCAATGATGCGGAAGGGCTCTCCCATTGTAATAATATCCGCATCATAGGCCTACTGCACGATATGGAGGAAATGGATCCCATAACCTTCTTGGAATGCTGGCTGATGCAAGATGCTGCCCCTGCTTCACTCTCCCCTCACTTTGCAATTGAGTGGGTACCTACGGTCCCTGCCCAGTGCCCACCTCCGGGCGTCCCACCTAGGCCCCTGATGGTGAGACTATTGAATTATCCAGAACAAGATGTGACCCTAGCAGTGGCCCGACCTAAGGCACCAGTCACTATGACAACGCAAAGTAATGTTTTCTTGGACTATACATTGGCGGTGCAGTACCAGAGAGCTTCCTATCTTCAGGTTAAGAAGAAACTGTGAAGTGTTGGACTCAAAGTGCACTAATATTCCCTAAATTATGGGTTCCCAATGGGCGGTGCACCCATTTTTTTACTCAACCTGAGAAGGCATGGGACTAGGTGGAAACATTTACAAATCAGGCTAGTAGTCACTTCCCACCCCCACTCCCTCTGCCTCTAACATGCTACCGGATCTCGAGGCGAGGTATGCCCTGGCTTGCAAAGAGCCATCAGAAGTAGTTGGATGCTTTGGTCTTGGTGGCTTCATTGCAAGGACTTTCGCCGAAACCACATTTGCTTTTTTCAGAGACTCTGACTTTGCGGGGGTGTCAGAACAGCAGAGGAATTTAACTCGGACAGGCTGGCACCATCAGTGTTCACAGCACAATCTATTGCAGATTTGAGGTAGCTGCCTCCGGTCAATTACTGTGTTCTTTTTTTAATCTCTCCTGGTTTAGCTAAAACATTTATTGTGCTGCTATGTTTGGAGCCAGAGATTTCCACTGGTGCTCGGTTTACTGTTCTCTGGGTTTTCATCTTCGTGGAGGCAGTTCCGACCCTTTTTATTATGCAACACAGATCTGTCTGTGGAGTCGGGGTCATCTGGATGCAGCTGCTACATACCTGTCTTTATTTCCTCTAAACTAATGGTTGGGGGGACTACAATGGTCACTGTCTGTTTTCCTTTCTCTTTCCTTGTTTGGGTAGTCTTGTCATTTTTTCGTTTGACTTTGACGGACAACCACGTTCAGCACTGCCCAATGGCTGCTTTTAGCATCCATTTAGGGTATGGTTGTTGCCTAAATTGTGACATCGATCTTCACCATTTTTTCTCCCCTTCCTTAGAAGAGGCACATACACTTCCCAGACCATTAGCCCCTTAGTGGTCTCCTACCTACTTCTTTTGTCACCATAGTTCACTGAAATCTATAACTTGATTACTTGGAATGTAAGGGGCATGAACTCTCTGCAAAAGAGGCATAAGGTACATGTGGCATTTCTCCGTTGGTAGGCACAAATTGTTCTTTTACAGTAAATGCATTTTTTAACAGCCATGGAGGTGTTCAAACTACACTCTAGGTGAAGGGGACATATGTTTGGAATAGGGTACTCCGCTTATGCTCATGGAGTGGTACTGTGGATTATAGCTGGGGTGCCATTCAAAGCAGATTGGGTATAAGTTGATACTGCTGGCCATTTTCCACTTGTCAGGGGCATCCTTAGTGGTTGCCCATTGAACCTGGGGGTAATTTATGCTCCACACAAGGACTAATAGGCCTTTTGGTCCCACATTCCTACTGTCATGGCTGATTGGCCTAGTGCTTCCGGGGTATTTGGAGGACATTTCCAATCTGGCCTTGACATTCACCTGGATGGTGCTTAATACCACTTATCTTCGTCAATGGGGACCTAATGGTCCTTGGATGACACATGGCATCGTAAGCACCCGTCATGCCAAGATTTTTCCTTTTTACTCCCCAGTCTACAAATGTTGTTCCAGCTTAGACAGATTTGTTTGCTGTTTCAATGGCAGAAGCTTCTTCTTTACAGATGGAGCAGGTTGTGGTAACCTCCTTGGATGAATAGGATGGTCTCCTGGCATTGTGGGCTGAACATTTTTACAAAATGGAATTGCTCCACTGCCATGACTATGCCACAAAACCCGTAATGAAGGAGGCAAACATAGCCGCCTGTTGGCATGGCTGATTATACCTCGCCATGTTGACCACCCTGCTCTCTCCCTTCAAAGAACACTGCAGGTACCCAAATAGCTATTAACTATTAATCCTGCTTTCCACACCTACAATAGTGTGCTTTATGCACCCCCACCACTGTTGTCAAATGCAGGGTTTGATCGTTTTGTAGTCAGTGACTCCATTCCCCGCCTTTCTCAGGAGATTCGGATAGCCCTAGATGATTCAATTAAAACCCAAGAGATTAGCTCTATGTTGAAGAACCAACCTCATGGAAAGTTCCCTGGAAGGACCTGCAAGCCGAGTTTTATGCCCAATTTGCCCATACTTTGTCACCTAAATTAGAGATACTCTATCAAGCAATGTTCTGTCCCCCCTTCTCTAAACGTGCACTTATTTCTACTCTATTGAAACCTCATAAAACTCCAACGGACCTCACAGCATACTGCCCATTATCCATTTTAAATACAGACTACATGATCCCAACTGAAATCCTCGACTCTAACCTACTTCCTGTATTGCTGGATATAATTAATGATGATCAGGCAGGTTTCATTTTAGGCCGTAACACCTCTCCTCCTCCGTCAAATATGGCATGTTAAAAGTAAGTCCACGGCTCAATATGCTGTTGCAGTCTGCATCGCATTGGGCCTAGAAAATGCCTTTGATTTCTGCATTGGTATTATGTACACAAAGGCCCAATGTAGGAAGCTGGCCTTGTGTGTGTTGGGTACCTAAGGTACTTACACCTTATACCGGGTCCAGGTATCCCCTATTAGTGTAGTGTAGGCAGTGTCTAAAAGCCAGGTTCTTTAGGAGTAGCTGTGGATGAGCAGCCAAGGCTTATCTAGGAGACATGCAAAGCTCGTGCAATACCACTGTAGTTATACAGTACTCACACACATGTAAGAAAACACTCAGTGTTACAAAAATAAAGGTACTTTATTTTAGTGACACAATTACCAAAAAGTACTAGAGATTCAACCCTCCAATAGGAGCTAAGTAACACACTGGATATGTACACTAGTAATCAGTAATAGGCATAAAAAGAGATAAAAAACAATGCAAATGCAAATAGACAGTAGTGAAACCAGGGGGAGCCCAAACCATATACTAAAAAAATGGAATGTGAATGCAAGACCCCCACCTAGGTAAGTGGGATGTGTAGAGGGGAGCTGGGGTACTAGGAAACCCCAAAGTAAGTACCACAGTGCCCACTAGCGACCAGGAGGAAAGGAGTAAGTCACTCGTTTTCCCCAAACCGCCCAACAGGAAGGAAAAGAAGAAAATGCAACACCCAGACAAGACTGCAAGAAACCAGCGGTGGATTCCTGAAGAGGAAGATCTGTGGAAGAAGGGGACCAATTCCAGAAGTCACAGAAGACTCCAGTGAGGGCAGGAGCCACTATCCCCCAACTGTGGATGCAGGAGTTGGTCGACGGTAGGGTGAAGAGGGTCAGGAATGCAGTCCTGGAGCAGGTGAGGAGTTCTTGGAGGATGCAGTCGACGTCCCATGTCAGATGGTTTATTGCAGTTGGTCAGTGGTGAGGAGAAGCCACCAACAAGCCTCAGCAAAGGCAGAGGCTAGGTTGCAGCAAAAGTGAGCTGCCGGGGACCAGCAAGGTTTAGGAGGACTCAACCCACAGGGGGAGTCCTAGGGGGACCCTCAGGAAGGCAGATAGTCCACAGAAGAAGAGGAAGCCCCCACAGGAGACCCACTGGAAGTAGAATCAGGAATCGCAGAGGAGCCCACGCAGCACAACTGGAGAAGAGGTCCACGCCGCAGGAGAAGCATGCAGATGGGCTGTGCGTCACAGGAGTGCTGGGGCTACACAGAGCCTGAAGATCCGTTGGAGGAGATGCCAACAAGCCTTGGTAGCTGCAAGAGACATGGTGCACGGGGGTACTGTCCTGGGTGGGAAGGCAAGGGCTTACCTCCACCAAAGTTGGACAGCTGGCAGAGAGAACCAAGAGGACTACTCCAGACCACAACCCATGATGCAGGATCCACGCAGCTCAGGATGAGAGGAGATCCACACAGCCTGTCATCGTTGCAGTTGGTGCCCGCGGATGCAGGGGAGTGACTCCTTCACTCCAAGAGAGATTCCGTCCTCCTTCTCATGCAGACTGAAGACTTGCCACCCTCAGAGGATGCACAGCTGGGGAAATGTTGCCGAAGCTGGAAGGAGCCGTGGAAACAATGTTGCAAGCCGGGTCTTCCTCGTGGATGCAGATTGTCGGATCCTGGAGGGTCCAATTACGGTTCCAGTAGCTAGAGGTTGAAGTAGATGTTGCAGAGGAGTCCTGTTGGAATCTTGCAAGCTGAATCTGAGGACCTACCCAAGAGGGAGACCCTAAATAGCCCTGAAAGGGGGGTTGGTCACCTAGCCAGATGACCACCTATCAGGAGGGGGCTCAGAAGTCACCTGCCTGACCTGGCCACTCAGATGCTCCCAGAGGTCCCTGCTAACCTTGGATTCAAGATAGCAGAACCCAGGGACCATCTGGAGGAGCTTTGGGCACCACCCCTGGGTTGGTGATGCACAGGGGAGTGGTCACTCCCCTTTCCATTGTCCATTTTCGTGCCAGAGCAGAAGCTGGAGTTCCCTGAATCATTGTAGACTGGTTTATGCATGGAGGGCACCAAATGTGCCCTTCAAAGCATACCAGTGGCTTGGGGAGGCTACCCCTCCCAAGCCATGTAACACCTATTTCCAAAGGGAGAAGGTGTTACCCCCTCTTTCAAAGGAAATCCATTGTTGTGCCTCCCTGGGCTTGAGCTGTTCAAGCTCAGGAGGGCAGAAATCTGTCTGAGGGGTGGCAGCAGCTTGGGCTGCCAGGAAAACCCCAGAAGGCTGGTAGGAGCAATGCTGGGGTTTGATACCAAACATGCCTAGGTTCAGTGTTAACACTATGTAGCTGGACAGAGGTAGTGTCCAGTACATGCATAAAATGACATCCCCGCACTTATAAAGCCCAGGAAAATTGAACTGGAGTTCGTGGGGGCACCTCTGCTAGTGTAGGGGTGCCCTCACACACAGGTACTTGCACCGTGCCCTCTGGGCTAGGAGGGCCTGCCATTGGGGTGACTTACAGTGACCTGGTGCAGTGACCTGTAGTGAAAAGGATGCATGCACCCTTTCACGTAGGCTGCAATGGCAGGCCTTCAGTTTCACTTTGCATGGGCTCCCCATGGGTGACATATACTAGGGACTTACATCGGTGCACCAGTATGCCAAATGTGGGGTGCAAGTAACCAAGTTACAAAGTTAGAAGGGAGAGAGCAGAATCACTGGGGTCCTGGTTAGCAGGATCCCAGTGAACACAGTCAAACACACTGACAATAGGCAGAAAATGGGGTAACCATGCCAAAAAAGAGGGTACTTTCCTACACCCAGATTTATGGGCTTTGTGGTGCAGGGTAGCACAGCAAGTCATCTCCCTGAACTGCCCTTCAGCACAGGGAAAGGGCAGAATTGGACCTTATGTATCCAAATGGTACCTTCCTCTCATTTCCCCCTGCGCTTGTGCCCTTTTGTCTGCCTAGCACTGATGCAGACACTCTCACACCATGGAGCAAGGGTACCTACATTCCATGAAGGATTGTTTTTGTGCAGGAAGGGGCACCTTCAAGAGTTGGAATTACCTGTGAGGGGAGTGCATTCTATGGCCTCCAAGCATAACCTGGATGCCCAGAGGACTGGTTGTGGTTCTCCTAGTCCCCTTATAATCCTTTCCCTGGGAGGAGAAGGTCTTGCAGATCCTACATCCTGAAGGCTTGACAGGAATCCCTGGCAGAGTGGAGAGTGATAAGTTGCACTGAGCAATGTCAACAATCAGAAACGGATTTCTGACCTTAAGGGAGACGCTTAGAATGGTTCAACACTCTTACCAAAACAGATATATCTAAACTTGACTCCACGAAATATCTTGATTCATACCAATTACTAACATCATGGTTGTACCTCTCTTTTTAACAATGTGCAATATGTTCAGTCAGATTGTATATTGTTCCCTTGCTTAGTCCCTTGCTTTCTATCAATGTATGTTATTGTTCTCTCAAAAGGTCCAAAAGTCCATCATTTTGCACATGAAGGTATACTGTTTGTAAGTGGTATTTTCACCTCTTCTCATCATACCCATATGCGTGTTTATATTGTAATTGTGGGCTCATCTCCACTATAGTTATTGAAATAAATATGTGTAAATCACTTTTCAACAACTATTGTCTATGATGTCAACAGATGACTACAACTACTATGTTTCCCTGTTTTTGTATCTGCAAAACAATAGTCAATGCAATGTTTCTCTACCTTCCTTCACTTCCATATGTGCACACATCTAAAAACTCTTGTGCATTTGACAGTCACCATGTCATGCTATGGGTGAAAATGTCAGTTGCTGTGTTTCTCAAGCATATTGACACTTTCTCATAGCTACATTGAATTGATGTCAATGTTCCCATAATTCATAGTCTGTTAAGTCCAAGATTTCTAACCATGTAATATGGCATGCTGAATAAAAGTAGTATCCATGCACAATTTACTTTGCACTGTCTATATGATGACCAATGCCTGTTTTTCTATTAAGATGAACCACAGTTTGGCTAATGATTTTTAGCCTGTTAGGCCTTAGAATGGCCTAGTACTCTAATCTATCCACCACTGTGTTGGTTTGAATGCTTGGTACATGTAATGTACAATTCAGTAATAACTTATTGCGTTTCAGGACATTTCTACAACTTCATCACTGGATATGCATCTGTGTAAATCAGCCTGCATGTGTAAAACAATGAAAATCACACAAAGGCCTAATCATTCTATCAGTCTTATTTTACTTTTTTATGTTGCCCATTTGTAGCTTAAGACATACATGAGGTACAAACCAAATTTTAATATCATGTCTGCATTCTTCTTAGGTCCAACTCCCCTGACCAGTGGACCACCGTCTGCCACTCAAGACACCTCCACTCCAGACCTGGATCAAGCCTTCAGGGAGGGCTCCACTCCTGCAAGTCTGGATGATCAGGAGCATCCTGGTCCATCCTGTCTGTCTGGCCAGACAGCTCCAGTGAGTCACACTCGGCCCACACCTACACCTCCTACCCAGCTGCAACCACATCTCAGCATCAGGATACCTCCACTTCCTGTGTACAGAGGAACTTCACACCAATCTTGTGCCCTCAAAGTCCTTGCTGCTGTTGAGACAACACCGACGTGGTGGAGGTCTTGCCATCCTCTCCTGGTGGACCGGATTACTGTCCTCTCTTGGGGAGTATGGGAGCACAGGTGCAGGTACTGGGGTGAGAGGGGCAGGTTCCTCATGTGGCAAGGCATCCCTGTCTGTGGCTGAGAGTGGGGTACTTGGTCCAGATGTAGAAGGACCACAGACAGGGGCAGATGGTATGGGAAATGCCCTGCACATGTGGTGATAGATGTTGAAAGCACCCCAGTCAGGGATCTCATTTTGTCATTGTAGTTGCCTATTGTCAACATGAGCTCCCTCTGTACCTCCTTGATTCCCAGAGCTCAGCTATGACCTGGCCATCATGTCTGCTCGCAAGACTTGGTTAGTGGTGGTCTGGCTGACAAAGACACCAATGGCTTCACTTTCCTCACCACCACTTCCAAGAGACTCAGGGTCAGATTTACAAGGCCATAGAGCCACCAGAGCGTCACCTTTGGTGATGCTCCGGTGGCTCTGTGCAGTGCGCCACATTCACAAGGCGGTGCTAAGCCACTTTTTGTGGCTGAACGCCACCTTAGAAATATGGGCCCCTCCAACACAGTTTTCTGCGCCAGAGGGGCGTGCAATGGGTGTTGCTGTGGGCGCCTAAGTGCAACACCTATTGCTTTAAATGGTGCCCCTGATTTACAAGAAGGCATAAATCTGCGGCAGTGCCAAAAAATACCAACCCAAGGGTGGCGTTAGCAAGGTGCAACAAGGACACATACTTTTATTCCTCCTCATTTTTGCTTTTTCCATGTGTGCAGCATTCTGCAGCACACGTAGAAAGAGCAAAAGGCCATGAATTATTGTTTTTGTGCAGGAAGGTGTCCCTTCCGTCACGTAAACAATCATTCAAAAATGACGATTTGGTACTTCTATGTGTGCTGCATTATGCAGCACACATAGAAGTGCCTCATCGCTATTGTAGATTGTTTATGTGCAGGAAGGGACACCTTTCTACACATAAACAATCAATCCCCTCAACGCAGACACCCTTGCACTATGGTGCAAGGATGCCTGCGTTGGCGCTGGCAGCTAAATTTAGCGCCGACACAGGGGGAAACATAGGGGTGTGCTGTATTTTAGTATATGATGCAGCACAGTATTGCAAATTTTGGTGCAGCACCACCCAGTGCCAATTGTTTAGTAAATCTGACCTGCAGGTCTTAATTACCCCAACTTTTATGCATCTACTACTATACTTTCATCCACCATGACAGTCTTTTTGTAGTTCATTTTCTCATTGTCTGAAACACTTTTCAGTTCCTTTGTGTCATGCAAATAAATGATATGAACACAAACTACAAGACTGTTGCATTTATTGTGGCATTTCATTTTTTCATGCCTGTCTCCCACCATCATTTTGTCAAATCTATTGAACAATTAGTTGTAAAGGAAATTAGAAATGACAAAGAGGTAATGTGTTACCCATTTCATTCAAACAAAACAAATCAAAATCTCAATGTATTGGTGTCATACATATGTCGGTAACAAGTCTTAGACAAAATCAGAGCTGAGTTTCACAAAACATGCATAACCCCAATGATCTGTGCCATTTAGAGGTGGACACTCTGCGACCTTGACACCATGGAAGCAAGGGACTATTTCATGCGATAAAATTAAACAGGCAAACTATCATTGATCAGCTAGAGCCATACTACCTTCCCTCACAACAGGAATCCTACATCAATAACACCAATAGACTACATCATGACAGTAACACAATTTAAGGCCACATTACCATAACAGGGCGCTGGGGCAGTATCTGGTGCAATCTCAAACACCATTCAGTGGTGTGCTAAAAAAGTTCTATCAACCATGAGGAATCATATCAACAGCTACCTCCACTGAACACAAATTGAAGATTTGGCCAATGTGAAGGAAGAACAGTAAGCTATTGCTTAACATGCACAATTGGTTTGAGCAAGTTAAGTGGCACATATTGCCTTGATGGCAACATCCCACAAAAGACAGGTCTGATACAATCTCAAGACCTTCCATTCAATCACAGTGCAAATTGTCTCTTTACAAAATCTGTCCATCCCAAGTGGGTGTCTGTCCCAGGACCAACACAAGTTCACTTTCTACTTTCCAACAGCAACACATCACTGCACATGTCACAGCTTTGAAATGTCCAAATGAAGATGATATGGTGAAGGACCGTAAAACAGAATAACAAGGGATTATTAATGATTTCACATATTAAATTTGACTCAAATGACAAGTTAGGAGAACACATATATTTGGCAGAAGCAAAGTTAATCTGTCAATAAACACAGTAGTCAATGTAGGGAAACTCGGATCCACTAACATCTTTGCCTTGGACTTTCCTGAACTGACCATTCCTGACAAATTACCTTTGCAGATTATGTTCCCCATGTCACAAATTATTCTGACATTGGAGATTACAATATGTATAGGTAAATTTACACTCGGCTGAAGAAGTGGTCGATAGCATCTTGATGTAGGTAAATTCCTTCTTCACTACTGTCATCCTCATTGGGCAGTTCAACATCCTCACCTTGTGAGTATTCACAGTCTCCATCCTCTGCGATGTTTGGATGTTCTGTCTCATGGTGATGTGGAGCATGCAGTAGGCAAGGTTGATTTATCACACCTTTATCGGGTGAGTAGAGGAGGGCTCCACTGGTCTTGTCCAGGCACCTAAACCTGGCCTTGGGGATCCCAAAAGTCCGCTCCACTGGACTTGGTATTCTTCTATGGGTCTCACTGAAGCAGACTTCCCCTGGCATTGTTAGATTCCTCAGCAGTGCTAACAACCATGGTCTGTTAGGATAAGCTGAGTCTCCTACATGGAAGTAAAATATCAATAGATTATTATCATATCAAGCCATTGTGCCTTCCTAAACTAGGATTCAAGCAAATGATTCTCAAATTGTACTTACCAACAAGCCAGGCCATCTCAGGTCCAAGTTGTGCATTTGCAGGGGTATGGTGCTGTTCCGCATTTCAAATTAATCATGTGTTGACCCAGGAAAGAGGGCACAAACACTTGAGATGTGGAAATCTGCTGAGCTGACAAATTGCACATTCATGCGTTCTTCTAATTACGGTAGACCTGTTCCCTTGCATGTGGTGGCAAGAAAGGAAAGATGTGTGCCATCTGTTGCTCCAACCACATGTGGTAGTTCACTGAAAGCATAAAATTCTCCCTTCACAGTGCCCAAACCCTGTTGTTGTGGGAACTGGATGTAGCTGTTGATGTGTCTCAGCATTGAAGAAAGGACTTCTTGTAGCACACCACTGAATGTTGGTTGGAACATGCCCCCAGATACTGCCACAGTGTATTGAAAAGAGCTAGTGGCCACAAAATGAATTCCTGCCATGAGTTTTACTATTGGTGTTATTGCTGATGTATTACTATTGTGAGGCAGGAGATCAGGCTCCGCCTGGTGACACATAGCCAGGATAGTTTGCTATTTCACCAAAACGTCTTAATCACAACCCTTTCCTCCCTGGTGACCAGGACCAGACTGGCCGTAGCGGGCATCAGGTGTTTTCCTAGTGGGCTGGACTGGTGGGAGACGGTTTCGCAGTGGTGGGGGCCGGTTTTGTGACTGGGGGCAGGTTTTGGAGCAGTGCTGCGAACTTGGCCCCCAAAACAGCAGCAAACCCGTGCTTGCACCCCTCCATGAGGTCTTAAATTGTGCATGGTACCTTTGCACATACAGTTTTAAGACCTCACTGTGTGTGCAAAGGTACGCCCTGTGGGCTGGTCAGAAAAAGATTCCAGGGCTGCTTTGGGTTTCCGGTCCTTCCTTGATGGTGACAAGGTCTGGAAATGGCCTGAAGACCTGAGGCCCTCATCTCCCACCCATGCCTAGTTTCAAAGATCTGCATGAATGGAAAAGAAAATATCAGCTTAAATGGTCACACCACACTTTGATAATCAACACGTATCTTAAGTCTTGGTAGCATTAGGAATGCCATTGTGTCATGCATGTACACACATTGTTATCACATTTATTTTTACTTCAAAACTCACTTTTTTATTGGTCTATTTTTTAATTATGTGCAAATAATACATTTTAAATGTATTATTGGCACGTTTTTTCTATTTTTTTCTCCAAATAACGCAACTGAGATATTACATCCTCCGCTGCACTATCAATGCTAAGCACAGTCATGGTTCACTTCCTAATCTGTCATATCTTGCCAAAAATAGAGTTGTTCGTATCTGAAATTTGTATATACACCAGCCTCTATTCTGAGTGCTGGTGACACACTAACAATTTGAAAATACAGAGCTTCACACCCTAAAATGGTGGCTGCCTGACCTTGTTGTCAGGACATTGTCAACCCAACGGCTATTGTGTCACTTACCTCCTAACACTGCAGCCAACAGGACCTCCTCATTTGTTGCTGCTGTTACTGACCTCTGGGAGCCAGGACCCCTCCCTTCCCACCTGAGGAGCTAGAGAGCCTCACCAGGGAGGTCTTGTCCCTGCCCAGTCAGCTGTATGGGACTATAGACGAACAGGTACATGCTTGAGTAGGAAATGTATGCCAAAGTAACTTGTTCCCTATTTGTCTGCAGGCTATTTGGTTCCTTGTTGTTCATGGTTGAGGTGTTGTGATTGGAGGGTAATGAACTCAATGATTTAGCTGGGTACAGGGTGTTGTTTGGGGTGTCAGAAATGTCTGTACATTGAAATGAAAAGTCACCTGTGAGAATTAGCTGAGTTTTCAGTGCATGTTGCTCGCAATTCTGTGTTTAATGAGACAAAATCCCGACCCCTTACTTCCACTGGCTAGTATGCACGGTACCACTCATTAAGTGGCAACATAATGCCTAGGTCAAAATGGTACAAATCTAAAATCCAAGTAGAATTTTCAGAGTTATTGAGTTGTCTGATGCTGCCCTGTCAAGTGAATGTACAGGCCATAATTGGGAATTGGAGTTACTTTTTGGTTACAACATGTCATGGTGCCACATATGGGGAAAGGTATTGCTTGTGCTGCCAGTCTAAATGGCACAGGCTCACAATCAGCCATACAAGTATGTCCCATTACTACACACACTTGCTCATACATCACCCCAAACCATGCTCTCACAGGCACATGGCCGCACTCCCACACTGCTCTTAGTCTCTCTATGTGGTGCAAACCATAATATCTGGCTCTTAGAAGGTTAGGCATTAAGCCAATGTGCTTGTGGTTATGTGCACATAATGTACAGGCTGTTTAGCCTTTAGCAGTTCACAATGAGTTGGACTAATCTGGAGTGGGTATCACTACATGACAGGTTACCTATCCCTGGCTTACATTGTGTTTGTGTCCTGTATTGGTAACATGAGGTAAAAATTGTTGAGGCTACTTCGCAGATCACTGCAAATTAGTGTTTCTAAGGAACTTTGAAATGTTTGTAGATAATTTGTACTATCTGTTCTGGGAATGCTTGTGAGAGCTGCTACTAAACTGTGTGACTGCACTACAGACAACCAAAATTACTCAAAACGTGTTTTGTTGTCATTTGTTCTTATCCATACAGGTCAACGCCCATCAGAACCGTGATTTTTAGAAGGCCATTGTCAAGAAGTTAAGGATTCCTGGGGGCTTCTAGTGGCGCAGCCTGTATTGCTGGAAGAGGTGGGAGGACCTCTGAAACTGTCCAGGAAGTCAGCGCAAGTCCACCTTGGCCAGACCTCATTTTTGCTTTTTCCATGTGTGCAGCATTCTGCAGCACACGTAGAAAGAGCAAAAGGCCATGAATTATTGTTTTTGTGCAGGAAGGTGTCCCTTCCGTCACGTAAACAATCATTCAAAAATGACGATTTGGTACTTCTATGTGTGCTGCATTATGCAGCACACATAGAAGTGCCTCATCGCTATTGTAGATTGTTTATGTGCAGGAAGGGACACCTTTCTACACATAAACAATCAATCCCCTCAACGCAGACACCCTTGCACTATGGTGCAAGGATGCCTGCGTTGGCGCTGGCAGCTAAATTTAGCGCCGACACAGGGGGAAACATAGGGGTGTGCTGTATTTTAGTATATGATGCAGCACAGTATTGCAAATTTTGGTGCAGCACCACCCAGTGCCAATTGTTTAGTAAATCTGACCTGCAGGTCTTAATTACCCCAACTTTTATGCCTCTACTACTATACTTTCATCCACCATGACAGTCTTTTTGTAGTTCATTTTCTCATTGTCTGAAACACTTTTCAGTTCCTTTGTGTCATGCAAATAAATGATATGAACACAAACTACAAGACTGTTGCATTTATTGTGGCATTTCATTTTTTCATGCCTGTCTCCCACCATCATTTTGTCAAATCTATTGAACAATTAGTTGTAAAGGAAATTAGAAATGACAAAGAGGTAATGTGTTACCCATTTCATTCAAACAAAACAAATCAAAATCTCAATGTATTGGTGTCATACATATGTCGGTAACAAGTCTTAGACAAAATCAGAGCTGAGTTTCACAAAACATGCATAACCCCAATGATCTGTGCCATTTAGAGGTGGACACTCTGCGACCTTGACACCATGGAAGCAAGGGACTATTTCATGCGATAAAATTAAATAGGCAAACTATCATTGATCAGCTAGAGCCATACTACCTTCCCTCACAACAGGAATCCTACATCAATAACACCAATAGACTACATCATGACAGTAACACAATTTAAGGCCACATTACCATAACAGGGCGCTGGGGCAGTATCTGGTGCAATCTCAAACACCATTCAGTGGTGTGCTAAAAAAGTTCTATCAACCATGAGGAATCATATCAACAGCTACCTCCACTGAACACAAATTGAAGATTTGGCCAATGTGAAGGAAGAACAGTAAGCTATTGCTTAACATGCACAATTGGTTTGAGCAAGTTAAGTGGCACATATTGCCTTGATGGCAACATCCCACAAAAGACAGGTCTGATACAATCTCAAGACCTTCCATTCAATCACAGTGCAAATTGTCTCTTTACAAAATCTGTCCATCCCAAGTGGGTGTCTGTCCCAGGACCAACACAAGTTCACTTTCTACTTTCCAACAGCAACACATCACTGCACATGTCACAGCTTTGAAATGTCCAAATGAAGATGATATGGTGAAGGACCCTAAAACAGAATAACAAGGGATTATTAATGATTTCACATATTAAATTTGACTCAAATGACAAGTTAGGAGAACACATATATTTGGCAGAAGCAAAGTTAATCTGTCAATAAACACAGTAGTCAATGTAGGGAAACTCGGATCCACTAACATCTTTGCCTTGGACTTTCCTGAACTGACCATTCCTGACAAATTACCTTTGCAGATTATGTTCCCCATGTCACAAATTATTCTGACATTGGAGATTACAATATGTATAGGTAAATTTACACTCGGCTGAAGAAGTGGTCAATAGCATCTTGATGTAGGTAAATTCCTTCTTCACTACTGTCATCCTCATTGGGCAGTTCAACATCCTCACCTTGTGAGTATTCACAGTCTCCATCCTCTGCGATGTTTGGATGTTCTGTCTCATGGTGATGTGGAGCATGCAGTAGGCAAGGTTGATTTATCACACCTTTATCGGGTGAGTAGAGGAGGGCTCCACTGGTCTTGTCCAGGCACCTAAACCTGGCCTTGGGGATCCCAAAAGTCCGCTCCACTGGACTTGGTATTCTTCTATGGGTCTCACTGAAGCAGACTTCCCCTGGCATTGTTAGATTCCTCAGCAGTGCTAACAACCATGGTCTGTTAGGATAAGCTGAGTCTCCTACATGGAAGTAAAATATCAATAGATTATTATCATATCAAGCCATTGTGCCTTCCTAAACTAGGATTCAAGCAAATGATTCTCAAATTGTACTTACCAACAAGCCAGGCCATCTCAGGTCCAAGTTGTGCATTTGCAGGGGTATGGTGCTGTTCCGCATTTCAAATTAATCATGTGTTGACCCAGGAAAGAGGGCACAAACACTTGAGATGTGGAAATCTGCTGAGCTGACAAATTGCACATTCATGCGTTCTTCTAATTACGGTAGACCTGTTCCCTTGCATGTGGTGGCAAGAAAGGAAAGATGTGTGCCATCTGTTGCTCCAACCACATGTGGTAGTTCACTGAAAGCATAAAATTCTCCCTTCACAGTGCCCAAACCCTGTTGTTGTGGGAACTGGATGTAGCTGTTGATGTGTCTCAGCATTGAAGAAAGGACTTCTTGTAGCACACCACTGAACGTTGGTTGGAACATGCCCCCAGATACTGCCACAGTGTATTGAAAAGAGCTAGTGGCCACAAAATGAATTCCTGCCATGAGTTTTACTATTGGTGTTATTGCTGATGTATTACTATTGTGAGGCAGGAGATCAGGCTCCGCCTGGTGACACATAGCCAGGATAGTTTGCTATTTCACCAAAACATCTTAATCACAACCCTTTCCTCCCTGGTGACCAGGACCAGACTGGCCGTAGCGGGCATCAGGCGTTTTCCTAGTGGGCTGGACTGGTGGGAGACGGTTTCGCAGTGGTGGGGGCCGGTTTTGTGACTGGGGGCAGGTTTTGGAGCAGTGCTGCGAACTTGGCCCCCAAAACAGCAGCAAACCCGTGCTTGCACCCCTCCATGAGGTCTTAAATTGTGCATGGTACCTTTGCACATACAGTTTTAAGACCTCACTGTGTGTGCAAAGGTACGCCCTGTGGGCTGGTCAGAAAAAGATTCCAGGGCTGCTTTGGGTTTCCGGTCCTTCCTTGATGGTGACAAGGTCTGGAAATGGCCTGAAGACCTGAGGCCCTCATCTCCCACCCATGCCTAGTTTCAAAGATCTGCATGAATGGAAAAGAAAATATCAGCTTAAATGGTCACACCACACTTTGATAATCAACACGTATCTTAAGTCTTGGTAGCATTAGGAATGCCATTGTGTCATGCATGTACACACATTGTTATCACATTTATTTTTACTTCAAAACTCACTTTTTTATTGGTCTATTTTTTAATTATGTGCAAATAATACATTTTAAATGTATTATTGGCACGTTTTTTCTATTTTTTTCTCCAAATAACGCAACTGAGATATTACATCCTCCGCTGCACTATCAATGCTAAGCACAGTCATGGTTCACTTCCTAATCTGTCATATCTTGCCAAAAATAGAGTTGTTCGTATCTGAAATTTGTATATACACCAGCCTTTATTCTGAGTGCTGGTGACACACTAACAATTTGAAAATACAGAGCTTCACACCCTAAAATGGTGGCTGCCTGACCTTGTTGTCAGGACATTGTCAACCCAACGGCTATTGTGTCACTTACCTCCTAACACTGCAGCCAACAGGACCTCCTCATTTGTTGCTGCTGTTACTGACCTCTGGGAGCCAGGACCCCTCCCTTCCCACCTGAGGAGCTAGAGATCCTCACCAGGGAGGTCTTGTCCCTGCCCAGTCAGCTGTATGGGACTATAGACGAACAGGTACATGCTTGAGTAGGAAATGTATGCCAAAGTAACTTGTTCCCTATTTGTCTGCAGGCTATTTGGTTCCTTGTTGTTCATGGTTGAGGTGTTGTGATTGGAGGGTAATGAACTCAATGATTTAGCTGGGTACAGGGTGTTGTTTGGGGTGTCAGAAATGTCTGTACATTGAAATGAAAAGTCACCTGTGAGAATTAGCTGAGTTTTCAGTGCATGTTGCTCACAATTCTGTGTTTAATGAGACAAAATCCCGACCCCTTACTTCCACTGGCTAGTATGCACGGTACCACTCATTAAGTGGCAACATAATGCCTAGGTCAAAATGGTACAAATCTAAAATCCAAGTAGAATTTTCAGAGTTATTGAGTTGTCTGATGCTGCCCTGTCAAGTGAATGTACAGGCCATAATTGGGAATTGGAGTTACTTTTTGGTTACAACATGTCATGGTGCCACATATGGGGAAAGGTATTGCTTGTGCTGCCAGTCTAAATGGCACAGGCTCACAATCAGCCATACAAGTATGTCCCATTACTACACACACTTGCTCATACATCACCCCAAACCATGCTCTCACAGGCACATGGCCGCACTCCCACACTGCTCTTAGTCTCTCTATGTGGTGCAAACCATAATATCTGGCTCTTAGAAGGTTAGGCATTAAGCCAATGTGCTTGTGGTTATGTGCACATAATGTACAGGCTGTTTAGCCTTTAGCAGTTCACAATGAGTTGGACTAATCTGGAGTGGGTATCACTACATGACAGGTTACCTATCCCTGGCTTACATTGTGTTTGTGTCCTGTATTGGTAACATGAGGTAAAAATTGTTGAGGCTACTTCGCAGATCACTGCAAATTAGTGTTTCTAAGGAACTTTGAAATGTTTGTAGATAATTTGTACTATCTGTTCTGGGAATGCTTGTGAGAGCTGCTACTAAACTGTGTGACTGCACTACAGACAACCAAAATTACTCAAAATGTGTTTTGTTGTCATTTGTTCTTATCCATACAGGTCAACGCCCATCAGAACCGTGATTTTTAGAAGGCCATTGTCAAGAAGTTAAGGATTCCTGGGGGCTTCTAGTGGCGCAGCCTGTATTGCTGGAAGAGGTGGGAGGACCTCTGAAACTGTCCAGGAAGTCAGCGCAAGTCCACCTTGGCCAGACCTCCCAGCGAGACAAGCGCATGCACCGCAGCCTGACCCCCACAATGGCCCACATCCTTGTGGTGGCCTACCTGGAGCTTGATGGGCAGTTCAGGGCCCATCAGCAGCATCAAGAAGGTGAGTTATTGTATGTAGCTAACTTGTTTTTTAACCTTTTTAATTTACAGCAATGTATTTTAGCATCAACATGATTGTTCACACACATCTAACACAGATGTGGATTTCTGGAGGTGAACGTTTTTCAGACTGTGTCTGATGCTGTGTTTGGAATGTAATTGTGTGCCAAAGTTTGTCACACGATTCCTCATCACAAGCCAAGTACTGTCTAAAGCAAACACATGGCAGCATGCGTACTAAGGGGTACTTGCATTTTCTCCATGTTATGAGGGACATTTGTACCAAACATGCCCCATTTGAGGATTGGGTCAGGTGTGATGCTCCATCACAGATGTGAGAAGGTAATGTAGGACCTATTACAGGTGGCATGGTATAGTAAGCACTTGTGAGACAATTGCAGTTTCAGACTATGCACTGGTAAGTTGGTATGAAAATATGATCATGAGCATCGGCACCAAAAGGATTGGAAACATGCGTACAATGGCATCATCCCTTATCTGAAATGTGTTTGAGAAATCTTTCAATCCTGAAAATCAGTTTATTTCATGTAGACAATAGCAGTTTGTCCTGGAGCCTCAGTCCTTCCCAAATGTGCATATGAGCCAGTCTGTATCAACCAACATGACTTTTCATGCCAGAATGTATTGATTGAAAGAGACAACAATGTGTACACATTGGTGACAGTGATACACGTAGCCCAGATGACATGTAAGTGTTCTTGTTATGTCCAGATGAGAAAGACAATTGCAGATGGAGGGTTCTATCATATAGATGTTGGAGTACCCCACCTTGATGAGTCAATAACCGGCCCAAAACATGTCTGTTTTGGATATGTTGAAATGTTTTTGCTCTGTACTGCTGTGGTTTAGGAATGTATCCAGGCTTATATATTTACCAATGCAGTCAAAGCCATTTGCCCTACAGAGAAATAAAAGTGGATAAGGGACAAAAGGCATACATGGTAAGGGAGCTAGCATGGGGAATTTCTAGACTTTGAGCAGATGGTTTGTGGAAAGCTTCCCAAATACTTGAGATACTGATGATAAAGAAGTCATGTTTGAGTGCCTTGAAGCTAGTGTAATCTGTACACTTGGAAAATTTTGTCTGAGCAAAGTTCACGTTAAACTCCATTTACACAGATACCCTCAAACTGTTGTATCTGTTTTTACAGCATTATCTAGGCAAGGCGAAAGTGACCACGTTGGTGGAGAAGGAGCTGGGCACAGTGGCCCTAGTGCAGACACCACCAACACCGAGGGACACAGTGTTACAAAGGGTGATGGGACTGGCCTGGAGGCCACAGGTGACTCATAGTCTTCCTCAGAGGCCTCCACAGACAACGAGTCCCTAGTGGTGGTCGACCCTAGTGTGACTACTCCATCTGCATCGTCGTCTGCAACCCATGTTCCAATCTCCACCCTCCCTCTTGCTCCCCACTCCCAGTTGGAGGTAGCTGCTCCCCTAAAAGGGGTGGCACCAACTTTGTTGCAGGCACCTCCCACCCGCCTTAGTTCCCCAGGCTAAGCTCAATCAGGAGGGTGTTGATCTTTTGAGAACTATCTCTGTAGGCCAGACTGCACTACTGAATGCCATCCAGGGGCTTGCTGGTCAGAATACCTAGATGTTGGCTTACCTGCATGGCATTCATGGTGCTCTGTCTGGTCTACAGCGGTCAATCGAGTGCCTGGCCTCCTCATTGACCGGAGCCTCCCTCCCCCCAGCCCAATCTTGTGCCCCAACTCCCACCCTTACCCCATCCCAAATATCTCTTCCCAGCCCTACCCAGAGCACACACACACCTTTACATGCACCCACTCCAGCACACAGAAGCAGCACACCCTCACACCAACTCAAGAAACACAGACACGTACATGCAGACAGTACACACACCACCACAACCACAGCATACCCACAGACCCGACACCCACCACGACACAGACATCCAGACTCACCACCAGCACACCTGCAGACACCACACCCACCACTACAGAGACACCTACACATAACATTAGCACACCTGCATTCACAACACCCAACACTACACAAACTCCCACACACACCATCAGCCGACCCACAGTCACCACACCCACCACGATGCACACATGCACCAGCAGACCCACAGACACCACAACCACACTACCTCCACAACACACACATCCACACACACACATACTAAACGCAAACACCCACACTCACCCACACAACAGACACCCAGTAAAAACACAAAGCAAAACATACACCACATACACCAGACCCTCAGGCACCCACACTATCAACAGACACATGCACAACAGCCACTGACACTTGCTCTATCTCCCAAACTCAACTCCCTCCCAGTCAACCAACCTTTTTCCCTAAGGAGGACCTTATGTTTGCCTTATCCCTGATCCTTTCCTTATCCCAGACCACCCCTCCCAAACTTCAGGCCACCCCACCCAAACGTCTTCTTATCCCTTTCACACCCCAACCCACCCCTTCCAAATCCCAACCCACCCCTCTCAAACCCAAATCCACCCCTCCCAAATGCAAGGACCCCCCACCCAGTAAGATCATTGAGGTGCCTGCTCTCTGCCCCATCAATGCCCCTTCTAGAGGAGGTTTATTCTGGCAGTGCAATTAGGAGGCAGGATATGGGCATGCAGCCCATACAATGGACTCATGGACTACAGCCTTTTTCATTATTTATACAAATATGTGTCAAATGTTATGAGTTATCTCATTTATATAAATTATTTTTATTTTGAGAATACCTTTGTCCTGGCCTTATTTTTAGATTGTTACTAATTGTTTGCTGATTATGTTATTTCTGCTAATGTATGGGCCATGTACTTACTTTCATATGTGACAGTGACAAACACAGAGTTCATATATGAGTTAGTTATTTTCAGGCATGCATAAGGGTTTTACATTTGTGATGAACATATAAATTCATCATGTTGCACTTACACAAAATTATATGTGTTTCTGTTACTGTGACTGGAGAATGCATGTGTGTTTATTTTGACATGATGTGTCAATAATATACACATATGCATTACACAGGTAACTTAACACTTAACAGTTAAATGGCATCTCATATTTGTCATAAATTGCACTAGCCAGGGGGACATGTGACCTTCATACATCTCTGACATGTTTTCAGTTTAGAGGCACGATTGGTTGTACATTCTGTGTACACCAAGTTGTAGCATTGTGTAATGCAATGGCTACATTACCATAAATTTGAGTAGTTCCGCTGGGCATACTGTTAATGTATATGATATGATAATTGAAGGGACATTATTGCACACAGCTGAATGGGCACATTTTTGTTTAGGATTGCAAAGGTGTCCATTGTCATGAAGGCAGTTAGTACCAGATTGGTGTGTGCCACTAATTTCTCCGGATGTGTTTTTAGACATTTTTCTAAGTACAAAATTACAGAAATATGCCTTGCGTGTCATTGTAGTGATGATACAGAGGCCCATCGTAGTATTTCATGTTTGCAGTATTCTGGCCCAGTAAGACAAGAGCAAGAGGCAGGCCCACAACATATGAAGAAGTCTGCTTCTGGAAGTGAGCATCAGGGACATCTTACAGCAGATATTCCAGTATTTTAGACAAATCCAAGTCATAAAAAGTTATGGCCAAGTCCGCCTTCAAGGCATTCAGAAAGAACCCGGGGTTTTATCAATCTGTTGCAAGGAGGACCTGTAAAACCTTCTAGTTAGCTTACTCCAGGTACCAGCTATGTGGATAGTCTGTAAAACATCATGCCTTGGTGGTTGCTCAAGGCTTGCTAGAAACAAGGTGTAGATAGTTTGTTTAATTTGTTCATAAAGGAGACATTGCCCGCATGAAAGATTATGCTCTGCCATCAATGTTGGAAAATCCATCAATTCACCATTAAAAAATAAATCGCCTATTGTGGAAAGGCCTGCTGCATACTACTGTCGAAGTTGCCAAGGTTTCAAGCAAACAGCATGTGTCAGTAAACCCACCAGAGGGATATGGAGGGCAAAGGGGGGCACGTATTAGCCAATTTGTTCACTCTAGTCAAATATGATTTTGTGAAGTGCAGAAGACCTGTAACCTGAGCACCTAAATAAATGAGAGGAACAGAAGGTAATGTAATAATCCACCTTGGAAATCAGCCCTTGACAGGCCTGCCTCATAAAGAGAGCACCCGGAGAGCCAACAAGCCAACCATTGCAGCTGTGCTGCCAGGTAACAGCATTCAAAATCCAGGCGGACTAGATCGCATGCCTCCACTGGAAATTTCAAAGTAATGAGGGCTACTCAGCGTTGTCTAGGGCCCCAAAGAACGGCTGTCAGGGTAGAATCTAGTTGTTTAAAGAAGGAGCATTGGTATGAGGAAAGGAAGATTTGTAAAATAGTAAAGAAGATGGGGGCGGGCCTCCATCTTCACCAAGGCTACTCTTCCAATCACGGAGAGGGGCAGTGATGCCCAGAAAGTTATTTGTGACCAGAGTGCTCGCAGCACTGACCCAGGTTGCCATGCAGTAGGTCTGCAGGAGAAAGGTAAACATTGGTTCTTAGAAATCCAAATGTGACCATTTCCACCGGTAGTCAGGGTCCAGCTGCAGTTTGAAGGGGAAAAAAATACAAGAATTAGGGCCTGATTTCGATCTTGGTGGTAACGGCCCCGCCATCGGTTCTCTGTCTAAAAACCAGTCAGCTACCATGACAGTCCGCCCGCCAAATTTAGATGTTAGCTGGAGCATAGCTGAAAGACCGCTGATGGTAGACCATCGCTGCAAAGAATCTCCACCCGCATTGACGTCGCCATAGGCAAAAGAGGCTGGTGGCAGAACTCCAGCCCCTTTTGCCGCCAAGCCAATCACAGTGTGCATTCCAGCGGACACAACTGTTGTGGCTAAAGCTCCACACCTGATTTGGTGGATTTGGAGGAATAAAAGCACAAAACTCACCTTTATATCCATGTTTCCCATTTCCTGCCGCCATGTACCTGGTCACACAAGTTCTGCCATTGCTGCTGTTCCTAAACCAATACAAAAATCAATCCTGCTGTCACTGGAACAGAAGGTAAGTCACTTTACTTTTCATCCTCAGAATTGTCGCTGTACAATAGCAATGGAGTTGAGCTTGTTTCACTTGCAGAATGCAGCACACATGGAAAGAAGGAAAAATAATTAAAAATGTAAATATTTCTTCTTGTTAAGCCTGCTATGGTGAGGTGTAAGGTTTGGTGGTGCCTAAGGTTTACATGATTAAATAAATCTAGGGCATCATCAAAAGCTATTGGTTTTGTGTGGGAAACCCCACCGCAACACCCTTGGCAGCCTCTCTGGCACAAATTAAGCAAGTGCAGCAACTTGTGCTGGTTTGTTTTATTCCATATCTATAAGCCATGCAAAGCCACGCAAAGTGGCATTGTGTGGCCTCATAGATATGGCTGAGAGGCGTGCACTACAAGAGTGTAAAAAAAAGTAACACTTCGGCGATGCAAGCCTCTCATAAATATGCCTCTGATTGTGGTGGGTCTCACCTGGAATCACTGTATCAAATTAAGCACTGCATACGTACTATCTATAAACGTTTGTGCTGAATGTGAGCAATAGGACCTTTTAGTGTTAAAGCAACAGTAGCAGCATTTTCAAACTACTGACGTAAAATCATGCAGTAGGCCCAGGATTAAAGGTTTAATTGGGCATATTTTTTATTTCGGCCATTTTTTAAAGTCTTTGCTCCCAACTAGGATTATGGGTTAATTCAGGCAGCTAATGGCACCCACTAATTACTTTTTCTGAGGGTCCCAGTTGGCAGTTAACAAACTAATACCTGTGGTCCCTGAAGTTTCCTTGCAATTCCCTTATCACTTCCGGAAGGTCATATTTAGGTGCGATTAAATGCTTTGAGGCTATCCAAGTACCACTGTCTGCATACTCTTAAAATGATGAATATAGCATAGACCCTGCCAGTGCTATGCGTTCACACAACAAAGGCGAGCTGTTTTCATTTTTAGCAAGAATATGAGCTTCTGTTGATATAAGGAGTTGGAGATTGGTTCTTTCAAAATAAAAATAAGGGCCTGATTTAAGAGGCCCTAGTGCCACCTTAGCGCTGCCATAGCGTCATTTTTTTTACGCTATGACATAGCTAAAGTGGCTTTTCACACGCGCCATATTTACAAAGTGGCGCAGTGCATGCATTGTGCCACTTTGTAAAACCTTGCACCACATTATGCCTGCACCAGGCATAATGTCTGTACGGGGGCGTTGCCCTGTTAGGAGGGGCCGACAAAATGGTGCAAGGAAAGGTGCCACCTTAGCGCTGCCATAGCGTCATTTTTTTTACGCTATGGCATAGCTAAAGTGGCTTTTCACACGCGCCATATTTACAAAGTGGCGCAGTGCATGCATTGTGCCATTTTGTAAAACCTTGCACCACATTATGCCTGCACCAGGCATAATGTCTGCACGGGGGCGTTGCCCTGTTAGGAGGGGCCGACAAAATGGTGCAAGGAAATCTAAGAGATTTCCTTGCGCCATTTTTTCCGGTGCTTTTTGCGCCTGCTCAGAGAAGGCGTCATAAGGGGGCATGCCATTGAATACAGTGGCCCCTATGTACTCTGCAGGAGTAGCACCAAAATGCTAATGCACCAACACTATGTCAAATCCGGCCTTTGATTCTTTAGTTTTACATGTAATTCACAATTCAGTAGATGGAATCCTTAAGAGACAGTGTGTTTATAGACTGACATCCAGGAGCATGTATGTAGGTTGTACGTCACAGATTCCACTTCAATCCTGAAAACTGAGTGGGTGAATGTACCTGCTACAGTGATTTGTATCTGTGCTGCAAGCTGGATACTTTGATCCCAAAAAGAAAACTCAGTGGGTTAATGCACTCTCTGACAAGAATTATGTATGACATATTGATCACAGGATCTTAACATAGTGAAAAGTATGTGTGTGTAGGAATGTACCCTCTTTTTGGCATGTTAGCCCCAATTTCTGCCTGATGTCAGTGTGTGTTTTTGACTGTGTCACTGGGATCCTGCTAGTCAGGAATCCAGTGCTTATGGTTTATGGCCTGCTTGTCAGTATGTTTCACTGTTTTCTAAATTGTCACTGAAGTCCTTCTAATCAGGACCCCAGTGCTCATACTCTCTCTACTTCTAAATGTGTTCTTACATACTGGTAACTTAGTATACCATTCCAAATTGGTATATTGGTCCTCCCTTATAAGTCCCTAGTATATGGTACCTAGGTACGAAGGGCATTGGCGTTTCAGGGGATCCCTATGTGCTGCAGCATTTCTTTTGTCAGCCATAGGGAGCCAATGCAAAGGCTTCTACATGACTGCCATTGCTGCCTGTGTGAAATAGTGCATTTCACAGCCATTTTCACTGCATCAGGTCACTTATAAGTCACCTATATATCAGGTCTTCCAACCCTGAAGTCTGAGTGCAAAGTACCTCTGTGCGAAGGCACCCCTGCACTAGCAGAGGTGCCTCCACACCGTCCAGACCCATTTTCCCGGACTTCGTGTGTGCAGAGATGCCATTTTACACGTGCACTGGACATAGGTCAATACCTATATCCAGCTTCACAATGGTAACCCCGAATTCGGCTGTAACCAGGTTACGTCAAAAGCCTCTGAAGGGGGGGCTGACAATAGAGTGCCCCGGGGGCACCTTCCCACGATAACAACAGAAAAAAGCGCGCACGAACCCAGATATACATGGTTCGAACGACGCATGCACGGAGAGAGACGCGTGCGCGGAGAGAAGGTGTGGCAAAGATGGAGAAGACACGGAGGAGAGGAAATCCGGAGAAGGAGGTGCTGACAACAGGAAAACGAACAGTGAAACTACGGAGGAAGCCACGACGAAGAACAAATCTTGGCAGAGAGAGGTCAGCTGTGCAGCAGACGTGGGCAAAAAGGAGAGACCGACTACACAGAAAACGGGAGGGCTTGCCACGTCCCAGGAGGGACGTGTCTTATGCAGGTACGTGCCTGCATTCAGGATCCTACCCATTATTTGTTGAGGTGAGGAGGAAGGAGAGACAGAGAGAAGGAGGGAGGAGAAGGAGACAGAGAGAAGGGAGAAGAGGAGGAGATTTGATTTCGTGCAAACGGGGTAAATGGTCCTAAAACCTATTTGGGATATTTGCTCACTGAGTGGCACGTATTCACCATTACCAATTTGTTGCACGCTACGGAACGACACTTGAACACTATCCCTCACAACCGTAAGAGGCAGCTTTTTTTTTCCTTCTGTTTATTTTCTCTTTTCTTTCTTTCCCCATCCCCAATTTATATAAAGAAAGACACAACCCAGAAAAACAAAAATTACTTACCACTTGTCCTTCTGTTCCTTGTTTTATTTGGGCACATCCTACGATGGAAACTACTGCCAACGAGACCAGGAAGAGAACCAAAAAAAACAAGAAAAGAAAGAGAAGGATTAATGAAAGTACAATCCCAGAGGCAAGCCACTAAAACAGAAGAAACGGAAAGAGACTGAGAGACTTAAAAGAGGAAAACTAAAGAGGAAATACGGGAGCTACGAACTATATAGAGAAATACATAAGAACAGTAAAGTCAATTACAACACTGTCTATCATAAACAGTTGTCAGAAACATTTATTTTCCTAGATCAATCGTTGACAAGATTACTTACTAACCAACCCATGACAATTTGGTGTCAGAAGTGGGATTTAGAAATCCCTGACAATAAATCAGGAAGATGGAGAGTAAACACTCTTTAGGAGATATGATACACCAGCTGGCTGAGGGTCAACAACACTTACAAATGGTTTGTGAGGAACAACAACGAGAAGCCAGGAACGACCTCAAAACTCTACAGAACGCGTTGAAGAGTCAAGCCACTATAATCACCAATAATCAATTGGTACATGAAACAGTGCTTCAAAAATAACAGACACCATCGCTACCAGTAGGGTACACCCCAATGTCCCCAGTTCCGTATTGCAAAAGTTTTGAGAGGGAGAGGACCCTGATGCCTTCTTTACAAACTTTGAAAGAGTGGCAACATCGGCCAATTGTCCTGAGGATAGGTGGGGACAATATGTAGCACCTCTGTTGACCGGATCATCACAAGCCGCTTACCAGGCAGTGAACCCAGGGGGAGTGACACTGTATCCGGAAATAAAGAAGGTTATTCTGGAAAGGGTGGGATTTGATACAGAATATTACGTATTAAATTTAGGAAGACTAAATGGATTCCAATGGAAAACTCCGAGCCCTATATTATAGAATCCAAGATTTGGGATTAAAATGGCTAAATCTAATAGGTACGGACAGAGTCGCAGTAATATGGATTATATTATTAGAGCAATTTTTGCAAGCCCTGCCGCTTCAAACACACCACTGGATCAAACAACATCCTAATGTCGATAAGTCTAAAGCTATAGATTTAGCATGTGCATTCCATCGAGCACCTGAGTTTAGAAGCCAATGGAAATAGGGGTTACACAGGGAAGGGTATTTTGCACTGCCAGAGAGGTGTCTCAATATGTAAAGGAGATGTTAGCAAACTGGAAACCCACTCGGATGTTGATTGATTCAGGGTGTAGTCAATCCGTGATTAGGGCAGACTTGGTACCAAAAGATCAAATATAGAATAATGAAGCTGTCTCCTTCTGCTGTTTTAATGCGGACATGCAACAATATCCAATGGCTGAGATTTACATTGACTGGAGAGGACAAAAAGAACCTCTATTGGTGGGGTTGACACCCCATTTGATTGAAGAAGTTATTATAGGAACCAAGTATCATAATTTTCATGACCTAATAGATAATATTCGCTCCAGTCAGAAAACAGACTTATGGTTAAGTGACGCTCCATTTGTCCAAGACCCCATCACTTCTGGTAAGGAAAAATAAAGTTTGGCAGGAGTGAAAAAAAGAGAAGCAAAAAGGTTTTTCCGTATGACTAACCTTTCTGATTCCACCCGTATAACCTCAACAGAAATATCTATCCTGGCACCCCTACCACCTTTCCGGAGTAGTCAAAGAGAAGATTCCACGTTAAAACATGCTTGGGCAGCCACCGTTACAGAAAAAACGGGACAGGTGGGTCCATATTTCCTCATTCAGAAGGGTCTACTATATAGGATTGTATGACATAATAATCAGGAAAAAACCCAGCTAGTAGTACCCAATTCATATCGTACCCAGGCACTACATTTAGCACATAGTCAAGTCGGGGGAGGGCACTTTGGAAGAGGAAAAAAAAGAGAAATACTTTGACGGTTTTATTGGCCGGGAGTATTTTCAGACATTCGCAGGTTTTGTGCACAGTGTCCGAAGTGTCAAGTTGTCAACTGGGGTGCAGTTACAAAAGCCCCCCTCTATTCCTTGCTTGTTATTGACATTCCCTTTTCTAGGGTAGGTATGGATTTAGTAGGCCCCTTGACCCCTTCCTCTAGAGGCTATATGTATATTCCTGTCTTGGTGGACTATGCAACATGGTATCCTGAGGCTATCCCTCTTACCAGTATGACCACTAAAAGCGTGGCATATGCCATGATAGGGTTTTTCTCTTGGGTAGGTTTTCCAAGAGAATTGTTAACCGATCAAGGAACCCCATTTATGTCCCGTTTACTGGCTCAGATATGTCAAATCTTAGGGGTAAAACAGGATTGCACCTCTGTCTTTCACCCACAGGCAGACGGCCTAGCAGAGAAGTATAATCGCACCCTTAAAACATTATTTAAAAAAACAATATCTGGCTCAGGCAAAGACTGGGACAAAAAGTTGCCCCTGGTCTAATATGCCATACGGACCCACATACAAGCCTCAACAGGACATAGTCCATTTGAATTAATGTTTGGATGTCAACCCAGAACCCTGCTAAAAAAGGCTGCAGAAAGATGGGAAGAGAAAGAGACAGATGATAAGGGCATTCTGGAATACACCCAACAGTTAAAAGATCAGATCCAGACAGTCTGGGAGGATGTACAAGTCCATTTAGAGCAGGCTCAAGAAAAACAAAAACAAAATTATAATAGAGGCACTGCCTTAAGACACTTGCAGGTAGGAGATAAAGTGTTATTGTTGTTACTGAATTCCGAAAACAAATCGTTGGCCAAATGGCAGGGACCATACAAAGTAATGGAGAAAGTGAGCCCCGTCACTTGCAGGTTACTAATATCCAAAATACCAAAGAAAGCACAAATCTATCACATAAATCTACTGAAGAAACGGGAAGAGACAGAGAGTACCTCTCCCACAGTAGACATCGGGTTCCTGGTAAATAAACTAAAACCCCTAGAAATAAACCTATGTCCTGAACCAGGAGATTCTGGTAAATGTCTTCCTCCCATTAACACAGAATGTCCGAAAGTACAACAAGCACAATTACTCTAGGTACTATGCCAAAATCAAAAACTTTTTTCTCTAATTCCTGGAAAAACCCCTTTGATTCACCATACTATAAAGACCCAGGACAGGAAAGTCATCCGTCTTCAATCATATTGTATCTCTGAAGCGCGTAAGGAAGTCCTGCTATGTATTTTGTACCACCGTTTACGAATTTCCTAAATGCAACAGGGGTGACTCCTACTGCATTAATTCACTCCTGAATCTTTTGCTTTATGCTATGCTTTGTGGCCACTGGTACATTCTGGTACATTCGGGGATGATATTCTAAACAGTATGTCAGTGGTCCCCTGTATGGTATCAGGTTCCATTCCACTGAACTCACTTTTGCTCTTCCTGGTACACTCCACTCTTTCAGGCTCCTCACTGCCCTATCTGCTCATCCTCTGCAGTTGGGCGTCTTCTCCGGAGCTCTCCTCTGACCTGTGCTGTGGAAGGGACTGGTATCTTCCAGCGTGACTTTTGCTAAAATTGCCTTTTTCTAAATGTGAATTGCTGGAGATTTTTTTTTTTATCAGTTTGCAGTTAGGAAATCACAAATTTTAAATAGATATTTGTAAGCATTCACTATTTCAAAATTACAATGGTTCGTACACAGAAATGTACAATTCAATAAAAATATTAAATTACAAATCACACTTTGGTGTATTAGAACGTCTGGTCCTTTGTTCTTGTTCGAGATCAATATCTCAAAACAAAGGCTGATTCGAAATATGAAAGCCCCTTGAAATATTTGCAAACAATGTGATCACGGAAGGACTGATATGATTCCCCCAAGCAAATGTTTTTAAAATAGGTAAGGTTGAAATGGAAAAGTGGGCTCTCAAAACAACATAGACACACAAAAAAGTTGCAGCATTCAGCGGAGCTGTAGAAAGGACATAGAGCCTGATTATGACTTTGGCAGTCCCACCACAGGACTGCTAAAGCTGCCATGGCGGTGGCCTCCCCCGTCCATATTACAATGTTCCCATGGGGATGACCGGTGGGAACATTGCAATACGTTTTCCTGCTGGGCTGACTGGCAGGAACAGTGCTAGAATATTGGCCTCAGCTCTTTTAAGGAAGTCGTGGCAAATATTCAGGCACTCTAGCATCCTCAGAATTGCAATCTGATGGTGCGGAGCAGGGGGTGCCCCTGCACTGCCCATGTCATAGGCATTGGCAGTTCATGGGCCCCCATGTGGCCCCCGGCACTGGCTTTCCACCAGCCTTTTCATGGCAGGCTCCCCACAATGAAAAGGCTTACGGAGTTGGGTTGTAATCAGCCAGGCGGCGCTGAGTTTAGCACCACCATGGCTAGTTACAAGCCTAACCGCAGTCATCCAATCAGGATCTGTGATCATGGCGGGGACGGTGATCTTTAGGCACATCCTCCTCCCTAAGTCATAATTGGGCAGTCGAACCACCTGGAGTGGAGTGGTCTGACCATCAATGTGAGTGTGGCAGTCCTTGGACCACCACACTCGTAATGAGGCCCGTAGTTTCCACAGCCACTTCTATCTTTAATCATTTATCAAAGGCCTGAAGATATGTGAAGAGGAAAGAGTTTAATGACTGTGATGGAAACAAGTACGACTAAGAGTGATTAAGATTACCTGTGAATAATCAGGCCAAAGCCTCTACATCTCCCATCCTCATCCCAGTCCTTACAACGTGAGGTATACCAATGCCAACAGACCTTTAATCTCAAAATAAGTTGTACATCCTAAGTAATGTAACACCTCTGTTTTAATTTATATTAGTGAATCCCCTTTACCTTAACAGAAAAGTCCAATTATTTTAAACAGCAAGGCATTAAAATGCTAAGGAACGCAAACCACCAGACCCAAAAAGATCATATACCAATACCCTGAAAACAAAAATCTCTAATAAATGTGTGAGCTGATGACCACATACCAGCCCTGCAGATACCATGCGAACGAATTTCTTGAAACTATGCCAAAACCCACTCTAGTTGATTTTCCTGAACACCAAGAGGGGATGGTTACTGTTGTTCAGAATAGGTCAACAAAATAGTGTCCTTTATCCATCTACTCAGAGTCATTTTGCAGCCTTATTAACTGCTGACATTGACCAAAGGTGCCAAACTGTCCAGTTTCTTGAATGAGCTGGATTTGTCAATATAAATGTATAATGCCTATTTAACACCTAAATAATGCAACAATCTTTCCCCATCAGATGACGGTGAAGGAAAGAAGACAGGTAAGAGAATCTCTTGAGCAATGTGAAAGGATTTATGGACTTTGAGTAGAGAAGATGAGTGTGGTTTTTAAACCACCCATCTTCCAGAAAGGCAGATAATTCATCACTCCAGTGAGCCTAGATATTAGCTACTAGAAAACCCACCTTCTATAACAGAAACTTCAAATAAGTGGAAATAAGAAGTTCAAAGAGGGAATGTTACATATTCCAGAGAACCAAGGTAGTTCCTAAGGAGGAGATTTGAAATGGGAAAAAGGTCTGAAAATATAAAAAATATGCATAGAAAAGTAATAAAAGGGTTAGCCTCAGGGAAGGTATTGTCAAACTTTATTGAAAAAAAACTGTGCCAGTAGTGGGTGGTGCCACGGTCTTATGAAAACCACCCCGAAGGGAATAAACCATCTTTAGAAAAAAGGCAATCAGTAGGAGACAGAGGGACCAACATTTAATAGAAGTCCTCAGTTCCTAAAGTGAACGTTAAAGATAGATTGCCTCTGAATGGCTTCACCTAGTTGTATATGAAGGCTTTTCTTTTGCAACTACATCTTTTCAATCTCCAGAACAAAAGGCATATAATCTGTGAGAAATAGGAAGGGTTTATAGCTTCAGAGTAGAAGGAACTAGAGGCAGAAAGGAGGAGAGACTGAAAGTGCTTTGGGAAGAGAAAAGCAATATCTTTGTGGTCAATATGAATCACTGCAATCACTTCTGTCTTCCATATGTGAATCTCGAGAAGCCCTTTCAGATTAAAGGAAATGGAAGGACTAGAAACTGTAACTTTGTGGGCCATTTTGTTAGAAGAGCATCCAACCCACAATTTCCCTCTTCTGGATAGCATGAACAAAATGTGTGAAGAGAGAGCTGTTCTTGAAGGAAAAAGGATCCAGATACTATTAACTGAATCTTTTGCACTCTGGGAGGTTTTTTTGGACAAGGACATCTCCTGTGAGGAACAACAGATCCTGCTCAGTTTGTCTGCTTGCCATTGCCCAAGCACTTGATATGGATTGCTGATATGGAGAGTAAATACTTCTCTGACTACAACCACTGAGCCTCTCCCACCTTATTGATTGTTCTCAAGTGAGTGCTACCTGGTGCCATTATCACTGTACTGTCTGATTTGACTAACACATTGTTTCCTTGAAGTTGTTGCTAGGGTAAGGCTCTGAGCACTTGAGTCAGTTAGATGGCTTGTAAATCTCTATCCTGGTCCACTTGGTTTGAACTGTTAGGGAGTTCACCATTGCTCACCATCCAAATGAGCTGAGATGCATTGTGAGGACCACTGGGGGAATCGGCTGAATTGTGATTCTCTTTGCCAGGTTTTCTGAGCACAACCACAACTGAAGGTGAGATCTCACTTCTTCTGTCTGAGACACCATCACTTCCAATGACTGGGATTTCTGGGACCAAAATTTCTGAAGACGCCAAAAAATCAAACAGAGGTGCAGTGCTGCCCGCTGCACTTTAAACACATGCAAAGCCAAACACCCCTGACCCCATAAGCACTTGTGTGCTGAGGCTTGATGGCAGTATATGAGGTTTGGGACAAGACTGTGAAGGCGAATTACCCTTTCTGTATGAAGGAAGAATGTGTCCTGTTATTCTTGAATGCTGCTCAGATACAATTAACTTATTTCAATGGAAGTAACTGGCATTTTGCTACATTAACAAAAAGTTCATGCAGGCTGAGAGTTAACTTCAAGGTTACCAGAAACTGAAGTAGAGTAGCTTCTGATGCAGCAGGAACCAGACAGTCATTCAAGTGAGGGAAAATGCGCACTCCTTTTGTGTGAAGAGATGCAGCCAATGGAGCAACCACTTTTGTAATGACCCGAGTCTTCAAACTAAAGGGAAGAAGCTAAAATTGCCAATAGCAAATCTGAATAACTTCTGATGTTCCAAAATAATTCTGATAGAAAGGTAAGCATCCACCAGGTCTATTGTACACATGGAGCGCTTCAAAGAGTCTCCATTTTTAAAGGAGTGTCTTTGTTGAACTTGCTCAGACTCTTTAGTTCTATGAAAATCTGATAGCCTCCCTTTCTCTGTTGGAACTTAGAACAAAATGGAATAAGCTCCTTGACCTTTCTCTAATTCGGGGACTAGAATTATTGCCACTTTGGAGATCAATGTTGCCTTCTCCCTGTTTTTTTAGGTGGATGTTTTGGGTAAGGCAAAAGGCATACGAATGATCTAAGGCTCTAGTGCAGGAGAGTCAAACTCTATCTTGCAACGTCTGCCAACTGTGTCTAGGATCCAACAGTTTGAAGTGAATTTCTCCCACTGTGCAAGAAAAAGGTACATTTTTTTTGCCACCTGCAAGTCTTAGCCAGTGTTTGTCTGAGGACCAGAATGGCCAGGAGCAAGGATCCTTGGTTCCGATGTCTGATTTTTATCTCTTTTGAATTTTCCCTCAAATGGCCCTGTTGGCAGATCTTAAATCTTAATCAACATTTTGCTGCCTCCTGGATGGTTGATGAAAGGAAGATCTTGCCCTTCTTGAAGAACTGGAATATTTATTCAGATTTTTCCTGAACAACAATGAATGCTTTCTATCCTTGAATATTTTGTGTAACCTGTCTTCCAACTCCGAACCAAAAAAACAAACAACCTTAAAAGGCATACTCAGACCTTTGTGCTGAATCCATATTTCAATCCTTGAGGACCAAAGGCTTCATTACAAGTTTGGGGGTCCGTCAGATTACAAGTCATGCAAGCCTATGGAGCAAAGACCACCACGGTGCGCTGCCATCATGGGGCAGCACAGACCACCGTGGTCACAAGGCAGCACAAACAGTCTGGTGGAGCCTGTGTTGCTGCCAGACACATTATGAGGTTGCACACCACCAATGTGACCGTGGCGGTCCAACCACTATGTCCCAGCAAGAGGAAATGGGGACTATACAGGGAGACCCTCACCTGCAGGCAGCCGTACACATCAGGTGCTGCCATGGAGCCCATCACGCATGTCCTGCCGCTGCTGCTGCTCATCGAAGGTGCACAAAATCCATGCTGCCGTGGGCGCCACTAAGCGTAAGTACACACACCTACCTGTGTCATCAACCGTTACAACAGATCATTGCGCCATCATCCACATGGTATGGGGCTCACAGTACGGGCACGAAGTACACATGCCATTGTGTACACAGTTAGAATCATACATAAAGATGGAAACATGTACAGTCACAATATGCCCCCTTTGGGTAGGTCACTCACACTGTGTTGTTTTAGTGTAATTTTTTTATGCTAAAACGGCGCAAACTTAACTCCATATTTATATTTTGACGCTAAACCCATCTAGCGTCAAAATATTGGAGTTTGCATCATTTTTTGGATGCGTGAACCCGCCTTGCATCAATGAGTTGCAAGATCGGCGTTCCCGCCAAAAAATTAGGCTATCGCCTTAGCACCATATTTATCCCACTGTGCTAAAATGACGCACAGGTGAGAGGCGAACCCAAATAATGACGTTAAGCTTGGGTCAGAACAGGCGTTAAGGTACCTGTGGACCCATTTCCATGGCCAAACACCATGGAATGGGCCCACAGGTGCCCACCCCAAACCCCAGGAACACCCCTACCCACACCAAAGGGATACCAGAGGATGGGGGACCCCATCCCAGGTGAATAGGGTAAGTATTTTTTTTTTTTTTTAATTAAGTACCATTGGCGGGCCTTACCTGGGGCCCCCTGCCTGGCACTGGGTGTAAAAGCCATGCACAGGGGATACAGGTCCCCTGTGCTGGCCATTGGAGTGGTGAGCATGACTCCTGTCTTTACTAAGACAGGAGTCATTTTTGGGTGGTTGTGCGTCAGGAAATGATGTGAGGCTATTTAGCAGCATTATTTTTGCCGCTAACCAGCCTACCATCATTTTTTATCACACAACCTCCTTTTCCCATACCGCCACCCCCACCCGGTTGCGCCATTCCTTAAATATGGCCCTCGGCTAGCGCTGTAGAATAGAGCAAGCTGGTGCTAAACTTTTTGATGCAAAATTGTGTTAGCCCGGTTTTGCATCAAAAAGTATAAATATACACAAAAAACACACATCTGACCATCTCAGGCACAGGGACAGTGAAGGGTACACAATACTGTCTCACACCACACCAACAACACACCCACATCCATATACAAATACAACTCACACACTCACATTCCTCACAGGCCATGGACTGTCATCACATTCAACACACATATGTATGGAGGTGGCATGAAACACAAACAACACTTTAGTAAACAGCCCTCCAATGGACACACACATTACAGCCTAATGGAAAGACATTGGCATGAACGATAGACAAAGAGACAAATAAACAAACCTCAGTATGCAAACAATACCTTCACAGTTCGGATGGGGCCATCAGGAGCACTCAGGGAAGGAGGCTGCACTGGGAGTCATATTATTTTAACACATGCCCCTTAAACAACATTTGCACAGCAAATGGCCCTAAGTGTCTGTCAAGGACAAACAATACTAGACCCAAATAACATGCCTATCTGCACAATGTGGACGTGCAAGTCAACAAAACACACACAGCTCCCACTGCATGGGACATCCATCTAAGGGAACTATCTGCAAGGTACACACAGTTAAATGGACACATGCACAATCGATTGCAAACAAAGGTAGCATGACTGAACACATTCCATGTCTGCACAAACAAAATTCAAGCCGACACACATCAGATGAATACATGATCCATATGAGGGGGAGACGTCTAACACCATACAAGCTCGCATTGGACAACACAAGATAAAATACTTACCATACCAAACAGTACACAATTGCAAGACCACCATTGCATTTACACCCACATATCCATTCAGTCAACATATACCCTTGTCTTGGGGAACAACAGCCCTGCCCCCAAAGTTGGATACTGCAAACAACAGCAAAAGGAACAGCAAGCAGGCTCAAACACGCACAACAGTAGGCAGACAACACAAGTTACTCAGGAACAACGTAACGGTAGAAAAGGAACTGCAGGACAAATGTGTACCCAAAAAAGATAACTATTTGGGTTTATTCAAACGTCCACGTTCAAACAATCTAAGGCTATAGACCAGTCCATGTATTTGTCCATAATAGCACAGTAGGCACCTCAGGGATGATCCTTGGGTGGGGGTCGGATTTAGGAGGGGGGAGTTAGTCTTGCGTTTGGGAGGGGTGGTCTGCTTTTTGGGAGGGGTGGGCTTCTTCTTGAGGGGGAACATATGGATATTTACAGGGTGTGCAGTGGAGGCCGTGGAGGTGGAAGGAAGGGGCTGGGAGGTGGGTAGAGGCCTCTTGGGTTTGGGACGGGTGGAGGGAACAGGGGAAATTTTAAAGTCAAACAAAAAAACGTTCTTAGGGACACAGGGAAGGTCAGCAGAAGGGGGTCGGGATTTGGAGGTTGAGGGAGTTGTTATCTGCTGTGTTGGTGTAGATGTTGTGGGTGAGTGCTTCTAGAAGGTATGCTTGTGTTTGGTGGGTGAGTGAGTGCGTTTCTGTGTCTTGGTGATCTGGGAGGTGAAGGTGCTGGGGGATGTAGTGGTGGATGAGTGTGTGTCTGTTGAGGTGATGACTTTGGATATGTTGCATGTGGTGGATGCATTTGTTTCTGTTTGAGTGGTGTCTGCGGCTATGGTGCTTGTGGTGGATGTCTGGGGGTCTTTTGGGGTGGTGTCTGCAACTATGCAGGGTGTGGTGGGTGTGTCACTGACTGTTGATGTGCTGCCTGTGTGTATGCTGGATGTTGAGTGTGTAATGCTGGGAATAGTGGGGATGTCTGGGGAAGTGGTAACTATTGTGTCTAAAGGGTGGCTATTGTTTGCTTGCTTGCTGGTGTGTCTTGTGATGCTTCATTTTTTGTGTGTGCTGCTCTGGCAAGTTGATGTGGATGCATGCAGATCTATCTGTGTGCTTTGGGTAGGAAGGGGAAGGGGTATTTGGATTGGGAAGACGGAGGTGGGGGGGACCGAAGGTGAGGGATGGCTGGCTGCCATCAGTGAGAAGGCCAGAGTGTGAAAAGATCTCTGTAGGCCAGACATTGCACCATAAATGCCTTCCAGGAATGCATTTGTCTGTTGTAGCTGAGTTGCCAATCTCTGGATGGCATTCACAATGGCTGACTCACCCACAGAGATACTTCTCAGGAAGTCAGTGGCCTCCTGAGTGAGGTCAGCAGGGGTAACAGGGGATGGGGCGGAGGTGTCTGCGGCAAAGAAGAGGTACACCCTCATGGGTCAGCGAGCATGCAAGTGGGAAGCAACAGGGAGGGTGGTGATAGAATGGGGGGTGGTGGATAACGATGGTACAGGGGGATGCCCCAATGGTTCCGCCGCCACTAGGGAATGTCCACTGGAAGAAGAATGATGATGAGGATGTTCTGGTCTCCCCTGTGGCACTCCCCTCATCCTTCAGGCCACTGGGCCCCTCTGTGTCAGTGGTGTCTTGACCTGAGGTTCTATGGCCCGATGCTTCCCCACTCATCTGTGCCCCGTCTCCTTCTCTTGCTGGTGCTGATGCTGCAAATACATAGAGAAATAAGGTCATCACATGTCAATGATCACACTGGAACAACAGCTGTGATTAGAAGACATTACCTGGATATCAAATAGGCCCCAGCAACAAAATCCACCTAAATGGCCCATACATGTACCATGCCATATGAATGCATGCCATCTGACCTATCAACAGTTGCCCACAGGAAACTCAGGGGCATATTTATACTCCGTTTGCGCCGGAATTGCGTTGTTTTTTTTGACGCAATTTCGACGCAAAACTAACTCCATATTTATACTTTGGCGTTAGACGCGTCTAGCGCCAAAGTCCATGGAGTTAGCGTCATTTTTTAGCGTGGACACCTACTTTGTGTTAATTATATGCAAGGTAGGTGTTCCCGTCTAAAAAATCGACTCCGAGGCATGTGCGTCGGATTTATACTCCCAGGCAAAAATCAAGCCCGGGAGTGGGCGGGTAAAAAATAAATGACGTACGGCCGCTTTTGCGCCGTTTTTTAGAGCCTGCAAAAGGCAGGCGTTAAGGGACCTGTGGGCTCTGAAGGAGCCCAGAGGTGCCCTCCCATGCCCCCAGGGACACCCCCGTCACCCTTGCCCACCCCAGGAGGACACCCAAGGCTGGAGGGACCCATCCCAGGGACATTAAGGTAAGTTCAGGTAAGTTTTATTTTTTTATTTTTTTGTGGCATAGGGGGGCCTGATTTGTGCCCCCCTACATGCCACTATGTCCAATGACCATGCCCAGGGGACAAAGTCCCCTGGGCATGGCCATTGGGCAAGGGGGCATGACTCCTGTCTTTGCTAAGACAGGAGTCATTTCTATGGGGGTTGGGAGTCGTAAAAAATGGCGCAAATCGGGTTGAGGTGAAATAATTGCCTCAACCTGACTTGCCCCATTTCTTGACGCCCAAGCCCCATATCCCCCTACGCCGAAGCTGCCTGGTGTACGTCGTTTTTTTTAACGCACACCAGACGGCGCCGGCGGCTAACGCCGGCTAACGTCATTCAATAAATATGGCGCCCGCATGGTGCTTCAGAATGGCGTTAGCCGGCGCAAATTGTTTTGACGCAAAACTGCGTTGGCGCAGTTTTGCGTCAAAAAGTATAAATATGGGCCTCAGTATCTCAGACAACTACAAGTGCATGGCTGAATAGCAATCACAATAACCATTCAACAAGTAGGAGGCACCATCACCCTCAAACCTTTGCCCCATGGAGCAGACCTCTTTTACCTGTTAGCACACAATAGTAGGCCAGTGACAGATGCAGTTCCACAGATCCCACAAAAGGGTATGCACACATCTATTTGTCACATACATAATGGCCCAACAATAAGAAATGATGATACAAAATTCTGCCACGTTGATGACAAAGGTACAGTAGCCAGGAGAAGGTGACATGGAAATACCCACAAACAGATGTCAAGGCACTTGTGAATTAACAGTTCAGTGTTCATGAGTTTTTGTCCTGATGTCTTATTCGCAATAATCAGCCATACATTCGACCAGGATAAAGGGCAGACTTGTTAATTTAGTCTTGAAGTATAATGTCCTTTACAACAACAGCCAACACGTGTTTCGTCCTGTGAGAGAGTTGCTCCCAAAGACTTCATCAGGGCTGTAAAAATTCAAATTATGACCAATATTAAAATCAATATTCTCAGTATTGTTTCTACATAATGGATAACCCATATCCCAAACCACGTGACTTTTGTGCCGAATCCTAATTTTATGTGTGACAGTTTGTGTATAAGATTAGAAAATACCAGAATCTGAGAAAATGTCAAAAATTTGCATTTCAAAATTTAAAGTTACAATTTATAAGAGATGAAGGACGAGCAGTCTAGAGTTATGATGAGAAATGGAGCCACTTATTTATATACTGCTCTAGAAATAGCAACCAAAGTACTTAAACTTATTGTTTTATCATTGTATTGAGAGATCAATAACAATCATATGTGATGGCATGGAGCATTATGTAAGTCATGACATCCCGTATCTGGGTCAGATGAAAATCGAAAACCAGAGAAATTAAAATAACCTGAAAGCAGTCATGTGATACTAGAATAAAAGTCCAAAGGGAAATGTCAAAACCCTAAGGTGAATTATAATGTCTCTGTGAGCACCTAAGAAAACCATCCCACATACCTTTCTATTGAATAAGCAAGCAGCGCGGCTTAATGAATATTTAGATCCCTTTCTTGAGAGTTCAACAGTAATTCCATCTAGGGATAAAATATACAGTGATGCAACTAAAACTTTAACACTATTGCTAATATACCAATATTACGTATGTAAATTATGCTGGTACACCTAAAGGATTGTATTGTGCAGTTGTTTGATCACGTACCCCATATAGTCAATCCATGTGTTACTGAATGTGCCCCTATCGGTATATGGACACATTTATCTGAAATAAAAAATATATGTAAGCCGTTGCATATAACCATGACCCGTTAATAACCCAATATAAGTATCCCCACAGACGTTATGAAAGACAGTCCGACTTTCCCACTCACCTATGCGCAGAATGATACGAAGGAAATAAGTCCTTCAGTTCCCGTAGCGTCACTGCGATTAGTATTAGGGACGCCAGTAACCAGGAAGTGCTTCTTTTATACTCCATTAAGACGATCCTTCGTATAATGGAAATAGAAAGAGGACTGAGATACTCTCGCGCGCGGACACCATCTTAGAAGAGAGGCAACTGTCCTAAATGAAACATGTTTCCATATTCAGCATTTGTATTTGAAATCACCTAATTGGACGTGTATTATAAGTGCTTAAAGTGTGCGTATATATAAGTATAACATAACTATGGCTGTGGGACCCATATATAAAAAAACAACAAACCAAAGAAATTGGATTCCACATAATTGAGTGAGTTAGAGGGGAGAAGACGGTTAATACAATTCCTAAACATATCAACAATGCACACTTCACCAAGTGATATTTGTCCCAACAGGATCATCAAGGTGGTATAAATGTTGCTCAGATAGGCCACACATGTGGCATGAAAATGGACCATGTAGACAATATGTGCAGTATCTCAGGGAGAGATGTCCCCAAAATCCACAACACAATGAACCAGCGAGCCCCAGGCTAATCACCACTAATGTGTGGCACCCCTTACAATGACTTTCTTTGAGTGCTTAAGTAGATGCCATTAGTCCCTTGGATGTTGGAGATGCCCTGAGATGTGCAAGTACTTGTTGAAGGCCCTCAACATGTTGCCCAATGGGAAGCTGCCTCATTGTCTCAATTATGGTCATGCAGACCCAGATGTCTGCCTGTGGATGAATGCTTGTACCCAAACACATGTTCTTTCAACATAACTGCAAGTCACTCCATGATGCTTACCAACAGTCAGGGCACAAGCCTTACCCATTACACATGGGCAGTGCACTTTTCCACAAGATGCCACATCAAGGGCAGAGATTTTTACGTTGTGACTCTAAACTCTAGGCCTACCTGTCATGTCCCTCATTTCTACTGCAGTTGTACATGTCAAATCACTTGCTATGAAGGGTGAGGGTATGTGTCAGCCATTAAACAAGGGTGACACACTCCTGTCTTTGGCACAACATGAAATGTACCCCCATTGTAAATGTACTATTCCACAAACAGCTTGCCATGTACATATGTGTGAGGGAATACAGAGATTATCCTATCAACATAGATAGACCATGCATGAAATAGGAGCTTACAGCTGTTTTTCAGAAGAGAGAGTGACACATGCTGACATGTAGACACAAGGAATGCTGGCAACAATGATGGCACATAAATCATGGTAATGGGCATTCCCCACTTACCAAGGGAAAGTATTGACCTATAGCTGCATCCAAAGAACAATGTAAGTTCTGTCATATGTATGTTGGACACCTTCACATTACAGATTGCAGTGAGGCAGCAGCACCCATCATACGCTGAAGACAACTAGCCTCTGGGTGGTTGATGTCTATATACACATTTACCCAGACACATGGATGAGGACAGTGATCCATCACTTACTTACGTTTGGCCTGTAACATTTAGGAGTAGTGATTTGATGCATAAAAATTACAAACACTACAACAAACAGTAGTTGTTTGATCAATGTACCCAGCCATAAGGCATACCAGTATGCAACACATGACATATCTCAACGATCACTCCTCTACTGTGTGACACATGGCTTATCCCTATTTGTCAAGGGGAGCATTCAGGACCTAACTCAATCACTTGGCAATGTGACAGGCAGGAATATGCCCTGTACTCACCCTCTTGTGACTGATGTGCTGTCCTCAAATGCCCATCAAGCCCCGGATAGGCCACTGCCAGAATGCGGGCCATTAGTGAGGGTCATGATCTGATGGGCACACTGTCCACGTTGGGAAGATATCCCCAGCTGGGCCTCTGCCATCTTCCTGGCCCAGCATTTTAGGTCCTGCTGTCTTTTCTGCAGTGGGCCCTCCGCCGGTTGTGGACCCCCAGAGTCCGCACTTTCTTGGCAATGGTTCTCCATAGTCCCTTCTCTTGATGGGTCTTGACCTGCATGGATGCAAAAGAGAAATCAAGAGATCATATTCTAAAGTTTCATCACAGATGGTTGAGTCACATGCATGTCAGTAACACCAAGCTAGGACTTTCCTATTTGTCAGTACTCCCCAAGTGTGACACAAGCCAATAAGTACAGGGACATGACTACAGACATATATTTCTCCATCTGCAGACCAACACACTACCGTATTCAGGCCCTAAGATGACTAAGCAAGCTTACTGAAATCATGTAGACCGTGCTCTAGCAACCTGACTGGGATGTGAGCCACTATGTGGCTTCTTAAGAATAAACTCCTTAGGCATGAATGGATCAATACATTCACACTCTGTGAGAATGGCTCTCTGCATACAGTTCCAACAGGCAACGGCCAGAGTACAACTCAAACATTAAACATGGGAATGAATGAACTGGCATGGTGGGTACTGAAAGTGCCTTCCCTGTCCATGTGTGGGTGTGTGCCATAACAAATGCAGACTCATGCCACTTCAGGGGGTGGGGTTCTGTGGTATGTACCTATACCACAGAACACTCCTTTGGACATATGTGTCCATCCTACAGAGATGGCATACAACAAACAAAGGCATGCATTGTACAGTTTCTGCTACATGACCAAGCTACTGAGTCATATATCATGGCCTCCCTGGAATCAACACACTGTCTGTACTGTGGGACTGTCACTCATACAATAAGCCTGTACAGGATACATATGACCTGTGTGAAGGTGACAACAGGGCTGTGGGAGTAAGGGACCTGCCATGTGTCAAAGACAAACATTGACAATGAAGCTAACTGCACATATGGTTTAGATTATTAACTTACCTCTGTACCCATTCCCAACCTAATCAAAGGAAAGGGGTATTCTGAGCAGGATTTGCCACCCGAGCCTCTTATTGGCCACATGTAATGATCTGCTGGGGTACAGGGAATGGGCACAGTGTCACAGTTGAATGGCCACAGTGACTCTACCCCAGCCTAGACTAAAACCCATACTGGGAAGTACCTTTGACAGGCCCTGGTGTCTGCAGGCTGAGTACACAGAACCTACATGACACTTCATTCCCATCACTTCCATGCATGATAGTACATCATGTAGCCAACACCACTTTGGCATGTTGTGCGTGTGGCAACCTGGAGGGTAGAGTGAGTCATGATGTGCCTTTCAAACAACATTTTAGCAATGGCAGATGTGTTAAGAAATCTCTGTGGCACCAAACACATTGCTCACATTACTCTCAACTGACTCATAATACATGCATACTCAACTCATGCTCTCAAATGTTGTCTGACATTTACAACAATCACGAGGAAAGACACGTCAGTGAATGGCAAGAATGTCTCCTCACCTGGTTATGTGCATCCAACACAAGGAGGATTTAGGAATCCAAACAACTCACACAACACAATGTGAATGAAGGTTATATGTGGCACTGGCCACCATTACCTGCACATTGTACAGCCCATTGATGCCACACAGACTGCAACAACAGCCACATGAGTAGTCAACCTGGCACACATGGCCACATTCTAGCCTGTGAGGAGCGAAAGGATGATGAAGTACAGAGAAAACTGTGCACATTAGGTATTTACCTGCTTCTCTGGTGCACCCTAGTACTGTCCATACATGGGTAGGACCTCATCCACTAGCCTTTCCAGCTCCTCTAGAGAGAAGGCAGGGGCCACATCACCTGCTGGACGTGGCATGATTGCTCCCAGTGGCGGTACACAGAAGCTCGGGTAGTGGAGGTCTTGCTGGCAGCAGTGTCAGGAGTCAAGTGAGTGAATCTGCAAAACATGGCAGTCACGTCCGCCATGTACACGGTCATCACCGCCGGCGGACACAGCCATTGGCCCGTGACGGCCACTGGCAACAATGTTAGTTTATGGGTGTGTCTGCCGCGGTTGAAACCGCCTACCACCGTGATGACTTCTGCCAGCGGTCGTAGGCGGTTCCTAATGTCCAGTGGCATGGGTCAAGCAGCTGCCATTTTGTAGGCCTGAAATGCTGTATTGGGCTTCACAAACTGCGTCCCACCTCCGAAAATGTTGTTTTGTGCTCACAAACATACTTCTCCTGTCTTGTCTTGTAGGTCCTACTAATCAAGCACCATTGTAGTATGTTGCAGGGCACAGATGGCTTTTTAACAGTGGGCACGGCTGGGTCTAGGATGGTGCAACTGGTGCCACCGCACCAGGTGCTGACTTTGAGAGGGGGCAACGTCTCTGCAACTCTATTATAGTTTGAAAAGCCACTGCTGCAGCGTTCCTTGCCTCCAGAACTTTTCAGCCAACAATCAAAATGTCAGGATAATACTGGAGGTTAATGTTCTTCCTGGCGAGAGTTCAGACTTTTCTCTAGTGTGAGTTATAAGTTAGCATAGTAGGTTAATATGCCTCCTGTAAAGAACATGTACTATGTAGATCACAAAGTGAATATGATGCAAATGGGTCAGTGGGTTACTGCTTTTGTCAGAGTGCTCCTTTTGTTACTTATAGTTCATCAGTTAACATCATAATTTAGAACAATAAGCTATTAACAGTTATCAAAGAACTGCATGCATTCCTCAAAGTATAGATTACAGCATCATTATTTTTCCCCAGTCTTTCATTACTCTAATGTTGCAAAAAGAGTTAATTTTGGTATAAATCAATTCATATTATTAAAGAGAACCCCCAACTTGACATTACATTTAAAAATCTGAGTTTGTTATTCTCCAAACTAAGCCCTCCTAAACTATACAGCCTACTAGAATGAATGACAAGTGACTCCCATATCTTTTAGTGCTCTGTCTTATGTAATATTTCTTATACGCTGATTTGCAAACTTATGACTGATTATCTCTCTGTATTATGTGTGCGAAGTAAAGTGCTCTGGCCCCATACACTGAAATGAGTGGTGCTACAAAGCTAATTAAATGCATCTGCGAGAGAGTAGTTATGGAGACTTGAGGGGCCCTGTTAAAGGGTGGTTGTGAATAAATCTGCGACATAAGTGGTCATTTATAGTCGCCAACAAACATTGTTTCACATGGTGCTGCCAGCGCTAAGGACAGTGACAGTGGGGCAAAGTCCTTCCCAGCCGACGGTCATTTTGGTGGTCGGGATATCCAGTCACATTTCAAGGGGCAATTGTGTTGCAAAACTTTGATTTTAGTCCAGACACATGTTGTGTACACATGAGTGGAAAACCATGGGATCACATTTGACCCTTGTGTTTTTGCAGCTGTGATATGTACTGGTTGCCATGTCTAGCCATTCTTAAATGCCTTGTCATATGATATCACTGACATGCATCATGTATGTTGCTGTTGACACAATGACTGATGTTAGAAATCATGTCTTGTCATACATAGGTATCCAGGGAGAAGGAGGATGCGACAACCTCCTCTCTACAGTCCACTGCCAAACCTTCAGACCATGGAAGAACACCACATAATCCTTTTTTACTGTCTGAATCGGCAAAGATTAGTGGACTTATGTAGTCAGTTGGAGCTAGATCTGATGCCAGCTGTTAGTTATCCAACCAGCATACCACCCATTGTACAAGCCATGTCAGTATTGCACTTACTAGACACATGGTCATTCCAACATACAGTGGCCCTGTCAGCTGGCATGTCCCAACCTATGTTCATTCTTCCCAACCTATGTTAATTCTGGTGTTGAAGGATGTCCTATCAGTAATGTTGAAACACCTGGAAAGCTACATCTAGTTCCCCGACATCGGGATTTAGTCCATGTGAAGAATGACTTTTATGGGTTTGCATGCTTCCCACATGTGGTGGGGGCCATTGATGGCACACAACTTGGCTTGATCCCATAACATGCAAATGAACAAGTATACCGCAACAGAAAGAACTTCCATTCCATCAACGTGCAAGTTGTCTATTTGGCTGATCTATACATTTCACAGGTCTGTGCCTGTTATCTGAGTTCAGCCCATGTCCTCCTTCATAACGCAGAACAGCACCATGCCTCTGCTGATGTCACAACTGTTGGTAAGTCACTTCTGTCCTGGTCGTATGTATGCAGTGTCAGGTCCTACAGTTATGAAGTGAGAAACTCACTGTTGCACATATGTCCCATTCCTTAACAGGAGACTCCACATATCCAAACTGTACTTGGTTGTTGGCACCAATAAGGAATCCAACTAGGCCATGGGATGTCTGCTTCAATGAGGCTCATTTAAAGAACAAGGCGGGTAGTGCAGTGGGCTTTTGGGCTCCTGAAGGCCAGATTTAGGTGTGTGGGCCAGACAGGTGGAGCCCTCCTCTACTTACCCGGGATCACTGTGGCATGCTGCATGCTCCACAACATTGCACTGTGGAGGAATATCCCGTACATCCCAGAGGAGAGGCAGCCTGCAGTTCCACCGGGTGAGACTCCTGAGATGCCAAGTGAGGATGGCACTGGTGAAGAGGAAGGAATTGACTTGCAGGATGATCTAATCAACAGATACTTTTCATGAGTGTAAGTATGTCATGTGATGTGGTGACTGTGACTACAGGAAGAACTGTAGTTGTGGGAATGTGTGCAGTTGAGTGCTTTGGAAACACCTATGGAGCAGGTATTCTGCAAAATTCATCTTGTTTTGTCTTTGTACATGTATCTTCACCATGATATCTTCATTTGGGCATTTCAGAGTTGTGACATTGGCATGTATCTGATACAGTTCTGACATACGAAGTGGACATGGATTGTTCCAGGTAATGTAGGTCACAGATTTGGGGTGTACGAGACCTGAACCAAGGCAGCTTGCACAGTGTTTGGGTGAAAGGTCAAAAGTGCACATTGTACTTGTGTATTGGTCTGTTTTGGGCCGATTGCATCATGTGTGGGATCATGTGTGCATGAAATATGTTGTCATCAATTTCAAGCAAGGCATTCAACCTTCACATAGGCTTATTATTATTCTTGTATGACCTGTATATTGCTGTAGATGTGTTTCATCATTGTAGGCCACAGTGCCCGTGCCACAACACTGGCATATGTTGGTGCCATACCACCAGATGTATGGTAATTGGATTAGATGGGCCTGTGATCAGGGACTGTTGCACTGCCCTCTGTCTGTTCTTTGGTCTATGTGATGTTAGATTTCTTTGGAGTGGTATGTCATAAGGCTCAAGCTGGTGACACCATCCATTTTTCTGTTTGCCTGTTCAACAGGACAATGTCTGACAAGGCCCTCCCTTCCAAGGTCTAGGGGGCTGTACCTTGGTATGTGTACCTTGACACAATATGAGTCAGCCATTCTTAGCTAGCACAGTCCAGAGATTTCAACAGCCTGTGTGCTGTACACTGGAATGTTTGGTGTGACCAGACACGTGTGGCAATGTGTTTGGGTGTGTTGGTAGTAATCCTTAGCAGGACACTGTACCTGTAACATATCCCTGTTTCCATTAGTATTGTGTGTCTTACTCATTTAATTTGCATGGTCTTACATCGCTACATAGGAAAATGTAGAACAGAAGCAAGCAGACATTGACTTTGTGATAGGTAGATTTATTGAAAATGTGTGCATAAAACAAAATTGGGGCATGATGGAAATGAAAAGTGAAAGGTTCAGTCATGGTGGATGACATCATTTGAGTAGATAGCACACCATTGGAAGTCCAAAGTCCAGTTTGGAAATGGAAGGTGGTTGAAGAACAGTCAACAGAGTGAATATGTGGCACACAAAGGAGGTAATTTTGGAAGAGGTCACTTGCTGGCAGTCACGGGTGTCTTGCCATTCACACCTCCTGGAGTCTTTGCTGGATGTCCTCACTTGTGTGGTGGGGGGATCTGCTGCTATGGAGGCAGGGGTGTCTGGGGTGGGCTCTTCCCCTGACAGGGCCTCCCTTCCAATGGCTGGCACCAATGAAGGGCCTGGTGTAATGCGTCAAAGGAAGGGGTAGTGTGTTGTTGTGGATCGCTGCTCAGGGTGGTATTAATATATCTGTTAGGGAGGCCATGTTGGTATTGTGAGCCTCCCACTGTTCACGCATTTCCTGATGGAAGTCCCTCTGCAGGTGCTTCATTTCCCAGAGTTCAGCAAGTACCTGACCCATCACTCCTTTGGACTCCTGATAGCCCCCAGGATGTGGCTGATGGTGTCCTGGCCAGAAGCATCCCAAGTGACCTCACCACACTGGCCTGCAGCATCCCTCCCATGCACCCTACCCCACGGCCCTGTGCCCTAGACACAGGGTGCCCCCTCCCACTGGTTCCTGGACCATCATTGTCAGAGGTGTTATGCTGCGACTGAGGATCCTGGACTGGGGGCACAAGATGGTTGCCACTGACCTGGGGACACAGGTTGGGGGGATGTGGGAGGCTGGCTCAGTTTATGGTGTACACCTTTGGAGTTGCACCCTATACTGAGTCCCGGCAACCCTTGCTCCTGCGATGTGGGACTTCAGTTTTATTGTACTGGTGTGGCTTCCTTGTGACTCCCTGTGTCCAGCGCCTGTGGGTCACTCGTTGGGGCTACATTGACTTCCATTGGCGTTCCTGTATGCTGAGGGCCATCCCTGTCTCCCGTTCCTGGGGAGAGTCTCCTGCAACTTGCTGGTCCCAAAACTTTACAAACTCATCTGCAACTCCTAGTTGCACTTGCCATCCCTTGTTGGTGACCTGGCTGGTCATTAACCCTCCTGTGATCCGGCGACTGATGAGCAACCGCTCGTAGGCACTCCTGGGATCTTCTGCAGCTTCTGGACCCTGCAGTTGGACTTCTTCTTCCACCGACTTGCAGGAACTTCACATTCAGGAGGGTGGGCATTGCCACCTGCACCACCTGGGCACCTCCAAGGATCAGGACTCGGTCCCCTTCCTTTGCAGATCCTCCACATCCAGAATCCATCCCTGGGTTCCACTGGCCTGGTCCACAGGTCATGACAGCAGCTGGACATTCCGAGGCATCCACAGTCTTCAGAGAGAGTCTTTTATCCCCTCCGCATCTTGTTCCCTGGTGTATTCCTGTCTTCTGGATATCCTGGGGTAATGGCAAACTCCATCCAATCTCTTGCCTGCTGGTTTCCTCGGGGTCCGATGGGAAGGGTCCTGAATTCCACAAACTCCAACCACTACTCTTTGTGTTAGTCTATTGGACAACTGAGTGGGTAACTGACTTACTCCTAGTTGCTGGGGTCACTTCCCTTACTTACCTCTGCTGCAGCCCCTAGATAACTAATGCTCTTACCTTGGCAGGAGTCATTCTTTTACATACAATGTTTTTAGTATATGGTTTGGCCCTCCCCTAGGGCCCTGTATATTTTTATGCAATTTCTGAATGTTATTTTGTGTGTATATTGTGTGTAATATCTCCAAAGGGAGATATATCAATGTCAGTTTAGTAGTTTAGTAGTAGTGCTGTAATAAAGTATCCTTTATTTTTGCAACACTTGTGTGGTTCTTTCTTGTGAGTAAGTTACTATCTGACTACTGTGGTATTGGAAGTGCCTTACATTCCTCCTAGATAAGCTTTAGTTCCTTGCCTCATCTACTCCTAGAGAGCTTCTGCTATCTGGACACATATTCACTATCACTAAGGGTTGCCTGGACTCAGTATAGGGTACCACACCACAAATGTACACCATAAACAGATCCAGCCTCCTAAAGGGGCGAAGGCTGCCTGTGATGTGGAGGCAACCGGGCTGTCAGGTGATGTAGTGGTCACAGCGAGAATCACTGTTGGGGTCTGACCAGATTGTCCAGATGGGCCAGAACCAACAACCCTCCATGTCCAGACATCAATGAGTATCATTGTCACTGAGTGCTTTATCCATGGAGATAGTGGCAGTCTCTTCTATGGGCTCTGTGTGGCCAGTGGCAACTGTTGATGTGAAATTGGGTCTTTGGTTGGCAGTCAGGTTACCCCCTGTCCAAGCAAGGACCCTCACTTTATTCAGGGTAAGTCACACACAATCCAAATGATCCTGTGCCCACCCTCTGGTAGATTGGCACTGAGCAGTCAGGCTTAACTTAGAAGGCAACGTGTAAAGTATTTGTACAATAAAACATGCAATAACACAGTGAAAACACCACAAAAAGACACCATACAGGTTTAGAAAAGTATAAGATATTTATCTGATTATTTTAAGGTCAAAACAAGCAAGGTTTGATTATGTCTAGTTTAAAATATCAATTTGATATCAATAACAATAGTCTTAAGTTCTTAAAAGCAAGAATTGTCTCTTGCAAGAACAAATTACCTGGTTTGTGTCAAAATTACCGCAGAGGAGGAGTTGCGTGGAAAACTAAGGGTGTGCGTCGGATTTCCGCGCGCACGCAGACGATGCGTCAATTCTTGTCCACGGGGCAAGGGTTTTGTGTCGAATTCCGGCGTGCAGGCTTGAATCCTCATTGCAATGCGGGATCTTTTGACACCCAGGGACGACGCGGAGAAATCGTGAGCGCGCAGGACAAAGTCACAGGGGCTGCGTCGATCTGGTGGGCGATGCGCTGGAGTTTCTGTAGCATGGCAGGCACATGTGTTGATTCCTCATGCAGGAAGTTGGGCTGCTTCGTTCTGGTTCGGCGATTCATCGATCCGGTGGGCTGTGCGTTGAGGTTTCGGTCACAATGCTGGCGCTGCGTTGATCTCCACTCAGGGAGCTGGGCTGCGTCATTCCTATTCAGCAATGCGGTTATTCTTCCACCGCAAGGCAGGCTGTGCGTCGATTCTGGCAGGCTGTGCATAGATTTTCACCGCACAAGGAGTTTCTTTGCAGAGATGAAGTCTTTTTGGCCCTGAGACTTCAGGAACAGGAGGCAAGCTCAATCCAAGCCCTTGGAGAGCACTTCTCAGCAGAACCAAAGGGCCGCAAAGCAGGAGGGCAACAGCAAAGCAGCAGTCCTTTACAGAAAAGCAGTCAGTTGAGTCCTTTGGGCTGCCAGGTAGCTTCTCTTAGCAGGTTGCAGATTCTGGATCAGAGTTTCTTTCCTAAATCTAAATTGATAGGGACAGAGACCCAGCTTACATACCCAAAAGTACCTTTGAAGTGGGGTAGACTTCAATGAGTGAAGTGCACAAGGTCCCCTTTCAGTACAACTCTGTCTGCCCGGGTCCCCGAAGGGGGTTTGGCAGTCCCTTGTGTGAGGGCAGGCCACTGTCCTTTGAAATGTAAGTGTCAGAACCTCCGCCATCCACCGTCCAGGAAGACCCATTCAGTATGCAGATGTGTGCAGGTGTGACTGAGTATCCTGTGTTTTGGGTTGTCTGGGTGAAATGCACAAGGGAGCTGTCAACCAGCCCAGCCCAGACGTGGATTGTAAGGTACAGAAGGATTTAAGTGCAGAGAAATCCTCACTTTATAAAAGTGGTATTTATAAAATAGTAATATAAAATCCAACTTCACCAGTAAGCAGGATTTTGTATTACCATTCTGGCCATACTAACTAGACCTGTCTACCACTCAAACAGCATATGAGGGCAATCCTAATGCTAGCCTATGAAAGGAGCAGACCTCACAGCAGTGGAAAACAAATTTAGGAGTTTTCCACTACCAGGACATATAAAAAGACACCGGTATATGTCCTACCTCTTACCTACATAGCACTATGCCCTATGGGTTACCTACAGCCTACCTTAGGGGTGACTTATATGTAGAGAAACAGGAGTTTAAGGCTTGGCAAGTACTTTTAAATGCCAAGGCGAAGTGGCAGTGAAACTGCACACACAGGCCTTGCAGTGGCAGTCCTGAGACATGGTTAAGGGGCTACTTATGTGGGTGGCACAATCAGTGCTGCAGGCCCACTAGTAGCATTTAATTTATAGGCCCTGGGCATATGTAGTGCACTTTACTAGGGACTTACAAGTACATTAAATTTATCAATTGGGTATGAGCCAATGTTACCATGTTTTAAGGGAGAGAGCATATGCACTTTACCATTGATTAGCAGTGGTAAAGTTTGCAGAGTCCTAAAACCAGCAAAGATGAGGTAAAAAAAAAGAGGAGGTATCTTGGTCCCTACCAGGTGATTAAACTTCAATTCAAAGTTAGAAGGCAAGGGTATTTGAACAAGTGGCTACTGTTCTGGTGTTTGGAGTTACTGAAACAGTGCCTCCCAGGAGTTGCAGCCATGTCAGTCACCATACTACACTCACTTAACAGATGGTATCCACCCAGGTGAGTGACCTTCAATTGAGATTTCATAAATCGATGAAATTGGGCAAGTGAACATTGTTTTTGTGTTTGGAGTTAGGGGCACAAGGCCTATTGGGTTTTGCATTCCGGTCACTTCCTCTACTTCCCCCCACCATACATATGTTATGCTCCCATATGAGTAAACTTCATTAGAAAGTTAAGACATAAGGGTATTTTGGCATGAGAACACTGGCCTTGTATTTGGAGTAGGGGAGACAGAGCCTCCTGGCCTTAGCAGTCTTGTCACTCCCTCTACTTCATACACTTGATAACTGTAATCCTCACATGTCATTTGTGAGTTCACAAAGGAAAGTATTTGGAGAACTGAACAGTGGACTGGTGTTTTGAGTTAGTGAAAGAGTGCCTCCTGGGAGTTGCAGTCAGATCACTCCCTCTACTACACACACTATACAAATGGTATCGTCCCAGATGTGTACACTTCAATTGAGAGTTCACAAATAAGGGTATTTGGACACGTGGACACTGGTTGGTGTTTGGATTTAGAGAAACAGAGCCTCCTGAGACTTGCATTTCATGTCACTCTCACTACTCCCCAATACTTGACAAATGTTATCCCTCCCAGGTGAGTAAACTTCATTTGGGAATTGCCAAACAGTGGTCTTTGGAGAAGAAAACACGGGGCTGATGGTTGGTTTAACAGACACAGGGCCTTCCTGGCCTCACTAGTCATGTCACTTGCTCTACTTACCACATTTGACAAATTGTATCCTCCCAGGTAAGGAAACTTAAATTGTGAGTTGGCAAACAGTTGTCTTTGGCCAAATGACCAATGTTCGGGTGCTAGGAGTTACTGAAACGGTGCCTGCTGGGATTTGCAGTCATGTCACTCTCTCCAGTACACATACTTGACCAATGTTCTCCCCAGATGAGTACACTTCAATTGGGAGTTAACAAACAAGGTATTTGTTGAAGGAAAGAATGGGCTGGTGGTCTAGGTAGCAGTAAAAGTGCCTCCTGGGAGGTGTAGTCATGTCAGTCCCTGTACTATACACACATGTTATCCCACCAGGTGAGTACACTTCAATTGAGTGTTCATTAGCAGATGTATTTGGGCAAGTGGCCACTGTGCTGGTATTTGGAGTTGCTGAAACAGTGCTTGCTGGGAGTTGCAGTCATGCCACTTTCACTAGTACACACACTATACAAATGTTATCCTCCCAGGTGAGTACACTTCCATTGAGTGTTCTCTAACAGATGTATTTGAGAAAGTGACCACTGTGCTGGTGGTTGGATTTACAGAAACAGGGCCTGCTGGGGGCTGCAGTCATGTAACTCCCTGTACTACACACACTTGACAAATGTTATCTTCCCAGGTGAGAACACTTCCATTGAGAGTTAACAAACAAGGATATTTGTTGAAGGAAATACTGGGCTGGTGTTTTGGGTAACAGTAACAGTGCCTCCTGGGAGTTTTAGTCATGGCAATCCCTGTACTGCACACACTATACAAATGCAATCCCCCCAGATGAGCAAACTTCAATTGAGAGTTGCCAAACAGTGGTATTTGGACAGGTGAACACTGGGCTGGTGAGTGGAGAGTCAGTAAAAATGGCATTTGACATTTTAGTGTTCTGACTTACCAGACTCCAGTCACCCAGATATTACTGTAAAGCCCTCAGGATGCAGGACGGCCAAGACCTTTTCCTCCATAGAAAGAGATGTAATGGGGCATTGGGAAGGCCTTCACCAGTCTTCTGGGCTTACAGCTGGTACCTGGAGACCAGGGAACGAACCTTCACCCGACTTCGTTCCACCTCTCCCTAATGTCCTCCCTTGTGCGCAGGCATCCTTGGCTATCCTCTCCCACATTTCCATTTTCCTACTTAAAGGAGTGTGCTGGACTTGTGTTCCAAACAATTATGGCTCTGCTCTTATGATTTCATCCACCATGAATCTCAACTCAACCTCAGAAAAACATGGATTTTTAGAACGTTACATGGTGAAATAAAAAAAAAAAGAGACAGTGATTTACTAAAGAAGGGAAGTGCAAGAGGGTGTGTGCTGGATGTGAAAAAGATGGTAAGAAAAAAGTGGTGCCTAATATCTGTGCTGCTGTGTTGAATTATTGTCACTGGCTTCTGTGTTTGGCATTGTAAATGCAAACAGTTGTGGTCTGTGAAGGGGTGCTTTTTATTGTGTTCTTTGCAGGTGTGTCAAGTGTGTCAATGTGTGTCAGCTGTGTTGTTTTCAAATCCATCCAATGTGCCATTGTGTATTACTTTGCTAACTGCAAACCGCCATGGTTCAGACAACCATTGACTGACCGCCATGGGTGCCCACCACTGCAACTTTGGCCTTGTAATACCGTGAGTGGTTGGTCGCTGTGCTGTCTGGGCTGAATGTTTGACTGCATATTTCCGGGCCTCTGCGCTGCTGGTGGTCTGCCTTTTTTGGTTGGCGGTCAGCGGTCCTGCCTGTTTGACTCATAATATGGTGGTCTGAGAGACTGCCAACATGACGGTGTTTTTAGAACCACCAACTTGGCGGTCTGGCGGTTCTACCGTCAAACTCATAATTAGGCCCTAAGTTCTTGCAGGAAGCAATGGAGGCCCAGGCAGACAAAGCAGAGACTGACTTCATCCAAAGAGATGTCAGACACTTGGCACACCAAAACCTCCAGTAGATCTGCACATTTTTTACCCTCCTGCACAGCTTTAAAAAGGCATATGTAGTCAGACATCTTTGACTGGGAAGTGTAGGTCTCAAAGATATCTGCCTGACGGGATACATGAGAGCCAATGTAAACCTTCTTAAAGGCTGAATCAACATTTTTCTTCTGAGGATCCTTGATGATATACGCTTTGTCATAGTGTGCTCCTATGATAAAATCAACCACAATAGAATTATTATGAATCACATCAGGATATGTATCATCCATTTCCTCTAAAGTATAAAGCTAAGTCATCAATTGTGGCAAATTAATCGTTTCAGGATCTTTCCATTCATTCAGAATGACATCCATAACATAGTGATGGATATGCAACCCCACGCAAGGAGACTTCTTGAATTATCTAACCAATGGTTCCTCTGAAGTGCTTGGAATTTCTGGGAAAGGAAATTCCATGTTTCCGAAGTGGGCTATAGTATGGGACGTAAGTCCTTGGAGATGTATTATATTTCCCCTTCTGATAAAAAGGCACAGTCCTGTCACTACAATCAGAGTCAGAAATATCCATACAAATGTCATCATGTAAAAAGGAGCCTTTACACACCTCCTTCTTTCTATTTCATAACAGAAAGAGTTTTTAACTGAATACTTTTAATTCTTTCTTCCTTATCCTCACTTACAGCCTTACATCTGTTAGGAGAAGGGGAAACAAAGCGAGACCAAGAAGACAGAGAAAGGGGAAAAAGCATATTTTAGGACAGGTATCCCCATTTTGAGAATATCTCTGAGATCAGATGGCGGGGAGCAGCCATAGCAGCTTTGCATCAGCATTCTCTATGCCTTTATACTCCTTTCCCTTTTTTCAATGAAAACACTCCATAAAGCACTGAACCTAATTGGAAACAGCTATGAGATTGGCCCATGCATGCAGAGTGAGCCAACATCTAATACAGTACCACGCAAGCACTCACACGTGTAGAGAGCAGAAGAACCAGAGCTGCTCCTGCGCATGGGTGGAGTGCAATGGGCCAGAAAATACTTCCAGACATGAACAAAGACAGAAACAATCCTCTTTGGCATGCGTGGAAACTCGCAGGCAAAAACCTGAGGTGACACAGAGTAACAGCGAGCTAACTTATGTATGTACAACGGGACACCAAAGAAACACATGTGACTGAGCCAAGCACCATTCCTATGCGTCTTTCACCACCAAAGAGAATTTAAAGATCTCTCTCCCCCACATCAGGAATCCAAAGCATGAAGATAAAGGGTGATCCATGTAGCAAGGAAAGAAAATTATGTGGCAGAGAAAAACATAATAACCATGAATATAAGAGATGTATTGTTAGAAATTTGGGGCTAGATGTAGCTAAATCCGATTTTGCGACTCTCAAATTGCGAGTCTGAGCGACTCGCAATTTGAGAGTTGCAAACCCGGATGCTGGATGGTGTCCCTGACACCATCAGCGAATCGGAAGGGGGTCGCAAAGACCCACCTCATTAATATTAATGAAGTGGGTCGCAATTTGCGACCCCCTTCCGCTTCGCAGCACTCACAGGGATGGTGGCCTGCTGGAGACAGCAGACCACCATGTCTGTGACTGCTTTTTAATAAAGCAGTTTTTTTTTTGTATTGCAGCACGTTTTCCTTAAAGGAAAACGAGTTGCAATACACACGAAAAAAATTTAAGGTTTTTGTTTCATTTTTTTCTGAGCAGGCAGTGGTCCATAAGACCACTGCCTGCTCTGAAAAAATGTTTTCAGAGCCATTCACAAAGGGGAAGGGGTCCCATGGGGACCCCTTCCCTTTTGCAAATGGGTTGGCACCCATTTGAAATGGGTGCTAACTGCGAATTGCTTTGCGACCACGTTCGCAGTCACAAAGCAATTCTACATCGCGATGTGAATCGCAAATAGGAAGGGGAACACCCCTTCCTATTTGCGAGTTGCATTCCCATTTTGTGAGTCGGTAACCAGGTTACCGACTCGCAAAATGGGAATGAGCATCTCAATGTGCGTTTTGCATGGCGCAAACAGCGAAATTCGCTGTTTGCACCATGCAAAACGCTTGCTACATCTGGCCCTTGGTCTCTAATTGGCAGATGTTTGCACTCTGTACAACTAGGAACCACAATTCTTGTCAGGGCAAGTAAGATACACACTAAACGTTTACCTGTGCTCACTATCTGGTACCTTAGCACAGAGCAGTCAAGCTAAACTAAAAGGGCAATGAGTAAAGAATTTGTGCACGCACACAGTTAAACAGTGAAAATACCACAAAAGGAAAGATAGGCAATAATTATCTGAGAAAAGCAAGATTAAAATGACAAAACTCCAACATACACAAGTCAATTTATGAATTTTCCAAAAATAAATCAAAATGCAGTGCTTAGAAGTCAATAGCTCCAACCAAGGCTATCTGGTCACGCTGGACTGGTGCAAATCCAAAAGTTCAGTCTGACCGCGATGGAGCGCGGACCAGGTACAGGAGTAAATCAGACACGCTGCCAGTGCCTTGGTTGCGTCAATGCTCAGGAGTGATGCGTTGATCCAAACGCTTGCAGGCAATTCGTTGTTTCCTGATCAGGCAGCATCATTGTTGGGTCAATGTCAAGAAGGGATGGGTACCGGTTCCAGTGAATCAGTACTATGTCAGACAAGTCGGGGCTGCGTTGAATGTTTAGGTCGTTGTTGCATGCAGTCGGCGAGCGGTGTCTGCGGCTTCAGTGCAGGCAGCGGTGAAGCATCATTTCTGCAGCAGGATGCTTCAGTTCCATTGACGCGCCAGTGTTGATGCGTCAGTTTCATGTGTTGCAGCACCACTCTCACCTCCAAGGGCCAATGACTGGATTTGGCATCACTTGGCAGAGCAGGACTCACAGTCCAGGAGCCCAGGTGCTGGTAGCAAGATGCAGGTGAAGTCATTGATGTCCCTGAGACTTCAGAAACAGGAGGCAAGCTCAGTCAGGCCCTTGGAGAAACTTTAGATTGCAGGATGTAGAGAACAGTGGCGGCTTCTCCGTTTGGGTGGAGGAGCGTCGCCCCCTCTTCCCCCTCGCCAGCAGCAGAAGCTGCAAACCTTTCACAAGGAAGGGACAATAAACTATGTTTATTGTCCCTTCCTTGTAGAAGGGGCGGGCCATGGGGTAACCAACAGTGAAGGGAGTGCACTGTGCACTCCCCTCACTGTGCTTGTATGTTATTTTTTTTTATTATTATTTCTTCACCCCGTGCCCTCCCCCCCACCCCTGGTGCGGGCCCGCCCCCGGTAACCCTGGAGAGGCTCTGCTGGTAGAGAGTCAAGTCCAGTCCTCTACCAGGAAGAAGTAGCAGGCAGCAGGCCAATACAGCAAAGTGGCAGTCCCTCCTGGCAGCATAGCAGTGCTTCTTCCTGGTAGAATGTCCTCAGTCAAGAAGTGTTCTGAGTAAAAGAATTCTTTGAAGTGAACAAGGATCCCTTTCAGTTCAGCCCTGGCTCCAGACTACCAGTAGGGGGTAATCAGCCCTTTGTGTGAAGTCATGCCACAACATATTCAGCTGTGTGAACTACCTCTCCTTGCCCAGGAAGAATATCAGTATGCAGATGAAAGCAGATACATCCCCTGTCACACCCAGCCCTTCCAGTGTGTGGCTGTCTGGAGAGAATGCACAAGGGTAGCTTTAACCTAAACCCAGAAATGTATTCAGAGATAGGGTAAGGCACAGAGGGGCTCATTCTAACCCTGGCGGTCCAAGACCGCCAGGGCTAAAATGACGGGGGCACCGCCAACAGGCTGGCGGTGCCCCGCTGGGCATTCTGACCGCGGCGGTTCGGCCGCGGTCAGAAGTGGAAAACCGGCGGTCTCCCGCCGGTTTTCCGCTGCCCAAATGAATCCTCCAAGGCGGCGCAGCAAGCTGCGCCGCCATGGAGGATTATGACACCCCATACCGCCATCCTGTTCCTGGCGGTTCTCCCGCCAGGAACAGGATGGCGGTATGGGGTGTCGCGGGGCCCCGTAAGAGGGCCCCAAAAAGAATTTCAGTGTCTGCTTTGCAGACACTGAAATTCGCGACGGGTGCAACTGCACCCGTCGCACCTTCCCACTCCGCCGGCTCAATTCTGAGCCGGCGTCCTCGTGGGAAGGTAGTTTTACACTGGGCTGGCGGGCGGCCTTTTAGCGGTCGCCCGCCAGCCCAGTGTAAAACACAGAACACCTGCAGCGGTCTAATGACCGCGGTGCGGTATTCTGGAGGGGGGAACTCTGGCGGGTGGCCTCCGCCGCCCGCCAGGGTGAGAATCACCCCCAGAATGTAAAAGTAAGAAAATGCCAACTTTCTAAAAGTAGCATTTTCAGACTGGCAATTTTAAACCAACTTTAGCAAAAGATGTATTTTTAAATTGTGAGTCCAGAGACACCAAACTCCATATTTTTTATCTTTTCCCAATTGGAAATTACACGTAAAAGATGTTTTAAGGTAACCCCAATGTTAGCCTATGGGGGCGATAGTCCTTGCAATCATGAAAAACGATTTTTTAAGAGTTTTTCACTATCTGGACATGTTAAACTTGAAAATGGAGGTCCAACTTTTTAAATACACTGCACTCTGCCCCTGGGGCTAAATAGGGTCTACCTTATGGTGACTGGCATGTAGTACAAATGAGGGTTTGGGTCTGGCAAGTGGGTACACTTGCCAGGTAGAAATGGCAATTTAAACTGCACACACAGGCTCTGGAATGGCAGGCCTGAGACATGCTTGAAAGGCAACTGTAGTGGGTGGCACAATCAATGCTGCAAGCGAACTAGTAGCATTTGATTTACAGGGCCTGGGCACATGTAGTGCACTTTAGTAGGTACTTACCAGTCAATCAAATATGCTAATCATGGAGAGGCCAATGTTACCATGTTTTGGACACAGAGCACATGCACTTCAGCACTGGTCAGCAGTGAAAAGGTGCACAGAGTCCTAAAACCAGCAAAAATGATGTTCAGCACACAAAGCAGGCGGTCGGAAAGCAAAAAGTCAGGGGAAACGACATCAAAAGATGCCAGGTCTAACATGCAGGATCAGACCAAGCTGGTTCCTGCTCTTACCTCAGAAAGCCAGTAATCAATTACAAATCTTCCCACGTTTGTTGCTCCATCCATCACTTCAGAACTCCCCGGAAGCATAACAAATGGAGAGGGAATGATGCAAGGTGGAGTCAAACCCAGCAGTAGCTTTGTCACCTTTCCCAGAGAACAAAACCAACCATTCACGTTTTAAAATTCTGCAAAGCCCAAGCATTATACTTAAATAGAACTTTATAAAAAATCATTGGCATTCACTTTTAAGATGGTATTTCTGTTTTTGTTTACTTGTTTATTGCTCAGGGATCATTATGGCTGTTCTAGAACATGTTTTAAAGTGTTCTATCATTGTATTTACTGTTTGATGTATGTTCTGATAAGGCTTCAAGTGATTTTCTTATTTTTCCTCCCGGTCAGGATATTGAAATACTGGTCGTACTGGTAAAAAACCTGTAAAGATGCAACCCTAGCTGCTGCAGCACCTGCATAGATCGGTTGGACTGTTTAACAAATGCTGACTGTTGGACCTGGCCCTTTTTACAGGGTCATCCCCAAACTTTTTCCTTTCCTACTCCTGTTTTTCTGACCCTCTTTTTGTTGGTGTTAGGACTCTGGGCACTGTATTACTGCTGATCAGTTCTAAAGTGCATGTGCTCTGTCCTTTAAATGGTATGATTGGCTTACACTTGTTTGGCACATTTAAGACACCTATAAGTTCCTTGTACAGTGGTACCCCATATACTCAGGGCCTCTAAATTAAATGCTACTATTGGTTCTGCAGCGCAGCTTGCACCACTCACAGAAGTAGCCTTTCAAACCTGTCTCAGCCCTGCCACTGCAGGGCGTCCATGCTCGGTTTACTGCCACATTGACTTGGCAGCTAAACTTACTTACCAAGCTTGGAACTCCCCTTTTACTACATATGGGTCACCCCTAAGGTAGACCCTAGGTAACCCTATGGCCAGGGCGCTGTGTATGTAAAAGGTAGGACATGTGCCTTGATTGTTTGGCATGTCCTAGTAGTAACAAACAGCCTATTTGGTTTCTTAGTGCTGCGATTGTGGCTCCTCTCATAGTTTTGCATTAAGGATTCCTTTAAAGGTACTTAAGTGGTAATTTCTGATCTATGAGGGACAGCATGGGCATGTTTGGAATGGTAATGAGAAATCCTGTTTATTGGTGTAGGTGGAGTTTTTATTACTATTGTGGAAATGTCACTTTTAGAAAGTGGACATTTCACTGTGCTTATGACTCTTGTGCTTTGCAGCCTGAATCCAATCCATGTCTGGGATAGAATGAGAGCTGGGCTTTGTACATACTTTACGGACAGCCATCACACAGAGAGGGTGGAGGTGTAACAGTATTACATCTGCATACTGACTGGTCTTCCTGGGATGGGAGTGTGGGAGGCGGGTGAACTTACATTTGTATGGGCTGCAACCAGCCCTCACACAAAGGGCTAGTTTACCCCTTACTAATGTCTGGAGCCAGGGCTGGGTTTGAAAGTGGATGTCATACTCTTCTAACTTTCCTTTGTAGTGCCCCCTAGATCAAAGACATTTTGAGTATAAGTAAAGGGGCTGGAGCCCCATGTTTTGAGACACTGTGTGGACTTGTACCCAGATGCTGCTGGAGGAAACGGTTATGCTAGGAGGAACCGCCATTAGGACTGACTTGCTGTGGTGCTGACCTGTGGCCTGCTAGGTCACAAGAAGAACGCCTACTGCACCCCAAGGACCCAGATGTGCTAGCATGCTGCTGGTACCTTGTTTCTGTGTGCCCTCAGTGACCTGCAAGGGGCTACCATAGGATTCCCCCTCATACACATGCTGCCCATGGCCCTGCAGTCATAGCGCCTAGTGAGCCCTATAATCTTCTTTTGCTGGAGCACTGCTATCAGCCTGCAGGGAGCACGTTGTGAGCACCCCTTCTGTCCCCGTGGCTGTGTGTCCCTGTTTTGCGCTACACTGCTGAGTGTCGTGCTGTTCCCCAATCCAGGAGGGCGGGGAGAAATGGGAGTGCAGCGGAGACAGTAAGTGGTTTGTGGAGTGCGGACAAAGAATGCACTCCCTGGTGTCCCCGGGGCACAAGCAGGCATCCATGTATGAGGCTGAGCCACTAAGTGATACGGCGTTCCTCTCAGCTGGGAATGACTGCTGCGACCTGATCTCCAGTGAAGACTGTGAGCCAAGGAGTCTATCCTGTCCCCGCTGTGGGCATGCTGCCGGGCAGACAGGAAGCCTCACCCCCTTGTAGGATCGATCAGAGGTGTAGAGGGTGCTGAGGCCCTCCCAACTTCCCCTGAATGACTGAGAAAATCGGGAGAGAGCCAGTTCCCCAGGGAGGTGCACAAAGGTTTTGTGAGGCTCCTCCACGTGGGCAGCCTTATGGGGGCCAGAGCAGCGGTCCGGGAGGCCCTGGAGGGCTCCGGATGTGCTACTTTTTCAAAGGATCTTGGGGGGAGGTTGGCAGCGGCAACCATGCAGCCACAGGCGGCTGCCTTTTATTATATCCCGTTCGGGGGACCTAGCGAGGCCTCGCCATTGACGGGAGCAGTGTGTCGGTCCCCCTTGCATGCGCATACCTTGCTGGGGCATTTTTGGATTTGCTGGCAGGATAGGAATAAATCCTCAACGGAGGTCCCCGCTCTTGCCAGTTTCTGCCTCATTACCATATTTTCTGTAGTAGGCGTGCATAGGTGTGCAGGGATTCCTGTAACCTATGGTTGGTGCTCACGTTACCACCTTTCATATAACAAAGGTGAAGGAGCACCAGGTCTATTTGGTTTATGATGGTAATTTGTAAGTCAGATGTTACTGATGGTGTGTGTTGACCGAAGGGGTGATTTCGGTACTACAGAGATGTTTGGTGATTCATTTGCTTTCTCTCCCTAAATGCATTTTATGACATGATGTTATGTTATATGTGGTTTTTATTCTATCAGGATAACAGGTATATTTAATGACCTGCTTTGGATGCATTGTGAGAGTGTATTGTTATGATGTAATGTGGAAATAGTTATTTTATTTTTGCACTATGATGGTTTGACAATTGCCTAGTTGGCAAAGTAATTATTGGGCTATGTTTTATATGTAATACAGTTTTTTTTCAAACATAATTTCGTGTGGAGTCTCTTTTAGGGTGTACATGTTTTGTCACTGGCGTGTGTGTGTTGTGCATATGCTTTACACATTGCCTCTGAGATGAGCCTGATTACTTGTGCCAAGCTACCAAGGGGATGAGCATGGGTTATCTTAGCTATGTGGCTCCCTTACCCTGACTAGAGTGAGGGTCCCTACTTGGACAGGGTGCAAACCACTGTCAACTAAAGACCTCATTTCTAAACCAGACAAGCACTTCTTTCCGGCCTCGGATTGGCAAGGCAGGCTATCAGGCAACTGCCGATGGGCCTGTGCCTAAGGCCAGTTAATGGGCTGGGTTTTCAGTCTATTAAACAGTGCAACCTGTTGTGCCGTCACTGGCGCCACCAAGTGCACAATGTGAAAGGCTGTCAAAACACCTTTGTCATACATATACTGAGCCTGTCCCCGTGCAAATGAAGTCAGAGAAGCTGGTTAATTGTCAGAGGCAGAATGACAATGGGCTGTCTGGCTGTCACAGCATGCCCCTTGACTCTCTGCGGGTGTGATAGAGCTGCTGATGAGAAACCGTTGCCACTTGCTTTTTGGGGGACTGGGACAGAGGAGAGGACCTGAGAGTTGGGTGGTGGGGGGTTGGTGAGAGGCAGAAAGGGAACTCTGCAGTTTATTTTTGTCCCCCTGCCCTCCATGGAACAGGGTGGGATAAATGAGTCACTGCTGTTCTTCTTTCCCTGCCCCATATCAGTTCATGCAGTCAACAGGGGAGGTTGTGGCCTTGGTGGACTTTGAAACTGTGAAACCAGGTTTGAGCCCCAGCATCAGCTCAACATACTGTGATGGTGGGCAAATCAGCCTACAAAGAAATGGATCTGACATTCTGTGTTGTTATCTGGTGCTCTTGTAAAGCGCTCAACACCCTTGTGTCAAGTTTGTGCTATATAAAACTGCATGTAGGTAAGGAAAGTGACGCTGGGTATATTCATTTTTGCATTTACATACTAGCATCATTCAATTTGTTGGAACGTGCGCATGATGCTATGGGCAAGTTAAACAAAAATAACAATGCGCCTCTCGCCAATCTCTGATCACTGGAGTGCCCCTCTAAAGTATGGTAAAAGTACTGTGCATTTCTAAAAAGCCCTGGGTATGTGTAAGAGGCCTAAGGTTGACGAGGGCTCTCGGGGGACCCTAGAGTGAGAAATATTCCAAGAGCACCCAAGTGGAATAATTGTGTTTACAGTCTTGACAAACGTTACCGGCCCTATAAACTTTAAAATACTGTTAGTACCGCAAGTGTTTACCAACATTAACTTCATGCTCCTAACTAAACAGTGTTTTGCGTTAGGTTGCGGTCTGCGAATGTGGGCCACTTTTTTTTTTACTGCCCGGGCCTAATTGTGGCCCCAATCCAACCCTGCTTCTTTCTCACCCTCAGAGTGCAGAGAGCAAGTCGAAGGTCAAGCAGCTGGGCTGAGACTGCGGTTCTCAAGAAGGGATGTTTGGTTACAGTTGGACACTGTCTTTTTCCACACTTCAGTCAGAGGTCTCGAATAGCCTTCTGTGCCTTATTCCAGGAATTGGACACTGCGCCTGACACCTGCATTGCCCTGTTGTGTCTGGCAGAGAGAAAACCCATTCAGACCTTGACCCTTTGTCCCTTGAGAGGAGGGCAGGAGAACCCGCCTGTTCCTGTCTGGCCTTGGCTGCCCTTGTATTGTGTTTAAGGAAGCAGCTGTGAGAAAGGAAGACAGATCAGTCTGCTCTTATCATACGCGGGCCTTCGTGGGGGACCCAGGATAGTCAACGTATCAGGGGTGCGTGGCAGTGAACAGAGCGTCTTTGTTCCAATGTTTTCATTAAAATAGAACGTTTATAAATTAAAATGTTCAGGTAAAATGTCAAATTCAACATCATTATTGAACCATTTTACACTCTGGCGTTTAATTAAAATGTAACTAAAAACCATGCCTACCCACATGTACCCGTTGCAGTACGCAGAAACAATAAAAAACGAATTTCTTATAGAATGACGTGTTAGCAAAAATAGTCAAAAATGAACTCCAGGATCGCATGTTGTGATGTTTTGCACTGAATCGTACTTTTACACTGCGAGTAACCTCTTACTTCCGGTCCGTATGATGACGTTAAGTCAAAAGAAGACAAACTGGGGCCCTTTTTCCATCATGATTTTTATGAGTCAGCTCTTTGAAAGTCGGAGCATATTGCCAGTAGGGTCTGGCTTGGAAGATACCATGCTTCAGGCCATCTGGAGTAGCAGCCTCTTCCCTCATCCCAGCTCACATCCTATTGTGACCAATTTGTAATGAGGGCCTAGTTTCTTTTTTTATAAAGCACCGAATGCCGTCATCTTACAGTAACTTCGCGGCTCTATGTTCCTTTTGCATTAGCAATATTTTATTAGTCTTTGTGGCACACTTTATAGAAAACCAATAATGAAGTCTACCCTTCCACAGTCTATAGTTGGAATGTACCAGAAGCTATCAGTTTGAAATTTGTTTACCAGACTACCAATGTACCTCTATTTTCTCGTGTGCCAGGCAATAACGTTCCACGTTGTCATCGGCAGATCTACCACAATGCACTGTGTTGACTTGCACCATGCAGTTACCCCACTGCTGAGACGTTCACCTAGCTCTCACAATGAACCTCTATTGTGAGATGTGTAGTACACTGATAGCTCGGTACTTAACTAGTCGAAGCGCTCTTATGGAGCACCTTTATTGTGACCAGACCTGTTCACTGATATTGCATGTACTGACTCATTCAATCTGCGTTCATGATGCAACTTTATTCTGTTTCACGGAATGCTCGTGTAGCGATTCCAATTCATAAAGCCCTAATAAAGAACCTCATTGTGTATTGATATTTTTATTTTATATAGCACAAACCTAGCTGGGAAGAAATGGCCTGCTTTACAAAATTGGGTCCGGGTATGGCAATAGGATACAACACAGGATCATGTACTTCCAATGGCGGTTTGCATCTCTGAATTACACAAGGTAATTTCACGCACTTACATTTTGGCCACAGGGAGATTATATGATTTGCCCATGATTACACAATTTTCCAGGCAAGTGCTAAGTTTGAGATTCGTACCCAGGACCAAGGGTCCCAAATTTCGCAGCGTAGCGGTTCGACCAACTCTCCTCAACTCTGTTCTGATCTACAGTCTAGGATGGGAGGTTAAACAAGTCTCTTTTGCTAGTAGGGCAGGGCAGTTGGGCGACATGTCAACTACAATGCCTTAACCTACCAAAATTACAGCTTCCAATTCTTTGTGGCACAACTCAGGTTTTTATCCTTTAGCTGTTGACAAAATGGGTAGAATTAAGTTCAATAATAATATTTGTTACTTAATGTTCCATGTTCAATATGTTTTAATTTGTTGTAGAAATTATGTAAGTCAAAATAAGCATTGTTATAAATCACTGTTCTGCATGGGATGAATTTTGGCCTTGAAGGCTATCCAAGCGTTGAGATTTTCCTATGTTTTATGAAAAGAGCTAGAGAAAGGAAAGCAAATAGATCAGTGAGATGAACACGTGCCAGGGAACATGTGTGTCCTGAAGGACATGGGTTGAAGGTATGCAGCAGAAATATGTGTGTGAGATAAACTGCATGTCACAGGTTTCACTGTCTATAAACTATGGTAGCGTGTGTGAAACTTGTGCATGTTTGTGTGTGTGTGTGTGAAAGAGAGACACAGGCAGCGAGAGAGAGACACCTTAAGTTAATTTTTTATTTTATGTTAGGTATACTATACAACATGGTCACAAATCAGATTCCAGTGTCAAATAGAGAACTGGTCATTTTTGTCATAAGCTGCTTGTAGAATTGCTACGTTTTCCTCGACTTCACTCTCCAACAAGACAAAAGTTGTATTCCAATATTAATCAGAATGGATTTTTAAGAAGATTATGAAGATCTTACAGACAAGACATTTTAAAGCTCTACCTGGTTTCACAAACAACCCACGCTCGTTTTACTCAGAAAGGAGATCACTCAAGTGGTGTATTTCTGATACTGCAGCTATCTCACAGGCAAATCAGATTACAGATGTTTGATTTGAGATCTTGTGCTTGCTCTCACTTAACTGTTAAATAGTAGTCTTTAGTGACATACTGCAAAGCTGTCATGTACCTACTCCTCAGACAGAAGTGCCATCTGCCAGGAGAAGGCAAATTGTAAAACTGAGGGCTCAGACTGCAAAGCTATCACTGAAGCCAAAGCATCAAACACGATACCTATCCTTGAGAGCTGGAAATGATCATCTTTTGCGTGGTATTTACCCAGATTTTATCTTCTGTTGTTGAGCCAATTTTTGTTGGTCATAGGACTTTTTGCTATTTACCCCTGCTAATCAGTGGTGAAGTGCTTGTTCCCTCCCTTTCTAACATGTTAAAATCTATACATCTGACTGCGTATTTAATTTGATGGCAAGCCCTTAGTAAATGCTTTCACCTGTACCCAGGGCCTGCAAATTAAATGCTACTAGTGGGCTGTAGCACTCATTGTGCCATCCACTAAAGTAGCACTGTAAAACATGCCTCCCGGCTGGACATTGCAGTCTGGGTGTGCAGTGTTAAACTGCCATTTCGACTTGGCAAAATACACCTTTTGTCAGGCCTAAACCTTTATCTTGAATACTTATAGGTCACCCCTTCGGTGGCCTTAAAAGCCCATAAGACAGTGAGCATGGCATTTAAAAGTAGGATATTAATATTTAATGTTTACATGTGCTGGTAGTGAAGAATAGTCCAAAGTTGTTATTTCTGTGGAAAGGCTGCCTCTCCCCATAATTTAACACTGGTTTACACTATTACATTTAACAAGTGTTAAATTCTATTTAGGAATAGTTAGAAAAATGTTTCTAGGACTCATTATAATAATAATCTAAAATCCAACTTAATGGTCAAGTCAGATTTTATATTGCTAGTTCTGAAATTACACTTTTAGAAATTGGTTTGGGATTTTTCTAGTGTTGTATTGTTACTTTATTACTGTTTGAGTTCTGCATAAATACTTTACCCAATACTTGTAAGTTAAGCCTGACTACTTTGTGCAAAGCTACCAGGGGTGGAACACAGGTTTATTCAATGACTGTTGGTTTACCTTGAGAAGAACCATGATTATTGTTTGACGTGGGTTCTCAACTGCCCCAACTAATACTTTCATTTCTCACAGTGAGCCTATGGAGATCTGATTCTTTAGACAGCAGGGATATATTGAAGGCTAAACTGTTACTAATATCTCACTGATGAAATGTAATGTACATTTCCCAAGTTTGTTGCCTCTAGTTCACAAGTTACTAAGGAGATAGGAACTCCTCACTTGAATCCCAGCTATAATATGACTGTATGTGCTCCACCCTAACACACCCATGGTATTAAGGATACTCCCATGGACATCAATTCACCAAAATGCAAGGGGTAGCAGAAGGGACATCACACGCCATTTCATCTTTACTCTTCACACACACACATATGCTTACACAAACACACATTCATTCATACACAAACTCTCTTGTACATAAACACACACTCACCCATAAGCATGCACACAACATACATTTAAAAGTGTTTTTACTTATCTCAGCTACCAAGTAGTCTTATTCCAGCTAACTGTATTCCAATTTTTCATTACTCTAATAGTGAATAATTTATAATTCAATATTAGTGTAATAAAAAAACGAATCAAACAAGGAAGTGGAGCCCCAACCAACAGCTCCCCACCGTTCCTGGCACTGAGTTTGCCACCAGTGAGGCCAGGGGTCACAGAGGCAGTGCCAGTGGTCAGAAGGAAAAGGTTAGCGGTTGCAGCTGGGGCCCCTGGCGACCCTTAAATGATCCATGGATACTGCATAAGGAATTTTCAGTATTCAGACTTCACTTGGATTGACGTTATTGCTAGCTTCAGTTATGTGATTTAACTGGATCTTGCATAATATGTTAATACCAAGCTTATAAACTTTGGGCCTCATTTAGAGTTTGGCTGGGCACTCCCGCCCTGTCAAACAAACTGTTGCCCTACCACATTTAGAGACTGAAGAACTGCAGGGTTTCTGATTAACCCAGCAATTCATTCACTACATCAGTGACAGCGATGACCATCCTGCTCTATTTACAGTGTAGCTATCATCACTGATTTTCCCTGCCCGTACTCAGAAAACAGATAAATGGGCCCCCATGCCCACAGAGAAAACTGCTGCATGTCAGGGCCATTGTTTGTTTGCTGAAACAACCTAACACTGCCCCCGTTTGCTCCGAGCCATGTCAAGCGGGTGAAGCAGACATGGCGCCGCACTAGCAAATGAGGGGAAAGCAGGGAAATCCGAAGCAAACAGGCAGGCATCTCCAAATATGGCAGGCCGTTCACCCAAGGATAAGTGGCCCACATCATCTCTCTCACACCGCCTCTCCTATTTTTCTTCTCCCAAATGTACCCTCTAATTCTCACGCTATTACTCTTTGTCTCTCACCCTCTCTTCTCTTTCTTTTCGTTTTTTCACTTTCTCTGTCACTGATTGTCTAACTATTCCCAAAGCTCTGCAGCATAAGAAGGGATTTGTCTCTACCTGAAAGCACCACTCAATGCACCCCTTTAGGATAGCTCAGAAAATAATGGGTAATATTGATGTGAATAAGGTGCAACTTTGCATTTGAGGAATTATTTGTGTTTTGTAAATTCGTGACTAGATGCTTCTCATTCATGTTCATAATGTATTCCTTCTATTTCAGAGCATTTTAACATTTTGTTACTAGCTCTCATTAAGGGCCAGATGTAGCAAGCCGTTTGCATGTCGCAAACTGCGAAAATCGCAGTTTGCGCCATGCAAACGGCCTCACGCGATGCACATTCACAAATTGCGAGTCGGTACCGACTCGCAATTTGTGAATGTGACTCGCAAATAGGAAGGGGTGTTCCCTTCCTATTTGCGACTCGCATTGCAATTCAGAATTGCTTTGTGACCGCGAATGCGGTCGCAAAGCAACTCGCAGTTACCACCAGTGTCACACTGGTGGTAACTCATTCGCAAAAGGGAAGGGATCCCCATGGGACCCCTTCCCCTTTGTGAATGGCGACAATAATATTTTTTCAGAGCTGGTAGTGGTCCTATGGGCAGTCACAGACATGGAGGTCTGCTGACTTCAGCAGGCCACCATCCCTGTGAGTGCAGGGGCTCGCTATGGGGTCGCAAAATGCGACCCACCTCATGAATATTGATGAGGTGGGTCTTTGCGACCCCATAGCGAATCGCAGACGGTGTCTGAGACACCGTTCTGCATCCGAGATTGCGACTCGGAATTTGCGAGTCGGACTGACTCGCAATTTCCGAGTCGCAATCTCAGACTTTCCTTCATGTGGCCCTAGATTCCTACACTGTGACAATAATGGCATATCATCTCTTCAGAAATTTTTGCCACAGATTCGGAATATTATTGTTTTAGACCCATCATCTGCAGTGCTACTTGAAAGCTCTGAATTCAACGGTATTAACAATCAATCAGTCATTTCTCCCATTAGTGTAAGGCATGGGCATCCAATATAGGACAGTGGGGAATAAATATATTTATTGTAAGAGGGCAAGATGACTGCTTCTGTGTGGGCCATGTTTTGTACATTGAGGGTTGTGTTAATATTTTTTTAAATCTATTCAGCTTCTTTGATAATGCTTCAGGTTTGTATTTATAGAATTTAACTATGGGCGTGGGGACATAAATGTATTTTTCTGAAACTCACAGATGACAGCATTCCATGCCATTGTGATTGTTACTTGCCATTAGCACGGTCCTGTGTGTACCCTGGCTACCTTCTTATAGGCAGCCTTGAGGGTTATGTGACCACCAAAGAGGTTAAGTGTGGTCTTCCTATAGTATTTTCCCTATTTGGATTCCTTACTGCCTTGGACCTGAACCCCTACCCAAGTCTTCCCAATTTTTCCAATAATCACTCCCTGAGTACTTCACTCTTGCACCTTTGATGTTCTTAATAACTAGTTGTTCTACAGGGTTAGTCAACAACCCAGTCTCACCCTGGTAAAATAGAACTATTTTCCATGGTTTGCTTTGCAGCTGCTTATGGCTATATTTTTCGGAGCCCTTCTGCGGCTACTTGCACAATACCGAAACACGTTACTTTCAATTAAATCAATTGATATTGACCCCGAGTGCTTCGCTTTGTCCTTTGGAGATTGTTTGGAATACATATCGTGAATCCACTCCCACGCAGAGAGTGCACCCATCCTGAGTGCAGCTGGACTAAAGGTGGACTCTCTAAATATATATATATATATATATATGTATATATATATATATATATATATATGTATATATATATATATACATATATGTATATATATATGTATATATATATACATATATGTATATATATATATATATATATATATATATAACCTACTGGCGGTCGTCAGTAGGAGGTAGTTATAGTTAGGACCTAATTTCCATAGGAAAAGCATTTTTTATTTTGCCAATAACTTTGGCATCATTTGACCTATCTTCAAAACATTTTCAAAACCAATACGCCTCGTGTCTTAAGGTTACTATAACTCGCGCCCTCACCATCCACTGCTAATTATTCCAGATATTACATCACTCATGACATCTTCTATAGCAATAATTGATAATATCACTGTAACATTTACAGTATAATTATTGATGAGAAAACTGTGCATGGCGGGGGCGCCTGCTATAGTTACCTTAGGGCACGAGTTATAGTTACTTGAAATAACTCAACCCATAATAGCTGAATTTCTATGGTTTTGAACGTTTAAAATGTGAGCCTAACTATAATGTCCCTGTAACCTTTGTTTTTTAAAGTGAATTTCTATGTTTTAAATTAATTCTATTTCTTAACTATAATGTCCCTGTAACCTTTGTTTTTTTTCAGTGAAAAAAAAATATATACATATTTGACACATTTGAGGTGAGCAAATGTAGAGTGTCGCTGGTGTTGCAGGGTGCTCCTTACTGGAGCTGCTCTCCACCTACACTTGGAAACCCAAGTTTCCAATTTCCCAATTTTTTGCAAAATTTGTGCGTCACTCTAACCCTGAAAGGGATTTGTTTTGACTTATACTGGGTGCTCCCTTGTGTCTGGTCAAAGCTAAACCTCTCTGGAGAGCTCTAATGAGAGCGAAACACGTGTCAGGGGTTGCTTTTACTCATTCTAGGTTGGCTTGGATGGTATTTTACCAGTCCAAAGCTGTAATACTGTGCCTGGGGTGGTAAATGGCTTTTGTCATTTTACAGCTCGGCAAGATTGACACTGTGTCAAACCTATGCATAAAGACTTTGTTGTACAAATGGCAAAAGATTTTGTCCCTATCTAGCTCGGCATGGATAACACTGTGCTGATCCTATGCTTCAAAACTTTGCTAGATAAACAGACATTTGAGGTGAGCAAATCTAGAGTGTAGCTGGTGTTGCAAGGTGCTCCTTACTGGAGCTGCTATCCACCTACACTTGGAAACTACCCAGAGTTCTCTTTTCTTTTTTGCAAAATGTATGCGTCACTCTAACCCTGAAAGGGATTTGTTTTGACTTATATTGGGTGTCCCCTTGTGTTTGGGCAAAGCTAAACCTCTCTGGAGATCTCTAATGAGAGTGAAACACGTGTCAGGGGTTGCTTTAACTCATTCTAGGTTGGCTTGGATGGTATTTTACCAGTCCAAAGCTGTAATACTGTGCCTGGAGTGGTAAATGGCTTTTGTCATTTTACAGCCCAACAAGGTTGACACTGTGTCAAACCTATGCATAAAGACTTTGTTGTACAAATGGCAAAAGATTTTTTCTCTATCTAGCTCGGCGTGGATAACACTGTGCTGATCCTATGCTTAATAACTTTGCTAGATAAATAGACATTTTGAGGGTTATTCTAACTTTGGAGGAGTTGTTAATCCGTCCCAAAAGTGACGGAAAAGTGACGGATTTACCACCAGCCGTATTACGAGTCCATTATATCCTATGAAACTCGTAATACGGCTGGTGGTATATCCGTCACTTTACCGTCACTTTTGGGACGGATTAACACTCCTCCAAAGTTAGAATAACCCCCTTTGTGGTGAACTGGTCACTGGTGTTGTAGAGTGCTCCTTATTTAAGCTGCTCTCCAAATATATTTGTATATATAGTAAATGTCAAAATAATTTAATATCTTTAACATTCGCTCGAATAGGGGGTGTTGGTACGGAAAGTCCTATGCATGTTAATGGACTTGCAGTGCTGCCTTGAGTGTCCAACTGTATTAATGTCTGTATCCCTAAGGTTGTTGTCATTGGCAAACATGGGTCATGCATGTGCGCCATGACATAGGCCTTGTCGGATCAGGAAGGGTACCTAAAGCTCTACCTCCGCCTTGTTTAGAGGCTGCTGCCTTTACCAGGAGTTAAGCAGCATGAGTGCTGTGGTCTGCTAATGTTCCTGCCAGATGAGGGGACATCACCCAGTCAATCCAGGACCACCTGCCCTAGACTCTGGAGCACCATCACCTGCCTGCTTGCCAAGACCAATGTGCCTTGGGAGGAAGAGGAGATCACTGGAGGGAGCGAGATACAGTGGGGAATCCTGTTGTGTGGACCCCCATTGTAAGGTGTGAATAGATGGCTGCTGCATTGATCAGGTAATTGCTCATGTGCAGGACAAAGTGGCAACCCCTTTCTGCCTGGGGAGGGCAGTCATGAAGTGAACCATGGTGACTGCTGTGCTGATTGTGCCGAAGCCTGTGTGCAGCTAGGGATCGGCCACCCCATATTCCAGGAAGGGCTGCCGCAGTGTGAACTTTGCTGAATGTTGTGCCAATCTCCCAGGAGCCCGTATGTCGCGGAGGATGGACAAATCTGTATGCCAGGAACCACTGCAGCATGTAATTTTGCGAAACTCTTTGTCGATTGGGTCGGAGTTCGTGTGCTGCTGATTGGCAACCCCTTATGCCAGGAGGGGTTACCGCATGGACACCTGTTGTGCCGAGCAGGTTGGTTCCTGTGAACAGTAGGGGCGCGGTGATCCTGTATGCCAGAGAGGGTCAACAGAACTAGCAATGAGGGTGTACTGACCCAGAGTATTGTCAGAGGAATGAGGATAACGTGGGAGCCCCCCATCTACCTCCCAGATAAGGGAAAAGCACCAGAAACTTCTCATCATCATTCTCCATTGTGGGAGAAACTAAAAGACTTACCTGCAATGAGGAGCTGTGAGGAACTTCCAGTCGTTGCAGGAACCCAACCTCGTGTGATAAGATCGGGGATCAGTGAGTGCAGCATGCCTGGGTTGAGTGCAGTGAACTGACATACATCAGCTGCTGCTTCTCAAATGTCCGGAGAAGGGGCACACACTAGAACTCAGTACCCTCCGAGCCTGAAGGTCTGGGTAAGACTGAATTCGGACCAGTCAGCCCCAGGGAACTTGCTGGATAGATAGCGAGTCAGCACAGGAACATTTTTTATTTTAGAACAGACTCAGAGTGGACTCTTGAGACTCTGACTACTAGAGTGGCATACCCTGGATGTTGCCAATAGTGAATGGGGAATAACCACTACCACTAGAAGGAGGAGCAAGTGGGACAGGGATTCACCAAGGAAGCACTAGAGTCTGACCTCAGGGGGATTGTGTAGTTACTTGTGAATGTTGCATTTTTCCTTTGTGCTATTAGTGGTAGAAATAAAATACTTCTCTTTCTTTTCATAAAAGGGAGTATTCGGCTGGACAATAATCTATTGCTGCTGCTGTGCACTTGTTGGGTTTTGAGCCTCTGTGCACTGCCCTGTATCTACCTCCCCCTGAGGAAGCCTTGGACTGCTCAGACCATGCTATTCCTGAGAGTCAAGTGGTGAATGGACACTTGGCCCAGTTCTCAGGATCCATAGTAGGTCATGTCACAGGATATCAGGAATAAAAAGCATCAACCCCCACAACTGGGCCCAGTACCCTCCACTTGTCCCATGAACCTCTGAAAGCGGTCCTGACAATTGGTGGCAACAGTGGGATGCCTACCGTTTAGGAGTCTGGATATAAGTGTGGCATTGGCCATTTCCATTTTGCGTCAGTAGTACAATAACTCAAGTAGTACATACAGACAAAGGTGACATGCATAAACAATGGAAAACACAGGTTGTAAACTGACCTCAGCACCATATCGATGGATCAGATGAAGGATTTATGTAAGGACAGGTGGTGAAGAAATCCCAAGATTAGGGATAGAGAAGTACTTACTAATTTCATTAGGAACAAGTTTGAGACACTGGGTGAAAGGGACCCATCAAAAGAGCGCTATGGACTCACGCTCTAGCATCCCTTTAGGGCAGATCTATCCCAGACATATGTTGAGTGTGCCCCTAATGCATTTTCCAGAGTTTCATCGAGCCATTCATCATCTTTAGGGGCAGATTTAAGAGCCCCTAGAACCTCCTTGCGTCACATTAGCGTATTTTTTTTATGCTAATGTGGCCCAACAAGGCCAAAATCACAGCGCCAAATTTGCAAAGTGGCACAATGCATGCATTGCAACACTTTGTAACCCTTTGCGCTACATTATGCCTGCGCCAGGCATAACGTATGCACTGGGGGTGTTTCCCAATTAGGGGGGACCAAAGAAATGACACAAAGAAATCTAAGAGATTTCTTTGTGTCATTTTTTTCCGGCACTTTTAACGCCTGCTCAGAGAATGCATTAAAAGGAGGCACACCATTGTTTACAATGGGCCTCAATGGGCTTTGCAGGATTAACGTCAACATTTTTTATGCTAATCTTGCAAAAAGTTGACGCTAGTTCTTCAACTACCACCATGGTGTGCCTTATCTGAGATACGGCGCACACATGGTGGCTTTAAGGGGGTGCTAAGGGGCGCAAAAAAAGTGGTGCTGCACTGAGTGCAGCGCCACTTTTCTTAAATCAGGCCTATCATTTTGAGAATACTTCAGGTGTGCACACCACCTCCTATTTCTATGGTACCACTGTTACCAAATCATTGGGTGGGTTGAATCTAGCAACGAGCTTGACCTTGCAGTCAACCCTTCAGAAAGCTTAAGCTGAGGAAAATGAGAAATCCAGAGAGTTTATGAGGAAGAATCTAAGACTAGCTTATTGTGAGGCAGGGGAGACAGGGTCCAGGAAGAGAAACTGTGAGAGGTGGAGGAGAAACAGAGGAAGTGGGAGTAGGAGCAGGAAGAAAAGGAAATAGAGCTGGAAAGGGAAATTTCTGATGGACACACCTACCTGTGGATTCCTCACCTAAAGAATTCTCCCCTCGCACCAGCCTCGACGGAAATTTCTTCTAGTTCTGCACGTCGACGATGACGTCACAATCGCCCGAGTCCACGCGACGCCGCATGACGTCATCTAGGCAATAAGAAGCCCTCGTCGACGTGTAGACGTCAGTTCCCTTTTTTCCGTGCCCGAGTAATGGTTTTTCTTCGAGGCTCACAGGGAGCTACAGTTTCGAACGATGGTTACAATGTCGCAGCCAAGGAAATCCGGCTTTAAACCATGTAACCAGTGCGGGGGTCGGATGTCGGTTACCGATCCCCATGAAAATTGCCTCTGGTGCCTTAGCTCCGACCATGAGGTCGAGTCATGCCGCTCCTGCCAGCGCATGAACCCTAAGGCACTTAAAGAAAGGGAGGCAAAATTGTTCTTGGCTCGTTCCAAGAAAAAGAAGGAGAGGCGTCATCGGAGGGAGTCCTCTTCAAGATCCTCGAGATCTCGTCATCACCATGGTGACTCTCGGCGCCGTCACGGTTCCCGGCGCCGATCGAGTAAGGGACGGTCCAGATCAAGATCGGCATCTTCGTCAGCTCGGCGCCGTCCGACGTGGGAGATTAGCCCGACCGTCACCCCTCCACCTCCTACGGCCCGACGTCACCCGGGTCGGTTTTCGAGGTCGAGCCTCCCGGAGGCCAGAGGGCTCTCCTACCCAGTAGTTACCCAGCCCATCTTAGGCATCTATGCCGGCGCCGGTGCAGCAACAATACCCGGCTTTCCCGACTCTGGGAACGGATCCTGCGGCGTTCTTGAACACCATGTTTAACATTTTTACTTTCATGGCGCCGGGTGGAGGTCAAGCAAGTCCGTCTGGCCCTTTGGCCTTTAATTTGGGTGTTCCGGTGTCTTACAAGTCGACGCCTTTCACTCCATTTTTGCCTGCTGCACCTGAAGCGGCGCCGATGCCCTTGACGTCGCTGAGGAGACCTGCTACACCCGCCACGGCGCAGTTGGATTCGCCTTGGATCCAATCCACAGCCAATGTTCCTGTGGAGCCGGAGGGTACGGCGTCGGATGGATTGAGGTTCGGCGCCGACGGAGATCTTCGGCGTCGGCCGACGCCTTATCGACGCTGGGTCTGGAGTCAAGGCTTCGATCTAGACGTCTGGCTTTGAGCCTGTTGGAGGAGGAAGAATATAGCAGGCAGCACCTGGAAGAGGGTGAGGTTTTGGAGCCTTCTGGTGACTTTCAGGGTCTTGATACGGAGAGTGGCATAGATACTTCCCCGGAGTGGGATCTAGCTTCCCCTGGAGAGTTCACTGAGGAAGCGGCATCTTTCCACGCTGTAATTCGGAAGGCTGCAGACTTTTCAGACCTTCCCCTTCCAGCTGCGGAAGTTAAGAGAAACCTGTTGACGGAGGTTTTGCATCCAACATCTGTAACTGCAGAGCCTCTCTTGCCCTTTAATGAGGCACTCCTGGATCCCATTAAAGACATCTGGAGGAAACCTGTGTCTACCGCTGCTGTCACAGGGCGGTGGCTCGTCACTATCGGGCGGCACCAGGTGATCCTGTGTTTCTCTCCAAACACCTGACACCGGAGAGTTTGGTGGTTCAGGCCTCCTGTTCGTCCAGGTCCTCTCCTGGTTCGTTTCCCGGAACACCTGCGGACAGGGAATTAAAGAAAATGGACCATACTGCTAAAAAGGCCTTTTCTTCTTGTAGCATGGCCTTAAAGTCATCCAACGCGACCTGCATATTGGGACGTTATATCCATGCCCTTATGGAGGAAGCGAAAGGCCACCCGAACTTGTCCCAGGAAATGTTGCAGTTACTGGCGGACGCTCAGGTGGCAGCGACCCAGGTGATCCAGTCGGGATTGGACACTTCAGACTCGGTGGCTAGAGCTATGGGCACGACCATAGTTTCTAGGCGACAATCTTGGCTACGTTCATCTGGCTTCTCGTCTGACGTACAGGCGACTCTTCTCGATCTGCCCTTTGATGGCGAGAAGCTTTTTGGAATAAAGGCGGATTCGGCTCTGGAACGATTTAAGGAGAGCAGAGCCACTGCGAGATCACTGGGGCTTCAGTCATCATCCTCATCCTCCTTTAGAGCTTATAGGAGGTTTAGGGGATTTGGACGTGGCTCCTCCTTTCGTGGCAGATTTCAAGGACCACAACAATCTGCATCCACCCTGCCATACAGATCTTTCAGGGGCAGGGGCAGAGTCCGGACAAGAGGAGCCACCCAGCAGCACTCTGCCTCTTCCTCTTCCTCTGGAGGGGTGCAGCAGGGAAAGCAGCCGTAGTCCTCCTCCACTCCCTGTCCACTTGTCTCCGGTAGTGGGGAGACTTGCCCATTTTCTTCCGATGTGGGTGGTTATAACATCAGACTCCTGGGTCATCGACATTGTGAAGAAGGGGTACGCTCTTCCCTTTCGGGAATTCCCTCCTCCCTTCCCTCCCCGCCCATCCTTCTGTTCGGAAGACTATCTTCTCCTATTACAACAGGAAGTATTCTCCCTATTGGCAAAAGGCGCGATAGAGTTGGTTCCCGAGCAGGAGAGGGGTCAGGGTTGCTACTCAAGATACTTCCTGATCCCCAAAAAGGATGGTCGGTTGAGACCGATTTTGGACTTGAGGGCTTTGAATTGGTTCCTCAGACAGGAAAAGTTCAAAATGCTGACCCTTTCGCAGGTTCTTTTGGCGTTGAACGAAGGAGACTGGATGGTGTCTGTCGACTTGCAGGACGCATATTTTCTTATTCCGATCCACAAATCGCACAGGAAGTATCTCCGGTTTGTGGTGGGATCGCAACATTATCAGTTTGCGGTCCTCCCGTTTGGTCTTACTTCAGCACCTCGAGTCTTCACAAAGGTGATGGCAGTGGTAGCGGCAGAGCTCAGAAGAAGGGGGATAGTGGTATTTTCCTATCTGGAGGATTGGTTAATCAAAGCCAAGTCTCCGGAGCTCGTGCGGCGACAATTCCAGTCGACAACTCAGTTGTTGTACGACCTGGGTTTTTCAGTCAATGTACCCAAATCTCACCTGGAGCCCTCTCAACGCCTCCTGTTCATAGGGGCAGTATTGGACACGACATTGAATCGGGCCTTTCCTCCGGCCCAGCGGGTCCAGGACATTCAGGCGTTGATTCCAATGTTTCGAAATGGAGCTGTAGTTCCAGTCCTCAAGGTCCTTCGTCTGCTCGGTCTGTTCGCTTCTTGCATACTGTTGGTCACTCATGCACGCTGGCACATGAGGGCTCTTCAGTGGTGCGTCCGCAGGCAGTGGTTTCAGCACAAAGGGGATCTCGAGGAGTCGATAAAGATCTCCAGAGACACTGCAGTGGATCTTCAATGGTGGGCAGCAGTCGACAACCTGTCACAAGGAAGGCCGTTCTCGCTGCCGTCACCAGTGGCCACAGTGGTAACGGATGCTTCCACTCTAGGATGGGGAGCTCATCTGGGGGACCTGGAGGTCAAAGGCCTTTGGTCTCCGGTAGAACAGAGATTTCACATCAATCTGTTGGAATTGCGGGCAGTATGTCTGGCTCTCAAGGCCTTCCTCCCTTCCATTCGCGGTCAGTCAGTCCAGATTCTGACGGACAACACTACCGCGATGTGGTATATAAACAAGCAGGGAGGAGTGGGGTTGTATCTTCTTTGCAGAGAAGCTCTTCAACTCTGGTCCTGGCTTCAGGACCACAGGATTTGCTTGGTAGCAAATCATTTGGCCGGAGCTCTGAACGTGCGTGCGGATGTTCTCAGTCGACGCAGCTCGGAAGACCACGAGTGGCGTGTTCATCCAGATCTGGTTCTGTATATCTTCCAGATGTGGGGATATCCACAAATAGATCTGTTTTTAACTCAAGAGAATGCGCAGTGCCCCTGTTTTGCAGCCTCCAGTATCCGGTGCAAGGAGCTTTGGGGGACGCGTTTCAGATGTCCTGGAAGGGTCAGTTGCTTTACGCGTTTCCCCCCCATACCCTTGATTCCTCGAGTTCTGAGGAAGATCCGCCAAGACCGAGCCCAAGTCATCTTAATAGCTCCAGATTGACCAAGAAGGGTGTGGTATTCAGACCTTCTCCAACTCTCTAAGTGCCCGCCTCTCCGTCTCCCATACAGGGTGGACCTCCTCTCGCAGTCGCAGATTCTACACCACCACCTCCAGAGCCTGCACCTTCATGTCTGGAGATTGAACGGGGCAATCTGAGTGCTTTTTCTCTCCCACCAGAAGTGGTGGATGTTATTTTATCGGCCAGGCGACACTCCACCAAATCAATCTATGCAAGTTGTTGGGCTCAATTTGTATGCTGGTGTGGAGAGAACAGAATCGATCCCTTAAAAGCTCATTTATCTGACAAATTGTCATTTGCTCTTTGTTTGGCACAGAAGGGTTGTGCGATTGCCACAGTCAAAGGTTATTTATGTGCGCTATCCGCTTTTCTGTGCCTTCCTAATCAGCCATCCTTATTTAAATCTCCTATTGTTTGAAGGTTTCTAAAGGTACTCACCAACAATTTTCCTCCAACACCATTTGTTATGCCTCAGTGGGACCTTAATTTAGTTTTAGCGTTTTTAATGGGGTCCCCTTTTGAGCCAATGCATTCTTGCTCTTTAAGGTTGCTAGTTTTCAAGACTGTTTTCCTCGTGGCCATAACATCTGCCAGAAGGGTCAGTGAGCTTCAGGCTCTTAGTGTAGAGCCCCCATACCTTTCTTTCTTTAAGGACAAAGTGGAGTTAAGGACCAAGGCGGCTTTCCTTCCGAAGGTTGTTACACCCTTTCACCTGGGGCAGTCAATTACTCTCTCTTCCTTTTACCCTCCACCTCACCCATCCAAGGAGGAAGAGAGGCTCCACCGGCTGGATCCACAAAGAGCGCTGAGCTTCCACGTCGACAGGATGAGGGAGTTCAGAAAAGATGATCAGCTCTTCGTTGGATACCTGGGGAAGAGGAAAGGTAGAGCGGTCCACAAGAGAACGCTATCCAGGTGGGTCATTCTATGTATTAAGATTTGTTATTCTTTGGCGAAGAGAGAACCACCTGTGGGGCTTCGTGCTCATTCCACCAGGGCTAAAGCAGCTTCATCGGCTTTGGCTAGAGGTGTTCCTGTGGCTGACATCTGCAGGGCAGCGACCTGGGCATCCCTCCATACTTTTGTCAAACATTACTGTTTGGATTCTGAGGTTAGGAGGGATGGCCATTTTGCTCGCTCGGTGCTGCAGGATTTCTTGGTTTGACCATTTGGGCACCCACCTCCGGAGGTAGTACTGCTTTGGGACTCTATTCTTTAGGTGAGGAATCCACAGGTAGGTGTATCCATCAGAAGAATAAGTTACTTACCTTCGGTAACGCTTTTTCTGGTGGATACAGTAACTACCTATGGATTCCTCACAGTCCCACCCACCTCCCCGTTGCCTGACTGGTCATACCGAGAAATCCTTGGGTGAGCATCCTTGGTCTTGTATATATGTATATATCTGATTCATGTATATAGTTGTAATATCTGTATATACATTTCCTTTTCAAAATTAGATAGTTCAAGGAAAACATGTTTGGACTTGACTTATACATTTTGCTCTTGTATTAAATAATTATTACTGTTATTTAACTTTATTTTGTTATGATAAATGTTCTATTTTCATTCAATTGAGATGAATATGTTCTCTTTAGGGTCAACCTGTTCGCCTCTATGGCACGTAAAAAATGGTGACAACTGAAGTCTGCACGTCGACGAGGGCTTCTTATTGCCTAGATGACGTCATGCGGCGTCGCGTGGAGTCGGGCGATTGTGACGTCATCGTCGACGTGCAGAGCTAGAAGAAATTTCCGTCGAGGCTGGCACGAGGGGAGAATTCTTTAGGTGAGGAATCCACAGGTAGTTACTGTATCCACCAGAAAAAGCATTACCGAAGGTAAGTAACTTATTCGTTAGCTCTTGAGAGAGAGAAACTTAGGATGGCAGCAATGACAACTCCATCTGGAATAAGTGGCTCTAAATCCAGTTCAGGCCAGGTTGTGGCCAATGTTCCAAAAGATCTTGTGCATGTGTGTGTGGAAGGTCAGCTTTGGAATGGTTTGTTAACTTTGAAGTCACTTGTAATGTGCAGGCCTTAAATGAGGTGTTGAGGTGTCTGAGGCAGGTGCCTTCTTGGGGCACATATCATTGGAAGAGAAATTCATCAATGGGAGAATGCCTGTGACAGACCAGCTGGTCTATTAGCACACAGCGGAAACTCTGATGAGATGGATTGGGCTAAAGCCAGCTCAGTACCTTCAGATATTCCAGGACTGCAAGAGAGCCAATGGTGTTCCCTTTGAAATGTGGATTCATGGAGTAGTGCATAATTGGAATGAGTAGGTAAAAGGGATGAAGGCCAAGGACTTTCAGTTCCTTAACCAGTTGATAGAGACAGAGCGACTCAAGGAGAAGTGATCTACTCCTCTTAGGCAATACCTGCCTGATTTGACATACAGGGGTCCAGAAAAACTTGCAGTGTTGACTGACAAGTGGTTAACTAACAAGGTTCATAAAGGCCTAGAGCAGCATGGTTCTAAGCCAAAGTGGTAGAACAATTTTCCACAGACCGGTTCCAAACTGGAGGGTAATTCTCATGGGACTTGAAAAGAGGCCAGGAAACATGAGAATGGTAATGATGTGTCTGGGAAGGAGTATCATGAGAAAGGAAGACAAGGAAGTACTTCCAAGTCCAAAGTAGTGACTTGTTTCAAGTACCACAACGTCAGACACTTCAAGAGAAACTGTCGGGCAAAAGATCCTGTCCCAGCAGCACCAATGATAGCAAGTATGTTACAGGTGGGTGAAGGGACCAGAGAGGGCCCTTTAGCGCTCAACCTAGTAGCTATGGACATTTGGGAGAAGAACCAAGATGCTCTGAAGACCCTTCATCCTAACACAATGGGGTTTATGCAGGAAATTAGTGTCAATGAAAGGAAAGTGCCTGCCCTGGGGGATACTAGAGTCTTCCACACTATTGTTGAGAGGAAGTACCTTAAGCCTGAGAAGATACCTTTATGCGACCAAGGATATGGGTTTGGTAGCTAGTGGAAAGGCCATGTTGTATTCACTTACCGGGGTTGACATTGAGCTAAATGGGGAAAGCATGATTGATGTCAGGGTAAGTGAAAAGCAAGGTGCTGCATGTCTCTTGGGCAATCTTTGATTTACCCTTTTTTAGTTCCAGGACCAGAAGCCTTTATGGCTTCAACAACATCAGCTGTGTTAGCCAGAACAGAAGCTGCACATTAGTCTCAAAGTGGCACTGGTATCATTCGGGATTTGCAGGGACAAGGTCATTTGCAGGAAAGGGCAGACTCCAGGAAGGCAATGGCTCTATAGGTCATTGCTTCTGCTCCAGAAAGAGGGGAGGATGAGGATCCTGAAGCAGACCAGTTGTTGGATTCTGGATCGCTTTCAGAGATGCAGGGGTTGCTAGCTGCTGGACTGCCTATCTGAGAAGATTTCCTCAAGGCACAGGAGGAGTGCCCTACACTTTGAACTTCTGAAGGAATCTAAGGAACTTGTCAGCAAAGGAGAGGTCAGGAAACAAAATGTTGGCTGGGAGTATGGCTTGCTTTATAATGAGCCAATAAATTCTGAGTCAGGATCTAGCAAGAGGCTAGTGGTTCCATTGGTGTACAGGAATTTCTTGCTGTCACTGGTCCATGAAGTGCCCTTTGCAGAACACTTAGGGATTAGAAAAACCCAGGATAGGTTGGACCTTCTGTTCTATTAGCCAGGGATGCGTAGAGGCAGAGAGGTTCTGTGGAACCTGTTTGGCTTGCCAGATAAGTGGTAAGACAAGAGGAAAGACTTAAGCACTGTTAGTGCCTCCACCATTTGTAGGTGTTCCGTTTGAGCAGGTGGAAATAGACATAAGTGGTCAATTTGGTTCCCTCCCACAGTCAAGTATATCTTGGTTGTGGTGGATCGCGTCACCAGGTACCCCGAAGCTGTACCTCTTAGGAGGATGACTGCATGTGTGGTAGCAATACCTCTCCTGGGGATCTTTTCTAGAGTTTTCCAAGAATGAAAATTGTGGATGGGGGAACACTTTTCATCTCCTCTTACACAAGAGAGATGTGAGAGCAAGCTGATGTGACGTACCAGTTCTCCAGAGTATACCACCCACCAACCAATGGTTTGGTGGAGCGATTTAACAAGACATTCAGGAGCATGGTGGGAAAACTAAAAGAGAACCTTATGAGGAAGTGGGATCTTCTCCTGACATCTCTTGTTTGTCTACCAAGAAATTCCACAGAAGGTGGTAGGGTTCAGTCTCTTTGAGCTTCTGTAGGGACACCCAGTGTGGGGTCCACTCGCCTTAGTCGGAGAAGGGTGGAAAGGAATCCCAAAGGCTGCACACAAGAATGTGGTAGATTTTGCAAGCAGCCTCAGGAAAATGATAGCTCAATACATGAGTCAGGCAAAGGAAAACATTATGATTCATAGTAGGTCAGGCCCCGGGACAGCAGGAATAAAAGGCCTCAACCGCTGCGGCTGGGCTAAGTGAACCCTGTTTGCCCTGGGGCTCTCTGAAAGCGGTTCTGACAGGAAGTTATTTTTATTGCCCTTTCTCCATTATTTTCTATGGGAGTGTGTTGTAGTACACATTGCTGGCCATGTGTGGTGCTTGACATACTTCGAGTCTGGGCTGCAGAACATTTGAGCCTTTTTTGACACCTTTAAGGCTGTAGTAATTTTAGAAGTGTAGTTTGGGAATAGGAATGATCTTACTCTTTTCTGGCTGTGCTTGTAATAGCATTTCTCTCTTTAAACTTCTCCTTAAATGTCACTAAAACCCTCACCTTTAGTAGTAAGTAGTCTCCATTTTCCAGCCGATCGTCATTGTACTTTCCACATTTACTACTCATTAGTATATCTACATGTGCAGAGATCTCTACCATTGTGACAGAGGGAACACACAGAGGAGAGGCAGAGGTCTCCAGTCATAGGTTTATGAATAGGATTTTGTAGTACTGAGTCATATTAATGTAGTACTGCTTTACGAATTACAAAATCATTTTTTTAATAGTTCTTAATGGATCTGCATAGTGCATAATTCCGAAAATCCAGCATGGATCCACCCCCCGGATGTAAATTAGATACCTTTGTGAATGTGTGGATGTCACATGTAAACAACACACTTTAGCATTTCCCATGAAATCGCCATGCTTTTTATGGACATGGTGATGGTTCTGATAATAACTTTTCTGTGATGAACAGGTAAGAGGTGGTCTACCCGCATGGCTTATGAAAGTTGGTAACAGGTGTATTTGATGACTACTTGGACTTGTGGGATAATACCTGATTAGTAAAAAAAACTACTCGTTTGCCTTTTACCAACATCTTAGACCAAGGTATGCTTCTTCACATGGGTAAGTTAGTGAGCTAGTTGCTGCAGCCCCTGCCTTCTTTCCATTTTCACAAGAAGTGAGAGGTGATCTGCACATCACTGGCCATGACTTAATGGTTCTTAGACATGAGGTTTCTCAGACGCTTTGACCTTTCTCTTTGTTTCCAATGAAAATGCTAATTTGTCAGGTAGCCATTAAGGCTCTGAAGGTCTGCATAAATCAGCTGGACCCCCATTCTGCTTACCCAGCAGCTCCCCAGCCTCATTTCAATTTGGGGAATGTGCAAATGTCATAATCATGATAGTGGAGTATCAGCTAGCTCCATTATTAGAAACCTTTGGCCAGAGGCCATCTGCAACAGGGCTACAGCTTTACAAATATCAAAAGGTAAGCTCGATTCAGGGCTGGCCTTCCAACATTACATTAACCTGCCCAGGACGGTTATTCGAGCTATGACAGTCCCAATCAGGAAAATAATGTCTGCAATAGAGAGGAAGAAAACTTCCTTTGCATCAGGGATATTTATTTTGAGTGTTCAAGAAATATAGGCCCATATTTATACTTTTTTTAGCACCGCATTTGCGTCCTTTTTTGACGCAAAATCGGTGCAAACTTATAACATATAATTGCTTTTTGTAAGTTTGCGCTGCTTTTGCGTCAAAAAATTACGCAAATGCAGCGCTAAAAAAGTATAAATTTGGGCCATAGTGTTTTAGCTCTTGTTTTGGTAAAATGGAAATAATGCCAAGGATTACATTTTTGATGAAAGGTTCCCTTCTGGATTGATGGGAGCACATTCATCTAAACATCCTCACCAGGAAATCAGAGATACCTTTATAGGGGTTCTGGACTGTCCCTGTTGTGAGGATTTTGCATTTGAGCTGTGCCCCATGCTAAAAATGTAGATTGCAAACAATTTCTCCAGTCACATTGTGGTCTTACCATCTGAGTCTGTCATCATTATTTAAAACTACCGAGTCATACTAGACTCTAATTTCGAGGAGAACATTAACCTTTATGGACAAGAAACTGATTCGAAGCTTATCTGAATCAATGTAATTGGCTGCACAATTCCTCAGATATTCAGCAGAGTGATGAGTAGCTAGGTTAGACTGACACCCACAACGTTTTTCCTACTTTTAACTGCTGTCTCTCAGATACCATTTCGATCATGATGCTGGTCCACCAGACCATACCTCACATTACAATGAATTCATATAAGACTGTGTGATAGTCAACCAATCAATCAAAACAATCTTTATACAGTTAGATGAAACCATAAAAGAAATACATAACATTTCCACAGGAAATATAAATGAATTAACTACGAACAAATCATCCATAAAATAACATGAAGTGCATATCAAGTAATAATACGGCCATTAAGTTTACATCAGGTAGAGGTGCAGCCAAACCAAAATAGTTTTCTTAACCCTTTAGTTCATAAAACCATCTTTGGTCAGATACATGTTAAAAATCAATACTTCCAAGGCATAATCCTTCCATTGTTTTCCTACTGCTTACTGTTGATTTGAAAATAGAACAAACACTATGACACACTTCAGGGCTTCTTAAAAGCTGCAAAAAAAGCATCCTTACACTTCTGGAACGTTAAAGATTATAAGATAGGTTTGCGAAAGAGTATACAATAGGGCCTGTAGAATTTCCATAAAATGCAACAAAGGTTGTTGAGATATCCCATCCCTAAGACAGGCAAGCAAACTATCTCCCCAGTGACTACAGACATGTGGAAAGCATAAAAGCCTCCACGGAATGCCTGCCCTAAAGTGTAAGAGAAGTGATTTCTCCCATCTCATTAGTTCCAGGGACATATAAAATGCTGGCTCAACAAATGCTAGGGATACAAAATAATCTCTAAGGGAGCCTTTACCACATACCAAGTCCAATCTTTGGGAAAGACAATGATCTAGAAAATTAGCTTTCACCAGTTTCTTATCAGACGTGGTTAAAGTGACTGGTGCAGAGTATAAATCTGGCAAACCAAGTTCATGAAAAGACCTAAACACATATTTCAACCAGGGGATAGAAAGGACTCTATTTAAACTGAGACAGTCTAAAATTACCTCCCTATTATAATGTGTCCCTTATTAGACCACATTCTAACCCAAATCAGAAGCAGAGCCACCCTTGCTTTATCAGATATGTAAAGTAGGTTTAGTTCTGAGTGTAAAATAAAATGAGAGCTGTTGAGCGGAATATTAAAAAGACACCTACAGATACAGTTTTTTTCCAGTAAGGAGGAAGTATTGTGATATTCTCAAACCCCTGCACCATACAAAGCTGCTATGATGCACTGCTGATTTCATATTTTTACACATGGAAACAGACCGCCTGCAAGTGGTCTGAGAAAGATTAAGAATAGCTGCAGCCACTCTGCTTAGGGGCAGATTTAAGATAAATTTTGCTGCACCCTTTTCTGGCACCCCTTAGCGCCCCCCCCTACCGCCACCATGTGTGAGCCATATTTAACGTACGGCACACCATGGCACAGGGTAGGGGATGCTTTTGATGTACTGTTCAGGAGTAGTGCCAAAATTTTGGATCTAACCCTGAACAGCACATAGGGACCCATTATAAATATTGGTGTGCCCCCCTTTAACGCCTGCTCTGTGCAGCCGTTAAAAATGCAGCAGAAAATGGCGCAAAGAAATCATTTATAATTCTGTGAGCCTTTTTGTGGCCCTCCTAATGGGGTACCCTCCCCCCTTGCATACATTATGGCTGGCGCAGGCATAATGTAGCGAAAGGGTTTACAAAGTGGCGCAATGCATGCATTGCGCTACTTTGTAAATCTGGCGCTGAGATTTTGGCCTTGTTGGGCCACATAAGCGTAAAAAAAGTGATGCTAATGTGGCGCAAGGAGGCGCCGGGCCCCCTTAAATCTGGGCATTAGTTTTAAGCGGTAGATATTGACCTGTGGTTGCCATGAACTAGCCGGGTTTAAAGTGACCCCAAAATAGCAAAAATTGCTCACATAGCTCAGGGATTGGCCACTAACTCGCAAGGTTGCATTGTGCCTCTTCCCAGGGCCGCACACCATAATACAGGATTTTCCAAAATGAGTTAAAAGATCTACGCTGCCCATAAAAGAAACAAAAGACTCCACTAACAGCTCTTGGGGCCCTGGACATTAAAACAGAATCACCAGCATAAAGTAATGCCAGGACAAGTGAGTTAGCTATTTCTGAAACATCGCTATTGGCATCCACCGGGTGGGAACTCGAATTATTGATATAAATGATAAACAATAGAGGTGCCAAAATGCACCCCTGCCCTGCCACCCTGGCCAAAGAAAAAGTATCAGAGTTTTTTGTAGCTTTTCCATGGCTCACCTTTGCCACTAGATTGTCTTCCAGGTTGTACAAGAAATTGACCAAATCCAGCAGTATCAACCAGGGTTTAGGGCCAGATGTATCAAAGTATTTTGCATTCACAAACAGTGCGAATTGGTAAATTCCGCCATTTGCAAATGCAATATCGCCTTTCACGATGTATGAAAGGCATTCGCAGTGCAATTTTAAGGAATTGCTAAAATAGCGATTCCTTACAATTGCGACGAGCTATTGCGAATTGCATATTGCAATTTGCAAATAGCAATGAGATATTGCGAATTGCCTACTGCGATTCGCAAAACCCGATTCGCAACGCAATGTATCAACCAGCCGCAAATTGTGATTATTCACAGAATGTGTTTTTGCATGTGCAATTTACCACAAATTGAAATCAGGTGGTAAACAGGGGCAACCTATATAAAAAGGCCCAGAATGACTCAGCCTCTTTTCCACAATGGCTGCACTCTACGTCATGGCGAGGTGGATGAGGATCCTGGCAGATTTAAGGAGGGGGAGGGGAAGACAGGAGCGCATTTACAGAGTGCTGCATTACTCTTTTTGACCAGACAGAGGAGGAGATATTTGAGAAGTACAGGTTAAACTTTGCCATGATACTTGCCCTGATAGCTGATCTACAAACCCTACTGCAGCGAAACACACACAAAACCTATAGCATACCCACCCATGTGCAGGTATTATGCTCCCTGCACCTCTTATCCTCAGGGAGCTATCAAGGGGTCATAGCAGCAGCTGGAGGTGTCTCACAGAGTGCGCTTTCACACTTCTTCAACGCATTCCCTAATGCCATGCGTAGCAAAATTCATCAGCACATAAGATTCCCCAACACCCCACAGGATTTGCAACAAACCAAATTCAATTTCTACGAGATTGCCCAATTCACACATGTCATTGGCTGCATCGATGGGAGACATGTAGCTATCTGTCCACCATCTGCCACAGAGTATGTTTATCGGAACAGAAAGAGTACACATTCCATGAACATACATGTCATGAGCAATGCCTCTAACGTTATAATGGATCTTGTGGCCAGATACCCAGGTAGCACACATGACTCCTGAATCTTCAGGCACAGTGGAATACACACAAGACTACTTGCTGGGGAGTTTGGTGAAGGATACCTACTTGGTAATGTAATAGTTGACAATGTTGCCTTAATGTATATGTGATGTCACGGATAACAATTACTCATTTTACTCTCCTGTCATTCTAGGTGACAGTGCATATGCAGTGTGGTCCTTTATCCTAACACCCTATCTGAATCCTGCCACCGCCATGCGAAAGGAGGTACAATGCAGCACATAGGACGACACGCAGCATTGTAGAGAGGACCTTCGGCCTGATGAAGAGTCGTTTCCAATGCCTGCACAAGAGTGGTGGTGTACTGCAATACAGCTCCGAAAACACCTGCAAAATTGTGGCCACATGTGCTATGTTGCACAACATCGCAACAACGAGGGGCATACCAGTGGAACCCACAGAGCCTGACTCCGATGAGGATGACGATCCCTTGCCACCCCTTCAGCCAGCAGACAGAAGTAGTGTAGCAGAGGGCAGACAAAGATGTGCTGAGATCATGCGCGACTATTTCTGATGTAAGTAATGACAACACCACATCAACTTTTATGTATTGCTGTAGGTAGCATCTTTATTGCCTTGACTTCAGGTAATATATGTGTGATTAGGACATAGGTAAGCACTATACACAAACAGGTCCTAGTTAGAGTGTCACACTATTAGCATTATAGTATCACTGCATTGCTACATGATATGCAAGTCCCCTGTACCTCTGAACATTACTTTGTACGTCCACACACTCCACTTGAGTGCTCAGTGGTCTCGGTGGCTCCTCTTGTTGCGGTCCCTCACCTTCCTCTGTGCACTGTCTGCCTTCTTCGCGACACCTCCTGAAGGGAGTGGACTGAAGCTGGGACAGGGACTGCTGTCTGTCGGTGCTTCTAGCCACTGGGGGTGGTGTGGGTACTCATCCAGGTTATACTCAGGGAGGGGTAGCATTCTTGCCCTGCGTCTAGTTGGTGCTTGTATGATGGACTCACTGGTGTTTGAGTCGGACTGTGGCTGATTTTCGCAATCCCCCACATTTCCACCTTCTGCTGCGTCAGGACCCGGAACATCTTCAACAACAATGTGCAGCAAGTCATTCTTGGATATGTTCTCTCACAGTTGCGTAATAGGATTAGATTTACCCTGGCATAGTATCTCTGAAAGTCTTTTGTGTTGTATATCTGTTTGGTTTTACACTATCTCGCTATTTATGTGGTAGATGCACTTTAGGGGTGTGGCCTACCACTCCCATAATGCATTGCTGTTTTGTATGTAAAATGAGGCATGGACCACGTATCACACTGCATAGTGCTATAGCTATTTTCTAAGGGCCATTTGTACATGCACATATGGGGAATCACATCATTACTACCCTTACCTTTGCTAGTGCTGCGTGTGCTTGAGATGTCAAAGTCAGTGACACAACTGACAGCTACAGGAAGCAGTGTTGACTCCATCATGTCTTCCATTGGTGTAGACAGTGTCTGGGTGGGGGGGTCCTCCTCCAGTGTTCCTTGACTCCTTGAGCCTGCTTGCTACCCTCTTTTTTGGCACGTGAACGCAGGTCATACCAGCCCTTGCTTATCTCCTCGTTGGAGCACTGCGCAACACCCACTGCGCATATTCCGGTCTGGATGTCTGACCACATTTTTCTCTTCTCTCTTTCCAGCACCTGTAGTGAGTGTTTTTCAAATAACTTGTCTTGGTTCCTGAGCACCTCTTCTGTGAGCACCTCCAATTCAAGCTCACTGAATTTAAGTTTGTGCTTCCTCTCTCTTTTGGCCTTCACATTCCCATCAGTAGCCATTGTTTTTTTGGTCCTGACTGACTCTCAAGACTGCCTCCCTGGTGCTTGGCTTGGTCTCTCTGTCTGCTCCTGTGGCTGGGGCTTCTGGAAACAGCATGCACTGACTCACTTCCTGGTTGTGATGTCATCAGGCTTTTCCAGATTGCCGGTATCGCAATTAGCGATTTCCAAATACCGATTCATTATTTTTTGGAACTCGCAAATTGTGATTGCGATTATTAAGAAATCGCTATTACCGATTCGCAATTTTCATACATCCCATTTTGCATTTCTTAAATAGCGAATTCTTAAAATTCGCTATTTAAGAAATCCAAACTGGGAGCTTGATATATCTGGCCCTTAGTCCTGTTTATGCAATCAAAAGCAGTAGGTAAATCCATAAAGGCTAGGTACAGTGGACTGTGTCTCAAAATCGTATATTTTCCCAAGATCAGATGCAAATTCAAGCACTGTTCTACTGGACCTAGCCCAGAATGAAAGCCATATTGATGGGGATTTTGGATATTTTTTTACAAGACCTAGATCTCATCAGCCTAGCTCAAATCTTTTCAGTACTATCAATAAGGGAAATTGCACAGTAACATTTTGGTGAATTCCGATCTCCTATTTTAACAATGGGGACTATCTTCAAAAGCATCCAGGCACTCAGAATCATGCTACTCAAGGAATTGTTGAACACATTGAGAAGCAAGGGGCCCCAGAAATCAATGTTACATTTCAAAAAGGCCATGGGTACCACATCCAGCCCTGGGGCTTTACCACTCGGGCTTTGTCTAATCACATCCTCACTTCTGAAAGGGAAATTTGCAAGGGAGGTGGGTTACCCAAAGTGACTGAAGTAGATCTTTTTGTGACTTGGCTTCCACTGCTTGATAAACACAGCTTAAATGTTTAGCCCAATCTGAGCCATTTATATTACAGGTCAAAAGGAGATTAGGTGGGACTTCAAGACTGATTTGCATATGGCTGGGTTCAAGCTGGGGTGGCATGGTGAGCAAAAAAACGATGGATTAAACCCAGATCTATGACTGGGGGTGAGTGTTTGACAATGTTCAGCATTCCGTCCATCACTTGTTGTTTTTGCTTTGTCGCCCTAAGTGGGAAGGGTATGCCCAGGCGTGGGTCCCGTGCTTCCCATGCCACTGGATTCAAGCTAGCCTGACTGATGAGGGGTGGAACTCCGAAACCGGTCCCAGGATGCTTGTTTCCGGTCCAGTGAGGACCTGGCTTGGCAGTTCGGTCTGGACTGTTCCCATGAGGAACAGGGTCAAGACTGATTTGTATATGGCTGGGTTCAAGCTGGGGTGGCATGGTGAGCAAAAAAACGATGGATTAAACCCAGATCTATGACTGGGGGTGAGTGTTTGACAATGTTCAGCATTCCGTCCTTCACTTGTTGTTTTTGCTTTGTCGCCCTAAGTGGGAAGGGTATGCCCAGACGTGGGTCCCGTGCTTCCCATGCCACTGGATTCAAGCTAGCCTGGCTGATGAGGGGTGAAACTCCGAAACCGGTCCCAGGATGCTTGTTTCCGGTCCAGTGAGGACCTGGCTTGGCAGTTCGGTCTGCACTGTTCCCATGAGGAACAGGGTCAAGACTGATTTGCATATGGCTGGGTTCAAGCTGGGGTGGCATGGTGAGCAAAAAAACGATGGATTAAACCCAGATCTATGACTGGGGGTGAGTGTTTGACAATGTTCAGCATTCCGTCCATCACTTGTTGTTTTTGCTTTGTCGCCCTAAGTGGGAAGGGTATGCCCAGACGTGGGTCCCGTGCTTCCCATGCCACTGGATTCAAGCTAGCCTGGCTGATGAGGGGTGGAACTCCGAAACCGGTCCCAGGATGCTTGTTTCCGGTCCAGTGAGGACCTGGCTTGGCAGTTCGGTCTGGACTGTTCCCATGAGGAACAGGGTCAAGACTGATTTGCATATGGCTGGGTTCAAGCTGGGGTGGCATGGTGAGCAAAAAAACGATGGATTAAACCCAGATCTATGACTGGGGGTGAGTGTTTGACAATGTTCAGCATTCTGTCCATCACTTGTTGTTTTTGCTTTGTCGCCCTAAGTGGGAAGGGTATGTCCAGACGTGGGTCCCGTGCTTCCCATGCCACTGGATTCAAGCTAGCCTGGCTGATGAGGGGTGAAACTCCGAAACCGGTCCCAGGATGCTTGTTTCCGGTCCAGTGAGGACCTGGCTTGGCAGTTCGGTCTGGACTGTTCCCATGAGGAACAGGGTCAAGACTGATTTGCATATGGCTGGGTTCAAGCTGGGGCGGCATGGTGAGCAAAAAAACGATGGATTAAACCCAGATCTATGACTGGGGGTGAGTGTTTGACAATGTTCAGCATTCCGTCCATCACTTGTTGTTTTTGCTTTGTCGCCCTAAGTGGGATGCCACTGGATTCAAGCTAGCCTGGCTGATGAGGGGTGAAACTCCGAAACCGGTCCCAGGATGCTTGTTTCCGGTCCAGTGAGGACCTGGCTTGGCAGTTCGGTCTGAACTGTTCCCATGAGGAACAGGGTCAAGACTGATTTGCATATGGCTGGGTTCAAGCTGGGGTGGCATGGTGAGCAAAAAAACGATGGATTAAACCCAGATCTATGACTGGGGGTGAGTGTTTGACAATGTTCAGCATTCCGTCCATCACTTGTTGTTTTTGCTTTGTCGCCCTAAGTGGGAAGGGTATGCCCAGACGTGGGTCCTGTGCTTCCCATGCCACTGGATTCAAGCTAGCCTGGCTGATGAGGGGTGAAACTCCGAAACCGGTCCCAGGATGCTTGTTTCCGGACCAGTGAGGACCTGGCTTGGCAGTTCGGTCTGGACTGTTCCCATGAGGAACAAGGTCAAGACTGATTTGCATATGGCTGGGTTCAAGCTGGGGTGGCATGGTGAGCAAAAAAACGATGGATTAAACCCAGATCTATGACTGGGGGTGAGTTTTTGACAATGTTCAGCATTCCGTCCATCACTTGTTGTTTTTGCTTTGTCGCCCTAAGTGGGAAGGGTATGCCCAGACGTGGGTCCTGTGCTTCCCATGCCACTGGATTCAAGCTAGCCTGGCTGATGAGGGGTGAAACTCCGAAACCGGTCCCAGGATGCTTGTTTCCGGTCCAGTGAGGACCTGGCTTGGCAGTTCGGTCTGGACTGTTCCCATGAGGAACAGGGTCAAGACTGATTTGCATATGGCTGGGTTCAAGCTGGGGTGGCATGGTGAGCAAAAAAACGATGGATTAAACCCAGATCTATGACTGGGGGTGAGTGTTTGACAATGTTCAGCATTCCGTCCATCACTTGTTGTTTTTGCTTTGTCGCCCTAAGTGGGAAGGGTATGCCCAGACGTGGGTCCCGTGCTTCCCATGCCACTGGATGCAAGATAGCCTGGCTGATGAGGGGTGAAACTCCGAAACCGGTCCCAGGATGCTTGTTTCCGGTCCAGTGAGGACCTGGCTTGGCAGTTCGGTCTGGACTGTTCCCATGAGGAACAGGGTCAAGACTGATTTGCATATGGCTGGGTTCAAGCTGGGGTGGCATGGTGAGCAAATAAACGATGGATTAAACCCAGATCTATGACTGGGGGTGAGTGTTTGACAATGTTCAGCATTCCGTCCATCACTTGTCACCCTAAGTGGGAAGGGTATGCCCAGACGTGGGTCCCGTGCTTCCCATGCCACTGGATTCAAGCTAGCCTGGCTGATGAGGGGGAAACTCCGAAACCGGTCCCAGGATCCTTGTTTCCGGTCCAGTGAGGACCTGGCTTGGCAGTTCGGTCTGGACTGTTCCCATGAGGAACAGGGTCAAGACTGATTTGCATATGGCTGGGTTCAAGCTGGGGGTGGCATGGTGAGCAACAAAACGATGGATTAAACCCAGTTCTATGACTGGGGGTGAGTGTTTGACAATGTTCAGCATTCCGTCCATCACTTGTTGTTTTTACTTCCCTCAATCGAACCTTATTTGCAGTATCCCAGAACAACTTTCTACTATTCCTTAAGTCTGCACACTTCAGATGTTCCCAATCTCTGTTATTCAATAATATCTTCCTGCTCCTTAAGGTGTTTAGTAGTACTTCCTAGCCTCACTGAGTTCCCTAGGGACCTTAGGATTAGCTGAGAGTACCTCCCTCAAGTGGTGGTTGGTGGCAGAACAAGATCTGACAAACCACTGTGGGCTTTTTTGGACTGGCCGAATTGGTTCCTGCAAGTGGCTCTTGATGCATGCACATAGATGGTTGTAGTGGACTAAAAGGACTTCCCCTCTCTTCTCTACTAAGCAACCCAAAAACGATGCCAGATGTTTCTTTACAAGAAGGCTGAGGGCAACCCTGGGTTCCTTAAGAAACAAAAAGAGTCTTAAGCCATCTCCTGAATGTTGGGTAATCTCTATAGATACTGCCGGGGGTTCATCTTTGCACACTGGAGAATGCTCAACAGCAATGAGTGTGTTACAGTCCACCACAGAGTCTCTGATACTGAGCCTTGAGAGACCCACAGAAGAAAGTACTTTGTGGAAAAAATGAAGTCTATCCACTCCCTCTAAAAGAGGGAATGGTAGGTCCATCACCCTGGAAATAATAAACCATATCCACTAAATCATTCACAGCTAGATATTGACTCATCTCTTTCCCCCTACTATCTGTGGGACCCACATGGGTAGGAGTGCTCTTGATTCCCAGCTCCTCTGTATTTGCTGATAGTTTGGTGCTGAAATCCTCATAAAGGAAATAGTTAGGTTGAAATACAGTTCCAGGCCCTATTGATTTCAAACTACTTAAGAAGCAAAACAACTCCCTAAAGTGGACACAAACAGAATTAGTAAAATCATTATTATAGAAATTAAGCAAATAAAAATAAAAAAAACTCAAATTGTCCCTAATAAGAAGAGCTTAGAAGGGGGAACTGCCTGTATCGATAATTGTCACTTCTACATTAAGACCCTGATTTATACTTTTTGATGCTAAACTGCGCTAACGAAGTTTAGCGTAAAAAAATATACAGCTGGCTAGCGCCATCCCAAGACGCCAGCTGGGCGTCATATTTATGAGATGACGTTAGCCGGCGGTAAGGCCAGGTTAGCGTCAAAGTAGTTGACGCTAACCAGGTGGGGGAGGCGTAGGGAAAACTGGAGGTTGTGCGTCAAAGAATGGTGCTAGTGAGATTAGAGTCAAGAAAATTAGTCTAACCTGATTAGCACCATATTTCGGCGCACAACCCCCATGGACATGACTCCTGTCTAAGTAAAGAAAGGAGTCATGTCCCCCAGCCCAAAGGCCATGCCCAGGGGACTTATGTCCCCTGGGCATGGCCATTGAGCCCAGTGCCATGTAGGGGGCCCAAGGTAGGCCCCACCTATGGCACTTAAAAAAAGAAAACAAAATACTCACCTCTACTTACCTCTACTTACATGGAATGGGGTCCCCCCATCCTTAGGTGTCTTCATGGTGTGGGTGGGTGTGTCCCTGGGGCCAGGGAAGGACACCTGTGGGCTCTTTCCATGATCTCTGACCATAGAAATGGGCCCACAGGAGCCCTAATGCCTGCCCATACCCAGGCGTTAGCAAGCTTAGTGGCATTATTTAAGGCCCCCATCCCATTAGCACAGGGGGATAAATATGGCACAAGGGCCATAACGTTGTTTTCTGCATGGGAACACCTACCTTGCATCTTATTGACGCAAGGTAGGTTTCCACCTCCAGAAAATGGCGTTCACTCCATAACTTTGGCGCAAGGCGTGTCTGGTGCCAAAGTATAAATATGGAGTTAGGTTTGTGCTGAATTAACATTAAAAAAATGACGCTAATTCAGCACAAACCGAGTATAAATATGCCCCTAAGATTTAGTTGGAGGTAAACCGAGAGACCGGCTCTGGCTCTGCCTTGGGGAGATGGTAAGGCAGGGCTTGAATAGCAGGCAAAATCCGAACATAAAATAACTAACACGGCCCAGGTTTACTTTAAAGCAATAATATCAAAATTAGCAATAAAATTGAGCCAGTCTGGGGTGGTAATAATTTTGTCCTTGAGACCTGCGATATTTCAATTCAAGAGAGAAAAGGAGCGTCTGGCTCACACTGATGCTGAAGTACCTCCCTTCATTACAGCAATGGAGTCCCTTCTTTGCTCAGTTGGCAGAGGCACTAAGAGAGTTTGTGGGAGTTATTCTACATTGGATAAGGCTACAAAACGATTTGCAACAACCACAGAAAATTGGTCCTTTGTACAGACTGAAGGGACGGTGGATGAGCCTGGCTGTTTGGGTGGGTAAAGGGGGGTAAAGTTTCACTGAAAGTATTCATCGATATGTTGGGTCCTCTTTCACAAAACTGATGTATCTGCTGGTTTCAGGGAGATGGCAGAGTGTGTTGAGGTTTAAGAAAATGCCAAATGGTACCAGAGCAATGGAACTCCTTGAGATACCTTTGCTCAAGTTCCCAAAGAATAGTATTTAAACCAATTGCGAGGATCTAGAATATGAGCTGTTAGGGCACCAGTAACCTTCTTTTTCCCCATTTGACTTAAAAAAAAAAAAACTCAGGACAGAAAATTGACTTAAAGTTCCCCGACTTCTCCCAGGAGTACTTAGAACCCCTTAATAACAAATAAAACCAATGACCTTCCAGGAGGAAAACCAAAGAGATAGGGCCCAGCCTCTTCCAGGCTCTGACAGCTGTAGGCAGGCCCACTCATGGCCCAGTCTTCTTACAGGCACATGCCCGGATGTTTCCCACGTGTTGCGCTTGCAGGACGTGCTAAAAGTGCTTCAAAATGGGGAGCCTCTCCACCTGAGCCTCATGGTGATCTCAGGGCGCTGTAGTACCCCCTGTAGCTCAGGCAGTCAGTTCTGTGCTCTGCGGTTGCTGGGCACGCTAAAAGTGCCTAACAATGGGCAGTCCCTCCTCCTGGGCCTCATGGTGGTCTCTAGGGGTTCTAGTCACCACTGAGGCTCAGGCAAGTCTGACCTGCGCGCCGCTGTTGCAGGGCATTCTAAAAGTGTTTCAAAATGGGCAGCCTCACTTCCTGGACCTCGTGGTGATCTCTGGAGGTTGTAGTCCCCCCTGCAGCTCAGGCGAGTCATTCTTTCGTCATTCTCTACTGTTTTGCTGGTTAGCTCAGAAACTATCCCTCATTTGGAGTTGATGCTCCTGATTTCTTGATTATTGTATACCATATCTGTCCATTCCATTTAGCAAAAAATGTTTCGGTGATTTGTGTTCTCTCTGTAGTTCTCTTTTCTTGTGTACAACCAATGAGACACAACTGATGTGGAGCAAGAGTCCTCTGTCATTTTATCCACCCACTTTGTCGCCTCCCTTTAATATTCTTGCAAATACTTCTCTTCATGGTATTCTTTGAACTATGCTAACATATTACTAACGATCACAACCATAATTACTACTGTCTGTCTTAAGGTAATAATGTCATTGAAATTATATTGTTTCTATAGCAATTTTGCATATAGCGATACAAATTCTAATATTAATATTGTGACAACTACTACTTCTCCTACTACTACTACTACCGTGAATAATACTACTACTAATAATAACAACAATAATGCTAATAATAATATTAATTGTGAAAAGCTCGCCTGTCGGGAAGTCACCCACAGTCCCGCTGACAGAGGGGACAGATTTCAGCGAGTATAGCCTTTCATCAGATTTAGTAGCTGTGCGTCAATGACGAGAGAAAGGGTATGTAGGTTCAGTGCTTGACAAACCAACACCACAAAAGTACAGCAAAAAACATAAGAACTTCAGTTTCTGCAGAAACATTGTACTTGTATAAGACAAATAAGGCAAAAACCAAGCAAATGGCAAAGAGTTCAAAAGTGATGGCAGTGATACCACTGTTGCCAGAATTCCTAGCAAATTCCATTAGGGTACACTAATTGTCCTTGCCCATAGATCAGGAATGTTATTACTCTATTGAATGAATGCCTGGCTGGGAAATATGTGAACTATAAAACTAAGCAAAGCAAAGCAATGCAATGCAATACCTAACTTTATTTTCAGCATTTCTGCTGCATAAAAGCACACAGGATAAAAATCAAATACATATACATAACATAAAATAAAAGTCAATCATATACAATTATAGTGGATAAAAACTGAATTTATAATCCAAATATTCAAATGACTGAATTCATTACATATATGCGAATTAACCGCAAGAAAAACAAACTAGAGTGAGCTTCGCACCTTTAGGCACATGCCTTTCTAATTTTTAGTAGCCGCTAAATAAAGGTTACAACCACATAACACGCCAAAGGAGACTGAAGCTGCTGAAAAAATAACTGCGCTGGCTTACCTTGTTGAAAGTTAAATTGTTTAAGAAACAGAAGGAGAAACAGTTTCCTAGGGATTGAATAAAACAAACAATAAAACATAATGTGCATAGTTGACTGAGTAGATTTCCTGTTACAGGAACAGGAGGGAAGCTCAGTGAGGCAATTAGATCTTGCTCGATAACCCACCATCAACAGAATATAACTGAAACAAAATCTAGTAAGGACAAAATGGCGCTGGTGATTCCAGACCGTAGACAGGTACATTTGAATCTCATCCTGGGGGAAAAACTGCTTATAAAAACACACGGGATTTATTTCAATTTACAACTTGCTTCCTGGCCATACTTATCCCTGTGTATTTCTGTTTCAAGCTATCTTTCGTATAACTACTGCACACACTAGGGGATAAAAGCAGCTCAGCTAGACCTATCTCTAGCCCTATCTCGTCCAATGTTGATTTCACATACGCGAGCCAGGGAATCTCCTGTGCGTACGTGAGGTTCATGCAATCCCTAATGATCAGACGATTCAAAGGAGCAGATTCCCTCGCCCATATAGCCCTTCATAGCAACAGTGGGGGCATTTGAATGTTATCTTTAATATAAGGCATACCAAGCTCAACATGATACAGTGTGGTTGAATAACTCTGAGGGACAGCTAAAGGTTTTCTAAAAAAAAAAAGCATCTTCTACCCTCTAAAATCCTCTGAAACCCACCTCTGTTCACCATGCCCCATAAACCTGCTCCATATGTAGCAATGGATAGTGACTTGGCTGCATAGACTGACAAAATATCTTTCGGGGGTTTAGCCCCCACATTATTGCAGAACTTCTGAATTCCAACAATAGACTTTTCATCAAGTTCCACTCTAATTGCCACCATAGGCATCCAAGACGATTTGTGATCAAAGAGCATTCCAAGATATTAGAAGGAGTCTATCTCCTCCACCCTGGCTTTGTTAATATAAAAGGAGGTGATTCTCTTTGGGCACTTCCCACATCTCATGACAAAGGTCTTTTTGGAATTAACCTGTAAATCAAAGTCTTTCATACAAGCAATGTAGTCATCAATGAGACCCTGTAGGGCTTGGCCAGTTCTTCCAATCAGTACCATGTCATCTGCATGAAGTAAAATAGGAAGGGGACGAGTGTCCACAAAGAGAATATCTCTTGATCTAAACGTAAGGGGTCATCTCTATCTTATCTGTATACAAAGAAAAGAGAAATGGGGCAAGGAATCAGCCTTGCCTCACACCTCCCTTAATATCGAATAATTCAGTGCACTCCCCTTCACTATCGTAACAAACTGATGCTTGCACCTAATGAAACGAATAATATCATTATCGATCCCCATCTCCAACATGAGTGCCGATAACTTGGAATGAGTCACGCAGCCAAAGGCTGCTAACAAATCCATGAATGCCATGAAGAAATACCCTTTTTTGGCAACAGCATATTTTAATATCAGTAAACTCAAATTCAGAGACTGATCAATAGTGCCCATTCCCTTCTAAAACCCATATTGGGTAACTACCAGGACATTATTGCGATTTGCCCACTCCTCTAATCTTTGGAGCAAAACATGCCCCATTATTTTATCCGTAGACTCAAGCAAAATACAGGCCTGTACTTCATTTGAAGGGTCCTGTCCCCTTTTTTACAAATGGGAATAATAAGCAATGTTTTCCAAGAAGGTTGTGGGCCCACCTTTGCAACCGCAGTAAATACATTGGTTAATAATGGGGGTTAAAGTTCCTGACACTCCAGGAAAATGTCCCCCAGGACCTCATCTGGGCCCAGGGCTATCCCTCTCACACCCCCTAAGAGCCTCCAAAACCTCTCCTAAATCAAACTCCACATCAACTGAGGAGGCCAGATTGCACTAATCACCCCCGGTAACAACCCCCTGTTCCCGTGAATATGTTTCAGGGAAATACTTCAACAACTGGCTCTCCTGAACATACACCTCAGTAGAGGGTCCAGATCTATCTTTCAGATAGGGGGAATTTATCACTCTCCAAAAGGCGGCACTACCTTTAAGTTGACTCGCCTCCTTAAAATCTTCCCAATGCCTTTTCTCTAATATCCCTGGCCCACATTTCCCTTGCTTTCTGCTTCTCAGCCCTGTCCTTCCTAATCAGATATTTATCCCTTGGATCAGCACTTAGGGCAGCATGCAGATTGGCTAGAGATTTAGAGCATGCCTTATTAAACCAGCCCCTAGTTTGAGGAATCTTTATGTGCTTCAGGCACATAAGTGCAGTACTGATGGAATCTGAAAAATCACCAAAGGCCATGTTTATTTCATTAGGCCCAGCATCCAAATCTAGGCACACGGTAAAAGCACGCTGATTTTCCCGAAGCAGGGAAGGCATAAAATTGGCCTTATCTACCTTGGCCCACTTAATCGCAAATCCATGTTTCCTACCCAATATGGGGTGGAAGCCCACCTTAGCCCATGTGGTCTTCACTCCCACTCCTCTAAGAGTGCAGGACAAAAGTGGTCCCACTAATGCCGCTTAGATTAACTTAAAAGTCACCCAGAAAGCTCGAAATCGTCTTGGAGCTTAAAATATAATCAATAGTAGAAGTGGAGAGCCTGCCCAAAAAGGACGGTGCCAAGGTTCCTTCCTCCCAATAATCATTTAGCATTCTGAGGTTATAGTTTACAAGCAGATGATTTAGGGTATTACCATAGTCGTCATGTGTAAAGTGCGCAAGTCTCTCCATACTACTATCCGAGAGGCCACAGCTCATTTTCATAAGATATGGGCAGTGATGGCCATTTAAATCACCTGCCCATAAGATCTCCAGTGATTTCTCGTGCACCTGGATTAGGTGTTGGATCTCTTCCTCTAATACATCCACAAAAGTCAAAGCTGACCCGTCAAAAGCATTATTTTAAAAGTTAAGTAACAGGAGACCCGATCTTGGTCCAAAACCACTATAATTCACTGGAAATAAGGGGACACAGCAGAAAGTAAGGCCACCTTATCCCAAGAAGAGTTTGATATAAATGTGGCCAATCCACCCTTAGCCTTACCCCCCTTAGAGGGTATGGCAGGTGAGGCAAACACTTGGTATCCATCTAAACCACATACACCAGCTGCCCATGTCTCTTAGAGACAAATAATTTGGTATTTCCCATTAGATCTACCTACTCTGGATTTTCTAACTTTTTAATTAGCCCAGCTATGATCCATGATACAAAACGTGCCCTAGTTGATAAGGGAGATTTCAATGTAGTCAAACTCGGAGGGGAGAGCTCTACCACCCTGTGCGATGAGGTGCTATTTAATCTGGTAGAGGGTCAATCACATCTCTCCAGTCCTCCAAGTGGTGCAAACCTATTATTGAGAGATAACCCCGAATGAGGGCTAGGTGGATCGGGTTTGCTAACCATATTAAAGGAAACCTGAGTTGTCTCATAGGTTTACGGTGAAAAATGGGGAGATTTATAAAAATACCCCAATGGGCATACAGTAATAGATGAAGGCTGAAGTTAAAATTTGATTCAGTACCTTAGCAACTACCACAGGGGACCTAATATTTCTCAAAACACTGTCCTCGGAGGTGGTCTTGGGGAACATTCCCACCCAATCCACCCTTCCGGCCATTAAAATATAATCTGGTGCAACGTGCCCCTACAATAAACAGAAACAAACCAATGTGTAACTTTACCAATTGGTTGTTCAGTGGTTTCAGACTGCTCGAGGCTGAGGCGTGGGACGTTTGGTAGAATTAAAACATAGGGCACGAAGCCGGCGGGAGATGCGACCTCGTGTGAACTACGCGGGGTGAAATTGATACAGAGCCATGCCCCTTGGGACCCGAATTAGCGTGTATCACTCCCATGGGGCCACAAACTGGCAGAGTTCCCTTCTTTATACTACGGGGTAAGCTAGGCAGGTGGGATATCGTTTCTCTGGCACTAGCAGGCCTAGCAGTTACAGCTGTTGCCTGTTATGGAGTAGGATTAGTACCTGCGCCCCTCCGAATTCTGAAGGGACCATCGGCCTAGTCATATTTACGGAAATGGATGCCTGATAAATATCCACGCTGGTAAATCCGTCTGCCCTCCCCCTGGTATCCCACTGGATGTTGTCTGCCCAGCTGTAAATATAGCGAGGCAATAGTGCCAAGTTGTTCCAACAAAGTGGACAGCTTTTCCTCAATGCCATCAAGGCGGTCCTGCAACAGTTTCAAACGGAGCTTTAACCTAGACTCTACCCTCTCACAGAGTTCGTCAGTAGAGTGCGTCTCAGCGCTAACCAGATGAAATGATGGGTTCTCCTTAGTGATGGAATTATGTCTTATTCACCAGTCCGCCCTTTCTTCTTCTTCACTGGGGGCTCACTGGAGAGTTGTAAGCCAGACTCCGGCCAGTCGAGTGAGTTAGAGATTCAGGAATAATAGCCACAGGGTGACCCCCATACTCCCTCCAAAGAAAATGTTAAGGGGGCATATCACTGCCCACTTCCTAAAACAGGCGTCGCTCAGTTAACTCAATCTCTTTTGAGGGGACGTCAGAGGCTCGCTACAGGAAGGAATCTAATGTCGTTAAAGTGTCCCACGCTGAATGTCCTGTTGTTGCTGTTCTTTTACCCATGCTTCTACCTCTTTATTGCCAAATCATAGCACTTAAAGATATGACAGAAACAGCAAACAATGTGGCCAAGAGGGATGGCCCGGCCCAGCCTCTGTCGTCCACGGATGGGCGCAGGCAGGCCCGTTCTTCTCCCGGTCTTCGCCGGGGCACGTCCCGTGCGCGTCCACACAGCAGGAGCACTACCAGATTAAAGAAGTCTGCGCCTCCTGGCGCGAACCGGATGCTGGACGGGTTAGCCAAGGGAGTCTGGTCCCTGTAGTTCCCCGGCAGTATGGAGCAATTAGTTATTAATTAAAAACAAAAACTTATTTCTTAAATACTGTTTGACTTGTTGTGAATTTCCAGAAAATTGCAGTTCGTTCTTAAATATGAGATCACTTGTTGCCATTATTCAGAAGAAACACGTTTTTATGTTGTAATTCTTTCTTTCAGATGTGAAACTGCACTATTTCAGCTGACTGCCAACTTTGTGATCCACTAAATTAAATCAATATTGTCCCTAATGAGTGGATATTAAAAGGTATAGTTCCCTAAGTAGTTTTTATTCATCCAAGTATTAGTTCTGCCAAATTCGGCATCTACAGTTAGCCTAAAGGAGACTAGATATTAAATATTATATGCCCAGCAGTGCCAGCCCTGTACTTTGAATTTCTAAAAGAGAAGGCCCGTTACAGCAGAGGCTGCATTGGAAGTCATAGGAATGCCATTTTGGCAGAAGGAACACAGAGCGACTGAGCCTGTTTAGATGCCTCAATAAGCTGCGCAGTTTCATAGGAGTCCAAAAGGCGAAAAACATGTTTTATGTGTGGCGCGATCTTCTCATGTACTTCTCTAAGCGTAAAAATGGATGAAATTTTAGCTGACACTACAGCGGGGTTTCCATATAGAGAAAAACAGGAACAGTCTGTCTAAACTAATTTGGAAAGTGCCTGTTTGTGTTGAGCCTCCCTAGATATGAAACCTAACTGAAAGGTGAATACCTTTTATCTACCAATAGGTGCATGGATGAGGCAGCTATTGCCAACATGTCAACCACAACCCTTTGCCCCAAGTCAGATCTGAAGACAATGTTGTCAAACAGGGAATGCTCCTTGCTCCAACTCCTGAGCTGCCAATATTTGACACGTGTTAGTGAACAAAGCCAAGTTACTTTTCATTCAAATCCACTACCCAAGCAAACCATACTTCTTTCCTATGGATTGACAAGGGTCAACTGAAGATTACTGAAACTAAACCAGACAAAGTTCAGGCCATTTAGGATTACTCAGACCTGCGAACAACATTCTCGAGGTCAAGACGAAGCTTACAGGGGCAGATAAACTGCATCAAACACTCCATAAAGGGAGTTTTACACAAGACGGTTGCAGCACATCTTGCACCTGCAGGTGAGAGGCACAACCCAATTTCCACCTCACACAAGGGTTTACTCTACCTCAAAAGAACAGTTGCAGGCCATTCACTAAGACTTAAAATCTCCACTCTACCTCGTAGGTTAGGGTCTGACATTGCAACAATGGTCATACCCAAGAAGAAGACCTAGTAGACTTCTTTCCTAAGGGAGAACATCCTTGGGTTTGCCCCTCATCATAGTCCAGCTCTCCATTCACAGACAATCTTGGTCACAAGAAGACACCCCTGAGGACCATGTAGAAACCCCTTAAATCCACGGTTTGGAAAATTCTGCTCTCTCTAGATTGGCAGCCCAGGACACTCCAGAGACCATTCTTAGAGTGAACCTTCAGTTCATGGGTCATCAAATTAAGAGAAACGCTCACCTGGTAACCCAGGACTTTCAAAAGTGACATACACCACAAAGCCTCTGTTTGTCCTATTCATGGCTCTTATGATCTGCGTCTCGTTTGTCTCACTTCCTGGTAGAAGGTGGCTGGTATTGTGTTAATTTCAAGGTCCTCTATGCTTGGGCAGGAACATCTGGCCCACTGACCTCGGCACTGCAGTTTGAACCCGCCCATTACCTTTCTTTCATGTTCCATGAAACCTATTCTCAGGGTGACTAGCCTCCCAGTTCTCTTCAGAGGGGATCTGGGTAACTAACATCATCCTCAACTCAGACAATGTATACAACTCCTCAGGACACACCGTGTAGAAAGATTTAGAAAAACACTTATCTTTCTCGGTTTAACAGGGTCAACCTGAACCACCCTAGGGTAAAACTCTTCCCTATCTCGGTAAACATGGTGAATACTTAACCCTGTGTGCATTTTATAATCAGGGACATTCTATGGTACCTTGGGAACTAGGGAGTATAGCACCCCCTTTCTACTTCCACTATGTCACACCTAATCCCACTCAGGGAATCAATCAAGCACCACAACCTTTATCTCCTCAGGGACCTACCACAATTCATCAACACTTGCCTCCTTAGCAACACTCTGAGTCCTACTCTTGTCAATGACTATGGCACAATAGCTGTTTCCCCCTGCCAGCGTATCTTTTTAACACCTCCTCTGAGGCATCTGTGCAGTATGTACATTTATCTGGCGACACAGATCCCTGTCCTGGGACTTCCTCCGTAGATGAACTCTGGATTCTTAAGGATAAATCATCTTGATGTACACCCTCAACTGTTTTGCCGAGGGTCAAATTAGGCAGGCTCAGACTGGCCTGTAGGGCAATCTGGCAGTGCCAGAAGGGCTAGTCTGACAGGTCAGTGTGTGGGCTATTTCTTTGGTTGTTTGTGGTCTATTTTATGGTCTAGAAGGCCTGTTTTTATCACTGATTTTCCTGATGTTACCACTAACGTCGCCTAGAGCAAGCAAAAAAGGGAGTTTCTCATACCTTACAAAACACCCACAAAGATTGTCATTACAAGTTCAAAAGTGCCCTGATTTGCATGTGTACCCCTTTCAGCTGTCTGATTTGCTAACAGGGGCCACTTTTATTTGCCACTGCCATTAAGTCTATTTGGAGATCACCTTGGAGCTTTTCTGGACAACGCACTGTTCCAGTATGTGCCCAACAGCTAGCCATTTTTGTAAACTCAAGGGACATGGCTTATACCAAATTTAGGGAAAATGTGGCAACACAATTTCTAAATGTATGCTCTGTTACAATCACAGCAACTCTCGGATGTCTCACGTGTGTCAGTCTTTCGAAGTCAGTGAGTGAATTTTCTGCTGTGTCCACCTACTCCTCCAAAGCCTGGTGTAAATACTCAGAAGTGCATTTCAACCCTAAAAATGTAGACTTTTCAAGTCAATGTAGTTTATTTGTTCAATAAACACAACTTCAGGGCTATGTAATAGAAAAGTTCCCACAAATCCCAATCCCTTGATGCATTTTACAATCCATCTCTCAGACTTAAAACAATTTAAGACATCTAGTTCAATTGTTTATGTCATAGGTACATTTTCAGGACAATAGGGCTCATGTTCTATAGGGCTCAGTGTTGTAACCAGACTTTCTGATCTGCATTGAGGGGAGTTGAGTGGCTGTGTTTTTTTAGGCTTCCAGTTTAAGATCCTGTAATCTGTGTTACTCTGCCTCTTAAAGGTCCTGTTCATTCTTCTGAAAGGCTCACTAATGCTCAAGGTCCCAGAAGCGTTTAAAGTAGATTTCTTGTAACTTCTTAAAATCAACGTTGATTGTACAAAAGATCACCCATAGATAAAAATACTTTCCCATAATCAGGAATCTGCTTCCTGTGGCAAAGAACATAATCAATTGTACAGGTTGCATACTTTAATTATTAGTATGTTTAATATATTTAAGAGGATCTCCTCTAAATATCTGTCTCTTCTTTCTTTCTTTAACTTCTAACTTTTCCTCTACCAATACTTTTCTCTAATCTCCTAACCTTCCCTGATTGCATTGTTTGTGCACTTAAAGTCACACCTCAAGAACGTGTGAATGGCAAATGTTGCAGCTAACCTAGTCTGAAAAGGCTGGGTGACAAACTATTGGGAACAAAATAATGTGATACAAAAATATTGCAACAAAAATATTGAGAACCAAAATATTCAGTTTACATACTTTGTATGTAGACTACAGAACTATTGAAAAAGATATTGTGGACCTGAACATGGTCAAGAAATAGGGTAGTATATAGAAATGTCTCTACATATAGCATTATATATCATTAATTTTAAATAACCCACCAAAATTACAATATAAATAAAAATAGCAAATGATTTAATTTTGTCACTAATTTAAATATATTAAAGAAAATGAAAACAATAAAATAAATATTAACAATCATAACTAAGCAATAGTAGGAAAGCAGTTGGACTTTGTAGGAATCAGATTAACTATTCCCACTTCAATGTAAAAAAGTAAGGAAGTGTTAAACTTTGAAGGGGTCAAATTCACTACTCCTACTCCAACTTGAGCAAAAGCAGGGTAATGTTAGACACTCGAGGGGTTAGATTTACTATTCCCACTCCAATCTAAGCAACAGTAGATAAAGTAAACCCAAAAGATGGTGCACCGCCAAGCAAATAAACACGTAAAGTTTAATGAACAATGAGTCCAGTACTCCAGTAGTAAAGATGAGAAAATCCTCCTTTTAATTTTGTTTAGGTCCAATACTTGAAATTCACACAATTATGTACATACATCGATGAGTGCAGTGAATAAAACAGCCAACGCGTTTCGCCCATCAAAAGGGCTTCTTCAGGGCTGAAATACAATATAAAGCAGTAATGTACAATGTATAATACAAAGAAAAAGTCAATTTATAAAAATGCAAATATAGTGAAACTAGAGAGAATCAAGATGAGCAGTGAAGTAATAATCAAAATAAATAAAGATAAGTTATGATATATGTATATACCAGCACAGAATGAAACACCATATACAGCAAAGTACACATTACCGAGAATCTATAAAAATGCCAAAAAATTATTATCATTATTGTATAGTACAATATCAAAACAGCATATAATATGAAAGCCAAAGGGCAGGTAAATGGGGCCCATAGCGAGAAAACTCAGAAAAGTAGCAAGAGAAGACTATATATCTATATATTATATATACGTATCACCCAATACGTGGCCCTAAAGTGATACTGGAAGAACGAGAAACAAGTAGTGACTAGAAAGATCACCGGTGAAATATGTTAACACCCAAGTGTAGATAAATACGATGAGAAACAAGGGAAAATGTAATATAGAAGAGAACAGCGAATAAAAAAGAGAGCATACCGCAGCGAACAGCCAGTCAGTCATGTAATTTTATTCCATATGATAAAAGGAAACCTGATAAGAAAAAACGAAAATTCAAGCGAGTGGGCAAAACATATATATATGTATGCTAGTGGGCGGTTGATAAAAGTAAATACGTGGAGCAAAAACACTAAAACCAGAACAAGGCACATAGCGCGGAGCGGGCAAAGGTGTACCTCGCATATAAAGAGGTTCCTAAGCAGATTTCCGACATGTATATGAAAGGAGAAACTCACCACAAAGCCGACCAAAAAGTATCGTCCACGTAGAACAACCCGGTCAGAACAACCGTGATCGTCGATTCGGTGCCAGCACAAGTGCAAAGCCGGTCCCGTAGACTGAAAGCCGAACGGAGACCCCCGTTCGGGGCATCCTAAATAACCATGCCAGAACCGGAAATCTGGAAGGTATTAGGATACAAGAATTGAAATGGAAGTAGGACAAAAAACGGCGGCCATCTTGAAATAGTAGAAGCTAATAAACGTTGATGGGCCAATGGATATATAAATCGAAAAATAATATAAGGAAAGAGAAAAGGTAGTAGAATAGAAAAGCATAACTCCAAAGCCTGGCCATGAATATACATATGAAAATACAAATAAAAGTAAAGATAGAGAAATGTATATAAAAAAAAGAAGAAAAAATAAATAAATAAATAAAAAATAGAAATAAACAAGCCAAAGGATATTAAAAAAAGGGAAATATATATAAACGAAACTGACTGGACGCCACCATATGCCATAATCAAGTGAAGTGTAAATCCACCACCAGAACAAGATAATTGTGGAGAAAAGTAAAAAGTCAACAAGGTCTGGTCCTGGTATTGTTCATTCGTATTTCAACACAAGAGAGGGTCAACCAGAGACTAAACAAAATGTGATGACCATACAGACGTCAAAGTTGCACCTAGAATATATAAATCGACTTGCATAAAGTAAATCAATACATAAAGTAAGTGTTTCCTACTCCATATAAGTAGAAATTATATGCAACATAATACAAGATAATAAAAAGATAATAATAGCAGGATTCAGTATAATAAATTAGTCAATTTGTACACATTGTAAGAATTGAAAATACCCAGTCCATAAAGATTACATTATAGTGTCACATGAAATGGAACAATAAAAGAAAGAAGATGACGCCTGTCACTAACATAGATCTGCCGTAATTTAACATGTGTGATCCTAATCAAACCAACTGGTCAAAACAACCATGTTACACTATAGAAAATAATGAAATTCATGATCAGTATTGTGACTCAGATCTACCGCTCGTAAGCGTCAGATCCAGGCTGCCTCCCTTTGACGTAGTGTTAGTTCCCGATTACCCCCCCTGGGGTGAATGGGAACATGGTCAATGCCATGAAACCAAAATAACGAGTCATTGGGATGAAGTGATGCTATATGAGCAGTTAATGGATAATTGATGTCGTTGTTTTTAATGGCACGTGAGTGTTCCTGTATTCTGAGTTTCAAAGAACGTTTTGTGCTTCCCACATAAATAATATTACATGCACAACCCAGGACGTAAACAATAAATTTTGTGTTGCAATTAATAAAATGTTTGATAGTAAATGTCCTAGAATTATTATAACAAAATTCCTTGATTTTGTCGAGGCCAAAAGTGCATATATTACATTCATGACAGGTATAAAATCCCCTAGGTTTGGTGGGGAGCCATGTCGTGGGACTAGGAGCAGAAATGTAACTTGGGCATATGTGATCCCTTAAGGTCAACCCTCTACGGTAAGTAATCTTGGGTTTATTTGATATAAATCCTTTGAGACCCGGGATATCAGTAAGTAAATGCCAATGACGATACAGTATTTTGTAAATGTCCTTACTATAAGCAGTATAACGAGTCACAAAAGACAAACGGTCCCTATGATTCTTTTTGTCTCCATGTGATTTGACAATAAAGGTCTCTTTTCTTGATATATCCATGATGCGTTTAACTGCATGTGACAAGATCTTATTGCTATAACCTCTCTTAATAAATCTTTGTTTGGTTAGCTTGATTTGTACACAAAATGTATCATCGGTGCTGCAATTACTTCTAACGCGCACCATTTCCCCGAAAGGAATATTGTGAATAACCGTGGCAGGATGAGCACTGGTGACGTGGAGGAGACTGTTACATGCCGTGGATTTGTTGCCGAGCTTGTTGTCGAGCTCCATTGAAGTGACTGCAATGTGTTCTCATGCCGGGCATCATCTTAGACTGTGAATCCACTCCGGGCGTCGAGGCTTTGTTGTTGAGCAGCCACTGCATTGGCATCCAAAGGGACATGCGTGAACTCTGGTCTGCGCAAGGACCCTGGTGCAACAACGTCAAGATAGAAAAAGCTGCAGAAACCCACTTCTGAGGACCAGGAGTGGAGAGGGGCACTTCAGGCAAGGGTAGGACTCATAGATGGCAGAGTCGAGCAGCACCAAGAAAGTTGCAGGCAGTCTTTGATGCCTCTGAGACTGCAGGAGAACAGAGGGCACGGCAGCAAGCCCTTGGAGTCACTCTGGTCAGCAAGATTGGTCCACTCCTTGCCCTCGGTAGGGCAGAGATCAGTAGGCAGCAGGACAGCTCGGCAAAGCAAAGAAGTGGTTCATTGGAACAGTCAGTCCAAGCACAGTTGCTATCCTTACAGTACACCAGTCTTTACTGATTTGCTAGGGTCAGAGCTTATGCTCAAAAGTGCCTTTGAAGTCGGGGTGACTTCAAAGCAGTTTATTGAAATGCACAGGTCCCTCTTTCATCCCAGCCCTGGCTCCAGACTATCAGTTGGGGGTAAACAGCCCTTTGTATGGGGTCACACCACTACCATTTGAAGTGTGAGTGTGAACCTCCCCCCATCCTTCCCGCCCAGGAATAACCATCACTATGCAGCTAAATGCAAATGTAGTTAGGTGTCCTGTGTTATTGCTGTCTGGAGGGAATGAACACATGTAGCTGTCACTCAGTCCAGTCCAGACTTGTATTGGAGACAGGCTGTCAGGCACACAGAGCAGTAAGAGCAGAGAAATGTCCACTTTCTAAAAGTGGCATTTCTAAAATAATAATATTAAATCAGACTTCACAAGTAAAGAGGACCTATGACTACCATTCACGTGATATGAACCATGATGCTGCTACTCTTTTCTGATCAGGAATTACAGCTTAAAATATGTTAAGGAATTACCAATTCTGGCCCATGAGAGAAGTAGGTCTCATAGTAGTGAAAAATGACTTTGACAGTTTTTCACTACCAGGACATGTAAAACTTAAACGTACATGTCCCGCCTTGTACTTACAGGGCACCCTGCCCTTTGGGCTACCTAGGGCCTTTCTTGGGGATGACTTATATGTAATAAAAGGGGAGTTTAAGGCTTGGCAAGAGTTTTTAAATGGCAAGTCGAAATGGCAGTGAAACTGCACACACCCAATCTGTAGTGACAGGCCTGAGACATGTTTTCAGGGCTACTTAAGTGGGTGTCACAATCAGTGTTGCACGCCCAAGAGTATCATTTAATTTACAGACCCTGGTGTATGGTATACCACCTTACAAGGGACGTATAACTAAATCAAATATGCCAGTTGTGGATACACAAATGTTACCATGTTTTAGGGTGAAGCACATGGCCTTTAGCAGTGGTTAGCAGTGGTAAAATGCTCACATTCCTAAGGCCAACAAAAAGATACAGCAAAAACAGGAGGTGAAAGGCAAAAAGTCTGGGGTAAGACCACCCTAAGAATGCCAGGTCTAACATATAAATATATATCTATATATATTTATGTGTGTATATATATATATATGTATATGTGTGTGTATACTGTTAGATTTTGAATTTACTCATACTAAACCGCAGAAATTCAGCAGTTATAGTTACCTAAGCTAACTGTAACTTGCGCTCCCGTAATGCACTGCGTATGACCTCACATAATACATCACCCATGACGTGGTCAGTGACATCACTCATGACATCTCATATGACATCACTGACGACATCATCCACACAAACAGTCATACACCCACTCATTTGCTGATACAAACTCTTGTATACCCATACACACACATCTACTCACACACTTATTCAGAGATGCATAAAAGTAATGATATACAGCCATTTATTCAGTGTACCCAACTGTATTACTTTATGGATCGTTGTGTGCCTTTGTGTATTAGTGTATGTGTAAGAGTGTACCCAGTTGTGTTAGAGTGTGCTGCACAGTCTATGTGGGTGTGTTAGTGTATACATAAGTCAATGGCTTCATGTGTTAGTGCATGCATCAGTATGTACCTGGGTGTGTCAGTGTACAAATAACAGTCTACCTAGCTCTGTTAGTATAGGCATAACTATTCTCCTGGGTGTATCAGTATGTGCATGAGAGTGTCTCTGGGTGTGTTAGTCTACAGATCACTGTGTGTCTGTGTGTATCATTCTATAGATAAAAATGTCCCTGGGTGTCTTAGTGTATACATGACTTTGCACCTATGTGTCTAAGTGAATGCACAGTGTGTGCCTAGATGTTTAAGAGTCTATTCCTGTGCATCCTTCAATATATAACTCTATGTAAAAGTCTTTGTCAAAGTTTTTAAGGTTAAACATCAGTGTTTTGTGAGTGTCTTAGTATATACGGATATGTAAATACACCTGTATTTACATTAATGTATTCCTCTATTACCATCATTAACTATCTGTAGCTGCATACGTTTATGGGCAGAGACAGATGTATTGACTTACCTATAATACTATAGTAAAATCAAATTTTACATGTATCAAAATGCCCAAATCATAAATATAAGTTAAACTTTGATTGTATTAATTTATCCATTCAAAACTTTCAATCTGTAATAAAAAAGAATATAGCAAATTTTAACACATGACAATTATTTAACACTATATATCAATTGCAATATAAATATGATATAAACATGTTACTTTTCCTAATCCACTGTTCTCAGCTTCTATACTTTCGCACTACATAATAAGTGCATATAGATACTCATCCTTAAACAGTGGGTGGGGGGGTATTCATAAAGATTTTTAAATAAACATAACTTCATAGCAAGTTATTTTAAATTAACATTACTATGTGGTACTCACTAGCAATATTAACCAAACTCTGTCACCTATACTTCTCAAATTATATGAAGAATATTACAGGTTTTTAATAAACTTACTGTGTATGAATCACACTACTAGTTTAAAAAATGTCTGTAAACACCATCCTTGTTAGGTCGCATGATGTCAGAAACTCCACTCGTCCATTAAAGGGGACTATGGTATGTCATCAATTTTTTTTTTTTTTAGCTTCAGTAGATGTATATTGCAGTTCACCAATTGTAATGTCCATTTTTAGTTTAGTTATATGTGTACAATTTCAATCCAATATGAAAATAATTTCTACATTTAAAATCCCTTAGAAAGACATCACCCTTGTTAGGCTGAATGATGCCTTATATTCTACTTTTAAAACACCCATACATCTCCTGTTCCATTCCCCCAGTAGTAATATTCTTTAGAACTTTGGTTTAAGAAAGAGAAGGTAAGAATTTGGAAATTTATATGGTAATCTCTGCTTAAATGTAAGCTCATTATCATTACACTCTGTCCATCCAGTTCTATCCCTTATGTAAATGGTGTAGTGTCTAGATGTACACTTACTACCTCATGGAAAATAATAGTTGTGCAGATATATGTTTTACCAGAAATTGAGATTTGCCCTGCTTTAAAATTTGTGATTTGAGTTTCCAATTGAGTTCCATCAGATTTACATCATTGTAGCATCAAGATGATATACTTCCCAGTTTTTCTTATGCTCAAACTTGAAAGGAGGTCTGAGTTGCACTTCACTCATGTATTATTTTGTGAAGCATCTTTAAACAACTTTTCAAAACTGACAGTTTTTTAATCTGGTACAGTTAGGTAGATACATTGCTCTGAATCTATTTCTGTTGTTGAAGTAAAGGAACATTTTTCACAGTCATGCTGCAATGAGTAACTTAGTCCAAACAGTTCATCAATAGGTACACCTCTTCTTCTAAAATTCCTAGTAGGACCATCAAAAATTATTGTGCATCTTCTTGAGTATTTTGTGTAAACTGTACAGACCTAGAGCACATGTCTCCAATATCTCTAATAGAAGATGCCCAATATGTTTTTGTTCTATCACTCTACAACCGTTCTGACAAAGTCAATAATACAGGGCATAATTGTTTTTCCCTTTTCTCTTTCAGTTCATGGACCAGAGTAGGTAGGGAGAACAGTGCATTAACAACTACATTAATGTAGCAGTTCACTCTGGATAAAGTTGATAACTGGTAACCTACAATTTCACCATTACTATTACTTTTGTTTTTCTCTGACACTTCTTTCTTTTCTTTTTTTTTCTTTTTCTCTGGAACATCAGTCAGATCTTTTGCTATTTTTTATTTTGGTACGATAGTAGGTTTTTTATAAATGGGATACTGCTCTGGGTGGGGAGTATACAGGGTTCTAAAATGGTTGTACTCCAATACACAATTCGAATCAGCATTTACTTTACTGTCATCAAAGTCTATTAGATACAAACCGGACAAACTTCTTATGCGTGATAATGTTACATAAGACATACCTTCCCTAAAGATAGTGCTACCTATATCAATAAAAGATGCATCTACACTTAAACCTTGAGACTTGTGCAGTGTTACAGCATAAGCTAGAGGTATAGGAAACTGTTTTCTAAGTACATACAGGTCTTTCACAAGTAAGAAACGCGCAACAGATCTTGCTATCTGTTTTACATCTTAAAGAACACCAAATTCAATTGCCAGATACTGAACTTCACTTCTGTTTGGATACAGAATAACATATATTATTTTTCCAATAGCTCCGTTAACTAATCCTTCTTCAACATTTAAATTACGCCACAAAATTACTCTGCAGTTCTTACAAACACGCAAACACTTTTCTAATACCGCAGTTTTGGAAATCGATTTTTCCAAAGAATCCAGTTCTGACTATAGTTTATCATTCAATAGTATTGTTACTCCGTGGTGTTCCATTTTAACAATTGATATAAACTCTAATATTTGCTCATTCTGTAGTTGTAGTAATTGTTCATTAAAATGTGTGCATTCTTGAATGGTAGTCATTAAGCAGAGAATTGACTTTTTTCTTGAATAAATTGAAACATTAGCTCTGCTGCACTACTTTTTAAAGGAAATATGTTCTTTATCAGTCATGTTTCCAGACAACATTTTCCTTCTTTTGACAGTATTCAAACTCTAATACCCTTCAAAGTAATTCCATATTCCTTATCGGATGCCTGACGCATGTTTGTAATCAGTTCCTTGTATTGAAAATTTACCCAAATATTTAAATTTCCAAAGCTTCCTAAAGAACATTAGGGCATAGCTATGAAAAGTGGTGCTGCACCTAAAAATTATGACGCTAATCCTGCAAAGCACCCAGAGGCTCATTGTAACCAATGGGAGCCTCTTTTTAATGGCTGCACTTAGAAGGCGTTAAAAAATGCAGATAAAAATGGCACAAAGGAATCTCATAAACTCTGGAAACATCATGGGCAAGCTTCACCTTATAACCTTTGGTATTCAAATTTATGGTGTGTTCTACAGGGAGCATTAGTAGATGATGCAAGGTAATTCCTTTGATATTGTGTGCAGCTAATCCAGTTGGAGCTGTTACTACACACAATAAAATGGAATCTGTAGTCTTCTGTAGATATGTTGTTAGAACTTGCATCAGAAAGCTTTTACAGTACCTACTTCTCCACTGACATATAAAAGAATTGGTTTAAAATTTGAACACTTACATTGATTGGTTTAATGCAGTAATCCGTGGTCTATTTTTCCTTTGACTTCCATATATATTTCTGTCTGCTCACTATTGAGTTGGTCTACAAAATCTTCTAACGTAACACTTTCTTCTCTTACTAGTTGCATTTGTGTCGCCACTTCATCCATTGTTATGGTAGCTTCACTTTCTATTACTGGCTGTCCAAGAGGATCTTGACTACGAGGTGCAGAACTTTGGCTGCTTTGTGAACTTTCCTTTGCAATCTCAGTAGCATTTTTTTCTTCTTGTTCAATTTCTTAATTTAACATTTTCATTTAGCTTGGAAATATTGCACACTGAATAGTGTCTTTCACAGCATTGAAGGAGTCTTCATAACAGTCAGATCGCCCCAGTAACTCTGTTTCAGATCGCCAAGGTTTGAATAGCTGAAGAAGTGCCAAGTAGAAAAATTCTCCTTTTTCAGCAGTTTGACAAGTACGTTTTCTATGGTTAATTAAGTTACCCTTCACATGCCAAACTAAACAACCATCACAACCAGCTACACTATATTTGCCTTCATCAGTGTTTTCTGAAACATTATTTCTACACCTATAATGTTGTAGAATGTTATTAAGACACATATTTTCAAGGTGCACACTTCTTTTTGGATAGAATGTGTCTAACTTATTTGTTTTTACAATATCTGTACTCTCTGGATTAAATTCCGCTAAGTACTGAATTTCTGGAAAAGATTTCAAAACTCTGTTTCATGTGTTCGCAAGGCATAGGCTAACCCAAACAATTCCTATAGACTTTGAGAACAAGCTAGCTGAACTCAACCTATCGCAATACTCATAGGAACCTATCTCTCTGTGTGAAAGCATTTACAAGCTGAATCTGTACAATTTCTTTGATAGAGACTTTTCTGCAGAAATGTCTTCCCATGTCTCCTTCATCTCCGTTTTGTCTGACATAGTGATGTATGAAGTGACATAGCGAGCAACAGCAATTGAATTGTCAGCAACAAACTGTATGTCCATATTTGCATTCCGTAATTTCAGGATGAGAGGATTTTAATTGTTAATATGTTTGGAAGCCTCGGCTTTTCTCAGATTGTAAGTATTTTTTGGTGATTTTCTGGTGAGTGTTTGCCTTACAGCAGACATAAAGCTATCTACTCTTCCCTTAGTGGGGATAGGACTTGGAAATCCAAATTGACATTTAGAATAAAACTTTCATTGCATGTATATCGTCAACAACAATATTTGCTACACTTATGTGTTTGGAAACATAGAACTTGCTGCCTTAAATGTTTGTTGTGATTGTCATCTGGAAAACCACATGAAACAAACTGCTCTATAAAAGAAAGCACACACTCATCAGGGTCAATTCCAAATTTTGGGCACTTTGGGGCAATCTCAGTAGCAATTTTACCCTTTATCCATAGTAGCATGTGTATATGAGGGGCTCCTCTTGCTTGGTATTTCTTACTCCAAAGAAATATGCAACTTCTCCAAGACGAGGATTTGTTTTATTGCACATGAAAGCCAGCATAGCTTGAAACATGTGATTGAAATATCTAGAAACATTAGCTGGATCTAGGGAGCACATTTCTCCTGCTGTCTTCAAATGGATATCCTTTATGTTAGAGTGTGCTGCTCTTCGAAATGTTAGTAAATCATCCCATGCATACCCTGCACAACTAAGTGCTACAAACCCAGTAGCAGGACCCAGATTACATAGCACACATTTAGCTTCTCCACGATGACTGTACCATTATTCTTTAGTTCCACATTGACAAGCCATCAAATTGATTAAGTTGTACTCCAGATTTTCATCTTTTACTTGTATCTTATCCACAAAATCTCTTGCAGAAAGATTTTGGAGATTAACTCCTGTTTTAAGAATATGGTTAACTGCATATGAGAGTCCAGACAAATCACCCTCAAATAACAGATGGAATATATAAGGAAAACATTGTCGAAACATAGGATCCTCTGAATACAGTCTTGTTGACCTATATTGAGCTGCTGGTATTTGTACAGGTCGGTCATCATGATGTGCACCTACTCCTGTAGGAAATAGATGTGAAAAGCAACAAGCCTCTAAACCTTTTTCCCAGACACTCAGAGGAGCTCCTCTAGCTTGTTTCATTTGAAACAAATCAACATTTTTGGAATGTAGTGGATGAATACTATAGTGTTCATATATTTCTTCTGACTTCTGCTTATCCACTTTTTCAATCTGTCCACTAGATTGTACTATTTCATCTTCAACAGAGCTTACATCTCCAGTAATATCAACATTAGTATGAAAATGTTCTTTTCTTTTAAATAAATTATAGCTTTTTTCACTTTATTGACATCTACTAATTCTTGCCAGATTTGTTTACTTTTTGTGGCAACTCCATTTACTTGAATAATCAGTGGTTCATTTACGTCTTTTTCAATACCCACAGTATCAACATTTTTTTAAAATCTAGAGATAAATATACTACTCTTCCACTTAGACCTTTTTGTAGTTCTGTTCGTGACAGTTTCCCTGTTTTTGTCTCCATTCGAACAATTGCTTGCAATGGATGTACAGTTTGTTTTAAAATTGATTCATACACATTCAATTCATTCAGTTCATTTGGCATAGGTACCTACTCTAATTTGTTATGAATTGCTCTAGCCGGCATATTATTATCTTGTAACTTATCAGAACAATACTTACATATATTTTCTTTGTACCAAAATCAAAGTGTTCTTCTACAAATAGATATGCACCAAATTCCAGCCACTTATCATTATCATCTTTTTCAGTTTTAGAAAATATATCTAAATAACAAGTTTGGTTTTTGTCATGAGTACATCAACAACAGATATAAATCTACTCAGGTGTCTCAGAACACACTGAATTGAATTTGTCTATTACTTTTCAAAAATTTTCAGTATTAATTTCTGTGTCTATTTCTTGTACAGCTTCAATCAGTACCTGGTCACTTTTCGTATTCTCTTCTTCAGGACTAAAGAAATGGAACTGAATGCCTTCAGAAACTTTTTCAACCTCTGCTATAATACCGTGTAGGAGAGCTCTATTCAAATCTCCTAAACATAAAGCTGGAGTCTTCAAATAATATAGGGCCTCGGGCTGTTTTGGCGATTGTACCGCCAACAGGCTGGCGGTACAATCTGCCATATTACGACAGCGGCGGTAGCGCCACGGTCGCACTGCGGTTTCCTGCCATGGTTGTCCCGGCGGTTTCCCGCCATGGTTGTCCCGGCGGTTTTAATTCACCAGGGCAGCGCTGCTTGCAGCACTGCCCAGGGGATCACGACTCCCCTTCCCACCAGCCTGTCCATTGTAATAGAGAATGCCAAGGAAAGGCTGGCGGGAAGGGGAGTCGCATTGCCCATGCACTTGGCATGGGCAGTGCAGGGGCCCCAGGCACAGCCCCACCCTGCTTTTCACTGTCTGCACAGCAGACAGTGAAAAAGCGCGACGGGTGCAGCTGAACCCGTCACACGGCCAAAACACCGCCGGCTCCATTAGGAGCCGGCTCCAATATTACGTCCGACATCCCCGCCGGCCCAGCGGGGATGTCGTAATGCAGCTGGCGTGATTGCGGCCGCATAGGCGGCCGCTCGGCGGTCCAACCTTGGCTGTAATGAGGGCCATAGTCTCCTTACCAAATTTTGCATTCCTGAATGATGCACGGCTAGCATTCTAAAGTGATGAAAATTACTTTGACACACTTACTTTGAAGACATGCCAGTGAACGCTCTTGTAAATTACTGTATTTTCTAAGTCTGCAAGGATCTAATTCTTGAAGCATTTTACTTGTTTGTTTTAGACTTCTCAATGAAAAGTCTCTTAATTTTCAATTTATTAGTTGACTCCTGACGGATACTACAAATACTACTACACTACACTTCCACTTGTACACAGGAGCATGTTTATGTCTTCCTTGCAGTTCTTCAGCTATCATTTATTCTTCATTCCTAGCAAATATCTCTTCTTTTTCTATAAGATTACCATCTTTCACTTCTTAACAACAACCACTTGTATCATCTGCATGTACTAATGCATTCTCCTGGAAGTAACTCTCTTAATTAAAAATGCTTCTGTACCAAATGCGTGCATCCATTCACCTTTGAACATTTTGCAAAAATTACTTTTGTTAATAATTCTCTTTCTTAAACTCTTCTTCCTCATGGACATGACTATTTTACATTCTCAAAACAGTGCTTTCGTTTGATAATAGTACTTCTCCTCTTATACTTCTTCATCTTCTTCCACAAATTTTGCAATACACTGTTTTGAAACATTTTTACTCTCAAATCTTTAAATTGTTGCTGTCTAAACGTCTGTGGCTTCTTATTGGATTTGCTAATTCTGACAACATCCATACATTGCAATTCCTCACTATCTTCCAAATTTCCACTTTTAATTAACGTCTTCCTATCGTTTCACATTTTACAGCATATTTTTTTTAAAAAGTCCTTAGTACTCTTACCAGTATCTATTTTCTTCTTTTGAACATTGTCCGCCTTATTTTGTTTTTTACTGTCAGTTTTGAGCAGATAGTACCGTTGTTTCTTTTTTTCCTTGTTTATCTTTTGCCAGGCATTCTCAGTCTTCTTAGAGAACCAAAGCACTAGAAACCAGGAAGAAAGAACATAGAAATTGGGTGCTCACAATGAATCCACAAGGTAATACATATACATAACAGATAGGGCACGGTGCTCCTGGCAAGAGGATCTTCCCTAATCCTCTGAGGTTTCCGAAGAGACCGAACATAGATAAATTGGAAGTCAGGGCACTTATGAATCAAAAACAATTACATATGATGTGTTTAATGTCCATAGAATCCTGATCGAGGAAAACGTTGTGAGACCGAAATCGTGAAAGAAGGAATCTTCAATTTATTCTAGAGAGATAGAGTACATCACCGTGATGAAGGAACAATCCTTGAGGTCAACACATCCGTGACCATAGCATCCGAAACGTAATCATGTAACACAACGCCGAAATATAGGTTACAGCACAGTGTTAGAAGAGCAATCCTTAAGGTCAACACATCCGTGACCATAACATCCGAAAGGAAATCAAGTAACAAAACGCCAACACGTGTTTCGTCTTATGAGATATAAATCTCCAAGACTTCATCAGGGCTAGAATAAACAGAAATAATGACTAAGACATGTGATATGGTACTCTCTGGTTTACAATAAACAATGAGTGACAACAATATGTCACTCCCACCGTGACGTTTGTGTAATTCACACAATTAAAAATTGCAATATGTGACATATGTGAAAAAGGCAGAGAAGAATTACACCTTCACCCATACAGGAATTTCTGGCATCAGAACCTAAGCCATGCAGAAAGAACTAGCCTGAGACAATTGAGTTCTAGGACGGATATCACAATCAGGGAGGCAGATAAAGGAGGGAATATTGTGATTTTAAATACCTCTGACTACGATCAAGAACTATATAGGCAACTCGACGACGACATCTGCTATGAGAGGATTCGTGTAGATCCTATCCCCTCACTTGCCAATAAAATCAACAAATTCTTGCAGGAATGTTTGGATCTCTCACTTTTGAAAGAAGAAGAATACATGTATCTTCGTGTCATCAGACCTAGACACCCTTGCATTTATGCATTACCCAAAATACACAAACACCCGACGGCACCACCGGGAAGACCAATTGTATCAGGCATAGGTGGCCCCACAGAGAGACTCTCAGAATATGTAGACATTTTTCTGCAACCATTTGTAGTGAATCTGCCATCATACATTAAAGATACTAAACATATATTGTTTTACCTCTCAACATTTATACATTTATGTGTGATACTGTCATACTCATACTCTCTCATCATTCGCTGGCAATTAGTTTTTCAGTCGGCTTTTATTTTCAATACCAATGGCATGATTATGCTAACTAATTATGCCCTCGGGCATAAAATCATGCTACGTTACTCTCATTCTCTTTAGCGATAAGACATCACCATTGTCCAGTGCGACAGCACTTTTTCCTTTTGTTGCTCTCTTAACAATAGACCCATGCTGTCCTTTTTTTTCGATCGCAAAATATACGATATTGGGATCCGGTCTACATTTTACCGCCACCCTCGCCCACCTAGTCATTATATTTTCAACATTCTAAGATGGCGGCCATGGATTAAAACGAGTCCTACCTTCATTTCCGTGCACAGCACGCACGGTGAAGGCAGTTTAAATGGAACACCCACCAAGCGTTAATGGTTGCTCACACATGGTACGGACATTACGGGACGCCGCGCAACTATTCGACCGCGGTCTCCGTTCCTTTAATACTTTCATTTGGAATTAGGTAAGCGGTCGGTCGTAGTGTAATTTTTCACGACTTTTCTTTTAAATAAGGGTTCTGCACAATGAATAATGGCTTGTAATAGAGCATTACTCGGCGTTTTAACCTAGTATGCCGTCATTATACTGACGTGACATCCCATATTTTGTCTATCCGTAGGATTCTCGGTGGTACAGATTTTTCTACTTTAATCTATCTCTATCCATTCAAGGTACCACGAGGTTAGTTACAGGCTATATGGCCATTTTTTATATTGATTTCTTCATATTGATCTCATTATTACGGCATTACCATTTTGTTACCGGGCTGATGTCCGTTATTTATATTGGGCTAATTTCTGTTCAGTTTCAGATTCCTGAGATGACTCAGGAGTCCCAACACTGATTATTTATCAATTTGTAGCTCAGGTATGTGTTTTCATTTTGTTCGGTGAGCACCATACATGAATTTTGGAGGCCATAAGAATTTTCAATTTTAATTCTATGGGCTTTTTTCTGATCTCATATATTCTTTGACTTACCGGTCTTCTAAATTCGAGATTTTTATGATTATGCTTACCTACATCACAATCTCAGATGGGGGACGTGCACTAATCATGACACAATTAATCATAGCGGCTATTACATCTACAATGATTGTGTGTACCGACAGCGTCTGTCCAGTTCTATTTTATTATATATCTTTATTACATTCTCACAGGAACTGACCTCCTCTTTTTCCTTCCGTCTCACATTGCATCAATTTTTGCTTGTTAATTCCTGTATGGGTGAAGGTGTAATTCTTCTCTGCCTTTTTCACATATGTCACATATTGCAATTTTTAATTGTGTGAATTACACAAACGTCACGGTGGGAGTGACATATTGTTGTCACTCATTGTTTATTGTAAACCAGAGAGTACCATATCACATGTCTTAGTCATTATTTCTGTTTATTCTAGCCCTGATGAAGTCTTGGAGATTTATATCTCATAAGACGAAACACGTGTTGGCGTTTTGTTACTTGATTTCCTTTAGGATGTTATGGTCACGGATGTGTTGACCTTAAGGATTGCTCTTCTAACACTGTGCTGTAACCTATATTTCGGCGTTGTGTTACATGATTACGTTTCGGATGCTATGGTCACGGATGTGTTGACCTCAAGGATTGTTCCTTCATCACTGTGATGTATTCTCAGTCTTCTTAATTTAAGAAAACAATACCTAGAATCCAAATAAAGTACACATTTACACATGTAGAAAAAAAGTTAACAACAACATTTTCTAATACAAAGTTTACTTTATACTAAATTTGCAAACATACACTCTATCACTGTTTACCTATATCTGTGAGACTATATATTTGATTGTGTATTACTTCATCACTGAACGCAAGACTTTCTCCTACATCTACCAGTCAATGCACCACAGTATGTCTACTTGTGTCACAGTATTCATAAATGTTACCTTGTTCAAGCCACTATATGTATCACTGTCTTCTTCAGAACTTTTCTATATAGATTATTGTCCTCCCACATGTTTCACTCTATGGATATCTTTCTCGCTCAGTCTCTTACTATATGCATTAATCTCTATCAAGATGTCTGACATTATTCAGGTCTGGGCGCATCAGTATATACATCACCATATGACTGGGCATATCAGCCCCTGCATGGCTGTTTACCCAGGTGTGTCAGTCTATCCATTATGGTGTAGTTACCTGTCTCAGTCTATGCACCAATATGTCCCTCAGTATATCAGTGTATGTGTTAGTGTGTACCTACCCAAATACCTCTCTATATCTCATTGTGCATCTAAGGCCCATATTTATACTTTTTTTGCGCCGTATTTGCGCATATTTTTGACGCAAAAACGGCGCACACTAACAAAATGTAATTGTATTTTGCAAGTATGCGCCGCTTTTGCGTAAAAAAATTACGCAAATGCGATGCTACAAAAGTATAAAAAGGGGCCTAAGTGTCTCAGTATATCATGTATATTTACCTGAGTGAATCAGTATGTGCTTGTGTGTGGCAGTGTTTACACCAGTGTACTCCTAGGTGTGTGAGTGTCACTCTATTCATCTCTCTCTCCCTGGCTTTTAATAAATAAGAATCTATATTATCATTATACGAAACTACATTTTTTTTATTCAGTACATTACATCCCAAATACATCTCTTACTGCAGACTATGTACTTAAATTCTATATGTGTATATCAATATACAAGTGGCTGTTAGTGTCTCTAAATGAGTATAAATCTCCTTTTTAATGTGTATTATTATCTATATATACATTAGACAGTATACATATACCTTAACATAGCAAGTGCACTTTTAACACAATAAAAATTGAAAACACTTTGTTTCTCATCTATAGACACAGCAACGTCCTCTTCAGGCTACATACAAAATATCTGACCCATTCACCTTCTACAGCAAAAAACAGTTCATCCTGCTCTCACCCAATCCTTTTTCTCACCTTTTCAGGTAATATACTTCACTCATATCAATGTCTAACTCATAGTGAAATAACCTCTATCACCTCTCAATACATTTGGACTCTCTGCATGAATTCAACATTGCTTTTATACATACCCATTTCTGTATAGACAAGCAAATTACATTTTTAGAACTCAATATAAGATTTGTACCATTAAGGTACTCATTAGTGCATTCTCCATACTAGCTTCAGCATACATGAGGAATCACTTTAATATACTGACAGAAGCTAGAAACGTCCCTATCCAAGTTCAGCTCAATACCCTTCTTATAAAGAGAATTGCTTGTATAATTACTTTACATAAATCACAAACCTTTTATAGCATGTTGGGAACACCCTGCTCACTGTCATCAACCTAATATTATTTTTTTCATATACTAACACTTTGTAAAATAAAGTACATTTCACTACACACACCTGCTGATTCTCTTTCTTGTGCTCTATGTTTTTCTTTTAGTGGCTGTTAGAATTTCTTCTCACTGAACAAACCTCATTAAACCAACCACAAGAATGGAAGTCCACTCTCATAGCAAGCAACTATTAATGGCAACCTCTTCAACTCTCCTTTCAAGGTTACTGAGTCAGTAAAACAATCACAATCTCCATTTCATGTAAATACAATGTTCTACAACTTCTCCCTGGTTTGTAAAGCTAACCCTTTGCAGTTCTCCTGAAAAGTTAGCCAATACGACGCAAGTTTTGCCGGATCTGCAGATCCACCTCAGCACTCTGCGTGGCCCCCCCTGTGTAAATTCATAGATGGATCCACGGGGAAGTTCGGAAATCATTTTTTGATCTTAGAAAAAAAGCACATCCACATAAACACTTTTTTTTAGAACACAAAATCAAATCATAACTTTAAATAATCATTATGAATCATTACTGCCTATATATATATATATATATATATATATATATATATATATATATATATATATATATACAGGGAGTGCAGAATTATTAGGCAAGTTGTATTTTTGAGGATTAATTTTATTATTGAACAACAACCATGTTCTCAATGAACCCAAAAAACTCATTAATATCAAAACTGAATATTTTTGGAAGTAGTTTTTAGTTTGTTTTTAGTTTTAGCTATGTTAGGGGGATATCTGTGTGTGCAGGTGACTATCACTGTGCATAATTATTAGGCAACTTAACAAAAAAAAATATATACCCATTTCAATTATTTATCATTACCAGTGAAACCAATATAACATCTCACCATTCACAAATATACATTTCTGACATTCAAAAACAAAACAAAAACAAATCAGTGACCAATATAGCCACCTTTCTTTGCAAGGACACTCAAAAGCCTGCCATCCATGGATTCTGTCAGTGTTTTGATCTGTTCACCATCAACATTGCGTGCAGCAGCAACCACAGCCTCCCAGACACTGTTCAGAGAGGTGTACTGTTTTCCCTCCTTGTAAATCTCACATTTGATGATGGACCACAGGTTCTCAATGGGGTTCAGATCAGGTGAACAAGGAGGCCATGTCATTAGATTTCCTTCTTTTATACCCTTTCTTGCCAGCCACGCTGTGGAGTACTTGGACGCGTGTGATGGAGCATTGTCCTGCAAGAAAATCATGTTTTTCTTGAAGGATGCAGACTTCTTCCTGTACCACTGCTTGAAGAAGGTGTCTTCCAGGAACTGGCAGTAGGACTGGGAGTTGAGCTTGACTCCATCCTCAACCCGAAAAGGCCCCACAAGCTCATCTTTGATGATACCAGCCCAAACCAGTACTCCACCTCCACCTTGCTGGCGTCTGAGTCGGACTGGAGCTCTCTGCCCTTGACCAATCCAGCCACGGGCCCATCCATCTGGCCCATCAAGACTCACTCTCATTTCATCAGTCCATAAAACCTTAGAAAAATCAGTCTTGAGATATTTCTTGGCCCAGTCTTGACGTTTCAGCTTGTGTGTCTTGTTCAGTGGTGGTCGTCTTTCAGCCTTTCTTACCTTGGCCATGTCTCTGAGTATTGCACACCTTGTGCTTTTGGGCACTCCAGTGATGTTGCAGCTCTGAAATATGGCCAAACTGGTGGCAAGTGGCATTGTGGCAGCTGCACGCTTGACTTTTCTCAGTTCATGGGCAGTTATTTTGCGCCTTGGTTTTTCCACACGCTTCTTGCGACCCTGTTGACTATTTTGAATGAAACGCTTGATTGTTCGATGATCACGCTTCAGAAGCTTTGCAATTTTAAGAGTGCTGCATCCCTCTGCAAGATATCTCACTATTTTTGACTTTTCTGAGCCTGTCAAGTCCTTCTTTTGACCCATTTTGCCAAAGGAAAGGAAGTTGCCTAATAATTATGCACACCTGATATAGGGTGTTGATGTCATTAGACCACACCCCTTCTCATTACAGAGATGCACATCACCTAATATGCTTAATTGGTAGTAGGTTTTCGAGCCTATACAGCTTGGAGTAAGACAACATGCATAAAGAGGATGATGTGGTCAAAATACTCATTTGCCTAATAATTCTGCACTCCCTGTATATATATAGTAAAACAAAGTCACATTCTAGTCTTTTCTCTATTCCCTTGCCCCTCATGCTCCTCTAGCTCTGTTACCATGGTTACACAGTTTGCAACATTCTGCTGCACCAGGTTACAAGTTCATAACAGTTTCTGACTAGAGCATGCTTAGTTTCAAGCCACATTTAGCAGGTGCCATTGAATCTTTCATAGTAAACATATCACAGCTATTTTTACTGTTTTCCAATTTCTCTAAACTCAATCCAACATATATTTACAATTCACATAACCTCACTACCTACCTTCACCAAAAAAATATCTACAACAGACAATTAAATTACTTCTTCCAGACTGTACATACTACCCTACATTTCAACTGACTTTCATTCCATTCCATTCTCATTCAGCTGCACCCATCTCCTGTGTGCTTCTCCAGATTACCTTCAAGATGCTCAGAATGTGGCTTGTGGGTCACAGCTTTGTGTTTGAACAAGAGAGAGTGAAAACAGAACTGGTATTGACAGGGACCTAGGTTTGTCTAATGTGAATATTACTTAGATTGGCCAGAGAGGGTCAAAGTGGCATCAATTACTTCCTTTGGTTAGAACTATTAAGGATTGCCAACATCCAGGCCTCATGATTGTACACTGTGGTGGCAATGACCTAGGTGTAGTCACAGGAGTTGGTCTGAAAATCCTAATGAAAGAAACCTTTGGAAAATTAATGGCACTCTTCCCACACACTGCTTTGTTTTTTTTCAAACATTTGCAAAGGCAGAAGTGAAACTGGTCAACTCAGTTCTACCCACAAATAGAGAAATCCAGGAATCATGTCAATAAAACTGTTTCAGCAATCCTCAGTGATCAGAACATGATTTCTATGTACCACAACTTACGATTTGAAAAGGAGGGTATATACAGAAATGACGGAGTTCAGAGAAAGGCAACACATTTTTCTTGCATAACTTGAGAGACTGTATCCTCTATCATGTGCAGTAATCACCTACACATCGTAAACACAAAGGCTCTTTTCAGACCCAATCTATTACCCATATACACATATATTTTTATGTATATACTTCTTTTTTTTCAAATCTTGCTCGGATCTGCGAATGGCTCAGCAGATCTCCTAAAAGGAAAAAACACTTTTTGGATGTGAGGGTGGGTGTGAGAGTGTCACTCTGAGTGTGAGACTGTCCGTGTAGGTGTGAGAGTGCTTGTAACAGTGTCTGCCTGGATGTCTGACTAAGTGTGAGAGTAGCTGTCTTGGTGTGGGGGTGAGCGTCAGAGTGTGTTTCTGGGTTTGACAAAACATGTGAGAGTCTCTATGTTAGTGTGAGACTGAGCGTGAGAGCCTGTGTCTAGATGTGAGAGGGAGTGTGACAGGGTCACTCTCGATGCAAGGGTTGGTGTGAGGGTGTCTCTCTGAGTGTGAGAGTGAGTGTGAGAGTGTCTGTATACATGTGACAGTTTATGTACCAGCATCTCTGTAGGTATGAGAGTGGCTGTCACAGTGTCTGCCTGGATGTCAGACTGGGTGTGAGAGTACCTGTCCAGGTGTGAGGATGAGTGTCAGAGTGTGTCTCTGAATATGACATTACATGTGAGAGTATCTATGTTAGTGTGACACTGATTGTGACAGTCTGTCTCTGGGTGTGAGAGGGAGTGTGACAGTGTTTGCCTGGATGCAAGGGTGGGTGTGAGAGTGTCTCTCTGAGTGTGAGAGTGAGTGTGAGACAGTCTGTGTAGGTGTGAGAGTGCTTGTAACAGTGTCTGCCTGGATGACAGACTGAGTGTGAGAGTAGCTGTCTGGGTGTGAGGGTGAGTGTCAGAGTGTGCCTCTGGGTTTGACCCTACATATGTGAGTCTCTATGTTAGTGTGAGACTGAGCGTGAGAGTCTGTGTCTGGATGTGAGAGGGAGTGTGACAGTGTCTGCCTGGATGCAAGGGTGGGTGTGAGAGTGGCTCTCTGAGTACGAGAGTGAGACTGTCTGTGTAGCTGTGACACTGGATGCAACAGCATCTCTGTAGGTGAGACTGGGTGTGACGGTGTCTGCCTGCAAGTCACACTGAGTGTGAGAGTGTCACTCTGTGTGTAATACTGAATACAGAGTGTCTCTATTTGTATTTAGTCCATTTTTGTTTATATTTTCCGAGCTCTGCGGATCCAAACACGGATTCAAACTGGGGCCGTGCTGGGCCACGCAGGTGGAGCCGCAGATCTCACGAAGCATAAAAAAATGTTTTTCCTCATTTCAAATACATTCTTTGTCTCATCGCTAAAGAATGGCAGCCGCAACATTTCTCTCAGGTTGCAGGCATCCAATCAGATTCTTCCTGTGGTGCGTGGATCTGCAGATCGACCCCCAGGGAATCCGCGGAGGATCAGCGTCCCCAGGTATCAACATTTTTTGGCCTTAACTTTATCCTAAACTACTGAACAGACTCACAAAAAGCGTGATCTGGGGAACAGAATCTAGCTTTGTGCCAAATTTGGTGTAATTCCGTTCAGTGGTTCGGGCTGTAGGCGTGTCTAAATTTCCTGTTGAAAAATTAATGGGGAAAACGTATTTTGGGAGCCCCCCTTTTTCTCGGCCCGCTTGACAGATCACCCTAAAACTTTCCAGACAGAAGCTGACCTTAGCAAAGTATGAGATTTGAAAATTTCAAGAAGATTTGTCATGCGGTGCCAAAGGTATAGGAAAAACAAAAAATGATCTTTCTATAGAAACTAGGTCCGAACTATAACTACCGTAATCCGTTTGAAAGTATAAAGCTACAGCGTATTGCTGAGGGGACGTATTTGTGGACAAGGCGAAGGGAGTAAAGCCAATTGTTCCATATATACATATATATATATATATATATATATATATATATATATATATATATATATATATTATAATGGACCATGTTACCATAGAAAAAACGTTTTTTAACTTGCCTATCTCTTTGCCACCGTTTGATGAATCTTGACCAAATTTTCCAAAAAAAGTGGCCCAGTGATTCTTGGTGCACATGGAAAGTTTCAGGGTGATCCGTCAAGCAAAGGCAGAGAAAAAAAAGGGGCTCAAAATATGTTGTGTTTCCCATTTTAATTCCCATAGGATCTGTCAACTCATCTACAGCCCGATTCACTGGACAGAATTACACCAAATTTGGCAGAAAGTTAGCTGTTGGTACGCACATTGTGCTTTTTGTTATTTGGTGTAAGTCCACTCAGTAGTTTTTGAAACATTTAGAGAAATTCAAATTTGTATATCTCTGCCTGCAAAGTATTTGGAACATAGACAAGCTCATGCAGGAAAATGCATGGCTCTGATAGGCTGCTAACACTTCAAACCAGGGAAGTGTTGGCAGCCATCCTGGGACTCGGCTTGAACCGAGTCCCAGAGAAAAAGTAAAAATAAAATAAAAGGGGCCAGGGTAGAGACGCCCTGACCCCTTAGCACTGGTGAGTGGGTGGCAGAGGGACCCTCCAGTGCAAAAAGTAACTACTTTTTGCAGCAAAATCTTGACATTCGTGATTATGCAGCAGAAAAATGAATAAAAAACAAGCCTGCGCTTGTTTTCTTATGGGCCCCTTGGTGGGTCAGGTCCCGTGGACATAAAAAGTTTTGTGTGGGGTGCCTCCCAGCCCCCCCCACGGCCCGGGGACCACTGCCTCCCCAAAGCTTTCGTCTTTAAAAATTTGGGGGGGGCACACAGCCCCACTGCTGCCCTGGGGACATCACCTCCACAGGGCTTTCATTTTATTAGATTCAGGGGGCCTGCGGCTCCCCAGCTGTCCTGGGGACTGCCACCTCCCCAGGGCTTTCGTTTATATAGATGCGGGGGGCACCCCCCCCCACTGCCCTGAGGAACTCCACCTACCCAGGCTTTCATTATTAAAAGTGCAGGGGGCCCGCATGCTCACCTCACTGCCCCGGGGACCACCACCTCCCTGGGGCAAAATGGAATTGATTTGTAGGGGGCCACACGACCCCCAAGCTGCCCTGGGGATCACCACCTCCCCAGGGCAAATATTTAAAAAAAGGACGGGGTCCCTTTGGAACCTTCAAGCCCGGGGACCTCCACCACCCAGGGCTATGTCCTTGTTGGAGGGAGGGGGGTGCGCCCCCACTCATGGAGCCACAGATGGCTCTGGGGACTGCCACCCTCCAGGGCCAGCTCCTGCTATGCCCACCCCAGGACTTAACTGTTTGTTGTGGCTTGATTGCAGATCTGCAGCTCCAGCCAAGCTACAGCAAACACTTCAGGTTTTGACAGCGGAACCTGTAAAATCTGAAGCTTTCATCTCTGTCCCATGCAAGCATGCAGGGGACAGAGATGAAATGCCTCAGCAAGTATGGAGCTGCGTTCAAAGCAGCTCCATGCTTGCTGAAGCAAATGGGACCGCAATGGAAGCCTTAAGGTTTCCCCCACAGTACCAGGTGGCCTGTAAAGGGTGTTTTATTTTATTTTTTTAAATGTAAAAAAATAAACAAGCCCTTGAGGGCTCCCTCACAGTCCCAGATAGCCCATAAAGGGCTAACAAAAAAACATTTTAAGAAAACAAACCCCGTAACTCAGTGTGAAAGTTGGACTCATTTTAATTTAGTTTTTCAATTATTATATTTTAAAATATATATACATATATTTTAAATTGGACACAAATAACTCATTCTAAGTAAATCATACATCAAAGACTAAGAAACTCTATCTCTCTCCCTCTTGATTTGTTTCACTCTCTCTCTCTTTCAATCAATTCTCCCACTCACACACCCAGTCAGACACTTACACACCCACTCACTGACCCTCTCAGACACTCATGCACCCACTCACAGACCCACTCAGACACTCATGCTCCCACTCACAGACCCACTCAGACCCTCATGCACTCACTAATAGCCCCAGTCAGACCCTCAAGCATCCATTCAGACAGTTACACACCCACTCACACACACACTCAGACATCACACACCCACTCATAGACCCACTGACACCCCCATGTACCCACTCACAGACCAGCACACCTACTGACGCACCCACTAGAACACTGATGTATGTTCTCTCACACCCAGCCACTCTGATAGCCTCTCACACCGATTCTCACACCCAGAGAGGCCGCAGACAACTTCTACCGTGCATGCACAAAGGATTGTGCACAGCATCAGGTTGGGTAGTTAGGGGGGGGTTGGTAGCAGGGACTGGCTACAGGCCAGCCCTTGTGGGCAAATCCAACTGCACACAGGAGATGGCCTTGCACTGTGCAAGGTTAGGTGCTTATAGGGGGGTTTTATTCTTGTTTTGCCCCTTGTTCTGTTCTGCTCTCTTCTCTTCTCTTCTTTTTCTGTTTTGTGGCTTCATTGCCCAAGGACCCATGTAGATCTCTTTCCTAACTAAAGGACTTCTGCCCTACTCACCTTCTCAACTTCCTTTTATATACATAGAGCCAGATTTATGTACAGGTTGTGACACGTATGCACCAGACAATGAGGTGCAAGCACAACACAGGCCTTAAGTGAGATTTATCATCTTGTTAGAACCTGAGTGGCTTGATAAATCCAGAGTAATGCAACACAGCACAACTTGCTGCATTGTGTTACTCTGCCGCAGGGAGGAGTTCCATGAGTGGTGCATGGATGTTCCCACACAACAACAGTGGATTTTGATGCATTTCCAGATTTACAACAAGTGATGGACCTGGGAATGAGCCAAAACGGCTACACCTTCCCAGGTGAGGCATAACGAGGAGAAATATGTTTACTTCTTTTCGTTGTTTACTCTTTCTATGTGTGCTGTATGCTGCAGCACACATAGAAAGAGGAAAACACCTCAGGGGGCTGTTTTTGTGCAGTAAAGTGCCCCTTCCTGCACAAAACCAATCCTGCTTACAACGCAGGCAGCCTTGCACCACTGTGTAAGAGTGCCTGTATAGGCTTTTGGCAGCACAATTTACACGAGTGCTGGGAAAAGGCAGGAAAGTGCCATATTATTTTCAATACTGCACATTTCTGCCTTTCCCTGTCACGCAGCACTGTCTTGGGTTTAGATGACTTGGGTCTTGCACCAAAACATGTCTCTCAGGAAGTTGCCACCGGTAACTGCTCTTGGAACCCTTTATTAGCCCCATTAGGCATTGGAAGGACACATAGCCACTGGCCCTGTCTCCTAACCCTCAGCAACAACTGCACTTAAGTCTGCTAGGAAAACCAAGGGGACTCTGTCTGTTTTTCTATTTTGCTCTCTCTCTCCCTTGCGGGGAGAGGGAATTTCTGAATAGTAACAAAACCACACCGAACATAGCCAAGAAATGCAAACAGGATCTATGTGGCAGGGCACACACACGTGGACACACAAGCAGACATGCACACATACTTCTTTATAGCTATTTCTTCCACTTTATACCTGCCCCTGTGCTTTTTTGCTCTTGACTATGTTCCACCAGCAGCCCCTGATGATGCATCCGAAATAGTGGCCTAGGATAGTAAACAATATCAAGGAACCAAGTAATGTGTGGCTTGCAGAACATGCAACACAGTAGCCTGCTTGTCATGGGCATTTAACCCTATAAACGTCTTCTTAATGAGTTGGTATGTTTGAAAAATAAAGGTTCAGTAATCCGTGTACGTATTTAAGTAAAATTATTTGAAAATGTATAACTTAATGTGATGTGCTTAGCTATAATATGTGGTTGTAACATTGCCGAATGTACAGTTGTTCATACTGAAGGATTTGCATTCCCCATTGAAATTTTCCCTGCATTCATAGAAGTAGAAATATCTTGATATTAATAAATCTCCTTTAATTATACCGTGTCACTGAAAGTCAAAAATCGTACAAACAGCAAGCCACAGAACTTTTGCAACTTAGCTTAAGTTTGGTTACGCAGTCAGTTTGGCAAAGGGGCTCTACTCCCAGCTTATATATTGTTGTAGTCCAAGATGTTGTCTCGCGATGGAATTTTATTTTAAGGGCAAAGGGGTCAACACACACAAATATTACTATATACTGCCCCTTAACAGAAAACCAGAATGCTTGTCTTTGCCAGTGCAGTTTTCTTTCAGATTCCCTCTTGAAGACTTGTATCTCTCCGATTTCATGCTGAACCCTTTTCCTCTATCTGTTTGTCTTCTATGTGCTGTGATTCTCTTTGACTGAGTGTGGTTCTAAAATACCATTGATGAATATTGGCTGACATAAATATTGTATCCTGACTATCAGTTACAAAAATGGTACGTTTAAACTCCAGTCCTTTTCAGGCAAGGGCTTTGCAATAGGCGCCTAAAACATCTGAAAGTATCAGGGTAAGTGTACAGGGGCGCGTTTAAATATTTCAGTTTCCATAGCAACGCCAGCCTCGGCCTGCCTCAGCATGATGCCTACGAAATAACAGGTCCTCAATCAAATCGATACATATGACCTGGGCCCATGTGGTGCATATTGTGGACAAAGTGACCTCTGCATGGCCAAACCTTTGTCCATTTTGGCTACAGAGACTTTTTGTTTAAGAGACTTAGGAATAGTACAATTAATACAATAATTAAAATCTTTCAGCAGCGTTCTTATGACTTGGAATGGCGGGGTCACGAGATAATTCCCAACCAATGCTCCTTTAACACCAAAGTCTGCTTTCCATCAACAGTCGAGAGAAGACCGATACATAAGAAAATGCGATTTTTGCTATTTTATTAAACAGCAGAAAAGAGATAAATGGAATACCTGAATTAATTGTAACCACTTGCAATTATTCTGCCCCGCAATCCATCGCTTCGAGTCTTTCGTGCCTTTACAAACAGGGACCAACAATTTTCACTGCAGTCACGGTCCTGCCTCAAAAGGAAGGCTCAGCCCAAACTGCTAGGCCATTTTTACTTTGAATGGGCATTCAAGCATCCGGAGACAATTTTCAGCCTTGGCTGGCCACTACAAAGCTATGCATGTAAACTCCTTCATCTCTGTTGAAAACGTTGTGCCCTGTTGTTAATAGCATCATATTCCTTGGAATCTATCCTCAAATGGTGTCTTTGGCACAGTGGCAGAGATGTATGGTTTGCCGTCAGTGTTCCAGTGGTGGGATGGTGTTAGTAATGTCAATGTGCCCTGAAGGCACCAAGATGTTCTGTGGTGTATTATATAGTACAAATCGTGTAGCATAATATCTATCACATAGCTTGTCAAGACGACACGATACACATCAAATGGTTAAAATCTTTGGACCAGATTAATTTGGAATGTGGGCACTGTGCGGATTTGTCTTCAACGACCCAAAAATGCATAAATGTATGCATATGCTATTTCTATAGCGCAAACCTAGTCTAAGCCTCACGTACACACTGCATGAATGATGTGCAAGCAGTGTTTGAGGCGATGGATGTCTAAAGCAAAGGAAACGTTCAAGTAGAGCTGTGTATCTTCTGTATTTTAGTGAATCTTGATATGGCTACCTATGAGTAGAGCACCAAGCAACTCCATGTATGGGGTGAAGATGACACAGGAAAGTATAGAGCCATGGGGGAGTCCCCAGGTGATAGGGATCATTTGGGGATTCCACATGCCTATGTGAACAAATTGGTGTCGGTTGGAAAGGTATGAGGAGACCAAGTAAAGGACATTACCACTAAATCCCATTTGAGAATCCAGAGTGTGTATGAGGGAAAGGTGGTCGACTGTATCAAAGACAGGCTGAAAGGTCCTGCCATCAAAAGGCAGAGTTCATCTCTATCTGTGGTCAAGAGACCATCATCTACAATGTGTAAGGTACTGGTTTCCTTGTACAGCGTGATCAACATAAATCAAAATTGTATCTGTGCATTGCAAGTGAAGTGAAAATGGCAGTTCGGTGCAAGTCTGTGCACCCTGAAGTCTAATGACTATGCAATGATCTGGGAGTATTACTGGGTTGGGGCCCTGCTGCTGAAGAAAGCCAGTTCTATTGCCGGGCAGTGGGTGCAACTTGAGGAGGATCCTTAAATGGTAATTTGAAAAGGATTGAAATTAAATATTGTACAGTGGCAATTGTGAAATGCTATTACAACACTCACAATCATAAATACCGAAAAAATATCAACTTTCTATTGTAAATTACAACAAAAGTTTTGGTGCTGTCCATAAATCTAGTGGTCATGCCGTTTAAACATGAAATTGCAGAAAAAGCACTTATCCATTTCGTGGGTGCATTCAGAAAAATAATCTGTGTCCAAATGTCATCAAAGCATTTAAAGTTTTATTGATTTCACAGCAGAAGAAGTCAATGCTGGGGAAGCTTTATTTGATACCAGATGGTGCCGAAGGAGGGAAGGTGGGGCTGCCTCACCATTCTGGCTGTAGCCCCTGTCTGCTAAATCTGTGGTTTCACTGAGTGGACATTTGCACCTCGTAAAACTGGGTCCAGTGGCACCGGAAGTGGCATTACCAGATCCAGAAACACTTGTCTACTTGTACTGACCTGGAATATTTTATCCCCTGGGGATAGCATTCTGGACAACTCCTGATGAGGCCATAACTGTACATTTAATGTGTTTGAGGGAAGAATGACAGGGTCCAACTGATCCACAGGACAATCAGGCAGTGCCTAAGGTCTGGTCTGAGAAGACAGTGCGTGAGTCATTTTTTGTCTGTTTGTGGGCTTGTTTTATATTGTAGTCGGACAATTTTGACTGTTGATTTCCCTGATATCACCACAAACATTGCCTACAGCAAGCACAGATGCCTGCAGTCTCCCATATATTGCAAAATGCCTATACAGTGTGTCTTTACAAATTCAGTGGTGCCCAGATGTGAAAAATGTTGCTGCTGTTTTGTATTCCCTGCACACTCACTTGCATGCACGCTTGCAAAATCTCTTGTTAAAAAAAAAATCGAAAGGGGCTTGGATCCAGCCCCTTACTTACCTGAACGTACCATTGGCTTACTCCAACATCACTCTGATTTACCTGCTTCGGATTGGTCAGAACATCGTCTTCATGTCACTTCCTCTCGCTGTCCTAATCTTCTATGCCGTTTTTGTCGTCGCTCTGATTTACCTGCTTCGGATTGCCCAGAACATCGTCTTCATGTCACTTCCTGTCCTCATCTTCTCCGCCAATTTTGCTGTGGACGTCACTGTGGACCAAGTACTCCTCCCGGTCACGTCCTATTGGACACTGACCAGTGTCCTTCCTCTGGCTGTGACGCTGAAGGTAGTTGTTTTTTCTTCTTGCATGCCGTCTTCTTTCTTCGCTGACGTCTTCTTTCTTCGCTGACTTCTTCTCTGTCTTCCATTTTTTTTCTGTCTTCTTTTTTCTTCCAGCATGCCATCTTCTTACTTTGCTGAAGTCTTCTTTCTTCCATGCCTTCTTCTCTGCCTTGTTTCTTCGTTGCCGTCCGTCTTCTTTTTCCTTTCTGCATACCGTTTTCTGTCTTCGCTGCCTTCCTTACCGCATACCGTCTTCTGTCTTCTCACATCTTCTGTCTTCTTACCTCTTTTTCTCCCGTCTTATCTCTTCTCCTGTCTTCTCTCTTCTTCTGTAATCCTTATGTCTTCTTCCACCTTCTGTCTTCTCCCACCTTCTGTCTTCTCACGCCTTCTGTCTTTTTCTGTCTTCTGTCTTCTTCTGTCTTCTGTCTTCTATCTTCTTCCGCATATATAACTGGAACGCATTCAAAACTGCTACATCAAAAGCAGAAACTAATATATTTCCTATAAATTCCTCACTGCAATTTGTTTTTTGGACAAAATTATTTTTACAAGGTTGGACAGGAAATCACCAAACGTTAGCTCTGATCGTTTAGCATAAACAAAACATACCCAAAAAATGGTCGGCAGATTTCCCACCCTTCAGCGCTACTTAATTTGTAAAAGAATAAATGCCGGGCCCCTGGGAAATAATCACGGCTATTGGGTATACCACAAACAATAGGTAAGGAAGTTCTGCATTTTTTACCCTTTCCCCAACCCAGGAATTTCACCAGTCTCTTGCTGGTTTGCACGGGCAGATATAATTTCCTTCAATAAATATTTGTTGTGGTCTACTCCAATAGGATGCAGTTTAAACGTTACAGGGGTCAACACTGAATTTTCCCTATATTTTCCTGAATACATTTTTTAAATCAATTCCGGTGTCAGATGATTTTGCACGACGGCCGGTGCAACGCCATCTGCTTTGAATGACAGGCCAAATATGCTGTTTTTTCTTCTAGTGGAAATGTTCCTTTTGCAAAGGATTTAGGGAAATGCGAGGGGCAAATTGTACCGGCAATGGTGCTAACTTGCCCACTCAAATTCAGTCTGTGTAATCCACCCCTTGTCATTCCCATGGCCCACACCATTTCATTTTCATTGACGGCACCAAATGTTTTATTTACTGTCCAAAACTTCCCTTCCAACCCCTGCAGGTGACCTCCGTATTTCACATTTTGTGCCCCTGCAGGTTTATGTCCCAGTGCCCCTAACACCTCATTCTCTCAATGGCAGATATATCAATTCTATTGCTCTCTAGATTTCATTAACATGGTCCCCCAGTGGTAGATTTAATTATCAGCACACTGGGAATTCACTTCAGTGCCACCATCAGATCGTATAACAATGCTACTAATCTTTAATGCTGTAACTAATTCAGACTCGAGACATCTTTATAGGTGAGGAAGCTACCAAAAAGCCTTGGCAGCCTTTAGACAATTCATTTTGTGACATCCTTAGAATCCATGAATGGATGTCGAAATTATGGGAGATGATTGCCATGGAAAGCGTGACTTTTGACTCTGGTGGACCAGTAAAGCATTCCATGACACTGGGACATTAAAATGGAGTACTAAAGAAAATCCTAGGTCCTTCTTGTGTTTTAAAATTTTATTGACTGGGCTGTTTGCTTGGATGCTTTTATTGTACAAAGTGCAATGGTATAAAATCTAGTGTTTTTAGGGATCCACAAACTATTTTCCATATTTCACAGAAATTACATCATATTGACAGCCTAGGTGGAGCTTCCCCACTGTCCATTGTTTTATTAATAATAAGCTCTTCCTGAAAGCTAAAACAAACCTAGAATTTTTAATTTGCAGACAAGCTTCACCTAGCTGAACATTGCAGGGGAAGGTTCAAACTTGTTTGCGAATAGCCATTACTTATTGCTTACTTATATCTTGCAGTCTGTATCACATCATCCCTTGGCAAGGAAAAAATATATATTTGACTGAAATGGTAATTAGGATAGCCCTTCGCAATGTTGACGTGTTCTTTCGCTGCCAGGACATGACTACTTTAGCAAAAGCCACAATGCTAGGGCTGCATAAACACATTACTGAATCTCAATTTGGGTTTGAGATCCGGTATTAGGAAGGGGCGTGTTTATGGCATTCCTTCCTAATACTGAATTGCAGTGGTATGTATGAAGGTTTTATGAACTAAATACAGTCGCAAAACATTAACATTTTACCATCAACTTCAAACTAAGGGGCAACCTTAGTAACCTAAGGGGCAACCTTATGTAAATGGGAAGGGGTCCCCAAGGGAACCCCCACCCCCTTTGAGAATGGTTGTAAAAATATTTTTAAGAGCAGGCAGTGGTGCCACAGACCACCTCCTACTCTTAAAAAAATTGAAAGAAAACTTTTCATTTTACTTTTTGAAACGCATCCCATTTTCCTTTAAAGAAAACAGGCTGCATTTAATAATAAAAAAATGCTCTATTGAAAAGCAATCACAAACGTGGTGGTCTGCTGACCCTAGCCAGCCCCGATTTTTGCTATTCCCAATGGGTCACAAACCAAGACCTACCTCATTAATATTCATGAGGTAGGTCAATTTATGACCAACAGGGAATCACTTAATGTGTAAAACACACATTTGTACATTGGTATTCCTGATTACCAAATAGCGATTCACAAAAATTCCCTATCTGGAAATCTCAAACACAAATGTTAGTACATGTGGCCCTAAAAGAGACAAGTCTCAAAAAGTGGTCGGAAATTGTGCACTTACTTTTTCCAATTGATCTCTGATTTTGAGATGCAACCTGTGCACTAATAAGTCATGTTTCAAAACCTCCAGTTACAGTTGGCTGCATAACAAACTGCCTAAAAATAATAACTAGGAAGGTCTTTATTTCACACACCTGCAATTGTCTACTAACACAGGAATGGTCAGCTGCATGAAACAGTTGACAATTATCCCTTTGTTTGCTTTCCCAAACAGGGAACCTGTTTTTTAAACCAGCCCACATTCCTTAACCCTTTTGCTGTTAGGCCTTTTCATCCCCAGTGCTGAGCCCTTTTTTGGCTATTTGGGGTAGTTCATGCTTAGGGCTCTATACCTTTTTCTTCTAGACAAGGGATCTATGCCAAATTTGCGTCCTTGTTTTTTCAACATCCTGGGGATTCTAAAGATACCCACGGTTTGTGGATTCCCCTGGAGGGGACCAAGACAATTGACAAAATACAGCAATATTTTGAGTTTTTTTTTTTGTTAAAGTAGGGGAAAAGTGATCCAGATAAAAGTGTCTAATTTTTCCCCTAAAATGGCACCCATGAAGGTTTTACTATACTAAAGTCACCATCTTCCCAGCTTTCATGAACATGCAGAGTAGAATCAAAAATCCAAATTTTGTACCACAGTTTTGGCATTTTTCTGAGAGGTAGCCTATTTCCCCATTTTTTTGTATTCCCAACCTACTTCCAGTTTTTGGTGGAAACCAGTGTGAAACCCATTAGATTGATCAAGTTTTTCCCAAGGAAAACAACTGTTGAAATAAAGAAATATGGAAAATGAGTAGGAAAAAACAGGCATTTGTGACAACATATTCATCTGTAAAAATGGCAGATTGAGAAAGGTAGTGTACCATTATATACGCAAGATTCTTTTGTTTGTGGAGATTTATAGGGTTTGTAGGTTCTCCAAGAACTAAAGGTACCCAGAGCAAATAACTGAGGTGCACCATACAATGGATTTTCATTGAATACCGGGTATAGCCAAATTCGTATAGCAAAATAGGAAGACTGAAAAATGGGTATCAAGAAAACGTATGTATTGCTGAAATGGGCACAAGATATAGAGTTTAGGAGCAGTGGTTATTTCTCCATTTCTGAATTTGTGGGTAATCGTACTAACATATGATTGGAGGCTATCTTTCTTATAGACTGGCTTACATTTGAAAGGCACAAATGAAGCGAAAACTAATGTTTACTATTCTATGCTCCCACAAGTCTCCTGATAAAAATGGTACTTACTTCCACCCAGCATTCCCCCAAGTCTCCCTATAAAAGTTGTACCTCACTTGTATGGGTAGACCTAGCGCCCGCAACAGGAAATGGCTCAAAACACAACATGGATGCAGCACATTTTTCCACCGAAAACCAACCCTCTTTTTCCAATGTGGATAGCTCTATATTTTGGACCCTAGCTCAGATGGCACATATGGAAACCTGGCCAACCTGAACATTTTTGAACACTGGACACCTAGGGATGTCCTTGGTGCGCTGACTTACATGTCTCCCATCAATTTGTGTTACCCAGACTACCTTGCAAATTGATGGAAAGTTCGAGAATCTGCAGGGAACCAAAAACATCCTTCCACCCAGCATTCCCCCAAGTCTTTTGAAAAACAATGGTACCTCACTTGTATGGGTAGACCTAGTGCCTGTGACAGAAAATGTCCCAAAACGCAACATGGAAGCAGCATAGCATAACATAACCCAAAACTGACACTCTTTTTCCAATGTGGGTAGCTCTAGATTTTGGAACCTAGCTCAGCTGGCACCTAGGGAAACCTAGCTAACATGTACATTTTTTTAAATTAGACACCTAGGGGTATCCAGCTTGAGCTGACTTGCGTGGGCTGTCCCCACTTTTTGTTACCCAGAATCCCTTGCTAACCTCAATCTTTGACTAAAAAAACAAATTTTCCTTACTTTTCTGTGATGCAAAGTTCTAGAACCTGTTGGGAGCCATAAACTAACTTCCACCTGGCATTCTCTAAAGTCTCCCTATAGAAATGGTACCTCATTTGTGTGGCTACACCTAGTGCCGCAACAGGAAATGGCCCAAAACGCAACATGAACGCAGCACATTTTTCCACCTAAAACTGACCCTTTTTTTCCAATGTGTGTAGCTCTACAGTTTGGACTCTAGCTCAGCTGACACCCAGGGAAACCTAGCCAACCTCTACAAGTTTAAAAACTAGGCAACTAGGAGTATCTAGGGTGGGTTGACTTGCATGGCTCTCACCACTTTTTTTTTACCCAGAATCCCTTGCAAACCACAAACCTTGACTAAAAAAACACATTTTCCTCATATTTCTATAATAGAAACTTCGAGAATCCATGGGGAGCCACAAACTTCCTTCCACCCAGCATTCCCCCACGTCTCCCGATAAAAATGGTACCTCACTTATGTGTCTGGGACTAGTGGCTGCATCAAAACAATCAATTCAAGGTTAAGGAGGGTCCCTTTGAGAGGGCTCCCATTGATGTTTGTTTGATCAGTTCCTGTCACAGGCACTAGACCCAGCCACACAAGTGGGGTACCATTTTTATTTTATAAAGTGGGAAAACGCTGGGTGTTAGGAATTTTGTGGTTTCCTTCTGATTCTGGAAGAATAAGGCACAGAAATGCACGGAAAATTAGTGATTTTAGTCATATTTTGAGGTTTCCAGGGCATTGAGGTAAGAAAACTTGTTGGGATCCACAAGAGGCACACTACCCTGTACTCCCCTGGGTGTCTAGTTTATGAAAATATCTAGAGTTGGTAAATTTTCCCTAGAGACAATACACACCCTGACAGAGAGAGACAAAAAAGACAAATATTACTTCACAACCATCTATTCCTCAAGTGCACACACAAACTGGTTGGATTTGGCGCAAGTGTGAGTGAAGGTTTAAAACATAAAAGATTATTAACAAGAGATTTCACAAAAATAAAATACACTGTTAATAACTGAAAGGTCAAAAAACGGAACCAATGACACAGCTCGTGAGCTGTAAAGCCGTGGCTAGGCACCAACCCCTTTACAGACCATTCACACACCTTTCACACGTGACACACACAAGACCATTCACGCCACCAGCCGCGGGCCCAGTAAATTACAACACTCATTTCAACAGATAGTGCCTTCCAAGGGCCCATCACTTTCATAGACCCACATGGCTGATACAGCAATCACACCATCTGGAGTGTGTTCTGGCATTTTTCTAACAGTGTGTGTAGTGACCAGTAGCAAGTTACTACTCACACACTGTCAGCCAAATGTCAGCTCACACACACCACCAGCCAAGCACCAGTTCACACACACCGCCATCCAATCGCCAGTCCTCGCACACTGCCAGCCAAGTGCCAGTCCATACACACCGCCAGCCAAGCAGCAGTCTATGCACACCGCCATCACATCTTTTTTAACAAAAAAGAAAACACAAACCAAATGGAAGTAGATGCAAAACTATACCTACAAACACAGCAGCTCTACCTAAATACATCACATATCACAGTTCAATTTTATGCTCACAGTTGCTCCCAATAACTCCATTGTATGCGGTACAATTTAAAACATGCGGGCACATATTGCCCAGGAGGTGCCACAGACTCTACACCTCCTACTGGTATAGGTTTCTTGGGTATGAAAGGAACATTATCAGGAAAGTGGCATTCTTTCAATCTAGCCACATCCTCCATTACTCCAACTCTTGGAACTCTGGCCTGTTCCGCTACAACAAGGCTGCCTATCACAGATTGCCGAAGCTGAGCAAATGTCATCTTTGAATCTGGAGAACAATCCTTGAATACAACAAAGGCACTGAAGGTTGCTAAATGGAATAAATGGATAGCCAACTTCTAATACCAAATGTAAGCCTTACGAACAGCAGTGTAAGCCTCCAACCTCTGATCTACTCTATTAACACCACCCATGTGGTTATTGTGGTCTAAAATGCACACAGGGTTGTGCACTTCAGCAACCTGACCCCAAACAGTCATGGGTTGAAGTACTTTCATCATGGATTGTTGTCAGCACGTAAGCATCTCGCCTGTCTGAAAGTTTCACAGCTAGAAGTTCATCACTATGCATAGCACTGTACTGTCCCCTCTGAAGCTTTTTTATACAAGCTCTTTATGGTAACCTTTAGGATTAGGGCAGATTGTGCCACAAATAACAGTGTCCACTTTGAACAATTCCCTGATCAACTGCACACCAGTGTAGAAGTGATCTATGCATAAATTGTGACCTTTGTTAAAAAGTCCTCTTCCAAGTTCCCACATAATTATTTCACTAACCAAGAGTGGACAGACAACCTGGGGGGCCAATAGTGGAATCCCTACCAGTGTACACCCTGAAATTATAGATATATACAATATTACTCTTAGACAACAAATACATCTTAATTCCATAATGGGCTATCTTGCTAGGAATGCAGTGCCCAAAAACCAAAAGACCCTTGAACAGGACCAACGAGTCATCCACATCTCTTTCTTTCCCTGGAACATAGATCTCTCAAAATTGATCTACAAAGTAATCAAGGACAGGCCAAATCTTACAAAGATGGTGACAAACAGGGTGATTCTGTGGTAACGCTGAAGCATCATCAACAAAATGCTGCATCCAAAGCAGAAAGAAATATAGATCACGACTCATGGTTGTAGGAAATATAGCCGTTGCCATCAAGGGACTAGTAGACCAATATGAAGAAGACAGCAATGACTTCCTTATCAAGCCCATCAAAAAAGTTAAACCCAAGAACGTCTTCAACTCATCCAGATTTGTGGAAGTCCACCAGCTAACTCTAGAGTGGGGCTTAAGTCTGGCACTGTTGTCCCTCAAATACAGTTCAGCATACAAATTAGTCTGATCAACAATCTCAACCAAAAGTACACCATCCATAAACAAATGAAAGAAATGTATAGGCAAAAACGTTCAATATTTACTTTACACTCTGCGACACCAGTAAAGGCAGGCAACCCCGTCTGCAAAGTGCTTGGGGCAACCCAGAGTTCATCACTTCCAAAGGGAAGCATTTCAGCCCAGGCTGCAATCCACATGCCTCTTGCTGCACTATCGGCACATCAGTATCCTCCACTAAAAGAGCCACTGCTTCTGCACTGAGAGGGGCTTCATCATAAGATGATTCCTCTCGGACAGAAAATTCACTACCAGAATCTTGGACTTCCTCTTCTGCCTCAGTGTCTTAATCATGGTCAGAGAAAGAATCAAAAAGCATACCAACAACCTACTGAGCAGTAATCCTGCTGCTAACCATACTCCTTACTAATAAAAGTAACTTGACAAATAAGTCAACAATAACCAACACTGTGTAAAATAAGTAATAAACAAGGTCTGGCTTTATCAAACAGAAAGTAAAACTACTAGAAGGAAAAGTCAATCAGTACAAAGCACACAAAAACCTATATACTAAATAACTACACCACTCACTTGCCAGAGACAGCTAGACTTACCAGCACCTACTCTGCACAAACACAGCAAGCACCAGCGATTCCCCCAGAAAGGAAAAATGAAAGAGAATTACACAAAAGACAATACAATACACATTGTGCACAAGTCCAAGGAGAATTTCACACACAATAAAACAGAAGCTTAATATGCTGCTATTATTGCAGCATTTAAAAAAAACATTAATGCAGGGAAATTATACTCATTTCGAGTAAACAGTACAACAAACGTTTTCTTACCAAACACAGGCAACTACACAAACTAGTGCATCACTTGCTGCATTTGATGACATTGGTGCACCATTTGTGCAACGACATCATCAGATCGTGGATGGGGGGTTGAGGGTAGCAGCGTTAGCGCTTCCGCTGCCATCTTAGGTGGGGGGGTTTAAAGAGGTGGCCCACAGGGGGAGCGCCAGCGCTTCTGCCATGGGTGGGTGTGAGGATGGAACCATTCCATCCTCACGATGCAACGGATTAAAGGAAACGTGCTGCTTAAAAAAAAAAATGTTTCCCATTTAGAGCCGCTGTCTGCTCTCCCAAAGAAACCCAACAAGATTCAGACAGGGGAAGTTTGCAAATCTGTTGTCACCCCTCTTGAAGTATCTGATCAATAGTTTGAAGCTACAATGATGGTGACAAATCCTTCATAAATAGTAGTGCAGTTAGAAGAGAATGCCCCCCTCGTGCACCCTCCTAATTGTTATTAAAATGGATTACAAAGCCAAGTTTACAAGTTTGAAAGACTTTTCTGGCTCACAAAATTGGTTTAGTAAATTGAAAAACGCAATTTTTGCATTTGCAAGCCCTGTAATTTTACAAACCACAGGCTTAGTGAATCTGGCCTGTATTCTTACCACTCTATAACATGATGCCTAAGGTGCCAAATTGCAGTTGTGAGACAGACAACGGCTGCATGAGGCTAATAGTATAGTGCTAGAAACAGACATATTGTGACAAATGTAAACAGAATAAGAAAAGAAATGAAAAGCTTTTCACATTTCCTAGAAGATGTGTAGGAGGCTGGCCTGGCTTGTAGTGGGTACCAGAGGTACTTACACCTTGTGCCAGGTCCAGTTATCCCTTATTAGTGTAGAAGAGGTGTTTCTAGCAGCTTAGGCTGATAGAAGGTAGCTATGGCAAAGCAGCTTAGGCTGAACTAGGAGACATGTAAAGCTCCTACTATACCACTGGTGTCATATGCACAATATCATAAGAAAACAGAATACACAGAAGTACTACAAATAAAGGTACTTTATTTTTATGACAATATGCCAAAAGTATCTCAGTGAGTACCCTCAGTATGAGGATAAGATATATACACAAGATATATGTACACAAACCAAAAGTATGCAGGTAATAGCAAGAAAAGTAATGCAAGCAGTGTAAAGTTACAATAGATTGCAATAGGAGCACATAGGTATAGGGGCAACACAAACCATATACTCCAAAAGTGGAATGCGAGCCACGAATGGACTCCAAACCTATGTGGGCTTGTAGAGGGTCGCTGGGACTGTAAGAAAACAGTGAGGGTTAGAAAAATAGCCCACCCCAAGACCCTGAAAAGTAGGTGTGAAGTGCACCTACTAGCCCCAGAGAGCACAGAAGTCATGATATGGGGTTTCTGTAGGAAGAACAAACACCAGCAATGCAACAACAGTGGATTTCCGGACCTAAGTACCTATAAGACAAGGGGACCAAGTCCAATAGTCGCGACAGTGTCGAGAGGGCAGGAGCCCAGGAAATGCCAGCTGAGGGTGCAAGGAAGCTGCCACTGGATGGAAGAAGCTTGGAGTTCTGCAAGAAAGAAGAGAGCTAGGGACTTCTCCTTTGGAGGATGAATGTCCCACGTCGCGATGAAGCTTGCAGAGGTGTTCCCACGCAGAAAGACCGCAAACAAGCCTTGCTAGCTGCAAGGGTCACGGTAAAGGTTTTTGGGTGCTGCTGTGGCCCAGGAGAAACCAGGATGTCGCCACTTGGAGGAGGAGACAGAGGAGGTGCCCAGCAAGTCAGGGAGCCCTCACAAAAGCAGGCAGCACCCGCAGAAGTACCTGTACAGGCACTTAGAAGAAAAGTTAACTGGAGTCCACCCGAAGTCACAAAAGGGAGTCCCACGACGCTGAAGGTTGTGCACTGCAGGAAGGAGTGTCGGGGACCCAGGCGTGGCTGTGCACGAAGGAAATCCTGGAAGAGTGCACAGTAGCCGGAGCAGCTGCAAATCACGCAGCACCCAGCAATGCAGTCTAGCGTGGGGAGGCAAGGACTTACCTCTACCAAACTTGGACTGAAGAGTCACTGGACTGTGGGAGTCACTTGGACAGAGTTGTTGAGTTCCAGGGACCACGCTCATTGTGCTCAGAGGGGACCCAGAGGACCAGTGATGCAGTCTTTTGGTGCCTGCGGTTGCAGGGGGAAGATTCCGTCGGCCCACGGGAGATTTCTTCAGAGCTCCTGGTGCAGAGAGGAGGCAGGCTACCCCCAGAGCATGCACCACCTGTAAACAGTCGAGAAAGCCAGCAGGATGAAGCGATACAAGGTTGCTAGTAGTCGTCTTGCTATTTTGTTGCGGTTTTGCAGGCGTCCTGAGCATTCAGCGGTCGATCCCTTGGCAGGAGGTGAAGAGGGAGATGCAGAGGAACTCTGATGAGCTCTTGCATTTGTTATCTGGTGAGATCCCCAAAGCAGAGACCCTAAATAGCCTGAAAAGGAGGTTTGGCTACCTAGGAAGGAGGATTGGCTACCAAGAGAGGTAAGAGCCTATCAGAAGGAGCCTCTGACGTCACCTGCTGGCACTGGCAACTCAGAGCTGTCCAGTGTGCCACAGACACCTCTGTTTCCAAGATGGCAGAGGTCTGGGACACACTGGAGGAGATCTGGGCACCTCCCCTGGGAGGTGCAGGTCAGGGGAGTAGTCACTCCCCTTTCCTTTGTCCAGTTTCGCGCCAGAGCAGGGCTGGGGCATCCCTGAACCGGTGTAGACTGGCTTATGCAGAGATGGGCACCATCTGTGCCCATCAAAGCATTTCCAGATGCTGGGGGAGGCTACTCCTCCCCAGCCTTCACACCTATTTCCAAAGGGAGAGGGTGTTACACCCTCTCTCAGATGAAGTCCTTTGTTCTGCCTTCCTGGGCCAGGGCTGCCTGGACCCCAGGAGGGCAGAAACCTGTCTGAGGGGTTGGCAGCAGCAGCTGCAGTGAAGACCCCAGAAAGGCAGTTTGGCAGTACCCGGGTACTATGCTAGAGACCCGGGGGATCGTGGAATTGTCCCCCCAATGTCAGAATAGCATTGTGGTGACAATTCCATGATCTTAGACATGTTACATGGCCATGTTCGGAGTTACCATTGTGACGCTGTACATAGGTAATGACCTATGAACAGTGCACGCGTGAAATGGTGTCCCCGCACTCACAAAGTCCGGGCAATTTGCCCTGAACAATGTGGGGGCACCTTGGCTAGTGCCAGGGTGCCCACACACTAAGTAACTTTGCACCCAACCTTCACCAGGTGAAGGTTAGACATATAGGTGACTTATTAGTTACTTAAGTTCAGTGGTAAATGGCTGTGAAATAACATGGACGTTATTTCACTCAGGCTGCACTGGCAGGCCTGTGTAAGAATTGTCAGAGCTCCCCATGGGTGGCAAAAGAAATGCTGCAGCCCATAGGGATCTCCTGGAACCCCAATACCCTGGGTACCTCAGTACCATATACTAGGGAATTATATGGGAGTACCAGTATGCCAATGTGAATTGGTAAATTTAGTCACTAGCCTGTTGGTGACAAATTTGGAAAGCAGAGAGAGCATAACCACTGAGGTTCCGGTTAGCAGAGCCTCAGTGAGACAGTTAGGCATCACACAGGGAACACATACAGGGCACATACTTATGAGTACTGGGGCCCTGCCTGGCAGGGTCCCAGTGACACATAGACTAAAACAACATATATACAGTGAAATATGGGGGTAACATGCCAGGCAAGATGGTACTTTCCTACAAGATGACAAAGACAGACTATAACAGAAACAAAGTTGCTATGATGTTTTTATAAATGCTTTGCAGTGTGGCTTTCAATCACACAGTTTACCAAATTTGTGACCAGAAAACACAAAAGGGCATATTTATGAATCTTTCACTCAGCGGAATGCTGCAAGTCACCTTGCTGCACTGCACTGCATGAAAGGAAATGGCCTGTAATGTGCTGTATTTACCATTGTACGGCGAAGTCCACTCCTTTTTCTAGTGCTGGTGCACTTTTCGCTGTGCCAACACAAGCACCCTTGCGTGATGTTGGATGGGTGCCTGCGTTGTAGGCAGGATTGTTTTTGTGCAGGAAGGTGTCTGCAGAATTGTTTTTGTGCAGGAAGAGACACCTTCCTGCACAAAAACAATCCTGAGAGGCATTTTCCGCTTTCTATGTGTGCTGCACACTTAGAAAGCGGAAAACAAGGAGAACTAAAGAGATTTCTCCTTATTACACCTCACCTGGGGAGGCGTAGCATTTTGACGCATTCCCAGGTCCAACACTAATGGCAATCTGTGAATATACCAAAATTCATGGGTGGATGCGTGGGAACACCCACACCCCGACCATGGAACGCCTCCCGGCCACAGAGTAATGCAAGGCAGCGATTTGCGCTGCATTGCATCACTCTAGATTTTTCAAGCCATGCAGGGCCACACAATGTAGCCTTGCGTGGCTTGATAAATCTCACGTACGTTTTGCGTCACCTTTCCGATCCCTTGCATGGCGCAAAACGGACTCAAAATCTTGATAAATATGGGCTTAAAATTTTGTGAAAGCTTCTGTGAACAAGTGAATCTGACAGAAGTAGTTGGTCAGTCCCCACTGGTGCAGTCACTGGGCCTCATTGTTCCAACAACGTCAGAGGAACTAATAAAGTATGGGTGCTAAACCACATCACAATGCCATTCACAGCGGTACCCATGCAAGTACAGCTGCACATGGCTCCCTTTATATCTGTCAGGTAATCAACAAAAGACAGGCGAAAATTATTTTACTACTGCATAACTGTAAGCAGTGCTTAATATGTAAGGGCATGAGTGCCAGCGCCCAAAGCTCAGCTCAGAAACTCACGGCCGGCACTTGTAAATGTTGATGCACCGAATAACGAGGTTTCTCTGTCTTTAGTGCACCTCATGTCTCTTTAACCCAGTACAGTACTCTCCCTGTCCCTTTATCTAACTTCTGTAGGTTCCTGCTTACTCCCTTTGTGACGGTTTTCCACCTTTCTCGCCCTCCTTCCCTTTGTGTGTGCTTTGGTAAATGTCCGACAGGAAAAATATGTGCTGGTTCCCAAAAATGTGTGCTAATGCACCCCACCAGCAACCTCTCAAATTAAGCACTGACTGTATGTCACAAAGTTGTAAAATTACACTGTAGTTATGGGGAGTTGGAATATCGAAGCATATTTTTCAGCAAGAGTTTGTGAACATACACAAAACTTGTTAGTTTATTTGCATTAACTATTTCCATCTGCCCCCTTTCCTGCTATCAGCTGAAATTGAGCCTTGTAAATCTTTAATGAGGTGTGCGTTTAATAAATCTGGGAAGCCTGTATGCGGGGCTTCTTAAGATTCTGCAGTAATATTGTTTTCTGTTTTAACATTTAACACATTAATATCTGGGAAAATGTTTCACCTCATTGGTACCAAGTTAGCACCAGGATACAGCAACCAGCAGCTAAAAGGTGACCTGTTACTCTCTGAAAAGTATTTCACAAACTGCTGCACCACAACTTCCCTTTTTGTAAATTTTGATCTTTTTGAGCTAGAAATATGTTTTTGTTCAAATGGGCAAATTATGCATATGGTGGGATCTGGTGGAAGTGCGGCACATACATATTTGAGCAGTAAACTCAGTGCCCGAAAAAAATCACATATTTCTGGCTTCCCTATGTGTACCAAATATACTTTGCACAAAGAAATATGCTAACTCCCATTCAGTGTAATTTTTAAATTGTAGAACAAATTTAAACTATTCTGATTTATCGGAGGTCCACTCTCAGTGGCATTAACTCTAGCACCAGGAATATGGAGTAAAAATAAAGTATATTTTAATTTTGGATATACTGGTTTTGATTGTCTTTATTTTTGACAGGTATTTCCCAACCACCTCCCTCCAGATGATTCACTTAGTTCAAAGAAAGCCTAGTAATGGCTGTCCTAAAGCACTCGATGTTCACACTGGTTAATGGTCGATACTGGGTGGTAGCCACCAGTAGCTAGTGTTTGGCACTGACTGTTGGAGGTCTACTAGTAAATAGAGTGGAGCAGACTGGCAGGAGACACATTTTGCAAAATGTATCCTTGCAAAGCCATGCACGCAGTGGAAGGACAGGTCAATAGCAGTCACGGCTCGCGCTAAGCAGAAGGGGTGGGGCAGCGTGCGTGGGGGGAGAATTAAATAAAATTTTTAATTTTTTTTTTTTTTTAAACGTTAGCACCTCGCGCTGCTCCACTCCTCTGTCTCCTCGCTGCAAGCAGGCACAGGCTCCCAGCCTGCCCTGCACCAAACCTGAGGCTGCTTAGAGCAGCATTAGGATAGCCGGGGCGCTCCCAGGCAGACTGGAAGTCTGTGCAGGCTCTCTCCAGCCCAGCAACTGTGCTGCTGGGCTGGAGAGAGCCCTGTGTGCATGTGTGTTTGGCCGTCCCGAGATGGCCACCCAAACACACATGCGCTCTGAGGAGGAGTGCTGTGCACTCCCCCTCATTTTCGTCACCCCGTGGCCCCCCCCCTTTTACCAAAAAACGATCATAAACACAGTTTATGATCATTTTTGGGGGAGAGATTTGCAGTTGCCGATGCTGGCGGGGGGGCAACACTCCTCTGCCCTTATGGAGGAGCCGCCCCTGGTCGACAGTAAGAATGCATTGGGTAACGGGTATTAAGGTAACCAATTTTGAATGCACTTCTTACTATTAATACTGCATTCAGTTATGCATTGCACACTTGTTGCAGTTGAGAGCAAATTAGAAGTAAACAGTATCCTTGATACTTTGATATCCTTGCATCTGTCCTCATTAATATAACATACACACATGTATCAAGTGTGAAAACAGTTTGGGGATAAAGTACTGTTAACTTGAACTATCTATTGTAGTTATTTTGGTGTAGCTGTAGCCCGGGCAGAGGATCCCTAGTAATGGTGTTAGTTGTTACGGATGAAAAAGTGTGTATTAATGAAAGTGCTATTTGAGATTCGAACATGTGTCACTACAATGCAGAAGAAACCAAAGTAACCAAGAAAATAGATGTTTTAAGCAATAGTATACCATAATTACATTCTGATACCAGCATGTGGGCCATAAGTATATTATTCTGTTACTACATATTACAAAGGTCTGCCTAGCACAATAGACTCATAACACTACATAGATACCAATATGTAAGACACAATTCCCAATATGCTAAGCATGAAGCAAATTTCAAGTCTGAGAGTTCTGTGTTAGAGAGGAAGGATTAGGGTAACAAAATACACATCACATGGAACTGGTCTCTTTGGCTCTATTCCACAGTTCCTTCAGCGAAGAGAAACAACCACACAGTCAAAAGAAAAAAAGAAAGAAATATGTATATATATTATATACATATTATATATATATATATATATATTATATACATATTATATATATATATATATATATATATGTGTGTGTGTGTGTGTGTCTGTGTCACCCTGAGACCCCTGAGACCTCTGCAAGGCTTAAAAGTGCGTTTTTTAAAAATCACGGAGAAATCCGCGTCTGAATCTGTGGATCTCGCTGTGATTTAAAAGAAAATGAAAAAAACAGCCCCTGGGCGAGCCACATCCCTGGGGCATTTTGGGCAAAAGTAGGAGGGGGGTACATGAGGCCCCCATCCTAGGGCCTTCAGAAGCCCCAGGGACCACCACCTCCCCAGGACAAATGCTTCCAAATGGATGCAAGGGGCTCACATGGCACCCTGCACCCCAGGAATCGCCAGCTCCCTGAGGTAAATGCTTCCAAATGTAATCGTGGGGACCTGCGCTGCCCCCCCCAGGTCTGCCACCTCCCCAGGGCAAATGGTGTCATGCTTCTAAACATATGCAGGGGGACCGCACCACCCCCACACCCCAGGGACCTCCACCTCTCTGAGGCAAAAACTTCTGTGCTTCCAAACATGTGTGGAGGAGCCAACATGTCCCATCCACACCCCAGGGACTGCCATCTCCACAGGGCAAATGCGTCTATGCTTCCAAATATATGCAGGGGGGCAGAGCACCCCCCCACCACACCCTGGGGGCTGCCACCTCCCCGGGGCAAATGCTTCCAAGCTTTCAAATGTATGTGGGGGGGGCCATGCAACATCCCCATGCCCCAGGGACCACAACCTCCCTGTGGCAGATGCTTCCAAATGTATGGGTCGGGCCCCATGCTGCATCCCCACACCCCGGGGACCACCATCTCTCTGGGACAAATGCTTCCAAATGTATGCAGGGGCCCGCACGGCACCCCATGCCCTGGGGACCGCAACCTTCCCGAGTATATATTTAGTTAGATATATTTCGTTTAGGTGGAGAGGAGCTCTATAATCTTTAAGCATATGATTGGCCCATTGCCATCCTGGCCAAGCTGTAAAATGAATCTTTGCTAGAAAAACAGACATTTGAGGTGAACAAATCTAGAACAGGAGCTGCTCTCTACCTAAACTTGGGAACTACCCAGAGTTCTCATTCTTTGACCTATACTGCGTGCTCCTTTGTGTCTGGACAAAGCTAAACCTCTCTGAAAGATATAATGATATTGAAACACATATTAGGGGTTGCTTTTGCTCATTCCATGTTGGTTTGGATGGTATTTTACCAGTCCAAAGGTGTAATACTGTGCTTGGAGTGGGGAAAGGTTTTTGTAATTTTACAACTCGGCAAGGAGGGCACTGGGCCAATCCTATGCTTAAAGATTTTGCTGTACAAATGGCAAAACACTTTGTCGCTTTGTAGCTCAGCGTTGATGGCACTGTGCTAATCCTATGCTTAAAAACTTTGCTAGAAAAACAGACATTTGAGGTGAGCAAATCTAGAGTGTCGTTGGTGCTGCAGGGTGCTCCTTACAGGAGCTGCTCTCCACCTAATCTTGGGAACTACCCAGAGTTCTCTCTTCTGCTTTGCATATATATATATATATATATATATATATATATATATATATATATATATATATATATATATATATATATATATATATATATATATATAAATAAATATATATATAAATATATATATATATATATGTATATATATATGTATATATATATGTGTGTGTGTGTGTATATATATATATGTATATATATATATATATACATGTATATATATATATATATCAAAAACGAAGTTGTCCTCATGTGAAAGCGCACTCCCAACAGGTTATATAAACGGGAAGAAAAAGCAAAGCCAGCAACTCACAGTGAATTCTTTAAGCAGTTTCATTATTCCAGGCCTTAAGTTATAAAATCATCTCTGGACACGTGTTTCTAGGTCAATCCTTTCTTCAGCAGAGAAAAATATAAAAGTGTTTCACCCTCATAGGTGCAGCCAGTGCTGGAAGTGTTCCAGGCATTTCTTCTTACTGAAAAGACCGGCATGGCTTCAGCTTGTCTAATTACAGGCACCTGATTAGTCTCTTTAAATACTAGTCCGCCCCAGTGGGCCTCTCAAGTGAGCAGTGCATGCTGGTTGTGGTGGTCCTGCAATTTTTTCATTTTGCCCCAAGTGGGTTGCTGGAGCCAAACGAAATAATGAACCAAAGTTCAAAACCTTTGTAGGCGAATCCAAAGTAAAATTGTTAGATTTGCTGTGAATATCCCAACCTGACTGCTCTTATGTGACAATCCATTTTTAGTCACACAGACCTGCTACGATGTGCAGTGGTGCTGCTTTCCCGACTGGACAGGCCGGTTAAATATAAAAAACGAAGTTGTCCTCATGTGAAAGCGCACTCCCAACAGGTTAAATAAACGGGAAGAAAAAGCAAAGCCAGCAACTCACAGTGAATTCTTTAAGCAGTTTCATTATTCCAGGCCTTAAGTTATAAAATCATCTCTGGACACGTGTTTCTAGGTCAATCCTTTCTTCAGCAGAGAAAAATATAAAAGTGTTTCACCCTCATAGGTGCAGCCAGTGCTGGAAGTGTTCCAGGCATTTCTTCTTATTGAAAAGACCGGCATGGCTTCAGCTTGTCTAATTACAGGCACCTGATTAGTCTCTTTAAATACTAGTCCGCCCCAGTGGGCCTCTCAAGTGAGCAGTGCATGCTGGTTGTGGTGGTCCTGCAATTTTTTCATTTTGCCCCAAGTGGGTTGCTGGAGCCAAACGAAATAATGAACCAAAGTATATATATATATACATGTTTTTTTATATTACCAAATGGCAGTCGCCAGTAGGTAGTTACAGTTGTTATAGTTAGGATCTAGTTTCCATTGAAAAAGCATTTTTTGCCTTGCCTATATCTTTGGCACTGTTTGATGAATCTTCACAAAATTTCCCCCAAAAATGTGTGCCCAAGGGTCTTGTTGTGCATGCAAAGTTTCCTGATGATCCGTCAAGCTGGGGCCGAGAAAAAAAGGGGGGATCAATAAAAGTGTGTTTCTCATGTTAATTTCCATAGACTCTTTAGACACGGCTGCAGCCCCAACCACTGCACGGAATTACACCAAAAAGGTAGCTTGTGGTCCACAGATCACCCTTTTTTTATTTGGTCTAAATCAATTCAGTAGTTTTTGAGATATTAAAGGGAAAATGAATTTGTATATCCAGGGTCGTGGATCCAGGGAGATCTCCTGCTGAGATCTGATTGACTGCAACACTTTAAGCAAGAAGTGTTGGCAGCTATTTTAGAACTCGACTTCGGCCAAGCCCCAAAAAAATGTCAAAAAAGAAAACGGAGCAGGGTCTGTATACCCTATGCCCCAGCCTTAGTCCAGGAGTACCCCTGAGACCTCTGCAAAGCTTAAAAGCGAGTTTTTTTAAATCACAGAGAAATCCGTGACTGAATCTATGGACTTTGCTGTGATTTTAAATAAAATAAAAAAATAGTCTCCCATGTTTCTAACTCATTTAGCCCCTAGGCGAGCCAGATCCCTGAGGCATCTTGGGCAAAAGTAGGAGGGGGTACATGGGGCCCCCCCTTCCTAGGGCCTTCAGATGCCCCAAGGACCACCACCTCCTGGGGGCAAATGCTTCCAAATGTATGCAGGGGGCTCACACGGCACTCTGCACCCCGGGGACCACCACCTCCATGAGGTAAATGCTTCCAAATGTAATCGTGGGGACCTGCGTTGCCCCCCCATGCCCCAGGTCTGCCACCTCCCCAGGGCAAATGCTTCCATGCTTCTAAACATATGCAGGGGGACCGCACCAGCCCCACATCCCAGGGACCGCACCTCTCTGAGGCAAATGCTTCTATGCTTCCAAACATATGTGGAGGGGCCTGCATACCCCATCCACACCCCAGGGACAGCCACCTCCACAGGGCAAATGCTTCTATGCTTCCAAATATATGCAGGGGGCCAGTGCACCCTCCCACCACACCCTGGGGGCTGCCACCTCCATTGGGCAAATGTTTCCAAGCTTACAAATGTATGTGGGGGGGCCATGCAGCACCCTAATGCCCCAGGGACCGCCATCTCCTCAGGGCAGATGCTTCCAAATGTAGGGATGGGCCCCATGCTGCACCCACACACCCCGGGGACCACCATCTCTCTGGGACAAATGCTTCCAAATGTATGTAGGGGCCCGCACGGCACCCCGTGCCCTGGGGACCACAACCTTCCTGAGTCAAATGCTTCCAAAAATATACAGGGGCCTGCAAAGTGCCCCTACACCCCAGTGACTGCCACCTCCCCAGGTCGAACGCATGTAATGTCCGCGGAGAGTCAAATACAATATAAGGAGGTGGGTTGCACAGTCCATGCATGGCACAGGGTTGGGTGGTTATAGGGAGGTTGGCAGGCCCTGCAGACAACCTACACCCCACAAGGCCAAAGGCCGAACTAGCGTGAGGTTGGGTGGTTATAGGGGGTTGGCTGCAAGTCTTGGATCCAACCCCCACCACGCACGGAAAAAGACTATGCACAGCGGTGGTTGGATTATTGTACCAAGTTTAGGTGGGGAGCAGCTCCTCCATTGAACCCCCTACAACACCAACAACACTCTAAAATTGTTCACCTCAAATGTCTCTTTTTTAGGAAAAAAATTTAAGCACAGGAGTAGCAGAGTGCCATTCACCCTAAGCTACAAAGGGACAAAGGGGCATATTTAAGAAATTTGGGGACAGATGTAGCAAAGGTTTTTACCCATTCTGTGTCCATTGGAAAAAGTGTTCGTACATATGACCCTTGGTGCTGCACACAGTGCAGCGCCACTTTTCTTGCGCCCCTTAGGCCCCACTAATGCCACCATGTGTGCACAGTATTTAAAATACGGTGCACAATGGCCGTAGTTAGGGGACTAGTGTCAGAATTTTTGACGCTATTCCGGCGCTTTGCAGGATTAGTGTCAAAAATTCTGACGATAATCCTACAAAGCACCCAGATTAAATTAACCAATGGACTGCCTAAAAAAATGGCACAAAGAAATCTGTTAGATTTCCTTGCACCATTTTGGTGCCCCCCCCCCAACGGGGGAACACCCCCTTTGCATACATTATGCATGGTGCTGTGTTTTTGTCCTTCTAACACCACATTAGCGTAAACAAATGACACTAATGTCGCATTGGAATGGCGCTAGGGGCCCTTAAATATGCCCCAAAGTATTTTGCTATCTATACAGCAAAGTTTTTAAGCTTTAAGCACAGGATTAGCACAGTGTCATCCACGCCGAGTAGTAAAATGACAAAAACTTTCTACCACCTGACACAATTTTAAAGCTTTGGATTGGTAAAATATCATTCAAGCCAAAAAATTCCAGGATGCTAAGATCCTCAAAACCGTCCAGGGTTTTCAGCTGGAGTTTTACGATATACCTAGGGCAGTGTTCCCAAACCTGACAGCTGCCTTTTTCCTTGAAAGCCCAAAGCGTCTATAAGTGAGCGGTACGAGAATTAATCCACAAAAGCACAATTTAACTGTCAATGATGCAAAAAGAAAATAAGGAAAATTCCTAACATGTTATCTAGTAGAGGCATCTGTGAATGAAATGAAATAGAAAAGCCATTGAGAGTGGGGTTAACAATGGAGGGTAACATTTTTCAATATGATCATGATTTTTTACCAGTTAGAAATTGGGTTTCTGGTTGGCAGCGTTATGTACTCTGTCAATCAGGAAGCACAATCCTAGTCAGGATAAATCAGATACACACCACAAATTAACCTGTGCTCACCCTCTGGTAACCTGGCAGAGTAGTCAGGCTTATCTATTATTTGTGCAACACTACAAAGAGTGAACAGTGAAAACACCACAAAAAAAACACCACACCTAATTAGAAAAATAGATCCTAATTTTATGAACAAAACAAGACCAAAACGACAAAAATTCAATAAGGAGAAGTTGAGATATGATTTTGTAAAAATTAAACTGCAAAATAGTTCTTAGAAGCATAAAGCGCTAACTGGGGATACCTGGTCACGCTAGACCGGGGTAAATCCAAAAATTCAGGCTTACCGCAATGGAACACAGGTTACATACAGTCCCAGGTAAGTCCAGCTGAACTTTTACCTTCTCAAAAATTGAGCCAAGAGTCCTGTTCATGGGGAAGAAGCTTGCAAGTCGAAGAGTTGGCCAGGCATCGTGGACGGGCAGGCTGGAGCCTTTCGGTCAAGAGTGACAATACTTGCTGTGCAATGAGATGAACTTGCGGCGGCTTATGCTGATTGTTCGGGGTGAGCGGAGCGGTTCCGGTGCAAGCAGGCCTGTTTGCAGTCACAAAGAGCCCAAAAGCTTGATTTCTGGTGCCACAAAACCACTTTCAAGGGTCCAGGACTGGAGGGCCACCTCTTGGGGATCCGGGGCTGGTTGAAAACCAGTCCAGAAGTTGTAGCAGGTGAGTTTGAAGTCTTTAGTGACCCTGAGACTTCGGAAAGCAGGAAGCAAGCAAGCACTTGGAGTTACTTTGGTTCTGGGATGTAGAGATGCAGGTCCAGTCCTTCTCATTCCCAAGCAAGAGGGCATCAGACAGCAGGTCAGCTCAGCTCAGCAAAGCAGGAGTGCAGCAGAGTAGCAGCTCAGCAGAATGGCAGTCCTTGTGGCAGCGCAGCAGATCTTCTTCCTGGTAGAGTATCCACAGGTCCAGAAGTGAACTGAGTTGATAGTGTCAGAGGTCCAGTACTTATATCCAGTTGTGCCTTTGAAGTGGAGAAGACTTGAAAGAAAGGTCATTGAAGTGCACTGAGGTCCATCCTTCAAGTCCTGACTGATTACAGGGGGATATGCAGCCCTTTGTTTGTGGCAGGACACTCCCCATTTAGTTGTTTGTGTCAGCCCTTCCCTCCCATCCTGCCCTGGATGGCCCATCAGGATATTGATGGCATATAAATCACACCTAAGCCCCCTTTACCTGTGGCTGTCTAGAAGGAATGCGCAAGCCCAGCTATCACCCCACTCCCGATGTGTATTCGAGATAGGCAGTAGGCACCAAATGGCTAAAGTAAGACAATTTCAACTTTCTAAAACTGGCAGTTTCAGAACTGCAATTTGAAATCTTACTTCACCATCAGTTGTGATTTTAAATTGTGAGTTCAGAGACACCAAACTTGACAAACGTACCTTTTCCATATTGGAAATTATGTTTATAAGCTGTAATAAGGTAATCCCAATTTTATCCTATGGGAAAGATAGGCCTTGTACTAGTAAAAAACGAATTTTGGAGTTTTTAACTACCAGAGCATGTAAAATATAAAAGTACATGTCATCCCGTTTAAATACATTGCATCCAGCCTCATGGGTCACATAGGGCATACCTTAGGGGTGACCTATATGTATAAAAAGAGACGGTTTAGGCATGGCAGGAGGTTTATCTTGCCAGGTCAAAGTGGCAGTGTAAACTGTACAGACAGGCTCTGCAGGGGTGGGCCTGTGACATGGCTAATGGGCTACTTATGTGGGTGGCACAATCAGTACTGCAGGCCCACAAGTAGTATTTAATTTATAGGCCATGGGCACAGGTAGTTCACTCTTCTAGAAACTTGTAAGTAAATTAAATATGCCAATTAGATATGAGCCAAGGCTGCCATGTCTAGGGCAGAGAACACAAGCACTTTAGCACTGGTTAACAGTGGTAAAGTGCACTGAGTCCTAATGCCAGCAAAAACGAGGTGAGAAAATGGAAGGAGGTAGGCAAAAATTTGAGGAGAAGACCACCCTAAGACTGTCAGGTCTAATATTACGTATCTGGGGAAAGGTTTAATTGTACTTCACAACAAGAAGGCTAACATCAAGTTCAATGTGGGTTTGGGGAGCAGGAAACATGGGAGCCTTGCCCCTCAGCTTTTCAGGCATGGTGGTGCAGTCTACAAAATGCCTTAAGCTGATTGGCTCGGGGGGGAGGGGAAGAAGGGTGCTACTGAGCTGTCACTAAGGTCAGAGGTGGGCACCATTTTTTTCGTGGCAGCACATCAGTCACCTGGGCAATAATGGGGCTGGTTGTTTAGGCTAGGTGAAGTTAAGGGTGTGTCTGTGGATTAAGGCTTAAGGAGGTGAGTCAGGCCCATTGTTTCAGTTGTAATTGTCGCTGATAAGCAGGTGCATTGTTTTGTAAGGAGTAAGGAGGGTAGGTGGGGTGCTGGTTTACAGACCACAATAAGGTTTGTTATGCTGCTGAGTGGGAGAATCAACTCAGGGGGGCTTGGGATGAGGGGTTAGGACTTTGTTATGAGTTCCATTATGTAACAAACTACTGTTTGAGCGAGTGGGAAGAGTTCTGATCAAAGGTTTGGGAGAATTGTTGGGGACATATTTGAGTTTCTTCAAATGTTTAAGGGTGGTCCTTAGGGGAGAGGGTGTATTCTTTAGGTTAGAATATGCTAGTGAGGATCACTGATAGTGTGAATGGCGATGGCCAGAGTACTGTGATGTTTTGTAACCTGCATCTACCTCATCAAAGTGCCTTTTTCCACATACATGATGATTATTGCATTTCTTGGGATGCTCCGTCTCGCCCGAAGACTCCCTGCAATTACATTCACAGCAGCCTTACCAATCGCTTTGAAATAAAATGCCTTCAAGGTAAAGGCATGGTGGAGTCACATGACCCATACACTACCTTAAGTGCATCCTTGCGACCATAGCCTAAAATGAAGACTTAGCAACAATTCACTTCTGGCAGAATGTGCCCTGTACTTAACCCATGTCCATCACAGCCAACTGGAGTAGAATTCCCCTCCAGCTGACCAAGTCTGACATTGAGATAGCCCGAAAAGAATACCAAAATCTGAGAGGAAGACCTAACAGCCTTTGTCCTTGTTAAGAAGCTCAGAGACATTGAACAATACATAGGTTGGGACTATCTAGAAATGCCAGGTAAACACTGAGGGACAGAGTCTAGGGCTAGATGTATGAAAGAACTGATTTGCGATTTCTGAATTGCGATTTTTAATGAATCACAATTAGGAAATCACAAATCAGTATGTATGTATGTTTTACCTTGAGAATTTGTGACACACAAAATAGTTGCTCTTTATTTTGGAAATCGCAATTTGCAATTGTAAAAATTGTGACCCCGGTCCTGGCAACCATCGAAAAGCACTTCCTGGTTCTGGGTAATGACCTAAAAACCAGGAAGTGCTTTCTATTTTGAGCTTGGAAAACGGCCAGAGTGGAGGTACAGAACAGCCGCTGTTGCTAATTGTGATTTGGACCAGCAAGCCACAACTTTCAACCCCAGCGAAGGCTAGGCAAGACCCAGAGAAGGAGGCAGGGTGAAGAAAAAGAACACTAAACTAAAGTTTTCGGAAAAAGAACTTGAGATCCTGACTGAGGAGTGCTGCCACAACCATGACCTCCTGTTTGGAAGGTCATCCATGACTGTCCCAAAGTCTCAGAAAAAAAATGTGACAAGAGATGCAGCAGAAAATCAGGGCTGTAGGCGTAACCCAGGGCTCCATTGATGAAATTAGTGAAAGGTGAAACAACCTCAGGTCGCATACAAACGGAAGGTTGCAACACAGCTGAGTGAGTCCCGGGCAATGAGATGTGGACCCTCCAATGCTTCCCCCCACCCACTACAATGGAGTTGATGGCGGAGACTACCTTGGAGTCAGAGGCAGATGTGAGTATTGATACATCAGCACCCCTAACATCTCAAAGTAAGTGTAAAATGTTATGTATTTTAACATCTGTTCCCCTAAAACTGTCTTCTACATGCATTAATCAAGTAACATTATACAGAGTTGTTTTTGAGGAATTGTACAAAGACCATCAGAGTGCAATATGGGACAAGCAGTACAAAGTTCACTCATTTAGTCAGTGTTACTAATTTATTAAACAAATTATAGCAAAATATAAGAAGTGATTTTCCCTCATACAAAAATTAAATATAAGTCCATTTTTTAAACAGATCAAACTAAAGGAGACACTGGATGGCACTAATGTGGAGGGACAGGATGACTCACACATGGTGGTGGAAGATCCCATAGAAATAGAGAGTCAGCCAACCACACCTCATGGCCACTCTAGCACTGCTTCATACTCCCGACAGGCACCATCAGTGGATGAGGATGATGTCCCACAGCCTCACAGTCCAATCCTGTAGCCAGTTGTGAGGCCATGAAAACAGCATGTCCCAGTCTGTGCTCGCAGTCAACCCTGTGAGATGCCTCATAGTATCAAACATTGATGTCTGAAGTTACAACAGAAAATGCCCAGTTGTTTGGTGGCTTTGAGCGCTCCATGCTGCAAATTCAGTGTCTGCAACATAAGCAGATGAAGCAATGCATTTCATTTGGGCTCAATAACATGGCTGAAAACCAAGCAAAGATGGACACTAAAATATTCAGCCTCATAAATGCCCTTGAAAAATTATGCCAACAAATTGTGGAGGATAAAGCCAATCAAAGGCAAAGAGACAGAAGCACTGCAGCAAGAATGGATGGTTTAACCCGTTCAGTTAGGAGACTGATGTATGCCACTTCAGCCTTATCCAGGAAGACAGTTACACTCCAGGTGGAAATGGGCCACTTTAGTGGTAATGTCGCAAGGGGATTAGGGCAAGTTACAATGTGCTGTATTGCTTTTTATTTTAGGTTGTGGGGATAGGTATGGTGTCAACATCTAGGGGTGTAGGCATAAGCACTATCACCTGAAACAAACAAATAACTGTTAACTTTCTTTCATTTTTCTTTTGATTACCAAAAACGTATGTATTATTACATTTAATAGCCTTACGTAATAAATAGCCCCCATCAAAGTCTCCTCTTTCCAGTCATCTGTATATTCCATTGCGTATAAACATGAAGGATTCATGGGTGATTCCTGGGCATTGTGGCACAATATCAGTTATTAACTTGTTTGCATCACACACAACTTGAATATTGAAGGAATGTGTAGTTTTCCTATTTTTAAAAAGATATTCTAGATGAGATGGGGCACAAGTAGGAACATGTGTTCCACATATACACCCTTTGACACTGGGAAATTTAGCAATGTTCTAACATTTTTTATTGTGCTTTGAATTTCCTTGGTATTTTTAAGTAGGTATATGTAGTAGTTGATATAGAGAAGTATGGCATCTAGATATCTGTGGAAATATGCGAAAACAAACTTTGAGACACCCCACCAGCAACAGCAATCACACCCTGACAACTGCCAGAGGCCAATAGGTGTAAATTGTACATCACCTGAATATGGATGGGGATAGAATTGCTGCGCAGAATACTTCTTTCTAGATGTGGCTTTAAAAATGCAATTACCTCCAATATTACAGCGCTACTTAGACTGTTTTTGTCAAAAATCCTTTCCACATTTTGTCGGAAAATGGTCTGCCTAACTCTGAAAATCATCTACTGTCTCTACCTCCTCCTCCGCTAAGTAGCCAGTATGTGCATCCTCCTCGCAATCACATACAGTGTAACCACTGGGCCAGCTTGTATAGTTGGCACATAGTTACCACCCGATTTGAATTGGTGGTAACTTCCATGTGCAAATGGGCCTTTTTGTGACTAGCTGCTAATTGCGACTGCCTTGAACATACGGGGCCAGATGTATCAAGATTCCAGGTAGGGATTTCCAAATTGTGATTTTTAAGAAATTCCAATTTTAGAAATGCAAAACGCGATGTATCAAAGTTTAAAATAGCAAATAGCGATTTCTTAAAATTCGCAAACGCTATTTGCGAGATGCAAATACCGAATCGCCAAAAAATTCGCGATTCAGTACTGAAAATCGCAAATAGCGAAAACAGCAAAATGGAACAGCCTGATGACATCACAACCAAGAAGTGAGTCAGCCCATGCTGTTTCCAGATGCCACACCGATAGAAGCAGTGAAAGATACACAGCCCAGCACCAAGAAGTCAGCATTGTGAGGAAGCCAGGATCAAACTGCAACGTGGCCAATGCTGGCAATGGGAAGGAGAAAGGAGACAGGAAAAGGAAGCTGAAATTCAGTGAGAAAGAATTGGAGGTGCTCATTGAGGAGGTTGTTGGGAACCATGATAGACTCTTTGGCAAGACCTCACTCCAAGTACCTGAGAGTGAGAAGCGGAAACTCTGGTCTGACATACAGACAAAAATATGCGCAGTGGGTGTTGCGCAGCACTCTGTGGAGGAGATACGCAAGCAATGGTACGACTTGCAGTCCCGTGCCAACGAGACGGTGGCCAGCAGGCTTAGGGAGGCAAGGAGCACCAGAGGCAGACCATCCACCCACACACCGTCCACCCCTATGGAATACCTGGTGGAGTCCACATTGCTGCCAGAAGCTGTCAGTGGTGTAACTGACATTGGCACCTCAGGGACACCCAGCACCAGCAAAGGAAAGGCCAGTGATTATTTGTATCCCCACATGTGCATGTACACATGACCCTTAGGTAATAGAACATAGCTTGATGCACAATGAAAAGTAGTCCATGTCACATCTTACATACAACACAACAGTGCCTTGTGGGAGTGGTAGTACACAACCCTAAGGTGAATATACAACATAAATAGCAAGATAGTGGTCAGCCACATAGAGAAACACCACAAATGACTCAGGGTGACACAATTTAATTGTATATTTAAAGCAACACTCTGGAAATCTGTGACAAATGCTAGAACTGACATGCTGCACATTATCCTTGCAGATGACTCGGTCCTTGCTGCTACAGTATCAGAAAAAGTGGGGGAAGTAGAAACACAGCCACAGTCAAACTCAAATACAAGTGAGTCCTACAGTATTTTTCCGACTAGATGCAGGGCAAGGGTGTTACCACTGCCAGAGTACAACCTGGACTCAGATGAGATGCCAGAACATGAACCCACACCACCACCAGAGCCGAGTGCCACAGAAATACAGCAGTCCCTGCACCAGCACCAGCGTCAGTCAAGTCCTCCCAGGAGGTGCCACGATGCAGGCAGACAGGGCACAGAAGAAGGAGTGGGCCCATCAATCTTTGGCGGCCTGGAAGCTTCCATGCTGAAGGTGCAGCGCCTGCAATGCAAACATTTGAAGTCACTGCACAGACAGTTTGTGTCTCACAATAGCAATGTAGGGTTACAAAACAAGCACTTGTAGACCCTGATTGAGGGACAGCAAAGAGTTGCTGAAAACACCAAGGAGTTGACATAGGCCATTAGGGAACTATGCACTGAGATACGGCAGGAGCGCGTCAGCCAGTGCAGGCGCCATCACCAATATTTGGTTAAGTTTGACAGCTTCTGTAGATCAGTCAATCAGCTTGCAAGTTTAACAGCCCAGATATCACGGTGTACCGTTGCCACACAGGTGGAGATGGCACATTGCAGTTGGGACATTGCACAGGGACTGGTGCAAATTACCAATGTAGTGGATGCCATGCAAACAGCACGCAGTGCTACAAACAGCGAACTGGGTGTTGGTGACAGTGAGGAGTCCGCTAGCCTCAGCAGTCTCACAGTCCCTGTGATTGATCCGAGGCGTCGCAGTGCCAGACACAGTACTGCAGGTGAACCTGCTACTAGAGGTGCCAGCAGGGGCACTGAACACTCAAGTGGAGTGCGTGGACGTAAGAAGTGATGTGGAGGGCTACAGGGGACCACCTCAACATGTGTAATAAATTCATGCTATGATGCTAATAGTGTGACACTGTTAATAGATCATGTCTGCACATTGTGAATAGCTATGTCCTACTGACACATTGTTTACCTGAAGTCAAGGTAATAAAGATGCTAACCACTGAAATACATATTATTGAAGTGGATTTGTCATTACTTACATCAAACATGGTTGTGTGTGATGTCAGCACGTCTTTGCCTGCCTTCTGCTGCACTGGCCCTGTCTGCTGGTAGAAGGGGTGGTAAGGGATCATCATCCTCATCTGAGTCTGGCTCCGTGAGTTCCACTGGTATGCCCCTGGTGGTTGCTATGTTGTGCAGGATAGCACATGTGGCCACAATTTTGCATTTTGTCTCAGGGCTGTACTGTAGTGCACCTCCACTCCTATGGATGCACCTGAAACAGCACTTCAGCAGCCCAAAAGTGCGCACCACCACATTGCGGGTAGCCCTATGTGCAGCATTGTACCTCCTCTCTGCTGGGGTGGCAGGGCTCAGGTAGGGCGTTAGCATATAGGTGCGCACTGCGTACGCTCTGTCTCCTGAATGCACAGAGAGTGAAATGAGTACATTTGCTGTGTGACGTCATGCTCACATCAATGCATTATTGTGAACTATCAAATTACCTAGTAGATATCCTTCCCCAAACTCCCCAGCTAGAAGTCTTGTGTGTATCCCGCTGTGGGGAAAGATGAAGGAGTCATGTGTGCTCCCTGGATATCTGGCTACGAGATCGGTAATGATGTAGGAGGCATTGCATATCACCTGTATGTTCATGGAATGATGGTTTTTACAGTTGCGTAACACATATTCGGTGGCCGATGGTGGACAGATTGCGACATGTGTCCCATCAATGGCACCTAGCTCATGTGGGAACTGTGCTATCTGGTAAAAATTAACTTTGGTTTGTTGTACTGCCTGTGGGGTGTTGGGGAATCTGATGTACAGTTGTATTCTGCTCAGCATGGCATTGAGAAATGTGTTGAAAAATCTAGAAAGTACACTCTGTGATCCAGCTGCTGCTATGACCCCTTGATAGCTCAATGAGGCTAGTAGGTGCAGGGAGCATAAAACCTGCACATGTGTGGGTATGCTATTGGTCCTTTGTGTTGTGCACTGCAGCATGGGTTGTAGCTCAGCTATCAGGTCAAGTATCATGGCTGAGCTTAACCTGTACTTCTCATAGATTTCCTCCTCAGTCTGGTCAAAAAGGGTTATGTGCACTCTGAAAATGCGCTCCTGTCTCCTCCCCTCTCTCCTCAAACCTGCCAAGAACCTTATTCTCCTTGCCATGACGTAGAGTGCAGCCATTGTGGAAGAGGAGCTGAGGCATTCTGGGCCTGTTTATATAGGTTGCAGCTGGTTACCACCTGGTTTCAGTTTGTGGTAAACTGCATGTGCAAACAGGCATTCTGCGAATATCGCAAATTGCGATTTTTTGCTATATCGCATTGCAAATCCGTTTTTGCGTGTTGCAATCTGCATCTCGTAAATAGCGGCACGATTTAGGAAATCGCTATCTGCGAGTCGCTATTCTGTATCGCAATTAGCGTTTCGCTAAAAGCGATTCGGTAAATCATATCGCTATTTTTGATACGCTGCTTGCGACACGCTAATTCGTCTCTCATTCACAAAAATTTGCTATTTTTGCTATTTCTTATTTTCCCAATGCAAATGCGTTTCATGCATCGTAAAACGCATTTTTGCATTCGCAAACGGACATTTGCACCGTTTGCAAATGCAAAAACGCTTGATACCTCTGGCCCATGGTTTGTAAGTTGCAATAATATTGCAATTTGCAAACTTGGGTTGCAAAAATCAGTGATTTGCAAAGCAGTCACATCGCAAAAAAAAAATTGCTTTTGTACATCAAAAATGACCACTTTTAGAGTCACAAACACATTTGCAACCTATTTGCGATTCACAAATACCCCTAGTCCATCTCAATTTTATCAACAAGAAACAGGAACTTTCAGGGAAAAACGATTACGGCAGTCTCCAAAGTAGAGCCATCCGAAATCCAAGAGTAGGAAATAAGATAAACTAAAACGAAAATTTGAGAGAAAGTCTCTTCAGGGGTAAGACCTTTTTCGCAGGCCAACCTACTAAGAGAGGTTTGACAATTCATGAGGAATTGGAACGAGAGGAATTGGAACGAGAGAGTGGAGGTCACTGCAACTGGTCAAACCCTAAAGTGGTGCACTGAACAATAAAGAAAGCATTATGTATACAGAGTATTATTTGCTGTGTCTTCCTTAAAAAGAGAATGTTTTAATCGTAGGGGGGAAATCTACATTTAGGCTCCCCTTACATCATAGTTTACTAAAAACATGGTCAAAGAGAATACCCCTTTAATGGTTTGCAGCAAAGACGTGTAACCGTGTGGCTTGTCCTTTATTATATGCAGTGAGCATAATATTATCGTTTGAATTTGATTCGCAGGGTCTGATTAATTGTTAGTTTGTGGCTTTTTGTCCCACTAATAACATACGGTATTTGCATGAGAAGTACGTGATTTCGAGATTATTTCCCAGGCAATGCTAAATGAAAGTCTGAAGGAAAATTAGGCTGTGTTCTTATTAGCTGCCATCAAGCAGAGGGAGGTTTGGGAAACAAATATTAATAAACCTCCCACAGCTGCATGCAAAACTGCCAAATCACATTAGCTCCCATCTCCAAAGGATGTTTAGGGATATGATTTATAAATAAAGGAAGGAAATGATATTAATTTACAGTAATTTTACTTGACTTGACTAAATCATGCTCATCCTAAGAAAGAAAGGCTTGAGCTGATAAATTACATTCCTCTTCGTTTTAATCATCAGCCTGTTTTGCCCTGTTATTTTTGATATTATAAGCAACGAGTGGGTAATTAATCATTCATCTGAATCTGCACATCACCCTAGACCTGCTCTGACAGCCAAATAACTGATGTTATTAAGGGAGCAGAACAAGCCAGGAAGGTAGTACACCCCCGCAATCACTTACGCTAACTCACAGTAGACACTATATTAACCCCGATCACATTTTATTTCAGCTTGGTGTTTCACAAGACCTTAATCCCATACTTATACTTCTTGACGCAAAACTGAATTTGTGCAGTTTTGCATCAAAAAGTATAGTGCCGGCTTGCGCCATTCCAGGACGCCAGCTGAGCGCCATATTAATGGAACGGCGCAATCGAGCGCAAAGGGTGGGCTTGGTGATTTTGCATCATGGCACAAGGGTGCCTGCATTGGACGTAGGCAACCTTAAGTGCACCAGCAAAGGAAGAGAGCTGAAGAGAGATACATTTTCGTAGATATGGTGCTAAATATTGCACTTTCCAGCTCTCTCTAATTCATGCAACGCAGTGCACCAACTTGCCTTAGCCTTGCCTTGCCTTTGTCTAGGGTTGCAACCTTTTCAACCATTCCAAAAGAAAAATAGGGCCATTTGTTGTTGTTTTAAGAGTCTCATAGGATTGGACATGATGCTAAGGAGGGCATTAAACAAAATCGTCAGTATTCATTTGTACCATGACTCTTCTGCCTTTGTTTACGTCAGCTATTAGCCAGGGATCGTGAACGCTGATCTAGAACACCTTTAAACGTGTTTTCCATTTATATTTGCTGTTTGAATTATGCACAGATAAAGGGTTGAATACTGGCCAGGTGGCAACCCTAGCCCCTTTATTTCTGTCTTTACTTATCTACGCTCATTTGAAGCACAGAATAAACATAAATTCTACCACAAGGTCGTTTTTTAAAGTAGCATTGCTTTGATAAGTGGCCTCTGTGCCCTGCCCTTATCTTTCAGCTGTAAAACTGTCTGTCAGCAACAGTCCAGCCAGCATGGTCACACTGGGACAAAAAGGATGGGCACCACAATAAAAGTGGCCCTCATTAGTGAATGAGTGTGCCAAAATAATGGCCCATGTTTGCAAATTGGGACAGTTTTGAATTTATAAAGACTGCTGGCCAGAGCTCTCTGTTCTATGTCAGAGCCTCAGTAATGCAGTCACCACATGTAGCACAGAGAAGCAAAAGCTGTGAAGAAGAGAGGCTGAGGGGGGTTTGGGGGGAGGGTAGGACGGGCAGCTGAGAGTCCCCTACCCCATTTGCTGCAAAAGGCAGGTGAGTTGAGAGTTTTGTCTAAACAATCGGTGGCGGGATTACCGGAACTGTGCCCCTCCTCTTCAAATGGTTCTCAAGTACGTTTGCTCTTCACAGCACAATTTTCTGTAACAGATGGGGACTAAGGATCATCTGTAACGAGAATTCGATGCCCCTCTTTTGCAGCGGAAGCACATTAAAAAATAGGTGTTCTGTCTTTCACCTTTTTGCGTGCAAAGACTATATTACTAAATCATGTACTTGATGCATGGTGGTGAATTACTGAACCTATGCCAACCAGCAGGTGGGTGAAATTTAGCACGCTCGTCCACAGGGCCCCTCTAGGGTAGGGTATAAAGGATACCAGGAGCCCTGTGGGAATCCCCACATTCTCTGCATTCACATAAGGGGGAAACCATGGGGCAATGCTGGCAGTAACTAGGACTGCACAGGCTGCACCTAGGCTTTAGGTGTGATTCAAAAGGCCTCCAGGGTGGATACAGTCTGTGATTGCTCTTACACCTTGAGAGCATTCATGTCCTCACTGACAGGTCAACCCAGGTACATAGGGCCAGATGTAGCAAGCCTTTTGCGCCTCGCAAACTGCAAAAAACGCAGTGTGCAAGGCGCAAAAGGCCAAACGCGATGCACAACCGCAAATTGCGAGTCGGTACCGACTCGCAATTTGAGGCTGCGACTCGCAAATAGGAAGGGGTGTTCCCTTCCTATTTGCGACCGCATCGCCATGCAGAGTTGGTTTGTGACCACGAATGCGGTCGCAAACCAACTCGCAGTTACCATCCACTTGAAGTGGATGGTAACACATTCGCAAAAGGGAAGGGGTCCCCATGGGACCCCTTCCCCTTTGTGAATGCCCCCAAAAATATTTTTGCAGAGCAGGCAGTGGTCCTATGGACCACTGCCTACTCTGAAAAAACCGAAACTAAATGGTTTCGGAATTTTTTCGTTTTGCAGCTCGTTTTCCTTTAAGGAAAACGGGCTGCAAAAAGAAAAAAAAAACTGCTTTATTTGAAAGCAGTCACAGACATGGTGGTCTGCTGTCTCCAGCAGGCCACCATCACTGTGAGTGCTTTGACTCGCTATGGGGTCGCAAACTGCGAACCACCTCATTAATATTCATGAGGCGAGTCGCAGAAGGTGTCTGAGACACCTTTCTGCATTACATTTTGTGAGTTGCAAATTGCGAGTCGCTAGTACTCGCAATTTGCAACTCGCAAAATGTTTTGTTGCTACATCTTGTCCCTTGTGACAAAGCTTCTCAGTGAGCGTCTGTTGTTCCTTCCCTTGTGCAGGCTCTCGCAGTCTCTGTGAGCACATGTGCTAGCACATTTCTCTTGTTGATAGACTACACAGCCCCAGTGTGCACACAACATGACCACATTATGTCTGCTGCTGACAACACCAAGCAGTTGTGTAGGTGAAAGTTCTCGCACTGTGTGGATAGCTGTACCATACTTCACAAATAACTCTCTCTAGTCACCTAGGTCTTTTCCTCAGCAGGCTGTGCATTTGTGAGCCCACTTGATGTGCTCCACACATATATGTTGCACTTCAGCGCACAAGGTTTTGTTTAACCTAGGAGCCACCTAAAGTGTATCCTGACCCATAGTGGATGGTGGCTTCTGCCACCTCACCAGGCCACGAGGAGATAAACGGCTGTCTTGACTTCCCTGCAAATTAGGTAACCCATTTTAGCCCACCTATTCCTGTGAGGCCCATGTTGGCTGGGGCTCAGAGAACCCACAGAAAGTGCATCCTTGTCTGGTTACTGGGCTGCAATCCCATTTAACCTATGTATATGCTTTAAACAAGGCATTGCTAAAACCAGTTTGGCTGCTTTTGTCTATCCGTCTTCCCACAACTACCCAGAAACAGCTCATTCTCACTTTAGATGTCTGACCTAGGGCATCAATTCACATACTGGTGAACACTTGGTACTCAACCCTCTCATCAATGTAGAAAGTGCAGAAAAAACTTATAAAGCTATTACTTTCACATAGGCTAATATTGTTAAAGATGGAACACATTTCCATTTGCCATGACCTCCCACCACTGCCCTCAGTTTCTTACAGTACTACTGCCCTTCACAGGTTCAACTATTTTCTATTTGTCTTGACTTTAGAAGGATGCTCTGTATTACCAGTTGGCAGTAGGTTGTACACAAGGGCCGAAGGACAGTACTCTTCTGTTTCTCTCAGTACTGAGAACAAACCTAAATCCTGGGAGGAAATTCCTGCTGTTTTTCTCCACCTGGACGCTGCTGCACTGTCTACAAAGTAGAGGAATGTCCATGACCTGGAGAACAAGCCAGAGTACCAGCTGATGTAGACCTGTGTGGAGAATGATTCGGGGAGAGATTCTACTCAGGTGGTGCAGCCCAGTTGACTAGGACAGAACCTAAAACTCAACATCAGCATTTGCACCACAAGAGGATTTTGGGTTAATGTCCGAGGCACAGAGGACCGCTCCTAACAGTGACCCAGTTGACCTGCCAGTGGGACAATACATTTGTAATGGGTGCTTGGGCCATGTCCAAGGTGAATGGGAAAGAGGCTTTATGACAGTCACAGAACCCTTTTTGACTTTGTAAGAACCACTACTGACATTCCATGATTTGAGAGAAGCTTTTTGGTCTCCCCCTTTTCACATTGGGATGTGGTGTATTAGCTGCAGCTGGTCCCCTTGAACTCGGAACCTATGAGGAGCACCACTGCCCTGTGGTAGCCAGAGCACTCTTGGATAACATTTCTTGTATTGAGATTCCAAGGTACATGACCTCCATCCTCATACATGAAGGCCATGTGAAATGAGTGTGGTGTGGCTTATAAGTTATCTCCCCAATATCACCCCACCACCACCACCACCAAGATAGTGAGTTGATGGTGCATTTTGGAAAAATGCTGAAGGGCATGATGAATGCCTTTGAGCAGCCCTCAAGGAGCATGTGGGACATCACCATCACACGCTTGCTATACACATATCAGAGTGTCACAAGAAAGGCCACCACATCCAAGAACTCTGTTTATTGTGAGAGGGTTGACAGTGCAAACCAGATGCAATGCCCATGATTAGCTGAAGTATGTCCTGAGTTGAAGGAAGAAGATGGCTCACCATCGTCTTAAAACTTATCAATCTTGAAGAGTTATGGTCAGAACTTCCTTGTGCACTACAAGTCTCAACCAGTTGTCCCCTATGGGAGCACCCAGTCAAGTGCACATCCCTTTCCAATGGACTTCCATCTATATTAAGCTTGTGACCATGACTAGCTTGGAACTAAACAGAGGTATCTAAACTCCTCCAGTTGGGGAATGACCAAGTACATCCTCCAGGATCATTTACCATTGTGTCCACTGACCAGACGTCTTTAAGACTTCCACTAGTCCCTTGATTCATGCCCAGTAACAAATAACATTATCTAGTCAATGAGCAGGACTTCTTGTTTAAACTCTTGGAATAAGGTTCACTTTTGGATGGTGCACTTTTAGGGCCTCATCACGAAGTTTTAGCGACTGGCAGTGCCGCAAAGAATCTTGCTGTGCTGCCCTGTGTCAAAAGGAAAAGGCAGGAATACACTGTATCTATCAGATATGGCACATTCCTGTCCTTTCGCCTTGCACTGGTGCACAATGGGCTGCCATGCGCCAACGCAGGCACCCCTGCACAATGGTGCAAGGGTGTCTGCGTTGTGGGGATGATTGTTTTTGTGAAGGAAGGGACATCATCCTTCACAAAAACAATCAATGGAGGTGATTTCCTCTTTCTATGTGTGCCATTCTGCAGCACACATAGAAAGAGGAAAAAAACTAATGAGAAATAAAGGTATTTCTCCTCGTTACGCCTCTCCTGGGGAGGCATAGACTTTTGATGCAATCCAAGGTTCACAAAATCTTGTAAATCTGGGAATGTGTCAAATGCTATGGGTGTTTTGTGGGTACATCCACCGCCCAGGGCATGCCTCCCTATCGCAGTGTGAGGCAACTGTGCTGCGTTGTCTCACTCCATATCTACGAGGACATGTAAAGCCATGCAATGCGGCTTTACAGTACGTGGCCATGTAGATTTGGCTCTGCAGTGTGCGCCGCCGGACTGTAATAAAAGTGATGTTCAGCGGGGCAGAGGGGCTTGTAAAGAAGCCCCTTCGGGGCAGATTTGAGAAAAGTGGCGCTGCACTCTGTGCAGCGCCACTTTCCTTGCACCCCCTACTGCCACCATGTGTGCTCTGTATCTAAGATACGGTGCACCATGGTGCAGAGTAGGGGGCTCTAGTGTCAAAATGTACTGTTCAGGGTTAGCGCCAAAAACAATGGTGTGCCCCCCTTTTTTTGTTATCCATATTTTCTTTATTATTTGCATTAGTCATGTAACACACACATTACAGCCTTGTAGATCATCAAGCAAAAGTATTACTTGTAAACACCATCCTTTCTAGTTGTGCTGTGATGTAAGCATTTCACGCTTGGGGACCTCTCATATCCCACTATATGGTGTGCCCCTTTTAATGCAAGCTCTGAGCAGGCGTTAAAAACCCCGAAAAAATGTATGTAAAGAAAACTTTTAGATTTCTTTGCGCCATTTTTTCAGCCCCCCTAATGGGGGAATGCCCCCTTTGCATACATTATGCCTAGCGCCGGCATAAAGTAGTGCAAAGAGTTACAAAGTGGCACAATGTGTGCATTGCGCCACTTTGTAAATCTGGTGCAGCATTTTTGGCCAATTAATGCCATATCAGTATACAAAAAATGATGTTAATGTGTCGTTAGATGGCGCAAGGGGCTCTTAAATCTGCTCCTTAGTATTTAAGCTTTATCTTTGCCCTACTAGCTCATGTCCACTGAACTGTCTTGCTTTAAACATGAGCTGCAGAGAAAATTAGGACAAAGGCCAGACATATCATCATAGCATACACAGGGGGTCATTCTGACCCCGGCGGGCGGCGGGCACTGCCCGCCGGGCGGAAACCGCCCAAAGACTGCACCGCGGTCAAATGACCGCGGGGGTCATTTCAACTTTCCCGCTGAGCCGGGAAAGCCCCTGCAAAGAGGAAGCCGGCTCCGAATGGAGCCGGCGGATTTGCAGGGGTGCAACGGGTGCAGTAGCACCCGTCGCGATTTTCACTGTCTGCTAAGCAGACAGTGAAAATCTTTGTGGGGCCCTGTTAGGGGGCCCCTGCACTGCCCATGCCAGTGGCATGGGCAGTGCAGGGGCCCCCAGGGGCCCCACGACACCCGTTCCCGCCAGCCTCTTCCTGGCAGTGTAAACCGCCAGGAACAGGTTGGCGGGAAGGGGGTCGGAATCCCCATGACGGTGCTGCAAGCAGCGCCGCCATGGAGGATTCCCTGGGCCAGGGGAAAACCGGCGGGAAACCGCCGGTTCCCCTTTTCTGACCGCGGCTTTACCGCTGCGGTCAGAATTGCCCAGGAAGCACCGCCAGCCTGTTGGCGGTGCTACCTCTGCCCTCCACCCTGGCGGTTTGAAACCGCCAGGGTCGGAATGAGGGCCACAATATTTTATTCCACTTCAGTGACTGGATTGCAAGTGATCTGTCTGGTAGTCACCCCTGGAGCTAACTGATGGTGGAAGACTGAAACACGAAAGCCCTCCCTAATGGTGATGAATGTGCAGTGTAATTCTACTTTTGCTGTGTGATCTAGCTTGGGGGGATACATCTCATCACAGAAGGTGCTGGAACCTTCTAGTTTTTAGTGTTTTATTTTTTAATGTCCTACGTTTCCATTATACAAACAAAGATGGATTTATTTAGCAATAGCTCTGTCAGGGCATAGATTTTGTTGCTTGTGGTTACTGTGCAGTCCTAAGGGGCAGATTTATGGAAAGTGGTGCTGCACCGAGTGCAGCGCCACTTTCCCTGGGCCCCATAGCACCCCCCCTACCGCCACCATGTGTGCGCCGTATTCAAAATACGTGGCACTATGGTGCAGGGTAGGGGGATCAATAGCATCATTTCTCGTGATGCTATTGATGTACTCTGCGGGAGTAGCACCAAAATATTGGTGCTGCTCCTGCAGAGTACATAGGGCCCTATTCTAAAGAATGGAAGCCCCCTTTTAACGCCTTCTCTTGAGCAGGCGTTAAAAGTGCCGTAAAAAATGGTGCAAGGAAATCTCATAGATTTCCTTATGCCATTTTTCTGGCTCTCCTAACGGGGGATCGCCCCCTTAGCATACATTATGCCTGGCGCAGGCATAACGTAGTGCAAACAGATGCAGACTGGCACAACACCCTGCAAATACGGCACGGGGATTTTGGCCTCATTGGGCCACATTAACGTAAAAAATAATGACGTTAATGTGGTGCAAGGTTGCACTAGGGAATTATAAATATGCCCCTTAATTTATGCGAGTGGGCCCCACCGGCACTTATTTTCTGGGGACCAGAACTCTTCATATGCCTCCCGCTCACACTAATACTGTGGTTTGTTTAACTTTTTTTTTATTACTTCGACTTGTGTTTCTGCTACTGAGAGCAGGCCTTGGCTAATCTCCAGCTTGTAAGGTCGCATGTACTTCGCACCACGTGGCAGTGTGACATTGTGACTTTGTCGTTTTATTGTACACACTTTTTAAAATGCAAAAAAGTTTCATTGCACCATAGCAACTTAATTGTGTTCTTACTTGCGTTTAAAAATCCAAATTCTTTCGAGAGTAAAAAAAAACAGATTTTGTCGTTTGGCGTTTTCACATCGTACAATAAAATCATAGATTAATTCACATGGAAATAAAAAAAAAAAGTACAGCCACCCTGCGTAAACTATATTTTAAAGTGTTCGTGTGAAAAACATATATTGTATAACAAGGGTCTGATGTCTTGCGATATTATATGAATGCTTTTGAGACAATCTAAATCCAGTTTTTTACAGTTTATGATACTGTTAGAACTCATTTAAACCACTAGAACAACCAACTTTGGTTGTTCTAGTGGTTTAAAAGGAGGCTATGACGAGAGGTCTGGGCATAGGTTTTTTGCATTTTCTGCACCTTGACATTCTTTTAATTAGTTCTTAAGCATAGTCTTTCCTCACTGGATGTTATACGTTTCCACCCGTGCTTGGCATGTAGGTCTCCTCTTAGCAGGGACAGTGGTGTATCCTTGTTCTTATCGTGATGACAAGTCATTATGTAAAAATGAGTGCACCCTTCCCTCTGAGCTGAGCTGCAAATCTCCTCTATGTCCTCTAACTCTTTTGGAGGTGGAAGCGCATCTCGTGTCATCCGGACCGGCATGATGAAAATCTGTCCTGCAGTTTCTTAGTCCTTTGAGAGCCTCGAATGCCAGTAGAACTCAGTCTTGTGTCTCCCTTATGGTGAGCTATAGTTCATGAAGGTATGTAATTACAAGGCTACCTCGTTATGTCGTGGTGTCTGAGTCCATCATGTCCTTGTGTCCTGGTGTCTGAGTCCATTGGTGTCACAGTACGTCACCATGACACGTCACTTAGTCTGACTCTCTCTGATGACTCTTCAGAAGGCTGGATGCAGTTAGCATAAGTAGGCCTACATTTTAACTTGTGAAATGTATTCTCCTCATGTTACATGATTTTCCTTTGCGTGTGCACATTCTTCATTGTTTAGCTAGTGAAAACAGTACTGTGTATTAGAGATAGAAAGGCAGAGCAGAGGACTTTGGCAGGGACTGGATGATTGGTGTGCCTCCTGTTCTTTGTGCATCTAGGAAGAAGGAGCTCATGGTCGATTTGATCGTTAGTGTTCCGTGGGATGGGAGAACCTCTCCATGTTGAGAGTGCGTTCCGTGAGAAGGAGAAATAATTGGGTATCGGATTACATGTTCAGAAGATATGGATGGTCCTGGAACTTTCCACATTAATTCAGTGTTCACACTGTTAGAGAGATTGCAGAACCCTTTCAGGACTCCAAGAGGTGCACATTCTTAGACCCCCTTGTGCTTACAGTGTACGGCTTCATGCTAACACTGGATTCTTTATTTTTGGAAGCCGTCTACTGAAGTCTATCAATGTTTACACCTACTTTACTGTGTCCAGAAACTCTTAAATCTGATCCTGTTATTTTAGTGCCTAAACTAGATGTCTCCATTTCTATGTTTCCTGAGAAGAAGATATACAAATCCTTCTATAGAATGGCAACTCTTATGTCTTAGTTTTTGCATTGCTGTGACTTTAACTTTTATATGTCTTCTAATGAGAAAACTACATTTATTGCAGCGTTTCAGCTTGCCAATTCTGATTTCGCATCTTTTTAATTTGACTTTGAGATGCTCACATATTGGAGTGATTAGTAATGTGTAATACATCTAATAAACATCGATATCTTTTCCTGGTCTTTTTTGTATAGCCAAATGGGCTTCACAGAATTGAAAGTGTGTATTTGATGCTAAGTCTTTTGTAACTCAACACTCTGAAAAAGATTCATAAAAAGACTGACTTCGCTTCCATGCGCACTCTTATCTGTTCAGTTGCTGGAACAGGAAGTTAGAACGTCCAACTTCTAGTTTGCCCAAACCCAGTCCAAACCCCAAAAGCCCATGGTTCAAGTCAGAGAATTGATAGAGTTCTAGCCATTCGGGAGAGAATTGTAACAGCGGAGGAGTGAGTATTAGTAGGGTCGTGTATCTTCGTTGCTTGTGTCTAGCTTGCGGTGTTGCAGAGGATTGTGTGATATGATGCAGTAATGTTTAAGCTGTTGTCAGAGTGTGGCGCTTGAAGTAGAGAAATGAACGTTTTTATCAGGTCCAACATGTACTAAGATCCCAGGATAGTATTCAATAGTGTGGAAGACCCTATATTGTATTTATCTGCTACATTTGGTGGTGCTTCTCATAAGACGTCGTCGATGGCGCAAATAAGATAGGGACATTTATCTTTGTGTGAAAGAAAGGTGCTATTTGTATGGCGGATTCTTTGTCTACAGAGAAACACCGCACCAATCTGGGTGATTCCCCACAGGTGGAGATTTCATTCCAGTGCGAGTCAGAGTGCGTCGAGAAGTGTCGTTCCAAAATGTTTCTTGTGTGATTGATTACTTTAATTTCTTTAGTAGAGCAGACAAAGTTGTTTATTGAATTTGCTTTCCAATTTGTTGTGTGTGTTTAACATTGAAAAGAGTGTGTTTGTGAAAATTGCAAAGGAGGGTGAGCCGCTGCGAGGAGTGAGGTTGACGTCACAGTGTGCTGCACTGGCATTGGTCAGTTGGTGTTGAGCCACCCTGGTATTGGTCAGCAGCATCAGAGAGTGCTGCGCTGCTATTAGGTGTTACTGTCGAATGGTAACTGTGGGATAAGTTATATATTTATTTCAGATTTGATTTCAGATTGTAAATTGTTGAAAATTATTGTTGAAAAATGAATTTTTTTAAAGTTTTACGAGACTTGTTGAGAGGAAATGTGCAGATACCTGTTCGGGAAGGGGAAGAGGCACCACCTGAAGATATGCCAGATCATTATATTGCTATAAATTGTGGTCTTCACAAATGTATTTGACTGAGTCAGTGGCAGAAGATCACAGAGAAAGAAGGTGCATTGAAGTTTCTACGCTATGGCACATTGAATTTCAGAATTATTGAGAATTTGAGAAGAATACTGTATGAGGCAAAAGCAAGTCTTAGTCCCACACAGTATGAAGCACTTAATGCTTGGGAACGTGTAGCACAAGCTAAACAGAGAGAACGTTTTCAAGGAAAGATTAAAAAAGCAGAGCATACTTATGCAGATGCTAAATGAAATGTAGAACAAAAGAGATGGAGAACTGACATGATAGAAGTGGCTAGATTATACCCAGCATCAACAAGCAGAGATGGGTAAGGAGAAAGGAAGGTCAAGAGCATAGAAAGGGGGAAAGGTAATGGATACAGAAAACATAGACAAAGATAGTAGCAGTGACTCTAGCAATGATATTTTGGATGTGTTAATGTCAGCACGTCCACCGCCATACAATGACACACAATTTGGAGGATTGAGTGGTGCAGTCCTAAACAAAGGTTTAACGGTGCTTTCCGTACCAGCAAATTCAGGAGTAAATGTGAGTCCAACACCCATTGGGAGGGAATTTAGGAGTTAATACCCCTACCAACCCCATATTTCAGAATACCCCAGATGCTTTTACTGTTCCTGTCACTAATAATCCTGCAGTCCCATCTTATAAACCTGAGTCATTGGGGACTGCGACACATGCTTTGACAGTTCCTACAGGAGGAATTCTCTTAATTCGGACACAGATAAATACACCCCATGTTTCCCCTTTGAGGTCAATTGTGAATCAGACAGGATTTGTTCCAATAGGACGATCTACTCCATCATCCCCAAAGTTTTATTTGTCTAAGTGGAGTTCACTTCAAGGTGCTACTAGTAATAGTCCTGGGGAAAGAGGTGTACCAAGTACCTCTATGGCACAGGATGGAAGTAATGCCCAAGCTCTGGATGATTTGATTAGATTCTTCAATGGGCCCCCGTGAGAAGGTGGAAGTTCAGGATCAAGTCGAGAAACAACTCAGATCCCTGAGCGACAACATGCAGTGGATGTGGTCAGATTAAAGTCGGAATTAGATGAGATGAATTATGATAATTTCCATTTGGACGCTTACCAAGAGAACAAACTTATGTTTATGTGTAAGGATATTGCTAAACGTGCAAGACAAGCTCATGATAAATTGTCTGAATTAGCCCAAATCAATGGAATAGCTCTGAGTTGAACCAAGTCATTGCAGAAAAGCTACTGTGTATGTTTTGATGAGAGTGACAGTACAAGAACAGCAGGAGTGAAAATGTAAATTAGAGGGTCAATTAACAGCATTCGAAAATGGAGCGAATTGGACAAATGGGAATGTAGGTGGAGGAAAAAGAAAGAGCACAAAAAGCCAAAGGGAGAGCTGCCACCATCCTTACCGGACGAAGAAGGCACTTCCCATTGAGAGAAGTGCCTGGTGGAGGTTATGTCTATGTGCCTTGGAGCAGAAGTGATCTTGTGTCATTCACTAATGATTTCCCCAAATTGAGAGAGAAGCCCTTTGAATGGGACAAAGAGGTTGAGAGGTTTGTGAAGATTTCGCAGGTTTTGTGGGTGTATTTGAAAACTTTCTTTGACATTGTAGTATTGAGTGATTTGTGGGCAGAATGTAAGGTGGCTATAGAGTGGCCAGAAAAAGAGCCTCTGAGAAATCTGATATAGAATGCCCATTCTTCCTTGGTGATGAAAAAGTATCAACAAGTGATGACATTGTTGAAAGAATAAAACCACCCAAAGACATGGTTTGCCTTAACATTAAAAGGACAACTCAAGAGCCCAAAGAATCAGTGCATGCATTTTATGAGAGATTGTTGCAGGTGTTTAAACAGCATAGTGGAGTGGACACTCTGGAACCTAAAGATATGGGAAATTTTGTGTCCAGGTTTGAGATTGAATTGAGACCTGAGGTCAGCATGATGTTTCAGCAGCATTTGATTTGTTGGCAGAATACGTCAGTCAATGAGATCTTGAGGTATGCAAAATATTGCAGAATTGAGATGGAAATGAAACAAAAACTATTGAAAGAAAAGCTGATGACAGCCCAAATGAAAGCAGCACAGAGAGGAATTTAGAGTCAGCCATTTGTGGGTAATGTTGGTTCTATGCAAGGAGGGCATCACCGATGATGGAAGGTAGAGGACGTGGTGTCCCAAATGATCGGAGTACTGGAATTGATGTGGCAACTTTGAAGACAACGAATTGTTGTCGTTATTGTAACAGGTTGGAGAATTCAAGGTTTAAAGGACCTCAAATCAATAATTTTGTACAGTCACAGGGTATGCAGAGACCAAGAATGCAGAATTCCAATATGCCTCAAGCTCCAATGATGCAGGCTCCTCAACCCCCAAAGCCATGGCAGAATCCACGTGGTCCCAGAATTAATTTGAGTCAGGTCCCGAATTTGAACCAAGAATTTTCCCAAAATCAGGGTGTCTTTCAGCAGTTTCCGATGTTCGAAGCTTTTGAGGGCAATGGTCCTCGGACGGCCTTATAACAGTGCCTGAGGGGGACGAAGATTGCATGCTTGGCTCAGTCTAAGAGGTAGGCCAGAGTGGTCCATCCGTGGCTGGTGAGATGAAAGGCCACCCTGTATCATTCCTAGACGATACTGGTGCCACTCGCTCTTTTGTTAGAACAGTAGAGGTCACAAAAATACCCCTCTTGGGAAAAGAATCCAAGTAGTAGGAGTTGCGAACAAACAAATGACAAACCCAGTAACAGAATTAATCTGTTAAGATTGGGCCCTTTGAAGAGAATTGTCATTTTGTGCTATGTGATTCTAGTCCAGTGTATGTCCTGGGAATAGACCTTCTGTGCAAGCTCAGTTGTGCCATCTGTTGTACCCCAAGAGGTATTGAGCTGCAGACTCATGATGAGAACGTTGCTTTTAAAATGGAAAGAAATGGTCTTTCTGTTGTACTGTTTACCATGATGACAATTGGTGAATTACCACCAGATCTCCGAGATACGGTGAAGCCTGAAGTCTGGGACTTTTCAGGAAAGGACACAGGTCTCATTAAAGGTGTTGAGCCTGTCTGCATTAAAGTGAAGCCTAATGTTAAGTACCCAAGCACCCCACAGTACAATCTGACCCCTGAGACATTTGCACGAATTACCCCTATGATTGACTCCATGATACAGCAAGGTATCCTGAAGGAGATAATGGGAAGGCCTTGTAACTCACACATTATGGGCTTCCAGAAGCCTAGCAGCAAGTATTGCATTGTTCAAGCTGTGAGAAAGGTAAACGGCATCATTGTTCCATGTTGTCCAGTGGTACCGAATCCAGATGTGATATTATTTCAGATTCCATGTGAGATTGAGTGGTTCACTGTAATTAATTTGTGTCAAGCCTTCTTTTCCATAGAGTTGCATGGGGACAGTCAGTTCCTCTTTGCATTGTGGTTCGGCAGTCGTGTTTTGGCATGGTGCCAAGTCCCAGAAGGCTATCCCAAAAGTCCCTCAATTTTTAATCACATTTTCAAAAATAATCTTGAGTCTCTAGTCATGCCCAGTAACTCAGTCCTGGTGCAACATATTGACAACCAACTGGTGGCGTTGAATAACCAGGAAGCTTGTAAACAAGACACCACTGCTCTGTTGAACCACATAGCTGAGAATGGAGATAAGGGCCTGATTTAGATCTTGGGGAGAGGAATACTCTCACAAATGTGACGGATATCCCGCCCGCTGTATTACGATCCCATTATATCCTATGGAGAACATAATACAGCAGACGGGATACCCGTCATGTTTGTGACAGAGTATTCCATCCGCCGAGATTTAAATCAGGCCCAAAGTGTCCCTGAGCAAGTTGCAGTACTGCCAGAAAGAGGTCTAGTACCTTAGACGTCACAGCAAGAAAGGAGCAAGGAAGGTGTCACAAGAGAGTATTTCAGCAATCCTACAGATGAAACTGCCAACTATCCAGAGAGAAGTCAGGATGTTCTTGGGGATGGTGGTCCACCATGGTCAGTGGATACCCAACTTTACCCAAGTGACCAAGCCCCATATTTTAACTTTTTTTGCGCCGCATTTGGGTTATTTTGTGACGCAAAAGAGGAGCAAACTTTCAAAAAACAATTGTATTTTGTAAGTTTGCACCGCTTTTGCGTAAAAAAATTACACAAATGCGGCGCAACAAAAGTATAAATAAAAAAGTATAAATATGGCCCCAAGTCTTTACAGAGGCTGACACACAAAGATGTGTCTGATCCAGTACCCTGGGATAACAATTGCTTGATTGCCTTCCTAGAGCTAAGAGAACGTCTCTGTCGTTCACCAGCACTGGGAATGCCTGATTACAATATGTCTTTTGCTCTCTTTTGCAGTGAGAGGGAGGGCTGCACTCTCTCAGTCCTTACACTACTACACAGTAACATCAGGAGGTCTGTGGTCTACTTTTCTGTTACACTTGACCGATTAGCAGCAGCATTGCCTGGATGTCTTAAATCCATTGAGGCGACAGGTGTCAATATTAAGAAGTGTGAGAACATTGTGATGGGTCATCCTCTCACAGTTTTTGTGCCCCTTTCAGTTGAGTTGTTTGTTGACCCATATTCATACACAATACTTGACCAAAAGTAGGTTAACAAGTTACAAGCAGTTCATTATGGCCACAGAATATGTAACAGTCAAACCTAGTACCACTTTGAATCCTGCTACTTTATTACCCCGTCCTGAAGCAGAGGAAGAAGAGAGTGTTGTTGAACATAACTGTCTGGATGTCACTGAGCTATGCACCAAGCCAAGACCAGATGTTCGAGATGAGCTACTACCTGAGTCTGATTTTGTTTCATTTGTAGATAGATCTTGTTTGAAAGATCATGGGGGAAAATTGAGACCCGCCTATGCAGTCTGTATGGGTTCAGGTGTAGCTGGAAGCTTCCTGGCTTCATGGAGTTCTCTCCGCACAAGTGGCTGAACTAGTTGTTCTTACTAGAGCATGCTGCGCTTCTGAGCAGCAGAGAGAGATGATTTTCTCTGATAATCAGTATGGCTTTGGTGTGGCCCATGATCTTGGAGAGTTATGGTCAGAACAAGGTTTCATGACCTTCTCTGGATCTCCCATCAGGAATGGAGAGTATGTTCACAGATTGAATGAAGGTTTAGAATTGCCCACACAAATTGCTGTTGTTACATGCCCTGCGCATTGCAGTGGAGATGACCATGTAACAGTGGGCAATAATTATGCAGACAAGATTGCCAAGTATTGTGCTCAGGGATGTTGTACTTTCAATGGAGAGTATTCCAATGAGTCAACAAATGAGACCAATAACAACCTTTTGTTTACCACAGTTGATACTTGGGAGGAAGTTAAGAGAATTCAGGAGGAAGTGCCAGAGGCAGCACAACAAGGTTGGATCAGAGCATGTTCTGTCAAAAGGGATCATGACATGTGGGTTTCAGCTGATGGAAGACCTGTGTAGTCTGTTGTCCCCAGTGGCTTGGCACTTACACTTTCCTGCTGATGTAGGGTGAGATGCTGTAATTCGATTGTTTCAGCAGACTTGGTTTATTCCCAGATTTAGACTGATGGCTGGAGGATTGTTTCACAGATGTGTTGTGTGCCAACAGATGAATGTAGGGAAAAGAACAGCAGTGCCATTAAGCCACATAGGAAGATCAGGTGGTCCCTTCAAAAGGATACAGTTAGACTTCATTGAGATGTCTGTGTGTAATTGGCTGAGATATGTCCTGGTGATTGTGTGCATCTTCGTATGCTGGGTTGAGACACACTCGAATAGAAGGATTGACGCCCTTACTCTTGTTAAGAGAGCTTTTTCCCAGATATGGGTTCCTGTCTTCTCTAGAATCAGATAGAGGAACCACTTCAATAATGAAGTTTTGAAGTTGTTGTGTGAAGCATTACAAGTGGAGCAGAGACTACATTGCAGTTATCGCCCTGGAGCATCAAGCCTTGTGGAGCAAGTGAATGGGACACTGAAATCCAGATTGGCTAAAATGTGTGCTTTGACATCTTTGAAATGGCCACATGCTTTGCCCCTTGTGTTGATGAGTCTTTGCGCCATTCCTGATCAGAGGACAGGATTGTCACCCCATTAAATCATCATGGGCGAAGCAATGAGATTGCCAGATGTGCCTGTGAATGTATCAGGTCAGAGCAGCCACAGACTCACCGCATCAAGAGCAGTGCCACAACCTCAGTCCTGTGTAGGAGGCTGGCCCTCTATGTAATGTGCAAAGCTAGGCACACTATGCAGGGGGTCCAGCAGGAGGTAGGTCAATTTGAGGATTGCTTGCAACCCAGCAGAGGCACTCTGGTGGGAGGTCCAGGTGATTCCTAAAGTCCCTCAGCTGGGGCTTCTTCCTGGTCCTTTTTCAGTCCGGAGTGGACTGTCCTTCTGGGTGTCCAATGTGAGGAGATAAGTACCAAGGGCTATTGCACAGTCTGGCCACTGGAGGTTGCAGTGCCACCAAACTTGGCACACTAGTAGGTTTTATTCTCATGGTCTGACAGGTGAAGTTTGGTCTGGCTCCGTTATCCGGTTCCTTGGTCAGCAGCTGATCAGTGAAGTGGCCTTCACTGGGTTGGTGGTTCCTTGGTGTTGCAGAGTGATGCCTTCACTCTGAAGGGAGATCTTTGGTGAGTTTTGAAGAGTGGAGGTCCTCTGGGGGTTTGTAGAGTCCAACTAATGTCCAAGCAACCCCTTAGGCGATTATCGAGTCCTGGGTGCAACAGGCAGGGTTTGGTGCCTTTTCTTGGTGCAGCAGGACTTCGGTTCTTGAACCCTCGGTCTTCTTTATTGCTGGTCTTCTTTTGTCCTTAGAATCTGATTTCTTGGGATGCCCACTAAATAGTGTATATTGTGGGTGTTTTGGGGGAAGTACTTGGTAGCGAGCAATGGGTCGCCTCTAAGTGACCAATTCCTGTGTGCAGAGGTCACTTCCCTACACCTGATTGGCTATTTTCCTTCCATGCAAGATGGATTGAAATTAAATGGAGAGGTCACATCGCATGCAAAACCTTAGGGGTGGTGCAAGGCAGGACTGACCACTCCTCCTGTCCTTCGTCTGGTTTCCTTCCGTTGATCCCACCAAAAGTGGGGTTTTGCAACATCTGGTGCTCGCAGCAGGCCTGGGGGTCGAGTTTCAAGGGTGATAAACCCTTGGAAGCTCGCCAGCAGGGCAGTGCACATTCCTGAGGGAGGGGTGTTAGCACCTCCACCCAGGAAGGGTTTTGTTCTGAATCCCAGAGAGCAGGTTCTCTTACCCCAGGGATTCATACTCTTGTCTGGAGGTGGCAGGCTGGTTGTGACCGGCCAGCAACCATTCCAGGGTAGTTAGCTTTTGCAGGGGGAACCGCTAAGGTGACCCCGGGTACATTCTGCAATAAATCCAACACTTGTGCCAGGTTGGATTTCTCATTCTGAGTTGTTTGATACCAATCAACCAAGGGTTCAGAGTGGCCATCATTGTAACTCGTATTGACCAGTGCCCAGCACATGCACTTAAAATGGCTGCTCTGTTCACTCACTATGTCCCAGGTTTGGCAAGGACACAGTGGGGGCATATAGCTCATGCAGCTATGCCCTCTCATAAAGTGTAGTGCACCTTGCCTTAGGGCTGGCAGGCCTGGCAGAGGAGTGTCTTACCTATACTGCATACAGTGGGTAGTGGACAGGGCACACAGGGAGTGTGCCATGTTGAGTTTGTCTTTTGGGATTGCATCAGGACACTCAGCCTGCAATGGCAGTGCTGGGTACATCTGAGTGCATGGCCCTAGAGCGTGGCACAATCAAAGCTGCTGCCCTCAGGGGCCTACCCTTAGTACCCCATGCCCTGGGTATCTATGTACCATTTACTAGGGACATATAGTGGCAGCTAAAGGTGTCTCCAATTGTGCCAATGCATCACAAAAGTTTGGGGGAAAGAGATCTGGTTTAGGGAACTTGGTTAGCAGGCCCTGGGCAGTAATAACTTTGAGGCTACATCATATACCAGGCAAAAAGTGGGGGCTAACCATGTCAAAAGAGGCCTTTTCTCGCATCCTGGAGACTGGGCCCTGGTGAAAAAACATCTGAGAAAGTGAAACAACCAGTGAGAATGTCTTGTTTGGAAACTCAATGTGGGCCTTTTGGAGTTATGCTGGTGACTACCACAGCCATTAAATATAGAGGTCTCCCCAACCAGATACACGCTTCCCAAACTCACAGAGTTGAGTGTCCCCTTGATGATGTGACAGCACCAGTTACAGAAGCACTGGTGGTGACAGAGACACAGAGGGAGCAGGTCAGGCAAGCTGTCAGGGACCAAGCGGAGCAAACAGCACATGTTCGATCTGAGTGGGGTCTGAATGAGTCAACAGCTGAACCTGAATCAGGAGAGCCTTGACCTGTGTTGGTGGATGAGCCAGATTCAGACCCTGACGAAGGACCTAATGCTATGAGAACATGAGTGGGAGCTGGCGACCGTTGGCCAACAAGGCAGGAGAGAGAGAGGCTGAATCTGCCTGAAGGACGTGAACCCCAAACTATTCCAGAGGATACTGAAGATTCTGGCCTGAGTGACAGTGAGGAAGAAGGATCTACAGTGAGGAAATCAAAGAGAGTAAGACTAGCTTGTCACAGACACTCCTCATCTGAATAGACATACTTTGCTACTGATGCCAGAGAGAGTTTTTGGACAGTGAGGATAATGGTACAAATGCAATTGAGCCTTATTGAGATAAATTTGGTGGCCGGGCTGTGTATTGAAATTACTTTGCCACTGAATGGATTGGCTCGATTAATTGATCTTGTGACTTCTGAACTCTGTACATACTAAAAACTTTAGATTAACTTTGATATGGAATGAAAAAGAGTACTGAGGCCCGAGGCATAGGTGAAGTAATGTAGGGTTGCCATTTAGAAGAAAACTGAGAAAGGCTAAGGAAGTCTCACGAAGATTTGTAAATAAAAACATTGCATATATTGGCCTTGGCTGATTTGCACAGGTGGAACCCGACAGAGAAGACTCTGCTGCTGCTATATTTCACCCTGTCTGGTAGTGGCAAAGTCATAGAAGCTAATAACACAAGTAGACGTAGAAATGTATTGATAAGTACACAAACTGTTGTAGTTATAGCACTAGTCATTTTATTAGTGGGGCTATATTCACCTTCACCTGGTACAGTAGAAGACAAATCTGAAGCTGACCTCTCATCTTCATCTCCCATAGACGTTAGGTATTATTCCCTTAGTGAAAAGGAGTTTCACATAGACGCATCTAGAGGAGATTTTTCTACAAACACTACGATGCAAGAGACTGCTATGTATACACACAGTTACCTGCATCAGCTGTATAAGGCATTACCTATCACCATATTACTTTGACATATGGAGTTTCATGTATCCTCTTGCTAAGCTTGTTTTATGGAAAAAGACACTTTTAATATTACTTTTTGAATTATGATTTAGCTCTTTCAAAGATTCCTACCTTACAGCATTTGAACTGTCAACCAGCTCCCATGATATTGGATGCAGTCTATGCACATAGAAACAACTTGACTTGCATTTTAACAGATGTTGAAAACAAATTTATGAACTTCGTTGAAGGCAGAAGAAGAGACTTGGAAGCTACGTCAATAGCAGATAAAGATCTTAACAACATAGATTGGCTGAGGAGGAAACTGAACATCAAGTTGCAGGAAACCTAGCTGCTTTGGTGTTGGATTGGAAACATAAAGGGAAACTGTGCATACTTACAGAGAAATCTACTGTTGACACTGTGGGAAGGAGTGAATGTGATCATACTTTCGAAGTTAGAGGAAACTGGAGATTGTTCTTGGGTGGAGAGGACCCTGTTATACCTGGCGATTATTTTATTTGTGGAGAACATGCCATTTTAAATTGCCCAAAGAATGGTATGGCGTATGTTATCCAGCTGTAGTTTTCCCAAAGATATATCAAGTGGAGCATTTTAATGATCCTGTATGGGAAATGAGTTCTAGGCCTAAATGAGGTGTTAGTGCTGGAGAGGTAGTAGGAGAGATCTTTAGTGCAATGATTCCATCTGTAGGTGTGATTTTGAATGATATGAAGATTATGAAACTATGTGCCATAGTTGATAAACTCCTTCACCAGTACAGCAGGAGCTTTGTTTGTTATAGATACTGAAATGGTTGCAATCAGATCAATGGTTTTGCAGAATCGTCTTCTATTATTCATTCTGCTTGCCAAAGAGGGCAGAGTCTGCAGGATGATAAAGGTTCAAGAATGTTGTTATTCCTGAGAAGAGTAAGGATCTGAAGGCTTATATCAAGATAATTTCAGGAATGAATGATGATTTGTAGGAATTGGAAGGGACAGGTGCCTGGGAAGCAATTGGATGTGGATTTGCTGCAGTTGACAAATGGTTTGGAAATTTGGGAAGAAGAATAATAGATCCTGTCTTGAGACCACTTGAGATTATTGTGTGCAATAGTTTTGGTTGTGGCCTTTAAGGCGTACTGCAGATTAAAGGCAAGAAAAGGATTTGACTTTGCAGGTGCACATTCTTCATTGTTTAGCTAGTGAAAGGAGTATTGTGTATTATTGTTGGCCTGAAGGCATTCATCGTTCAGGGACTGCAAGACATTCCATCAAGTCAAGACCTTATTAGGAAAGTAAGTTGGGCCAGATGGTGACAAAAGCATATAAAGAGAGAACATTTGCTCTCCCATACAAGGGAATGTCTGGTTTACAGTATTATAGTGACAACAACAATTATTCTTACAATGGATCTTTGCATAGGAGGTCTTTTCAACCTAAAAAATCAGAGGTCTTACTATCAGTAGGAAGAAGGAAGACTTTTTCCAGTGGGAGGTTGGAGTGAGCTTTTACAAGAGGACCAATGAAAAGATGTGAACGTTCAGTGGGCGTTGAATATGATTCAGAAAAGTTGTTAAATTGAATTTGACTCCATGCCTCCAAACTCAGGATCACCATTTCTACTATTTGAAAGGACAAAAAAATCAAGAACTTGAATAGATGTAATTTCTTCAGTTTTGGAGAAGAAGGACATTGTGCCAGTTCCCAGGAAAAAAAAAGAGGAAAGGCTTTCTATTTGGGTCCCCTTCCACTCAAAAAGGGATCAGGAGGATTCAGGGCAGTATTGGATATATTAACTTTCAATCATTGGATAAAAAGCATCTACTTCAAAATCAACAGTTTACAAAAAGTCATAAAAATGATCATGCAAGGTGTCTTCCTAATAGACTTCAAGGGGCTTATCTCTACATGGCGATACTTTCAGTCATCAATGTTATCTAATATTTGCTGTTCAGGACCTGCATTATGTAGGAGCCTGGCCCTCAATGTAGTGTGACAAACTAGTCACACTATGCAGGGGGTCCAGGCAAGCAAACATTGGTTTCTAGAGGTAAAAATTAGACCACCCAAATGCTCCAAATATTAAGGTAGATGGTCAAGCAGTTGGGCTAATCCAGGAGATGTGCTAAGTATTTGTTGTACTCACAAATCCAATCATGCACCACACACACTCAATGAATAACTCGAGATCAAAATTTGTAAAGCAAATACTACAGAATTTTATATACATTTTAATACCAAGATCTTTACGATACATTAAGTACTTTTTGAGATATGACTTTTCAAAGTTTTAATAAAGTTGGTCTTTCTGTGTGTAATTACGCATCATAGGAATCAATAGGCAGTCACTTTTAAAAATGCATTAAAAATCATACAGTTGAGTTACCAGTCTCTTCTTTTGCAGGTTGGTCAAAGTAGTTGGAGGGCACCCTGTGCCAGCTAGAGAGCCTCGGGTGGCTCCCGGTTCCGGCGGGAGCAGCATTGGAAAGTTTCTTGGCACAGGCAAAGGGCAACCTGGAGGGGCCACTTGGAAAAGGAGCTGGTTTGCAGATTTTAAGTTGGTGCCTGGAGGTCCCCTTTGGCTGTTGAGGTCGCAAGGGGCTAGGTACCTGGATCCCACAACAGATCCCGCGATGCAAGGCTCAGGGTGGCCATGTGCAGGGCGTTTTGGAGGTCTTGGATGCTGTGCTCAAAGGGACCCTTTGCAGCTAGAGATAAGTCTTCTTCTTGGGGTCTTGCAGGACACCATGTGTGCTCTAGCAGGAGGTCTGGGTGTCACTGAAGTTCCTTGACTGGGGTTTCCTCCTGGTCCAGTTGCAGCTCTGGGAGAGCTGTTTTTGGTGATGTCCGACATGCACTGGTCAGTACCTGGGGTATTGCCACAACTCGGCCACGGGAAGGGACTGTGCCACCAAACGTAGCACTCTTGCAGGTCTCATCCAGCCTGTTGTTGGTGTGTCGGCGGGTCTGGCTGCAATTTCTGGTTGCGGAGGTATTGTCCAGTCGGTGAAGTGTCCCTCGCCGGTTTGCAGGTTCCTTTGGTTTCTTGAGTGCTACCTCCACTAAGGAGGGAGATCCTGGGATATTTGATAAGCCTGGAGGTTCTTGGGGTCTTTTGAGGTTGGTCCAGTGGTCAGCTCCTCTGCAGCGACAATTTTCTGGACTCTGGTGCAGCAAGCAGGGGTCTTGGAGGCTCTTCTGGTGCAGCATGTCCTCAGTTCTCGTCTTAGCGGGTTCTTTGGTGTTGTCTTCTCTTCTTCCAGATGAATCTCATCTCCTAATCTATGGGGGCCCACTAAATACTAAACTTAGTGGGTGTTTTAGGGAGAATCTCATAGTGTCCAATGGGGCACTCACCCTTGGGTGACTACACCCACTACATTGACCACTTCCTGTGGGAAGGGTCACTTCCCTAAACCTCATTGGGTATTTTCCTTCCATACAATATGGAGGAAAATGAAATGGATGGTCCACTTTGCCTACAAGCCTCTAGTGGTGGTGCATGCTCAGTGAGGCCACTCCTCCTACCCTTTGTCTGGTTTCCCCCCTTTGATACCACCAAAAGTGGGGGTCTGTAAAGGGGGAAGCCATCTGCTGATAGCAGCAGCCCTGGGGGCTCGAGTTACAGGGGCAGTAGCCCTTTAAAGCTCACCGCCAGGGTGTTGCACATTTCTGAGGGAGGGAGTGTTAGCTCTTCAACCCAGGAAGGGCATTGTTTTACAAACCAGAGAGCCAGGGCTCTCCCCCAGGTTTGTATATTGGCTGTCTGGAAGTGCCAGGCTGGATGGAACCAGTCAGCAACTATACCAGTTAGGTTTGCTTTTGCAGGGACCACATCCAAGGGGGGCCCTGGGTACATTTGGGGTTAAATCCAATACTGGTACCAGTTTGGATTTAACATTCTGAGTTGTTTGATACCAAACAACCCAGGGTGCAGAGTGGCCATCATGTAGCTGGGTAACTCGTGTTTGACCAGTGTCCAGTATATGTACTTTAAATGGCTGTTCTGTTCACTCACTGAGTCCCAGGGTAGGCAAGGACACAGTGGAGGCATACTGTTCATGCAATTATGCCCTCACATATAGTATGGTGCACCCTGCTTTAGGGCTGCAAGGCCTGCCAGAGGGGTGACGTACCCATTTCATGCAGTGTAGGTTGGACAGAGCACACAAGGATTCTGTCATGTTGAGTTTGTCTTTTTAGGGTTGCCCCAGTAGACTCAGCCTGCACTGGCAGTGCTGGGTGTGTCTGGGTGCAGGGCCTTAGAGGGTGGCACAATCAGTGCTGCTACCCTCAGGGGCCTACTCCTACTATCCCATGCCCTGGGTACTGGGGTACCCATTTACTAGGGTCTCACAGTGATATGTAAGAGTGTATCCAATTGTGCCAAGCATCACAACAGATTTAGGGAAAGAGCTCTGGCCCAGAGAACCTGGTTAGCAGGGGACCTGGGCACTACCAACTTCTAGAAAACATCAACATCAGGCAAAAAGTGGGGGCTAACCATGCAAAAATAGGCCTCCTCTCACACATTAAAATGTGCAGATGTTTCTTTCAGGCTTAAATCTTCCCCGGGGATGTCTATAAAGGTCCTGCTTCCTCTAAGAGGAATTCTTCAAAAAGAAGGAATTCCTACTTGGATTACTGGTTAGTACATACCAAACAGAGGAGCAGGTTAGAGAGCAGTGAGAGGACGTTAGAGAGCAGTGAGAAGGCGATAATTGTAAAAGTTGTGGAAGATCATGCCTGCCTAACAAATTAGCAAAAAATCGCAGTTGCTTCCATTAAAACTGGTAATCATAGGAGTAAGATTACAGAGAGAAAATGCAAAATCATTTACAGAATTTTCTAATTCACAGATCTCCGTGAGCAACAGAATGGGTAAAAACTCAATAAGATATGGCAGAACCCATGTATCTAATCCAAAAGGCCAGGTTTCACTTTATTTGTGAATCAATTTCTGAAAATGTGGTCTCCAGAACAAAAAAATTACAAAACCAAACGGAAGTTGTGCGGCCAAACCAGAAAGAACATAAAATGGTGGCTGAATTCAAAGAAAATGTTTTACTTTCTGACATCCGGATGGATTATGGTAACTACAGATGTCAGCAGTGCTGGGTGGGGAGCATGGATAGAACAGGAGGGGCTGCAGACCAAGTGGTCTCCCCAAGAAAAGGGACATTCTTCCAGACGGAGGGAATTAGACACAATTCACATAATATTTTTGGGGTCTCACTTTCTGGAGGGAGAGCAGTGCCAATAAGAACAAGCAATCTGACTGTGAACCGGTGGGTGGGGGGGACCAGTTTGAAGCTTCTACAGTATTCCTTTTTGCAGTAGAAATGCACCATGCTGTAGTGGGTGGAAGGGCAGTGTGAATGGCACTACAACAGGCCAATGGACGAAGAGGGCTAGCTTAGGGCCCCTATATATAAGTATATATAATTTTAGTGAAATGGTGAATTTAAAAAGTCTTGGCTACTACTAATTCTTAAAGCCCTGTTGGCTCGGTCAGTGTTCTTAACCAATGCAAATCTGTTTTTGTACAAAGAGATCTACATTAGATCTATGGACATATTTTTTAAATGATTACAATTAGTTCCACAACTGCAAAGTACTGTCCAGACATCTACACTTGTCGATCAAACCCTAACTTTTTTTAATCAGGAATAGGGCTGATTAGCTGAATTTAAAATGGATATTGTGTGTGCCTCACCATACATTTATGTCTGCAAAGACATTCTGCTTCAGTCTTTTAATGACCCAGTTGGTATGTTTCTAATGAGTCTAATTAAGAGCTGCACATCTGTGATGATTAGGAGGTTGTAACTGTAAGGGCAGCATATAATGTTACTCTGGGACTGACCGAGACCAGAGAAGGCAAAACAAAAATCTCCGGATATACTAGAAACGTGGAGCAGACCCTGGGGTCATTAAGTAGATAAAACATGCAGACGCGCAGTCCACAGATTATCAGGAAAATCAAATAAACTGAGTGGGTTTTAGGAATGAACAATGGATGACAGTGAAGGGGACACGGACATTTTTCAGTCGTCAAGGAAGCAGAATCTCAGGCAGTCTGTTAAACTAACAATCAAAGCCAGTAAAAAGCTATTTATAAAATTGAATCTATTTTTCAGCTGTTTGATTTGCGCAGTTTAGTTGCTGCTGTATTATACTCAAGCTATTTTTGATGGACATGTTTCTTTGGTAACAGAAAATGCACACAAGTTATTTTCTCTTAAAAAAGGCACCAACAAAATGGGGTGTAGGCAGTGGCGGCAGCTGCCAGGAATGGCCAGAAGGTCAGGCCGCGGTGCAGGGGCAGGGTGGTGGTGGGGGGGGGATAATAAAGGGAAAAAAACACTTTCCTGTACTTCTGAACGCTGCCTTGGTGCTCCCGCCACCACGGTGGTTCTCTGCTCCTCTTCCCAACCAATCCAGACACTTCTCACATGCTGTTATGCAGCATGAGAAAAGCACCAGAATTTGCCTGAGTGGGCTGAAATGCCACTCAGCGAGGGAGTGGGAGCCTGCATGTGGTCTCCACCCGGCTGTGAAACACAGCTCAGGGGGAGAGTTCTAAGTGCGCATGTATGTTTGGCCGGTCTCAGACGGCCGGCCAAACATACATGGAATGTGGTAGGAGGCTGACTTGGCTTATAGTGGGTACCTGATGGTACTTACACCTTGTGCCAGGTCCAGTTATCCCTTATTAGTAGATTAGTAGTGTTCTAGCAGCTTAGGCTGATAGAGGTAGCTATAGCAGAGCAGAGACATGCAAAGTTCCCACCATATCACTTATATCATATAGGTACTATATCATAAGAAATACAATACTCAGAGTTACTAAAAATAAAGGTACTTTATTTTAGTGACAATGTGCCAAAAAATATCTCAGAGGATATATTCCCTTAGGAGGTAAGTAAAATACACAAAATATACACACAAACCAAAATCAGGTAAGTAAAACAGTGAGCAAGTAGTGCAAACACTGTAGAATACAATAGGATGCAAAAGGCCTAGGGGCAACACAAACCATATACTAAGAAAGTGGAATGCGAACCACAAATGGACCCGAGGCTAGTGTAGTGTGTAGAGGGTCACTGGAAGTGTAAGAAAACACTAAGGGTGTCCAAGATACCCCACCCAAAGAACCTGAAAAGTAGGATTAAGGTGGTACTACTTCCCCAGAATCACACTAAACTTGTGATAGAGGATTTTGCAAAGACCACAACAGACTGCAAAGCACTGAAGACGGATTCCTGGACCTGAGGACCTGCAAAGGAAGGGAACCAAGTCCAAGAGTCGTGAAGGTGTCCGGGGGGGCAGGAGCCCACTAAACCCCAGATGAAGGTGCAAAATAGCTGCCTCCGGATAGAAGAAGTTGAAGATTCTGCAACAATGAAAGGTGTTAGGAACTTCTCCTTTGTGCAGAAGATGTCCCAAGGAGTGCTGGAGGAAGCAGAGTTGTTTCCCTGGCAAAAGACTGCAAATAAGCCTTGCTAGCTGCAAAGGTCACGGTTAAAGAAAAAGGGTGCTGCCTGGGCCCAGGAAGGACCAGGTTATTGCCACTTGGGAGAGGAGACGGAGGGGGGCCTCAGCAATGTAGAGAGCCCATGCACAAGAAGGTAGCATCCACAGAAGTCCTTGAACACGGGTTCAAGAAGACTGAGCACGGCAGTTGTCTCAACACTACAAAAGAGGGTCCCACGAAGCCGGAGATCAACTCAGGGAGCTGAGCATTGCAGGACAAAGTGCTGGGGACCTGGGCTAGGCTTTGCACCAAGGATTCCTTGGAAATGTGAACAGAAGCCCTAGCAGCTGCGGTTCACGCGGTGCACAGGATTACTGTCTGGAGAGGGGAGGAAAGGACTTATCTCCTCCAAATTCAGACAGTTGGACCACTGGGCAGTCTGGGTCACTTGGGTCCACCACCTGTGTTCCAGGGGCCACGCTCGTCATGATGAGAGGGGTCCCAGAGTACCAGTGATGCTGAAGTTTGGTGCCTGCTGAAGCAGGGGGAAGATTCAGTTGACCCACAGGAGATTTCTTTGTGGCTTTCAGTGCAGGATGAAGGCAGGCAGCCCCCAAAGCAAACACCACCAGGAGACAGTCGAGAAAGCCAGCATGATTAGGCACTACAATGTTGCTGGTAGTCTTCTTGCTACTTTGTTGCAGTTTTGCAGGAGTCCTGGAGCAGTCAGCGGTCAATCCTTGGCAGAAGTCAAAGAAGGAGATGCAAAGGAACTCTGATGAATTCTTGCAAGTCGTTATCTGAGGAAAAGCCCACTGGAGAGACCCTAAGTAGCCCTCAGAGGAGGATTGGCCACCTAGTCAGGTAAGCACCTATCAGGAGGGGTCTCTGATGTCACCTGCTGGCACTGGCCACTCAGAGGCCTCCAGAGTGCCCTCACACCTCTGGATTCAAGATGGCAGAGGTCTGGGACACACTGGAGGAGCTCTGGGCACCACCCATGGGGTGGTGATGGACAGGGGAGTGGCCACTCCCGTTTCCTTTGTCCAGTTTCGTGCCAGAGCCGGGACTGGGGGTTCCCTGACCCGGTTTAGACTGGTTTATGCAAGAAGGGCACCATCTGTGCCCTTCAAAGTATTTCCAGAGTCTGGGAGAGGCTACCCCTCCCCAGCCTTTAACACCTATTTCCAAAGGGAGAGGGTGTGACATCCTCTCTCAGAGGAAATTCTTTGTTCTGCCTTCCTGGGACTGCGCTTCCCAGACCCCAGGAGGGCAGAACCCTGTCTGTGGGTTGGCAGCAGCTGTAGCTGCAGAGAAAACCCCAGAAAGCTGGTTTGGCAGTAGCCGGGGTCCATAGTGGAGCCCCGGAGTGCATGGAATTGGCACCCTAATACCACATTTGACATGCGGGGAAGTCAATTCCATGATCTTAGACATGTTACATGGCCATGTTCGGAGTTACCATTGTGAAGCTACACATAGGTATTGACCTATATGTAGTGCACACGTGTAATGGTGTCCCTGCACTCACAAAGTCCAGGGAAATTGCCCTGAACTATGTGGGGGCACCTTTGCTAGTGCAAGGGTGCCCTCACACTTAGTAACTTTGCACCTAATCCTTACTAAGTGAAGGTTAGACATATAGGTGACTTATAAGTTACTTAAGTTGCAGTGTAAAATGGCTGTGAAATAACGTGTGCGTTATTTCACTCAAGCTGCATTGGCAGTCATGTGTAAGATTTGTCTGAGCTCCCTATGGGTGGCAAAAGACATGCTGCAGCCCATAGGGATCTCCTGGAAACCCAATACCCTGGGTACCCAGGTACCATATACTAGGGAATTATAAGGGTGTTCCAGTGTTCCAAATAAAAATTGGTAAAAATGGTCACTAGCCTATAGTGACAATTTAAAGGCAGAGAGAGCATAAGCACTGAGGTTCTGGTTAGCAGAGCCTCAGTGACACAGTTAGTCACTACACAGGCATGTACATTCAGGCCACAAACTATGAGCACTGGGGTCCTGGCTAGCAGGATCCCAGTGAGACAGGCAAAAACAAACTGACATACATGTAAAAATGGGAGTAACATGCCAGGCAAGATGGTACTTTCCTACACACACTTACAGCGCACCTAGCACTCCTCCTCCCTGCTGATGTGGAGGATGCTGGCCTTGCCCCGCCCTACAGTCCGCGGAAAAATTAAATGAAAATAAAATACTTTTATTATCATTTAATTTTCCTGCTTTTTTCTGCCTTTCAGCAGTGGGGCGATGCTCCTCCGCCATAGCGGAGGGGCCGCCCGTAGGTGCAGGCTTGAAATATTGAGTCCTGAATATCAACAGAACAGAATATTGTTACAACAATGCTAAGGAGCAAAATATCGAAAGGTAAGTTTCTATACATTTTCAATACCTACTTGCACGTATACGTCAATAGTAATTCATCACCTCTCTCTATGCACTTACTTTTCGATATATTGGGGGTCATTCTGACCTTGGCGGTCCATGACCGCCATGGCGGAGGGCGGCGGAAGCACCGCCAACAGGCTTCCTTGGCGATTCTGACCGCGGCGGTAAAGCCGCGGTCAGAAAAGGGGAGCCGGCGGTTTCCCGCCGGTTTCCCGCTGGCCCAGGGAATCCACCATGGCGGCGCTGCTTGCAGCACCGCCATGGGGATTCCGACCGCCTTCCCGCCAGCCTGTTTCTGGCGGTGTCCACCGCCAGAACCAGGATGGCGGGAACGGGTGCCGTGGGGCCCCTGGGGGCCCCTGCACTGCCCACGCCACTGGCATGGGCAGTGCAGGGGCCCCCTAACAGGGCCCCACAAAGATTTTCACTGTCTGCTTAGCAGACAGTGAAAATCGCGACGGGTGCCACTGCACCCGTCGCCCCCCTTCAACTCCGCCGGCTCCATTCCGAGCCGGCTTCATTGTTGAAGGGGCTGTCCCGCTGGGCCGGCCGGCGGTCTTCTGGCGGTCGCCCGCCGGCCCAGCGGGAAAGCCGGAATGGCCGCCGCGGTCTTTTGAGCGCGGAGCGGTCTTTCGGCGGGAACCGCTTGGCGGGCGGCAACCGCCGACCGCCGCGGTCAGAATGACCGCCATAGTACCTTGATGTTATTGTGACAATATTCTGTTCCATGGGATTTGATATTCCATACTACAATCCAAAATGGCTGTGAATAAGTCCGAGGAGGCAACTAAAGTGTTTGGCCTAAGTTCACAATGAATACCACTCTGCCTGGGCTGTCACTACTGGCCTCCTAGGAGACTGAAAATGAAATGAATTCCTGTTCCTAGTAATTCACGAGGTCACAATAGTCGCCTTGCACATATTTGTAAGGGTCGAGCATTCTAAAACTGGAAAATCAAAATTCGGCCTCTGGATGGTCCTGCAAACTAAAGAGTTGCACTCAATCAGGAAATCTGTGCTGCAAGTGTAAATACAAAATCAGTTTAAGAGAAGATATAGGGAAATAAAAATATGTATAGAGAGAATAGGGGCTGTACTATGAAAATGTAGCCAAATGCTGAAAGGAGGAATGTGCCTGTTTCAGAGTGTAATCGCACCGTTTCCATTAACTCAAAAACTCTCTAAAACTGTAAAAGTTAGTGCATGGGCTGTAGACAGCACATCTCGGAAACTTAGGGCCTCATTTACAAGGCTCTAGCGGCACGCTGAGCCACTGGAGAGTCATTTTTTTCCCGCTCCGGTGGCGACGTGTGCCAGCCCATACTTACAAGGCCTTGCAAAGACAACTTGCATGGCTTTTCGTGGCCTTGTAAATATGGATCACTTTCACACATAACACTGCATGAAAGAGTCATTCCATGGGTGTTGCTTGGGGTGCTCCAGCGAAACACTCATGGAACCTGAAGGAATCTGACACATTCCCAGATTTACAAGTCTGGAAATGCGTCTGATTCCTACACCACCTCAGCGGTGGAGAGTGATGCAACGGGGAGAAATATCTTTATTTTTCCCCATTTTTCCCTCTATGTGTGCTGCATTTTTCAGCACACATAGAAAGTGGAAAACACTTCTTGTAATTGTTTTTGTGCAGGAAGGTGTTCCTTCCTGCACAAAAACAATCATACCCACAATGTGCCTGCGTTAGAACACGGCAGCAATTTGTGCACCGGCGCAGGGGGAGAGGACAGAAATGCACTATATCTTGTAGATATGGTGCATTTATGCCCTTTCCCGGTGGCACAGGGCGGCGCAGCAAGGCACTTGCTGTGCCACACTGCGCCATGGGCCTTGTAAATTAGGCCTTAGTGAAGTGGATACTGCTCTGTATTGGTGAGCTCCAATACTAGGAACTAATGTACTAACTCCCAACCTTACTGGGTTAGTGAAGGATAGGCTGTTGAAAACCTCCATCCTGTGCCTGTGCACACTGTTAATGGTAAAGCCATGGTAGCCATATTGCAGGATATTTACACTTGTGCAAGATAGGGCAAAAGTCATTACCTCTTCTTCTTCCTCATTTCCTTCTTTATATGTGAGGTATGTCTGCCTTCTTCAGACAAGCATATCGAATACAAATAACACCAAGTCCCAGAAAAAAAGACACCAAGTACTATCCTAATTAGATGGGCTATATAACGGACAGCCTGCTCCGAGCACATCCAGTTTTGTGGCTGCCAGGCAGCGTTTTAGGAAATATGAGTCATACCTGTTCAGTTAAATGCATGTTACCGACTGTAAAGCTACCTGCCATATTTGCAAGGCCCTAGTGCAACCAGAGCGTCACTTTTTGCGCCGCGCCGGTGGCCCTAACCACATCTCCATAATTCCAAGGAGGTGTAACGCCACTTTTTGTGGCTTTACGCCTCCTTATAAATATGGGCCCCTTTGATGCAGTTTTCTGCATCAGAGGGGTTTTCAATGGTTGTTGCAGTGGGTGTTCCACTGCAGCAACTATTGCTTTTGACACTGCCACAGATTTACAAGAAAATTGAAATCTGAGGCAGCGCCAAAATCGGACGCCACCCCTGGGGTGGGGTTAGTACTGTGCAACGGGGAGGTATACTTTTATTTCTCCTAATTATTTGCTTTTTCCATGTGTGCTGCATTCTAAAATTCCATGGATAATTGTTTATGTGCAGGAAGGGACAACTTCCTGCACATAAACAATCACACCCCTCAACTCAGACACCCTTGCACTATGGTGCAAGCATGCCTGCTTTGGTGCAGGCTGCTTAATTTAGCACCGGCGCAGGGGGAAATGCAGGGGTGCACCGTATTCTTGTAAATATGGTGCATTCTTGGATTTCAAAACTGGCGCAGGACAGTGCTGCTAATTTTGGCGCAGCACCACACTGAACCAATTTCTTGTAAATCTGGTCCTTAGTCTTTTCAGCAGATCTGAACGCAAGACAGGAGATAAAGGAGACCTGTGTGCATGTCCCCGTGTAAATGACTCACACTGAGTAAAAGGAATAAAAAAATGATCAATGATTTTTGGCTTTTGTGTTTTCATCTTTTTTTGTAACCGTGTGAGTTGGTTGGCCATAAATTTAAAAAAGATAGTATTGATATTTTTTTCCATTCTGGAGGTGATTGGTCATTCTACACCTATTAACAAATGGTGAATTGGTAGTCTGCTAGCCTAGAAAGCATATAGCCACAGCTCCTTCTGATTATGAAGAAAGCTGGGGACAAGAAGCATTTCCTGGAGTCCACCTTCCAATAATGCTCCTGATGCTTCTATAATTAGACTGCTGCTGAAATTCAGAAAATGACTCAAGAGGTAGGAACCAAGGCTTTGGTTTCAGGAAATCAGGGGGAAGGAAAAGTCATGAAAGAGGACATGAAAATTAAGACCAAAGTGATTCATTAAGTGGTGCATCTTTCTCGGCCAGCATCAAGCTGGTCTTACTGTTTACTCTTCAGACAAATATGTTAGTAGGGAAGAAGTGAGCCAAGTTTTGGATCACATTAGGCAGGACTTGTGATTTCCACTTTCACCACCAGTGGAGGGACATCAAGATCTGGCTCCTCAATGTGACAAGGTTTCTCCTTTGGCATTGTGTATGCATGATAAAATTAAAGATCTTATCCGAAGGGAACAGGAGGACTTGAATCATCTCGATGTTCTTCACTTCTTTCAAAGGATGTTTGTGCTTGAAAAGGCAGAAGGGGTCTTCCCACATGCAATAACATTTGATTCAATTCTTGAAACTTTGATTGGCTGCACTTCTAGAAACCTCAAAGACTTGTGTCTAATTACTAGCCAGAAGACCAGGTGGATTTAAGACTGGAAGACTAATACAGCAGAGAAGTCCCCATTGCTGTGGGTCCTGTCTTTGGATAAAAAACTGTTTAGTGACAAATTGGACCAAATGGCCACACATGCTTACAAGGATAGAAAGCACTCTTTACCTGACAAGGACCTGCTCACCAGATCGCTCCAGGAGAGACAATAATAAGACATTTTCTAAATCTTCAGTTTTTTCCTCAAAGTAGAATGTATTAGCCTAAAAGGAATTCAAAGAAGACAGAGTCTACTTCCCAATCTCCTGGTTCAAAGCAAAAGTCCTGAATATCAAGCAGAGAGGTAGTTATGGATCCTGTAGGAGGAATGACTCTGAAATTTCCAGAGGTCTGGTAAATAGATGTCAGAGATCTGTCTGTTCAGAGTATTGTGAGAGTGGGCTATCTGATGGAGCTTTGGCCCAGTTTGGAGTTTTGGAACAGGGTACTTTTGATAACATAGTGGAGTACTCTGTCCGCCAGTCCTCAGTCCCCCCTTATTTCAACACGGGCAGACCTTAAGATTTCCGTCAAAGGAGCCCCCATTGGTTTAATTGATGGAAAACTTCCAGTGAAGGCCCAACAGAGTAAGGGCTGTTGGAGGAAGGAGATTACATCACCTGCCCTATTTAGTGTCAGCAGTAGAATGTATTTTTCTTCCTGTCTATCCCCACCAAGAAAAACCTGGTGGTTAGAGACCCAGCACCCTAGGTGAAAACTACCAGGGTGTGAGGATCATTAGTTTTCTGTTTTTCAAAAAACAAACTCCCACAGTCGCTGCCCACCAAACGCTTGTACCTTGCAGGGAACTGCTTTGATGGTGGTTGCCTTCAATGTACAGAGATGACTACTGGTCCAGCAGATAATGTCCTCAGCTACCTTGATGAATGGAGTACCATCCATCAAACCATAATTTAGGCCCTTTATCTCTTTTCCTACAGATTTGGGCAACATCTGTACTCCAATTCCAATGAACAGATTCAAGCATGAATATTTTCATTATTAAAGAAAGAATTGATAATTCCTGTCTCTTAGGGAGATCCAAAAAAGGAATCTATTACATCATTTTTCTGGTCAACATGGCCGGTGTGGGAGGGAGGGGGGTTTGATCAGATTTGGATTTAAAGATTGTCAAATATTGTGTCAAAATAAACCATTTCAAAATGGAGCCTCTACAGAAAGTGATCCCTCTAGATCTTCTAGGAGATTTTATGGATCACACTTGAATTTCAAGACGAATACCCTCATATTCTTAGCTATCCCAACCACCAAAAGTTATTAGGGTTAGCAAAAGGCAGTCTCTGTTCTACCCTCTGGCCCGAAAACAGCTTTTAGAGTTTTTACCAAAGTCCTGGCTCCTCTAGTGAGTCTTCTTCACAAAAAAGGGGTTTGCTGCATCCATATCTATACAACTGGTTATTCCATGCAATGTCCAGAGAATAGCTGTAGCAAGACATGAGAAGGCTAATCAAGATTCTTCAAACTCACGGTTTCCTGCTAAATTTAAAGAAATGTTATCTGGAACCATCACAGAGCAGAAACTTCATAGGGACTAGATTTAGAGCAGATCTGGGGATAATGACTCTTTCAGAGACAAGAGTCCAGAAATACAGATGCATGTTCAATACATCTTGTCTCAAGAAGCTCCAAAGGCAAAATCCTGGTTACAAATTCAGGGGAAATGGCAGCCACTCTATACGTGATACCTTGGGACAGATTCCACTTGGGCATTGTAGTGGATCATAGTCTCTAGCACTGGAACCCAATATATCAAGACTTCGATCGAAAGAACTGAGATGGTGGCCTCTTCGGGACACAACAAGGTCAAATTAAGTGCTCTTGAGACACATGATTTTGGCTACATTCAGTTTGCCAGGTTTTGCTTATTGTGTAACTCCATTCACTCTGATATTTTTTATGCAGGGGACCCATTGTCAGTGAAATAGCACTTAAATTTGTTGTATCCTGAGGAGGCAGTACGTGATTGGCCACAAGCTGCCATCCTTGTTTTTCTGGAGCACAACAACACATTTCCAATAATGTAATGGACGCTGTGCCTAGAGAATATTTATCAGACTTCAGTTTCTTTTTCCATACCTTCATGACCTTATGCCGTACGACCCGGAGACTGACAACAAAGCAACATTAAACTGTGGACGTCTCATGAAAAAAACATTGTATGACAAGGAAAAATTGTGTCTGAACAAGTCTTATATTACTGGAATATGGGTTAATAAAATTGTTGTTAGAATTCCAAGAGTCTAAAAGTAAAATTCTTGTAAAATGCCGGATTTTCATACATATGTTTAATATGGATAAGGTAGGATGTGTGTAACATAAATTAATTATATGTAACCTTTTGGTGCCAATTACTATGTTTTGTCCAATCAGATTAAATTATTGTTTACAAAATAATGCTTAAATCTATCTCTAAGGAGAACCATTACTATCACATAGTTGCATCTCCCAGGTTCTGCTAGGGTTACTCGGGCTTCCTCCTGCTTGTTATGTTTTGCCATCATTTTCATAAAACATTGTTGTTGTGGGAGCTGCCACATGCTCGTCAATCTTATAAAAATTGAAAAAAGTTAAATATTCTTTGGTCTCAAAATTACCGATTGCCATGGTAGCCCTTGGCACTGAAGGGAACTATTGTGTCTGGGAATGTATTAATAGGGAAAACTAGAATGCTGCCAGTCAATTTGAAGATAGCTAATCAATAAAGTAGCAGGCTGATGCATACCACATCTGACTCAAGAGGTCACTTTGTCCAGCAAAGTGATGAAGCATAAAAATGAAGCTTCCTATAGCCTATGGACCTGCTTGCAGTGGGAAGATATTATCAATCAATAGCGAACATCCTAAAAAGTTTGTAAACTACACTGTTGCTAAAGGGACTTTGTGTGTACAGGCAGTCCAACTTGTGACAACTTGTGACAATTTGTGGAAAAATGACAATATCTGCAGCAAAAGCTTAACAACTGTGCTGAAATGAGAGTGAAAATGTATAGTAATGTCTGTAAATTTAATGTCAGAAATAAGGTATATACATACAACATACCTCTCTGTAGTTGAATATTTTAAACATTCCTAAATTTTAGAAAACAAGTTAATCAATTTAGGGTATCTTTCCCACGTTTGCACACTTCCCCTGAACCATCACTTTGTGCAACCTGACGTCAACATCTCTGTACTGCTTACCCTTTTTTCAGCTTCTATGAGTCCAATTGGCAGGATTTACCTGATCATCTGTTCCTATGTTCCTCTTTGCAGATTTTTTCATGCTGGGGCACAAATGCTTCCTGCACGGTAAAAAAAAAGTCTTAAGTGCCTATTCTAGCATGTGCACAAATACCTAACTCTGTCCAGGGTAACACGAGATCCAGTGATCTAGTTGTTGCGTGCCCTTAAAGTAGGCAAAAGACTGCTGTGTGCATGCCCTGGGTGTAGGAAAGTACCCTCTTTTTGCCATGGTTACCCCCATTTTATGCCTGATATCAGTATGCTTAACTGTGCTCACTGGGATCCTGCTAACCATGACCCCAGTGATTATACTCTCTCTTCTCTAAATTTGGTTCCTGCATACTGGTAACCCAGTATTTTACCAGAAACTGGCATACTGTTGCCCCCTTATAAGTCCCTCGTATATGGTACCTAGGCACCGAGGTCATTGGGGTTCCAGGGGATCCCTATGGGCTGCAGAATTTCTTTTGCCACCCATAGGGTGCCCGTGCAAAGGCTTCTGCAGGACTGCCATTACAGCCTGAGTGAAAAAAGGGCATGCACGCTTTCACTGCCATTTACACTGCACCAGGTCACTTATAAGTCAACCCTACAGCAGACCCTCCAGCCCTGAGGGCAGGGTGCAGAGTACCTGTTTGTGACGGCACCCCTGCACTAGCATGGGTGTCCCCACAACCTCCAGGACCATTTTCCCGGACTTTGGAGTGCAGGGACTCCATTTTACGCCTGTACTTGACATAGGTCACTACCCATGTCCAGCTACATAATGGTAACTCTGAACATAGACATGTTTGGTATCAAACATGTTGGAATCGTACCCCAAAGGCTTTTCTAAGCATTGGTTGTATGATTCCATGCGCTCTGGAGGTTCCTTAGAGGATCCCCAGTATTGCCATTCCAGCCTTCTGAGGGTTTCCAGGCAGCTCCAGCTGCTGCCACCTCTCGGACAGGTTTCTGCCCTCCTGTTGCTTGAGCAGCTTAAGTCAGGAAGGCAGAACAAAGGGTTTCCTTTGATAAAGGGGTGTTACACCCTCTCCCTTTGGAAATAGGTGTTACAGGCTTGGGAGTGGTAGCCTCCACAAGCCACTGGAAATGCTTTGAAGGGCATATTTGGTGCCCTCCTTGCATATTCCAGTCTACACAGGTTCAGGGACCCCCAGTCCCTGCTCTGGCGTGAAACTGGACAAAGAAAAGGGGAATGACCACTACCCTGTCCATCACCATCCCAGGGGTGGTGCTCAGAGCTCCTCCAGACAGTCCCTGGGTTTTGCCATCTTGGATTCCAAGTTAGCAGGAAGCCCTGGGAGCATCTGAGTGGTCAGTGCCAGCAGGTGACGTCATATCCCTCCCCCCGATAGGTGCTTACCTGTTTAGCTGACCAATCCTCCTTTCAAGGCTATTTAGGGTCTCTCCCTCCAGGAACTCTACAAACTACAACAAAGAAGCAGAGACAACTTCTGCAACATTGTATCTTCAGCTCCTGCCAGCAACTGCAACTGTTTCCCAGTCATGCACCCTCAGAGGACAGCCTGTCTTCAGCCTGCACCAGAAGAACGAAGGAATCTCCCTTAGAGTGAAGGAGTAACTCCCCTTCTCCAGCAGGCACCACTCTGCAACAGCGACCGGCTACGTGGGTCCCCTCTCCTGATGAGTTGCCTGGATCCTGCATCACGGGTGGTGGACTGATGTGGTCCCAACGGTCCTGACGTCCTACTGTCCAACTTTGGTGGAGGTAAGAGCTTGCCTCCCCATGCAAGACAGTACCCCCGTGCACCACGTGTTTTGCAGTTGCCAAGGTTTCTTGGTATCCTTCCACAAAGTGCTTCGTGCACCGTGCAGCTCCAGCCCAGAGCACTCTATCCAGCAAAGAACAGCTTCCTGCGTTGTTCTCCGGCAACGTGGAACCCTTTGTTGTAGTGTTTCATGGGCCTCCTTTTGCACTTCTTTGTCCCTGTGCTGTGGAAGTCCTTTGCATGCTGCCTGGTCTTCTATGGGCTCTCTAAGTTGCTGAGAGCCCCGTTTGATTACCTCTCCTGGGTACAGTCAACCAGGTCCCTCCTGGTCCCAGGCAGTACCATTTTCCGCTAACTGCGAGCTTTGTGTGTGCCAAGGCTTGTTGGCAGAACCCAGCGATGCAAACCGGACTACACTCTTCCATTCAGCATGGGACATCATCTGCACCAACCAGGAACCTGCATCCGTTTTCTTTGGTGCAGTACTGACTGTTGTTCTTCAGCGGTGGTTCTTCTTTTGCACCTTCATCTGGGTTAGCAGGGGCTCCTGTTCTCCATGGACTTTTCTGTGCTTCTTGGACTTGGTCCCCTTCTTCCACAGGTCTCCAGGTCCAGGAATCCACTGTTGGTGTCTTGCAGTCTCTTCTGGTTCTTGCATAATCTTCTTCCTTGTGTCCTTGTGTGTTCTAGGAAAGTTACTGCGATTTACTCCTGCTTTCCTGGGCTCTGGGGTGGGTTCTATTACTTACCTTTGGTGTTTTCTAATACTCCCGCCGCCCCTCTACACACTACACTTGCCTAGGTGGGTGGGAAACCAACATTCACATTCCACTTTCTTAGTATATGGTTTGTGTTCCCCCAGGCACATTTCTAACTATTGTGATTGTCACTATTTGCACTGTTTTCTAACTGTTTGTATTGCTATTTCTACATACTAGTGTATATCATTTGTGTTATACTTACCTCCTAAGGGAGTATAGTCTCTATGGTATTTTTGGCATTTGTTTTTGCCAAAGTAAAGTACCTTTATTTTTGTAACTGAGTATTTTCTTTCATGTGTGTGAGTACTGTGTGACTACAATGGTATTGAATGAGCTTTGCATGTCTCCTAGATAAGCCTTGGCTGCTCAGCTACAGCTACCCCTAGAGAGCCTGGCTTCTAGACACTGCCTACATTTCACTAATAATGGATAGTTGGGCCTGGTATATGGTGTAAGTACTTTAGTTACCCACTACAAACCAGGCCAGCCTCCTACATTGGAGGTGCAGTGGAGGGATAAGTACTTGCAGTTGCCTTATCACTTTGTGACTTGGTGCTTTCTGCATGAAAGACTACTCTATACCTAGACCAATACAAATATGCCTATGATAAGTATCTAGTCTGTTACTTTCCTTTCTTAGAGACTAGAGGTTAGGTAGGTTAGGTTTTCCCTACACTACACTAACACACACATCATGTCTACTGCTTGGCCTAGCTCTGAGGTCATGGGTACTCCTTATGAGGGCATGACCATCAAGGAATTGAAGGGGCTTTGCACAGACAGAAAACTAGATGTGGGGAAGAACCCCAACGAGAAGTTCCTTTTGAGCCTCCTTCTTCAGGATGACCAGGAGCATGCTGGTAGCCAGGAGGAGAAGGAGGTGGATGGAGATTCTGACCCCATAGAATCAAAAAAATCATCCTAAGTATCAGTGGAGGGTTCTTCCAAAGATCTTACACCTAGCAGACCCACTAGTGTAGCTGGTAGTGGGAGGATTAGTCACTCAGGTAGGGCTCGATTCATACCCAGAGGTCAGGTCACTAGAGTTATAAAAGCTAGTGAAAGATCTACCTCTGCACATTCCCATATCACCTCAGTGCACAACTCCAGGAGATGACTCCATAGATAGGGAGCTCAGGAAACTGAGACTGGAGGAGACCAGGCGGAGGCTGCAAGAGCAACAGCTAGCCCCAGATAGGGAGGCTTTGGCAGTGGAAAGGGAAAGGCAGGGGTTTAGGTTAGTTCCCCATGGCGGCAGCAGCAGCAGTTTCAGGAATTATGGAGTTAGGGAGGATTCAATTGATTCCAGGGACTTGCATAAAATTGTTCCCCCATACAAGGTGGGGGGTGACATTTACAAGTGGTTTGCTGTACTTGAGAGGGTCTGCAAAGTTCAGAGGGTCCCTCTATTCTGTGGCTGTCCTTTTCTGACAAGGGGAGGGATAGACTTCTCACTGTCAGAGAAGAAAACTCAGACAACTACAGTGTTCTTAAGACTGCACTCTTATATGGGTTTGTTGTAACTATTGAACAATACAGGATAAAGTTCAGGGAGACCAGAAGAGAGGCTTCACAGGATTGGGTTGACTCTGCTGACTGTTCTTTGAAAGCTTTAGAAGGCTGGTTGTACGGCAGCAAAGTGTCTGATTATGAGGGCTTATATAATCTTCTTTTGAGAGAGCATATTTTGAATAACTGTGTGTCTGACTTGTTGCACCAGTACTTGGTACACTCAAATCTGACCTCTCCCCAAGAACTGGGAAATAAGGCAGACAAATGGGTCAGAACAGGAGTGAGCAGAAAAGCTCATACAGGGGGTGACAAAGACAAGAAGAAGGATGGTAAGTCTCATGACAAGGGTGGGGACAAAGATAAAAAAAAGAGTCTTCATCAAGCCCACAAAACCCTTCTGGTGGTGGGTCTAAATCCTGATCTCTCATCAGAATAAAAAGCCTCGGTGCTATATCTGTAAGAATAAAGGTCATAGGACAGGAGATAGTGCTTTCCTTAAGAAAAGCACCAAACCTCTCACCACCACAACCCCCACTGCTTCAACTAGTGCCCCTAGCAATAGCAGTGGTGGTGGGAAAAATAACACTACCAATAGTCAATCCAAGGGTGTGGCAGGGCTCACTCTAGGAAGTGTAGTCAGGGTTGGTTTAGTTAGGGAAACCACTGAGGCTGTTTTAGTCTCTGATGGTGGCATTGACCTTGCCACCCTTGTTGCTTGTCCCCTTAATATAGATAAGTACAAGCAACAACCCCTAATAAATGGTGTTCAGGTTGAGGCCTACAGGGACACAGGTGCCAGTGTCACCATGGAGACTGAAACACTGGTGGCCCCTGAGCAACATCTACCTGGTCCTCAGTACCACTTCACAGATGCCCATAACAACACTGTAAGCCACCCAATTGCTATTGTTAATCTTAACTGGGAGGGGTTACTGGTCCTAACAAAGTTGTGGTATCCACAGACCTACCTGTAGAATGTCTACTAGGGAACTACTTGGAGACTTCAGTTTGGGCTGAAGTAGAGTTGGCGGTCCATGCTGCAATGCAGGACATTCCTAGGCATACATTTGCTTTAACCAGGGCTCAGGCCAAGAAGCAAAGAGGGCAGGGAAACTTGGACCGTGGAACAATGGACCAAGAGCTTCCCAAAAGTAGGGGGAGAAAGGGTAAAAAGTTATCCACTATCCCTCCCTCCACTGATGATTCCCCCTTTGAGGAGGAGAAGTCAACTCTTTGGACAGAACCTACACCCTGACACACGCTGACACAGCTGAGCTTTTAGGTGCAGGGTGGCCTGCCAGAAAGAAGTTAAGTGTGGCACAGCAGACCTGCCCGTTCTTGAGGGTTTAAGACAGGAAGCTGCCAAAGAAGAGGCAGGGTATGTCAGTGGCACCCACTGGGAAAACAACCTCCTGTATTCAGAAGCAAGGGAACCCAAACCTGGTGCCACCAGGAGATTGGTCATACCTCTGCAATACAGAGAGTTTTTGTTGACTTTAGCAAATGATAACCCCGTGCTGGACATCTGGGGCAAAGTAAGTCCTGGGACAGACTGGTCCCTCACTTTCACTGGCCTCTCTAATGTCTGAAGACACCAAGGAGTTTTGTCACTCCTGTGTCACTTGCCAAGCCAGTGGCAAGACAGGTGGTACCCCAAAGGCCCCTTTGATCCCACTGCTAGTAGTTGGGGTTCCTTTTGAAAGGGTAGGGTTTTACATTGTTGCCCCCCTTGGCCCTCCCACAGCTTCTGGTAATAGATGTATTCTGGTGGTGGTGAACCATGCCTCTAGATATCCACAAGCTATACCTCTGAGGACCACTACAGCTCCTGCAGTGGTCAAAGCCCTCCTGGGAATCTTTTCCAGGGTGGGTTTCCCAAAAGAGGTGGTGTCAGACAGAGGTAGTAACTTCATGTCTGCATACCTAAATGCAATGTGGAAAGAGTGTGGAGTAACTTACAAGTTCACCACACCTCACCATCCCCAGACAAATAGGTTGGTGGAGCGTTTTAATAAAACACTCAAAGGCATGATTATGAGACTCTCTGAAAAACTCAGGAGGAGATGGGATGTCCTGTTACTATGCCTCTGTTTTTCCTACAGGGAGGTACCCCAGAAAGGAGTGGGATACAGCCCGTTTGAACTCCTCTTTGGTCACCCTGTTAGGGGTGCATTAGCTCCTGTGAAAGAGGGGATGGAGCAACTCTTGAAGCCCCCTAAACAAGATATAGTGGATTATGTGCTTGGCCTATGATCAAGAATGGCTGAGTACACAAAAAATCTTCAGGCAAGCCAGGAATTCCAAAAGCAATGGCATGAACAGAAGGCTGTCCTGACAGTGTACTAACCAGGACAAAAGGTGTGGCTCCTGGAGCCTGTGGCACCCCGGGCACTCCAAGATGAATGGAGTAGACCACACATCATAGTGGAGAAGAAGGGTGCGGTCACTTATTTAGTTGACCTAGGCACTCCTAGAAGTCCTCTTAGAGTGCATCATGTGAACCGACTGAAGCCTTACTATGATAGGGAGGACTTAACCCTGCTCATGACTACTGATGAGGGACAGGAAGAAGAGAGTGACCCTCTCCCTGATCTCTTCTCCAATACTACAGCAGATAGCTCAATAGATGGAGTTGCCCAAGCAGACTGCCTTACTGAGTCTCAGAAGGAGAGCTGCAGGAACCTCTTAGGTCAGTTTATGAACTCTTTTCTCTTACACCCGGTCAGACTACATGGTATGAGCACACCATTGATACAGGGGACAGTTTGCCTGTCAAGAGCAAGATTTATAGGCAACCTGACCATGTCGGAAAGTGCATTAAAGCTGAGATTCAGAAAATGCTTGACCTAGGAGTGGTTGAACACTCTGATAGCCTCTGGGCTAGCCCAGTGTTCCTTGTACCCAAACCCCACTCTCTAAATGGGAAAAGGTAGATGAGATTCTGTGTAGATTATAGAGGGCTCAACACAGTCACCAAGACTGATGCTCACCCTACAATCAGGGCAGATGAGCTAATAGATATGCTGGCCTCTGCCAAGTATCTAAGCACTTTTGATTTGACTGCAGGGTATGAAACTATCAGAAGATGCTAAACCAAGACAGCTTCCTCAACCAGTAGAGGGCATTATCAGTTTACAGTTATGCCCTTTGGTTTGAGGAATGCACCTGCCATTTTTCAGAGGTTGGTGAACACAGTCCTCCAAGGTCTGGAACCTGTCAGTGCAGCATATCTTGATGATACTGTTGTCTTTAGCTCCACCTGGGATGACCACCTAGTCCACCTTTGGAATGTTTTAGAAGCTCTGCAAAAGGCAGGCCTCACTATCAAGGCCCCAAAGTGCCAGATAGGGCAGGGGAAGGTGGTTTAACTGGGACACCTGGTAGGTGGAGAACATATTGAACCACTACAGGGGAAGATCCTGACTATTTTAGACTGGGCTCCCCCTACAACACAGACCCCGGTCAGAGCCTTTCTTGGCCTAACTGGTTATTACAGGAGGTTCATTAAGAACTATTTCTCCATTGTTGCCCCTCTTAATGACCTCACCTCAAAGACGATGCCTAAGAAGGTATTATGGACAGGTAGCTGTCAGAAAGCTTTTGAGGAGCCAAAGCAGGCCATGTGCACTGCACCTGTCTTAAAAAGCACAAACTACTCCAAGAAGTTCATAGTTCAGACTGATGCTTCAGAGGTATGGGTTGGGGCAGTTTTATCACAACTCAATACAGATTGCCAGGATCAACCAGTAGCTTTTATCAGCAGATAGTTGACCCCTAGAGAAAAGCGTTGGTCAGCCACAGAGAGGGAGGCCTTTGCTGTGGTCTGGGCCTTGAAGAAGTTGACACAACACCTCTTTGGTACTCACTTAATTGTTCAGACAGACCACAAACCTCTCTTATGGCTAAAGCAAATGAAAGGAGAACACCCTAAATTGCTGAGGTGGCCCATTTCCCTACAGGGGATGGACTTTACAGTGGAACATAGACCTGGGAGTAACCACTCCAATGCAGATGTACTCTCCAGATATTTCCACTTAGACAATGAAGACTCATCTGGACAAGGTTAGCCTTATTGGCCCTCGTTTGGGGAGGGGGTTGTGTAGGAAAGTACCCTCTTTTTGTAATGGTTACCCCCATTTTCTGCCTGAAATCAGTGTGCTTAACTGTGTTCACTGGGATCCTGCTAACCAGGACCCCAGTGATTATACTCTCTCTCCTCTAAATTTGGTTCTTGCATACTAGTAACCCAGTATTTCACCCCAAATTGGCATATTGGTGCCCCCTTATATTTCCCTTGTATATGGTACCTAGGTACCCAGGGCATTGGGGTTCCAGGGGATCCCTATGGGCTGTAGCATTTCTTTTGCCACCCATAGGGAGCCCATGCAAAGGCTTCTGAAGGATTTCCATTGCAGCCTGAGTGAAAAGGTGCATGCACCCTTTCACTGCCATTTACATTGCACCAGATCACTTATAAGTCACCCCTATAGCAGGCCCTTCAGCCCTGAGGGCAGGGTGCAGAGTTCCTGTGTGTGAGGGCACCTCTGCACTAGCAGAGGTGCCCCCAGAACCTCCAGGACCATTTTCCCAGACCCTCGTGAGTGCGGGGACCATTTTACGCATGTACTGGACATAGGTCACTACCCATGTCCAGCTACATAATGGTAACTCTCAGCATAGGCATGTTTGGTATCAAACATGTTGGAATCATACCCCAAGGCTTTTGCAAGCATTGGTTGTGTGATTCTGTGCACTCTGGGGGCTCCTTAGAGGACCGCCAGTATTGCCATTCCAGCCTTCTGGGGTTTTTAAGGCAGCCCCAGCTGCTGCCACCTCTCAGACATGTTTCTGCCTTCCTGTTGCTTGAGCAGCTCAAGACCAAGAAGGCAGAACAAAGGATTTCCGTTGGGAGAGGGGTGTTACACCCTCTCACTTTGGAAATAGGTGTTACAGGCTTGGGGTGGGTAGCCTCCCCAAACCACTGGAAATGCTTTGAAGGGCATATTTGGTGCCCTCCTTGCATATTCCAGTCTACACTGTTTCAGGGACCCCCAGTCCCTGCTCTGGCATAAAACCGGACAAAGGAAAGGGGAGTGACCACTCCCCTGTCCATCACCACCCCAGGGATGGTGCTCAAAGCTCTTCCAGAGGGTTCCTGGGTTTTGCCATCTTGGATTCCAAGTTGGCAGGGAACCCTGGGAGCATTTGATTGGCCAGTGCCAGCAGGGGACGTCAGAGACCTCCTCTGATAGGTACTTACCTGTTTAGCCGACCAATCTCCCTTTCAGAGCTATTTAGGGTCTCTCTCTTGGGTGGTTCTTCAGATTCGGATTTCAAGACTCCAGCAGGAATCTTCTGCATCATTTACTTTACCTTCTCACTGAAGAAACTGCATCTGGACCCTCCAGGAACTTTACAAACTACAACAAAGAAGCAAAGACAACTTCTGCAACATTGTATCTTCAGCTCCTGCCAGCAACTGCAACTGTTTCCCGGTTGTGCATCCTCAGAGGACAGCTTGTCTTCAGCCGCACCAGAAGAACAAAGGAATCCCCCTTGGAGTGAAGGAGTCACTCCCCTGCTCCAGTAGGCACCTCTCTGCAACGATGACTGGCTGTGTGGGTCCCCTCTCCTGATGGGTTGCATAGATCCTGCATCATAGGTGTTGGACGGAAGTGGTCCTGACGGTCCTGACGTCTTACTGTCCAACTTTGGTGGAGGTAAGAGCTTGCCTCCCCACGCAAGACAGTATCCCTGTGCACCGTGTTTTTTGCAGTTGCCAATGCTAGTTGGCATCCTTCGATGAAGTTCTTGATGCACCATGCTGCTCCAGCCCCCAGTATCCTGCGACACACAGCTTCCTGCGTTGTTCTCCGGCAGCGTGGGATCCTTTGTTGTAGCATTGCATGGGCCTCCTTTTGCACCTTTTTCGTCCCCGTGCTGTGGGACTCCTGTGCACGCTGCCTGTCTTATGTGGGCTCTCTAAGTTGCAGAGAGCCACCTCTGACTGTCCCTCCTGGGTAGAGTTCGCCAGGTCCCTCCTGCTCCCGAGCAACGCCATTTTCTACTAACCGCAAACTTTGCGCAGGGCTTGTTGGCGGAATCCAGCAATGCAAACCAGACTGCAATCTTCCATCTGATGTGGGACATCATCTGCACCAACCAGGAACCCGCATCCATCTTCTAGGGTGCAGTGCTGACTGTTGTTCTTCACCAGTGGTTCATCTTTTGCACCTTCATCTGGGTTAGCAGTGGCTCCCGTTCTCCCTGGACCCTTCTGTGCTTCGTGGACATGGTCCCCTTCCTCCAGAGATCTTCAGGTCCAGGAATCCACTGTTAGGCCCTCATTCTGACCTTGGCGGGCGGCGGAGGCCGCCCGCCAAAGTCCCGCCGTCAGGTTACCGTTCCGCGGTCGAAAGACCGCGGCGGTAATTCTGACTTTCCCGCTGGGCTGGCGGGCGGTCGCCTTCAGACCGCCCGCCAGCCCAGCGGGAAAGAGGCTTCCACGATGAAGCCGGCTCGGAATCGAGCCGGCGGAGTGGAAGCTGTGCGACGGGTGCAGTTGCACCCGTCGCGTATTTCACTGTCTGCGCAGCAGACAGTGAAATACATGTAGGGGCCCTCTTACGGGGGCCCCTGCAATGCCCATGCCAGTGGCATGGGCACTGCAGGGGCCCCCAGGGGCCCCGCGACCCCCCCTACTGCTATCCGGATCCCGGCGGTCGGACCGCCGGGATCTGGATGGCGGTAGGGGGGGTCGGAATCCCCTCGGCGGCGCAGCAAGCTGCGCCGCCTTGGAGGATTCAATGGGGCGGCGGTACACTGGCGGGAGCCAGTGGTGCCGGTCCGACCGCGGCTTTACCGCCGCGGTCGGAATCCCCATTGGAGCACCGCCGGCCTGTCGGCGGTGCTCCCGCGGTCCTCCGCCCTGGCGGTCTTTGACCGCCAGGGTCAGAATGACCGCCTTAGGCCCTCATTCTGACCTTGGCGGTCTTTTCGCAAGACCGCTGAGTTACCGCCGCGGTGAAGACCGCCGACCGCGGCGGTGTGCCGCTGTGCGCATTCTGACCGCTGGGAGCGTTCCGCCGGAAAACCGCCAGCAGCCACACTGGCGGTCGGCGGGAAAGTGGAGACTGGTCAACCTCCACCGCCACGCCAGCAGAACACCGCCCACAGAATTACGACCCACATTTCTGTGTGGCGGTCTTCTGTTGGCGGTCTTCTGTTGGCGGTCACGTCCCTATGGCTCCCGTCGCCTCCCGGAGGACCAACGCACAAGGTAAGTTGATCGTCCATGAGGGGAGGGGGTGGGGGGGTGTTGTGTGATGTGGGCGTGCATGGGGGTGTGCGTGTGAGTGTGTAGAGGGGGTGTGTGAGTGCGTGTATGCGGGCGGGGGGTGGTGCTGTGTCTATGGGTAATGTGTGCTGTTCGGCAGGTGCGCATGTCGGCATGTATGTGTGCGGGTATGTGTCCCCGTTGTGTATGTGTGTGTAGGGGGTGTGTATATGTGCATGTTGGGGGTGTGTGCATGTCGGGGTACATGTATGTGCATGTCGGGGTGGGGGTGGGGAGGGGGTTCGTACCACCTCTGGGGGGTGGCAGGGGGGTGGAGGGTGTGGGGGGAGGACTCGGGTGGGTAGTGGGGGGTGGGGGAGACCCCTATCAGTGCCAGGGAAGGAATTCCCTGGCCCCGATAGTGCTTACCGCCATGGTTCGCACGGCGGTTCCCGCCCGCAAGAAACCGCGGCGGTAGGCAGGGTCATAATACCCTTGGCGGTCTTGGGACGACCGCCGGGCCGGAGTGCGCAAACTCCAGCCCCGCGGTCATGACCGCCGTGGCGGTCGGAGTGGAGAAGTAGCGGTCGGTCGCGGCGGGGACCGCCGCGGTCAGAATGCCATTTTTAATACCGCCGGTCTGTTCGCGGTCCGACCGCCGTCTCTCCGCCGACCGCCAGGGTCAGAATGAGGGCCTTAGTGTCTTGCAGACTCTTCTGGTTCTTGCATAATCTTCTTTCTTGTGTCCTTGTGTGTTCTAGGAAAGTTACTGTGATTTACTCCTGCTTTTCTGGGTTCTGGGGTGGGTTCTGTTACTTACCTTTGGTATTTTCTAATACTCCTAGAGCCCCTCTACACACTACAATTGCCTAGGTGACAATCCAACATTTGCATTCAACTTTCTTAGTATATGGTTTGTGTCCCCCCAGGCTCATTTCTAACAATTGGGATTTTCACTATTTTGCACTATTTTCTAACTGTTTTAATTGCTATTTCTGCATACTAGTGTATATAATTTGTGTATTACTTATCTCCTAAGGGAGTATGGGCCTGATTCTAACTTTGGAGGACGGTGTTAAACCGTCCCAAAAGTGGCGGATATACCACCTACCGTATTACGAGTTCCATAGGATATAATGGACTCGTAATACGGTAGGTGGTATATCCGCCACTTTTGGGACGGTTTAACACCGTCCTCCAAAGTTAGAATCAGGCCCTATATTCTTTATGGCATTTTTGGCATTTATGTCACCAAAATAAAGTACCTTTTTTTTGTAACACTAAGGGGGTCATTACAACATTGGCGGTAAAAGGCACTTATCGCCGTGCAGAAGACCGCCAATACACCGCCGCGGAATTCCGCCACAGCTATTATGACCCACATCTCGGAATCCGCCGAAATTCAGACAACCACACAACACCGCCACACCAAAGGTCAGTGATAAACTGGCGAAAACAAAACCTCCAGCTCCACGCCAACAGAAACACGCCCATGCTATTACGACCCACGAATCCACGCGGCGGTCTTTCAACCGCGGTATTCAATTGGCGATACACACCGCTGCACTCAAAATACACACACATCTCCAAAACACCGCCATATTGGACAATTCCAAATACACACACCTGAGACACAAACAAACACCACTCCCACACATCCAACACAATATAAAACACACACCCACATCACCCACAAACCCCTATGACCACAATTCACGGACGAAGGCCAGAGAGACTGCACAGCCAAGACAACACCACCATACAGAGGCACACAACACCATCACCCAACCCACATCCACGCACAAAACACCACACACCACTACACATCACCACACACATCAACACTCACACCGCCTCATACATCACACACACCACCCCATGTCACGCCAAAGACACCCCCGCTTCTCCGAGGAGGAGCTCCGGGTCATGGTGGAGGAAATCATCCGGGTAGAGCCACAGCTATTTGGCTCACAGGTACAGCACACATCCATAGCCAGGAAGATGGAGCTATGGCGAAGAATAGTGGACAGGGTCAACGGTCCTACGGGGGAAGGTGCGTTCAACGGTCTCCAGGCACAATATCGCGGTTCAGCGGACTGGCGACGGACCCCCACCTCCTCCCCCACATCTAACAACATGGGAGGAGCAAGTCTTGACCATCATGCATCCTGAGGGCCTCGCAGGAGTCGGTGGAGGATGGTAAGGACACTGGTAAGTCAAATCTTAACTATCATATCCCCCACCCTACCTGTATGCTATCACACCCCCACCCTCACCCCCTCCCCTATCACCCCAAATCCTCACTAATGTACTAATAACACAAACCACACATCCCAACACCAAGCCCTGCATGATAGAACTAAGCATGGACACCCAGCACTAAAGCATGCCCACTGCACACACCCATACAACCCCCTAAATCACCATCACACAAGCTCCCACACAGGAATGCTTGCACTGGGGTACACACTCACCCACCCATTGCACACCATTACACACACACATGCAATAATCATGCTCTTATGCCCCTGCAGGAACCCGAAGGACCGTCACCACACCAGAGGGTCCAGACAACACCACTCCACCCCCAGAAGAGGCCCACAGTGACAATAGCAGCTCTGCCCTACTGGATCCTGATGACCAGCCCGGACCATCGTGGGCCTCGGGACAGTCGGTTCCCCTTACTCAGGCACAGCCCAACACCGACCTTACACCCTCTGGTAACACCAGCACAGCACCCACCCAGCGGGCCCAAACCTCCCTACCCAGGACAGGTCAATCAGCGGTGTGTCCACCACTACAGGGAACCCAGGATAACCCACCACCCCAACAACAACAGGGACCTGGGGCAGTGGTAGTGGGCACACGGTCCAGGGGACGGAAGCACAGGAACACAGGGGAACTGGGAGGGCTGCTGGGCGACAGGGGGCGGACAGGCCAAGGTAACCCACTCTCCACGAGGCCCTATCCTCCATCATGGGAGCATACCACCACTTCCAGGAGACGATGGCGACGGTCCTGGACAATTTGCAGGAGACCCTGCGCCTGCAGGAGGAACAGCATTTGGGGTTCAGGGAGGAGCTCAGGACCATCAGCTCCGCCTTGGGCACCATCGTAGGGGTGCTGAAGGACATACAGCAGACCTTGAGGGACACCGTGGCACTCCAAGGGGCCCCTGACACTAGCCAGGACGATGAACTGCCCACCACCTCCGCCGGCGCTAGTGGACAGGACGCCCCGCCACAGGACACCCACACCATCACCCCACCCCCTGCAGACGGACAACCACCACGCAAGCGGTCCCTGAGATCCAGGAACAGGACAGAGCAAGATGGCAAGACCCCCGCCAGGAAATTAGACCACCCTGTTTGTCCTCCCACTGTCCTACCTTGTTACCCTGTCCATACTTAAACTGCCCCAGCTCCACTTCCTATGCCCAGATGGGCAGTGCACCTGTGAGACTAATAGACTGGACTCTGCCATGGACATTCCTCCACCATCACCCCTCACCATTTTACCACCCCCTCCAATAATTAGCACTTCAATAAACACCCTTTGAACACAAAACAGTCTGGAGTCAGTCTGTGATTTAGTAAATATATATTATCAATGACTGTGTCATAATGCGTTTCCTATTGTAAAGCTAACATACCTATGTCACACATCACAAGTCCTTGAAGGAATGCTTGCACTGGGGTACACGCTCACCCACCCATTGCACACCATTGCACACACACATGCAATAATCATGCTCTTATGCCCCTGCAGGAACTCGAAGGACCGTCACCACACCAGAGGGTCCAGACAACACCACTCCACCCCCAGAAGAGGCCCACAGTGACAATAGCAGCTCTGCCCTACTGGATCCTGATGACCAGCCCGGACCATCGTGGGCCTTGGGACAGTCGGTTCCCCTTACACAGGCACAGCCCAACACCGACCTTACACCCTCTGGTAACACCAGCACAGCACCCACCCAGCGGGCCCAAACCTCCCTAACCAGGACAGGTCAATCAGCGGTGTGTCCTCCACTAAAGGGAACCCAGGATAACCCACCACCCCAACAACAACAGGGACCTGGGGCAGTGGTAGTGGGCACACGGTCCAGGGGACGGAGGCACAGGAACACAGGGGAACTGGGAGGGCTGCTGTGCGACAGGGGGCGGACAGGCCAAGGGAATCCACTCTCCACGAAGCCCTATCCTCCATCATGGGAGCATACCACCACTTCCAGGAGACGATGGCGACGGTCCTGGACAAGTTGCAGGAGACCCTGCGCCTGCAGGAGGAACAGTATTTGGGGTTCAGGGAGGAGCTCAGGACCATCAGCTCTGCCTTGGGCACCATCGTAGGGGTGCTGAAGGACATACAGCAGACCTTGAGGGACACCGTGGCACTCCAAGGGGCCCCTGACACTAGCCAGGACGATGAACTGCCCACCACCTCCGCCGGCGCTAGTGGACAGGACGCCCCGCCACAGGACCACCACACCAGCACCCCACCCCCTGCAGATGGACAACCACCACGCAAGCGGTCCCTGAGATCAAGCAACAGGACAGAGCAAGATGGCAAGACCCCGCCAGGAAATTAGACCACCCTGTTTGTCCTCCCACTGTCCTACCTTGTTACCCTGTCCATACTTAAACTGCCCCAGCTCCCCTTCCTATGCCCAGATTGGCAGTGCACCTGTGAGACTAATAGACTGGACTCTGCCATGGACATTCCTCCACCCTCACCCCTCACCATTTTACCACTCCCTCCAATAATTAGCACTTCAATAAACACCCTTTAAACACAAAACAGTCTGGAGTCAGTCTGTGATTTAGTAAATATATATTATCAATGACTGTGTCATAATGCGTTTCCTATTGTAAAGCTAACATACCTATGTCACACATCACAAGTCCTTGAAGGATGCAAGCAGATGACACGTTGGTAACCACACCTATGAAACAGTAATCGAAAGGTACAACTCAGTTACCAAATAGTGGTTGAAATCGACAGACAGGATAGAGGTAGACCTGTGAAAGTTAATGTAATGTTAAACATGACATTTTTCTCACCTGTGTGTCACTGGAAATATTGCTGTATGACTGACTCCCTGTTGTCGTTGTCTTCTTCCTCAGCTTCCTCCTCATCACTGTCCACAGGCTCCACAGGCTCCACAGCTGCTACAACACCGTCATCTGGATCATCCTCCTGCAGAAAAGGCACCTGCCGTCGCAAAGCCAAATTATGAAGCATGGAGCAGGCGATGATGATCTGGCACACCTTCTTCGGTGAGTAGAATAGGGATCCACCTGTCATATGGAGGCCCCTGAACCTGGCCTTCAGGAGGCCGAAAGTGCATTTGATCACCCTCCTAGTCCGCCCATGGGCCTCATTTAGTGTTCCTCTGCCCTGGTCCTGGGATTCCTCACTGGGGTCAATAGCCAGGAAAGGTTGGGGTAACCAGAGTGCCATACACGGTGCCTCTGGAGTTGACCCATCATATCAGGGATGCTTCCGCAGGATGTAGGCGTCATGCACAGAGACAGGGAACATAGCATTTACCTGCGAGATGTACTGGTCTGCCAAACAGACCATCTGAACATTCATAGAATGATAACTCTTCCTGTTCCTGTACACCTGTTCACTCCTGTGGGGGGGGGACCAGAGCTACATGGGTCCCATCAATGGCACCTATGACATTGGGGATATGTCCAAGGGCATAGAAGTCACCTTTCACTGTAGGCAAATCTGCCACCTCAGGGAAAATGATGTATCTCCTTACGTGTTTCAGCAGGGCAGCCAACTCTCTGGACAGCATGTTGGAAAACATAGGCTGGGACATCCCTGATGCCATGGCCACTGTTGTCTGAAAAGACCCACTTGCAAGGAAATGGAGCACTGACAGCACCTGCACGTCAGGGGGGATTCCAGTCGGATGGCGGATTGGTGACATCAGGTCTGGCTCCAACTGGGTACATAGTTCCTGGATTGTGGCACGGTCAAACCGGTAGGTGACGATGACATGTCGCTCTTCCATTGTCAACAGGTCCACCAGCGGTCGGTACACCGGAGGATTCCGCCATCTTCTCACATGTCCCAGCTGACGGTGCCTACGAAGGACAACAGGGACGAATCAGTCATTATTCCTCCAGGTATGTACCCACAGTTACACACAAGACTACACCACTCACAAATCCCTTCCTGTATGTGTGTTGAGTGTAGGCCTAGCTATGTGTGACGCAGAGGTAAATCAAGCCATGTGGGCCCCTGAAATGGCAGCTGCCTGACCTCTAAACTGGGACAATGGGATTGTGGGGTAACTGCGCTGGTGTTGCACACCGTCGCGGTAGGCGGTCGTAGACCGCGGCGCAATGCTGCATTGGTTAACATTGGACCCTATGGGTCCCAGGAGCCATAGAACATGTGCACCGGCGGTGATGATGCGCACCGCCGCGGACGTCACCACCGCGGTAGTGACCGCCATTTTCTATCTGTTCAATCACTAGATACCTGACCTTCGACAGGAGAGGACCTACACTGCAAGTGCTGCTGTGACCTCGGTCTGGAAGCGACGATGGCTGCTGCGTCTGGGGAAAGGGCCCCTGCCTTCACTGCACAGGAGTTGGAGGAACTGGTAGACGGGGTCCTCCCCCAGTACACGCTACTCTACGGTCCTCCAGACCAACAGGTTAGTACACAGGGAGCACGTTGTATGGGCTAGGCCTGGGTGAAGAGGGCTGGTTGGATGAGGGAAGGGGGCAGAGTTCATAGAACATTAATGCATGGGAATGAATGGGCCACTCACATCGACGCTGCAGTTGGTAATGACTGTTCCTCTTTCCTTGTGCATGTCATGTAGGTCAGCGCCGACCAGAAGAGGGACATTTGGCGTGCCATCGTCAAGGAGGACCGGACCCTGGGGGCCCACCAGAGACGGGGCACCCACTGCCGGAAAAGATGGGAGGACATTCCCTGCTGCAGCAAGAAGACGGCGGAGGGTCAGCTGGGGATGGCCTCCCAACGTGGGAGGGGTGCCCGTCGCACCATGACCCCCCTGATGTTCCAGATCCTGGCGGTGGCCTTCCCGGAGTTGGATGGGCGCTTCAGGGCATCACAGCAGACACAAGGGGGTGAGTACTCTCTCATTCTGCAGATTTTGCGCGCAGTGGAGGGGTCTGGGTGGGGGAGGAGGCCTGTGGGTGTACCTAGGCTAGGGCGAGTTCCGTAGGCTAGGCCCCTCCGTAATGCAGGCCATGTGGCACTCTACCCCACCTCAGCAGAGTGCCAAGTACAGGTATAGTTGCCCCTGTGGCATCCATGTGTGCAGATGTCCACCATAGCCATGTAGGCCATATCCTAGATATTGCATGTGCAGAGGGCAGGAGCACGGCGTAATGCAGGGGGCTGCTGTGTCTGTCTTGTCCGCCAACTGTAGCGGTATGCCATGCACTAAAACTCTCTTTCTTCTGTCTCCCCCCTTTTTCTGCTCTCCCTGTCCTTTTGTACATCAGCATCATCAGGCGGAGGTACAGTGGCACCGTGGCATGAGGGAGCTGCATCCCACATGGCCATGCAGGGCCACACCATGGACTCAGAATGCACCAGTGGGACGGAGGGCGAGGGGAGCTTCACGTCGGCCACCGGATCACCAAGCAGCGACACAGACTTGTTCGCCGATGGGGGCTCCCTTGTGGTGGCGGCACCATCTGTGCGCCCCACTTCTACAGGTACAGCCGCCACCTCCCCTACCAGCACCGCCCTCCCAGCAGCCCCTCAGCGTTCGCTCCATGCCCGCTCACCCAGGAGGGTGGGCATCACCTTCGCCCCAGGCACCTCAGCCCCTGCCCCTGTCACCCCAGCTGCCCTCAGTGAGGAGGCCATTGACCTCCTCAGGTCACTCACTGTTGGGCAGTCTACCATTGTGAATGCCATCCAGGGTGTAGAACGAGAGTTGCAACACGGTAATGCATTCCTGGAGGGCATTCATTCTGGTCAGGCTGTCCTTCAGCGAACCCTGCAATCTCTAGCCTGAGCACTGATGGCAGCCATTGTCCCTGTGTCCAGCCTCCCCCCTCCAACCTCCTCCACCCAGACCCAATCTCCTGTACCCCAGCCCATCCCAAGCACACCTACAGACCAGCATGCACACAAGTCAGCACACACAAGTAGCTCAAGCAAACATAAGCACCACACAACCCACAGGCACTCACGCAAGCCTCACCCACGTACAGACACAACAACATCCACTGCCTCCACTGTGTCCCCCTCCTCCTCTTCTCCCTCCTCCCTCCCAGTCTCGTCTACACACACACCTGCATGCACCACATCTAGAGGCACCATGAATCGCACAAGGAGACCCAGCACCACGAGCCGCTCACCTGCACTCACCACCTCCACTGCCATTTACATGTCCCCTGTGTCCTCTCCCAGTGTGTCTGTGACGCCCCCTCCCAAAGTACACAAACGCGGGCACCCACACACCCAACATCCATCCACCTCACGACAGCCTCCAGTACCTGCACCTGCACCCAAAACACCTAAAGTGACACCTCCGACAACCACCTCCTCTTCCTCCACTCCCAGGCCCCCTCCAACTACCCATCCAAGTGTACGTCAGAAACTGTCCCTCTGCAAAGTTGACCTTTTTGCTCCCACCCCCCCTCCAATTCATCAGTCCTGTCGTAGCGTCTCAGCCAAAAAGCCTCCAATACCAGTGGTGCCTGTTCAAGGTTTGTGGAGTGCACCGGCAACCAGGGCAGGCAGTGTGACCCGGAGCCAAGGCACTGGCAGCCCACCCCCTGTAAAGGCTCTAAAATTGGAGATTGGACGACGGGACCGTGTGAAGCCTCCTGGTGGGAAAACAACTCACATGGGTTCCAAGGGGATTGGAGAGTCAGCTGTGACTCCACCAAAGGTGGGGAAGGGCCAGAGGAAGACTGCCCAGCCTGTTGTGAGTGTCACGGCGGAAAAGGGCGCCATCATTCCCGGCGGTCGAGACCCAACCGCCAGCACAGTCGTCACTGGTCAGGAGGCCACCGCCAGAGTCATTGCCCAGGAGGGCCCAAGTATCGTCACTGGTCTGGAGACCACCGCCGGAGTCACAGCCCAGGAGGGCCCAAGTATCGTCACTGGTCAGGAGACCACCGCTGAAGTCAGTGCCCAGGAGGGCCCAAGTATCGTCACTGGTCAGGAGACCACCGCCGGAGTCACAGCCCAGGAGGGCCCAAGTATCGTCACTGGTCAGGAGACCACCGCTGAAGTCAGTGCCCAGGAGGGCCCAAGTATCGTCACTGGTCAGGAGACCACCGCCGGAGTCACAGCCCAGGATGGCCCAAGTATCGTCACTGGTCAGGAGACCACCACCGGAGTCACAGCCCAGGAGGGCCCAAGTATCGTCACTGGTCAGGAGACCACGCCACCGCCAGAGTCAGTGCCCAGGAGGGCCACGGCTGCCACAGCCCAGGTGGGCTATGATGGATCGTCATGCCACACACCAATGCCCAGTGTAGGAACGTCATGCCACACACCAATGCCCAGTGTAGGGAACGTCATGCCACACACCAATGTCCGTACCAGAACCGCCATGGCAAAGCACCGCTGAACAGGGCAAAGACCGCCATGGCAAAGCACCGCTGAACAGGGCAAAGACTGCCATGGTGAAGACCGCTGAACAGTCCAAAGACTGCCATGGCAAAGCACCGCTGAACAGGGCAAAGAACGCCATGGTGAAGACCGCTGAACAGTCCAAAGACCGCCATGGCAAAGCACCGCTGAACAGGGCAAAGACCGCCATGGTGAAGACCGCTGAACAGTCCAAAGACCGCCATGGCAAAGCACCGCTGAACAGGGCATGCACTGGGTAGGAATGAATAGACCGCCACATCAGGCATCCTTATCCCATGTGCAGCTGGGACAGTGACAGGACAGGAACTTTCACGGGGAGACTCATCCAGTCTGGGCACCAGTCCCCCCCAGAACCAGTGGAGAATGTTATCGACTTGTGAGACTGTGGCTTTGCACTCCCCAGGATGGCTCAGGGGGCAACCCACCCACTGTAGAGACTTGTGAGACTGTGGCTTTGCACTCCCCAGGATACATCAATGGGCATGGAGCCCCGTCGTGGGTCTGGCTTTGCAGTAATCCGGCTGAGGTGCCCCCCCTTCCCTTCCCCCTGAGGTGCCTGTAGTATTTCTATCTGATGCCCCGGCAGTGTTCTCTCCGATTGTGGTCAGGTATCTTTTGTGGGCCTCGCCCATGCAATTTTTGGGCTGTTGGTGCACGGACATTGTTATATACATATCTGCACTACTTCTCGTAATGTATATAATTCTGACTGAATTTCGTTTATATCTGTATATTTTTGTAAGACATGTATATTGCTACATTACAATGTTTGAACGGATTTCGCTTTATCTTTTCATTCTTCCGGGGGGATTGTGGGTTGTTACTGTGATTTTTGTGGATGCATTGGTGTGTATGTTGTATTATGCGAGGTTGGGGATGGGGGTGTTTGGTGGGTGTCCCCCTAACTTTTGCCTCCCCCATGTCGTAGGTGCAGTACTCACCGTTGTCTTCGGCGCATACGTAGATGATGGTCGTAGAGGAGCAGAAAGACAAGGGCAGGGAGTATTTGGAGTTCCGGGTCCATGGAGTCCTCTTTCCTCGTGGGATGTGTTGAGGTGAGCGTTTTCCCATTGCAGAAACTTTCCGCCGTGTTTTTATCCACGGTGAATCCGCCCCGGAAAAGGTGGCGGATTAGCGGGTTGTGATACTATGGGCGGTACATTGTCTTCCGCCTGTCTGTTGGCGGTGACCGCCGCGGTGCTTGTCTGTACCGCCGTGGCGGGCGGTGTGTTAAAGTGGCTGTCTTTGTTGGCGGTTTCCGCCAGGGTCATAATTCCATTTTTTTATCCGCCGCACTGTTTGCGGTATTACCGCAGCTTTAACACCGTCCGCCAGGGTTGTAATGACCACCTAAGTATTTTCTTTCATGTGTGTGAGTACTGTGTGACTACAGTGGTATTGCATGAGCTTTGCATGGCTCCTAGATAAGCCTTGGCTGCTCAGCTACAGCTACCCCAAGAGAGCCTGGCTTCTAGACACTGCCTACATTTCACTAATAAGGGATAACTGGACCTGGTATAAGGTTTAAGTACCTTAGGTACCCACTAAAAACCAGGCCAGCCTCGTAGACTGGGTGTATCACAACAAAGCAGTGGCAGTGTATCATGTTTTAAAAATAAATAGTACAACCAGACCCTTTTCAGTTTGTTAAAGAGAGGCACGTCTATTGACACCTCTCATGTAAAGTCCTGCGGTTATGTGGATCCCATACACGTGCTCTGACATTCTGTGTGTCTGTTGAGTGTGTGTGTGTGTGTACAGTGAACGTGTAGCACGTGTAAGGTACTATGACTGTGTGTTCTAAGAGTCTATGCACTGGGGCCAGTGGGATTCATTTTGGATGCGCCTAGTTTAGCATGGCACAAAATGGAGGAGGAGGATTGCTTTCCCAGAAAGTGGAAGAGTATTGCCTGCATTCCGGTGGCTGAAAGGTGGAGACTCAGGCACTGAAGTGAGGAAGTATGGAAGGTGGTCTACCTTTAGAAAGTTGAAGAGAGCCTTGTTATAAAAGGGCTGCTGCTTAGTTCTTCCTGACCATTCATATTTGCTACATGGTGAAGGATGGATTTGCAGTTTTTGTTTTCAAGGTGAATAGACATGTCCTCTCTTTTGTCTGTCTCTGAGTAGTGCTTTCGGAAGGTTGATTTTGATAACAGCCAGATGTGCCCACTTTTTGGTTAATCCTGCTCACAGCCATCCCACTGCTATCAGCTGTGCAAGCAGACTGAAAATGTGAAAGAGAACCAATCCAAATTGTTTCTTATTGAGTAGACAGTGAATACACATCCCCTGTTTCGAAAAATGTGATCCAGTCAACCTCACCTCTTTACAGTTCCAGGGTCTCCTTGTCCAACGAATGAAGTGCGCCAGAAAGTACTAGAACAGCAGCTGGACAACCAAGGCTGGTGTCTGCCTGACAGCCAGACTCCCAGAGGTGAGAGGATATCACTTGTACTCGGAACATGTTGCTGGAAGTGTTGGGGGTTTGGCTAAAGCCTGTTTGCCTGCTGAGAGAGGCCCAGTGATATTACTGGCATGTGGAACACCCAGGGAGAACTGACTATCCCAGAATGTGAAGCTAGGAATGATCCATACTGATAAAGGGCCCCCCTAGTATCTCTGCACATCCCCCTGTGAGCTGCAACTAGACTTTTAGAGATGAAGTTCCACTGTGTTGCCAGGCAGTCCTGCGAGAGCTTGAAAGACTAGTGCTGCAGACGTGGGAGAGAATTAAACAATGTTGCCGCTGAAGCAGGAAGGCCTGATCATCCCAGAGCCTGCTACTGTCAAAGGACAAACACTACCAGTGACAATGTATGGAGAGTGCCACACTAAATCTGATTTCCTGTCTGAAAGTGTCCGGGAAGGCCGTTGCTACTGAAGACAATGGTTGCAGCACAGACCTTCCTCACTAATTTAATTCCTGAAACTCTGTTCCAAGACTAGGCTGCCACCACAGCCCCCACAAGAAAAAAACTACTGCCATGGTGGTGAGAGCACAAACCACATCCGCTGCATTTCTACAGCTGCAGTGATAAAAACAGGTAAACATGGGGCTTAACCTACACCTGGACAACAGATTGGTGTAGGCAGTTGAGCTGAACCCATATGCTTAAGACTTATGCAGGAGCCATAAACGACACTAAACCGAGGATTTGACTGTCTCTGCATCTGTGTCTGATTGATGCCTAATCTGTAGCGTGTTAGCCATTGGAGTAATGAGACCCAGACCCTAGAGGTGAGAGAGGACACTGGAAAAGGAGAGTTTAGTACCTCATTGGTAAATGTGACCTAGATTATAAGCATGAATTACGTTCACATTAAATTGTGTAGTATTTAGTTTTTCTGTGAGATTAAAGTACTTCTTTATGCATAAAAGATACACTCCGGGCTGAACAATACATTATTATGGCCCTCATTACAACATTGGCGGTAAAAGCTGCTTACTGCCGTGCAGAAGACCGCCAACACATCGCCGCGGCTGTGGAATTCCGCCACAGCTATTATGACCCACAGCTCGGAATCCGCCAAAATTCAGACACCCACACAAGTCCACCAAAGGTCAGTGATAAACTGGTGATAACAAAACCTCCACCGTCACGCCAACAGATATACGCCCACATTATCACAACCCATGAAATCCACGCAGCGGTCTTTCAACCGCGGTATTCCATTGGCGGTACACACCGCCACGCTCAAAATACACACACACTTACAAAACACAACCACATTGGACAATTCCAAATACACACACCTGATACACATACACACACCACTCCCACACACCCAATACAATATAAAACACACACCCACATCACCCACAAACCCTTACAACCAAAATTCACGAATGAAAGCCAGAGAGAGACACCACCATCAACAACACTAGCATCCACAGGCACACAACACCATCACCCACATAACTTCCACGCACCTCACACTACACCCCACTACATATCAGCACACTTATCACCCCACACATCACTTACACCACCCCATGGCATGGCAAAGACACCCCAGGTTCTCGGAGGAGGAGGTCAGGGTCATGGTGGAGGAAATCATCCGGGTAGAGCCACAGCTATTCGGATCACAGGTGCAGCACACCTCCATTGCAAGGAAGATGGAGCTATAGCGAAGAATAGTGGACAGGGTCAACGCAGTGGGACAGCACCCAAGAAATCGGGAGGACATCTGGAAGAGGTGGAACGACCTACGGGGGAAGGTGCGTTCCGTGGTCTCAAGACACCAACTGGCGGCTCAGCGGACCTCCTCCCACAACTAACAACATGGGAGGAGCAGGTCTTGGCGATTCTGCATCCTGAGGGCCTCGCAGGAGTAGGTGGAGGAATGGACTCTGGTAAGTCAAATCTTAACTATTACATCCCCCACCCTACCTGCATGCCACCACATACCCCCACCCTCACCCCCATCACTCCAACTCCTCACAAATGTCCCATCATCACAAACCAGACATCCTAACACCAAGCCCTGCAGGCAACAACAAAGCATGGACACCCATCACTAAAGCATGCCCACTGCACATACTCATACACCCCCCTAAACCTTCATCACACAAGGTCCCACACAGGAATGCTAGCACTGGGGTACACGGTCACCCACCCATTGCACACCATGACACACACAGATGCAATAATCATGCTTTTATACCCCTGCAGGACCCCTACCCAACGTCACCGGACAGGAGGGACCACACAAGTCCACACCACCAACAGAAGAGGCCCACAGTGATGAGAGCACCTCTGTCCAACTGGATCTAGATGACCAGCCCGGCCCATCGGGGACTTCGGGACAGTCAGTTCCCCTCACCCAGTCACAGGCCACTACAGAGCTTCCCCCCTCTGGAAACACCAGCACAGCACCCACCCAGCGGGCCCATACCTCCGTCCCCAGGACACGTCAATCAGCTGTGTGTCCACCACTACAGGGAACCCAGGCTAAACCACCACCCCAACAACAACAGGGACCCTGGGCACACGGTCCAGGGGACGGAGGCACATGAACACAGGGGAACTCGGAGGGCTGCTGTGCGACGGGGGAGACAGGCCCAGGGAACCCACTCTCCACGATGCCCTCTCCTCCATCATGGGAGCCTACCACCACTCCCAGGAGACGATGACAACGGTACTGGCCAAGTTTCAGGGGACCCAGCGCCTGCAGGAGGTACAGTATATGGGCTTCAGGGAGGAACTCAGAACCATCAATCCACCCTGGGCACCATCGTAGGGGTGCTGAAGGAAGTACTCAACACCAGGAGGGACACTGTGGCACTACAAGGGGCCCCTGACACTAGCATGGACGATGAACTGCCCACCACCTCCGCCGGCACTAGTGGACAGGAGGCACCGCCACAGGACCACCACACCAGCACCCCACCCCCTGCAGAGGGAGAACCACCTCGCAAACGGTCCCTGAGATCCAGGACAAAGACAGAGAACGATGCCAAGACCCCCGCCAAGAAATGAGACCACCCATATTGTCATCCTACTGTCCCACTTTGTCACCCTGTCCATCCTTAAACTGCCCCAGCTCCACTTCCTATGCCCATATGGGCAATGCACCTGTGAGACTAATAGACTGGACTCTGCCATGGACATTCCTCCGCCATCACCCCTCACCATTTTACAACCCCCTCCAATATTGAGCACTGAAATAAACACCCTTAAAGCACAAAACAATCTGGAGTCTGTCTGTGATTTCGGAATACTATATTAGCAATAACTGTGGCAAAAAGCATTTTCACTGGTAATGTCAACATACCTATGTCACACAGCTCTAGTCCATGAGGAATCAAAGCAGATGTCACACAGTGGGACCCACATCTGTGAAATCGTAAGGGAAAGTGACAACTCAGTGACCATACACTGGATGAAAACGACAGAAAGTAGAGAGGTAGTAGTGTTTAAGTACATGTAGTACGCAGGTTTGTATTCTTATCTGTGTCTCACTGGAAATATTGCTGGATCACTGAGTCCCTGTTGTACATGTCTTCTTCCTCTGCTTCCTCATCTTCACTGTCCACAGGCTCCACAGCTGCAACAACACCGCCATCTGGACCATCCTCCTGCAGAAAAGGCACCTGTCGTCACAAAGCCAAGTTGTGAAGCATACAGCAGGCCACGATGATCTGGCACACCTTCTTTGGTGAGTAGAATAGGGATCCACCTGTCATATGGAGGCACCTGAACCTGGCCTTCAGGAGGCCGAAGGTCTGCCCGATCACCCTCCTAGTTTGTCCATGGGCCTCATTGTAGCGTTCCTCTGCCCTTGTCCTGGGATTCCTCACTGGGGTCAGTAGCCATGATAGGTTGGGGTAACCAGAGTCACCTGCAAATGCCGAGGGACAACTGTTAGACACACACTAACCTGGAGGGATATCCCCAGACCCAGACAACCATTCCCACTGACTAGCTTCCAGGTGCTCACCTAATAGCCACACACAGTGCCTCTGGAGTTGACCCATCACATAAGGGATGCTGCTATTCCTCAGGATGTAGGCGTCATGCACTGAGCCAGGGAACATGGCATTCACAAGTGGGAGATGTACTGGTCTGCCAAACATACCATCTGTACATTCATGGAATGATAACTCTTCCGGTTTCTGTACACCTGTTCACTCCTGTGGGGGGGGTACCAAAGCCACATGTGTCCCATCAATGGCACCTATGATGTTGGGGATATGTCCCAGGGCATAGAAATCACCTTTCACTGTAGGCAAATCCTCCACCTGAGGGAAAACGATGTAGCTCTGCATGTGTTTCAGCAGGGCAGACAACTCTCTGGACAACACGTTGGAGAAAATAGGCTGGGACATCCCTGATGCTATGGCCACTGTTGTTTGAAATGACCCACTTGCAAGGAAATGGAGCACTGACAGCACCTGCACTTGAGGGGGATTCCTGTGGGATGGTGGATAGCTGACATCAGGTCTGGCTCCAACTGGGTACACAGTTCCTGGATTGTGGCACGGTCATGCCTGTATGTGATTATCACATGTCTTTCCTCCATTGTCAACAGTTCCACCAATGGTCGGTACGCCGGAGGACGCCGCCATCTCCTCACATGTCCCAGCGGATGGTGCCTATGAAGGACAACAGCGAGCACAGAGTCAAACAACTCAGAGGTACGTACCCACAGCTTACACAGAACACCATTCATAATCAAAAGTGGCCTGTATGTGTGTTGAGTCTAGGCCTAGGTATGTGTGACTCAGTTGAAAATGCAGCCCTGAAATGGCGGCTGCCTGACCTCTAAAGTGGGACAATGGGATGTGAGGTAACTGCGCTGGCGTTTCACACCGTCGCGGTAGGCGGTCGAAGACCGCGGTGCAATGCTGCATTGGTTAACATTGGACCCCAGGGGTCCCAGGAGCCAATGACGATGTACGCCGGCGGTGACGGTACGCACCGCTAATGACGATGTACGCCGGCGGTGATGGTACGCACCGCTGCGGACGTGACCGCCATTTTCTATCTGTACAATCACTCGATACCTGATCTTCGACAGGAGAGGACCTACACTGCAAGTGCTGCTGTGACCTCGGTCTGGAAGAGACAATGGCTCGAGTGTCTGGGGAAAGGGCCCCTGCCTTCACATCGGAGGAGTTGGAGAAACTCGTGGACGGGGTCCTCCCCCAGTACACGCTACTCTACGGTCCTCCAGACAAACAGGTAAGTACACGGGGAGCATGGTGTATGGGCTATGCCTGTGTGGAGAGGGGTGGATGTAAGAAGGAAGGGGGGAGAGTGCGGCGTGCATGAAACGACGGTGAGTGCATGTGCCACATGGCAAGGGTAGGGATGGGGGCCAATCACTTTGACAGTGCAGTTGGTAATAAGTTTCTCTTCCCCCTGTACAAATCATGTAGGTCAGCGCCCACCAGAAAAAACGTATTTGGCGTGCCATCGCCAAGGACGTCCGGACCCTGGGGGTCTACCACAGACGGAGCACCCACTGCCAGAAAAGATGGGAGGACATTCACCGCTGGAGCAAGAAGACGGCGGAGGCTCAGCTGGGGATGGCATCCCAATGTGGGAGGGGTGCCCGTCACACCATGACCCCCCTGATGTTCAGGATCCTGGTGGTGGTGTACCCGGAGTTGGATGGGCGCTTGAGGGCATCATAGCAGCCACAAGGGGGTGAGTACTCTCGCATTCTGCTGATTTTGCGTGGAGTGGAGGTGTCTGGGTGGGGGAGGTGGGCTGTGGGTTTCCCTAGGCCAGGGCGAGTTTTGTAGGCAAGGTCCCTCCGTAGGGCGGGCCATGTGGCACCCCACCCCACCTCTGTAGAGTTCCAAGTACACCTAGTCAGTCTCCTGTGTCATCCATGTGTGCAGATGTCGTCCATAGCCTTGTAGGCCATTTCCCAGGAATTGAACAGTGGAGCCCAAGAGCGTGGCGTAGTGCAGGGGGCTTCTGTGTCTGTCGTGTCCGCCAACCGTAGCGGTAATGTATGCACTCAACATGTCTTTCTTCTGACATCCCCCTCTTTTTGTGGTCTCCCTGTTCTTGTGTGCATTAGCATCATCAGGTGGAGGAGCACTGGCACCGGAGCACGAGGGGGCTGCATCCCACAAGGCCATGGAGGGCCACACTACGGAATCAGACTTCACCAGTGGGACGGAGGGCGAGGGGAGCTCCACGGCGGGTACAGGAGCTGAAACCAGTGACACGGACTCGTCCTCTGATGGGAGCTCCCTTGTGGTGGTGGCAACATCTGTGCCCCCCGCATTTACAGGTACAGCTGCCACCCCCCCTTCCAGCACCGCACTCCCAACAGCCCCTCAGCCTTCGCCCGTGCCCACTCACCCGGGAGGGTGGGCATCACCTTCGCCCCAGGCACCTCAGGCCCTGCCCCTGTCACCCCTGCTGCCTTCAGTGAGGAGGCCATTGACCTCCTCAGGTCCCTCACTGTTGGCAGTCTACCATTTTGAATGCCATCCAGGGTGTAGAAAGGCAGTTGCAACAAACAAATGCATTCCTGGAGGGCATTCATTCTGGTCAGGCGGCCCTTTAGCGAGCTTTTCAGACTCTGGCCTCAGCACTGATGGCAGCCATTGTCCCTGTGTCTTGCCTCCCCCCTCCAACTTCCTCCACCCCAATTCAATCCCCTGTACCTCAGCCTATCCCAAGCACGCCTACAGACCAGCATGCACACACGTCAACACACAAGTGAAGCTCAGGCAAACATAAGCACCACACATCCCACAGGCACTCACACAAGCATCACAGACATCCAGACATCGCAACCTCCACTGCCTCCACTGTGTCCCCCTTCTCCTCGTCTCCCTCCTCCCCCCCTTTCTCGTCTACACTCACACCTGCATGCACTACTACCATCACCAGCACACCCACCACCACACCCCGCTCACGTGCAGTCACCACCCCCACTACCATTCACACGTCCCCTGTGTCCTCTCCCAGTGTGTCTGTGACGCCCCCTCCCAAGATACACAAACGCGGACACACACCCACCCAACAGCCATCCACCTCACGACAGCCTCCAGCGCATGCACCTTCACCCAAAATCAGCAAACGAACACCTCCTACAACCACAACCTCTTCCTCCACTCCCAAACCCCCTCCAGCTACCCGTCCCAGTGTGTCCAAAAAACATTTCCTGTCCAACCTTGACCTCTTTCCCACACCTCCCCCACCCCGTCCGTCTCATAGGTCCCGAACTAGCACCTCAGACACAACATCTCCGGGACCAGTGGTGCCTGTAGTCACTGGAATCTGGAGTGCACCGGCCAGCAGGGCAGGCAGTGTGGCACGGAGCCACAGCACAGACAGTCCCCCACCTGTGAAGCATCAGAAGTTGGCCAGTGCCCGGCGGGAGAGGGGGAAGACTCTAGCCACCAAAGCCGCTCCCAGGGGAACAGGTGGGAGTGTGGAGTCAGCTGCGACACCTTCCAAGGTGGGGAAGGGCCCACTAGAAGGTCAGCAAGTCTGGGCAGAGCAGCACGGCGAAGAAGACCGCCATCATCCCAGCTGCCCAGGAGGCCACCGCCAGCAACAGCCCAGCTGCCCAGAAGGCCACCGCCAGCACAAGCCCAGCTGCCCAGGAGGCCATTACCAGCACAAGCCCAGCTGCCCAGGAGGCCACCGCCAGCACAAGCCCAGCTGCCCAGGAGGCCACCGTCAGCACAAGCCCAGCTGCCCAGGAGGCCACCGCCAGCACATGCCCAGCTGCCCAGGAGGCCACCGCCATCACAAGCTCAGCTGCCCAGGAGGCCACCGCCAGCACAAGCCCAGCTGCCCAAGAGGCCACCGCCAGCACAAGCCCAGCTGCCCAGGAGGCCACAGCCAGCACATGCCCCACTGGGCCATGAAGGACCACCAGCAAAAGCCCCGCTGGGCCATGAAGGACCGCCATCAAAAGCCCTGCTGGGCCATGAAGGTCCACCAGCAGCTGAGTCACTGGAATGGAGACCGCCGTCTCAAGCACCGCTGAACAGGGCACCGCCATCTCAGGCACCGCTGAACAGGGCACCGCCGTCTCAGGCACCGCTGAACAGGGCACTGCTGTCTCAAGCACCGGTGTACAGGGCACCGCCGTCTCAAGCACCGCTGAGCAGGGCACCGCCGTCTCAAGCACCGCTGTACAGGGCACCGCCGTCTCAAGCACCACTGAACAGGGCACTGCCGTCTCAGGCACCGCTGAACAGGGCACCACCGTCTCAGGCACTGCTGAACAGGGCACCGTCGTCTCAAGCACCGCTGAACAGGGCACCGCCGTCTCAGGCACCGCTGAACAGGGCACCGCCGTCTCAGGCACCGCTGGCCCATGAGCGCCAAGAGCACTGATGCTACTGAGTCTGTCACGGGCAGAATGAAGCACTCTGGGCACAATGCCCCTTCCAGAACCAGTGGAGAGATGCGTCTACTACCTCTGCCCTTAGCAGGATTAAGCACTCTGGGCACAAAGCCCCCTCCAGAACCAGTTGAGAGATGCATCCACTACCTCTGTCCTTAGCATGATGAAGCATTCTAGGCACAAAGCCCCCTCCAGAACCAGTGGAGAGATGCATCCACTACTGCAGTCCTTAGCAGGATGGAGCACTCTGGGCACAAAGCCCCCTCCAGAACCAGTGGAGAGATCTATCCACTACCTCTGTCCTTAGCAGGATGAAGCACTCTGGGCACAATGCCCCCTCCAGAACCAGTGGAGACTGTTATCCACTTGAGAGACTGTGGCTTTGTACTCCCCAGGATTGAACAGTGGGCAAACCACCCACTGTATAGACTTGAGAGACTGTGGCTTTGCACTCCCCAGGATTGAACAGTGGGTAAACCACCCACTGTAGAGACTTCAGACACTGGCTTTGCACTCCCCAGGATTGAACAGTGGGCAAACCACCCACTGTAGAGACTTGAGAGACTATGGCTTTGCACTCCCTAGGATTGAACAGTGGGCAAACCACCCACTGTAGAGACTTGAGAGACTGTGGCTTTGCACTCCCCAGGATTGAACAGTGGGCAAACCACCCACTGTATAGACTTGAGAGACTGTGGCTTTGCACTCCCCAGGATTAAACAGTGGGTAAACCACCCACTGTAGAGACTTCAGACACTGGCTTTGCACTCCCCAGGATTGAACAGTGGGCAAACCACCCACTGTAGAAACTTGAGAGACTATGGCTTTGCACTCCCTAGGATTGAACAGTGGGCAAACCACCCACTGTAGAGACTTGAGAGACTGTGGCTTTGCACTCCCCAGGATTGAACAGTGGGCAAACCACCCACTGTATAGACTTGAGAGACTGTGGCTTTGCACTCCCCAGGATTGTACAGTGGGCATGTGGCCCCCTCGTGGATTTGGTGTTGTGTACTCAAGTGGCTGAGGTGCCCCCCCTTTCCCTCCCCCTGAGGTGCCTGTTTTGTTGCTCTCTGATGCCCCTGCAGTGTTCTCTCCATCATGTTCGGGGATCTTGTGTGGGCCTCGCCCATACCGTGTGGGCCCAGTGTTCCACGGACTTAATTGGAGCACTACCTGGACTACTATGCTTGGTATATATTTTGTACATGGTGTATATATATATATATATTTTTGACTACTTGATTTTAATAGATTACAATGGTTACACTCATTTTCTATTGTCTTTGCATTCTTCCGGGGGGTTGGAGGGTGTAACTGTGATGTATCAATTTGCATTAGTGTGTGTGTTGCAGTGGGTGATGGTGGGGGTGGGGGTGTTGCGTGTTGCGTGTGTGTCTGCTTTTTCCCTCCTCCCTCCCCTGTGTCGTAGGTGCAGTACTCACCGTGGTCTTCGCCGCCGGCATTCGTGCTCCTGGTAGAGGAGCAGGAAGACTATCGCAGGGAGAATTTGGAGTTCCCTGTCCATCGTGTCCTCGTTCCTCGTGGGGTGTGTAGAGGTGAGCGTTTTCCCTTTGGAATTCCTGTTTCTGCTGTGTTTTTATCCGCGGTGAATCCGCCCCAGAAAAGGTGGCAGATTGGTGGGTTGTAATAGTGTGGGCGGTACATTGTCCTCCGCCTGTCTGTTGGCGGTGACCACCGCGCTGTTTGTCTGTACCACCGTGGCGGTCGGAAGTGTTAAAGTGGCTGTCTTTGTTGGCGGTTTCTGCCACGGTTGTAATTGCAAATTATTTACCGCCGGCCTGTTGGCGGTCTTACCGCTGCTTTAACACTGACCGCCAAGGTTGTAATGACCACCTATGCCTGTTAAATCACTGTTACGTTCTGAACTCCTGTGTCCCCACAGTAACTTCCTGATATGCCTTTGACTGCTTGTCCTCACTCTCCTGAGAGTCAAATTCAGAAAGGGTTGTACTTGGCTTTAGTTTACAGACCCATAGTGGAACGAACCCCAGAATATCAATGACAAATCACCTCAACCCCAATGGTTGATACCCAGAAGCCCATGTCTGCCCTGTGGCCCCCCAAATGGGCTCTGATAGTGGCCTTATGAACACCACCTTGCTTCACATACTCAGTTATTTGGAATTTATGATATCCTCTTTTGGTTGATTGGGAAATAGCTTTCTTCCACACACTTCCTAAGCAGAAGCCTACTGCTCAGGAGTCAGGATACTTCAATTCGATTTCCTCAGAAGCAGAAGATAACTCCTCAGTCCCGACCCGAGCTACTCACAATGAATATTAATCCTTCGTGCTGAGTTACCCCGGAGGGGGGAAGGGGAATGGGATGGTAGAGAGACTGCCACAGAGATGATGAACGCTAGTACTCAGTCTGCCTCTTCACATCTAAGATTGGATACAGCACTTGCAAGAGTCACAGTCGCAATTACTAAGGACATACAACATCAGTTTTTCACTTTCTACTCTCAACACTTAATTCTCTTTAATTCTATTATTTCTTCACTCACTTCGAATGTTAAGTTTTCTTGAATTTCTTTGGTTAAATTTACATACAATGTGGCAGATAGGAACTTCTCTTGTGGAATAATCAATTCTTTTTCTGGAGGCTCTTTAACTGCACTGGTATCAATTTGAGATAGAGCATCTGCCTTCCCATTTACTTTTCCTGGTCTGAAAGTGATAACAAAGTCAAAGTATGCAAAATATAGGGACCAACTCAGTTGTCTAGCTGTTAGAGTTCGAGCTGATTTTAAAAACTGTAAATTTCGGTGGTCCGTGTAAACGGTCACTTTATGCTTAGCTCCCAAAATGTAATGCCTCCGCTCACGAAAAGTTTCTTTGACTGCCAATAGCTCCTTATCCGCAATTGAATAATTTATCTCTGGTGATGTTTTTTCTAGCCCTAACTAAAGTGGTCTGCAAATCCCTCACCATCTCTTCTACTGCAGGCACTGAATCATCTTCTTTACCCAACATTACATTAGGATGTCTACCATGGTTCAGATAAAAGGCGGTGAACCCAGTGGTGGAATGAACAGCATTATTGTAAGCAAATTCAGCTGCCCACATCAACTCGGGCCATTCCTTCTCTTTATCGAATAAATTGAGTCTTAAATACTGTTCTAACTCTTGATTCACTCTCTCTGTTTGTCCATCGGTTTCAGGATGGTAACTGGTAGAGTAACAAGAATCAATTCCTAATCTTTTACTAAAGGCCTTCCAAAAGCGAGAAACAAATTGGGACCCCCTGTCTGAAACTAGAATTTTTGGGATACCATGGGCGCGTACTATATGTTGTGTAAACAACTGTGCAACCTGTGGGGCTCGAGGGATTTCTTTCAAAGGAATGAAATGCTCCATTTTAGTGAAAGTGTCTACAAAAACTAGGATAGTGTTAAAACCTAGGCTACTAGGGAGGTCCACTATAAGATCCATAGTAACAGTATGCCAGGCATGGGGTGCAGTGGGCAAAGGTCTTAACAGACCTTGTGAAGCTGTTCTATTTGATTTCCCTCTTTGAGATTTGTCACAAGTTGACACATAGGCCCTCATTCTGACCTTGGCGGGCGGCGGAGGCCGCCCGCCAAAGTCCCGCCGTCAGATTACCGTTCCGCGGTCGAAAGACCGCGGCGGTAATTCTGACTTTCCCGCTGGGCTGGCGGGCGGTCGCCTTCAGACCGCCCGCCAGCCCAGCGGGAAAGAGGCTTCCACGATGAAGCCGGCTCGGAATCGAGCCGGCGGAGTGGAAGCTGTGCGACGGGTGCAGTTGCACCCGTCGCGTATTTCACTGTCTGCGCAGCAGACAGTGAAATACATGTAGGGGCCCTCTTACGGGGGCCCCTGCAATGCCCATGCCAGTGGCATGGGCACTGCAGGGGCCCCCAGGGGCCCCGCGACCCCCCCCTACCGCCATCCGGATCCCGGCGGTCCGACCGCCGGGATCTGGATGGCGGTAGGGGGGGTCGGAATCCCCTCGGCGGTGCAGCAAGCTGCGCCGCCCCGGAGGATTCAATGGGGCGGCGGTACACTGGCGGGACCCCGCCAGTGGTGCCGGTCCGACCGCGGCTTTACCGCCGCGGTCGGAATACCCATTGGAGCACCGCCGGCCTGTCGGCGGTGCTCCCGCGGTCCTCCGCCCTGGCGGTCAAAGACCGCCAGGGTCAGAATGACCACCATATTGTCTTATCTGAGTTTTCATTTTTGGCCACCAAAATTCTCGTTGTATTAGATTTTGAGTCTTTTGAATTCCTTTGAGTCCAGCCAATTGATCGTCATGATAAGCCTGAAGAATTTTTTCTTGCAGCTCCACAGTCGGGACATACAGTGCACCTTTAAAGTATGGCAAACCTTTTTTGATTTCTCTTCCTTGGCCTTCTTTGGACCACTTCAGCATTCCTTCGAATGTTAAGTTTTCTTGAATTTCTTTGGTTAAATTTACATACAATGTGGCAGATAGGAACTTCTCTTGTGGAATAATCAATTCTTTTTCTGGAGGCTCTTTAACTGCACTGGTATCAATTTGAGATAGAGCATCTGCCTTCCCATTTACTTTTCCTGGTCGGAAAGTGATAACAAAGTCAAAGTATGCAAAATATAGGGACCAACTCAGTTGTCTAGCTGTTAGAGTTCGAGCTGATTTTAAAAACTGTAAATTTCGGTGGTCCGTGTAAACGGTCACTTTATGCTTAGCTCCCAAAATGTAATGCCTCCGCTCACGAAAAGTTTCTTTGACTGCCAATAGCTCCTTATCCGCAATTGAATAATTTATCTCTGGTGGTGTTAATTTTCGAGAGAAATAGGCCACTGGATGTAATTGACCTGTATCTTTATGATGCTGGGAAAGGATACCTCCTATGGCAACATCTGAAGCATCTGCCTCCACATAATATGGCTCATCTGGATTGGGGTGGAGCAAGATTGGAGCTGAGACGAAGGAATTCTTCAAAAAATTAAGCATTTTCAGCTTCTTTTGTCCACTCAAACTTCACTCCTTTCTTCAACAATCGAGTAATGGGTGTAACTGTTTGAGAAAAATTGGATATGAATCTTCCATAAAAATTAGCGAACCCCAAGAAACTCTGGATCTCTTTGACATTGCAAGGAGAAAGCCAATGTTGCACTGTCTTTCTCTTGGCAGGATCCATACTAACTCCTTCTGGTGACAAAATGAATCCTAAGAACTCAACTCGTTCCACATGAAATGCACACTTCTCCAATTTTACATAGAGATGGTTTTCTTGCAACCTTGTCAGGATGGATCGAACATGGGAAATGTGTTCCTGTAGATTGTCGGAAAAGATTAAAATGTCATCTATATAAACCACGGCAATCCGGTCGAGGAATTCTCGTAATATATCATTAACGAAATGCTGGAAGGCAGCGGGAGCATTGCATAACCCATAAGGCATCACTTGATATTCAAATAATCTGTATCGAGTCCGAAAAGCGGTTTTCCATTCAGCCCCTGAAGCCACTCGAATCAAATGATATGCTCCTCGCAGGTCCAATTTGGTGTAGATTCTAGCATTCTTTACTTGATCTAATAAAACTGACACTAAAGGCAGTGGGTATCGATTCTTGATGGTAACCTGATTGAGGGCTCGATAATCAATGCAAGTTCGAAGACTCCCATCCTTCTTTGGTATGAAAAATAGTGGGGATGACACTGGAGATTCAGAAGGACGAATAAAACCATTAGCAAGATATTGATCCAAATACTCCTTTAAATGTTGATTCTCTGCTTCGGTCAATGCGTATATTCTGCTACATGGCAATATCGCACCTGGCTCCCAGTTCAATTTTGCAGTCATAGGGTCGTTGTGGTGGCAATTTCTCAGCCTCCTTTTCATCAAAAACGGCGACTAAATCCTCATATTCTTTTGGGATTTCTGCTGTCTTTAGTGCACAGATCATTGAAGAGTGTGATGATAAACAGGCCGCTTGGGACTTGTTGGTCACTTCCACTCCATCATGTAAGCAATTCTCTTTGCAGTAAGAGGAATTCATCTTGATCGTTCTTTTGCTCCAATCAATTTGTGGATTATGTTCTGTAAGCCAGGGCAGACCCAAAATGAGTTGAAATTGTGAAGCATCTATCAAATTAAAGATTATCTGCTCCTGATGTCCACCAAAACCTTGCATCTGAATTGGTTCGTTCTCATGGGAAATGGTTCCTGAAGAAAGATTGGTTCCATCTACAGCTCTTACTACTTCCAAAGTAGATTTCTTGATAAATCGAATACCCATTTTACGAGCGTATTTGATATCACAGAAGTTGCCCGTAGCTCCAGAGTCTATCATAACTGAGATCCCTTGAATTTCCTTCTCAAGCATCTTAACTGATACTGTTTGTACCTAATGTGGCGCTGGGGTTTGTAAGGTATTCGCCACTCGTTGATCTAAAGGAGTTGTCTTGGGTTCTGCTTTCATCAGGGCAACTCCCTCTACTGATGAAGCTGGCCTTTTCCCGACTGAAGAGCTTTGGGTTTCTTGGGACAGTTTTTAACAAAATGCACAGATGCACCGCAATATAAACATAGTTGATTCACTCTTCTTTTCTCTTTTTCTTCCTTAGATAAAGGACCTCGGATGGAACCAATTTGCATTGGTTCTTCTATCGTTATCCCTTCTCCGGCTCTCGTATGATCATTTCTTACACGATCAATTCTCAGGGGAAATGGTCGATACTCTCTTCTCTTTTCTGCTCTTCGTTCAGTTAACCGGTGGTCAATCTGTAACACAAGATCAATTAACTCCGAAATTTCGGTGGGTCTATTTGGAACTTGTGCTAAGGCATCTTTCAATTCATCTCTCAGTCCACGATAAAATATGGCGGCTCTTTTTGACTCCGGCCAGGCAGTCTCTACAATGAGTTTATTGAAATGAGCCAGATAGGCTACTAGATCTTTATTACCTTGCCTGATTTCCAGTAGTTCATTGTCAGTGGTTTGAGCTGCAGTTCGCCGATCAAATATTCTTAAGAACTCTTCCTTGAAATTTTGGAAATTATATAAAACAGGATCATTTCTGGAAATTATTGGCATGGACCATGCGGCCGCATCTCCTGTCAGATAAGACAATATAAATGCCACTTTGGACTGGTCTTCGGAAAAAATTACTGGTCTACATAAAAAATGCAATGAGCATTGGGTCAGAAAAATCTGCGCCTTATTTGGATCCCCACCGAAGCGCTTGGGTTGAGCCAAAGGAATAATAGGGGAAACCGCATGAATTACTTGAGTGGATATACCTGCAGACTGTGAAGGGCTAGGGATTTGTGAAAACACAGATTCAGTTGATTTAGCGGTGTTCCCTAACTCATTTATTCGCTGTTTTATTTGGACTGTTTCTTCTATGGTGTTATTTAATTGTTTCTGTAACCCTTCCAAAACAGTGGCTAATGCTTTTATATCAATTCCTTCTGCCATTCTGCTCAGGAGGAAATCTGTTTTTTTTCCCCTAAAATTAGGGTGATGGCACTTCAATCTGTCAGGATACTTCAATTCGATTTCCTCAGAAGCAGAAGATAACTCCTCAGTCCCGACCCGAGCTACTCACAACGAATATTAATCCTTCGTGCTGAGTACCCCGGAGGGGGAAAGGGGAATGGGATGGTAGAGAGACTGCCACAGAGATGATGAACGCCAGTACTCAGTCTGCCCCTTCACATCTAAGATTGGATACAACACCTGCAAGAGTCACAGTCGCAATTACTAGGGACATACAACATCAGTTTTTCACTTTCTACTCTCAAAACTTAATTCTCTTTAATTCTATTATTTCTTCACTCACGCTGAGTTCTCTGTAGCCTTGCTTCTCTCTATAAATGATAGCTCTTCTTAAAAAAATGCTTATTACTGATTCTGGAAGATATAACTTGTAGTTGTAAATGCTTGTTTATTTAAGTTTGTTTCTGTTTTAAACTCTATTTTGGTTTATTACCATTGAATTTGTAAATGCTTATTTGTTAACAGTTTGTTTCTCCTTTAAACTTGGCCTTTGTTTATAACCTTGACATTTGTAGATACTTGCTCTTTTAAAGTTCGTTTTTTCTTTGAATTTAATATCTTAAACAAGAACCTTGTAAACATAAGGTTAATTCATACATTAACTCTGTAGCCTTGCCGACTTCCACAGGAACGGTCTACTATCAAACTCTTCGAATAAACCTTGACAATATTTATCCGTTTTCTGTAATATAATCTTCAAATGTAATTTTACCTCACAGGAGTTTCTGTTCTGAAGCGCGCTCTCTCTCCACACAGCTGATTCCTGTCAGACCTCAGTTGAAGTGCAAGGCTTCCAGCTGGAAAGCTCGTAACCTAGCCACTAACCGATTGCAAGACTAGAACTGTAACTAACCTTCAGGACTCACAGCGGCCATCTTGGATCTTCTCTTCTTGATTCTTCCTTTGAAATAAGCGCAAGATTACTCTGCAAACCTTCTCCAGTTTGGGCTTTGCTGTCTCCACTGAGGATATCTCTTTGCTTTTCTCATGCACTTCTTTGATTTGACTTGGCAAGTTTGTGTGGTCATGACATCAGGCCAGCCTGCCACTCTTCTGCTCTGTCATTACAATAAATGAGTACTTCAGTCAGAGATATCTAGGAACAATTACGTGCAAAGTTTTACATATGAATGACTGTTCTGTAATGTAGGAAACTGTAAAATTACCAACCAGCCAAGCAACCAACCCAGGTACCTTAACCTATGTGCATATAAAGTACAACAAATATGAAGAGCAAGTAGAAAAGGAGTACATAACACAGGGCTAGCCCATTGCTCAATTCAAATCCAGGGTGAAAACTAAGGACATTGCACAGCAGTTCTGTTTGATTTATCTTCAGAGATACAGTGCATGTATCTAACCTGTGAAAATTAATCAATGAATTTAAACACATTCATACAAATATACACAAGAGCCTTCTTATGTACAAGAAAAGATTCTATGGCCCTGATTACGAAGCTGGTGGTCTCCAGCAACGGACCCAGCGGTCAAGACCGCCACATTATGAGATAGGCAGTTTGGCTGCAGCCAAACCACCACAACCCTGCCTGGCCCGCCAATGCGATCGCACCAACGCGGCTGGCGGCTAGCGCCTCTGGGCCTGCGGCAGCCCTAATGTCGCCGGCCGTATTCCGAGGCTGCAGATCACGAGGCATTTTGCGGCAGTCACCCTGCCACGAAAAGCCTGGCAGTCACACACCCGCCAACAGGAATCCTTATTCCTGTCCCTGGCACATACACACACACATGTCCACACACCACCTTTCACCCCCTACTCATCAGCATACATGCACACACACCCAAATTCACACTCATGCACCCACCCTTCATTCACACACATGCACACACGCCCTCCAGGCAAACAGACATGCACTCATACACACCCATTTATGCACACATACACGCACACCACACACATGCACCCAACACCCCTCCACCCCAATTTTGGACAATCAACTTTCCTTTTCCAGCGAGGTGGTCATCCCGGAGTGGATGGGTCCTGGCGTTTTCCACCACCAGCACCGCACCGCCGTACAGGACTCCGCCACGCTGTATTACGTATCATAATACGGCAGGCGGTGTCTTGTTGGCGTGGCGGTGCTGGTGGTGGAACCGCCTCTTCAACTCCGTCAACCAGGCAGACGGAGTCGGATTTCTGCCCGTAAATGGGCAGAAGTCCTTTCAGGACTTTTTACTATGCGGTCAGCAGACTGCCAACGCTGGCGGTCTGCTGACTGCAGCGGCTTCAGCAATCTTCTAAAAGATCGCCGTAATGGTAATTAGGGTCTAGATTCTTATATCCCAATGAATCAAAATTGAACAGACAATAGTGAAGATGGTACGGTGCTCAAAGATTGTGAATTTGCAGATTTGACAGTCAGATACACAAGCAAATCACGGTGTGTCAAACAAGTAATTTGAAGATGAAGTCCAATATGATTTTTTAGATCTCCTTTTTTAAGAATCAGCAGACAACCCAAGACCCAAGATATATTTTCGAGGTTTCCGCCCTATAGTGTCAATCTGTGGGTCTCAGCAGCATTCTGTCTGTCAGCCTAAGAAATAAGCAGAAGGTAGCCCTAGGAACATATGCATGAGGCCCTCAATCCTCCAGAATCTATGACAAAATTGATCACATGCTTCATTTCTGAGCATAAATTCATACTTATGAAGAGGGAAACAGTGTCTTCTTGGCCCCAAGAACAAGGGAGTAGCCAGAAAATAAAAATACCCCCTACTTTGAACCAAAGATCTTATGGCACCATGCAAGCGAAGCAAGTCATCACGACCCTCCCCAGAAGAGCTTGCTTTTCTCTTCTATCCAACAATCTATCCATTCATACTTTCATCCTTCAATCCACCTGCTGATATCCACCATTTCACCTTACATTCTTTCATTCATTCAATCTTTCATCCATCTTTCAGTCTGTCACCGTTCTGCCTGTTCATCCATCTGTCCACCCATCCATATCCAAACCTATCCATCATCCTCAAACGTATCCATTAAACCTATCCATCTATCCACTCTTTCAGTCAGTCATCCATCCTTTCATTTATCAATATCCATTTTATCCATCTATTCATCCATCCTTTTAATCATCCATCCATCCTTTTTCTCATCCACTCAGACTCTCACTTCATCCCTTTAACTCATCTATCCATCTTTTCACCCAGCCATCCATCCGTTCACTTATTCATCGGCCCTTCAACCCATCCTTTTTTTTTTTTTTTTTTAAATATGTTTTTATTGTTTTATCAGCCAAATGGCAACATTTAAATGAAATACAAGAGGTTACATTATGTTCAACATGTAGTATACATGTAATTATTACTTCTGCACATTCTGTAAATCCAGTACAATTACCCGAATTGGGTTCTAAGAGTTGTGTTTCTCCACACAACGTATATTCAACATGTGCGTATTAATTCAAGAGTCAAAATAACATAGAAAGAGAGAGTAAGATAGGAGCTGAGGCGGCCCCAGAGGGCCCGGGCCGAGGGGAGGGGGGGGGAAAGGAGGGGGAAGGGGGAGCAGCAGGGGAGAGCCCAGGCAGAGGGGGGAGAGCCAGCCGCCGCAGGGACAAGAGGCACACCCCTCGTCCCGTGCAACGCTAGTACGTGTTCATCACTGCGACAACGCCCCCACCACGCGCGGCCGATTCGCACCCAGGCCATAGGGGACCAGCCCGCTGTCAGCCGTGGGTCTCCGTACATGGCCAGCGGGTCACAATATTAAGGATCAGCAGGGTACGAAGTCCCTCATCCTTGGAGTCCGCCGGGGCCCGTCGGGACTCCGGTGATGCTCCCAGGGGCACCTGTGAGGGGCATAACAGTTTTGTATTGGTTCATCCTTTTTTTTTTTCTCTTCGCTCTTCCCCCAACTCCCCGTATTCCTCAGTCGGTCTATATGATACTGTTTTACTGTGATCATTAGTGTGATATCCTTTATCTCTTGCGTATCTGTTTAGGGGGGGCGTTCATCGTCTTTGTTTTCTGCGGCTGACAAGAATAAGTTCCATACTTCTAGGCCTTTAACTAGTATACCCTTATCCAGTAAATTCTGTAGTGTTTGTGTTTCTGCTTTGGTCCATCGTATTACCTCTTCTCGCCACAGAGCAACACTAGGAGCTCCAGGGGCTTTCCATTTCATGGCAATGAGGCGTCTATACAACACCAAAGCCAGGGCAATGCATTTATATGTGCGTTTGCGTTTCTTGGGGTGGGGTGTTATGCCCAACAGGCATACCTCAGGAGTAGGCAACAGTGCGGTGTCTGTCCATTCGGCTAGTAACGTTACTATCTCTATCCATGTGTTCCGGATCGGGGGGCATTCCCATGTCATGTGGTAGAAAGTGGCCTCCTCTGTGTCACATCTAGGGCATGTTTGCGGTGATCGGGGAAACATGCGTGTTATACGGTGTGGTGATAGGTAAGTCTGATGCACATAATTAAAGTGTGTGTATCGGAAGCGAGGATTACGTGAGACCTCGCGAGTAATTTTCATTGCTTGTTCCCATGCATTGGGGGATAGTGGTTCCGGTAGCACTCGATCCCATTTATTTTTTGCTTGTTCCTGTTTGTGTTCCGCTTGGGTTGTGAGGATGTTGTATATGTTCGATATATTTGATGAAGTATTCGTGGTCCCCAGCAGCTCATGGAGCAGAGGTGAAACATCTGGTTCTAAGTTGCCCTTTCTCCAGTGTTCTCTCATTACCTGCCTGATTGCTCCGTAAGCTATAAATGCTCCCCGGCCCAGCGCGTGTCTGTCGGCTAGTGCCTCGTAGGTTTGAAGTTGTCCGTCCTGATAAATATCTCCCAATGTATGTATGCCCTTGCTACCCCACACATTCAGGCCCACCTTTGCTGCTATTTTTGCTAATGTCGGGTGAGCTAGTAGTGGAATCCTCGGTGAGTATTGCAGATCTTTTGTGTTTTGCAAAGCGTATCGGCCCCAAGCCCAATGCGCGGTGTTCAGTAGCACGTTGTTAGTGTGTGCTGGATCAGTTTGATTCATGAGGTATTGCATTATTTCTGTGCCGCCGAGCTCTAGTGACACTCTCTGTGTTTCGGCCCCGGTTGGATTACCGACCCATGTAGATATCCATTGTATCTGGGCAGCTGCATAATATGCTTCAAATTTGGGGGCACCCAGTCCCCCCAGCCCGAGCGGTTGGAGCACTTTTGTCAGTGCAACGCGTCTACGACCATTGCCCCATATTAAATCCGTTAGTAGACTATTCAGTAGTTTAAAAAAGGAGCTCGGGAGTATCAAGGGCAGTGCCGTAAAATAATAAAGTAGACGGGGCAGTACTATCATCTTTGCTATAGCCTCTCTACCCATTGGGGATAGTGGAAGCGAGCACCAGAAGGGAAAAGAGCCCCTCGTTGATCTGATCACTTGGCCAAGGTTACCATCACTGAGGTCTTGATTGTCGTGATATATATTTACACCCAAATATTTAAATGTTGTATAACACCATTTCAGGCCGCTCGGGTTCGTTAATGTTCTCGACACCTCGGGGACCGGGCGCATAGGGAATATGCAGGATTTTGTCCAATTCACTGTTAACCCTGCCACCGAGCTAAATTTTTCCAGGAGTTCCAGCAGGGCCGGCAGGGCTCCCGTGTGGTCTCGTAGGAAGATCAACGCATCATCCGCATATAATGATACTATCTGGTGTGTCTGGCCGTCCAATATGCCCCATACGGGGGCCATTATGCGAAGGCGGGCGGCCAGCGGCTCAATCGCTAATGCAAATAACAGTGGGGACAGCGGGCATCCCTGTCTAGTGCCTCTACTAATGTTAAATTTTTCGGAGATCGTGTCGCCCGTCTTGACCCTGGCTGTTGGGCCAGTGTATAGTATTTTCACCAAGCTAATATACACCTGCCCAAAGCCCATCCGTTTAAGTGTCTCTATTAAGAATGGCCAACCTAATGTATCAAACGCTTTCTCTCTGTCCAATGAGACTGCAACCTGTTGGTTACCCTCTATCGGGGATTTTCTCATTAGCCGCAGCAAGTTCCTGATGTTGTGGAATGTGCTGCAACCGAGTATGAAGCCTGCTTGATCCTGATGTACCAGCTCTGATATATATGGGAGCAGGCGATTGGCTAGTATTTTGCCTAGTAATTTACAATCTGTGTTTAGTAATGATAATGGTCTGTATGAGCGGACGTCCAAAGGGTCGCGGCCTGCCTTCGGTAGTACTGCTATCAACGCCTCGCGACACGAGTCAGGAAGTATTCCTGATTCCAAAGCTTCCTTAAGCATTACCAAGTATGGTGCCAGAATCTGCGGCTGAAAAGTAATATAGTATTCTATGGGTATACCATCGCTGCCGGGTGCTTTGCCGTGTGCCAACTGCTGCAATGCACGTTGGATTTCAGCTATCTCTATCGTGCTATCTAATTCCATAGATTGAGCAACGGTCAGGTGGTTCAGGGTGACACCGTCGAAGAAGCTGTTTAATTGGGCATTGGTGGGCAAAAGCCGTGCCTGATACAACGAGCTATAGTACTCTTTGAAAGTGTTGTTCATCTCTGCCTGTGTATTAACTATCTGGCCTGAGTCCAGTCGGATAGCGCCTATGGGAGTGTTACGGCGTTCATTCTTTATAAGCCACGCTAATAATTTACCGGATCTGTCGCCCTCCGCGTGTGTGCGGGCCATGTGATGTCGATAATCGAAGTGTCTAAGGCGGTTGTCTGACTCGGTCCATTTGGAGCGCATGTTAGTGAGCGTTTCCACTGTTATGGAACCTTTAGCGAATTCGCCTTCAGCTAACTGAATGTCTTGTTCTAATGCACGGAGTTCGCGTGTCAGTGTTTGCCGCACTCCTACTGTAGTTGCTATGCAAACCCCTCGTATAACTATCTTGTGTGCATCCCATTCGATGGCCCTTGTGCTGGCCGTCCTTTCGTTCGAAGTGAAGTATGCTGAGATGTGTGTAGCAATATCCTTCCTAAAAGGGGGGTCTTGTAGTAGGTGCGTCTGTAATCGCCAAGTAGGGATACATGAGCGAGGTCTGCCCCATCTTATTTGTACTATGAGTGGGCAATGATCTGATATTACCCTAGCGGAGTACTCCGCTCTCGTTATTTTATGTGTTAGGTTCTGTGAGGTGAGGATGAGGTCTATTCGGGTGTGTAATAAGTGTACTGGGGAGTAGCAGGAGTACACCTTTTCGTGCGGATGCAAGTGCCTCCATATGTCGGTCAGTCGACGTTCTTCCATCCATGTGTCCAATATTTGGGCATTTTTCATTGTTTGGGCGGTCATGAGCGGAGGGTGAGATCTGTCTTTATCTATGTGTGGGACGCAGTTCATGTCCCCACCCCCATATACATGTTGAAGTTAGGTCGCTGGTTAATTGTGAGGCTTTGGTTTGTAAAAATTCACCTTGTTTGATATTGGGGACATATAGGGGGTCATTCCGACCCCGGCGGGCGGCGCCCGCCGGGCGGACACCACCAAAAGACCGTACCGCGGTCAAATGACCACGGCGGTCATTTTGACTTTCCCGCTGGGCAGGCGGGCGACAGCCAAAAGGCCGCCCGCCCGCCCAGCGGGAAAGCCCCAGCAACGATAAAGCCGGCTCCGAATGGAGCCGGCGGAGTTGCTGGTGTGCGACGGGTGCAGTGGCACCCGTCGCGATTTTCAGTGTCTGCTTTGCAGACACTGAAAATCTTAATGGCATGGGCACTGCAGGGGCCCCCAGGGGCCCCACGACACCCGTTCCCGCCAGCCTCTTCCTGGCAGTGTAAACCGCCAGGAACAGGCTGGCGGGAAGGGGGTCGGAATCCCCATGGAGGCGCTGCTTGCAGCGCCGCCGTGGAGGATTCCCTGGGGCAGGGGAATACCACCGAGAAACCGCTGGTTTCCCTTTTCTGACCGCGGCTTTACCGCCGTGGTCAGAATTGCCCCTGAAGCACCGCCAGCCTGTTGGCGGTGCTTCCTCCGTCCCCGGCCCTGGCGGTCCATGACCGCCAGGGTCGGAATGACCCCCATAGTCTGTTTATCGTAAGTTCCTCCCCATCCAACAACCCCCTCAGTTGTATAAACCTGCCCTCCTTGTCTCTTGTGCTGTGTTGTACTGTGTAGGGGACAGCCGGCGCTATCCAAATCAGTACCCCTCTGGCGAAGGAGGAGTCGCCAGCACTATATATTGAGCCCAACCAGCTCTTTTCTAGCCGGGCAGCCTCTGTGGGCGTAATGTGCGTTTCCTGTAGTATCGCTATATGTATGTGATGTCGTTTTAGGAACGCATGTATTCTGTGACGTTTATTAATCCCGGCCATGCCCTTAACATTCCAGGTCATGAGATTATAACTGGGTTCCTTATTCATTGCGTTGTGTTGAGGTGTAGGGAACTACCCGCACCGCCCCCACCGCCCCGCCCCCAGCCCGCCAGCCCCAACCCCCAAGCCCCGATGAGTGAAGGGGTAAGCCCATAGTGGACTAAAGATAGAGAAAGAGAAAGATAGATATGACAACAAAAAGGATATTGCGGACTGAATGCGTCAGTTGAGTAGAATGGCACAACCGGTGCCTAAAGAGTCTTCCAGAGAGTTCAGGTCCATTCGGGTACCGTTCAGGTATAGGGGGGTCGTGGATTCCTTGATGTCGGGCCTTTAGGTGGCCCACTTACAGGATATTTCACACTTCTGCAGTTCCATTCGCCTTGCGCAGCTTTCGGAGAGTCAGTCACAGGTACTCGTGCTAATAGCAGTCACTCGCTGTGGAGCACGGGAGCAGCAGCCCGGTGCCGGCGACCCGCGACCACCCCGTCACCGCCGTCAACGAAGGGGAGCCATGGCTGCCGGGTCTACATGTTCAAAGTTCGTCTGCCGATCGCGGTGTGAGGTCCGGACCCGCCAGCAACGGAGAGGGGGATGGACTCATATCTCCCCCATGTGAGGCTGAGTCATTAGTGTCCGTTTCACTCCTAGCATCCAGCGCCCCACGGGCGAATGAGTTTGTGTCCTTTATTGTTTTCGCGCGTTCCAATACCATTTGCGTTTTTGTGGGGCGGAAGGATGTTTTGGTGTTTTTTTTTCTTTTCTTCCTGGAGTTAGCGGTAGACCATTCTTCGGATACTGTGTCTTCCTTGGTCGGGTCGGCTAATCCTTTAGCATGGATCCATGTCCATGCATCTTCAGGAGTGGGAAACATTAGGGTTTTCTCGTCCATGACGATGCGTAGTCGCGCTGGGAACATGAGGGAGTAAGTGATGCCTTTTTCACATAGCAACTGCTTAACCTTGTTATACGCAATTCTTCTATTTTGTACCTCCATTGTGTAATCGGGGTAGGCAGTTATTCTGTTGTTTTCGAGCATGATCTGGTCAGACGCTCTGAAGTGCTGAAGGACTAAGTCTCTGTCTCTATAATTTAGGAAGCGTGCTATTAGGGGTCGAGGTGGTGCCCCCGGTCTGGGCGGTCTGCCTGGTATTCTGTGCGCCCTTTCGATCACTATTGTTGTGTTGGGGTGCTGCTCTTTAAGTGTGTTCCTCAGCCAGGTCTCTAAGAAATCCTCTGCCTTAGGTTGCTCGATTCTTTCTGGGATTCCAAGGAATCTGATGTTGTTACGTCTGGAGCGACCCTCCGCTTCCTCTGCCCTGCGTTGTAGTAGTGTTATATCTAGTTCCATTTTTTGCATTTTATTTCTCATTTCTACTACTTCTGGCTGGATAGTTTCTAGTGTCTTTTCAGTGTCGTGAACCCTTCCAGTTAATTTGCAGTGGTCGGCCCGCAGCAATGAGACTTCCTGCACTGCAGCGTCAATTTTCCCTTCTAACGAGGATTTAGTGTCCATTATAGCTTGCATAATTTTATCGAATTGTAGGGAGTGCGTGCGTAATGTTTCATTCAGCTGTAGCTGAGTGAGCGATTGCGTTTCTGCTTGGCCAGGCGGTTGGGGAGGGTCTCCTTCTCCCGTGAACCCCGTTTTGGGGTGTTTTGGTTTGACCATGATTCTCTTGTTGACCTGTGCCAGTTCGTTACTCCAGGATCACCGGGTAGCCGCCCACCAGGAGTGATCGCTCACGTCTTCAGTTCTCCTTCGGCACGTCCACCGGTTCTTTTGGTCTGTAGTACAGGGGGGGGTTGCATGCATCTGTTTTGATGTTAGTGTCTGTTTTAGTTTCTCCGTTTTCTTACTCCGTTTTATAATTGTGACCCAGTCCGGTGCCCAGCCGAACCCCGCCGCGCGGCAGCCGCCGCTCCCGGCGACCGGCAGGAACCGGTTGGGTCCGCTGATGTGTGTGGTGCACCACGTCAGAGGGAGACAGCCCGGAATTCAATGTTCTCAAGGATTCCGGAGTTGCAAGCACCAATGATATTGTTAGTGATGCCAGTGGACTGATCAAGTTCGTCGCAGTCCCGCGTGGTGCAGCCAGGCAGGAGCACCAATTCTGTCAGGGAGCCGCAATACCACCCACAGCTCCCACGTCAGCGGGCCCAGGTGCCCAATTCAGGCCAGGATGTGAGGAGTTCACTATGCGGGCGAGGTAATTGGCGTATCTACTTAGCTTTCCATTTTATTATGACTGCCGTGGACCAACAGCAAGGGAGCAGGCCGGGAACACACGGGTCGATGAGGGTCCAAAACAACGCCGCGCGTCCCCCCAGCCGATAATATCAGGGGTGGTATCTCCCATGCCCCCACTCCACCGATGTCAGCTATGTTTGAGCAGGATCCTAGAGGGAGAGAATAATCTCACTACGCACCGCGACTCGAGTCGTGTCGCCGAGGGAGGTGCCGCACCGCGATGCTCCGACAAGCCTAGGCACCCATGGCCCAGCAGGGGGATTCTCAATCAGTCTCACCGATTAGCGCAAGTCCGGAGGCCGCCCCTCCACCGTGGGTCGCCCGCTGAACCGGATCAAGTGTGGTCCCAGGGGCCCCAGCACAAACGGGCCACGCCCGTGTTATATTCAATGTTCCAGCACGAAGGGGGCCCACAGCGAGTGATTCAAATGCCGTTCTGTGCTTATTTGTAATGTTGGTGACAGATTGAGGAATGTTCCACGCAGGTCGCGGGGTCCCGGCGTGACCGCGGTCCGCCGAGCAGCGCCACGCCAGGCGCCCCAGCAGGCCCGGCTCCGCTGGAACAGCCCCGGTCCGGACGACGGGCCGCACTCACTTCTGCCCCCGCGGCGCGTCCTCCAGGTCGGGGATCTCCCCGTTCTCCGGCTCCCTCCGGTCTCCCGAGGGCCCCTCCAGGTAAGCACTGAGCGCTAACAGCCCAGGGGAGGAGCCGGCCCGAGTCCCCAGGAAACCGACTCACCAGCTGCGATCGCAGGTGCCGTCACTGCGGGCCGCCGGCTCCTCCGCCGGCCTCGCGAAGAGGATCACCGCCTCGGCCCGTGGTCCTGAACAGTCGAGTGATCGGCGCCCGCCTCAAAGAGGTAGGTGGGCGCCGTTACCAGGATATTAATGTGGGCCAGGCACGGAGCTGCAGTTTTATCCTGCCGCTCCGGTAGCCATGTTGGCCACGCCCCCTTCAACCCATCCTTCCATCCACTCATCCATCCATCCAATTGCCCTTTCACTCATCCATCCATCCTTTCACTCACTCATTCATCCATCCTTTCAGTCATCTATCTATCAATTCACCCTTTCACTCATCCATCCACTCCTTCAGCCTGCCATCCATCTCTCCTACCTTTCACTTGTCCATCCATTTTTTCACTCTTCCATTCTTACACTCATCCATCCATCCATCCCTTCCTTACCCATCCATCATTTTGCTCATCCCTTCATACTTTCACTCCGTCCTGCCATCTAGCCTTTCACTCGATCTATCCATCCATCCACTCATCCACATATTCCTTTACCCTTTCACTCATTTATCATCATTTCACTCACTCATCCATCCATCCACTATTTCACTCATCCATCCATTCACCCTTTCATTCATCCATCCATTCACCCTCCCTCCCTTTCACTCATCTATCTTTACATCCATCCTTTCACTCATTCGTCTATGCATTTATCCATCCACCATTCATTCCATCCATCTGTTTTTATCCACATTTATTTTGGGTTTTGTTGAAGAATGAAGCTGGAGAGAGTGTATGTCTACATTAATTTAACCAAAAAAATGTGCACTTATGGCTGAATGCCTGACACGTTTCAATGATATAAACATACTCAGATGATAAAATATGCACTTATAAGAAAACCTTCAAATTTTATTATCAGGGTCTGTATATCTATTGTTGTTTAAGGCACTTTACTAAAATGCCTTTTATTTTTTAACCCCTTTACTTGTCAATCCGCAAAGGTATCGGCCTGGCAGTCATGACTGACGACAATTAGAATCACTCAAAAAACAACCCAATTTTCATTTTTATCCTCATTTAAAAATAAATAGAGACAGGAAAATAAATGGCTTTCTTGTTGTATTTATCTGTAAAAATCAGTAAAAATGGAAAACAGTCAGCCTTAATTATAGCACTTTTGTACACGTTCAGCCATGCTGCATAGCAAGTGGGTTGCTGTACAACATGGTAATAAAACATTGACAAAGCCAATAGATCTCTCATAGGCAAGACTTATGGGCTTTGCCAATGCTTGTTCCTAGCCTGATGCACACAGCCATAAGAAGCAAAATGGAGTAGGAGCGGGTGGAAGGGGGAAGAAGGATGTGGTGCTATGACCAAAGCTGGCTACTTTGGTACTGGGGAGCCAGTTTCAAGTCTCTGCATCAGATCAATATCTTGTGATTCTGGACCAATCACTTCATCACCCTGTGCTTCAAGAAACAATTATTGTCAACTTCTGTAACAAAACTGGTGCTCATGTAAAGCTCTCCATACCTTCAGCCTGGGTCGAGTTTGTGCTATATAACAATAGCAAAAAAAGAAAAAAACAGTACCTCAATCACAGTGTGCGCAGCAGACAGACACTAAGGGGGTCATTCTGACCCCGGCGGTCAGAGACCGCCGGGGCCCCGCAGGGCATTCTGACCGCGGCGGTTCGGCCGCCCGCCAGACTTAGAATCACCCCCTAAGTAAGATAAATCAATATGTACTTCGTGCCTCACACAAGCCTACAAATTAGAAGACAGCAAATAATACTGATAATGATGCCAACAAATGGAAAATTATGGGTTGGCTAAAAGCCTCTTTTTAGAGGGTTTTTTAAGACCCAGTAGATTGTCACAGGGGACAGCACATTCATGCTGCCTGAGGGCAAGACCTAAAAAAACAGATGCATGCAAACTACCATACTTCTCTGCATAAGAAGGAAAACCTTTTTCTAGATTTAGTGACCAAATTAGAACACGGTTTCAGGTATGTTTAAAGACATAACACACATTTTGCATAAGTGGATAACATGGTAATTTACACAAAGACAGCAGGGTCGGATTGGGATGGAAAACAAGCCCAGGCACCAATGTAAAAGTGGCCCCCGTTAGTGAATTAAAAAGCCCAAAAAGTGTCCCACATATGCAAATCGGGACATATTTGAATTTGTAAAGACGTGCTGTATGGATGTTTTCAATGCATGGTAGACAGTATTCATTTGTGCTTGCTGCAGGTAATGTTTGTGGTAACATCACAGAAGTCAATAATAAATATCGACTCACCATACCACAAAACAGACCCAAGAACAGCCAAAAAACAGACCCACACACTGACCTGTCAGACTGGGCCTTCAGGCAGTGTCAGAATGCCCTATAGACCCGCCCGACACTAAAAGTCCTTCAAAACTAATGTTCATGCAGACATATGTGATATTGTTATTATTTGTATAGTATGTACACGCATGCATTCATCTGGCTGCTTCCTAACTCACCTTGCGAAAAACATGTATTGAAAGACATAGGTATATCTAAGATTTTTGTTTCTTCGAAGGCGAGAGATAGGTAGAGTAAAATGGCCCATATGTGCTTTTATTTATAGAACATTTTGAGTTTTTGGGCTCCTGCTGAATTTACATCTGATCTGTTCCAAACAAGCTGGAAATCGGAGGTAGGTAAGATATAAGCGACAAGAGTTTTGAAAGCAAGATCATTTCACAACCGGAGTTGCACATTAAATACAAAAATCTTTAAAGTTGCACACTTGGTTGAGAGCACGTCCTTGGGCTTTATTTTCGTTGGCAAAATGTGTTATCTGCTTGAAACAAGACAGCGAGTAAACATAATTTGCCAAGGTTATTTCTACTTTGCCCACTCCTTCGCATCCCCAAGGACCGGTTACAAAAATATTTGCAAAGTTGTTTTTCTCGTTACAATTGCACAATATTTCTTAGTATGGCAGAATCTTTTTCTTCAGCAGCATTTGTGCAAACGGACACAAAAAATGATCCTGAGCCTCAGACCCAACCGTAGTCTCAAAAAATACTTTCATAACAAAGGTGAGGTAGAATAAATCATTCTCGACAAGTAAATAATAGAAACAAGCAGCTATTTGCATTTGACCTTTTGTTTGGTCCTGCTTTCAGGTGATAATTTAGGCCCGATTGTTTTACAGGTTATAATTTAAATCAGATTGTGTTTTGTGGCTTTTTCTTATATATATGTACCTGTTTGTACACAATCTGCAGCAGGCGGTTTATGGTTGTGAAGTATAGGTTTGCTCTTCTTAACTCCACATCTACCACGTACCTTGAAGATATATAAATCTTTAAGGTACACCTATGAGGTCCCGGTATTCTTACTCATTTGTCTCCAACATCATATTTTTTTACCTTTACAACCCGATGAAGACCTTCTGGAAATTGTGTTCAGTAATGGATATTACTGATGCATTTTAAAGCCTTTGTCCACACCCTGCACCATGCGTACCTGCCCCACAAACACAGCATGCTGCACATGGCCTTTGCAGTGCACACCGTACACTGCCTGCAAAGTGTGGCTTTTGGCCACGTCATGCCCCCTGTCTACATGCCTCCACGGCCACCGTACACAAACTTTAGCATTGCGAAGCAGGTACTGGATGCAAGGCATAGTAGCGTTCAGTGCCTGTTCCCTCTAATCCAGAATGGAAATAATTACTAATAACCTTTGGCCATGCGCAGCTGGCACTAGGTGTAGAACGTGACCCTTGGCCTTTCCCAGTGGGGTGAGGGGGCTGGGCATTCAGTAGAGACTTCAGTCCGTGCTTAGCCCTCATGCCTGCAGTGCAGAGATAGCTATGCAGACCATTTGCAGTCCGTAGGGGACCTAGGCACAAGGTGTGGCCTAAAACCAAGCAATTCACCCATCCACCTGCCCTCAGTAGTCATTTTGGCAGTGAAGAGTTTTTCAAATTAAAATTAGATTGATGACCCATAAAACAGATTTTTGAGTGCTGGCCACCATTTTCAATAGATGGTGATCGACTCAAAATGGCTGCAGATCGCACATAAATTTTGCAACACATCCTCATCTATTGGAGCTGCCTTAGCTCTGCAAATGAAACAGTATTTTTGGCTACATCTCCTGGGGTGATCACGATCACAGAGAGACATTTAAAACAGTGGCACTGCACCTAGTCCCTCTGCTTCCTGTTAGGGTTTCATTCCTTGTTTCCTATTCTGCCAGATTTAAGAGATTTCCTGTTTAGTCTAATTTAGAGAATAGCACAACAACAGTTGTTTGCTAATTCACTATACCTTAAAATGACTAAAACCTGTCTCTAAAGGCATTCTTGCAGCTTTGAGGCCCAGAATAGTCTGAATTGTGACACTTGGGGGAGAGTGATGGTTAGTACTTGTGTTGGTTCTGTCGGCAGCACTGGCAGGGGCATGGGCGGTGCAAACTGCAGTGGCCTCCTGGCGAGGACCCTGGCACTTATTTTTTCACAAATTAAGCACTGGATGCTGGGCTTGTCGCAGCAGTGATGTAGCTACAGGAAGCATTGAATTGCCTGATGTCTGTTTACAAACTATTGCTCCTGGGGTAAATCAGACAGAAGCTTCCAGGTTCACATTGCCTGGCAACTTTGCATTTTTTGTGCTGCTGTTCATTTTTGGACTACTTTGTTCAAGGCTCTGGGTCCCCCCTATAATTCGTAATTTGCTTCTTTCTGTTTCCTTTGAAAACATTGCGTTCTGCTTCTACGGATGCTTCTCTCTACCATCATCTCCTGCTTTCCAACTCCTTAACTTTCACCTACAGCTTCTGTAAAGCTTACACAAACCATCCTTCTTTAGATTCACAGTGATGTGTTCATGTGAGACGAGTATCTCCATGGCATCCCAGTTCTGAGAACAGATGAAATGTAAACAAGCATTTGCAATGCAATAGGTCTTGCATTTGCGAGAGTTCGAGCTATTGGCGTTGTAAATGACAATGGGCCAGATGTAGCAAGTTCCGATTTTGCGACTCGGAAATTGTGAGTCGGTGTGACTCGCAATTTCTGATTCGCAAAATCGGATGCAGAACGGTGTCTCAGACACCATCTGCAAATCGCTATGGGGTCACAAAGACCCACCTCATTAATATTAATGAGGTGGGTCGCATTTTGCAACCCCATAGCGATTCCCTGCACTCACAGGGAATGTCTGTGACTGCTATTTAAATAAAGCAGTTTTTTTATTTTATTTTGTAGCCCATTTTCCTTAAAGGAAAATGAGTTGTAAAACAAAAAAAATAACAAAACCATTTGGTTTCTTTTTTTCAGAGTAGGCAGTGGTCCATTGGACCACTGCCTGCTCTGAAAAAACCTTTTTGGCAACATTCACAAAGGGGAAGGGGTCCCATTGGGACCCCTTCCCTTTTGCGTATGGGTTACCACCAGTGTGACACTGGTGGTAACTGCGAATTGCTTTGCGACCGCGTTCGCAGTCACAAAGCAATTTAGCATTGCGGTGCGAGTCGCAAATAGGAAGGGAACACCCCTTCCTATTTGCGAGTCGCATTCACATTTTGTGAGTCCGTACCGACTTGCAAAATGTGAATGAGCATCGCGATGAGCATTTTGCATGGCGCAAACTGCGATTTTCGCAGTTTGCACCATGCAAAATGCTTACTACATCGGGCCCAATGTCTTTTATTTATGTGTTTTGGTTTGAAGTGTACAGGATGTATGTGGTGTGGAGTGGAAATTTGTAGTTTGTGTTTTAATTGTTACTTGTGGAATTGTGCAGTGTGGAATTGTGTGGTAGGGAGTGTATTTGTGTAGGGGAATTATGTGGTATGATGAATATGTATGGGTGAGAGATGCACAGAATATATAGAAAGGAAGATAGACGGGATAGGTAGTTTATTTAGGAACTGGTGAAAGCTTCCCTCATGCAGAAGTTACAATGCAAGTTTCCCTCAAAGAGAAGGTACAATGCAAGGATCCCTCTCATGGAAGGTAGGATGCAAGCTTCCCTTACACAGAAGGTAGAATGCAAGCTTCCCTCCCACGGAAGGCACAAATCAAGCTTCCCTCCTACGGAAGGTACATTGCAAGCTTCTCTCACAGAGAAGGTACAATGCAGGCTTCTCTCACAGAGAAGGTACAATGCAAGCTTTCCTCGCACAGAAGGTACAATGCAAGCTTCCCTCACAGAGAGTGTACCATGCAGGCTTCCCTCACATATAAGGTACAATGCACGATTCCCTCCCACATAAAGTAAAATGCAAGCTTTCCTCACAGAGAAGGTACAATTCAACCTTCTGCTACGCGGAAGTTACAATGCAAGCTTCCCTCACAGAGAATGTACCATGCAAGCTTCTCTCATACACAGCAGATACAGTACAGGCTGCAGCAGTGCATACTTCCCTCACACACAGCAGATACAGCACAGGCAGCAGTGCATGCTCCCTCAAAGAGGGGGTACAATTCAAGCTTCTGCTACGCGGAAATTACAATGCAAGCTTTCCTCACAGAGAATGTACCATGCAAGCTTCTCTCACACACAGCAGATACAGTACAGGCTGCAGCAGTGTATACATCCCTCACACACAGCTGATACAGTACAGGCAGCAGTGCAAACGTCTCTCACACAGAGCAGATACAGCACAGGCAGCAGCAGCGCAAGCTTCCCCCACGCACAGCAGAAACAGCACAGCATCAGTGGAAGCTTCCCTCACACACAAAGCAGATACAGCAGAGCAGCAGTGCAAGCTTCCTTCACACAGCACAACTACAGTACAGCATCAGTGCAAGCTTTCCCCTCCCAAAGCAGATACATGACAGAGCGCAGCAGTTCAAGCTTCCCTTACACACAGCAGATGTCTTTGATGAATAAATAGATAAATAGAGTATTTTACATTCCTTGAGTACAACAGTTTGGAAGAACCTGGACAATCCTTAGAAGGAATTTCCCTTTAAAAATATGTTTCTGTTCTCATTTAGACTATTGAATAAGCTGCTATCGAAAGGGTGGGACAGCTACAATTGGTTAGTTTGCTAATAAGAACATGTGACGTAAGACAGACTCAAAGAGCTAATCAGTGACAGTGTGAGGCAGGGTTAGGAAGCAAATGGAGACAGTGGGCGTATCTGTCATCACTTGGCTTGTGAAATGGAACTGTACGTGTCCGTAGTCTTCTTGTGCATATGCTGCCAAAGATTAAGATCTAAATTGCTCTTTCCATTTTTCACGGGCCTTAAAATGTACGAGGCCAACTGCTTACACATCTGGGGTCACAAACAGAAGGGGGTGGGGAACTATATATATTGAAAATGCACAAAAAATGCAGCAGCTACAGAGACATGGCTGGGATGTAAATCACATCCTCGAACTTATACAACTTATACATGTCTTGGAAATAGCCATCACATATTTTGGAAACCTTTGGAGCTGTTATAGGCTGAAATGTATTCCAGATAATAAGGCCTTGATTCTGTACCTTACATACTGAATGGTTACATGGTGGATACATGTTGGTTAGCATCTATGTCAGTCATGCAGCGGTGGAAAGGGAAGCTGTGTTTGCAAGGTCATGTTACCCCACTGAAGATTTCTGTTAATTAGGTCCTTGAACCTTTAGATGCAGGGAAGTCACAACTGTTTCATTAGCCCGGGGACTCCAATTTCAGACATAAATGCATTCATACACCAATGCAAAGTTGTAAAACGAGCAAGATTCACCCTATGCATGGCAAGAGGTGCATTCTGGGATATGTACATCATGTATATTGGGTGCACTTTAAAACACTTTACAGAGTCTCAGACCTCGCTACATAAACAAAACACTGCTTGCCTATGTCATTGATAATCTCTTCATTAAGGTGCAATGTTAAATCAAAACATACATCTATCACCAATGATCTCACTGACAGTAACTGCCATAAAGAATAAAGAACATAGAGCATTTTTTCGGACGCTCAACAACAACAAAATCCCCGGAATTGGATAGCTTTATTGTTTGAAACAACAAACTTGGCAACATTTAGCAATGTAATCATGAAGGTCTGTCAGGAGCATCAGGGAAATGTCTTTGTTTTTTATTAAACAAGTATTAGATGGTTAGATATTTCTCGACTTGCAGCAAACAAAAAATACACATTATTAAAGGACAAAGGAAGAAGAAAAAGCAGAGAAAGGCACGAGGTCTGAGAAGGAAAAGCAACACAGGTGTAAAGGAGGGAGGGAAGAGGGGCGAGCATACAATTAAATATTCCACGTCCCTGTGGTAGATAAGGAGGAGGGGGCAGATTCAAGAGAGAGAACAGCCCGAAGTGAGGTAAAGGCATAGCGTGCATTTTCGTGTTTGCCCACAGTGGTTCCAATGGGGTGAGGGGTTTGGCAAATTCTTAAAACTGTGCAAACACTGCAAAATTCCACAAAATCTACCCAGCTCAATACATTTGTGGAAAATGAGCAAATTAACTTTGTAAGCGCAATTACTCATGTTCCTCGAAAATGTTTTTCCCTTCACTGGCTTTCCATAGTTAAAGGTGCCTTTACACAGTAAGGCATTTCTTCAGTATGCTATTGTCTTTAATTAAACTAGTGGCTCTGTGCATGACTTGTCCGTGAAGCGTGTGCCATGAGGGTTGGTCGGGCGCCCAGGGTCTCTCCAGCACCAGCACTCATCCAGTGAAAAAATAAGCAAAAGGAAGATGTAGCACACAATGTGCACTTAGAATGCAGCAAGACATGCATTAGAGCACTGCTGAGAAGAGGTTTATGAGGCTGCGAGGATGCAGCGACAAATGAGAGAAACCCTTAAAGTGAACACGAGCAGCTGGGTGAAGCGCGGCGGACGTGAAGCATGCGCTGCACTGAGCTTTCCCAAAAAGCTTAAATAAATAAAAAGAACATCCTGCGAAGTGGGTACATGAATTAAAACATTGCGTTCATCAGGAGTGTGCCATGAGATAAGTGCTCGATTACATTAAAGCGTGGCAGACTTTAATCGTGCTCCACGGTAATTGGTAAGTGCTGCTCTGAATGTAAAAAAAACAAGCAACAGCGAAGAAAAGAGACGGCCTCGTCATGACATAAATAATGTCATTGCGCATGACGCGCAGCAGCCATTTTGAATTGGGGGAACATATTTTAAATATTGTAATGGTAGCGATTTTCTCTATGCATCAGCAATGCGTAAGAAAATCGATTGTCTTTGCACCGGGGAGGCAGGGGGCAGAAATAGACGGCCTCATAAAACAGCCTCTAACATTTGACCTCGGTCTTTAAATGCACAGCACATGTAAACAGAAAAGAACATGATTTAGAGCCCTGTCATCAAAAACAGACTGGAGCCACTGGAAACATCCAGCACTCTGGTCGAATGCTATTAGCCTCAGAAAAAAGTAGTCCCCAAGCACATACTACATTGGCACAATTGGAAGGATACAAGTACTGGGGCCATGCTCCAGGGGAGTGTACAACTGTGGAAAAGGTGGGACAAAGAGCAAGGATTGACCACTAGCAAGCAAGGATTTTTTAAGGACACTGAAACAAACCAATGAAAAAACAGAGAGCCCACATAGAAGTATATACTAAAGTATATACAAGAGTTCTCGAATGCTTGACCTAAAAAGCAGTTTGTCCACCACCACTAATGCTGTCACTGTTGTCTTTTTCTCATTGGTCCTTCCACACCCCTGTTCCCTGAAGCATTGTCCTCTTCTCCTGTGTATAGTTTCCATTGGTTTTAGGGTATCCTGCAGGTTGACATCAGAACCATACCATTCCTGATTTCTTGGCACTTCCAAACACAGGGCCTGAGTCACAAAGCTAAACTTACACATTTGTGTAAGTTGAGGATTGCTTGCTATTCATAAAGGAATTTATGAGTAGTATCTTAACGAGTGCAGAGTCTCCACACTCCTTAAAATACTACTCGCAAATCCCTTTGTGAATAGCCAACAATCCTAAACTTATACAAAAGTGTAAGTTTACCTTTGTGAATCAGGCCCTCAGTGCATAAGTCATTTGGGCGTGTGCTGTGGATATTGGTTGAAAGACATTCCACTGCACCCAATAGCCCTGATCCAACAGAAAGCATTTTACTAACGGACCTTGACCATTGGCATAGGCATTGGGCACAGGGCATGACTTTCGGCCACCAAGGGTGCCCAGCATATCTGATTGTGCAGTTAAGATTGCTATGATCTGCTTTTGGCCTTGGGTAGAAGTCACCACTTTAGTTCACACACTTCTTCAGACCACCTACTCCTAGACCTGAGGCTGCACATGGCCTTGAGTCACTAACAGTAGTTGCAGGACACACAGCATGGCCTTGCTCATCCTTTTACTTCAGTACACATGTGATCAAACCCATGGCACACCGCCAATAACTATGGACCATGAGCCTGAATCCATTCCTCCTGCCACAGGGAAGAGTATGGAATGCATGGCCTTCAATTACGAGCAGCAACACTGAGCATTAGATGTAGCTGGCATCCATAACCTGCACTTAATCAATACCAATAATATACAAAGTATCTAATTTTAGCAATTAGACTGTGATCGTCTGTTTAGCTACAGTATTATTTAAAAACTTTGCAAACATTATTCATTTGCAAACTACCAGTTCCATACCGCAATACGTTGATTTTGCATTTCTTGATCTAGATGTGATGAGAAGCTTCATCAACATTAAAGCTCCGTGAGTGTGGTACCTGAATACCAGCTACAAAATATTGTTTGATCCTTATATTGTAGTCAAAATATCATTGGTGTCAAAATATCATGGGACAGAATATCGAGGGTAACTATAATATTTGTTTATCTTTGTAAAAATATTGATGTTTAAAGGATGCTATACTATTGTGTAATATTGTATCATTTTTATGTATTGTGTTATGTGTTTCATTTATAATACATTTTGTTTGTATATATTTGTTAAACTATTACAATCTATTTTCATAGTTTATTTTACATTTTTATAAAAATTCAGGTTCTGAGGTTAACTGGGGATCAAGTGACTAGTGTTTAGTTTATAAATTTATGTTATATTTCTTTTTTATTTCAGCTTTTTAACTTGCATTGTATATTTATTATTTTTAAATATAATATTTTAGTGATTTGATGGTTTAGGTTGTGAGCCTAATTTAGGGATTGCGTGGTTAGTCTTTCATTTGAAGCACATGGTAACTAATATGAAATTATTAGAATTGTTGGGTATCTTTATTTAAGTTTAATAATTTGAAAAATATGGGTTTCCTACTTTTTATTGGGGCTATAGCTGTGTAATTTAGTTATGGAACATTGCATTAATTTACTTATATGGAACTGATATTAATTTATAGTTGGTTTAGTATTTATTTTCAGTGAAATAAAGGAGACCAGTGTTTGATAAAAAACAAATTCAACCTAATTTTAGTTTATTCCATTATTAACAATTTAAATACAATATTTAACATATGTGACCTCATAAATTTGAGAATGTAATTTTATTTTAATTTAATTTGCTAGTAACTATGTAAGACATTTTATCATTTGCTGCTATGATATTGAATTGCATGTAAGAAATATACTTTCATTAACTAAATGTTGCATGTATACAGTTATTGCTTTCAATATATCAGGGCCTGGAGGACTTGGAGTTAGACTAGTAAATCCGATAACCAGCCCGACCCCATTATATATACTTTGCCCAGCATAAGTGGGACTGGAGTTAGAAGGGTAAACCCCCTTCAAATTTTCACTTCATCTATTTCTGGTAGCCAGGTATTTGAATAGTAAATCTGGTCGCACCCCAATTTAAGCACTCAGACCGGCAGGAACAGTGCTACAAGATAGCACCTGGCTCCCTTAAAGGAGCTGAGTGCTATCTCATAGCACAGAGGGGACCAACCAGATCAGACAGTGCGCATTCTGATGGTGCTGGGCATGGGGGCAGTGCAAGGGCCCCCTGTGGCCCTCAGCACTGCCAGCCTTTCCATGCCGATCACATTGCCATGGAAAGTCTGGCGGTGAGGGGAGTTGTAATCAGCCAGGCAACGATGAGTTCAGCGCTGCCCTGGTTGAGTACAACGTCGGGAAGCATGTTCCCGGCTAGGACAGCGGTCCCCTGGAGGGTCCGCCGCCAGGGTTGTAATTGGGCGGTCAGACCGCCTGAAGTGCGGCAGTTGGACCTCCAAAGTAAGTGTGGTGGTCCTTGGACGACTACACTCATAATGAGGCCCTAAGTGGTTTAAAAAGTTACAGAGCAAACTTTAAAGGGTTAACACTTTTGTACATCTTTGCGATTTTAACCTGCAAGCATTGACTTGTTAATCTTCAGTCACAGTTTGAATGTGATTATGGGGTGCATTGTGTGCGTTCACAATCACAACAAGCTAATTTTGGTGGTTTTACACCCTTAAGCCAGAACTATAACTCAAACTATTGTTTTTTCAGTGAATATTCTATAACCTGTCTTTGTACCTGAAATCAGGGTACCATGGGCAGAGTACAGCAAAAACAGGGGAACTGACATATGACCACAGTAATAATCCTAATATTTCTAGATGTGCCGCACCATTGAGAACTGATATCCAATATCCAAATAATACCCTAGATTCAGAAGACAACATGAAAAATACTTTGTTGAAAATTAAAAACAGCCTCAAGACCATAGACAGCAAAATAGAAACATTGACCTTGAAACTCAACCAAACAAGAAAACAACTGACCATTCACGGTAGCAGAAATGCCATGGCAGTCTACCACATTTCAGACCTAGAAGATAGAGATTTGACATATGTGGACCCATGAAGCACAGGTAGAAATATCAGTGATTATATAATAAAAGAATGAGGACCTAGGAGCACACTCAAGCCGCAATAACGTTAGGGTTATTGGGCTGCAGAAACCACAGAGATGGGCAATCTTGAAGTTATCGCAGGAAGGCTGCTTACTGACCTCTGGCAGATCAAACTTTTCAGCCCATGTTCATTATTGAGAGCATCCATTGGGCCTTGGCACTGCATCTGACTAAGGGGTCCTGCCAGGCCCATCTTTGTGCGCTTCCTGAATTATCAGGACCAGAACACTCCATTAAAACTTATCAGGGAAAAAGGGAAATTGGATTTCCAGGTTGCAACATTCTCTTTGTTCTCTGATTTTGCTGCTGAAGCTCAAGAGGCCAGGTGGGCATTTCTGGTACTTATGAATAAAAACTGTGCACTCCGAATATGAAATATGCCATGCTGTATTTTGCAAGGCTGAGGATCATTCATTATTGGAAGGTGAATGTCTTCACAACTTCAGTCAACGCAACTACATTAAAAATCAGCAGAATAAAGCATAGATGCTCCAATTGGTCTCCTGGAGTGTCCGGGGCCTGAATCATTGCAACAAGGTATGATTAGTAAATGCTTACCTTGATAGATAGTATGTTGACATGGCTTTCCTACAGGAAATGCATCTCAATACAAGGCTAGCTCCATCATTTACATTGAGGTGGGGTGCATTTCGATACATAATTTCCCCTATTCTAGGGGAGAGGCTGCACTAATCTGCAAATTGCTATATTTTACACCCAACTCTGTTCACAAAGAGGCAGGAGGCAGATTTATACTGGCAAATGATCAACATTTGACTTCTTTCATGCTTCTAAATATATATGTGAATAATGTAGACATCCCATTGTTCATTGTTGCTTTGTGGGATGCCTGACGGAATTATAATATTATGAATATCTTATGGGGTGATGAGATGATTATAATCTGGCACTAAACTTAATTGATAAGCCTCACACTCTGGGTACTCAAACCCTAGGAGCAGCGAAAGCTATACATTCAATAATGGAAAAGTTTAAATAGGTTTACACTTGGAGAAAGCATTGAGTTCAAGAAAGAATGGACTCTTTTTCTCAATACATGATTACTTTTCACAAATAGATCATTGGTTTATATCAAGAAATCTCTCTCTCTGTGGATTTCCGATATGTTATACATGCCATCCACCTTGTCTGACCACGCTCCAACTCTGTTGAGACTGAGGATTCTGATTGCTCTACAGAGGCTCTACTTCTGGAGGTATTACAGCATCAATAGTCAACTATTTTGAAAGTAATGTAGGCTCAGTGCCCCAAAATCACATGGAGTGGGATGTATTTTAAAGTACAGGGAGTGCAGAATTATTTGGCAAGTAGTATTTTTGAGGATTAATTTTATTATTGAACAACAACCATGTTCTCAATGAACCCAAAAAAACTCATTAATATCAAAGCTGAATATTTTTGGAAGTAGTTTGTAGTTTGTTTTTAGTTTTAGCTATGTTAGGGGGATATCTGTGTGTGCAGGTGACTATTACTGTGCATAATTATTAGGCAACTTAAAAAAAAAATATATATACCCATTTCAATTATTTATTATTACCAGTGAAACCAATATAACATCTCAACATTCACAAATATACATTTCTGACATTCAAAAACAAAACAAAAACAAATCAGTGACCAATATAGCCACCTTTCTTTGCAAGGACACTCAAAAGCCTGCCATCCATGGATTCTGTCAGTGTTTTGATCTGTTCACCATCAACATTGCGTGCAGCAGCAACCACAGCCTCCCAGACACTGTTCAGAGAGGTGTACTGTTTTCCCTCCTTGTAAATCTCACATTTGATGATGGACCACAGGTTCTCAATGGGGTTCAGATCAGGTGAACAAGGAGGCCATGTCATTAGATTTCCTTCTTTTATACCCTTTCTTGCCAGCCACGCTGTGGAGTACTTGGACGCGTGTGATGGAGCATTGTCCTGCATGAAAATCATGTTTTTCTTGAAGGATGCAGACTTCTTCCTGTACCACTGCTTGAAGAAGGTGTCTTCCAGGAACTGGCAGTAGGACTGGGAGTTGAGCTTGACTCCATCCTCAACCCGAAAAGGCACCACAAGCTCATCTTTGATGATACCAGCCCAAACCAGTACTCCACCTTGCTGGCGTCTGAGTCGGACTGGAGCTCTCTGCCCTTTACCAATCCAGCCACGGGCCCATCCATCTGGCCCATCAAGACTCACTCTCATTTCATCAGTCCATAAAACCTTAGAAAAATCAGTCTTGAGATATTTCTTGGCCCAGTCTTGACATTTCAGCTTGTGTGTCTTGTTCAGTGGTGGTCGTCTTTCAGCCTTTCTTACCTTGGCCATGTCTCTGAGTATTGCACACCTTGTGCTTTTGGGCACTCCAGTGATGTTGCAGCTCTGAAATATGGCCAAACTGGTGGCAAGTGGCATCGTGGCAGCTGCACGCTTGACTTTTCTCAGTTCATGGGCAGTTATTTTGCGCCTTGGTTTTTCCACACGCTTCTTGCGACCCTTTTGACTATTTTGAATGATTGTTCGATGATCACGCTTCAGAAGCTTTGCAATTTTAAGAGTGCTGCATCCCTCTGCAAGATGTCTCACTATTTTTGACTTTTCTGAGCCTGTCAAGTCCTTCTTTTGACCCATTTTGCCAAAGGAAAGGTAGTTGCCTAATAATTATGCACACCTGATATAGGGTGTTGATGTCATTAGACCACACCCCTTCTCATTACAGAGATGCACATCACCTAATATGCTTAATTGGTAGTAGGCTTTCGAGCCTATACAGCTTGGAGTAAGACAACATGCATAATGAGGATGATGTGGTCAAAATACTAATTTGCCTAATAATTCTGCACTCCCTGTATATAGTAGTGTTTTCATTTCAAAACAGGCAGGAGTTCCAATCTCAGTTTGGCCTTTAATTTCATACCAGGAGAAAAAGCATGCAGAAATTGGGCTAAAAAGCTCCTCATTGAGATCAATAAATCCCTCTTTAAAGAAATTACTATATGTGAAGTAAAATACTTCAGTAGAAACGTACAAAAGAAGAATGTAACGTGAGGGAGAACGATCCAGAAAAAAACATTAGCATGGCTCATGCAGCAGAACTTTTGGCAAAACACAACAACAGCCAAACATGCTGAGAACAGTAAAATGGTGAACACCAGTGAGGATATCCTGAGATGGTTCATAGACTTTGATTCTGAACACCACAATTCTAATATTTTAAATAGGGGTGCACAAGTAAATCCCTACAAGGATAGAATGGCTCTGGTTGGCCTTGTAACGCTAATAAAGAGCCACTGCTAGAGCCCCTTAGTAATGTGGAGAGTACGGCTGCCATTGACAGGTTTGCTAGTTGAAAAACACTGCTGTCTGCCTGCCTCACAACCAAATTTGTAAAAAACGTAAAGTCCTGCTAGCCTCACACTTACTAGAAATCTATACAGCGGTATTGGAACTAAGGAGCCTACCACCTATGTCTAGGAAATCTGTTATTACAGGCCTGATGAAGCCTCATGAGGATGATATGTAATTTGGATCCTACTGTCCACTCTTGCTTCTAAATTTAGATAATAACATTTTGCCCTCGTAATTACTTTATCGTTTAGTAGCAACATTGGTCTGTCTGGGTCAAGCTGGATTTATCAGGACAATATCATGAAATGTGCTATTCACACTCATAAACCAAGTTAGGATGGTTTTGTAAGTAGTCTCTGTGTTTTGGATGTCAGGAAGACTTTTGATATGATGGAATGACCCTTTTCCATTTGTGGTTCTCCACACAATGGGGATAGGTAACTATTTGATTAACCTGGTGGAGCTCCTTTATACTGAACGTGTTGTTAGGAATCGTGTTGATGGCAGTATGTCCACACCTTTTGGGATTGTTAAGGGTACCTACCAGGATTTTCTACTGTCCTCTTTACTGCCTTTGCACTGGAACACTTGGCTTGGAATTCAGCATTCATTTAAAGGATTTCCTTTCCAAGCCATGACATTACTGGTCTCTCTATATGTGGATCACGTTATTGTTTGAGAAAATCTTTCCCCAGTGATTTAATCACTAATTAGATTTAGTGATTTTGTTGGTGGTGGGATTTACAAGGATAATTTAGATATTACTCTTACACCAGCTACAAACCAATTTGAATATGAATACTCTCTGTGTGGGTGCTCAGAATCTTTGAAATATTTGGACATCTATATACAGAGAGATAAAGAGATTTTCACAGTGTACAGCTATGGTCCAGTGCTAGAAAAGCTATATTGTTACAGGTGGCTCTGTGGATTTTGCTTCTATTACCTGTGGCAGCAGTATGTCCCTTAGCAAGATGGTGGCCCTTTTAAAACAACTTTATCTGCTCACAAACACCTCAGCCCGTTGGGCAAAGCCCTTTTTTCACAAAATACATGCTGTGGTACCAAAGTTAATCGGGACATGGTCTCCCAAAATGCTTGTTTCAAGCTTTTGCGGTTCAATTTTATCCACTGGACATATTTGACTCTGGCGTGTCTGCAGGTGACGTACTCAGGTACATCACTTGTTTGCCCTTGATGTAAACTGGAAGGGACAATCTTTAGTCATATGGGCCCGTATTTATACTCCGTTTGCGCCGAATTAGCGTCGTTTTTTTCGACGCAAATTCGGCGCAAAACTAACGCCATATTTATACTTTGGCGTTAGACGCGTCTAGCGCCAAAGTATGGGCAAATAGCGTCATTTTTTTGCGTGAACGCCTTCCTTGCGTTAACGAGATGCAAGGAAGGCGTTCCCGTCTAAAAAAATGACGGCGACGCAAATGCGTCGTATTTATACTCCCGGGCAAAAGTCACGCCCGGGAGGTGGCGGGTCAAAAAACCCCGCATTTGCGCCACTATTTAACGCCTGGGTCAGGGTAGGCGTTAAGGGGCCTGTGGGCTCAAAATGAGCCCACAGGTGCCCTCCCCTGCCCCCAGGGACCCCCCCTGCCACCCCTGCCCACCCCAGGAGGACACCCAAGGATGGAGGGACCCACCCCAGGGACATTCAGGTAAGTTCAGGTAAGTATAATTTTTTATATTTTTTATTTTTTTTTGGGTGGCATAGGGGGGCCTTATTTGTGCCCCCCTACATGCCACTATGCCCAATGACCATGCCCAGGGGACATAAGTCCCCTGGGCATGGCCATTGGGCAAGGGGGCATGACTCCTGTCTTTACTAAGACAGGAGTCATTTAAATGGCGTCTGGGCGTCGAAAATAATGGCGCAAATCGGGTTGAGGCGATTTTTTTGCCTCAACCTGACTTGCCCCATTTTAAGACGCCCTAACACCATTTTCCCCCTACGCCGGCGCTGCCTGGTCTACGTGGTTTTTTTCCACGCACACCAGGCAGCGCCGGTCTAAATTAGACGGCGCTAAATTTTTTGACGCTAAACTGCGTTAGCGCAGTTTAGCGTCAAAAAGTATAAATATGGGCCATGGTGTGGTCTTGTGAGATGCTTAAGCATTGGTGGGCTGAAGTTACATAATATATTTCGGACTAGACAGGTAAACACAATTTTGGAGTGCCCAAAATGCACTTGTTGGTTCTTATACCAAAGCCCACAGGTCAAAGAGGAAATTCATACACCTAGCACTAAACATAGCAAAATGGCAAACAGAGATGTGAAACTGACTTGAACACATTCACCAGAGTGGAAGTGGATGCAAGCACCTGCTCAATTTGCGGTGTACCTAGATCAAAGTTTCTGCTGGACTTGGGACCTTTACTACGGCCTGTCAATCCGCGAACAAATGACAAACCACCTTAGATGACAAACCTTCCTGACATTTACAATCAAAAATGATAACCTCAGAGTATATGAGCTTTAATCTATAACAGAGGAGGCTTGCTGGCTTTGAGCTTATGGTTATGAATGTGGTCGTGTGGAATAGTTGTACATGTTTCTGAAATAGATAGGTAGCTGTAGGAAAGTACTCTCTTTTTGGCATGGCTGACCCCACTTTTTGCCTGCTGTCAGTGTGTTTTTGACTGTGTTCACTGGGAGCCTGCCAACCAGGACCCCAGTGACTGTGTTGTCTCTCTCTAAATTTGGTTTCTTAGGACTTAGCAAAACTCACAAACAGCATACTGGTGCCCCCATTTAAGTCCCTAGTATATGGTTCCTAGGTAGCCAGGGCATTGGGGCACTAGGGGTTCCTCATGTGCTGCAGCATGTATTATGCCATCCATGAGAGCCCATGCAAGATTTGTCTGCAGGCCTTGCCATTGCAGCCTGCGTCAAAAGGTGCATGCACCCTGTCACTACAGGTCACTGCACCAGGTCACTGTAAGTCACTCTTATGGCAGGCACTCCTAGCCCAGAGGGCAGGGTACAGGTACCTGTGTATGAGGGCACCCCTGCATGAGCAGAGGTGACCCTACAGACTCCAGCTCCATTTCCCTGGACTGCGTAAGTGCGGGGAAGCCATTTTACCTGTGTACTGGACACAGGTCACTCACTACCTTTGTCCAGCTACATGAAGGTAACTCCAAACCTGGGCATGTTTGGTATCAAACATGTTGGAATCTTACCTCAATACTGTTTACAGTATTGGTTTATGATTCCATGCACTCTGGAGGCTCCTTAGAGGTCCCCCAGCATTGCTCCTACCAACCTTCTGGGGTTTTCTGGGCAGCCCACTCCTCAGACAGGTTTCTGCCCTCCTGCTGCTTGACCAGCTCAAGCAGAGGAAGGCAGAACAAAGGATTTCCTTTGGGAGTGAGAGGCAACACCATCTCCCTTTGGAAATAGGGGTAACATGGCTTGGGAGGGGTAGCCTCCCCAAGCCACCAGTAGGCTTTGAAGGGCACATTTGGTGCCTTCCTTGCATAAACCAGCTTGCACCAGTCCATGGTCCCTGCTCTGGTGTGAAACTGGACAATGGAAAGGGGAGTGACTACTCCCCTGTCCATCACCACCCCCAGAGCTCCTCCAGGTAGCCACTCAGTTCTGCCATCTTGAATTCAAAGTGGGCAGATGCCCCGGGAGCATCTGAGTGGCCAGGTCAGGCAGGGGATGTCACAGCCCCCTCCTGATAGGTAGTCACCATGCTAGGTGACCAAACTCCTTCCTGTGCTATTTAGGGTCTCCCTCCTGGGTGGATCTTCAGATTCGACGTGCAAGATTCCAGCAGGGCCCTCGCAATGTTTACTTCATCTTCTGGCCACCGGGATTGCAACTGGACCCTCCAGGAACTGACAATGTGCAACTCCAGTGACGAATCTGCTCTGCAACATTGTTTCTCCGGCTCCCTACAACAACTGCAACATTTCCCTGGCTGTGCATCCTCTGAGGGTGACAAGTCTTCAGCCTGCTCAAGAAACAAGAAGGAATCTTCCTTGGAGTGAAGGAGTCACTCCTCGGCATCCGCATGCAACAAGTGCAATGACGATCAGCTGCGTGGATCCTCTCTCCTCTGGAACTACGTGGATCCTGCATCACAGGTGGTGGTCTGGAGTGGTCTCCTTGGTCTTCTCTACCTGCTGTCCAACTTGGGAGACTGTAAGCCCTTGCCTCTCTTTGCAGGACAGTGCTCCTGTACACTGCAACTCTTGCAGCTACCAAGGCTTGTTTGTTCCTCCTCCAAGGGATCTTCAGGCTCTCTGTAGCCCCGGCCTCCAGCACTCCTGCCTGCTGCTCCAGCGACGTGGGACTCCTCTCCAAGTGTACTGAGTGGGCCTCACTGTGACTCCTGTGCCTGCTGCCTGTGGTTCGCCTGTGGGGGCTGCCTCCTCTTGTTGTGACTCTCCCAGCTGCTGAGGGCCACCCCGGACTCCCCTTCTTGGGTCGAGTCCCCTGGGCCTTGTGGTCCTCTTCAGCCTTGCAAAACCTTCTTCAACATCTCTTGTATTTGTGAAGGCTTGCTGGTGGTTTTCCAGCACCACTGACTAACTGCATCACGACCGTCAATGTGAGACATCACTTTCATCACTTTTGGAGCTCCTTTTCTGCTCCTGTGCTGCACTGCTGACTTTCATCATCCACCGTCGACCTGGTCCTGCATCCACAGAAGGGTGGGTAGTGGCTCCTGCCACAGCCGGACACTCCAACTCGAACTGGACTTGGTCCCCTTCTTTTAAAGGTCCTCGTCTGTTAGGATCCACCTTCGGTTTCTTCCAGTCTTGTTTGGGTCTTGCACAGTCCTTTTCCACAGTTCTCCTGTGGGTTCGGGGAAAAACAAGGTACTTACCCCTTCTCTCCTGGTCGCTGGGGGGCAGCCTGGTACTTAACTTTTGGGGTTTGTAGTTCCTCCAGCTCTCCTCTACTGATTCCACTTCCTTGTGTGGGGTACTGCCCTCCACATTTCACTTACTTAGTATATGGTTTGGTCTCCCCCTAGGGCCTTCACTATTTTCTATTGTTTTAATATTTGCTATTGCTTTCTATGCTAATCACTGACTTCTAATGTGTATATAATGGTATGCTTACTCACCTCCTAGTGGAGTATTGCCTATACAGTATTTTAGTATTTGTGTTACTATAATAAAGTACCTTTATTTTTGTAGCACTGTGTGGTTCTTTCATGAGTGTACGTGCTGTGTGACTGTAGTGGTATTGCATAAGCTTTGCATGTCTCCTAGATAAGTCTTGGCTGCTCATCCTCAGCTACCTCTAGAGAGCCCTGGCTTCCTAGACAATGTCTACACCTCACTAATAGGGGATACCTGAACCTGGTACAAGGTGATAACACCATAGGTGCTCACCACACACCAGGCCTAGAGTACCTGGATGAAAATGACGGTGGGAGTTGTGCTTTCTAATTGATTTTAGTTGTTGTTTTCTGTTGTGATACCTGACTGAAAGTGTGGGCTGTCAATTCGTATTATGATTTTTATAAGATGAATGCCTCAGACCTTATTCTACATAGTGTCACGGAGAGGCAAGAAGCATGTGCACCCGCTTTGTGAGCGCGCAGGGTGCTATGGTATTACAGAAGGGGCCACACATGTTTGTGCCTGTTCCATATTATTTATGCAGGCACAGAGGTAAACAGGCCCTTAGGATATGCACTGACAGTGTGGCAAAAAAAGATGGCATATTGTGAGTGTGCCTCCTTAAGCTAGCCCTCTGGAGGGGACAGAGGTGGTCACATGGACCCCGCCAGACATCCTCTTGCAGGCAGGTGCAGTCCCTTACTGATCCTGCCTGCAAGGGTATCTCTCTCCCCTCTTTAAAGTGCAGGTGGAATGCCTGTACTATGAAACATGGAGCAGCTTGTAAACTGCTGCTCCATATTTCAGTGAATGTGCTGCCCCCGGGGCAATCAGGAGTTCACAGCTGCCCTGAGTGCAGTACATTCCTGTAATTGTGCATACTGCCCCGTTTACAAACAGGGACAGTGCACCCAATCTATATTAAAGTCCCCAGAATGCTGTCATCCTCAAATGTTATATTCTTAGAATCTGTGATACGCAGTAAGGGTATGGGTAAAACAGCATTCTAAAACTTTGCCCTGTTGATTGTTGAAATATAGAAAACAAAAAAGAACCATTTAAAAAAAGTCAGCACTAGTTCACTTTGTCCTCTATTTGTTTCACTGGATCAATCAAAACCCACTCTGGGTGCAACAGAAACAGTTGTTCTTATATTTGTAGGGTAGTCCAACTTAATATTGAGTCCAAAACATTGTGCTAACAAACTGTCATGGACAGAATATCGAGGACCAAACTATTGTGAAGTTAAGTTTACATAGGTAAGTATAGGTTTACTTTATTTAAATCCACATCTCTGTATCTTTATTATATTAGGCCTGGATGGAATTTAAATTACTGCAAAGTAATTTCAGTTCCGCTTACTCTTTGACTCAGGATTACAGATAGTTACGCAATTACTCATGCTCGCATAATTATGAGTACTTTTGGGGGGAGAAATTCTACCTCAAGAGCACATTTAGTGAGCGTGAGTGGCTGCCTGTGCTTGCTACTCGTGTTCTACTTCATTTAGCACAATTTCTTAGCCTAAAATATATTCTTGTATCCATTTTGGATGCTAGGGTTCATTTTGTACAAAGTAAATAGAGCTAAATGCTGGGAGTAAATTGAGGGATAATCCTACCCCAGGAGCACATTTAGCACTATTTTGTAGCGCACAATGCATTCTAGTGCCCATTTTGGATGTGAAGGGGAATCTTGTGCTATGAAAATAGCACTAAATGCCAGGAGCAAGTTAGGAGAAAGTCCCATCCAAAGAGCATGTATAGCGAGCACCTTCTCACTATTCATGTTTTGTTGCATTTACTGCTATTGCTTAGCGCAAAATGCCTTCTTGCTCCCATTTTGGACGCAAGGAGGCAACGCTGAATTTCTCTTTTCCTGCATTTATTCTTAATCTGGCAGAATTCTCAGCTAATTCCCTGTTATTACTCTACACTGAATTATGAGGGTTACACACACTCTTAGATGATATAGGCCCTCATTACAACATCGGCGGTAAATCCCGCTTACTGCCGTGCAGAAGACCGCCAACACACCGCTGCGGCCGCGGAATTCCGCCACAGCTATTACGACCCACAGCTTGGAATCCGCCAAAATCTAGACACCCACACAAGTCCGCCACACCAAAGGTCAGTGATAAACTGGCGATGACAAAACCTCCACCGTCATGCCAACAGGAATACACCAACACTATCCCGACCCACGAATCCACGCGGCGGTCTTTCAACTGCGGTATTCCATTGGCAGTACACACCGCTGCGCTCAAAATACACACACTCTTACAAAACACAACCACATTGGACAAATCGAAATACACACACCTGATACACATACACACACCACTCCCACACACCCAATACAATATAAAACACACACCCACATTACCCACAAACCCTTACAACCAACTTTTTTGTGAAGCAGAGAGGCAGCAAAGCAAAGACCACACCAGTACACAGAGGCACGCAACACCATCACTCATACACCTTCCACGCACAAAACACATCATACCCCTAAACATCACCCCACACATCACAACACACACCACCTAACACATCACCCACACCACCCCATGGCACCTCAAAGACACCCCAGGTTTTCTGAGGAGGAGCTCAGTTTCATGGTGAAGGAAATCATCCGGGTAGAGCCACAGCTATTCGGATCACAGGTGCAGCACACCTCCATAGCTAGGAAGATGGAGCTATGGCGCAGAATCGTGGACAGGGTCAACGCAGTGGGACAGCACCCAAGAACACGGGATGACATCAGGAAGAGGTGGAATGACCTACGGGGAAAGGTGCGTTCCATGGTCTCAACACACCACATTGCGGTTCAGAGGACTGGCGGCGGACCCCCACCTCCTCCCCCACAACTAACAACATGGGAGGAGCAGGTCTTGGCTATACTGCATCCTGAGGGCCTTGCAGGAGTAGCTGGAGGAATGGACTCTGGTAAGTCAAAGTTTTAACTACTTCATCCCCCACCCTACCTGCATGCTATCACATCCAACACCCTCACCCAGACCCCCATCACTCCAACTCCTCACATATGTCCCACTATCACAAACCACACATCCCAACACCAAGCCCTGCATGTATCAACAAAGCATGGACACCCATCCCCAATGCATGTCCACTACACATACCCACACAGACCCTAAACAATTATCACACAAGGTCCTACACAAGAAAGTAAGCACTGGGGTACAGGGTCACCCACCCATTGCACACCATGGCACACACAGATGCAATAATCATGCCTTTACACCCTTGCAGGACCCCTACCCAACGTCACCGGACAGGAGGTTCCAGACATGTCCACTCCCCCACAGAAGAGGCCCACAGTGATGACAGCAGCTCTGTCCAACTGGATCTAGATGACCAGCCTGGCCCAACTGGGACCTCGGGACGGTCGGGTCCCCTCACACAGTCACAGGCAACCACAGAGTCTCCCCCCACAGGAAACACCAGCACAGCACCCACCCAGCGGGCCCATACCTCTGTCCCCAGGACACGTCAAGCAGCAGTGTGTCCACCACTACAGTGAAACCAGGCTAACCCACCACCCCAAGAACATCAGGGACCTGGGGGCAGTGGCAATGGGCACACTGTTCAGGAGACAGAGGCCCAGGAAAACCAGGGAACTGGGAGGTCTGATGTACGACAGGGTGAGGACAGGTCCAGGGAACCCACTCTCCACGAGGCCCTCTCCAACATCATGGGAGCGTACCATAATTCTCAGAAGACGATGGCAACGGTACTGGCCAAGTTTCAGGAGACCCAGTGGCTGCAGGAGGAACAGTATTTGGGGTTCAGGGAGGAACTTAAGTCCATCAATACCACCCTGTGCACCATTGTAGGGGTGCTGAAGGACCTCGTGAACACCAGGAGGGACACTGTGGCACAACAAGGAGCCCCTGACACTAGCCTGGACGATGAACTGCCCACCACCTCTGCCGGTGCTAATGGACAGGAGGCACTGCCACAGGACCACGACACCAGCACCCCACCCCCTGCAGATGGAGAACCACCCCGCAAGCGGTCCCTGAGATCCAGGACAAAGACAGAGAACAATGCCAAGACCCCCACCAAGAAATAAGACCACCCTGAATGTCATCCTACTGTCCCACTTTGTCAACCTGTCCATCATTAAACTGCCATTGATCTACTTCCTATGCCCCTTTGGACAATGCACCTGTGAGACAAATAGACTGGACACACACGGTGCCTCTGGAGTTGCCCCATCACATAAGGGATGCTGCTATTCCTCAGAATGTAAGCGTCATGCACTGAGCCAGGAAACATGGCGTTCACATGGGAGATGTACTGGTCAGCCAAACACACCATCTGCACATTCATAGAATGGTAACTCTTCCGGTTTCTGTACACCTATTCACTCCTGCAGGGGGTACCAAGGCCACATCTGTCCCATTAATGGCACCTATGATGTTGGGGATATGTCCCAGGGCACAGAAGTCACCTTTCACTGTAGGCAAGTCCTCCACCTGAGGGAAAACGATGTAGCTGCGCATGTGTTTCAGCAGGGCACAAAACATTCTGGACAACACGTTTGAGAACATAGGCTGGGACATCCCTGATGCTATGGCCACTGTAGTTTGAAAAGACCCACTTGCCAGGAAATGGAGTACTGACAGGACCTGCACTAGAGGGGGTATCCCTGTGGGATGGCGGATAGCTGACATCAGGTCTGGCTCCAACTTGGCACACAGTTCCTGGATTGTGGCACAATCAAGTCTGTAGGTGTCTATTACATGTCGTTCTTCCATTGTTGACAGGTCCACCAGCGGTCTGTACACCGGAGGATGCCGCCATCTTCTCACCTGCCCCAGCGGATGTGCTCTGTGGATGAAAACAGCGATCAGAGGGTCAGCCAACACTGAGATACTAAAGAAACCAACTTTATTGCACACATTTGTCAATCCGCTATGTGCCTGTCTTAGTGTGTATGCAAGGCCTAGATATGTGTGACGCATTTAAAATTAATGCCATGTGGCCCCCTGAAATGGCGGCTGCCTGACCTGTAATGTGGGACAAGGGGATATGAGGTAACTGCGCTGGTGTTGTACAGCGTCGCGGTAGGCGGTCGAAGACGGCGGCGCAATGCTGCATTGGTTAACATTGGACCCTATAGGTCCCAGGAGCCAATGACGATGTACGCCGGTGGCGACGGTACGCACCGCTGCGGACGTGACCGCCATTTTCTCTCTGTTCACTCACTTGATACCTGATCTTCGACAGGAGTGGACCTACACTGCAAGTGCTGCTGTGACCTCAGTCTGGAAGCGACGATGGCTCATGTGTCTGGGAAAAGGGCCCCTGCCTTCACCACGGAGGAGTTGGAGAAACTAGTGGATGGGGTCCTCCCCCAGTACACGCTACTCTACAGTCCACCAGACAAACAGGTGAGTACACTGTGAGCATGCTGTATGGGCAATGCTTGTTTGGAGTGGTGTGGATGTGAGATGGGGGGGTGAAGCCTGCATGATCCGACGGTGAATGTATGTGCGTCAGGGCAAGGGTGGGAACGTGGGCCAATGACTGTGACGGTCTGGACGGTTAAAGTTTTTCCTATTCCCCGGTACTATTCTTCTAGGTCAGCGCCCACCAGAAGAAGGATATTTGGTGTGCCATCGCCAAGGACGTCCGGGCCCTGGGGGTCCACCACAGACGGAGCACCCACTGCCATAAAAGGTGGGAGGACATTCACCGCTGGAGCAAGAAGATGGCGGAGACCCAGCTGGGGATGGCCTCCCAACATGGGAGGGGTGCCCGTCGCACCATGACCCCCCTGATGTTCCGGATCCTGGCGGTGGCGTATCCGGAGTTGGATGGGCGCTTGAGGGCATCACAGCAGCCACAAGGGGGTGAGTACAGTCACATCCATCTGACTCTGCGTGCATTGGAGGTGTCTGGGTGGGGGAGGTGGGCTGTGGGTTCCCCTAGGCTAGGGCGAGCCTTGTAGGCAAGGACCCTTTGTGAGGCAGCTAAGTGGCACCCCAACCCCAACAGTAGTAAGAGCCATCTACACATAGTCAGGCTCCTGTGACTTCCATGTGTGCAGCAATCGGGAATAGGCCATGTACCCCATGTCCCTGTGATGAATTAGGGAACTCTAAGTGCATGGCGTAGTGCAGAGGGCTGCTGTGTCTGTAGTGTCCGCCAACGGTAGCGGTATTGCATGTACTGAACATGCCTACTTTCTTTCCCCCCCTTTTTGTGGTCTCCCTGTTTTTGTGTGCATTAGCATCATCAGGCGGAGGAGCTGTGCCACCAAAGCAGGAGGGATCTGCATCCCAAATGGCCCTGGATGGCGACACTATGGAGTCCGAATTCACCAGTGGGAGGAGAGCTCCACGGCGGGGACTGGAGCAGAGACCAGCGACACCGACTCCTCCTCTAATGGGAGCTCCCTTGCGGTGGCAGCCCCTCTGTGCCCCCCGCATCTACAGGTACAGCCGCCACCCCCCCTACCAGCACCGCCCTCCCAGCAGCCCCTCAGCGCGTGCCCTGTGGCCGCTCACCCAGGAGGGTGGGCATCTCCTTTGCCCCAGGCACCTCAGGCCCTGCTCCAGTCAGCCCTGCTGCCCTCAGTGAGGAGGCCATTGACCTCCTGAGATCCCTCACTGTTGAGCAGTCTACCATTCTGAATGCCATCCAGGGTGTAGAGAGGCAGTTGCTACAGACAAATGCATACCTGGAGGGCATTCATTCTGGTCAGGCAGCCCAACAGAGAGCATTTCAGACTCTGGCCTCTGCACTGATGGCAGCCATTGTCCCTGTGTCCAACCTCCCCCCTCCAACTTCCTCCACCCAGACCCAATCCCCAGTACCTCAGCCTATCCCAAGCACACCATCAGACCAGCATGCACACACCTCAAAACACAAGGGTAGCTCTGGCAAACATAAGCACCACACATCCCACAGGCTCCACCCATAGGGGGCGCAGACAAACCATTGCACAGGCCTGCCATTGCAGCCTGCGTGAAATAAGGCACACGTTATTTCACAGCAATTTTCACTGCACTTAAGTAACTTATAAGTCACCTGTATGTCTAACCTTCACTTGCTGAATTTTAGGTACAAAGTTACTAAGTGTAAGGCCACCCTTTCACTAGCAAAGGTGCCCCCACATAGTTCAGGGCCATTTCCCGGGACTTTGTGAGTGCGGGGACACCATTACATGTGTGCACTACATATAGGCCAATACCTATATGTAGCTTCACAATGGTAACTCCGAATATGGCCATATAACATGTCTAAGATCATGGAATTGTCCACCCATTCCAAATCTGGTATTGGGGAGCCAATTCCATGCATCCTGGGGGTTCCACCATGGACCCCCCAGTACTGCCAAACCAGCTCTCTGAGGCTTGCACTGCAGCTACAGCTGCTGCCACCTCACAGACAGGGTTCTGCCCTCCTGGGGTCTGAGCAGATCACTCCCAGGAAGGCAGAACAAAGCATTTCCTCTGAGAGCAGGGTGTTACACCCTCTCCCTTTGGAAATAGATGTTACAGGCTGGGGAGGGGTAGCCTCCCCCAGCCTCTGGAAATGCTTTGAAGGGCACAGATGGTGCCCTCCTTGCATAAGCCAGTCTACACCGGTTCAGGGACCCCTTGTCTCCAACTCTGGTGCGAAACTGGACAAAGGAATGGGGAGTGAACACTCCCCAGGCCATCACCACCCTAGGGGTGGTGCCCAGAGCTCCTCCAGTGTGTCCCAGACTTCAGCCATCTTGCTTTGCAAGGTGTGGGGGCACTCTGGAGGGCTCTGAGTGGCCAGTGCCAGCAGGTGACATCTGAGACCGCTCCTGATAGGTCCGTACCTGATAAGGTAGCCAATCCCACTCTCAGGGCTAGTTGGGTTCTCTCCTGTGGGTTCTCTTCAGATTCTGCTTGCAAGTTTCCTTCAGGAATCCTCTGCAACTACTACTTCATCCTCTGACCACGGAATAACTGCAGCCTGCTCCAGGAACCGCTGTAACAGCAGCAAAGTATCCACAAGGGATACTTTTCCTCTGCAACTTCAGCTAGAACCAGCAACTGCAACAGTTTCCACAGTGTGCACACTCTGCGGACTCCCTAAGGACTAATCCTGCACCAGAAGAAACGAAGAAATCTCCCATGGGGTGAGAGAGTCACTCTCCTGCTCACATAGGCACCTTCTAAGATGACGACCGGTACCCTTTGACTCCTCTCACAGTGACAAGCGTGCTCCTAAGGATACAGAGGGTGAACCCCATCAACATAGAATGTCCTGAGGACCTGCTGTTTGGAGGAGGTAAGACCTTGCCTTCCCTGAGAGCGAAGGTACCCCTATGTACTGCATCTTCCACACCTCCGGAGGCCTCTGTGCACTATTTGCAAAATTCCTTTGTGCACAGCCTGGCCCAGGTCCCCAGCACTCCATCCTGTGATGCTCAACTTGCTGAATTGTTCTCCGGTGGCGTGGGACCTTCCTTTGTTGTGCTGCACCAATTGCATTATGCACCTCCTTTGTCCCTTGTCCTGGGACTCCCATGGGTGCTGCCTGGCATCCTGAGGGCTCTCTAAAGTGCTGAGAGTCCTCTCTTCCTCCTCACACAGAGTTGAGGCTCCCTGGTCCATCCTGGGTCCAGCCAGCACCATTTTGACACACAATGCATATTTGTCATAACCAAGGCTTGTTGGCGGCTTCCAACACGAAATCACATCTGTATCCATCTTCACGTCATGGGACATCTTTTGCATCATGCAGAAACCCGCTGACATCTTCATAGGGTGCATTCCTTCAATCTTCGACTAACCAGGGACTCTTCTTTTGCACCCTCTTCTGGGTTGGCAGGTACTCCTGTCCTTCCTGGAACTTCTTTCGACTTCTGGACTTGGTCCCCTTCTTTCGCAGGTCTTCAGGTCCAGGAATCCAGCAGTTGTTGTTTGCAGACATGGTTGGTTATTGCAATAATCCATATCACGAGGTGTAGTATGTCCTAAGGAAACTTGCAGTACTTTACCCCTGCTTTTCTGGGCTCTGGGGTGGGGTAATTTACTTACCTTTACTGTATTCTTAATCTCCCAGCGATTCTGCACACACTACACTTGTCTAGGGGGAATTCATGATTCGCATTCCACTTTCATAGTATATGGTTTGTGTTGCCCCAGACCTATTTTCTCCCATTGCATTCTATAGCATTTCCTATTGTTTGCACTATCCTATGACTAATTACTTGTCTAATGTTGGTGTCTAGTGTACATATTGTGTATAGTACTTACCTCCAGAAGGAGTATTGTCTCTAAGATATTTTTGGTACTGTGTCACCTAAATAAATACCTTTATTTTTGGTGACACTGAGTAGTGTCTTTATTTGTGTATAAGAACTGTGTAACTATAAGTGGTATTGCATGAGCTTTGCATGTCTCCCAGTTCAGCCTAAGCTGCTCTGCTGTAGCTACCTCTATCAGCCTAAGCTGCTAGAACACTACTACTTAACTAATAAGGGATAACTGGATCTGCTATAAGGTGTAAGTACCCAAGGTACCCACTACAAACCAGGCCAGCCTCCTACAATCACCTTCACCTTTTTGACAGTTTGCCCCCCACATATTATTCTTTAGACCTGGCCTGTGACAGCAAATGCGCTGTCGCTTACAAGAACTTTTCTTTGCTTATAGGGGTCTAACCATTGGGTGGCTTCATTGTCACTCTTATTTCTTTGCTTCTGTTTGGTCAGCAGGTGCCAACTTCACTTCCTCTTTATGTGATTGTTCCTACACTGGAGCATGACCACACTTCCCTTGCCCAGTGTTGTTCCACTGCTCATCCCTCTCGAAGTTATTTTCTTTTTACTTGCACCCCCTTCCTCCCTCCCCACTCCTGCATTGTTGCTTGCCTCCACCCCTCTACACTCTCCTGTGTTGTTGCATGTCCAGTCTGCCCCATCCCTTCCCACATTTTTGCTTACCCTGTCTGCCCCCAACTCTTCCCCCTCCTCCGTTGCTTACCCCCCAATCCCACCAGAAAACAAAGTGTCCAAAAATCACACCAAGAACACATCAAGATGCTAAAAGTAGATTGCAGCTCACACATCCTTTTATGGATGGCAGTTATCATTTATTTTTGTTATTATTGCTTAATTTGTGTGTTTCCCCGCACTCTCAGCCTTTGGCTCACATCTCCTGCTCCCATTTCAAAGAGATTGATTCATACATATGTATTCTAATTTCTTGTTGGTTCACGTTTGCTGACAAGGTGTTATTCCCGTACTAAGAAAACGGATTCACTACCCCTCATCGGCCACATCATAGCGCTTTTTTTTCTAACTTCCAGCCATGCTCCATAGCAGCTGCGCTGCATTACAACGTTGGCTGAAAGACATCGACAAAGCCACTAGCTCTTGTATAGGCAAGACCTATTGACTTAGCCAGTGCTGGTTTTCAAAGAATCTGAATGTGACATAAATATGCAGATGAAAGTAGGTGAAAGAAGAGGAAGATTTGTTTTACTGTTTGTATTGTGCTGTATGTTACATTAAAATGCATTACTGATATAAATTCATAAATAAATTGAGATAAAATCGAGCATTATGAAAAATGTATTACTATGAACAAAGAGCATGATGACATGGTTCCACATATACGAGGAAAGGAATCCTCCGAGATGGATGAAAGTTGCACATTTAGATGTAAAACTGAATATGAGCTGTAGAATTTGTAGTGGACGCCATTGGGATTGTGAATGGGGCAAGGGGTTTGTTGCTATTTGCTGAGACACTCTAGAACAAATGGTGACCTGTTAGGTTCTGTTGGTTTAAGGATTCATGTTAAACCCTAATGGCATGCTACCAGCTGCCCCTTTGAAAGGCTGAGGGGGATATTTATGAGGGGTTTGTGCCCTGTTTGCACCAGGCAACATGGTACATACGTGGGCAACCACTAAGTAATATTTTTGAAGCCACGCAATGCTGCTTTTGCTTGGCTTCAAAAGTATGGAGTAAGGCAATGCAGCGCAAGCTGCTGCGTTACCTTACTCTGCACTGAGGTGTAATTCCTGCACAAAATCAATCCTGCAGCCAACGCAGGCACCCTTGCACCATAGTGCAAGGGTGCCTGCGTTAGCGCTAGGCAGCGAAAAGGCCGTCAACAAAATGAAAGGACAGGAATGCGCCGTACTGCCCTTTTCCCTGTGAACTTAGGCCCCTATTTATACTTTTTGGTGCAAAACTGCACTAGCGCAGTTTTGCACCAAAAAGTTTAGCACCGGTTTGCACCATTTCTGTGCACCAGCCGGGCACCATATTTATAAAATGGTGCAAGCCGGTGCAAAGGTTAGGCTAGTGTAAAAAAATGACGTTAGTCGGGTGAGGCTGGCGGTATGAAAGAATGGGGTTTTGCACCAAAACGTTTAGTACCGGCTTGCACCATTTCTGTGCACCAGCCAGGCACCATATTTATGGAATGGTGTAAGCCGGTGCAAAGGGTAGGCTAGTGTAAAAAAATTTAAGTTAGTCAGATGAGGCTGGCGGTATGGAAGAAGAGGGTTTTGCACCAAAAAATGACGTTAGGCAGGTTAGAGTAAAAAAAAATTACTCTAACCTGCCTAGAGTCATTTTCTGATGCAAAACCATCCATATCACATGACTCCTGTCTTAAAAAAGACAGGAGTCATGCCTACCACCCCAATGGCATAATTCTAGATGGACATCTACTATTTCCTCTTGCCCCTCACTCCTGTCTGTTCTGTTCCCTATATTATCCTCAGGACACTAAGGGCTCATTACGACCCCTTTGAGATGACCGCCTATGCGGCCGTCCCTCCACAGGCCCTATTACGAGTTTCCCGCTGGCCAAGCGGGAAACTCACCATAACATTGCCGCAGGCTCGTAAATGAGCCTGCGGCAATGTTACGGTGCGTTGGATGCGACAGGACCCATCATGCTTTTCACTCCTCATAATTCGGGCAGTGAAAAGCACAACGGGGCTGTCCATAGGTGCCCTTACACTGCCTATGCCAAGTGCATGGGAGTGTAGGGGGCCACATGGGACCCCCAATGCCCCCTTTCTGCCAGCCTTTGCATGGCAGTCCGACCTCCATGCAAAGGCTGGCGGAAAGGGGACCCATAATCCGGAGGGCAGCACTGCAAGCAGCGCTGCCCTGGTGGATTATGACCACCGAGACTGCCAGGCTGTCAAATGGCGGCACACCAGAGGTTGGATCGTGGCACCTTCACCACGGTCATAATATGAAGGCTGGACCGCTGTTTTCGCTGAGGTTCAAACGGCATCGCTAGTCTCGTAATGTGGGCCTATATTGTCCCTTTACTCCTATTTGCCCTGGTTTGGGAGCCCTTAGCCTTTCTCAAACACCAACTCCAACCTTTTTTTCAATTTCATCTTGCCCCTCACCCCTGTCCCCTGTCCTGTTAACCCAGTCCTGTCCCCTATATTATCCTCAGGACACTCTATCTTCACTTTGCTCCCATTTGCCCTGGTTTGGGAGCCCTTAGCCTTTCCCTTTTTTTAATTTCCTCTTACCCCTTCACACCTCACTTGTCAGTCTCTCATCTGCACCATCACTAGGCTACGCTCTCTTTTTACATTCTATTTCCCATCACCCATTCCCTGTTGGCAGTTCGACTCTCTCCCACACCACCTAGCCTAACCCCTTTTCCTGCTCCTTCATGCCACTTTATTTCTGGATGGTCAGTCCCCAACATCTCTGGTGCTCAGGGACGTACTCCAAGTAGGGTATTTAGGGTGTGGCACACCCCCTTAATCTATTGATTCTGGTGTGTGCAGTTGGGTTCAGGAGCCACCAGTCGGACGAGCAGTGTCTGTGGTCGGGTTTCCATTTAGATTGGCAGCCCTCATAGTACAGACACGCTTGCCAGAGCTTTATACGCCCACCCCTCCTCTTTCCTCTCACACAAACCTTACTATGTATTTACATTTCTATTTATTCATTACTATAGTCCTATTGTACTAGAGAAAAAATAAATAAAAAATCTATAAATAAAATTCAAACTATAAATAAGTAAATTAAATAAAAAAAATAATAAAGAATAAATACATGTAATTAAAATAATGATTAAAAAGTATGTATATATATAAATAAAATTATAAATAAAAATAATAGAAATGTACTCTCTTGTAAGCTTTACTTTGTCTACCTATCATCATGTGTCATGTCTCCATCAATCTATCCTCCATCCCCACTCTGACTCATCCCAAAACCATTCTACTACTTTCATCTCCAAAATAACCCTGCCTAAGCTCTTCCCTCCTCTTCCACATCTAGCTCACCCAAACCTTAGTTTACTACATGATCTCCCAAACAACCCTACCAAATTCTCCCCCATTTATCTCATCTTTGACTCATCCAAAACCCCTCCTGCTACTATGATCTCCCTAACCCTTTCCACAGACTCTTGCCTCCTCCATCTCTCCTTTACTCATCCCAAGCTTCATCCTGTTACTATAAACTCCCAATTAACACTTCTGGATTCTTCACTCCTCTATCCCTCCATTACTCTAGTCAATCCAACTAACAAACTCACATATCCTCTGCTCAAATGAACTCATAATAATACTAAAACTGTACTTATATTTCCCTATACTAATCCACCACTAATTCCTCTTGGGTTCCGGAGTAGCGTGCTACTTGCCGAAAAACACTTAGACTCCTCGTCAAGGGTAGTAAACGCTATATAAATACTATTACGATTACAAAACAGGCCAAGAATAAACAATGGACTGGCTGGCTCTTATGTGGTGCAGAGAAGCCGTTTAAATTTACAACTATTTTCACCCATTTTACAATTGCAATGGTATTGTTGGTTGGGAAATCTCTGTTTCACACTCCCTGAACCTAACTGAGTAATCCACGCCCCTGCATGTGCTCCACTCCTAGCCAGCACTCTGCATGGTCTAGGCAGCATCAGTGCCGTGAGGCAGAGAGCTGCAGATGGCAGACCACTCTTTCTTCTCAGTGCTGAAGTGGTCTGTCACGAAATAAATACTTGGCACAGAACCTACAGCTCCCTCTTCCTGCTCATGCATTGCAGAAATGGGAGGGACTCAGTGCTTAATTTATGCTTGTTGTTTCCGGTGGGGAGCACCAGCACTTATTTTTGAGGGCCGGCACTTAATTTTCTGCCTCAAGCATTTACTGCGAGCAAAAGACACATATGGGAAAGACATAGGAAGAGAAAAACGAAAAAGCGTCACAATGGGAGAATGCAGAAAGCTGCAGGAGTGAGCTGAAGGGGTAGGGATTGGCTGTAAATGGATTGAAGAGGCCCGCAATGGCTTCAGAATGACACTGCCTTCGGATTCAGTGTTTGCCCATTTAATTGCAGCAGCCGCATGTTTATGAGGAGGGCATTGGGCACCGGCACGTTTTTATTTACAAATTAAGCACTGTAGGGTTTCATTGGGGAACTGTAAAAGTGGGATCTAGGATCAACTCCACAGCACTTGAGATAAATGGTTGGGCAGGGACTGAGAGCTGCAAATGTGTTTATGTGAGTGCGTGCATGATTGTGAGTGTGTACATGTTCATATTCCCTTGTGTGCTTGTGCACATTTCTGCCTTCCTGTGTGTATGTGTGTGTGAATATCTGCGTGGGGGGTCTAGTGGCTCAATAGTGGCCTTGGCTTATTGTGACCATTTAGCTAATCCTATCATAATAGCTGCTCATAACTGACACACTGAAGTCATTTTGGTGCCTTTATAGCTATACTTGACTGAATAGTAAACCAACCTTGATATTTTGGGGGCTTTAGTGACATTCATACAATCCTTGGGATACTAGTGAACCATCTTTGCCATACAGTGAGGATTCTTTACATAATTGTGGCTATCCATTGACAAAGGTGCAATGTCTAGTGGTGCCTATCCAGTACGGCGCCCATTCTTTTTTAAAAGCTAAATCTTTCTATTTGTTGTTTTATTTGTACAGAACAAGATAACAGTCCCAAAAGTATTACAATTCTTGCTATCACAGTTGTCACAACGTACATTCTTGACAATTCTGTCATGTTAGTGAACATTTTTTGCAATATAATGGACATCCCTGTATTTTAGTAATGATGGTAAATGGTAATTAAAGACTGTGGGGTCATTACGAGTTTGACGGTACCAGGACCGCCATGTTGGCGGCGGCGGTTGTACGGCCAAATGGCCGACGGAGAAGACCGCCAAATTATGACCATGGTGGTCTTCCCAACAGAAGACAGCCAAACTACCGTCAGTTCCGCCAGTGCGGTCATGATGTAACGGACTGCAGTAGCCACATTCAGGCCGGCGTACACTATGTTCCCGCCGGACATATTACGAGGCAGCACACTGCCAAGGTTTCCGCCTCAGTCGCACCACCATGTAAACACTGGCGGAAACCAACTCTGTAAAAGGAAAGACTCACCTTCTGGAACACATTCCTGTCTGGAGCCAGAATGGAACCTGAACTGGAAGTGCTCCCACTGCTCCTGCTCGCACAACGACTCCGGAACAAGCGACAGCGACGAAGACAACAACCGGGAGTACACACACCTACCTGACACTGTAGGAAAAACCCAAAGTACACACGGAAACACACAACATACACATCCAGGACTGCTTGCAATGGTGACACACATGTAACCACACACCCATACACACACACACACACACCTACATGCACACATGCACACCTATACTACACACACACACCTATACTACACACACCATGGCCAACACACGTGCAATCCACACATCAACCTGCAGAAACACTGCACTGGCACAGTCTAACACAACAACACACAACAGCACAGATTCACACAACAACGCCACAACAGCAACTACACAAATGCTTTGACTAGCAATTTCATCACACACCTCTACATGACACTACATACATACAACTACACTTAACAACACCTGACAACAATATACACAATCACACAGCCATACAATGAAACAATCGTCATACCACGCTAACACAACGCTCAACGCATCTGACAAATCCATCACCACACACACACACGGACACCAACACAACAACCACACAAGGGCACACAACACCACCATTACACATGTCAACACAAACATTACACAATTCAACTACAAACATGTATGTACCAAACACAAACATATTCTACACACAAAAACACAGCCATCACAGAGGGACAAATGGCAGGGCCACAAACACACACATGTAGCCCAGACACAACAGCTAGCATAACCAACACACACACATGTCACACACACACACCAAAGCCACCAAATACACAACAGCCATGTGGAAAGAAAGGCAGGACAAGTATGTTACCATCAAACCAACAACTAGTTGGCCCAGGCATAATAAATAGAAATATTACAAATTGAATTATAAGAAATAAACAACTATGTACAAATAAAAGGCACTTGGCCAGTTCATAGTCAAACGTGCCAAAGGCACAAATGGCACATCTGTGTGCCCCTACTTGATTCCTGACTACTATATGACCTCCACAGGGTAGGTGCATCAAGGAGGCAGGCATGTACCTCAGGGGTTAGTGGGGGTGGAGGGGGCGTTGGGCTTGGGTTTGGGTGGGGGATCTTTGAGCTGGGCTTGGTGGACTTCTTGGTGGGGGAGTGGCATGGGGGCAGGGGAGGACTTGGAGGTAGAAGGCCTGGACTTGGGGAGAGACACAGACCGTTTGGGGTTATTATGGGTGGGGAACAGGGAAAACTCTGAGAGGAAATGCTTCTTAGACACACGGAGAGGTCATGGCAAGAAGGTTTGGGAATGAAGGTAGAGGGAATGGTTGTTGGAGGTGTTGGTGTAGATGACTTGGGTGGGTGAGTGTAGGCGTTTATGTGTCTTAGGAGGAGGGGGGAGGAGATGCTGGGTGATGCCATGTTGGATGGGTGAGTGTCTGCAGTTCAGTTATGGGAGATGTGCTGCATGTGGGTGTGTCTGTGGTTGTGGTGGGTGGGGTGACTGAGGTGGTTGTCTGCGGGTCTGCTATTGTGCTGACTGTGGGTAAGATAGGAGTTGTGGCTGGATCAGTGAATGAAGGTGTGGTGGCTGCATGTGTGTCTGGGATAGTGTCTGTGAAGGAGGAGGTGGTGGGGGAGTCTGTGCAGGTAGTGGATGTTGGTGTGTCTGCAGGTGGACATTGTTTGTGTGCATGCCGGTGGTGGGTCTTGTGGTGCGTGTGTTTGTCAGTGGTACCCCTTGTCTGTTGAGGTGGATGAATGCTTGTATATCTGTGTGCTTTGGCTGGGTTTGGGAAGAGGGGTCTGGAATTGGGAAGAGGTAGGTGGAGGGGGGACGGTAGGCAAAGGGTGACTGGCTACCATCAGTGTGGAGGCCAGAGCCTGAAAGGATCTCTGTTGGCCAGCTAGTGCACCATGAATGCCCTCCTGGAACGCATTGCTCTGCTGGACTTGAGCTGGCAGTCCTTGGATGGCATTCACAATGGTCGACTGACCCACAGAGATCGACCTCAGGAGGTCAATAGCCTCCTCACTGAGGGTAGCAGGGCTGAGTGGGGCAGCGGCAGAGGTGCCTGCTGCGAAGGAGATGCCCACCCTCCTGGGTGAGCAGGCATGGGCAACTGGGTGAGGATGTACAGGGAGGCCGGTGGTACTAAGGAGGTGGAGGACAATGATGGTGCTTGTGTGGTCCCAGAATGGTCAGCCTCCACCAGGGAGTGTCCACTGAAGGATGATTCAAAAGATTACGTGGATGATCCGGTCTCCCCTGTGGCACTCCCTTTGTCCTCCATGCCACTGTGTCCCTCGCTATCGCTGGTAGCACCACTCCGGGTCCTGTGGCCTGCAGCATCCCACTCACCTGTGCCACTTCTCCTTCGCCTGCCGATGCTGAAGCACACAAATGGTGAGAGACAAGGAGGAAAGGAGAGAGACAGGGAGAGAGAGGGTTAACATATACTTCACATGCACACTTGTAAAAATGCGCGTCTGTGACAATACATATCCTGCCTAGGCTATCTCATGTGCCAATATACATGTCCTACATCATGTCACAACATGTCACCACTACCCACTCCTGTATGCCAACCTTCAAACCTACATCCACATCCAAGTAAGTCTGCACGACTGGAGTCATCCACATGATCACCACCATAGCCATGTCTGCATGGACATCATGCCCTGGATGAAGGACAAACGTCTCCCTGAGTTCACATCCTACCTCTCCTTACTTCTATAACCCATTGGAAGTGCAGCTGACTGAACCAAACACATCAGGCCTGTACAGTTACAACAGCTAATCAGTCCATGTCCTTTGTTTAATATCTATGCAGTGATTACCACTACACTCACACTCCAAACAGCATTTGCCTGTCACATTACATGGCTGACATAACACTCTGTACAATAATGGAAATTTATATCTAAGTGATTAAGCCACTACAAGTTAGACATCCATACAGGTGATATCTGATGTGAACAATACAAGTTATGGGTACAGGCATGTGATTAGTCTGACCCAATCACAGAGGAAGATCTACAGACACCAAACACATATGTATCGCAACTATTCATACATCTAAGTGCATCTACAATGGCCCATATTGCACATATTACACATTCATACTCATTCACTGAGTGCAGTGTCACAACTGATGAACATCAGGAACACACATTTGCCATCATGGTCCACATACAATACCACCACAAATTCAGAACCTCCAGTAGAACTTCACAACATGATAACACCATCCTCACTCACACCATCCTAGATTTGGGAATATCTGTACCGAAGTCCAGACAACACACATCTCAGACGGAAAATACATGTAAGCATTATGCATGCATGGACCAACACCACTGCCTTTGCACTAACAACACATCACACTACTACATAGTGCAGCCTCAGAAGAGAAAACACAACAATCATTTCACATCAACATCTCGTAAGTCATACAATACCCAACCCTGCCCTAATCACACACATCAGCTAGTCTAAAAGGTAGCAGACATTTTCCCACATCATCAGATGCGCCCCCAAGTAACCATTGAGACATGATGTAGGCAGCTAATACGCTATGTTTCCCTGGAATTTCTAGGGTATTGGCATACATGCCATTAACATTACATATTGTGAATGATGAGGTCTGTCTAGGCACTTAACACCTCTAGTACTATCCCATTGTGTTCAAGGTTTAATCCCCACATGTCTAGCACTTAGAAATACATGATGATTGCAATCAGACTGTATCAAAGGTATATTTCAAATTAGCCTACTTGAGCAACCTTTACATACCCAATAAATAGCAGATTACCAATACATGGGGATACAAGAGTCAAGCCATTACTCCGGTCCTATAAAAGCCATATCTGTGCTGGAAATGTAATCGCTGCCTCACATGGAGTCAACACCATAACCAGTACCTGATGTACACAGTCCAAATGATAAAAGCTGAGTCACACAGTTGCATATACAGGTGTGCTATTCAGATGGGAGTGGACTGACACCTTAGAGCAACAAATGCCCAAATGTAGATGGATGGAGCTGGTCATACTCAGTGGGTAGGGTGATACACAAGATCACATCTATAGTAAAGGCAGGATGGAGTCACACATGTGACAATGGGATTAGACCATCTCCACAATGCAGGCATGGAAAACTCTGGAGATAGGAGACTATTGGCGGCGGCGAACCATCAGAACACATGTACAACCAGTACTCAGGCAGGGTGGTTACTACCCATACCCCCAGGCCTACATACGTTACATTGACTACATTTTCACATAAGCTACAGTGAGGCAGCTAAACCCATACAACCCGATCCAAGTCCCAGGATACAGTCAGTACTTACCCCCTTGTGGCTTCTGTGCTGTCCTCAAATGCCCATCCACCTCAGGGCAGGCCACTGCCACAATGAGGGCCATTATGGAGGTCAGGGTCCATTGGGCACCCCTCCCTCATTGGGAGGACATCCCCAGCTGGGCCTCCGCAGTCGTCCGGGCCCAGCATCCCAGGTCCTCCCACCACTTGCGACAATGGATGCTCTGCTGGCTATGGACCCCCTGGGTCTGCACTTCCTTGGCGATGGCACGCCAGATCCCTTTCTTCTGGTGGGCGTTCAACTGCATGGATGACACAGACAAAAGGAGAAAGTCATGTACATTGGCACCATACTAACAGGAGTGGCCCATACACATCTGACTCACCAAGTGCCCGCACATACCCATCCTCTCTGCCCACACGCCTTCACTGGATGCCCACTGCATGCATCTATACGCCCTCATCAGTGCACTTACCCCATTCCCCATCACACTCACCCCTATCACACATGACTATCACATTGGGCTCACCTGCTCCTCTGGTGCCCCATATAGTTGTCCATACAGGAGTAGGACCCCTTCCACAAGATTCTGCAGCTCTTCTGGGGTGGAGGCTGGGGCCCTATCCCCTGCAGGACATGGCATGATTGTTCCCAGAGACAATATTACAAACTAGAGACCAGCCCAAAGAAAGACCCCGGGGAGTTGAGCCTTAGGGACAGAGCGGAAGTGTCGCTTTGATGAATGTGTAACTACGAGTACACCTTCCTCCCGGTGGATCTATGACATGAGAGTCCAATACTACAGAGTAATATGAACGGACATTGCAATTAATAGGTATCATCTATAGTCAATACCTCAGTTAGGTGCATTATACCACACTATATAGCATGTAATATTAATATTCTTAATAGTGGTAGTTATACTGGGAGTGACATTAGGGAGTCAACTCTGGTCGTGAAGACGAGCCTAGGGGTAAGGCTCCGAAACATGTAGACCAGAAAGCAGGGTACATAACACACCCCACTTCCGATGCCCCCTTTTTAATTATATTGTCTCTGTGAGATCTATTAAATCATCAAAATCACCTGGAGGCAGGTATTTTTAACTCTCTGAAACCCCACCACTCCTATCCCTCTTATGATTCACATTGATGAGACTACAACAGTGCTTTCACGTAATTTGTTGGTCGTAGCACGCCCTGCTCCACAGCGCAACAGGAAGAAACCCAATGAAGAAGCATGCCACCAAGGGATAACCCTGGTGGGTGAGGGTTTTTCTAATAAAGAACATTTTTCTTCTTTCCCTGTCCATCCTGCGGCTTTTCTTTGGGCTGATCTCTAGTTTGTAATATTACATAGGCTATAAGGAGGACAGACTTAGTCCAATCACCTCTTCTCCCCTTTGTTTGTGTATCCCAGAGACAATACACAGCAGCTCAGATAGTGGAGCTCTTGCTAGCAACAGTGTCAGGAGTCAAGTGAGCTAGGCTGCAGAAAATGGCTGTCACGGCCACCACTTACAGGAGCCTCATATTAGGCCAAATTGGGTAATCCCATGTTGTGCCATCATGGTAGTGCTGACATATGTGACATGCATGACACAGTGACGTGATGTTGCAGTATGTCTGTTGATGGCCTTGGTTAGATACTCAGTGGCACAAAGGTTGTGACACGATATTGATGTATCCCATGGCTTTTGTAATGATCAGTGCAGGACAGCCCAGTCTGCCACATATGATTCATTACACATGTGATATGTGTCCAATACAACTTAAAGGTTCAGCATTGTGCTGCAAGGCTGGTGTCCAAAGCGCTTTTGAATGCCCATTATAATATATGTCAGCAGTGCTACACATGTCATACAGTGTTATGGGTGTGCTATTTTGACGTACTATGCTCTCCTGTGTGAAGTGCATTTCTCAATGTACATTCTCTCCTCTCTACCTAGATATCCTGCCATGAGGAGATTGAGACAACCACCAGTGTACCATCCACTAGTTGTCCATGGAGGACAGGCATATCATCCAGATCTATTGTCTGAATCATCAGACCATCATTGATCTATGTACACAGTTGGAGCCTGATCTCTTACCAGCCATATGCAATCCCTATGCCATCCCTTCCACTGTACAAGTCCTGTCAGTGCTACACTTTCTTGCCACAGGCTCCTTTCAGAATACAGTGGGCTTGGCAGCAGGGATGCCACAGCGTATGTTCAGTCTTGTGTTGAAGGATGTACTGTGTGCATTGTTGAAACACCTGGACAGCTACATCAGCTACATCAGATTCCCCAACGTGTGGATTTGGCCTATGTGAAGGCAGACTTTTATGATATGGGACACATTCCTCATGTGATAGGGGCCATTGATGGCACCCATATAGCCCTGGTCCCTCCCAGTGCCAATGAACAGGTGTATAGGAACAGGAAAAACTACAACTCAATTAATGTTCAGGTGGTGAGTCTGGCAGACCAGTACATCCCACAGGTTACAGCCAAGTGTCTGGGATCTGTTCATGACTACTTTATTTTGAGGAACAGCAATGTCCCTCACATGATGGCACGACTACACACAGAGAAGGCCTGGCTCATTGGTATGTATGCATTTGAAGGTGCTTCTCTGTTATGGCATCTGTCATCACATTCTTCCTTGTCGCTGTACCTGTTATATCATTGGCCCTACATTTTTCACAAAGGTGACTCTGGCTATACTACCATTCCCTGGCCGTTGACACCAATGTCGTGCCCTGCCACGGATGGGGAAGTCCGTTTCAATGAGGCCCATGGTAGGACGAGGCGTGTAATCAAAAGGACATTAGGCCCCCTGAAGGCCAGATTCAGGTGCCTGGATCTATCTGGAGGTGCCCTCTGTACTCACCCCAAATGGTATGCCAGATTATAGTGGCCTGCTGCATGCTCCACAATCTAGCCCTGAAACGTCAGATACCATTGCTAGCTGATGAGGGTGAGGCATCTGGACCAGTGGCTGGTAATGCTGACATGGCATGTAATGAGGAGGCAGAGGAGGAAGTTGCAGCTGACTCTAGGACTGAGTACTTCCAGTGACATACAGGTATGGTAATTGTGGGTTGGCAAGTGTTGTATGTCTACATGACTTGCAGACATTAGTCCTCCTGAGTTGGCTCATCAGTGGTGTTTTAATGTGGTTCTATCCATATGTGTGTATTGGGGGAGCAGGCTGATTGAATGTAACGTGCACAGTAAAAGTGTCTCAAATCTAGCAAGTGTACCCACTGAGGTTTCCTAGATTCTCATCTCCAATGTACAGACCAGTATTGAGCAATGTTTGCTGCATTCTCCTGTTCTCATGTATTCCACCCACTCACTGTGGTAATGAAATATGTGCCTCTGCTGCCTATGGCTTGAGGCATTCATAGTCACTAGCCATTGCTGAATGATTTGAGGATTGAGGGTTGTAAATGACAGATGTCAGCTACAGTGACTTATTATGACTAGTCTGTGACTAGTGTTCTACAGGTAATCTCTGGGAGGGCCTGGTCAGGAGGTATTTGACACTGGGCAGGGCTTCTATGTGCTGCATATGTGCTTTGTGTGGCTCCATGCCTTCCACCCTGATGGTACTCTCTGTAATTGTCTTTTTGCAGGTTGGAATACTGAATATACTCTTGGGTGGGCCAGGATGTCCCAGGACTGTCTGGCATGTGTCCTGGGACATATCTGTTGTACTGTGTCTCCTGCTGAGGATGCCTCCCTCTGCTGTCCATTACACTGTCTGTTGGATGTAGGGGTGCATATCAATATCACATTTACAAACATGACTAGATGGAATCATCGGAGTAGGTGGTGCAGCCGTTGATTGCACAGGTCCAGTGTTCAATTGCCAATGGGGAGGTAGAGTAATGTCATTGACCAGTCAACGGGGTGTCTCAGTGACATACAATGGAGACAATTCAGGTGAGGTGGGTGTGGTCTTGGCATCTGCTCCAGCTGGAAGTCTGGGGGGTTCTTCAGCTACAGAGGGAGGGGCGTCTGAGGGCTGTGGTTCTCCTGGCAGGGCCTCCATTCAACTATCTACTGCTGATGTGGATGGGTCTGATGTTCTGTTGCTAGCTGGAGGGGCCTGCTGGTGGGTGGAGGAAGCACGTAGGGTGGTGTTGATATTCCTCAGTACCCCTTCAATGATGGCCATGGTGGCATTGTGGACCTGCCACTGCTGCATGAAATCCTGGTGGTATTCCCTCTGAAGCCTTTGGTTCCCCCCCAACATGGTTATGATCTGGCCAATCCTCTCCTGGGATTGTTGGTATGCTCTCAGGACTTGGGAGATGGTTTCCTGGTCAGTAGAGTCCCTTGGGGGCCCCATCGTCTGGCCCACAGCTTCCCTCCCATGCCCACTGCCCCCATTTGCCTGTGTCCCTGGCACTGTGACTCAGGTCCCTGTACTGTGGGGCACACAATACTTTGATCTGTCCTTGAGACACAGGTTTGGGGACGAAGGGTTGGCTGTTATGCTGAAGCCACAGGGTTGGGTGTGTTGATGTGGGTAGAGTGAGGCAGGGAATTGTAGACTGATCAGGTATCCCAGATGGGCCAGGTAGGTTGTCAGTGTCCAGACATCCAGGCTTGTTGCCTTCACTGGGGCCTTCATCCTGAGTTGGGATGGCAGTCTCTGGTATACTCTCCAGGGTGGTACTGGCAGGAGTACCTGTGGATGGAGTGAGAGAGGGAGTTAGATATTGAAGATGTGTTTGGTCATCTCTTTATCATATGCATACAGTGGCTTGACGTGATTTCCAGCAATGACAGATGCTGCACAGCATACCATTCGTGGTAGATAGTGATCTGTGACATGTGTAACATACTCCATTTAGGTTGGTGTCATTCGGGTTTAGTACCTCTGGCTGTGTGAATGGGCACTGTTACTGACTGATAGTTCACATGACTGTTCTGCACTGTTAGCTAGTGACTATTCAGGCTTGGTAGTTGTGAGTGGAAGGTGGCTGGACATAGCAGCATGGTGTCCCAGTGGGAGGAGAGTATGGGAGTATAGAAGGTTAATTATCCTGTCTGTGCATGCTGAACATGGGCATTGAGTCAGCCATCTTACATTCCATGCCTTAGTGGCTCACTTTCTGTGTTGGGGATCCTGATTAGTGGCCCATTGCATTAGTCACAGTGCTGTAGCTGTGTTGAGCCTTGTTTGGCATTGTGTTGTGCCATTGCATTGCTGTCATTGCCATGTAGTGGTCCTCAGTCGTACTATCTAGTTGGTATGGCTAGTCCGATAGTCATACATGCAATGGATGTGATGTGCACATTCCAGGTATTCAGGTAGATGGGCATGTGCATTGTGGAAGTCGTAGTGTTAGTATTTGCCAATGCTAACTGTGTCTTTGTCAAGGGGTCGTGTGGGCAGTTGGGCCGGGTGGAGTTGTGGCATGCTGGAGAGGAGCATTAGGTGGATAGGTGGGATGTGTAGTGAAACATGCAGTTCATTGAGGATTATTTGGATGGTGAGGAAGAATACAGTACACAATAATTTTGTGAAATGGAAGTTGTGGTTACTTACCAGAGTCTAGTCTGCCTGGTATTCCAGTCAGACCCTCGGGAAACAGTATCACCAAGACCTTCTCCTTCCAAAATGTGAACTGTGGGGAAGGAGATGGGGGCCCACCGCCAGTCTTATGCACGGCTATCTGGGGTCGTGATGCCATAGAACGCACCTTCCCCGTAAGGTCGTTCCACCTCTTCCTGATGTCCTCCCTTGTGCGTGGATGGCTGCCTACTGAGTTGACCCTGTCAACTATTCTCTGCCACAGCTCCATTTTCCTGGTTATCAAGGTTTGCTGGACCTGTGTTCCAAACAGCTGTGGTTCTAACCTGATGATTTAATTCACCATAACCCTCAACTTGCCATCTGTGAACCGTGGGTGCTTTTGTGGGGACATGGTAGTAGTTGTGTTGTGCGGGTATTTGTTATGTGTGTAAGGGTGGAGTGAAGGGTGATTGATGAGGTGTGGGTGGTGCGTAGTGGGTGATGGATGCTGTGTTTGTGGTTGTTATGTGTGTTTTGTGTTGTAAGTGCAGTTGTGTTGTATGTGCTGGGTGAGATGTGCATCTGTGCCTATGGTGCTATGGTGCCATATGAGTCTATTTGCCTGCTCTCTGAGTATGTGCGAATCGATTTTGTAGCAAAGGATTGTGGGTTGTGTGGGGATGTGTTATATAGTGCTGTGAGTAGGTGTGTCTGGTGTGTGTATGTGTGCCAGGTGTGGGATATTCAAACTGTCCAATGTGGTGTTGTGTTCTGACAGTGGTGGTTTCAGAGCGCGGCGGTTCGCACCGCCAATGGTTTTCTGCCGTGAAAGAACCACTGTGGTGATTTGTGGTTCGTAAACTGGTGGGTGGCATTGTGTCGACGTGGCAGTGCTCATGGTGAAACAGCTTCTTTCCCGCCCTCCTATCTCCTGACGGTGTTGGATTTCCAACTGTTTTCACATTGTGAGTCATAATACGGCGACCGAATTACCGCCAACATGGTGGTCTTTTGGCAGCTGCCACTGCGGCGGTCTTCCAAAAAGACTGCCAAAGTCGTAATGAGGCCCCGAATCTGTTACGGTGTGATAGTAGTATGTGCAAGAGCTTCATGAACATGTGAAGATTAAATTACACTTATTTACTACAAATGAAAATTTGACAGTCAAGGGAAAAATTGGTGATTTTTCATGAAAATGACAAGCTTTTGTGTGGGGGAACTGAGGTTATTTATTAAAAATAAAACTTGTGTATTTCATGCAAAAACGTTTATAGTTTCAGAAACTGGAAATAAGGTGTTTTAGACAGAATTATGGCATTTAATAACTACATTTAAATTTGATATTTGAGAGAAACGTCATGCTGAGTATCAGAAGCTTATATCTGAATTTGTGTCTGTGATAACAGAGGGCAAATACTCCTGTGGCTGTCACTTTATGACTTAAATACAAGCATTTCACCTTTTAAATTGAAAACTAGCTCTATGTTTTTATTACTACTGTTGTCTGGGGCCGGAACATGTGAGATTGGCATGTTACCAGCCCACTGTCTGATCCTGTAGATTCTATGTAATTCAGCAGCAACATGGCCTATGTGTGTTCTGGGTTTGTCTGCTTTCCATTGCCTGTGAAATTTATATTTTCTGTTTCTGGCACTGTCCTTCCTATAGAGGCAGTCATAAAATATGACCAATAATCTGATTTTAAGAGGTATGATGGAAAAATCAAGTGAAGAAAGATGCAATGTACATTTTAAGAAAAGGATAGGTCATATGAAATTTTATTATTGCTCACTGTGTCTAATTCAAGGCAGTCATTTATACCCCACCATTTTGAAAGCTCATTATATACCAGCAGCGGCTCCTCCGCTATGGCAGAAGAGCATCGCCCCCCACCAGCAGCAGCAGCAGTTGCAAACTGAAAAACAAAAATGATGATAACCAATGTTTATTAATGCTTTTATTTTTCAAGGGGCTGGCTATAGGGATGACGAGCACTGAGGGGAGTGGTGTGCACTCACCTCAGTGTGAATGTGTGTTTGGCCGGCTGCCTCAGGCCGGTCAAACACACATGCACACTGTGCTTTCTCCAACCCGTCACTGTGTTGCCGGTTGGAGACAGCAGGCAGAGTCTTACATTCTGCCTCAGAGCGCCTAGCAGCATGAGAGCAGCATTAGAATTGGCCGAAGGGCAAGCGGGGAGCCTGTGCCTGCTGGGAGTGAGGATCGAGGAGCAGCGTGGCAAAGGCGGAGAATAAGGTATGTTTTTCTTTCATTATTTTTTAATTTGTATTATTTTTTGGTGCCCCCTGCCCCACCGCTTTGCCCAGACTGGAGCCACCTCTCTTAGCCACCAGTGGCATTTGTTATACAGGGGTGTAGTAGGCGGTGCCCTATCAACTTTGGGATGAGGAAGAAGAGAAGGATAGCTTTACATCTAAAAGCTAGGCACTCGCTGCCTGGCAACAGTAGTAAATGATGGAACATGATTTCATAAATAAGATAGTCTTTTCCTTTTGGGGCGAGGAGCATTTCCCATGTACCTGATGGCAGTCTATTCACCCTTGTCATACAAACCCGCCAATTTGCCCAGACTGGAGCCGCCCCTGTTAGCCACCAGTTGCGTTTGTTATACAGGGGTGTAGTGGGCGGTGCCCCATCAACTTTGGGATGAGGAAGAAGAGAAGGATAGCTTTACATCTTAAAGCTAGGCACTGGCTGACTGGCGACGGTAGTAAATGATGGAACATGATTTCCCAAATAAGATCGTCTTTTCCTTTTTGGGCAAGGAGCATTTCCCAGGTGCCTGATGGCAGTCTATTCACCCTTGTCATACAAACCCAGTGAGGATCCGTCATGAGTGGCACATTACCAGATTTCACTGGTGTTACATTAGTCTGCCCATGTGGCTTTGTCTTTTGTGGCCTAGAGCAATGACTGCAGGTTCATGGGCTTAACTTATGTAGAGGAAGCATAGTAGGCCAAAAAGGCAGTAGGTGACCTATGCTGGCTGTGGGCTTACCTACCTCATGTTTTTATGACACTGATTGGTTCAGGAGAGGAGGACTGGGCAGCGGTGGCCGCCGCAAATCTCAAGGGGAGGGGCAGGCAGGGGGAGGGATGGGGAGGAATAAAAAAAAAACGTACCTTTTGCCACTGCCTCCTGCCGCGTTGCTCCTCTTCCTTACGTCAATGTGGTGTCCCATTATTCACTGGGACACCAGCACAGGCTCCCCAGCAATCCTGGTGCTGCTTTCATGCTAAACCTAGCACGAAAGCAGCATCAGGATTGGCCTGAGCAGCTTGGACTGCTGCACAGACACAACCCTGGGGTCTGTGCAGTTTCTCCAACCAGGCTGTTAAACACAGCCGGCTGGAGAAACCTAAGTGCGCATGTGTGTTTGGGCGGCTTGGGCCGGCCGGCCAAACACACATACGCACTTAGGTGCACTCTCTCCTCATACCCCTCCCATCTCCTGTGGCCAAGCCCTGCCCCTCCCTGAACATGCTGCTGTCTGAACCAGCAGCTGAAAGATAAAACAATAATTAAATATTGTTTTATATTTCAGTTCCTGGCTCAACCAGGGGGACGATGCTCCTTCGCCATTAACATGGAGTCAGCCCAACAGGAAGCAGATTTGGTGTGACGTTGAGCTCAATGTTTGCTGTCATCTCCTGAGTGGGATCCCACCCCTACTCAAGTCTCTTCACCTATAGGCTGTGTAGCTGCAGGGCTAGGCCCAGAATTGAATAGACTGCGCTCTCAGACATGGTCTCCACTGGCTAGGGCGTGCACTATGTTGACTTGCCTGTCCTGTCTGTCTCCCCAATCTGACCCACTCCAGAGAGACGAAGACCAGACCACACCACTCACAGAAAGGACCCGTCCTGGGCCACGGAAGACAGCATTGCTTACGAGCTGATTATAATATTTTAAAGGAATGCAGAGGGTTAAAATTGACACTTTGGTACTGGTGTCAGGCCTAAGCTAAAGCAGCCATCTGAATGCTCAGTTTGGAAATATATTTTAAACAATTGCTTGAACTTGTCTATGAGTGAAGCTGTAGCCAGACACAATGAGATGGCTGTTCGTAGAACAAGGCAGTCAACACTGCTTTTTAGGTTGAGCCTAGACAGCGCGCATGCGCTGCCTGCAAGACCGGTTGGGATGAGTAAACAACCTTGCTCCCACCTGCCACTGCCTGCCGTTTACCATAGGTTGAAGGCAGTGTCGCTTTTGTTTTTCTGCCTCCTTACTGGTTTGGCAGCCAATACGTCACTTCCTGTTCTTGGCTCAGGAGCACCGGACAAGTACAGTTTAATGACGCCTGGATTGTTTTTCTGTTGTTTGGAAGGACTGTTTTTTTGTTTCCTGCCTCTATGGGGCTTTCAAGTTTTAAACAGCGGGACTGCAAACGAGTTACTGCTGTATAAAAATTGAAAGCGCCATGAGCGCGACTGAAAACTAAAACAAACAATCACAAGTAAGCAGTTACTTGTCATTGTTTTGTTTTTTTAAGTCACGCTCATGGCGCTTTCAAGTTTTATATAGCGGGACTGCCGATCGTGTTATTGCTGTAAAAAACTTGAAAGCGCCATGAGCGTGACTAAAAAAAAAAAAAAAAATGACAAGTAACTACAAGTTACTTGTCATTGTTTGTTTTGTTTTCCAGTCACTCACATGGTGCTTTCAAGTTTTATACAGCGGGACTGCCGATCGAGTCACCGCTGTATAAAACTTGAAGGCGGCATGAGCACGACTGAAAAACAAAACAAACAATGGCAAGTGGTAGTTACTTGTCATTGTTTGATTTATTTTTCAGTCGCACTCATGGCACTTTCAAGTTTTATACAGCAGGACTGCCGATTGAGTTACCGCTGTACACAACTTGTTCTCCTTTCCTTTCCAGCCCCCCCCCTTCATCTTTTCTTTCCTGCCCCTTCTCCCCACTAAATGGCAAAAAAGTCCAGTTAGGAATTTAAAACGCTATTAGCTCTAACTTGTTTTATTTTACTTGTACACCCCAACATGCCCTCCCCCAATCTGCCCAAATCACCCAATGGTTCAGTTAAATTACACCCGCCATTACTAAAATAATGCAAACACTACACGCGTAGAAACTCTCATTATATTCACGATGGCATGAAATAGTTCAACAGTGCAAACACCACGTGGTAGAATGCATACATTTTTTGATGAAGCTTTATAGAAAGCAGAATTTCTTTTACATTTAAGTTGCTCTTTATTTTCTTAAGACCAGGCCAACTTACAAAATCCGTGGAATTGATTTATTTAATAAACTATAAACCTTGACATTTCTGGAGGATTGATTTTAATAAAAAATAAACTTCTAAAAATATGATTTCTGAGAGGGAGGAGGCTAACGAGTTATGTTTTCTTAAATTTCCTACCTTGTACTTATTTAATTTTTTCGCCCACTGCATTTATGGATGAAATTGCTTACTGTATTTTTGAGATATGTAAGCTCCTGGATAACGTTTCCCATTCCCACTTTTGCACCTATCAGCTGGAATTATGTGGCAGAGAGGACCAAATTATGTGGCAGGGTTGGACAATTTATGTGGCAAGGAAAGTCCAGTTATTCATTTACACTGCCAATAGCTCTAACTTAAGCAAATGCGAGACCTATTGCATTGCAAATGTTTGTTTGTTGTCTTAGAAACCAGTGACTTGTCAACAAATGGGAGAAAGAACCGAGCACTGCTGCTAAGACCAGACACTAGAGGCCAATGTGCAGTGGACCTTGCTAACGAGTGAGTCACCGTTTTTCACTGATTACGGGAAGCAGATGTCAGACTCCTTGATATGACTGACAGTCACGTTCTTTCTAGGCCAGGCTAATGAATAATCCATTAGTTAGGGCTTTAAATTGTTGATGATTTATAATAGAGTTAACGGAAGCCTGCACCCTACTTCTGCTATGCACCCTAAGGCCCAGATTTATACTTTATAGTATAGCGCTGGCTTGCGCCATTCCATGACGCCAGCTGGGTGCCACATTTATGGAATGGTGAAATCTGGTGCAAAGGGTGGGCTAACGTCATGGAAAATGACGTTAGCCGGGTGGGAGTGGCGATATGGGATAAGGGGGTTTTGCACCAAACAAATGATGTTAGGCTGGTTAGAGTAAAAAAAGATGACTCTAATCCGCCTAGCTTAATTTCTTGACGCAAAACCAGCCATACCACATGACTCCTGTTTTATAAAAGACAGGAGTCATGCCCACCACCCCAATGGCCAGCACAGGGGACCAGGGCTATTGCACCCAGTGCCATGTAGGGGGCCCCGTTTCAGGGCCCCCCATGGCACTTGAAAAAAAATATATACTTACCTCCACCTTACCTGGGATGGGGTCCCCCATCTTCAGGTGTCCCTCTGGTGTGGGTAGGGGTGTCCCTGGGAAGGGCACCTCTAGACTTATTCCATGGTGTTCCACCATGGAAATTAGCCCACCGGTCCCCTAATGCCTGCCCTGACCTAGGCGTTAAATAATGTCGCTAAGCAGGCTTAGCTCCATTATTTAGGCAGGCCACCTTCCTGTGTATCATTTTTGCACGGAAGGATAAATAAGGCACTAGGGCCTTGGAGTCATTTCTTGTATGGGAATGCCCACCCTGCATCTCATTGACGCAAGGTGGGGTCACACATCAAACAAATGACTTTAACTCCAATATTTTGACGTTAGACTAGTCTAGTGTCAAAATATAAATATGGGGTAAAGTTTGCATTGAATTAGCGTAAAAAAATTATGCTAATTCAGTGCAAAGCAAGTATGAATCTGGGCCTATATGTCTACTTCAGCACAAACTGCTCCAACTGCTAGCTTGACTCTGGTGTTGCTTCTAGGGGAAACAAGCACAGCAGAGGAGCATTCTGGGGACCATCAACACCTCAAAGAAAGTCACTGGCTAGACTGCCTTCAAGGGCTGAGGTTGATCAATCTGGGATGGCTCCCCTGCAATCATAGGCCAGTCCAGTCAGTAGTGTTTTAAGCCGGGAAAACAGTAACTCGCAATGAGAGGGAGTCCTGCATTTCCACGTGGGCTAAGGCCAGTTGCAGATTACTAACCTTTTTATCATGGGGCTATATGCCTCAGCACTGTTCCACCCACAGATCCATATCCACACTCCATCACCTCTTCTGCACTTATAGATTTACCTTGACACCCCAACCCCCCAATAGACAGTTTCCGTGCCTTGTCTTTTCCCACATGCAGAAAGAAACCCATTCCAGTTGCAAAGAGAAAGAGTACCCCAGCCCTGTCCCACATATCCAGGGCTTCAGTCCAGGAAGAGCCATGATTATCACTGGTGCCTCAGGTTTAGTAGCGCCAGGCCCCAGAGATCAGAGGGACCCACTGCACTCCAAAGATGGCGGTTATTTTACACTCCAACCATGGGGCAGCGAGCCTGTTTTGCATAATTTCGTTGGCTGCGGTTTTTCCATATTTTCAGAGTGAGAACCTTTGATCATAACTTTGGTTGTTGGGGTCCATTGTACAGGGAGTGCAGAATTATTAGGCAAGTTGTATTTTTGAGGATTAATGTTATTATTGAACAACAACCATGTTCTCAGTGAACCCAAAAAACTCATTAATATCAAAGCTGAATATTTTTGGAAGTAGTTTTTAGTTTGTTTTTAGTTTTAGCTATGTTAGGGGGATATCTGTGTGTGCAGGTGACTATTACTGTGCATAATTATTAGGCAACTTAACAAACAAAAAAATATATACCCATTTCAATTATTTATTATTACCAGTGAAACCAATATAACATCTCAACATTCACAAATATACATTTCTGACATTCAAAAACAAAACAAAAACAAATCAGTGACCAATATAGCCACCTTTCTTTGCAAGGACACTCAAAAGCCTGCCATCCATGGATTCTGTCAGTGTTTTGATCTGTTCACCATCAACATTGCGTGCAGCAGCAACCACAGCCTCCCAGACACTGTTCAGAGAGGTGTACTGTTTTCCCTCCTTGTAAATCTCACATTTGATGATGGACCACAGGTTCTCAATGGGGTTCAGATCAGGTGAACAAGGAGGCCATGTCATTAGATTTCCTTCTTTTATACCCTTTCTTGCCAGCCACGCTGTGGAGTACTTGGACGCGTGTGATGGAGCATTGTCCTGCATGAAAATCATGTTTTTCTTGAAGGATGCAGACTTCTTCCTGTACCACTGCTTGAAGAAGGTGTCTTCCAGGAACTGGCAGTAGGACTGGGAGTTGAGCTTGACTCCATCCTCAACCCGAAAAGGCCCCACAAGCTCATCTTTGATGATACCAGCCCAAACCAGTACTCCACCTCCACCTTGCTGGCGTCTGAGTCGGACTGGAGCTCTCTGCCCTTTACCAATCCAGCCACGGGCCCATCCATCTGGCCCATCAAGACTCACTCTCATTTCATCAGTCCATAAAACCTTAGAAAAATCAGTCTTGAGATATTTATTGGCCCAGTCTTGACGTTTCAGCTTGTGTGTCTTGTTCAGTGGTGGTCGTCTTTCAGCCTTTCTTACCTTGGCCATGTCTCTGAGTATTGCACACCTTGTGCTTTTGGGCACTCCAGTGATGTTGCAGCTCTGAAATATGGCCAAACTGGTGGCAAGTGGCATCGTGGCAGCTGCACGCTTGACTTTTCTCAGTTCATGGGCAGTTATTTTGCGCCTTGGTTTTTCCACACGCTTCTTGCGACCCTGTTGACTATTTTGAATGAAACGCTTGATTGTTCGATGATCACGCTTCAGAAGCTTTGCAATTTTAAGAGTGCTGCATCCCTCTGCAAGATATCTCACTATTTTTGACTTTTCTGAGCCTGTCAAGTCCTTCGTTTGACCCATTTTGCCAAAGGAAAGGAAGTTGCCTAATAATTATGCACACCTGATATAGGGTGTTGATGTCATTAGACCACACCCCTTCTCATTACAGAGATGCACATCACCTAATATGCTTAATTGGTAGTAGGCTTTCGAGCCTATACAGCTTGGAGTAAGACAACATGCATAAAGAGGATGATGTGGTCAAAATACTCATTTGCCTAATAATTCTGCACTCCCTGTATATAATTCAAGGTAAGGCATCAAGTCCACCACTTTCAAACTTCACCACCCGGCACTACTAACCACCACTGCCAGTGCTTTGAGCTGGAATGAGTGAATGACTTTGAAATGTAATTGGAAAACACATAATCATCCCTACTAAAATCGAAGCATTGCATTTATTTTACTCTTTCTGATGGTTGAAGCCAGCGCTTCAAATGCACTTGAGTGCTAAATTTACAAGTTGTTTGTGCTGTGGTGGATTAGTTGAAAGGTCGGGTATACTTTGCATATTCACAACGAAGTTTTTGTTGTCACCATAAGGATGGTATTGGATACGTATTCTACTGGAGCATGAGGTGACAATTTTATTTGAACCCCCAGGAATCGAAAGATATGATCACATCAGCCCAGATAAGTCTATATCTGAGGGAACTTCTCAACCATTTTTATCCTCTTAGTTATCACCGAGTTATAGGGAGGAATAACTTGGTTTATTCTGCACAAAGGACTAGTTGTCAGCTACAACAGCCTTTTTTCTCAAAATAATGTTTATTAGGTCTGATGTTAGCCAAGACCTTTTGGTTTTTCAAAAGAAATGCGTAAGATATATAATTGTAGAGCTTTCAGTCAGCCCTATACATCTGTTAGTCATTTATTGTATCTTTCACAATTTTCTTTTGCCCAGTATTGCATACAGTACAACCATTGGCTAACTTTCACTGTGAATGATGGCATTCTACCCTTTCACAAGGTGCACATCCACACACAAAGTGGTTCCATTCAGTGCCAGGGACTACTATGGCAGTTTTTGCTTTTCATAACCAGAACAAATATTAGTGCTTTTAGCCACTGTATTTTTTATTGACTGATGACGGCCCAGAAGCTTCCCGAAAAGTATGGTTTTGCAAAAAACATGACAAAACAAGACAAGCGTTGACAAGCAAAAGTCTTGCAGTAAATACTCGGCATATTGGTTTTGCCAATGCTTGTTTTTATAAACGATTCGAGATAAAGATGGTCTTCCATTGTAGAGACAGGCTTTTGAATAGTACCTGGAAACTTAAGAAGAAGGTGCACTGAAAATGCATTTGGTGCAAGAGATGTTTGTGTTTGACTCAAAGATTCAAACAGACTAAACATGAATGCACATATTATACAAGTAGATACTTATTTTTAGGGATAATTTACTTAGCAAAAAACAACATTGTTGTGCGCTGTACAAATGTTGACATTGCTCTTTTCTATTCTAAGCTTTGCATTTGTTTTTCTATGACTTTCTTGTTTGGAAATATAATAGAGCAACCACAACATTGTTCATTCGGCATTTGCATTAAACAAAGCGGAAGCTTGAATGACAACATTAATGACCTTTCTTCTGAACTTTCTTTGCATTATATATTTACATAAGTCCGCTTTCTTTTTTCAGATACGCGAACCACTGACGCATTCCAGTAATGCTGAACAGAAAGTATCAATGAGATCAGTCATGTTTTCCTGTATTTCCCAGAGACAAATATGGATTTTTTCCACATTTGTGCCTCAAATTGAAAAAGCAAATACAGTTTAAGTAATTTCGTGTCTGCTAGTGTGAACGGCCATTGCATGTCTTCATCCCCTATGAAAACATCATCTGGGCTTATGCAGCCGCTTTTAGGAATGTGTCGACTTTCTACGCAGCGTCGCCGAAATTAGTCTCTGCTATGTTCTCCAAAAAGGTTTCTTTTTGTCACCATATTTACTTTGTGCGTGGTTCACTTTATTATTATCTTGTGTGTAATTATTATGCAACCGTACAGGAGAAAATCGTTTTTGAATCAAAGTGTCTAATTCAAAGTTTTTTTTCTTTATGTAAGTACGTCTTACTCCAGGAAATTCAGGATCCAGTCACTCATAATGTGAAGTTAAGATCCAGCTACAGAAAAAGCTTTGTGAATCTGGCACTAAATAGTTACAAGGTTTACCAGAAAGGTAATTTACAGTTGTGAGTCATTTGCACGTGTAATCTACTCAAATATTTCAGTAACTTCACTGCTTTCGGCTGTTCATTAGGTCTGAGTAAACCATTACTCAGGTGTAGATGTACACGTCTCCATATACTTTACCATAGGGGGATCTCCACCCCGACTGTGAAATCTACCTGTGGTAAAGTATAGGGAAAAATGAATACGTTTATTAAACTTAAAAAAAATGATAATAAAAATAATATTATGGTAAATATTAATGTAAAGTAATTGATATATTTATTTTAAATGATGAGCAACATAAACAAATGCTACAGCACTAGTTTAATTTTGAATTAAATCTTAAATTAATTAATTGAAATAAATTACATATATATTGTTCTTACATTTTTTTTTTTTAAACATATTCACCTAGAGCAAAAACAATAATTTGTTATTAGTCAATATTTGTTGAGAGTAATCTATAGAATTAATTACAATTAATTCAATTATAGTTTGATTAAAAAAAAAATATTGTTGCATTAATTTATTCATTCAAAAATGTTTTTTAAAATATTGTATACGTTTTTATATTATTAAATATTTTAAAACATATAATTTAACAGCCTTTCCTATGTTATTTGTTGATATTTTATTGAAATCTTTACTGTTATTATTTTCTATGGATGGTGTTGCAGTACCAGGTTTAAGTAGTGTAGTTCAGGAGTAATTTAAAACTGTATTGGGTCCTTTTGTGTCCACAGAAACTTTAGAACTGCAGTTTGTGAATACCATAGGGTTTACTGTTTTGCATCTCACTCCCTAAACACCCCCCTAACCCTACCTAAAGCTCTTTACTCCTCACTAAATCCCAACCAGTTAGTAGGACATATGCCCATTTTTCCAGCCACTCCACCGGTATCTCTCACACTTACAACTAAGTAGCAAACTTACATGTGTGGCTCTCCACAAAGAAAGGATAGAAGAGTTAAAGGTGAGATTTACACTCATAGGTTTGTGAATAGCATTGTATAGTTCTTTAGCAATACTTTTGTTGTTGTGAATGGGCCCATTTAACTGCAGTTTGCTATTTCAGCAGATCAGCGCTTCACCATTTGATTAGTTTAAGCACTTAATGGTAAATTATACACCTATTTACTCCATCTTGTTATGATTCTTCTCAATGCAGAGTGATAAGCCGAGGACAGGACAGGTGGCACATTCTTCTCATGGAAAGAAAGCAACTCAGGCATAACATATACTGTGTTCCAGTCTTCCCAACAATGGTGTCAGGCCCTAAGTGTTAGCAGGACTGGGCAAACCAAAATATAGCTTATTGATACCTACAGACCCTTAAATTAAAGGGACGAGAGGCTGGGGCCAACAGAGCTATAGGGCAAGCAGGCTGTGCCTGACGGGCTGGTCTGAGAAATCTGTGCAGGAGGCGTTTTTTTGGGTGTTTGCGGGCCTGTTTTAGGGTGTCTGGGCTAGGTTTTACGGTTAATTTCCCTGTTATTAAAACAAACATTGCCTGTAGCAAGCTTAAACCACCAGTCTGCCATACCTTGCAAAACAATTATACAGCATCTTTACGATTTCCACGATTTCAAAATAATTCCAATTTGCAAACATGGACCAAGTTTTTTTAGCTATCTAATTCACTAATGGGGACCACTTTTATTTTAGTTCCCAGTCCTATTTTCTGCCCTGCTCCGACCCTGGTGGGAGGAAATCCTACCAATCTCTTACGCTGGACTGATTCTGGTAAGAGATGTAGAAGGGGAGATACCTAGAAACTGAATGTGCTATCTGTACTCAGATTCAGTAGTGAATAAGTCACAAGCTAATTAAATATGTATTAGATGTGTGTGGGATCTTTAATGGTCTCACTTTATGTACATATTAAAACACATAATGACATTTGAAGACCAATTTAAGGTATGTTGGTGAGAGCAGGTCATCATGTTTCATTGCCTTATAATGAGGAAATTTCTTTAGGGCAAGAGGACAATTACATGAATGGCGTCTCCTTACAAACCATGCACCTTGACCCCAAGAGTGAAAATCATAGCAGGTCAACTATGAGTTTTGTGTTTAGTGCACAGATTGGCTGCACCACCTTCCAAAGCCCCCTGGAGGCCTCTGGTAACCCAAGGAATGGAGCAGACAACCATCTCACTTGGAGGTCAGAACTGTGAAAGTCTGTTTAGACCATTTGCGGGTGAGGTCAGGTGAGTGCAGTCGGAGGCAGTACTCTGAAAACCCTAATTGGATTTTGATTGATCAAGTGCATTTGGGTGGAGGCTTACAAATAGGTAGCAATCCTTGTTCTCTCCCTAATGGTACTATCTATTGGTTTCATTCAGCCTTTCAAATACCACATCTGATAATGGAAATCGAACATGTTGAACTTGGTATACTGAAGATTGTATTAGCATCAGGCTTGCCCAAGCCAACCTCCCTCATACAAATAGTTATATGGCTGTATGGATGTGTGAGTAGGTGAGTGAGGGGCTGTGTGTGTGTGAGTAGTTTTGTGGGTCTGTGAGTGGTTGTGTGAGTGTGTAAATGGTTGTGTGAGTGGGTGTGTGAGTGCTGTGTGGGTCTGTGAGTGGGGTGTAAGTGGTTTTGTGGATCTGTGAGTGTGTGGGTGTGGTTTTATAATTGGGGTCTGGATCCGCAGATCTACCGGAATCCACCCAAATCCATGAGGATCCGGAAGGATGTGGGTGGATTCTTGACTCCTCTCACTGTAAAAAACAGTTTTGGACAATCTTGCCCATGAGGGGTCCCTCACAGACCCCTCCATTAGTCAGTATCTCTACCTGACCTATTCTATCACTTTTAAATGTTAGTTTCCCCAATGGAGTCCCGATGAACAAAACAACAGCCACAACTTTCCCTTCAGGTTGGGCCAGCCAGTCACAGCATTGCTGTTGGCACATGGATCTATGAATCCACCCGGATTCACAGTGGATTCACATCTCTAGATATACATAAATATTTTTACTTTAATAACTCCAAAACTACTGAACAGATTTACAACCATTTACAAAAAGCACTCTTTATGGACAAAGATCTAGCTTTCTGCCAAATTTGATGTAATTCTGTTGAGCGGTTCGGGCTGCAGTCCTGTCTAAAATCCCTAAGGGAAATTTGCATGGGGAAAACACATTTTGGGACCGCTCCTTTTTTGTTGGCCCCCGCTTGACAGATCACCCTGAAACTTTACAGACAGCAGATGAAGTGACTGGCTCACTGGTTTTGAAAAGTTCTTGAAGATTCATCAAACGGTGCCAAAGTTATTAGCAAACAAAAACTTATTTTCCTATGGAAACTGGGTCCTAACTATAAGTACGTAATGGCAACCGCCAGTAGGTAAAACATATATATATATAGAAAAAATTATATATATATATATATATATATATATATATATATATATATAATGGGCATAGCAGAACATAGCCCAGGTAACAGGAAAGGAGAAACTCTACTTACCTGTACTCCCACTATCAAATGATCTTCTAGTCCTCCTAACAATGGAAAGGACTTTGGCGGATATACTGGCTGGTAGGGAGAGGACCCAGATGGGACATGTTAGACCTGGCATCCTTGGCATGGTCTCCCCTAACTTCTTGCCTCTACTTCCCAGGTTGTTGCTGTGTGCTGGACTCTGTTTTTGCTGTTTTTGTTACTCTGGGCACATTACCACTGCTGACCAGTGCTAAAGTGCAAGTGCTCCCTATGTAAAATTGTATGTGTGATTGGCTTTTCCATAATTGGCATATTTAATTTACTACTAGGTCCCTAGTAAAGTGCACTAGAGGTGCCTAGGGACTGTAAATAAAATGTTACTAGTTGGCCTGCAGCCTGATTGTGCCACCCACATAAGTAGCCCTGTAAACATGGCCCAGACCTGCCACTGCAGTGTATGTGTGTGCAGTTTTAAACTGCCAATTCGACATGGCAAGTGTACCCACTTGCCAAACCCAAACCTTCACTTCTTATACATGTAAGGCACCCCTAAGGTAGGCCCTAAGGTAGCCCCATGGGTATGGTGCAGTGTATGTTAAAGATAGGACATGTACTTGTGTACTTTTACGTGTCCTAACAGTGAAATACTGCCAAATTCAGTTTTCAATGTTGCAAGGCCTATCTCTCTCATAGGTTAACATGGGGGCTGCCTTTAAATATCCTTAAAGTGCAGTTTCCCTTTGAGAGCAGATGGAAATATGGAGTTCCGGGTCTCTGAACTCACAATTAAAAAAAACACCTGTTAGTGAAGTTGGTTTTTAGATTGTTAGTTTGAAAATGCAATTTTTAGAAAGTGGGCATTTTCTTGCTTTAACGATTCTGTGGCTCTGCCTGTTTGTAGATTCCCTGTCTGGGTCAGTCTGACAGTTGGGCTGTTTGTGAATCTCCTCTAAACAGTGACACAAAGGGAGCTGGGGTGTAGCCTGCATATCCCGATGAGCCATCTGGGCTAGAGTGGAGGGATGAGTGTCACTTACACCTGAATTGGCTGTGCCTGCACTCACACAATGAAGTCTCCAACCCCATGGTCTGTGCCTGGGGCCTGGCCTGGGCAGGATCCTGTAAACAACAGACTTTTCTTTGAAGTTGGGCAACTTCAAAGGCAGAAAGGGGTATAACTAGTGGGCCCAAAACCCCAGACTTTAGATTACCTCAAGATTACTTCAAGGATTCAAGAGGAACCTCTGCCAGTAGAAAAGCCGAAGAGAAGTGCTGCCCCTGCCTGTGACTGTCCTTTGTTGGGCTATTCTGCAGTTGCTGCTTATGCCTGTGAAAGGGGACAAAGACTGGACTTTGTTGTGCATTCCTGCTTGAGAGGTATCTCCAAGGGCTTGGACTGAGCTTGCCTCTTGTTTTTGAAGCCTCAGGGATAGCAAAGGCTTCACCAACCAGTCTCTGAGTCTGCCTGTTGTGGACTCTAGTCTGTCCGAGGGTGCCATTCCAGTTCCTGGGCCCCTGAGAGTGAATTTCTGGTCAAATCCCAGTGAAGCGACATCAGACAACACCGAGCGACTTTGTAAGGACGCCACGGCATGGAACCCGTGACACAGCCTGCACCTGAAGCTGTGGACCTCGCAGAAACACGATGACTCCACCAACATCGTAGGCCCTGCGTCACCGATGCTGCTGATGTCCCAAGAACTTGCAATATTGGAATGTCGTAGCTCCAATGTTCATGACACCGACTCCATTGGAGTGCCTGTGATCCTGTGATGTGACCGGAACCCTGTGAGGTCGCCCTGCAGCATCGTGACTTTGCCAGACTTGGACTTTGCCGGAGGTGCCCAGTGACCAACTCCTCCCAAACGACACGCCTCACCGCTACTCAGAAAGGACCCGACCCCTCTTCATGACGCCTCAGCTCCTGCGCCTTGCAGCACCGGAACCAACGCTGCATCGGATCCAGCGACACCTCGCTCCCCGACTTCGTGCACCGGCCTTGTTTTCACACTTTTGCTAAGGTACTGTACCTGGGGGTCCATGTGACTCCGTAAACGGCTCCAGTGGCGTCGCATTGTGGGAAACGACTCCGTCATGACGTCGCTTAACATCAAATTGCAGCATTGCAGCATTGCTGCTTCAAGGCACCATTTTCGTGTTTTTAATTGCTAAAGTCATATTTTTTATTGTGTATTGTGGATTTTTATTGTATTTGGTCTTGTTTACTTAGACAAATATTTACTATTTTTCTTAAGCTGCGTGGTGTCCATTTTATAGTGTTTCACTGTATTACTCTGTGTATTGGTGCAAATACTTTACACATTGCTTTTGGGTTAAGCCTTTCTGCTCGTGCCAAGCTACCAAGGGGGGTGGGGGCAGGGGTTAACCGAGTGTGGTTCTCCTTTGCCCTGACTAAAGTGAGGGTCCTTGCTTGGACAGAGGGTAACCTGACTGCCAACCAAAGAACCCATTTCTAACAGGACACCTCTACAAAGAAGGCTTCGCAAAACCCAAGCTGAGTCACCGCTGGGTTTGTATTGTTGACACAATGAGAAATGGTAAAGAGACAAAAAGTTGGGGCTCCAAGTTATATGATATACTCATCACAACTTGTGCAGGTGCAGCAGAGCTTGCCTGTGGGCAATGAAAGACAGATTTAGTTAAATATAGACTATGGGGGTCATTCCAACCCTGGCGGTCGGTGTTAAAGCGGCGGCTAACCCGCCAACAGGCTGGCGGTTAAAAAAATGGAATTCTGACCCTGGCGGAAACCGCCAACAGAGACCGCCACTTTAACACTCCGACCGCCACGGCGGGACAAACAAACAGCGCAGCGGTCACCGCCAACAGACAGGCGGGAGTCAATGTACCGCCCACCCTATCACAACCCACCAATCCGCCACCTTTTCCGGGGCGGTAGCCCCGCCGATAAAAACACGGCGGAAACAGACATTTCAAACGGAAAACGCTCACCTCCATACACCCCACGAGGAATCTGGACAGCATGGAACCCGAACTACACATCCTACCAGCTATTGTATTCCTGCTCCTCTACCAGGAGCACGAACGCCGGCGCAGAAGACTACGCTGAGTACTGCACCTACGACACAGGGGAGGGGGGAGGAGAAAATATTACGGGCACACATACGCTACACACCCACCACCACCCTCACCCACTACAACACACACATCAATGCATAGCAATACTTCACTGTTACAACCCCCAAACCCCCCGGAAGAATGCAAAGACAAAATGAAATGATCATAAACAGTCGAATATATTGTATTATCGGCATATAAAAATATCACACATTTAAAACTAATATATACATAAATATGAAAAGTCCGATAATTTTAGCAGTCATTGTCCGTGGAACACTGGGCCCAAATCACATGGGCAAGGCCCACACAGGATACCTGACACCAACGGAGAGAACACTGCAGGGGCATCAGATAGAAAAACTACAGGCACCTCAGGGGGAAAGGAAGGGGGGGCACCTCAGCCACATGAGTACACGACGCCAGATCCACGAGGGGCCTCTATGGCCACTGTCCCATCCTGGGGAGTGCAAAGCCACAGTCTCTCAAGTCCATACCGTGGGTGGTTTGCCCACTGTACCATCCTGGGGAGTGCAAAGCCACAGTCTCTCAAGTCCATACAGTGGGTGGCTTGCCCACTGTACCATCCTGGGGAGTGCAAAGCCACAGTCTCTCAAGTCTCTACAGTGGGTGATTTGCCCACTGTTACATCCTGGGGAGTGCAAAGCCACAGTCTCTCAAGTCTCTACAGCGGGTGATTTGCCGACTGTTACATCCTGGGGAGTGCAAAGCCACAGTATCTCAAGTCTCTACAGTGGGTGATTTGCCCACTGTTACATCCTGGGGAGTGCAAAGCCACAGTCTCTCAAGTGGATGACAGTGTCCACTGGTTCTGGAGGGGGACTGGTGCCCAGAGTGCTTCGTGCAGCCCTGCCCGACACAGATGCGGCACTGCCCCTTCCGCCAATGGGCCAGCGGTGCTTGAGATGAAGGGCCCAGTTCAGCGGTGCTTGAGACGGCGGTGCCCAGCGGAGCGGTGCTTGAGACGGCGGTGCCCAGCGGAGCGGTGCTTGAGATGAAGGGCCCAGCGGAGCGGTGCTTGAGATGAAGGGCCCAGCGGAGCGGTGCTTGAGATGAAGGGCCCAGTGCAGCAGTGCTTGAGATGAAGCGCCCAGTGCAGCGGTGCTTGAGATGAAGGGCCCAGTTCAGCGGTGCTTGAGATGGCGGGGCCCAGCGGAGCGGTGCTTGAGACGGCGGTGCCCAGCGGAGCGGTGCTTGAGATGAAGGGCCCAGTGCAGCGGTGCTTGAGATGAAGGGCCCAGTGCAGCGGTGCTTGAGATGAAGGGCCCAGCGGAGCGGTGCTTGAGATGAAGGGCCCAGCGGAGCGGTGCTTGAGATGAAGGGCCCAGTGCAGCGGTCCTTGAGATGAAGGGCCCAGTGCAGCGGTGCTTGAGATGAAGGGCCCAGTTCAGCGGTGCTTGAGACGGCGGTGCCCAGCAGAGCGGTGCTTGAGACGGCGGTGCCCAGCGGAGCGGTGCTTGAGATGAAGGGCCCAGCGGAGCGGTGCTTGAGATGAAGGGCCCAGCGGAGCGGTGCTTGAGATGAAGGGCCCAGTTCAGCGGTGCTTGAGACGGCGGTGCCCAGCGGAGCGGTGCTTGAGATGAAGGGCCCAGCGGAGCGGTGCTTGAGATGAAGGGCCCAGTGCAGCGGTGCTTGAGATGAAGGGCCCAGTGCAGCGGTGCTTGAGATGAAGGGCCCAGTTCAGCGGTCCTTGCCCTGTTCAGCGGTCCTTGCCCTGTTCAGCGGTGCTTGCCTTGGCGGTCCTTGCCCTGTTCAGCGGTGCTTGCCCTGTTCAGCGGTCCTTGCCCTGTTCAGCGCTGCTTGCCTTGGCGGTCCTTGCCCTGTTCAGCGGTCCTTGCCCTGTTCAGCGGTGCTTGCCTTGGCGGTCCTTACCCTGTTCAGCGGTGCTTGCCCTGTTCAGCGGTCCTTGCCCTGTTCAGCGGTCCTTGCCCTGTTCAGCGGTGCTTGCCTTGGCGGTCCTTGCCCTGTTCAGCGGTGCTTGCCCTGTTCAGCGGTCCTTGCCCTGTTCAGCGGTGCTTGCCTTGGCGGTCCTTGCCCTGTTCAGCGGTCCTTGCCCTGTTCAGCGGTGCTTGCCTTGGCGGTCCTTGCCCTGTTCAGCGGTGCTTGCCCTGTTCAGCGGTCCTTGCCCTGTTCAGCGGTGCTTGCCTTGGCAGTCCTTGCCCTGTTCAGCGGTCCTTGCCCTGTTCAGCGGTGCTTGCCTTGGCGGTCCTTGCCCTGTTCAGGGGTGCTTGCCCTGTTCAGCGGTCCTTGCCCTGTTCAGCGGTGCTTGCCCTGTTCAGCGGTCCTTGCCCTGTTCAGCGGTGCTTGCCTTGGCGGTCCTTGCCCTATTCAGCGGTGCTTGCCTTGGCGCTACTTCATTGCCCAGCTGGGCTGTGGCTGGCGCTCCTTCATTGCCCAGCTGGGCTGTGGCTGGCGGGGCCCTCCTGGGCAGCTGGGCTGTGGCTGGCGGGGCCCTCCTGGGCAGCTGGGCTGTGGCTGGCGGGGCCCTCCTGGGCAGTTGGGCTGTGGCTGGCAGGGCCCTCCTGCACACCTGGGATGGGGCTGGTGGGGCCCTCCTGGGCAGCTGGCCTGCTGCCGGACTTGTCGGGCGTGCTGCCCTTCCCACCCTTCCCTGGTCGTCTGTGGCCCTTTGCCACCTTTGGCGGTGTGCCAGGTGGCACCCCACTTCCAGACAGAGCCAGGGTAGGGATTTTGGTCCCTGGTGTCCGTGGCCTCTCGCGCCGGGCACTGCTAATTTTTGGGTGCTTTTCAGGGGGTGGGCTGGCCGTGCCTTGGCTCCTAGCAGGAGTAGTTGCCCTTGAGGGTGGGGGACTCCACAGTCCTTGGACAACAGTCCTGATAGGTCCTGGTTTGGTGGTGGCTGAGGTGCTGATTGCAGTCTTATGAGATGGACGGGGTGGGGGAGTTGTAGGAAAGAGGTCAAGTTTGGAAAAGAAAAGCAATTTGGAAAGAGAGGGACGGGTAGGTGTAGTGGGTATGGGAGTGGAGGAAGAGGATGTGGTTGTAGGAGTGTGAAGTCTGGTGTCTTTGGGTGCAGGTGCTTGGGCTGGAGGCTGTCGTGAGGTGGATGGCTGTTGGGTGAGTGGCTGCTTGCGTTTGTGTGGTTTGGAAGAGGGGGTGACAGACACACTGGGAGAGGACACAGGGGACGTTTAAATGGTAGTGGGGGTGGTGACTGCACGTGTGCGGAGTGTTCGGGTGGGTGTGCTGGTGATGGACGTAGTGGCTGAAGATGTTGTGCATGCAAGTGTGAGTGGAGATGTCAAAGGGAGGGAGGAGGGAGACGAGGAGGAGGGGGACACAGTGGAGGCAGTGGCTGTTGGTGTGTCTGCATGTGGATGTTGCTTGTGTGAATTCTTGTGTGATGTGTGGTGCTTATGTCTGGATGAGCTTCCCTTGGGTGTTGAGGTGTGTGCAGGCTGGTCTGTAGGTGTGTCTGGGATAGGCAGAGGTACTGGGGATTGGGTCTGGGTGGAGGAAGTTGGAGGGGGGAGGCTAGAGACAGGGACAATTGCTGCCGTCAGTGCTGAGGCCTGAGCGTTGAACGATCGTTGATGGGCAGCCTGACCCGAATGAATGCCCTCCAGGTATGCATTACTCCGGTGCACCTCCCTTTCTACACCCTGGATGGCATTCAAAAGGGTAGACTGCCCAACAATGATGGTCCTCAGGAGGTCAATGACCTCCTCACTGAGGGCAGCAGGGGTGACAGGGGCAGGGCCTGAGGTGCCTGGGGCGAAGGAGATGCCCACCTTCCAGGGTGAGCGGACACGGGGCAAACGGTGAGTGGCTGCTGGGAGGGCGGTGCTGGTGCGCTGGATGGCGGCTGTACCTGTTGTTGCGGGGGGCACGGATGTTGCCGCCACCACAAGGGAGCTCCCTTCAGAGGACGAGTCGCTGCCACTGACATCAGCACGAGTCCCCGCGTTGGAGCTCCCCTCGCCCTCCGTCCCACTGGTGTACTCAGAGTCCGTTGCATGGCCCTCCAGGGCCATGTGGGATGCAGCTCCCTCGTGCTCCGATGCCACTTCTCCTCCACCTGATGATGCTGATGCACACATGAACAGGAAGACCACAAAAAAGGGGGGGGGGAGAAAGAAAGACATGTTGAGTGCATGGATTACCGCTACCGTTGGCGGACAAGACAGACACAGAAGCCCCCTGCACTACGCCGCGCACTTGGGGTCCACTACAAAATCAGTGGGACATGGCCTACAAGCCTATGAACGGCAACTGCACACATAGATGACACAGGGCCATGGATACCTGAACTTGGCACCCTACAGAGGTGGGGGGCGGGGGCACAGGGCCATGCCTTACGGAGGGGCCTAGTCTACAGAAATCGCCCTGGCCTAGGGAGACCCACAGCCCTCCTCCCCCACCCAGACACCTCCACTGCGCGCAAAGTCACCAGAATGAGAGAGTACTCACCCCCTTGTGTCTGCTGTGATGTCCTCACGCGCCCATCCAAATCGGGGTAGGCCACCGCCAGGATCCGGGACATCAGGGGGGTCAATTGACGACTGGCACCCCTCCTACGTTGGGAGGCCATCCCCAGCAGAGCCTCCGCCGTCTTCCTGCTCCCGCGGCAAATGTCCTCCCACCTCTTCTGGCAGTGGGTACCCCGTCTGTTGTGGACCCCCAGGGACCAGACGTCCTTGGCGATGGCACGCCAAATTGTGATTTTCTGGTGGGCGCTGACCTATGTGACATGTACAGGGAGAGAAAAATTGTCATCACCTTCTGCATGCTCGAAGTGAGTGGCCCCCCATCCCCACCCTTGCCATGTGGCACATGCTCTCATCTGTCGTCTGATGCATGCCTCAATCGCTCCCCTCCCCACCATCTTTCATCCACCCGACTCAACCCAGGCATTGCCCACAAAGCATGCTCCCAGTGTACTTACCTGTTGGTCTGGAGGACCGTAGAGTAGCGCATACTGGGGGAGGACCCCATCCACGAGTTTCTCCAATTCTTCTGAAGTGAAGGCAGGGGCCCTTTCCCCAGTCGCACCAGCCATTATCTCTTCCAGACCGAGGTCACAGCAGCACTTGCAGTGTAGGTCCTCTCCTGTGGAAGATCAGGTATCGAGTGATTAAGTAGATAGAAAATGGCGGTCACGTCCGCAGCGGTGCATACCGCGGCGGTGCGTACCGCGACCGCCGGTGCACATCGTCATTGGCTCCTGAAACCCATAGGGTTCAATGTTAACCAATGCGGCTTTGCGCCGCGGTCTTCGACCGCCTACCGCCACGGTGTGCCACGCCAGCGCATTGACCTCACATCCCATTGTCACACTTCACAGGTCAGGCAGCCGCAATTTCAAGGGCCCACATGGCTTAATTTCTACTGCGTCACACATACTTAGGCCTTTCCTCAACACTCATATAAACCATTCAATGCATAGTGAATCGTGTTGTGTGCAAGCTGTGGGAAGGTACCTGTGGTTTGATTGACTCTGTGCTCGCTGTTGTCCTTCCTAGGCACCGTCCGCTGGGCAATGCGAGGAGATGGAGGAATCTTCCCGTGTACAGACCGCTGGTGGACCTGTCGACAATGGAGGAACGACATGTCATTCTGACATACAGGCTTGAAAGAGCCAATATACAGGAACTGTGTGCCCAGCTGGAGGCAGACCTGATGTCACCCATCCGCCAACCCACAGGTATCCCCCCTCTAGTGCAGGTGCTGTCAGTACTCCATTTCTTAGCAAGTGGGTCATTTCAAACAACAGTGGCCATATCATCAGGGATGTCTCAACCTATGTTTTCCAAGGTGTTGTCCAGAGTGTTGTCTGCCCTGCTCAAACACATGCGGAGCTACATCATTTTCCCTGAGGTGGGGGATTTGCCTACAGTGAAGGGTGATTTCTATGCCCTTGGACATATCCCCAACATCATAGGTGCCATTGATGGGACACATGTGGCTTTGGTACCCCCCAGCAGGAGTGAACAGGTGTACAGGAACAGGAAAAGTTATCATTCGATGAATGTACAGATGGTCTGTTTGGCAGACCAGTACATCTCCCATGTTAATGCCAAGTTCCCTGGCTCAGTGCATGACGCCTACATCCTGCGGAATAGCAGCATCCCGTATGTTATGGGTCAACTCCAGAGGCACCGGGTGTGGCTATTAGGGGACTCTGGTTACCCCAACCTGTCCTGGCTACTGACCCCAGTGAGGAATCCCAGGACCAGGGCAGAGGAACGCTACAATGAGGCCCATGGGCGGACTAGGAGGGTGATTGAACGCACCTTTGGCCTCCTGAAGGCCGGGTTCAGGTGCCTCCATATGACAGGTGGATCCCTAATGTACTCACCAAAGAAGGTGTGCCAGATCATCGTGGCCTGCTGTATGCTTCACAACCTGGCTTTGCGCCGCCAGGTGCCTTTTCTGCAGGAGGATGGTCCAGATGGTGGTGTTGTAGCAGCTGTGGAGCCTGTGGAGAGTGAAGAAGAGGAAGCCGAAGAGGACGACATAGACAACAGGAACACAGTAATAGAGCAATACTTTCAGTGACACACAGGTAAGAGTAAACACCGGCATATTACATTTACTTAAAGACACCTACCTCTCTACTGTCTGACTTTTTCCCCCAGTGTATGGTAACTGTGTTGTGACTTTCCCTTCCGTTTTCAGAGCTGTGGGCCCCACTGCGTGACATCTGCTTAGTTTCCCCATGGACTACAGCTGTGTGACAGCGGTTTGTTGGCATCACAATGTGAAGAAATTTTTTGCCACTGCCATGTCTAATACATTTGTTAAAATCACAGACAGACTCCAGATTGTTTATGTGCAATAAGTGTGTTTATTCAAGTGCTCTAATTTGGATGGGTGGTTGCAAATCGGTGAGGGGTGATGGTGGAGGATTGTCCAAGGCAGAGTCCAGACTATCAGGTTCACAGGTGCATTGTCCAAATGCCTGTGGGAAGTGGAGCAGGGGCAGTTTAAGGTTGGACAGGGTGACAATGTGGGACAGTGGGATGACAATCAGGGCGGTATCCTTTGCTGGCGGGGGTCTTGACATGTTACTCTGCCTTCTTCCTGGATCTCAGGGCCCGCTTGCGGGGTGGTTCTCCTTCTGCAGGGGGTGGGGTTCTGGTGGCCTGTTGGTCTTCTGTCGGGGCCTCCTGTCCACTAGCGCCGGCCAGTTCTTGGTCCATGCTAGTGTCAGGGGCCCTTTGAGGTGCCACAGTGGGCCGCAATGTGGAGATTAACTCATTCAGGGCCACTACGATGGTACCCATGGCGGTACTGATGTTTCTCAGTTCCTCCCTGAACCCCATATAGTGTTGTTCCTGCAGAAGCTGGATTTCCTGAAACCTGCCCAGGACCGTCGCCATCGTCTCCTGGGAGCGGTGGTATGCTCCCATGATGGAGGAGAGGGCCTCGTGGAGAGTGGGTTCCCTTGGCCTGTCCCCCCCCTGTCGCACAGCTGCCCTCCCAGTTCCCCTGTTTCCTTGGGCCTCCGTCCCCTGGAACGTGTGCCCACTACCACTGCCCCCAGGTCCCTGTTGTTGTTGGGGTGGTGGGTTAGCCTGGGTTCCCTGTAGTGGTGGACACACCGCTGATTGACGTGTCCTGGGGACAGAGGTATGGGCCCGCTGGGTGGGTGCTGTGCTGGTGTTCCCAGAGGGGGGAAGGTCTGCTGTGGCCTGTGCCTGTCTGAGGGTAACCGACTGTCCTGAGGTCCCCGATGGACCGGGCTGGTCATCTAGATCCAGGGAGACAGAGCTGCTGTCATCACTGTGGGCCTCTTCTGGGGGTGGAGGGGACATTTGTGGACCCTCCTGTGCGGTGACCTGGCGTTCGGGTCCTGCAGGGGTATAAAAGTATGGTTATTGCTTCTGTGTGTGCCAATGGCGTGCAATGGTGGGTGCCCGTGTACCCCAGTGCTGCCATTCCTTTGTGGGGGCTGTTGTGACTGTATTTTGGGGGGGGTGGTGATGGGTATGTGCATTGGGCATGCCTTGGTGATGGGTGTCCATGCTTTGGGGCCGCATGCAGGGCTAAGTTTTGGGATGGGTGGGTTGTGATGGTGAGACATTTGCAAGGGGCAGTTGTGATGGGGGTAAGGGTGAGGGTGGGGGTATGAGTTGGCATGCAGGTGGGGTGGGGAGGATGAAGTAGTGAAGATGAGACTTACCAGAGTCCATTCCTCCACCGACTCCTGCGAGGCCCTCAGGATGCAGGATGTTCAAGACTTGCTCCTCCCATGTTGTAAAATCTGGGAGAGGAGGTGGGGGTCCGCCGCCAGTCCGCTGTACCGCGATGTTGTGCCTTGAGACCATGGAACGCACCTTCCCCCGTAGGTCGTTCCACCGCTTCCTGATGTCGTCCCTATTTCTTGGGTGCTGTCCCACAGCGTTGACCCCGTCGACTATTCTGCTCCATAGCTCCATCTTCCTGGCAATGGTGGTGTGCTGCACCTATGTCCCGAACAGCTGGGGCTCTACTCGTACGATTTCCTCCACCATGACCCTGAGTTCAGCATCTGAGAACCTGGGGTGTCTTTGAGGTGCCATGGGGTGGTGTGGATGATGTGTGGGGTGGAGTGTGTAGTGATAGGTGGGGTGCTATTTAGTGGTGTGTTGTGTGAGGTGCGTGGAAGTTCTGTGGGTATTGGTATTGTGTGCCTGTGGATGCTTGGTAGTTGACTGTGGTGTCTCTCTCTCGCCTTCTCTCAGAATTTCTGGTCGTAGGGGTTTGTGGGTGATGTGGGTGTGTGTTTTATATTGTATTGGGTGTGTGGGAGTGGTGTGTGTATGTGTATCAGGTGTGTGTATTTCGAATAGTCCAATGTGGTTGTGTTTTGTACGAGTATGTGTATTTCGACCGCGGCGGTGTGTACCGCCAATAGAATACCGCGGTTGAAAGACCGCCACGTGGATTCGTGGGTCGTAATGGCATGGGCGTATTTCTGTTGGCGTGACAGTGGAGGTTTGGTCATTGCCAGTTTATCGCTGACCTTTGGTGTGGCGGACTTTTGTGGATGTCGGTATTTTCGCGGTTTGCCTGTTGTGGGTCAGAATGACCGTGGCGGTTTACCACGACCGCGGCGGTGTTATGGCGGTCTTCTGTCTGGCGGTAAGCGCCTTTTACCGCCGAGGTTGGAATGACCGCCTATAACTGCTGGCAACACTGAGCACATAAACCAAGAGAGGGCCCAGGAACTACAGGCACAAGCTCATTCATTTTCACTTCCTATACCTTGCATGCTATACTCTGGTGCACAAACACAGATTCGACCTGGTGATGAGCCTGCTTGGCGTTGATGACTTTGACCATGTGCAGACTTCTTCCCTCTGGCATAACAATGCCTGGACAGACAGTATTTCTGAAAGGGCACAGCAAACACAGTCTCTGAGATCACACAGATTGCCCTAGAGCGCCTTGGTTATGTCAGAGATTTTCCAAAGACAGTAGAAAGGCTGACCCAATCTGGCTATCGCGATTGCTTGGGTTAGCGTCACCTCCCACAATGGAAGACTGGCTGTGGGATACTATGTATTGCAATCCTGCTTAGTGGCAGCCTGTGGGAGGGAAAAGGGTCAGGGCAGCGTGGCGTGTGGCAGAGGGGTGGGGGGAACACGACAAAAAAATAATAATATAATGAAAAAAAAACAACCTTTTTGCTCCACGCCACGCCTCGCTGCTCCTATCCGCTCCTAGACTGGACTGCAGGCACAGGCTCCCGCCCTGGATCCAATCCTAACGCTGCTTTCATGCTGCCAGCAGCATGAAGGCAGCATTAGGATTGGATGGAGCGCCCAGCCATGGCACTCCGTGGCAGAGTGGAAGTCTCTGCCAGCTGTCTCCAACCCAGCAACACAGTACCTACGTTGCTGGGTTGGAGAGAGCCCAGTGCACATGTGTGTTTGGCCGGCCCGAAACCTTTTTCACTATAAAATGATAATAAATGTTGTTTATTATCGTTTTATGGTGAAAGGTTTGCAGTTGCTGTTGCTGGCGGGGGCGATGCTCCTCCGCCATAGTGGAGGATCTGCCCCTGATCCTGCTGCTCAGGCATATTCAACTCTTTCTAACAGAGACTGCATGGTCTCAGGACATTTGAGGCCCTCTACGAAATGACATTGCTAACTTAGACAATGCCTCTTAATGCCGTGGTGCTTCAGGTTCCAGATACTCAGATCTATGTGTTCTGTTAAATGTGCATAGTAATACCATATATTTTTTAATCATCTTTATAGAGATGTTGTGCAGCACGGTGCAATGGGTATAACCATCAGACAAATGTGTCAACAGTAGTATTGCAGGTGTTTTGTAGCGTGACTCACAGGAATACCACATGTTCATATGCATAAATGTTTGAAATAGTGTATGGCAGCAAATTTTCAAATGCGTGGAAGACCTATACGGTGATTCCAATGTTATGACTGCGTTTTCTGTGTATTTGAATGGCCAGTAAATATGTAAAGTCTATAGTTTTGATGTTGATATTTTGACATCAACATTTTTGAACCACTATATTTCTGTTGTGGATATTCTAACATACAACCTCTCTTTGAGCATTATGTGTGGAGTGAGGGTCCCTCGTTTCATTGCTGGATAGTGCTCCTGCCATCTGTGTTACTTGATTACCAGTTTGTATATGAGATTACCATACTCATTGTACGGGTACCAGTTCAATTACCTTCTATTTATGTATTGAGTTCTGGGTCCATTTCTGATAACTGCTTAAGCTGTACACTGAGTTATATATCATAGGATACTATTATGTGTGTTGAGAAGCACACAACCTTGGGTGAACAATCATACTTTATTGCAGATGGTATAATTGTGTTGTACTGTATGTGAACTCCACCCACATCACCTCCATTGACTTAGGCCTTGACTGCTAGTCTGCATGTTCAATAGGACTCGAGGATGCTTAATGAGGTCTGCACATCTTTTTGGCGCACTGGGCAGCAGGGGTCGACAATGTTCTTTCTTTCGCAGTACTTAGGGGCATATTTATAATCCATTTGTGGCCCAAAAAAAATTACACAAATTCGGTGCAAAACTAACTCCATATTTATATTTTGACGTTAGACACGTCTAATGTCAAAATATTGGAGTTTACACCATTTTTTAGATGTGTGAACCTACCTTGCATCAATGAGATGCAAGGTATGCGTTCCCATCTAAAAAAATGGTGCTAACCCCTTAGCCCCATATTTATCCCCCTGTGCTAAAATGACGCGCGGGTGGGAGGAGGGGCTAAATAATGGTTCAAAGCTTGCTTTGCGCCATTATTTAACGCCTGGGTCAGACCAGGTGTTAGGGGACCTGTGGACCCATTTCTATGGTTAAACACCATGGAATGGGTCCACAGGTGCCCTCCTCAAGCCCCAGGAACACCCACACCAGAGGGACACTGGAGGATGGGAGACCCCATCCCAGGTAAGTCGGGTAAGTAGAGGTAAGTATTTAAAAAAAAAAATTTTAATTGCCATCGGGGGCCCAACTTGGAGCCCCCTGCATGGCACAGAGTGCAATGGCCATGCCCAGGGGACACTGGTCCCTGTTGCTGGCCATTGGGGTGGTGGGCATGACTCCTGTTTTTTCCAAGACAGGAGTCATGTGGTATGGATAGTTTTGCATCAGAAAATGATGCTAGGCTGGTTAGAGGCATTTCCTTTGCCTCTAACCAGCCTAACGTCATTTGTTAGTGCAAAACCCCCTTCTCCCATACCGCCACCCCCACCCGGCTAACGTCATTTTTTTTTTTACGCTAGCCCACCCTTTGCATTCACTTGCACCATTCCATAAATATGACACCCGGCTGGTGCTCAGGAATGGTGCAAGAAATTGCTAAACCTTTTGATGCAAAACTGCGTTAGTACAGTTTGGCATCTAAAAGTATAAATATGCCCCATAGGGGCATATTTATACTCCATTTGTGCCAAATTTGCATCATTTTTTTAATACAAATTCGGCACAAAACTAACTTCATATTTATATTTTGACGTTAGACATGTCTAACGTCAAAATATTGGAGTTTGCAACATTTTTTAGATGCGTGAACCTACCTTGCGTCAATGAGACACAAAGTAGGTGTTCCCATCTAAAAAATGGTGCTAACCTCTTAGCCCCATATTTCCCCCCCGTGCTAAAATGACGCACGGGTGGGAGGAAGGGCTTCATAATGGTGCAAAGCTTGCTTTGCACCATTATTCAATGCCTGGGTCAGACCAGGTGTTAGGGGACCTGTGGACCCAGTTCCATGGTAAAACACCATGTAATGGGTCCACGGGTGCCCTCCTCGAGCCCCAGGGACACATACACCCACACAAGAGGGACATCAGAGGATGGGGGACCCCATCCCAGGTAAGTAGGGTAAGTATAGGTAAGTATATATTTTTTTAAATTAAAGTGCCACAGGGGGGCCTGCTTGGGGCCCCCTGCATGGCACAGGGTGCAATGGGCATGCCCAGGGGACACTGGTGCCTGTTGCTGGCCATTGGGGTGGTGAGTATGACTCCTGTCCTTTCTAAGACAGGAGTCATGTGGTATGGATGGTTTTGCAACAGAAAATGATGCTAGGCTGGTTAGAGACATTTATTTGGCCTCTAACCAGCCTAACATCATTTTTTTGGTGCAAAACCCCCTTCTCCCATATCGCCACCCCCACCCGGCTAACGTCATTGTTTTTTTTGTTTTTTTTACGCTATCCCACCCTTTGCACCGGCTTGCGCCATTCCATTAACATGGCAACCGGCTGGCACTCAGGAATGGAGCAAGCCGGTGCTAAACTTTTTGGTGCAAAACTGCTTTAGTGCAGTTTTGCATGAAAAAGTATAAATATGCCCCTACATTTCTCTTAATAATTACAGCCAGTGAAAGACTTATTTATGGAAAAGTGCATGACCTATAAGAGCTGGAACTCGAGGCAGTAGAAGATCATAGGCTAGAGGGCTGCAAGAGGTATAAGACAGATGATTTAGGTGCCTCCTCACCGAATGAAAGTGCTAGACGAGTGCAAGAAGTGAGGACCAGGGACAGAGGGTTTCTATGCCTGGGCGTAAAGGTTAGAGAGGTGAAGAGAAGGAGGTCCTGAATGGGAGGCTGCTTGCTCCTTGTCTTTTGCTTGAAACATTCAGAGCCCACAACATCAAGTGTTGGCTGACTTTGGAGTATGCTATACTGTCAGAAATAAAGAGTATGTATGTTTAATGGTTTGCTTTAAACTCCACCCCTTTCAGTGTGTTGACTGAATTCAGGTGAAGGTTTACATCCCTTGAGGACACTACGTATATTTGCTCACCTTTCCCTGTGTCATATTAATGCACACACTTAGACATCTTCGCACATTTTGCACAGTATTATAGGAATGCACATATTCGCCCATTTTGACTAATGTTGTAGGGACAGATATGTTCACACAGTTTCCATAGCGTTATAGAAATTCACACGTTCAACCAGATTCCAGTGTTATAGGTGTACGCATATTCAGCGAGTTTCATCAATCTTATAGGAATACACAGGTTCACCCAGTTTCTACAGTGTTATATAAATGCACATATTCACCCAGTTTTATCAGTGTTATAGGAATGCACATATTCACCCAGTTTCCACAGTGTAATAGGAAAGCATGTGTTCAACACGTTTCACTAATGTTCTAGGAATAAACATGTCCACCCAGTTTCCACAATGTTATATGAATGCACATACTCAGTTTCACCAGTGTATAGGAATGCGCATATTCACCCAGTTTCCACAGTGTAATAGGAATGCACATATTCACCAAGTTTCACCAACGTTCTAGGAATAGACATGTTCACCCGGCTTCCACAGTGTTATAGGAATGCACATATTCACCCAGGTACACCATTGTTATAGGTATGAACGTTACCCAGATCACAGCAGGCTAGATCAGTGCATATATTAGCCTTCATTTTACTATTTCACACGAATGCACATTTTCAATTAGCTTCCTCGCTGTTGCAATATTCTACATGTATGCCCCATTTTCAGAATGCTGCAGTAATGCACACATTTCGCCAGTTGCCACATTTCTGCACTAATGTGCACATTTGCCTGGTGGGCCAGTATCTCAGTGTCAAACTAATGCATAAATTGGTCCAGTTTTCACATTGTCATAATGTTGTACATATTACCAAGTTTAGGTATTGCAACAGCAATGCACATATTCCCTCATTTTTCACAATGCTGCTTTAGAACAAACATTTGAAAAATGAACACAGATAGACTGACAGAGAGCAGCATACAGACTTTCACAAAAGTACTGACAGGCACACACAGCATGGTTTATACCTATAGACATGAAGGCACACCAGAAGGCATGGAGAGGCACATGCACACAGAGGCAGATAAATATACACTAAGGGGCCTATTATGAGTTGGGCGGTTGGACCACCACAACTCCAATACAGAGGTGGCAAGGCAGCCGTCAAGCCGGCAGCCTCACCATTTCCGTATTATAATGTTTCCACTGGACTGACCGTCAGAAACTGTTGTATTATGACCTTTCCGTCAGTCAGCCTCGTGGAAAAGGTGCAGCAGCATTGGCCTCGGCACCCTTAGGGAGCCAAGGCCATTGCAGTCCCACACAGAACCCTCAGAATGCACACAGACTGCCATAGCAGACAGTACGCATTCCAAGGGTGCTGGCAAGGGGGTGCACTGCACTGCCCACAACATGGTCGTGGCCAGTGCAGAGGCCCCCCTCACTGCCTTTCTGGAAGACTTTTCATTGTGGGGACCACGGCATTGAAATGGCTGGCAGAAAGGGAAGTCGTGAACAACACAGCAGTGCTGAAACCGGCACCGCCTTGGCTGACCAGGACTTCAACTGCCGCCAACCCATCGGGATACCTGATCCTGGTGAGGCGGTGGACTCCTGGCAGGTCAACTGCCAGGATCATAATCTGGAGTCAGACCACCAGGATTGGCAAGGTCCAACCGCCACCGTGAGTTTGGCGGTCCGTGGACCGCCAAACTCGTAACTGGGCCCTAAGTCAAGCACTAAGGCATACACACATGCGGACACACAAATGCATAATCAGACAACGATAAACAGAACTCACGCACTGAAACATAGCCATACTCACAGGCAAGTTCACATACACACACCACAAAAGCATCCACACCAACTGTTTTCTCCCTCTATGTTCCAGTTCAGCTTTTTGATTAGTCAGTGTGGTAGTCCTTGAGCGCCAAGACGTCATTGGCATTCGCCTGCTTTTATAAATTCGTCATTATCATTATCTAACACTCACCAATGAGACTGTTATGGTTTGTAATGAGCAACTGGTTGCTTCCCGCATCCCACTTCATTCTCAGGAGATAAAAGAGTACATGGCTAAAAGGTGGGATGGGCGGGACCTTGAGCCAAGGAAGCACAGAAGCCACAAAGTCTCTGCATTGACTTTCTCTTAAGTTTCCATCAGGGCTGGGGAAAAGGGCCTTGAAGCCAGGTGCAGTCACTTTACTGTATGCATGGAACAGACACAGCATGCACCTCGTAGGCATGTGCCTAGCTGCACAGGTTGGAAGAATGTGAAATTGATGGGTGTTGTGTTATAGTGTATTTAGAGAGCTAATGTACACTTAAGGTCAAAGGGGCATATTTATACTTTTTGACGCAAAACTTCACAAACACAGTTTTGCAGCAAAAAGTATCGCGCCGGCTTGCGTGATTCCAGGGCGCCAGATGGGCGCAAAATTTATGGATTCCTGCAAGCCGGCGCAAAGGGTGGGCTAGCATCAGGAAAAATTACGGTAGCTGGGTGGCGGTATGGGAGAAGGGGATTTTGCATCAAAAAATGATGTTAGGCTGGTTAGAGGCAAAAAAAATGCCTCTAACCCTCCTAGCGTCATTTCCTGATGCAAAATCATCCATACCACATGACTCCTGTCTTATAAAAGACAGGAGTCATGCCCACCACCCCACTGGCCAGCACAGGGGACCAGTGTCCCCTGGACAAGGCCATTGCACCCTGTGCCATGCTGGGGGCCCCACATTGGGCCCTGATGGCACTTTAATTTAAAAAAAGAAAACACTTACCTAAACTTACTCTACGTACCTGGGATGGGGTCCGTCAACCTCTGGTGTCCCTCTGGTGTGGGTGGGGTGTTCCTGGGGCTTGGGGAGGACACATAGGGACCCATTCCGTGATGTTTAACCATGGAAATGGGTCCACAGGTTCCCTAAAGCCTTGTCTCACCCGGGCGTTAAAAAATGGTGCAAAGCGAGCTTTGCACCATTATTTAGCCCCTCCTCCCACCCGTGCGTCATTTTAGCACGGGGAAAAATATGGGGCTATGGGGATATGGGGATCATCTCATTGACGCAAGGTAGGTTCATGCATCTAAAATATGGTGCAAACTCCAATATTTTGATGTTAGACGGGTCTAACGTCAATATGTAACTATGGAGTTAGTTTTGCACCGAATGTGCTTAAAAATAATTACGTAAATTCGGCGCATATGGTGTATAAATATGCCCCTTGGGGGCATATTTATACTCTGTTTGCACCGAATTAGTGTCATTTTTTTTTACTCTAATTCGGTGCAAAACTAACTCCATATTTATACTTTGGTGCTAGACCCCTCTAGCACCAAATTTATGGAGTTAAAGTCATTTTTTGAAAGTGGAGACCTACTTTGCCCTAATGAGATGCAAGGTAGGCGTTCCCGTGCAAATAAATGACTATATGGCCTTAACGCCATATTTAGGGGCATATTTATACTCTGCGGCATATTTATACTCTGTTTGCACCGAATTAGTGTCATTTTTTTTTACTCTAATTCGGTGCAAAACTAACTCCATATTTATACTTTGGTGCTAGACCCATCTAGCACCAAGGCCCTGATTTAAACTTTTTTTGCACCGCATTAACGTCATTTTATGACACAAAAGTGGCGCAAACTTACGAAATATTGGCCCTTATTTATACTTTTTGCTGCAAAACTGCACTAACTCAGTTTTGCACCAAAAAGTTTAGCACCGGCTTGCACCATTTCTGTGCACCAGCTGGGCACCATATTTATGGAATGGTGCAAGCCGGTGCAAAGGGTAGGCTAGAGTTCCCAAAAATGACTTTAGTCTGGTGGGGCTGGCAGTATAGAAGAAGACGGTTTAGCACCAAAAAATGGCTTTAGGCAGGTTAGAGTAAAAAAAAATGACTCTAACCAGATTAGCGTCATTTTATGGTGCTAAACCTACCATGCCACATGACTCCTGCCTTAGAAAAGGCAGGAGTCATGCCCTCCACCCCAATTGCCAGCACAGAGGACAGGGGTCCCCTGGGCATGGCCATTGCACCCGGTGCCATGTATTGGGGCCTATTTCAGGGCCCCCTATGGCACTTTCAAAAATAAAATGCACTTACCTGTACTTACCTGGGATGGGGTCCCCCATCCTCGCAGTCCCTCTAGTGTGGGTGGGGGTGCCCCTAGGGCCTAGGGAGGGCACCTCTGAGCTTATTCCATGGTGTTCCACCATGGAAATAGGGCCACAGGTCCCCTAACACCTGCCCTGACCCAGGTCTTAAAAAATGGGGCAAAGCAAGCTTTGCCCCATTTTTTGACCCCTCCTCCATCCCTTGCACCATTTTTGCATGGGAGTATAAATATGGTGTTATGGCCATAGAGTCATTTTTTGCACGGGAACGCCTACCTTGCATCTCATTAAGGCAAGATAGGTTTCCACTTCCAAAAAAATTACTTTAACTCCATAAATTTGGTGCTAGACCGGTCTAGCACCAAAGTATAAATATGGAGTTAGTTTTGCACTGAATTAGAGTAAAAAAATAATGACTCTAATTCAGTGCAAACAGAGTATAAATATGCCCCTTTGCGTCAAAAAATGATGTTAATCTGGTCAGAATCATTTATTTTGACTCAAAACTGCCTAACGTCATTTTTTTTTTAAGCTAGCCTACCCTTTGCACTGGCTTGCACCATTCCATAAATATGGTGCCCAGCTGGTGCTAAAAAATGGTGCAAGCCGGTGCAAAACTTTTTGGGGCAAAACTGCCTTAGTGCAGTTTTGCACCAAAAAGTATAAATAAGGCCCTTAGTGTTTTTGATCAGAAACAAATATAAGCCATCAAAATATTACTCAAAATGTATAGCGTGAAGAGCCAGCATTTCAAGATTTCCCTAAAGTTTAAAGATCGGCTTGCTACTTGCAAGGCTCTACCACACCCTTGGGTAATATAGATCTGAGTGCACAAACTTTTATAGTTTAAGAAAGAATGTTTATTGGAGAAAGTACATCTTTGATAATGCTCATGAAATTAAAAAAAAGTAAGAGTTCACTAGCAATACAATGGAAAAAAATGGGCACACAAACTTACAATGTCCAGAAGTTTTGAAAATATGGGCATGGTGACACCAGCTGAATTTGGAGACCAAATAATAGAGGGCCTTGGTGCAAACAGCTCAGTGCACAAGTACCAGGGATGTAAATACGACTACTATGGAAGCATTCAGCCAATGTAGCTTCAAAAATGTTGGAGATACAAGATCAGATTATGGTTGGAATCCTGGTGATTTTCAGAATTAGTTGAAGACTAAGGTGGATTCTTTCAGAGGCTCCAGGGTGAGAGCTGTTTTCCTAATCCTAGACGTACTGGTTAAAGACATTAGCACCCGTCACTCGAAAATAAAGCTCTAGAGAAGGCAAAATGTAGTGATGTAGTCTCAACTGATAAAATCTGCTGAACATGGTGCAGGCCTCTTCACTAAAAAATAGTTTAGAGTCAAGAGGGCCTTATTTGCAGAGCATTTTGTATGAGTACTTTCGAGTTACTCCAGGCCTGGGCATGACTTTCTCATTATTAATATCTTGGAGTAAGACATGCTTACTCACATTTTCTGTGAGTAAGCATGTCTAACTCTTGAAAACTACTCGCTCAAAATGTTTTGTAGATGATGTCCAGCTAATAAGGTGTAACTCACATCTAAGGCAAGAGTAATACACAACTACTTATAAAAATCCAGCCCCAGGCTTTTTTACTGTGTTAACCAGTTAAGTACAAGCACCAATACTTAATGACCAAAGGTTAACATCCGAAAGATGGGGAATATAGGCCAGCACACAGTCTTCTTGGGATTTAACTTTAAGAAACATGAAGGTGGTGGAAATGGCACTCTGCAGGGTCACCTCTAAACTTTTTGCCTTTTTCCCTCCACTTTTTGCTGAATTCATTTTCGTTGGCCTTAGGACTCTGGGCACTTTACCACAGTCAACCAGTGCTAAAGTGCATGTGCTCTCTCCCTAAATCATGTTTTTATTGGTACATACCTAATTGACATACTTAATTTACTTAGAAGTCCCTAGTAAAGTGCACTACATGTGCCCAGGGCCTGTAAACTAAATGCTACTAGTGGGCCTGCAGCGCTGCTTGTGCCACCCACTTGAGTAACATTTTGCTGGTTTGACTCCTGTTCTTCTGAAGTCTCAGGGACACAAAAGAGTGGGTTTAAGGTGCTGCTCCACTCTAAATTCAATGCATCAACGCTGTTGCGCTGCTCAGAACTGGCGCATCTCCATTGAGGATGATGCATCGCTGTGGCTACAAGGATCGTGGACACCACATTAATATGGACGCCAGCACATCACCTCTGATGCAGGATCGGGAACACTGCATTGCAGACTATGCGCCGCATCATCTCCATTCCCAACACATCCCCAACTTTGCACTGCCAATGCATCACCTACATCTTCGAAATTGATGCGTGCACATCACCTCAATTGATCTTGGCATCTTGTTCTCAACGTCGTCACAACTTCAAACCAAGGTACTGTTTCAGCAGGCCAAGGCTGGTCCCTGTATCTGACCAGCGCTCCATCACTAGTCAGTCTGACTTTTCAAATTTGACCCGCTCTAGCATAACCCGATAGTCCTGGCTGACGTTTTATGCTTTTATGCATTATAACTAAGTTAGTTTGTTAAAAAATCATATATCGAATTCTACTTATTGAAATTTTCTGTTTTGGTCTTGTTCTGCTCTTTAAATTAAGCTCTGTTTTTCTAAGCAGATGTGGTATCTTTCTGTGTGGTGTTTTCACTGTTTTACTGTTTGAGGTTTTGCACAAATACATAACACATTGCCTTTTAAGTTAAGCCTGGCTGCTCTGTACCAAGCTACCAGGAGGTGAGCACAGGTTAATTTACAATGTGTATCTGACTAACCCTGACTAGGATTGTGGTTCCTGCTAGGACAGGGTGCATACCTCTGCCAACCAAAAACCCAATTTCTAACAGAAGGCCTCCCCTAATAATTCTTTCAGCCATAGTAAATGCCAGAGAAGGGAGTGATGGCAGAATAACTACAATGCAATGAAACCACAAAGCCTTTTATTTGTAACAATATACAGTGCAAACAGGGTGAGAAAATAAACATGGCCCAGTGAGTCATAGCATTGGAATTTGTTCCTTTGCTGCAGAATTCGTAAAATCTAATAGTTAATTATGGTAAAGCAAGAAGTATAGAGTTGAATCACAAATATGGGAAATAAAGGTAACACAACTATGTCGCACCAACACTGAAGAGGGCCTGATCTGTGCCAAATTGTCATTATAATCACTGACTATGTAAGTTTGTTCAATTTAGTTTAGTTGTAAATAAATGTATCAGTTGCAGTTATTACAAAAACGTGACATGGATCAAGCCACCTGAGCCACTACATTTGACATCCCTGCTTCAATGAATGGTAAAAAAAATGAATACCCTCTTTTTCTCTGCTCATAATCAAAGGTCCATCACTTCAGTATTCACACTTCTTAGGTCTGGTCTACCAGACAGCTTTTATCTTTTTTTGGGCTATATCTTAAACTTACCATGGGCTTAGAGCATTCCCACTGATTCCATTGGTTGGCCTTATTGGCACTCTGATTTGCTTGGGAGTTATGCAATGGCTTTTCTTCCTGTTCCTTCCTCTACCTGTGCTTGTTGCTTTCATGGAACATAGATTTTTTACCACTCTTTTGATTGCCTGAGTTGTATATTTCCACTGATTACTTTGATGGAACTACTTTTTTCTTTTTCCATGAACATGCATGTGTTTTCTAGTTCTCACCCTTGTGTGCTTTTTCTCGCCAGATACCCACCCCACCCTCCATGTTTCTATCTCCCTCCTTCTCATGTGCTGCTTTCTCTCATATAGCACACAAAAGGTGATGGGAGGAATTCATGCAATAAGTCTAACTACTGATATCTCAGGGTAGCATTCCAACCTATTCTTTTGCCCACCATACCTCCTCAGTTCGGACCAAGCCATAAGCAAATCAGGCTTTACTCTGTTCCATCAGGAACAGTCCAGCCTGAACTGCCAGGTCCCCCCTGAATCGGAACACAAGCAAGCCAAGCATTCTCACATGTGCTTCTCCTTCTGCCAACCCCAACCCCCTGAGCTCTGTGGTGCTCTATCATTCATGTGCTGCTTTTCCCCTCCTATATCCCTTCTTCTCCTACCTGGCTACATTTGTAATTTATTCCCCTCACCCCCACTCCGTATTTCTTCGACCACCTGCCCTCCTTTATGCCTCCACACACCCACTGTCTTTTTTTTTAACATTTCTTGGAGGGCCTGTCAGTTCCCATTTGCTGCCAGCGCGCTCCGCTTGCATAAATGCTTTTTAGTGTTATTCAACATGTATGTTTTTTTATTTAACATACCAAGTGGCGTTCACTATCTTGGATCGGCAAATAAAAAATAAAGTTATGCCACTTGCTTCATTCAGGAGGCACACACATGCAATGCACGCATGGTGTTGTGATACATTTTTTCTATTTCTTTTTCTTTTTTGTCTGCAGAGCAGAAGGGTTTGAGATCAATTGGAGGGTTGAGAAACTGTCAGAGGTGGAAGGGATTTTTTTTCAGTTGCTAAAAATTAATATATAGATGTATGGAGTCATGCACACACATCTAAATATAGCTAAGTGTATACAGACACATACATATTCACATTATACTTATTCCATGTCTTGTTTAAAGCTTAAACCCCACTATTTATAGACCCACATGTACATACATGTAGTATACATTACATGGCCAGGCATTCACAAGTGAGTTGTACATAAACATACATAGACTTTTCAATAATTCAGTGTTTTATTTATTTATGTATCTCCTTATGAAAAGGAAGCATAATCCCATGTACATAGGGTCATGTATATATTTATGTATTCAGACAAACTCACACATCTAAATGTGTACATATAACCATATGCATGCACAGCTACATACATACACACATAGATGCATTATACTTAGTAATATTGCTGTATAATGAATAGATCCCTATATACCTACATGTGCCTGTTAACATATTAGTGGGGTTTGAGCCCCGCCAGTGGCAGTATTCATCACTGAGGGCTAAACGTCCCGCATTGTACCGCGAATGAAGGCGCCAACGGGTTGCCACGGGAGAGGTGGCTTAGCTTTCTACAGTGTCGCGCTATAAAGCACCTGAATCTATCCCGCTGCGAGGGATGCCTGTGGACAGCTCCACCAGCAGTCTTCATCACTGGCGACTTCAAGCCCCACATTGTACTGTGTCTGGATGTGCCAATGAGTTACCACAGGAGGGGGGGCATGGCTTTCTCCTGTGTTGCTCCAACAAGCTCCTACACCTATCCCACTGTGTGGGGCACCTGTGGACTTATTAGGGGGGTTGAGCCCCTCCACCAGCAGCTTTTATCATTGGGGACTCCATGCCACACCTGAAGGCACTAACAAGTTGCCATGGAAGAGGGGGTGGGGTTTTCTGTTATGTCATGCTGCAAAACGTCTGCACTTATCCCGCTGCAAGGGATGAGCACGGGCAAAGTCTGAGCCAAAGGCGAGCCCGTCCTGCACCCATCAGTGCCAGGGAAGAGGCAGGGCAGGGCCACAATCTTTGGATCTTTATTCTTGACTGGTTATTCTAGCTCCCTGTGGTAAGCTAACCCCGTGACATTGACTTTAATCTTTCTACTCATATATTGATTTTATTGTCACTGAACATTTGTTTTGAGGGGGACCCATATTCCGTTTTCAAGAGGTGGGATTACCTAGTCCTCTTACTGCTAGGCGCTTAATACAACATTTGTGGTTCCTATCCTTGACCTAGGAGGGGGAAGTTTATTCCTTCGTCATAGTATTTGTCACCATTGGCTTTACTATCTTTATCATACTAGACGTACTCCGTTGCCCCTACCGGTTGAAGTGTTTCCCCCTGTTACGGTGCTATTAACTGGTTAGAGATGAGTTCCTCCCTCCAGTTGTTGTTAGAATGCTAGCGTTGTACCACCTGACCGTTTTTTAGTGCCCTTCCCTTTTTATTTTTTATTTTTTTATTTTTTATCTTTCTGTTTTGGAACGGTGTTTACCAAAACATCAACAAGAGTCATTGTACTTGCATACCGTAACATAACTTTTTAACTGTTTCCACTGCAAGATTGATCACTGTACAAACTGCTGTTCATCTTGATTATAGTATTTATTTAATTTAACTGTCATAATTCCTCGATTAGGAAAGTTTTGGCTGTTTTATTTTGTTTTATTTTGTTATTTGAGCCAAAGATAATAATTTTAACTTTTTATTTTTGGGCATATGCCACTAGCCTAGTGTCATCTGGTACAAAAAAGTCTAGAGGTTGCATTAGTAACTCAAATAACCTATCATGTTAAAACGAAAGGCGAATGACAAATTATGTGAGATGATGTTTTGTTTTACTTACTACTGAGCCAAGATATACACACTGGAAGGAGTTGAAAAGATTCTCTGGAATGCACTTCTTAATCTGAATGAGACATTCATTATGGCTTTTTGCAAGGTTCGTGAAGGAAGGTTTGAACAGTAAAAAGTGTACTTCCAAAATGTGCAACAACAACGTGACACTATGTATAAAAAGTCTTCAATCTATAAACAGCAAATATATACATGCAAGGATATAAACACTTAGATATTGATATATAGATATATATTCATATGCAATGCAAAGCAAATAATTCATAAAAATTAATCACCGTAGGGCCTGCCAGACGCTTCATCTTTCTCATGCCAGCAAGAAGACGACCCCAGTTCAACTGCGAGAAAGAGATCCTCACCCTCACGGGAAAATGTCAGGCATTTGACATCCAATCCTGACCGAGTTCTCTGAATTAATCGCTACTGAGCAGAGCAAGTATCCCGATTATATACCTGTGCACGTATATTCCCTATTGATTCTCTACAATTTCATTCGTTAAATTGTCCCCGTATTAGGATGCCGGTAATTAGTGTTCCCCCGGCGTATCCTATCAACAAGTCAAAGTTAATAGTTCTCATGTGCTTCCAAAGTTTAACAAAAGTTCAAATATGACACACAACAAAAGAATTGTATCATACATTATCCTGAGTTTTTCAAAAGTCTTACCTCACATCGAGCATTCAACTAGCCGCAAGTACGTCGGAAACGCTAGTGGAGAATGCCGTTGTTTCCTACAACGTTTATGCACTCGGCAGAGGCATAAACATAGAAAGCGGACTGCCCAGGTCTATAAACATAGAAGAAGGGACTAACCTCTTATATATACTTGCACTCCATTCGTGTTTAAAACTACTTCGTATTGAAACATAAAGTCAGGCTCTTCTGAACTGTAAATGAATGGCTTGTGAAATAAGTTCTTCTCAAATAATGACACTGTTCTATTCCACATTCAACTATTTAGATCCATAATATGTTGTTAACTTTGTGACTTTGTGACATGACACCTACTCCCCTACTCATTACGAGTTGCCAACTCCAAATCAATAATCCACAAATAATCCAGTTGCATATCATATTTTACAGTTCTTTTACATTATTCCAATGTAATATATCAGGATGCCAGCCAACTATCAACTGCAGAGTTCAACCCAAGTCCAAATCCTATTTACATTTTACTGTATTAGTACCTATCTGTCGCCAAGAAAATATTCCATTTCATAATCTGAATTTAGACCTCGTTCCACTGCCCCTAATCGTATTATCCAAATAGATTCCTTCCTCCGAAGAGTTAATTCTCTGTTGCCACCTCGTGGATTTTGTTTGCATTGGTCAAACCCAAAGAATCTAAATTCCTTATGAGTACCTTGTTTGTCACATGACTTCATATGGGAGGCTATTGGATTTCGTTCGTCTTCCTGTCTAATTGCTCTCCAGTGTTCTGAAATCCTTATTTTGAGGGGACGAATACTTCTACCCACATATATCTTTCCGCACTTGCAAGACAACATATATACTACATATTTAGTGTTGCAATCTATGTGTGATCTAATATTGTACTCTTTATTGTCAATGTCCAAAAAGGCCTTCTTTGAATGCCACGCCCACTTGCACATAGCACAACAGCCACATTTCTAAAAGCCCAGATTGTGTAGATTGGATTTTGTTGTATTAGACAAATAACTAGGGCTGAGAATATTGTTGAGTGTGTTACCTCTCCTGTATGCCGCCATCGGCTTATTGCCTATATATTTATTGAGTGTTCGATCTTGTGTAAGTATGGTCCAGTGTCTTTTCATAATTTTCAAAAATTGTAGTGAATTTTCAGTATAATCCAAAATTATCCTGACTTTGTGGATATCCGTACTCTTACTCCCTGCGTCTGTAGTACCATAATTCATCAATGTCTTTGATCGAGATATTTTGGAGGCTTTGCGTTGAGATTTAAATACCACCTCATCCAAGTAACCCCTGACACTAAATCTCCGTCCCATATCCTTTATACACTCTTGGAAGTCACAGTTCCTACTGCAGTTGCGTCTAGCTCTCACCATTTCCCCAAAGGGTATTGCTTCTATTTGGTGTTTTGGGTGTGCACTGCTTGCATGTAATACAGTGTTGCAAGATGTTTGTTTTCTGTACAATCTGCTCTCTATCTTGTCGTTCACCACAAACAGTTCTACATTTAAAAAATCTATACAGGTCGCACTGTACTTATATGTGAATTTAATATTAACCTCATTGTTATTTAGGTATTGACAAAATCTGCTCTTGGAGAGCTCTTTTAACACTCTGACAGCATGTAAACCCAAGTCACATTAATCTGCTAGTTGTTGCTCAGGCTATTCCTCCTTTGGTCAGCGGGTCTAATTCCAAGGCACCACCCGGGCACGAGAGGCAGCTACCTGTGACATCCATAGTTATTAGACATACTCAAATAGCAGTATGTCCATTCCAGTGCTCATGCCTAAAGACCCTAGACCTCGGGCCCAGACCCCCTTGCAAAAAGGCTGAAGTGATGAGATCCAGGGCTCCAGGGGAACTGACAAGCACTATGACATTTTTATGATTAATGTTCCAATGCTTGTGTCCGGTGCAAGGGAACTGTAGGAATGCCTCACCAATAAAGCCATTCATTGGCTTTGAAAAATTAGAAAATGCAAATCTGTTATTAGAGAGGATAGTCTGGATGCCTCTTGTTTCAGTGATAAATACTCTACCTTCAACTGCATCGGCCTACGGCTAGTAAATAAAGAGCTTGCAAATGAACTTATACCACTTAAACATAGGTTTAGACCCAATATGGGATCAATAATTAGATTTACGATAACCTCTCCACATTCTTCACTCGTTAACACCATCACTAACAGCGCTATGCTAAGCTCTTGCTCACAGCCAGCTTTAAATCTCCCCTCCTGCGAATCAAATCGTGCAGGAGTTGATTGACTATTTAAAAAGCAGAATGGGGGTGATATATCACTTGCTCAGTATAACCATCCCCCAGCAGTTACAACTGTAATGACTGTCCCCATCCACCTAGCTCCCACAAACAGTGCTCAATCACCATGACATCCAGCTGTTTTGACACAGTCAGAGGCCAATGTGACTCAATTAGAGATCCATCGGTTTCTACCTTAGGACAGAATCTATCATCACTTGATACCATAAGATTTTTATCCTGGAATGTAGGAGAGATAAAAGCTAAACTAACTGACCCTGAATGAGGTGCTTTTATAGATACCCATCACATACTGCTACACCACAGAGGGGGTGGAGAGTTTACTCCCAGTTATGAGTGAGGAGGGGGTTGAATCCTGGAGGCTATCTGCTCCATTTGTAATTCCAGGCCTTAAGAAAACAAGGGTTGCCAGTTAGTTGACTTGATGGTCACTCACGGGTTAAGGGCACTGAATGGTAGAACTCCCTGCAATTTCCTCCCTTTCCTACTTTTAAAAGGAATCTGTATGTAAAGCACATTGATTACACATAGAGTCTGGCTTTGCCCCTGTATGGTTGACATGGAGGTAATACCAAGAGCGGATAGTGACCACAAAGCTCTCTGTGTCCAAGTCAAAGAGGGACCCTTTGTCAACCTCCGCTCTAAGGGCCATATTTATACTTTTTGAGGCAAAACTGCACCGACGCAGTTTTGCCTAAAAAAATGTAACACCGACTAATGCCATTACTTTGCGCCGCTCGGGTGTCAAATTTATACTTTGATGCATGGCGGCGCAAACCACTGGTGTGAGTCTTTTCGTTTTTTACTCAAACCAATGCGTCACGTCATAAAGAAAAACAACGTTAACGTAGCGAAAATGACTTTGATCCGGTTTACAACATCGCAAACCGGATACGTGCCTTTTGTTGCTGCAATTGCATCAAAAAGCGTCGCCAACACTGCAAAATGTGCAAAGGAGGGCCAAAATGGATCCCAGAAGCTTTGAGAGACCCCAGTAAGATGACAACAGACCAGGAACCAGCCAGGAGGACCCACATAAGACCCAGGAGAGGGAGAAGAAGAAAAGGAAGTGTCGGTTCAGTGCAGAGGAGCAGGAAATACTGCTGAAAGAGGTGATGGAACACCAGCACCAACTTTTTGTCACCTCTAAATTGCCAATTAGTAGGAGAGAGGCAATTTGGCAACAAATTGTGGACAAGATAAACAGTGTGGCTGAAGTACGGAGAACAGTCATCGAGTGCAAGAAACACTGGCATGACTGCAAGCGCAGGACCAAGGAAAAGATGGCCAGGAACAGGAAGGCAGCACTGCAGACTGGAGGTGGGAGTCCAGCACCGCAGGAGGCCCTGGACCACATGGAGGAGATGGTGGCAACCATCATCCCTGAGGAGATCGTCACAGGGATTCAAGGACAGGACAGCGCAGACTACCAGGAGACAACACAGATGCAGGGTAAGTCGCATGGGGAACAAAAATACCTATTTGTAAACTGTAAGCAGGGGGGGAACCTACCTACTACACAATGCATGGAAGTCATGATATTCAGGGATTGGAATGGGCAACAGGGCACAGCACGGGCATGGGCTGTTCAGAGGTAACCTGGGGCACAGTACTACACTACACCAACAACATTTGCATTGGGGTATGCTGCCATGCCAAGGAGGATGGAAAGGTAAAGCCAGTTGAGGAGGGTAGGGTACAACATAAAACTGGCCTGCTGTCACATGACAGCTGGTATTTTCGCTACATGAACTAGGGCTCAATTAACAGTCTCAGGCCATATCCGCAAGTGGAAATTTAACATTGACAACCGTTGCCACTACCACCTCTACCGTGTGTGCAGGTCAAGTAGCTAATGGCAGTTACGTGCCCATGGATGAAAGACTCCCAAATTAGAGGGTTCAGGATGACAACGTTATCAATCCCCTGAAATCAATCAAAATGTGCCAAACCAGTCAAATGTGAATGTCCATAGTCGCTACAAACATCAGTCATTGCCATAAACATTATGAGGTACACAGCAGTAATGGCATACCCATGTTGCATATGTCAGGGTCCACCTTGTGCCTGGGTTACAATAGCTGCAATGCCACCATGCAATATCCCAACTGTTAAACTGCTTAGAAAATAGCACTGAGGGGGAGGACATATGAAACGGGCTAGTGAAATACACCCGCACAGTCAGAAGAGGAAATGGAACACTGCTAGGACCATCAGTGCAATCCAATGTAGCACACATTCCCCAACATTAACATTACGCACTACCAATGCTGACTTCTGTAGTGTGCCATGCCAATGCTATACATAGTATATGCTAGGTCTCAGCAACATATAGCTGGATGTGAAATATCTGAGACTGGGCCAGTTCAACATTGTTAAGTGTGGTGCAAGTACCATCAGAACACCCACAGCCAGTGCAAGGCCACACCATGATAATGGAAGTAGACGGAGGGTTGAGTTGTACAATAAGGTGGCAACATACAATTTGGGCAGAACCTACACCTAGAGGATATGTCGCTGACATTGCCCCAAACTGCCCGCACTACATGTGACATGCAGGTGGGGCATAGACCTGGGAGAATGCTAATATTAATGACAGGAATAATGAACCGGAACCAATATCACAATGTGCAACTAATAGGAACTCAGGCACATCACATTACTATATCTCATTGAAGAGGACGGGGGCTCTCCTGGGGATATGCCTGTCCTGGACTTCCCTGTTGACATGGATGACGAGCTGACAAACATCAGCCAGCAGACTCTCCAAGATGTCCTCGGAACCCTCCAGACCCCACCTTCAGTCGCAAGGAGGAGCACAGATACAGCAGCCATCACAGAGGACCCACCCACTACCCCAATAGTACGACCTGCCAGCTCCAACCCAGCTGTGGACTCTGACGACACTGGCACCAGCTTTGAGAGGACTGTAGTTGGAGTACAGCGGGAGCTGGCCAAGGAGGTGCGGGTGGGGATGAAAAATATGGCAGCCAGCCTGGAGGGGGTGCGTTCGTGCATGATGTCAACGGCAGAACAGGCAGCAGCCATGCAAGGACGAACATCAATCTTGCAAAAACTGCAACAAAGTGTGAAGGAAATCAGCACAGCAGTAAGAGAGTTGACACAACACCTCCAACAACAAGTTTTTCAACGAGTACACGAATGCAATATTGACCACCTCAGGGCTGACCTGGCTGCCTACCACAGTGATGTAGCTGCTATCCTTAAGAACCAGCAGCTCCTCCTTGCTGCAGTACTGCCCTTAATAGCCCCACAGTTGGCAGCTACCGGGATTTCTGATTCCACGTCTTCAAACACTGAAGTGTGTGTTGACCCTTCAAACCCACCACCACCAAAGGCAGAGGATACAACACACACATCAGAAGATGAAGACGTGGAACAGATCACCTTCACCCGTAAGAGTACCCGGTAGCACAAGTACCTGCCACATGGCCACTTATAACCAAGGTCCTGTGCTCTGTAACATGCCAGTCTTGCAACAGCTGCTCACAAGCACTGTTCTCCAGCCCACTGTTTACCTTGTCACTCTGCCCTGTGATTGTCTCTCACTACCTCATTGGTAATTCCTGTCTCTCTGCACTGTATGACACTTCACCCCAGCATGTCAAATGACATGTCCTTTTGCACTTGTGTAGGATCACAATGGAAGGTGTCACACTAATGGACTCACAATCCTGGACTATGTAAATATAGCACTACAGCACTTTAAAATAAATAGCACTTGCACAACCACTTTGTCTCTGTGTAATGTGACACATCAAACGTGAGGGAGATTAGTGATGTGTGCCTCATGTCAATGCCCATAGCATGTTAATACAACTGGCCTGAAAGAATGTGGGCTGATAACTATGCACTGTGGTCTGGATTGTACCATCATCTGCCCTTCCTGAGGGTTAATTCTGAGGTAAATAGAAACTATACAGTATAATGTTGTGTTGGACAGAATAAGTCTTCTTCAGGGGATGTCTAAGCAGATAAATATTGTCTTCTAATTTTTCTTCCAGGCAATCTTTACGTATGTGACATTTGACTCAAATTATTCCTCCCACACACCATACAGCAGGAATGGATGTGTATGAATGTACATACAAATAAGTAACCTGCCTGTACAATGTAACAAATGATAGGTGTGAGTTATGTATACTATATTACATGAGATTATACCACCACTCACCTTATCAGGGTTCACATGAACATCAGGCTGCAGGCAGACGTAACACAGTGTCCTCAATACCAAATCTGGTCGCAAAGTATGTCAGATTGAAAACATACATCCAAACTTAACAACACATTTGGATCCATAGTAACCTTGAGTGGCGGGTGCAATGGATAGCAGATGCATAGAGAAGTAGCTTTGGTGTAGCTGCCAATGTGACAGCTCAATTGGGATTTGGATGCAGGATGGAGCACAAATGCAAATACTAAATTGACACTGTTCACCAATGCCAAGGTCCTGATCCCCAAGCATATGACACATACTGTAAAGGAGTACCCAAATATTTATTTAACAGTAAAAAAGGATAATAAAACTAGTGGAAACACCTTAACTAACATAGCCTATCCTAACTACACATTACCCACAACTGGCCCTAACTACCCTAAGCTAAACTTACTTATCACATTTAACTCAACACTCTAAACATCAACCCCGCACCCCTCTTATATGACGGAACACATGGAGGACAACATATACTAACCTAAACACATACTATCTTATACTAAACAAATATCTATATATATATTTTTTGTATTTGTTTTTTTTATTTAATACACAAAAACCCCAACATCATCCACACACACATACAAAATAAACATGTAAAAATATCATACCCCCACCCCCCAACCCACTACTACTAACTAAACTTACAGCCTATTCTAACCTAACACTAAGCCCCCTAAACCCACTAATGAAAAGAACCAGGAAAGAGGAGGGAGGGGAGGGAATCACGGGTGAGGGTATCAGATTCATAAGTTCGCCCTCCGCAGGGTCTTCTTAATGGCACGCACTCTCTTATTATTTTGCAATACCTCCTGCTGCAGCCTGTCCAGTATGCGCAACATCCGTTGCATAGCCCTAAAATCACCACTGTCAATGACTGCAGCTGGGGTGGTCTGAATGCCAGTTGTTGAGGGTTGTCCAGTTGGTGGTGCCATGCTTGGAGGGGGAGGTGCAGGTGCTGCTATCAGTGGGCCTGGAGCTGAGGAACTCAATGGTCATGCAGTGGTGGCTGGCATCCCTGGTGCCACCTGGGTCGTAGGGGTGGTGCTGGTGGTGACGGCTGTTGTGGACACAGAAGGCCCCCTTGGGCAAATGCCCTCCACACCCCTGAGGCTCTTTCATGGCGATAATGCCGTGCCATGTGGTGGAACCCAGACTCCACATCCAGAATGTGGCGGTAACGCATCGCCCGCAGCTGAAATTCGCAGATCTGGCTGGCATCCATATTGGCTGCTGTTAAAAAAGATAAAGCCAAACATGAGGTACTTCATTGTGTGATACAGCTACTGATGAGAATCAGACAATACATCTAATGTAGCTGAAACAGGCCATATCCCCATACAGATCACAGATTCTCCCTGAGGAAGTACATGCCAACACAGCCTACACATGTCCTATCTAACAGCAATGCTCTAAAAGATGTGTACCAGCTTAAATGATCTATGCATCATTGTTCATCCATTAGTCACGTAACAAATGCTGCAAGTCTTCCACATGTGACAGGCCAACTAATGACTATCTTCTGGATGACAATCAAGGGCCACAAGATCTGTGATTTGTAAATTGGAATTGCCAGGATGGTATGCAGTTGCTAATCAAGAGTGGGTATCCTAGGTTTGGACAAGCGACTTACAGATTTACATGTCTGTGTACTAAACTTGGATCATCACACCTAGGTACACATTTCATAACCCCAAGCCTGTGCCTCAGGGGGGGGGGATAGACAAGCAACACATACATTCAAACATCAAGGACACCCAGGGAGCTTTGGACAGCTGTACATGGGTTTAGGTAGTCCACCACAGGTAAGGAGGGTGTCCAACTAGGATAGACACAAACCTTGGACAATCCCATCCACATTTATGTTTGTACTTGCAGACAATTGTCAACATCATTTGATACCACTAATACCTGTCCTACAACAAGCAGACAGATGCAAGCACACATTTGGGCATGCGCTGTATGTACAGCAATGACATTGTACTCAAGTGCCACATACACGTAGCACAACATGTGGAGCTACATGCTGCTAGGAAGTCAAACATACAGTCGAACATGGCATCCCTATTCTGTGAGATTCAGGGTCTCATTTGCTGACTAAATCATGAATATGGCCCTCTGCTAAATTTTCATTACAAAAAAATTAACAACAAATGTCACCCTATTCACATGGCCATGCCTACAGACCTGCACTACAATCCCAAAATATGACTATACGCTACTGATTGTCCAACTCAAATATGGAAAAAAAGTGAAACTCCGGTCAAGTTACATTTCAGATCATGTGCCAGCACATCATACCTTGCTATGTGTCCAACACACAGGAGTCAATTACACACCAGCTGCAAACACAACACAGAACAAAAATATCAACACTTATTGGATATGTCTGGGTCCGCAAATCGAGCCGCTTTGCCAATTGTGTAAGGGGCAGGTCCACCTGCAAAGCATGGAAGGGTGAAATGTGTTCAATGTCTGTGCACTGTACAACACTTTCAAATAAAATAACTGTGTGTGACATTATAGCTGAAAGTCCAGCCTCTCAGGCATGATGATACTCCAACATACATACCACTGCAAACATGTATAGATCCTGTCACTCCAGTGAGTGATACACACACATCTACACACATGCAGTGGCCCTAACAATCATGTGGTGACAAACATGCTCCATCAATTGGTTGCAGACTCTCATCATCATTTGTAGTAATGAGAGACATGCAAAGCCACATTCCTGGAGCACTGCAATACCAGTCACTCAGGTACTGTGGCTTGTACATCAAGGAACAATCAGTTACTGTGTGATGCTCATGTGGGTTGATTGAAGGTCATGATTTATTACGCTTTCTATGGGCCCTTACATGTAGGGCCTGTGTTGTGTGTAGGTTACATATGCTACATTAACACTATACCCTGAGCCACATATGCCCCCTATGACACCATAATAGCAGGGCTCCTGAGCGTTACTTGGTGACAATTTGAGGCAAGACATGGATTGGACATTTTTAATATTTTACTACAACAATGAGATATATGCTGACAGTGTATATTGTGGTCATCCGTGACAGAATACATGGGCACAGGTGTAGTCATTGCACCTGAAATGTGTCACTCACTGCCCTGTGTACCCATAATGGGTTTTGGAAATCACAGTTTGCCACATTCATCATCTTACATTTGCCAAGTTGGGAGATCAGCGGGTATACAGCAAACTGACACTGTCACATTATTAAAACATGGTTTAGCAAATGTACCACTGTGTCAATCATGATGATGTAGGTTTCAATTTGTATGTACCTTCGGAATGGCAGCAGTCACAGGAATGCTGGTATTCTGATCTTAGCATACACCCATGTCTGTGATAGCCTCCATACTGGGAAGTTAGTCATTGTACATATGCTGCACTAGATCAGCAGGGGTGTACCAAACGAAACTTGCAAAGTATTAGGGAACTTTATATGTATGATGGAATTGGTCAGGGGTCCCTTGCACGACATCATGCATGTAATACATTGTGACCATGCATTCCCCAATGTCAGGTATCCCATGATGACCCCATAACTTATGAGGAGTGCATGGCTATAGAGTAACACAGATGGGAAATACATTAGCTCTGTTCCAGCTATTGTGCCCAAGACCAATTTAAAACACACAGGTACAATGAACAGAGGGCCAGGGATAGTTGTTATCCCTCAATTTGTATAATTTGCTTCATGTTATATGCTACAGCTATGGAAAGTAGCACCAAACATTTAGAAATGAACCTGTGTGCATTACTTTGGCATCCATTTCTAATTTAATTGTGGCACAACCAAGTCGAACTATCAGCCTAAGATGTTACCTGAGGTTAGAAAGAAATTGGTACGTATGTGCCAGAATACAGTTCAGACATGTATTCGAAATAATTGGGGAACACATTAATTCTTTGAATTAGTTGGTGAAAAACATCTCTTTCCTGGTACACTCACAGACCATGGATAAAACATATGTTTGAGCCGCATTAACATCATCTATTGACGTGAAGGCAGCACTAATTTACAAGCTCCAGTTGTGTTTTGTAACTTAGTCCAGCTGTTGCGTCAACAAATGACGGTAATGTGCAGCAATTATTGTATAACTCAGGGCCACTGTATGTTTAACTTGCATTCCACATGTCCAAAAACCTTGCCTGCAGCATATCACCAAATCTGCTACTGTTACTACAGAGCATTTAAATGTGCACATTACTCTGAATTGTACTCACCAACTGGGCCACCAATCACAATACCCAGATGGTCCAGAATGTCTTGCTCTCTGGCAATAAGGTCAGCCCATCGTGCTTTAGTTGGTGGTCGTTGCGCGGTGTGTTATAGATGCGACACAGATGGTACAACACCTTTGACCACCGGAGCATCCTCGTCTCTGTGTGATACCCCTGTATCACTCTGCCACCTGCTTCAATCATCAAAGGGAGGAAGTGGCACCCCAGCCAAATGAATCCCCCCAGTTCCTCCTCACCCATTCTCCCCAGATGTGGCCTACCGAACATGACAGAATTAAGATGAAAATTACAGGGTACAGAGGATAATAAAGGGAAAGGAGGGAGGAAAATGAAATAAAAGTAACCCTAAAACAGCCCCATTATCCCCAAACTAACAATACCCACAACAGACTCCCAACAGTACAAAGAAAAAATTAGACACCAAAAATGACAAATAAACACTTACAATGAACAACTGAGACAATTACAAATAACACAGATGACAAATAGGATGGCACACAGGAGACAAAATCACAATTGGGACAGACAAAACTCTAAGCACAGCCACACAGTCTAGAAAAATCACAGACTGCAAAGTGAAAGTGAAAGTACACCCACTGTACCAATTCTGTAAACAGGATATCCTATTACATCACTTCCTGCCTAAAATGCGGTGCATTTTTATTATGATGCGTCAAAATATTATGACACTTACAGTCTGTGCGTACATTTGTTTTTACGCACATGCTTAAAAATTACCCCACATCCATAGTTCCAAATATTTTGCATTGGTAACCAATTTCATGGCGTACAGTGTAGGAATTACCGCTCGGGACCAATGGATGAATCATGGCTGTGAGCGTCATTTTTCTTCGCATATGCGGCGATTTTTGATGCATATGTGTCTTTTTTGACACGTATGCGTCAAAATGTATGTCTTTTACTGGGGTTGGGTAATTTCTAACATTTTTATAGTACATGACAGCTGTAACTATACAGAGATAGGCTGTTTGCACCTACATTGTGCATTCCGGTGTTTGGGCACATGTGGCAGATCACACTACTGCGGACCATGATCCTCTAGTTGTTGTACCGGATTAGCACTCTTCACTGATGCAATAGATACCCAAACTTTTGGAATACAAATTGGTATTACCCAGTTTGAGCAAGTTGTGCGTCAATAGAGGATAGCAAGGCTACGCAACTTAATACATTAACTCATTGCCTGTGTGTCAATGTCTGTGAATTGGCTCAATTTTAGTTGGCCCTCTGTGTGAACATCACAAGACGTGTTTTCATAAATGTGCTTGTACGCATGTGTTGTAAATGTGGATAACCATCAGATGCTATTCAGTGTGGAAATGAGTCAGGAAATGTGTTTGTCATACACTTGGCAACAAATGCTGTGTGAACTTCCCTGACTTTTGGGGCAAAAGCATCTCCCATGACATACTATGCACAGGATAGATAGAGGACGGGTGATAATGGCAATGTTACAAGACTAAGGGGGTCATTACGACCCTGGCAGAAGGCGGAGAACCGGCGGTAAGACCGCCAACAGGCTGGCGGTCTCCCTTCATGGAATTATGACCATGGCGGTTACCGCCTTGGTCATCCGCCGGTTCTCCGTTCCGCCCGCCAGGGCGGAGACGACCGCCGGGCTGGAGACCTGGGTCTCCAGCCCGGCGGCCGTCACTATACTGCCAGCGGTATTTTGACCCGGCTTACCGCCGTGGATTTCCTGTGGTTTGAACCGCCATGAAATCCATGGCGGTAAGCACTATCAGTGCCAGGGAATTCCTTCCCTGGCACTGATAGGGGTCTCGCCCACCCCCACCCCGACTCCCTCCCATACCCCCCTCACCACCCCTGCCACCCCCCCAAAGGTGGCAGGGTCCCCCTCCCCACCCTGACCCCCAACATCACATCACCCATTCCCACACGACACGCACTCAGGCACCACCTACACACTCACACACACACACGCCAACATACATGCCTACATACACACACACAGGCAGACACGCACACCCACATTCAAATATTCACGCACACATCCATACTGACATACCCACAGACATACACACACTCATTCCCATACACACAACACCCCCGCAAGCATACACGCACTCACACCCCCCTTCACACACACACGCACACCCCCATGCACGCACACAACACCCAACACTCCCCCACACCCCTCCCCTCACGGACGATCGACTTACCTGGTCCGACGATCCTCCGGGAGGGGACGGGAGCCATGGGGGCAGCTCCGCCGACACCACACCGCCAACAGAACACCGCCACGGCGAATCACTGGACGTGATTCGCTGGGCGGTGTTCTGTTGGCGTGGCGGTGGAGCAACTTCCACTTCCCCGCCTCCCGCCAGTATGGCTGTTCGCAGCTCTCCGTCCGAAAAAGGACAGAGAGCTGCCAACGGTCATAATAGGCCGAGCGGAAAACCGCCACCACTGGCGGTCTTCCGCACGGCGGTCCCTCGGCGGTCTTTCAAAAAGACCGCTGAGGTCAAAATGACCCCCTAATCCATCACATGTACTGGAATGTTGGATACCACTTCCTGGTCACTTGTTTGTATACTACCCATGAGTCAGGCATTTGAACATGCTATGTATGTACAGTGTTTGTGACACAGAGTCCCAAAACCAATCCAAAAATGTAATGTCACTCCACAGTTTGAGTCATATAAATGACCTATGTTTCTCTTGTGGCAGTGGAGGACCAGCAGACCAAGCGGCATGTGTTCACATATTTCCAGTGGTTAATTGCACAAAGGTGTCCAGTTCAAGTGTGTAGCCATGTGTACCCTGTGTCATTATTGGGATCCTTGTTGTCACAGTTACGTGTAGGTCTAGTCATGAGTCTTTGGAGCTATTCCCTGCATTAACAGAGTATCCTTCAAAGCAGAATTGAATGAAAACCAAAGAGGAATTGAAAACACACATGGGGATAGTCCAGCTATGGCACTGCAGAAGTTTTATGAGACTGACAACAGGGCAACCTTGGTGTGCTCACAAAGTTAATGAATCAGTAATTTTAAACCAGCAGGTTTCATCACAACATTTGTACAAAGGGGGGCCTCTAAACTTCCCACTGCAACCGGGAACATCAGTGCCTCTGTGCTGATTAATCTCACAGCTCTTCACCACGCAAACCCTATCAATAGATTGGGGCCGATGTGAATCTTTGTGTGGACCCTCAGGGCACAAGCATGTTTTGTCCTTTCATGCACATTAGCAAACATTGTTTGTTGTGCTGGAGGCACCATACCCAATCCATGCATACAACCATGGTACACTGTCACTGTTTGTCACTCATGCAAACATGAAACCCAGACAAGGGATGGGTCGTAATTAGGCTATTTGAAGACATGTCCCACACCATGATACCACCATGATACAATAAGTAAACTGATTACGCTATACAATCTATCTGAGGATTCATCGTAGACCTACCAGACACAATACCCCAGGAGGAAAGTGAGGGCATGTAAAGCAACTATGAGACAAATGTAGCCACAGCCACAGCACTGAAACCGCCTTCATCTCAGTCACAGACGACATCAGAACCCTGATGGACAACGGTGAAACAGTCGCCCTCATCCTCCTCGACCTCTCAGCTGCCTTCGACACCGTCTGTCACCGCACCCTAATAACCCACCTCCGCTCCACCGGGATCCAAGGCCAGGCCCTGGACTGGATTGCCTCCTTCCTCTCCAACCGCTCTCAAAGAGTCTACCTCCCTCCTTTTCGCTCAGACCCCACCGAGATAATTTGCGGCGTCCCAAAAGGCTCCTCGCTCAGCCCGACACTCTTCAATGTCTACATGAGCCCCCTCGCCGACATCGTACGCAAACACAGCATCATCATCACCTCCTACACCGACGACACTCAACTGATACTCTCCCTCACCAAGGACCCCACCAGCGCAAAGACCAACCTGCAAGATGGAATGAAGGACGTCGCAGATTGGATGAAACTCAGCCGTCTGAAACTGAACTCAGACAAAACGGAAGTCCTCATCCTCGGTAACACCCTGACCGCCTGGGACGACTCCTGGTGGCCCACGGCCCTTGGCACCGCACCGACCCCCTCAGACTACGCACGCAACCTCGGCTTCATCTTGGACCCACTTCTCACCATGACCAAACAAGTCAACGCCGTATCCTCCTCCTGCTTCCTCACCCTCTGCATGCTCCGGATGATCTTCCGCTGGATCCCCGCCGACACCAGAAAGACCGTGACCCACGCCCTCGTCACGAGCCGCCTGGACTACGGCAACACCCTTTACGCTGGGACCACCGCAAAACTCCAGAAACGTCTGCAACGAATTCAAAACGCCTCCGCCCGCCTCATCCACGACATACCCCGCAACAGCCACATCTCCGCCCACCTGAGACACCTGCACTGGCTTCCCGTCAGCAAAAGGATCACCTTCCGTTCCCTCACCCACGCACACAAAGCCCTCCACAACAAGGGACCAGAATACCTCAACCGTCGCCTCAGCTTCTACGCTCCCACCCGTCTTCTCCGCTCCACCAGCCTCGCTCTCGCCGCCGTCCCTCGCATCCGCCGCTCCACGGCGGGTGGGAGGTCCTTCTCCTACCTGGCGGCCAAGACATGGAACACCCTCCCCACCATCCTCAGGACCACCCAGGACCACTCCGCATTCCGGAGACTCCTCAAGACCTGGCTCTTCGAGCAGCAGTAACCCCTTCCCCCTAGAGCCTTGAGACCCGCACGGTGAGTAGCGCGCTTTATAAATGTTAATGATTTGATTTGATTTGATTTGACAGGGAACCTTTATGGTAACAGAAAGACAGGAACCAATCAGGCTAACAGGATAAAGGCTCTGTCAGGAACTAACATGAACAAGGCAAATACACAGTAAGCAGACTGAGACTGGGAAAAGCTGGAACACTGTGGAAAATGAAAACTGTATTTGTCCTGTGGGCTGCAACATTACACAATCACCCAAAGCCTGTGTTATACAAGTGATTTATACGGCAATGCATAACAAGGATATACATATAATGGCAGCTTCTAAGCCGTTCCAGGCAGCAGCAAGGGCAGTGTAGGTTCAAATAGCTGGTCTGCATGGAAGTGCTCACAGGTGTGTGCAGCTTCAGTCTCTCACAACTCCTGTAGGTGAGAATCAAGCTCAAAGGGCCAACAGTACCTTTCACATGGGAAGCAACGGACAGGTGATTACAGGTCCTACAGACTACCAGGCATTGCATTATCTGACCTGAAGTCCATGCAGACAGATGAACTATGACTAAGCCATGCCATACTAAAGAGGGAAGCACACTGGAGTCAGAATGTGAGTCTGGGTTTGTGTAGATGAAGCATTATCTGGGTACAAATAGTCAATTTCCAGGGCCCCTTAGAGACTGAAAACATGGCAGTGGCAGGACCTATGACCTGGGATGGACTGCGCAGGGCATGTCTTGTGAGCAATGCTTGTCATACCTGGGGCACTTGTGCTATTCATTTGCAGCTTCCATGGACTTCTTGTCACACATACTCCTTACAGAGATAGCTGATGTCACACTTACTGCTGTCAAGGGTCTGGTCATACATTCCTGTTACCAATGCAATGGTACATCCACTGCCTCATGTATGAAGCAGTTTTTTACCTTATGAATGATAGTGTCTTAGTTGTGTGCCATATGCTGCAATGAACCATGTTGCCAACATGTATGTGTGCCATAGCTGTGGTCCTCTGATATTGACCTTCAAATGTGAAATGGACAGGATATATTTCATTTACACTGTGTGTGAAGTTGGCTGTACATTCATACCCATCAAATGTGATGTGGATTTTTCAGTATCCTAATCTGTATATCTGCAATGCTCCATAAGGCTAAACTCTGATTATGAATCCTAGGGATAATGTGATGCATAAATAATTACCTAGACCATGCTTTAGTGATTAGAATAGGTGTTTAATGACATATGGTAAGACAGTGGTGATGGTGAGTAGAGTTAAAAGAAGTTTTGTACAATGTGTTGTCTCCGACGCAATCCTGCTGCAGTGTTTGGATGGTCCCCCTCATGTTGATGGACAACATCCTCCTCTTCCTCCTCTTCAGGCATTTGTGGGTCTGGGCCATAGAGGGGAATGTTCCTCCTTACACAAATGTTGTGCAGGATTGCACAGGTCAAAATGATCTTGCAGACCATTTCAGGTGAGTATAGGAGGCTGCCTCCGGTGATGTTGAGGCACCTGAATCTTGACTTCAGAATTCCAAAGGTCCTCTCTACTATGGTGCATGTCCTCCGATGTGCATCACTATAGGCACGCTCTGATGCTGTGCTTGGGTTTTCATGATCCATGGCTGGATCCCATACTCCTGATCAGCTGAAAGAGAAAATGAGTGAAAAATGTTAATGGAGCTTGCACCATGATTATCACTTTGCATGGCAGTTGTTCTCTTGTGTTGTCTGTGACTCATCTGTGTTTGTGTCATTGTGTGGAATCCTAGGCTTCTAGGATGTACCATCGGCATTGGGATGTTTCATTATCTGAACTGGTGTTTGGCTGATTGACCGGATGTCAGCGGTATTTTTGTAGACGTGCAGTACATTGTGTACTCCCATGCATTAGGTGATGTGAAAGAGGTGTCCATGTGTCTTAACTGGGAGTGACATGATACTTCCATACAGAGAATCAATTCCACAGTGGTGGTGACACGGTTGCAACTATATGGCCTGGACATCCCATCCAATTTAACATGTGCAATAGAATTTGTTAAACATCAGTGAGGCCCTTTGATTTGGCTAGGTGACACTGTACAACACATTTCCATAAGTTGGCAGCACTGCCGTGTTGACAATTGACAATGCACAAATATCCCATGTGTGACAAGTTCTCTGCAGACCTATTTATCTGCCCTTACCGAGTTGACTCATGTTCAAACGTGTATCTACACTACTGAACCTGGTCCAGTTCAGCTGGCTAACTTGGCTGTGGGGTTGACAGTTTAAGTGTCAGAAGGTCCATATGCCTGTACATCTGTTGTGTATATGTGTAATTGTCTCAAACCATATGTGTAGGAATGTGCACTTTGCAATATTGTCACATAAATATGTGTTCTTAGCACAGTCCACTTGCTTATTGGTAGTGGGCAACGTCAGACCAGGAGTGATGTGAGATGTTGGTACAGCCTCAATGATTCCATGTCCCATTCATTAGAGTCATCAGCATCATGCTATGTGTGTCATGGTGGTATACCTGCAGCGAAACACATTGCATACCCCTTACACTGTACATATTGTTTGGAAGGGTGTGTGATTGAGTGTTATTGATGTGATATTGTAAGATTAATCTTCCAAGTTGTACTGGCAGTTAAGGCCATGTCATTGTCACTGTGTCGTTTTAAATTGTTCCCTTGTGTCTGGGGACTGGCATCTGTTGTTATTTGCATCTGTCATTGTCCATAGGTGTGTATCCCATTGGGTCAAGATATTAAACCTGACTAGCAGTGTCACAACCTCAGTGTCTTCCTGGCCACGTGTCAATGTCGTGTAGCTGTGTGTATTTAAGTAGGTCTCTGTACTTACCAACAAGTAGGCCATTGTCATATCATCCATCCTAGAAGTGTTGATTGATGGTGCAGAGGCGGAAGATGAATGAATCATGTACACTCCCAGGATACTTTGCCACGATGTTGGTGATCAAACCCCGGTGATCAACAATGGCCTGCACATTGATGGAGTGTGTGTGCTTCCTGTTGTGGTATAGATGTTCTGTTGCAGCAGGTGGCACAATTCTGACATGTGTGCAGTCAATGGCACCAAGCATGTATGGGAAGCCGTTGATTTGGTAGAAGCCCTGTTTGGTCTCCTGCTGCTTCTGCTGTGTGTTGGGGAAGCTGATGTGGTGGGGTGTGAGGGAGATGAGGGTGTCCAATACCTTGGGTAGGAAGGCAGAGAATGAGGGCTGTGAGATCCCAGCAACCAGGGCACCAGTGATTTGAAACGAGCCACTTGCCAACATGTGGAGGACAGCTAGCAGCTTGGTCTCTGGTAGAATGATGTGGGGTGTCTGCAAGCTGGGTGCCAACTGTGGCTCAATGTGGCGCAGCAGCTGCTGAATGGCTTGCTAGATGAGTCTGTACCTCTGGATGATGTCTTGTTGCCTGAGTCCTAGAAGGGTTGTCCTGGTCCTGAATATCCTCTCCTGCCTTCTGCGTTGCCTTTGGGGTCCCTGCTGGTGTGGTGGGAGCTGCTGCTGTTGGTTCTGTGCTCTGCGTCTTCACGCATGCTGGATGAATAGCACCTCCATGTCTTCCTTTTTGAGCTCTGATGTTGCTTCTGTGTGTTTTCCTTAAGTATTGGTGTGTTTGCCCCATTTTAACACCTGCCCTGGCCAAGGCGTTATTTTTTTACGCAAATCGGTCTGTGCGTCATTTTCCAACTTTTTGCGCGGTAGGATAAATATGGCGCACGGGTGTTTAAGTAATTTTTTGAACGGGAACACCTACCTTGCATGTCAGTAACGCAAGCCGGTTTCATACATCCAGAAAATGACACACACAGCGGATTTTTTGGCATTCACCGGCTCGGGCGTCAAAGTATAAATATGGTGTAGGGTTTGCGCCAAATTTGCGTCAACAGTTTTGATGCAAATATGCCCCAAAGTGTAATACGCCTCTTAATGCGGCCACCATTACGAACAATAGAAAGAACATAAAATGGGACTTGATCTCAGCAAACGCCACAATAATGTCCCAAATCTATTGGCCTTTTGTTGAAATTTTAGGCCAAATGAGCTAATTGATAGAAGTTCAATGCATTTTGTAGACTTTCATTGTGAATTGGTGGATCAGCTAAAAAACAATTTTCCCCAACAGGAGAGGAACTGACACCTGTCAGCGAAGTGTACTGATTGGTTTACTGCTGAGTGTAGAGCAGCTAAACCAGCTGTGCTCAAAGCAGTCAAGCGTGGAGATTGTGGGGGAGATCATTGAGGTGAGACCGGACTATAAGACAACGCTTATCAAGTGTAGAAGCAGCTGGAAGGCAGCGCAGTGGAATGGCCTTACAGAATCCCTTCCAAAATAAAAATGCAATAATATTCTGGAAAATCATAGCTAACGGGAGCCGTACCATAAATGTTTATTCTGATGCAATTGTACAGCCCGAACTATGGGTCACTCATTTCTCTGAACTGTATAGCAATTGGGATAGTGAACCATCTGCCTGTGTGGGGTTGACAGCAAGGACTTGACAGACCACAAGGATTGCCTGGAGGGAGAAGCTATAGCAGAACATGTAGAATTTGATCTGACAGAAACAGTGTTACTGAAAATATGGAAAAAGGAGAAGGCCCACTTTTGCTAATGCATGAATTAGGAGGAAAATCTGCAGAGTTGTACATGCTCAGAGAAGAATACAGGCCCAGAATGCTCATGGTGTCCAAATAGAGAGCTCAGGACAGAAAGCATGGAGGCAAGACAAGGATAAGCAGAAATATCTATTCATAATGCAGCTCCACGTTCACAAGGGAAGGACACACCATGGTGGTTTTAGAAAGGGAACACGATAAGCTTTGATGCTTGAAGGCCAGCAGCTGTGCAAGGGAGGCCAGACAGAAATGCTTCCAAGTCTGGAGTTAGTTGAAGGAGGAAGTACCGATAAGCTTCAGAACGTGAGATAAAAGACATTGCAGTTTATTAACAAATGTGCTCATGACAGATGTGTAACCTTTGCTTTTCTGTAAATGCGTAATTAGATGCCTTCTCAAGGAGAAATGTGGCTTTATGCTAACGTAGGTAGAGATACAATGTACCAAGCAGGCGCTTAAACCAAAATGCATGACAAGTGATAAGACACATTCAAGGTGTCGTGAACATATAAAATGGGCTGTTTGAACTGACAAAGTTGAGTGCGGTATCAGTCACAGAGCTGTGCTGCCCTCCTGGCCGTTATTCATAAATGCTCATATTATTTGCCAAACAGAGTCGTGCCGTTCTTTTATTCCTGACCCTACAACATCTGGCGAGCCAGCCAGAAGCTATCTTCTCTTTCCTGGACTGCAGCTGAAGGAGGCACCGCCTGCACTGCTTGAATAGAACAGTGCGCAACAAAAACAGGTGAGCTTACACCTGCCTATTCAAACAGGCAGTCGGAAATTCCAGATGTTGCTGTCCTAAAGGGTGGAGAGAGGTTGGGCTTCGTACCTTATTATTTTTTAATTGCATGATTCTTTTTGGCAACTATAATATGACAAAATGCATGCATGATTTATGTGGGGTTTAAATGCAATGTTATGTTGTTATGCTAAATATGAACTGTGATTTCCCGGTCAGACCGGAAGACTAGCTAGGGGGTTCAATGCAATGTTTTGTTGGTATGGTACAAATGAATTGTGATTTCCCGGTTAGAGCGGAAGACTAGCTAGTGCGACAGGCAGCAGTGTATTACCCAGGGGGCAGCCCCTGGAAGAGACATTCATTTGGGAATGCCTACCAGGTATCCCGGTTAGATCCGGAGGATCAGGGTAGAAATAGTGAGGTGGACCGAGTAACAAGTGTGAAGTCTGACATGGTAAGAGACGGTTGCTTTACCGGTGCCAGCAAACTTTGCCCTGAGTGAGTCAGACGCCCGGTTCACCAAATTCCCAGATTTAGTAACATCTGGAAGGCTTCTTTGAGGGAGAGCAACCAAGGCTGAGATATCAGTGGGAGACTGAGCACCGTCAGACCTTTGGTTGCAATCCTAAAAAGCGCAACAGTGACAAGTGGATGTATTTTATGAGTAAAGAGTAACAAAGAGGGCAAAAATAGTGCAGTGTTTTACAACCATAAGGGTCAGGTTATAGAGAAATGGCAGGTGTCCCCACCAGTTGTCACGCAGTCAGATTTAAGTGAGGAGGAGAGGGTGCGAGATCTCTGCCATATCTTTGACATCCCAATAGACACCCTTAAAGCGTCCCGTAAGTGGGAAATAATTAGTGTAAATAAAAACATAGGGGGCCTGAACAAACAATCCCAAAGTAAGTAAAGGTTGATAATAAATCCCTATAAGTGAGGTTGATGATTCTCTGTGGCAGGAGACAGATACCATTGAGTTAAAATTAGTATTTAAATGGGCTCACGGGCAACCCCCATGCCCATGCAACACCCCGCGGTTTGAAATAATAACACAATCACCCCTTATATTAGAGGCTCTTCATGATGCATTTCTCACAGATATTTGTAATTTCACAACCTTAAACAATGAATGGCTCAACACATCCCGAGCACCACAAGTAGTTATCTACATACATGACAACGTTATAACACGCAGTGCGTCAGGTACTAATCCACTCAGACCCCCCATAAATTCACCCGCCCCAGACATCACCATAGAAGAGGTGTTACACAGATTGGTGATAAGTATGGCTGACGTTCACCAATACGGTCTCACAACAATATATATGAAGTCAGGTAATACTGAGTAGGACTGTCCCTACACAACACTGCTATAGGTTAGTAACAGTGGTAAAGCTAAATACATATTAAGACGAGAGATAAGAAGCTGAAAAGAGATACACAGTGCAGCGGTCAGATTGCAAGAGGTACGCATAGGAAACCCCCATCCTGTGGGGATCATGGATATCCCTCTGGACCATATGATAAAAACGTTCCCTTCAGATAAGAAAAGAATACTAAAATATTGTAAGCAGTGGCACAAAGGCACTGAGGATCACGCTCAACCATGGCCAAAAGAAGGGACATTTGATGATGACATGGCTGAACACACATTGACTTACATTCGCTCAACATATAAGAAAAAGAAAAGACAGAAGAGGGAAGCTATTCTGTCACTATGGCAGGTATTCTGTCATGAAAAACCAAAGGTAAAGTCAACTGCGCCCGACGAGGTAGTTGCACAAACACAAACAGAATCCCCAGGAGAGTCACTAGGGGAGCCCCCACCTTGTGGTCTTTACCCTATCCTGCCAGCTGCAGGGTACCAAGATCCAGTTCGGGTTGAGACTAAGGAGGAGAGGTTAGAGGCACAGGGAGCTGAGGCAACCCCCGCTCCCGTCCCATCAGCTCCTCGAGCCGACCCAGAACAGAGCGGGAGAGACAGGCTAGTAAGTGAGTTGCAACACACGGTGAGACAGGCAGAGCAATCTAGGAGCCTTGCCCCTCTCCGGGGACAATGGACTACAGGGCATGTCATTCTTAGGCTTGGAGACACATCTGCAGACACACTGAGAGAGGCGGCAGAGGAACAGATAGAAGAGGAAGAAGAATGGGAGGGAGGTGTAGAGACGCTACAATATGAGGAGCCCCCGGATGGCTCACAGGTCGTAACAGGGCCAGAAGATGATGAGGATTGGGACAATGGATTTAATAGGAGTCCGCATGAACAAGGGGTTAGCAGAAGGCTATACAAATTTCACCCACGCCCTACACAAGAACTAGTAATGACAGCAGGAGGTGGCACAGATACAAAAAGACGGTCAGTCCTATAAACAAGTTTAAAATTGACACCTATAGAGATAATAGAGCAAGAGGAGGGTAGCTATTATTGTCACCCCTTCTCAGATGAATTGGCAATGTGGACTAAAACAGAAGGAAGGAAGTCATGGCCCCGACAAGGGTCTTTTCAACCCTTTGATTTAGCGACTGCAGAAGATTGCATACGGCAGGGACGGGGTGACCAAGGTTGGAATTACCCTTACATGCAAGAATGCCTTGCAGTTTGGGGAAAGTATGCCATAGACAAACCAACTAAAGTGACACGCAGTACTATACCAGACCCAAGGTTAAGTCTCAGGTCAGGAAGCCCTCGACCAATAACTCAGTTGACCCTTATTTTTAAGGGAGGGCAAGTGCCAACATACGCACCATGGCCACAAATGGACAAAGAGAATTTAAAAAGAGCACTACCCCCGCTGTCCGAAGGTGCAGGAAAATGGATAGGAAGTTTTGAAAAACACACTGTCGGGGTCAACCTTGCCTTAGGTGATGTCAAAAGCCTGCTCAGCTCATTAGTGGGAGACGAAGTAAACACAAAGTTTGTAAGGGCAGGGTTCCCTCAAGTAACATTGATAAATACACAGTTTGACGGGTCATCTTTTAACAATGTCAGCCAACATGTTTGGGATGCGCTCCGACGGACATATCCAGAGAGACCAGACATTGGAGCCCTTATGGCAGAAAGTATAAAGCCAACTGAGGATATTGCAGAATTCATTACTAGAATGAAAGAACGATGGGTGCAGGAGGTAGGATGTAACTGGGAAAACATGTGAGGAAATGCAATTTTGTTTTATAATGTATTAAAGCGAGGCCTTCCCACTGATATACAAGCAAATTTAGATGGAGTGGTGGGAATAGAGGCTAAACCATGGCCCGAAATACAGGCCACATAATACATTATTTTAAGCGAAAACAAGAAAAAGACAAGGAGAGGACAGAACAGGCAGAAAGGGCCGCAGCGAAGTTGGTGCAACAAAAACTTAAGAAGCCGAGTACAGAAGGGGCACTTGTGACTGCACCACCAATGTCTGTCAATGCCAGTGCAGGTACAGGCACCAGGAGGACAACCAGTAAGTGATACAAGGAAGGGACAGGGGAGAAAGGGTCAACACAAGGGAAAAGACAAGGAAGCTATAGGGCAGGACAACAATGTTATTATTGTGGTAAGATGGGCCATTTTGCAAGAGAATGCAGAGCCAGGAAAAACGATGAGAGAGTGCAAGGTTGGAATACCCCGCAGGGGCAGATGAGACCTCAACAAATGCAATGGGCGCCCCAGCAGCAAGCAATGCAGGGACCCCCGCAGGGCCCCCAAGCCCAGTGGGCTGCACCCCAAGGGCCTATGTTGCAAGGTAGGCCCCAAGGCGTCAATAACACTAGGGGAGGACAGGCACGGGTCCAGATGGGAGGGGTAACAGTGCAAGGAGGCAACCCCTTCCATGCATCACCCCAAATTTTCGGGGGAACACCAACTCAAAATTATACCCAATGACAGAGCCCGCAGATGGCCACTGTGTGTCCAATACTATCTGTAACCCGCAGGTCAGATGAGGAACCCACTGTGACGATAGCCATAGAATGTCGCCCCTACAGGTTTTTAATCGACAATGGGGCCACCAAATCGTGCATAAAGGAAGGAACACTACCACTTTCTTGAAACTCAATGGACACACAAGGGTTTTCTGGGGCTGTGAGCAGGGTTCCATTCACCAAATCAGTAAACATGATTGTGGGAGATAAACAAATTGAAGGACCACTACTGTACTCCCCAGAGTCACCAGTCAATCTTCTTGGGAGAGATTTAATGAGTAAACTGAACATGACCATCTCCTTCCTGGAGGATGAGTCAATGGTATGTTACACACCAGGTGTCACACCGAGCAGGATATTGTCCCTCATAGCTCATGAGGAGCTAGGACAACAGGACAGAGCAGTTCCTGTTGATACAGAAGCTTTTCTGCGCGGTGTATATGCCTTGATGGTGCACACACCAGCACTGCGAGGGAAAACAGTGCAGTTACCAAAGGAACTGCTATTCAGGCCTTACGAGCCTGTGGATCCCATAAAAGAAACTGAAATTATATTGGAAATATCCGCCCTTGAAATAAGATCAACATATGCCGTGCTGCTGGCAACTGACAGAAGACAGGAGATGTGGGCATCAATAATATTCCCAGATCCTGGGGTTAAATTAAGAGATATATCAGATGAAGAAATATTTGATGATTGCCCACTAATTGAGACAGTTGTGTTTGAGATGGGCATTGAAATTAGAGTGCAGCTACAATACAGAACAGTGTACAGACACGCACAAGACCAAACAATAATTGAGAGAGATTTGGCAAAAGTCCCAGAGGTGTTGTGGACAAAGGGTCCATATGATGTGGGACTTCTCAAAGGGGCTGAGCCTGTGAAAATTACTTTGAAACCTGGAGCAATTCTGCCCAGGATACGCCAGTACCCCTTTGTCCAAGGATGCAGAAGAGGGCATTCTCCCAGCAATACAAGCATTACTTGAGCAGGGAGTAATATATGAGAGGTCGACACCGTGCAACACACCGATTTTCCCGATACGCAAGGCAAAGGGGGTTACTTGGAGAATGATTCAGGATTTCCGTTCCCTTAACGATGTAGTGATACCAGAATTTCCAGTGGTACCTGACCCATCAGTCATACTAACAAACATTCCTAAAGAAGCCACTTATTTCTCAGTGGTCGATCTGAAGAATGCGTTTTTCAGAATTCCACTGCATTCTGACAGCCAACATTTGACTGGATTCACGTTTAGACAGACCCAATACTGTTATCAGCGTCTTACACAAGGCTTCTGTGAGTCACCTAGCATTTTTAACAGAACAGAGAAGAAGGATTTAGCAAACATAAACTGCAAGAGTACTTTTTTACAATTCGTAGATGATATCATGGTTTGCAGTGCCACTGAAGACATATGTAGAGATGACACCATTGGTCTCCTGTGCATGCTTGCAGAAAAAGGTTACAAAGTGGACAAAAATAAATTGCAGTACCTGCAGACAGAGGTCCACTACTTGGGACAGATAATATCTAAAGATGGGAGGAGGGTGACACCAGAAAGAGTAGAGAGTATTAGGAACATGTCTAAGCCCACAACCACAAAACAAATGCAGAAGTTCTTAGGACTCTGCAATTATGTGAGGCAGTGGGTATTTGACTACACCACTCTGACCGCACCACTTCTAACTGCTTTGAAAGAGTCCCACACAAACGCAAACAAAATAGACTGGACCGACGAAAGGGAGACAGCCTTCCTGGAGCTAAAGAGAGCAATCAGAAATGCTCCAGTGTTAGGTACACCTGATTATAATAAAACATTCTACCTCTTCTGTCATTGTAATGGATCGACGATGACAGCAGTACTAACTCAAAAGACATCTATGGTACACAAACCAATTGCCTACTACAGCGGGCTGCTAGATCCTGTCATGAAAGGGCATTAGCCTTGTGAGCAAGTTCTGGCTACAGCAGCTTTTGCAGTTCAAAAGAGCACCACCATAGTGATGGGATCACCTTTAACACTGTATGTAGAGCATGAGGTGTTCGCTATCTTGCAAAAGAGCAAGAGCACCCTTACAACTCAGAGGGTATCTGGATATGAAGTAATACTTTCAATACCATCCTTGCAAGTGGTACGGTGTCACACAGTTAATCCAGCAACGTTCTTTGCACACCCATTTTCTGACGATGAACAAGTACATGACTGTGCTACTTACACCCCAGAGAAAGAGAGTGGGATAGGAGAAGACCCCATCCCTTGGAGCATGCTGCTCTTTGTCGATGGGTCCTCTTTCATAGATCAGGAGAATGGGATCAGGCACTCAGGAGCAGCCATTGTAAAAGCCGAGCAGCAGGGATCCTCTGACACCTTACAGATAGTGAGTCAAATACCGCTTCCATCCCATTTCTCAGCACAAGCTGCAAAATTAGTGGCCATCATTGAAGCGCTGCAACACGCCGAAGGACTAGAGGTTACCATTTATTCAGATTCAGCATATGTCACCACCACTGTGCATTCTAGCATTCACCGGTGGGGAAGGAGGGGATTTCTTAAATCTGATGGATCCCCTGTAATGCATAAAGATTTATTGGCGCAATTGAGAAAGGTTTTAACTCTGCCCTCTAAGGTAGCAGTTATAAAATGTGCAGCACACACCAATCAGCAAGACCTTGTCTCCAGGGGAAACGCCTTGGCAGACTGGGCAGCAAAAGAAGCAGCTAAAACGTCTCCAAATTATAGTGAACAGGATGAACACACGTTAGGGATGAAGACAAGCAGGCAGCAGAATGCTACTGAATTACCACCCCCATACACAGAGACAGCACAATTACATTTACGCGAATTGCAAGAACAAGCACTACCTCATGAAAGGGAGCTGTGGGAACAGCGAGGGTGTATACAGTCACCAACAGATTTTCTCTATAGGCAAGAAAGTACAGGTAAACCAGTAATGCCACAAGCCCTGTTGTATACAGCCCTAGAGCAACTACACCTCCCTGAACACACTGCCAAGGAATATCTTCTTGCTACGCTACAGACAGATTGGTTTATTCCACAATTATCTGAAATGATTACTATGTACATTGCAGAATGTGCAGTATGCCCACAATACAGCCCTAGACCCACACTAAAAGTAATTACTTCGACAATACCACGTCCGACAGGCCCATTTAAAAATTTACATATAGATTTTGTTGACATGATTGAGAGATGTAACAATTACAGATACCTTATCGTGGTGGTCTGCCCGTTTTCAAGGTGGATCGAGGCAGGACCATGTGTACATAATGACGCTAAAGCAGCAGCCACGTTTTTGATAAGAGAGGTGATACCTAGGTGGGGAATCGCAGAAGCGATCCACTCAGATAATGGCACACACTTTGTTAATGCAATGTTTCAGCACATCTGCACCGCTCTAGGAATAAAGCATAAATTATCATCTGTTTATCATCCCTAAAGTAATGGTATGGAGGAACGCCTTAACGGCTTGTTAAAGAACAAACTTAGTAAATTATGTGCCACACTGCAGAAAAGCTGGCTGTATTGCCTTCCACTAGCCTTATATGCCCTCAGGAACCAACCAGGAAGTGATCATCACTTGACCCCTCACCAGATAGTGACAGGGCGTCCTATGCCAACTCCTTTAACAATAGCTCTACAGAGGACAGATGCTCAAAAGACAGCTGAGGTTTTAGGACAGGAGATGAGTAGTTATTTATCTCAGTTATTGAAGTCTGTCAAGTTCTTCTCTAAACAGGTGGCAAGACAGGAGAAGTGCACCACCGCAGCCCAGCAGACCAGTCCACTTTCCGTGGGCCAGCAAGTGTACATCTGTAATTTTGTACGACGATGGGGAGACAGCAAGTTCGAGGTCCCCTACTTAGTTACCCAGAGCACCCCAACAGCAGTGAAGGCAGAGGGCAGGAAGCCATGGATACATCTGTCAGACGTTCGATTGGCCCCTGCTTCATGTCACGCATCACCACCTTCACAGGAACTTTTAGTGGAAGGCAAAGAAAAGCACGAAGGACAGCTTCCTTCCTAAAGAAGCCAGCGGAGCTCCTATTCGACACTGCTGGTGGACAGTTATGTATTTCAATTTTGTTTTTCTGTTCATGTTTTGTAATGCTAGCAATTACATTTCAATGGTATTTTAGCCCAGGCATGGCAATGTGTCAGTATACTAAGCGCTTGCAGAGAGAAGTATATAAGTATGAAAATGTGTCCCATAATATTCATGTTAGTTTACTAGACAACATATGGTAACAGCACATGACAGAGATAGGCATGCAGACTACTAATGAATCATGTTTTGTTTGTTCCCTGATTCCACATGCTAGTGACACAGACAGGCTGCATTCGTCAAAAGAGGTATCTCCGAATGTTACTCAATGTTTATTACAGTTGTATCTTTGCAGAATGAGAGCACGGATGCAACCCTTACAGATAAGACAGGGAGCATTCCTAGTAAACACCACACAATATGAGGAGGAGTTAGCCGATATAACAAATGTCCTGACAGACCGCAAAGAGTTAATAGTGAAGTTAGAAAAAAATGGCTGAAACAGGGGTAATGAGGTAAGAGTAAAACATGGAAAAATAGAATATTAGAGCAGGGATTCCTGGGAGTATCACGACCTACACTTTTCAGTAAAAACTATTCAGCCACACCTATGCCCCAAGATTGTCAGGACAGGCCATATTTTCGATTAAATGGATCAGTATACGTCCATGGTCAGTGGTACCCTGGCGCAACATTTGGATGTAGAGCTCTCTCTTTATGGATGGGGAATCAGAGTGACAATAGCACACAGCATAAATGTCAGGCTACGTGGGACGAAAACATATCTAGATTAACTTGGGTAGAAACACCATCCACTCTTCGAGCAGGTAGAACACCAATTGTTTTCTTTTTATGTTTCAGAGGGAATGGAACCGTCCCGGTAGGGAGAAACATCAATTGCATCACCACAAGGTACAATGCTGACATGCAATGGGGCACCTCCAGTCTGATGGACTACTATTGGCAATGCGGAGAATGGCTGTACTTGCGACTTCCTTCCGGATGGAGAGGTCTTTGTTCCTTAATTACTGTGCACACCCGCTCCTTGGTGATTCCAGGGGTGGACATCTCAAAGTTACATGACCACCCCATGAGCGGTCCAACCACGTTGTTACACCATCGGAAGAAGAGATATGCAGATTATATGGGTACTACAACCTGGGAAGACGTTCCACGAGAGCACAGGTTGTTCAATGATGCCCAATTGTTCTTCGGAAGCATCTTCCCATTTGTCTAAGCAAAGGCAACTGCCCACTGGCTGCAAATAACCCGACTGGAACTGATGAAGACCATTAACGCGACTGAAGATGGGTTCAATGCAGTCAAGGAAGAAATGCGGGCTGTGAGGGTGATGCTTATGCAGCATAGGTATGTGCTAGACTTGATGACGGCCATGGAGGGTGGAGTTTGTGACAAAATCAGAACTGCCTGTTGTACATACGTGCCAGCTAATGATGCAGACAACAGAACAATAACGGAGGCCATACAGACTCTACATAACCTACAGAAGAAGGTGGCAGACAAGGAGGGTGCCCCCGACAAATGATTTTCAGGGTGGTTTCTATGGATGCCATCCTAGTTGTCTGGACTGGTTAAGGGGTTATTCTCGATACCTGTGGTGATCTTATTGATGTTTTGTATCTTTCAAATAGTGGTAGGATTCTGCAAGAGAGTTAGCCAGAAGTTGAGTGGGATGTTCACTATTAGGGTAGCCAGGAAAGTGCAGGAGGACGAGGACAACATATACACACTAATGAATGTATGTGGCAGGGAAGGTGAAGAAGTAGTTAAAAGTTCAACTAAAGGGGGGAATGTTACTGAAAATATGGAAAAAGGAGAAGGCCCACTTTTGCTAATGCATGAATTAGGAGGAAAATGTGCAGAGTCGTACATGATCAGAGAAGAATACAGGCCCAGAATGCTCATGGTGACCAAATGGAGAGCTCAGGACAGAAAGCATGGAGGCAAGACAAGGATAAGCAGAAACATGTATTCATAATGCAGCTGCAAGTAAAAGGCCATAGAAAGCTTGTCATAACTTGATAACACATACACGCAGGGAGGGCGCACATTCCAATCCACGTTCACAAGGGAAGGACACCCCATGGTGGCTTTAGAAAGGGAACATGATAAGCTTTGATGTTTGAAGGCCAGCAGCTGTGCAAGGGAAGCCAGACAGAAATGCTTCCAAGTCTGGAGTTAGTTGAAGGAGGAAGTACTGATAGGCTTCAGAACGTGAGATAAAAGACATTGCGGTTTATTAACAAATGCTTTCTCAAGGAGAAATGTGGCTTTATGCTAACGTAGGTACAGATACAATGTACCAAGCAGGCGCTTAAATCAAAATGCATGACAAGTGATAAGACGCATTCAAGGTGTCGTGAACATATAAAAAGGGCTGTTTGGACTGACAAAGTTGAGCGCAGTATCAGTCACAGAGCTGTGCTGCCCTCCCGGCCGTTATTCATAAATGCTCATATTATTTGCCAAACAGAGTTGTGTTGTTCTTTTATTCCTGACCCTACAACAACAGTTAGAGCCTTACTGCTAATGAAGAAGGAAAAAGCACCTGGTCCATATGGAATACTAGGAGACCTTTATCTATCCCAACCTGCAGAATGGGTTCCTTATCTAAACACCTTGAGCAACACCATTATGAGAGGGGAAGAAATCCCTCCCTCTTGCCGTGGAGCCATTATTGTCCCAATTTATAAGAAAGGAAGGTGGGATACCCCCACCAATTATAAGCCTATTAGTCAGAAGATCTTTTGCAGACAGGTTCTGTCAAAACTCCTGTCACGGGCCACAGACCAGCACATTATCTCAAACTGTCAGGAAGGTTTCAGGCCTATGGTCACTACCCTGGACCAGGTCTTTTGTTTCAAGATGATGTGTTGGAAATACATTCTCTTGAAGCAGGATCATATTTATGTGTCCTTCTTGGATTTGAGGGCCCCTTTAGACCTGGTCGCCAGGGAAAATCTATGGCGGGTGCTAGAGAACTATGCATTCAGGGAGATCTACGTATCCTAAAAATCCTGCATCTGGAGACTTTTGCCCAGGTCAGATGGAATTTAAGAGGGGACCTTAGAGCAAGAATAGCTATAAAGCAAGGTGTAAGGCAGGGTTGTGTTCTTGCCCCAACACCGTTTAGCCTATATATTAACGGCCTTGTTGAGTGGCTGGCAGATTGTAAACAGGATGCACCAAAATCTGCAGGCATCAGCATCCCTGTTCTTATATTTGCGGGTGACACGCTGTTGATTCCTAAGACTCTGTTAGGCCTTCAGTCTCTCCTTTTTAGGGTTGAGTCTGCGTTGCATGCGCTTGCGCATGCGTTTCGCTTGCGAGACGCTTTAGGAGTTAAAAATGGGCTCTGAGCCCCGTTGACGTCACGTCAGTTGTCTTTCATTGGTTCGTGGGCTTGCCTGTTAAAATCTTCTTGCTTTCATTAGTAGAAGGCACGCATACGTCATGCCTTTTCTGATGGTTAGCCCTCCTCGAGCGCAGCGACCAAGTACTGAAAACATGCGAGGCTCGCTGTTTCCCCATCAGGTTTGTGGACTACTTTTTATCTTTTGTTTGCAGCGCAATCTCGCTTGGCAGAAGTCGAGCGCTTTGCATAACATCGACCCTGTTACATAGTTAATTGCACTTTTGCCGGTTACGTAGATAATTGCACTTTTTCTGATAGGTTTCATTATGAGTGAACTGTAGCAGCGCGATCGCGCTGTTTTTTTCTTTAAATTTGGAAAGAAAAATCCCGTTGGGAGTTTACAACTGCTAATAGCTGTAACTCGGAGAAATGCGAGACCCCAGTGCATCGCAAATGCTTGTTCATTTTGCTACCTTCTGTTTTTCTAGGGTCTTGAGATCAATCTCATCAAATCAGAATTCATGGCACTGAATCCCCATCGCTCGTTCGGAGGTAGGATGTTAGTGGAGGGGGTCCCTTTGGAGCAAGTGTGAAATTCTGATTATTTGGCATCAGATTAGCTCATAACGTGCCCCTGGCCTCTCACATTGAAAAAAGCAGAGCTATATTACAGCAGAAATCAATGGAGTTAATGCGAAAATACAATGCCATCTCTAGTGGAACGGTTTCTCCAGTACTTGAAGTTTACAAAGTCAATCCCATGGCAGAAGCTACCTATGGGACAGTTAGGGGGCAGAGCCGATGTATGCTCCTTAGTGCAGACTGAAAATAGATTTACTAAGCTACTGCTAGGCTTACCTTCAAGTTCCCCGCTGTTCTAGTATGGATATGACTCTGGTCCACATCGGAATTTGGTTCATATCGGGATTCTTTAGTTTTAACTTATCAACATAGATAAATGTGTAACCACCCCATGGCCCAAAACGTTAAAAACTTTATGTATAGCCATTAACATGGAAGAACTATGGCAATCTCCGGTCTCAATAGGCAAGGGCACAGCTAACAAAGTAAAAAAACTTTCTGGGAAGTCACGTTATTAAGAACATGGAATGAACATACAGGAGGGACCTGTACAAAAAGGTTTCTCCAGCATAAATGTACCCCCGGTTTCGAGCCCAATTGGGTAGAATCAGGCTGACGAAAGCTAGAACCTTGTACATTAAATTCCGAATTGGAAATTTACCGCTCAGATCTTTTACAAGCAAATAGGACAAGTCTCATATGTCATCCGTTAATTGCCCATTTTGTCTGAGAATCCCCGATATAGAAGGGCCCTGCTTATTCTTTTGCCCATTTTATGTGTCCCTGCAAAGTAGGTGGATGGTTCCACTACATACATTTATGGGTACAAAACACTACTAGGAAACACATAGGCTCCTTAAATGCCATACAAAGTAATATATTGTTTTTGCAACCTCAAGGTTTCTAGCTTGGGCATGGAGAATTAAATTGAGTAAGCTTGCACAAGAGACCATTTCTGGGGTTTATTGTCTAATATGTGCACTGTATTTGGAACTTTGTAACTGTATCCTAGATTTTATATTTTAGGAATTTTAAAACTGTACTTTTTCCTTCAAAGGGTTTCTTTTTAATAATGTGCTTTATTTTAGCAAGAAGAAAAAATGTAACAAGGGCTGATTCATGCATGTATAACTTTATAAGCTGAAATAAAGTAATTATGAGTATGATCTACATAATGTTTACATGACAAGACATGCACATGTATGTTGTTCATAAATATACATAGACCATTTAATGTATTTTTTAATAACTAAAATATATTGTTATACCCATTCAGATATGTGCTCTATGCTCACTTTACATGCAAAGACATAGAAAGGAGTACACACCCATATACAGACACTCACTCAGGCATATGTATCTATATACAATAACATACGTGTATCACTTGTATCTGTAATGCATAAGCTTACACATTTTTTCTATATCAAATCGATGTTTATATTTTTATTGGATTATATATAATAGCTGCTCTGTAGTTATAGTTAGGATTCCCAGGGATAGGAGTTCCTTAGATTTTTTGCTTGTAATAACGTCACCGTTTGATGAATCGGCACAAATCTTTGCAGACCTGTTTTTATCTACATTGGCTAATGATGCAAATTGTCATGTTGATTAGTTAGTCCCAACCCACATTTTTCCCCCAGTCCATTTTCCATGGACTTTTTCATCAGGCGTAGCAACAAAATGGCTGAACGGACTTAGATGAAACTTGGCAGGAATGTAGATTATAGTGTGGAATAGATCAACGGAGTAAAACCTCAGCCGAGATCTAAATCAGAACCTTAGTGCTGGTTATTGGTTTAAATGGGAAATTTAGATTAGTAGGTTTTTTAGGATGTTTAGAAATAAATGAGGCACTTTACAAAACTCCTTAGAGGTAGGGAAAAGTGTTTTGATTTTTTTATATGTTTTAAAAAAATGTATAGAGTACTGCAGTACTTTCTCAAAACTATCTAGGTAGGAATATATATATATATATATGTATATATATATATATATATATATATATATATATATATATATATATATATATATAAAACAAACAACATTCCACAACATGCCACTCTACTCCACTCTATGACAAACTACTCCAGTGTACGACACACCACCCAACTCTACAACATGCCACTCCATTCTACAGCATTCCACTCTACACCACTCCACTCTATGGCACTCCACTCTATGACACCACACTCTATGACACAACACTGTATGACATTACATTGTATAATACTTCAGTCTATGCCACTCTACTCCACGCCACTCCACAACAGTTTATGCCCCTCCACTCTCCCACACTTTATCCCACTTTATGGCATTCCACTCTACAACACTCTACTCCACTCTATGCCACTCTATGATAATTTACTCTACTCCATGGTACTCTACTCCACTCCACTCTATGCCACTGAACCCTAAAATACTCTAATCCACTCTATGCCACTCCACTCTACGACACTCCACTCTATGACACTCCACTTTACAACACTCTATTCCACTCCGTGCCCCTCAACTCTACACCTCTCTACTACACTCTACGACACTCTATGACAAGCCACTCCACTCCATGACACGCCACTCCATGCTATGACATTCTATTCTGCTGTACAACAAGCCACTCCAATCTATGACATTCCACTCCACTGTACAACACTCCATGCCTCTCCACTCTACGATGCACCACTCCACTTTATGACATACCACTCCACTATACAATACGCCACTGCACTGTACTACATGCCACTCCACTCTTCGCCATTCCACTCTACATTCTTACACTCTAAGACACTCTATGACAAGCCACTCCACTGTCCACCACTCCACTCCACTGTATGACAAGCAGTTTCACTGTATGACACACCACTCCTCTCTACAGCACTCTACTCCACTCCATGCCCCTCATCTCTTTGTCACTGTACTGCAATCTGAGACACCACTCCACTCCACAACACCCCCTCTACTCTATGACACACTGTTGCACTCTACAACTTGCCACTACCCTGTATGACACACTCTTCCACTCTACAATACTCCACACCAGTTCACTCTACGACATACCACTCCACTCTATGATATGTTACTCCACTCTACTACATGCCACTCCACTCTACGGTATGCCATTCCACTCTATATCATGCCACGTCATTCCACTCTAAGGCACTCCACTTTACTCCCCTCCACTGTTAGACACTCTACGACACGCCATGTTATGGCATGCCACGTGACTCTATAACACGCCACTACACTCTATGCCACTCCACTTTATGACAGACCACCCAACGCTATACCACTCCACGCTATGCCCCACCACTCTTTGCCACTTCCTTCTACTTCTCTCCACTGTACACCACAGCACTCTAGTCCATGACACTCTATGCCACGACACTCTACGTCTACAGCATGGCACTGTATGATACAACGCCCTACGACACTCCAATCTATGGCACTCCACTCTATGCCACTCAACTCTTAGACACTCCACTCTACAACACTTTCCTCCACTGTACTCTACACAGTCTGCTCGACAACACTTCACTCAACGTCACAACACTCAATGATTTGAAATACATTTTTGTAAAAAAATGTAATTCAAAGAAAAAAACAAAGGTTAAAGATTAGATGTAGTTAGGAAAACTTGATTTATTATTTCTATACAAAAAAGTTAAACTATACAAACATTAGAATTTCTAAAGTTGTAGTTATAATGTAAAGTAATCATTTTAGTCCCAGGCATAAATGTCTATAACTCGCAGACCTCCCCACACAGTGTTGTGAACTCGCTAGGCAGACTACATTAACTATAACTTGCCCCTCTACCATGCACAGTGTTCTCACAAATGATGAACTTACAGATGTCATGAGTGTTCCTATGAATGATGTGATTTAATGTGGTATAAGTGATGCAATATGAAAGGGTATAAGCTGTGCATGGTAAAGGGGCAAGTGGCAGTTGCAGCTGCTTTGTTTTTTCTTAATGGGAAGGGGGCACATCTTCTCCTCCTTTGGCCATCACAGGCCCCAGGGAACCCACCCCCGGGACTAAATTAATGTATATATGAGGAGGGGGGACATCTGGCTCCTCTCCCCTAGCCTTTACAGGTCTCGGGGAGCCCATCCCAGTACCAAAATTATTGAATATGGGGAGAGGGTGCTCAGCCCAATCCCAGAGCCATCAGAGGCCCCCGGGAAGCCCAACCCTGGGGTCAGAATTTCTGAAAATAGGTGGAGGGCAGCACAGCCCACTACCAGAGCCTCTTAAGGCCCAAGGGTTACCATCCCTGGGACTGCCAAAGTAATTAAAAGGGAGGGGTCATGCAGCCCCCCTACCTGAGCTATTAATGGCCACGGGACCCTATTCCTTGGGGCTGGCTCACTAGCTATGTCCTGGGGAGCCCACCCCCGGGTCATAGCGGTTTCCCTGCCCACCCTGTCGAAGGTATGAAAACCTGTATTTGCTCCCACTTAGCAAGAGCATTTTTTAATCCCGACCAAGGGGGAGGAAACATAAAGAGCCTGATTACAACCTTGGCGGAAGGGATACTCCGTTACAAACGTGATGGATATCCCATCTGCCGTATTAAAAGTTCCATTGAATCCTATGTAACTTGTAAAACGGCGGGCGCGATAACTGTCACATTTGTGATGGAGTATCACATCTGCTAAGGTCGTAATCAGGCCCAAAGTCTTCTCCCAGTGAGCAGGAGCTTTGAAAATGCTCCCTCCAGCTGGGAGCAGACTCATGATCTTGTTCCCTGCCCGCACTGATACGGGAAACAGAGAAAAAAATTGATCCTCCGTAGGGAACAGCATTAGTAGCTGGTACCTCTGGGCAGGAGCAATGCCGGGGTGGGTACTAGGGTGCCCACCTTTATTAGTGCGGGTCCTAGGAGATAGGATCCCCAGGCCCTGACAAGGCTTGGTCAGGGGTGCCATGCGCCCCGACTAACCTTTAATTAAATAAAGGATATGGGTGATCGGGTCCCCAGGGCCTAACAAGGCTTGAGGGGGGGTGGACACACAGCCCAACTCACCTTTAATTTAAAAAAAAACAGCTCTGGAAGAATGTGGTCCAGAGGGCCTAAAAAGGCTGGGGGAAGAGGGGCCAGTGGCCCCTCTCCCCTTTAATTAAAAAAAATGGCCATGGGAGATGGGTTCTGATGGGGTTGTAATAAAGCTTGTGGAGGAGGGGGCATGTGCCCCCCCCCCACCTCTTTAATTTAAAAAAACAGGCCTTGGGATGTGGTTCCCAGGGCGGGCTTAATAAGGCTTTGAGAGGGCAGACACACACCCCTCCCCTTTAATTTAAAAAAGGACTTGGGGAATGGGGTCCCCAGGGCCTAACAAGGCTCGGGAAAGGGGGCTATGTGGCCCCCATCCCTTTAAAAATATAAAGCCATCTGTGGCATACGGCTTGTCTTTAAGCATGATAATAAAATATTACTTTTCGTTAAAAAGACCCTGGAAATTAATTGAAAAAAGCAAAGGTTAAAGTAACATTATAGTTAGGTATGATAAAATGATCTTTTGTTAAAAAAACAACAACATCGAAATTGACTGGAAAATACAAAGATTAAAGTAACTTTTATATTTAAGTGAAATGTCAGTGACAACATTAACATTTTGAACTGAAAAACACCCATATTTACCAGTTATAGTTAGCAGAGCTAACTATAACTTGCGCCCCCGCCATGCAGTGTTTATGACTTCACATATTACATCACTCATGACATGTTCTATGACATCATTTATGACACATATGTCTGTGTTGTTTTTAGTTCAAAATGTTAATTTTGTCAGTGACATGTTCACCTAACTATAACATTAGTGTGTCCTTCTGTGTTTTTTCAGTGAATATATATATATACATATATATATATATCTTTGACAAGTAAAAAAGTGTCGGCTTTATTTTTTTTTTTTGCTGATGACACCTTGGTGCTTGCCAAACAACGTATGGGCCTCCAGACACTTAGGGACAGCTTTGGGTTAGAGATAAATGCTCTAAAGTCCAAATTTATGGTCTATTCTAAAAACAAGAGATTGGGCTGTACCATTTGCCTAGCTGGTGCTCCACTAGAGAAAGTATCAGAATTCGGCTATTTGGTGATCAGATTGTCGAGTAACAAGTCCTGGGACCCCAAATTCAAAAGAGTTGTTTACTAACCAATCACATAGCATCTCCTGTTATGAGGTTTGCTAAAAGAGCCCTACCTCTCTCACCCTGTCTCCCCTGTGATCCAGATTTATAGCCCCCAGGTCAAGAGCCCCACTTTGTATATCTGAATTGTGGAGCCACTATAACTGTTCACTTCTTGGTGTGGCCGAAAATAACTTAGAAGCTGTTGCCTGCCTGGGGCGCCAGGATTCTCTCTTGCCACTTAGACCGCACCTTGCCCTTAGGCAACGCAAGATTGTTACCTCTAATGTATTGGCTTCTGGTATGGGCCACTAAGGTTTTAAACCCATACAGGGAAGCCCTGACTGGGATCGTAAGCCTAAAACATTCACACAAAATCCCCTGATTGGTGCATCTTAAACAGATCTTTAACAGTTTAGGGCTGGTCAGCCTATGGAGTGTCCCCTCAGCTATTAATAACAACACCAAAGGCGCTGTCAAGCAGGCATTCTGGGCAAATAATATATTGAGTGAGTTTTCTGACTCTATAGGAAATAGAATCAAAGCTTTTTTTCATACATAACAATGGACATGTTCTCTATTGCTGTAGTTCCTTTACTGTGTTCTTCCTGTGGCCACTTACACATCACATTGAGCCACGTCGACTGACAGGACAAACCTTTGTCCGGTTTCCTGTTCTGCGGACGAATCGGAGGATCATTTCTTATTTTTCTGCAGGGTATCCTCCAGATCAAGTTCTAGGTGAATTGTATCACTGTGTCGGGTCCTGGGGCTGACCGATCACACTAATTCACTGAAGATATGCAAAAGTGACACAAGGGGGATTATGGTGCTTGTAGAGCGCAAGTTTATTATGTCTGCATGGCTGATGCGCCAAGAGCCTATAGGCCCTGTTTAGTCCCTAGAGTCTGTATTAGTAAAGTTCATTTTTATTAATTTTTAATTCCCTTCAAGATTGTACCTAAAGTTATTAGAAGGATGTTGGTGTTTTGAGTATTGACAAAATTGTATTGCTCTAGTTTTTAACTGATACTAAATGTCAATGTTTCTATTAATTTGTATTTTATTATTATGTTTTAATTTTTGTATTTGTGGAATATTTTTCTCTAAATTCAAACCGACAATAAAGACTAAAGACTACACACACACATATATATTCAGTTACAAAAACAAAGGTTACAGGGACGTTATAGTTAGGCTCACATTTTAAACGTACAAAGCCATAGAACTTCACCTGTTATAGTTAGAGTTATCTCGAGTAACTATAACTCATGCCCTCACCATGCACAGTTTTTTAGTCCAAAATTTTACGGCAAATATTATGTTGATATAATCAATGATGTTATCAAAGATGTCATGAGTGTCTTAATTTGTGGGCTAGTTAGCAGTGCATGGCGAGGGTGCTAGTTATAGTTACCTTAGGGCACGATTTATAGTTATTTGAGATAATTCTAACTGTAACAGGTGAATTTCTATGGTATTGTATGTTTAATATGTGAGCTTAACTATCACGTCCCTGTAACCATTGTTTTTTCAGTGAATTTCTAAGTTTTTTTTAAGTGTAAAGTAATTTTCAATACCATAAATTAATCCAACCACCACCTTCAGTCGCATGCAGCAGTTGGTCGCAGGGCTTGGCTGCAGTCAGGCCCTGAGGCCAAGCCGCTATAACCACCCAACATTGCACGACGCAGGGCCTTCGGCTGTGTGCAATAGGGTTGGCCACAGGGCCTGCCTGCAGCCAGTCCCTTTGGCCAAAGCCCTAACCACCCAAGTCCCTACTGTTCACTGCCTTAGGCCATGTGCAATGGGAGTTGGCTACAGGTCCCTATATTCTTTGGGGGGGTGGCAGTCCCCGGGGCTCTAGGGGAGGCCATGGGGTCTCCCCACATTAAAACAATGTTTTGCCCCAGTGAGGTGGTGGTCCCTAGGGCGGGGGCAGTGCAGCCCCCCATACAATTATTTCTGATCACCCCGGGGAGGTGGTGGTCCCCGGGGCTGCAGGGTGGTTTGGCAGTGAGGTGGTGCTTCCCTTAGCTGGGGGAGGGCTGGGTGGCCCCCTGCATTTAATTAGGTGATAGCCCAGGAAAGGTGGCAGTATCTGGGGCTGGGGACCTGGCCCACTCGGGGGCTTCATTTAAACAAGCGCAGCAGCCCATGCCTGTTTTTTTTTCCGGCTGACCCACAGATCTATTGCAGCTCCCCCTGAAAATCTTTTTAAAATGCTTTTTTGCTCAGGGGGTCCCTCTGGGACCCTAGCACCAGAGCTAAGGGGTCGGGGTATCCTACCCTGGCCCCTTTTCTTTTTTTTTAAATTGTTTTTTTCTGAGGGTTCGAGATCAGGAAAGTTCGAGATCAGGAGGGTTCACGTCCCTACGTATAAATTTTTATTTTCGTTAATTTCTCAAAAACTACTGAACAGATTTACACCAAATAACAAAAAGGGTGCTTTTGTCGTAGTTGGACTCTTTCTCTAGGCAAGACTGCTGGTTTAGGAATGACAACACTTTTGTTTGTAGGTGACTAGATCAATCCTACAACAAGTCGCAACTGTTGGCCCAACCCTCCCGGCTTAGAAGCAGGAACTCACCATATACCCAAACAGTAAAAGGTGATTTCTGGCAGCCTTTACGCATGGACACTACAGTGCGACATCGCAGGGGAGTCGTGGTTTATGCAGAGATTACCCTTTTCTCACATGAGCAACAAGTCTCATTCACACACAAGCAATGGAGGAGATGCAGTAAAGTTTTCAATAGGTTTTATTAACAAGACTGCAATCTAATGTGAAGTGCATGAGCTACAATGATTAGGATAATGAACAATGCAAGAAACAGAATTGTAAAGATGAGAGTCGTGAATACAAAGACCCCCGCCATCTTGTAATATTATGAAATGTAAAATATCCCTAAAACTCCAGAATGGAGAACCTAATCTCTAACCTAAAGAGAGCTAGGTGTGTGTAACCGGGTCGCGAAGTCCCTGGTTACTGGTGTCGACCCTGGGCCGACCGACCGCCCAGTACCCCGGGGGCACCGAGGAGCGAAACGGTACTGAGGAGTCCTGCACAAACCCGGATATCCGGGTTTCCATGGAAATAAAGGAGGAACTTCCGATGCGCGCAGCGTCTGAGAAATACACGAAAGACGTAGAGGAGAAAGAAGAAGAGCGACCAACCCCGGAGGACGAAAGAGGAGTAGCAGGAGGTCAAGATACAGAGACGCTGTTGGTGAAACAGCGGACAAGAGCACTTTCCCGACACATCCTTGGAGGGATGTGGCTATCCCAGATACATACCTCCCTCCGAAATCCATTCAGTGTAATTTTCAAGCAGGAAGAGAAAGCGGGTGGTGTGGGACGAGAACTGGGGAAAATTTTATAACGTCAACTCAGCACCGTTAAGATACCAAACGGAATACAATTTTCTTTTTCCTTTCTTTCTTTCTTTCTTTCTTTTGGGCGTCATTTGAGGATCTTATTAACGTGCACCAACGACGGTTGTGGAGTTAACAGCCACCCTGACTAAGTTCAACGAGTAACTTGGAGCGTATACAGCAACACCCCACAAACTGGTGATATTTTGGCACCTGTTAAGAGTTTCCCGGTCCCATCACGCACCACCCTGCACTTTCCCTTCTAACCCTACACCAGAAGCCCCGGAATACACCACTTACCTTTTTTTTTTTTTCCTTCCTTCCCATCCAACTTTCCTCCCGGCAGCACTTCCGAACTAGTTCGGACGACGGGGGAGCGTCTCCCCAATGAGAAGAATCCTAAAGGAAAGCCAAACCAAGGAATTAGAAACAAAAGGAAGAGAAGATTCCTAAAAGAAAGTCAAAGCAAGGGAATTAAAAGTAAAGAGAAGATAATAACGGAAAAGACAGAAAAGCCAAGAGAAAGGAACTGAGAGCAGAGAGAACACTTACTACATAGAACTCATGAGAGATGAAGGGATTGAAATAAATTACGTAATAAAATAACAACGTTCCTAAAACCAGAGTACGTCTATTACAGAGTCATTGGCATCCTTTCTTTAATAACGCTAGACCCTCACCACCTACAGTGGTGTCAGAAGTGGGATAGGGACAAAAGAGAAACAAAAAAGGGTCATAAATCGTCCTCTGCAATTGAGGTTAAACCCACGATCGAGGACATGATTCAGCAGCTGGCGGAGGGGCAACGCCACCTGCAAGTTGTATGGGAGGAACATCAAAGGGAAGCTAGGACAGACCGAGAAACCCTTCAAAGCGCGCTGAAGAGCCAGGCAACCATTATAGCAAATAACCAGCTGGTTCATGAGACCGCCTTGCAAAAACTAACAGACACTATAGCTGCAATGCGAGTCCATCCCAACGTGCCTAGCTCTGTCCTCCAGAAGTATCAAGAAGGTGAAGACCCTAATGAGTTCCTTACCAACTTTGAGAGGGTAGCTACTTCTGCTACTTGGCCAGAAGATAGATGGGGTCAGTATGTGGCTCCCTTACTAACAGGCAATCTACAAGCTGCCTATCAAGCGGTTAACCCTAGGGGAGCTGCCCCTTACGCAGATATAAGGAAAAGTATATTGGAGCGGGTTGGCTTCGATACCGAACATTACAGGCTCAAATTTAGAAAAACCAAGTGGTGTCCGTCGGAGAACTCCTGCGCTCTTTATTTCTGAGTAAAGGATTTGGGACTGAAATGGTTGGGACCCATTGGCACTGACAGAGAAGATGTTATTGGAGCAATCCTTCTAGAACAACACCTGGAGGCCTTGCCGTCAGCCACCCGCAATTGGATCAAACAGCACCCCAACATAGATACCACTATGGCAATAGACCTGGACCATCAAAAGGAACCAGCCCCACGGGTCGGGCAGTAGTGCCCTCCTACCATCCTATACCTAAGAAAAACCCTGAGGGGGCCTTTATTCCCAGATTTAATGAGAAAAATCCTAATCAACAATCCCAGTGCTACAGTTGTGGAGAGTGGGGTCATATCGCCTGCATATGTCCCCACAAGGAGGAGAAACTGGAACCCATGGAAATCGGCGTTACAGAGGAAGGGTCTTTCATACCGGAAAAGAGAATTCGAATATTATGAAAGAGATGGTTGTTAATGGGCACAACACTACCGCACTGGTTGACTCAGGTTGCAGTCAATCCGTCATTAGGGCCAACCTGGTGAACCTCAAAACTCAAATACCCAGGAACTCTGTCTCTATATGTTGCATTCACGGGGACATGAGGGACCATCCCTTGGTCTCTGTTGAATGGGAGGACTGACGAGATGTAATAGAGATGGGAGTCATCGACCATTTGGTAGAGGAAGTAATTGTGGGCTCGGATTATACATATTTTGCCGACCTATTGGGTAGTATACAAAGCAAAAGGCAGATAGACCTCTGGTGGGAGGAAGCACCCTTTGCCAGAATACATATAAGTCCGGGGGAAGACCGGTATAAACCCAGCAAGAAGGAAAAAAGAGAAGAAAAGAAATTGCATCACTCAAAAGAAGAGAACACGGAAAGGAGGGATGTAAGAAAGATAGCAGTTACCTCTATTCCCCCCTTCCGCAGTAGACAAAGAGAGGATCCTACCCTCCAACATGCCTGGAAATCAGCCACAAACGAGATAACGGGAGAGGTAGGTCCCTATTTTCTTGTACAAAGAGGCTTCCTAAATAGGATCACAAACTATAATGATCAGGAAAAGAAACAGCCAGTGGTCCCAGAACCCTACCGCATTCCAGCTTTATATCTAGCACATAGTCACATGGGGGGGCATTTTGGAAGGGAAAAGACGGAAGAATACCAGTTGCACTGATTTTACTGGCCTGGGGTATTTTCACACATCCGACGATTATGTCAACAGTGCCCTATATGCCAGTTAATAAACCCTGGGCCCAAAAAGAGAGCACCCCTATGTCCACTACCTATTATTGACATTCCCTTCTAAAGAATAGGTATGGATCTGGTGGGCCCAGACATTCCCTCCTCCAAAGGATATACCTATGTCCTCGTCCTAGTCGACTACGTGACTCGGTACCCAGAGGCTATACCTCTATCTAGTATGACCACCAAAAGTGTGGCGCATGCCATGGTCGGGTTCTTTTCACGTGTAGGGTTTCCTAAGGAAATTCTAACAGATCAGGGAACGCCATTCATGTCACACTTAATGACTCAGACATGTCAGATAATAGGCGTGAAACATCTAAGGACCTCTGGATATCACCCCCAAACGGATGGCCTCGTGGAGAGGTATAACCGTACGCTAAAATCCTTTTTGAAGAAAACCATTTCTGAATCAGGAAAGGACTGGGACAAAAAGCTACCCTTGGTCCTTTATGCGATAAGGACCCATGTACAATCCTCTACAGGCCATAGTCCCTTTGAGTTGGTTTTCGGGCCGACAACCCTAAACCCTCTTAGACATGGCTGCAGAGCTGAGGGAGGAAGAAGAGGGTGGGGAGAAAGCCCTATTTGAGTACACCCAACAACCAAAGTCCCAAATCCAGACAGTATGGGAAGATGTGCGAGTACATCTCGAGAGAGCCCAAAATAAACAAAAACAGTACTATGACAAGATCACCCAGCTCAGACAGTTACACCCAGGGGATAAGGTCCTCATATTACTACCTAGTTCAGACAACAAACTATTAGCGAAATGGCAAGGACCATATAGAGTACTGGGCGCCGTGACTCCTGTAACCTACACAATTGAGTTGTCAGAAAACCCAAGAAGGACACAAATATACCATATAAATCTATTAAAGAAGTGGGAGGAACCTGAAAATAGCAACCCTGCTCTGACCACAGGATTCCTCGTAAACACTGTTAAAGAACTAGAAATCGGGTTATGTCCAACAGGACAGGAATCTGTGCCCGAGGAACCCCATATAAACGCATCCCTCCCACCTGAACAACAATAACAACTAAGTTCTCTCCTTTCCAAGCATAAATCGCTGTTTTCCTCAAACCCCGGGGAGACCACCTTGACACAACATCAAATTAAAACCCAACCAGGAAAGGTCGTTCGCCTCCAACCTTATCGAATCCCAGAAGCCCGAAAAGAACTAGTGGAGCAGGATGTGAGGAAGATGCTACAGATGGGTATCATAGAACCCTCTGTGAGTCCGTGGTGCTCCCCAGTCGTTCTTGTACCTCTGCTTTTGTATAGACTTTAGGCAGTTAAACAATATATCACAATTCAACACCTACCCTATTCCCGAGCTGACGAACTCCTAGAACGGCTGGGAAAAGCCCAATACATTTCCACCTTGGACCTCACTAAAGGTTACTGGCAAATCCCTTTGTCCCCAGGGGACAAAGAGAAAACGACCTTCTCCACTATATCAGGCCTCTACCAATTTACTGTACTTACATGGGGCCCCAGCAACATTCCAGAGGCTCATGGACACCTTGTTGCTGCATCATAACACCTATGCTGCCGCCTACCTCTATGACATAGTGATCTATAGCGAGTCATGGACAGAACACGTGACTCACCTAGACAAAATATTCGACCTGCTACAAAACGCAGGTCTCACAGCCAACCCTTCTAAGTGTCCCCTAGCATGCAACGAGATTGCATATCTTGGTTATTATATAGGAAAGGGTCAGATCAAACCCCAAGTGAGTAAAATAGAAGCCATCCTCCGAATACCTACCCCGTCCACGAAAAAAGAGTTACGCTCCTTTCTAGGTCTAGTGGGTTACTGTAGAAGGTTTATCCCTTACTATTCCACACTGGCCGCCCCTTTAACTGACCTCTTAAGAGAGGGACGACCCGCGAAGATAAAAAGCCTAACTTCTGCATAACACAGTTATTCTGTCCCACAGAAAAGTCTTACCACTGAACCAGTATTACGCTGCGCTGACTTCTGTAAACTATTTCATCTTCAGACAGATGCTTCTGACGTGGGAATGGGGGCTGTATTGTTTAAAAAAGATGAGGCTGAGAACAACCATCCCATCGTGTTTATAAGTCGCAAACTCCTGCCCTGCGAACAACGCTAACCCATAATCGAAAGAGAGTGTCTAGCGATCAAATGGGCCATCGAAAGTCTTCAGTATTATCTGTTGGGTCATCCCTTTATACTGTATACCGATCATGCTCCCCTCACTTGGTTATCCAGACACAAGAATACTAATTTGCGCATACTACGTTGGTTTATGGAACTGCAACCATTTACATTTCAGGTGCAACACCTCATGGGAAATCAAATGTGTACTGCTGATTATTTGTCAAGATACCCCAATGACCAGGAACTCAAACAGTCCCTTTCTAGGGGAGGGATATGTAACCGGGTCGCGAAGTCCCTGGTTACTGGTGTCGACCCTGGGCCAACCGTCCAGTACCCCGGGGGCACCGAGGAGCGAAACGGTACAGAGGAGTCCTGCACAAACCCGGATATCCAGGTTTCCATGGAAATAAATGAGGAACTTCTGACGCGCGCGGCCTCTGAGAAATACACAAAAGACGAAGACAGAGAGGGGAAAGAAGAAGAGCGACCAACCCCGGAAGATGAAAGAGGAGCCGCAGGAGGTCAAGATACAGAGACGCTGTTGGTGAAACAGTGGACAAGAGCACTTTCCGCCACGTCCCTGGAGGGACGTGGCTATCGCAGGTACGTACCTGCCTCCGAAATCCATTCATTGTAATTTTCGAACGGGAGGAGAAAGTGGGTGGTGTGGGACGAGTGCTGGGGAAAATTTAATAACGTCAACTCAGCACCATTAAGATACCAAACGGAATACAATTTTCTATTTCCTTTCTTTCTTTCTTTTGGGCGTCATTTGAGGGTCTTATTAACGTGTACCAGCGAAGGTTGTGTAGTTAATAGCCACCCTGACTAAGTTCAACGAGTAACTTGGAGCGTATACAGCAACACCCCACAAACTGGTGATATTTTGGCACCTGTTAAGAGTTTCCCAGTCCCATCACCCACCACCCTGCACTTTCCTTTCTAACCCTACCCCAGAAGCCTCGGATTACACCACTTGCCTTTTTTTTTTTCCTTTTCTTCCTTCCCATCCGACTTTCCTCTCGGCGGCACTTCCGATCTTGTTTGGACGACGGGGGAGCGTCTCCCCGAAGAGAAGAATCCTAAAGAAAAGCCAAACCAAGGAATTAGAATCAAACAGAGGAGAATATTCATAAAAGAAAGACAAAGCAAGGGAATTAAAAGCAGAGAGAAGATAATAACGGAAAAGACAGAAAAGCCAAGAGAAAGGAACTGAGAGCAGAGAGAACACTTACTACATAGAACTCATGAGAGATGAAGGGATTGAAAAAAATGATGTAATAAAATAACGTTACTAAAACCAGAGTACGTCTATTACAGAGTCCTTGGCATTCTTTCTTTAATAATGCTAGACCCTCACCTCCTACAGTGTGATAAACCTAATCTGCCAGAACTATGTCCATGAGAAGAGCCCCGCAACCCTTGTTACCTCAGAATGAGATCTCTAGATCAGACTCCATGTGGACACGAAGGCTGGCTCAGCATCAAGGTGACATGTTGCATAGATAGCGTTGATGGCATCTGGTAGGAATCCCTCTGAAAACCTTGTCTATGTGAGATGAATTTATACAGATTTTGTAGGACCCCTGGTGCAGGTATGTTCCCACACAATAGATTAGAAGGCATGCTTGGGGCGGCAATTATATAAACAATTTCCTCCAAAAGTACATTATGTTCCTGTCACACGTAAGTGGGAAAGGGCCATAATGTGAATACCTACGTATATCACTTGTGTTTGACGCTGATAGTGATGCCTTCAAAGAGTGGCACTGATAAAATGAAATAAACACATCTTCCTAACTATAAACACAACAGTCATCTTGGAAGAAATAATTAAATAAATCAACTAAAACAGAGCGGGCTAAGTAGGTTACAAGTCACTAGGTGACGGGACACAGGCCTGCAAGCCAGAAGGCCAAGCAAACTCCTGATTCCCAATAAAAACTAAATAGGATCCACTACACTTTCTGGACCAAGAGCTACCTTTCTGCCAAATTTGGTGTAATTCCGTCCACTGGATAAGGCGCTATACTTGTTCAAAATCCCTGCGGAAAAATGCATGAGGAAAAAGCATTTTGGAATCACCTGCTCCCCCTTTTTTCCTCAGCCCATGCTTGATGGATCACCCCGAAACTTTCCAAACAGCAGCTGAAGTGAGTATCATATTTTTGGAGAAATGTTTGTGAACATTTATTAAACGGCGCCAAAGTGATTAGCAAAACAAAAAAATCATTTTTTATAGAAAGTAGGTCCTAACTATATCTACCTTGTGGTGACAGCAGCTAGGTAATCTGCATATATACATATATATACATATATATATATATATATAGAGAGAGAGAGAGAGAGAGAGACACAGACAGTGAAGTTTAAATTATATATTTAGTATTTAGTTATTTTATATTTTTGATTTATAGTTTTAAGGCCTAGAGCATTCTGTTCCTGTATTCCTGTAAATGCTCATAATGTGATCATGTAGGGAAGAGCTAACTCTTGAAAAATATTCTGAAGCTGAGATGGTGGATTTTGGATTAATTATTCATTATCAGATTTTGATCCGGAGGGGAAGAAGAAGAAGGAGGAGGATGTGAAATATAAACATTGTCAAAAAGAGAAAGAAAGGTTGTAAAAGAACCGACAACAATTAAATAAATAAGCAAAATATGTATTGTGGTGGAAGAAAGCAGCATGATGTTAAATCAAATTAAAACTTTCTTGTTATTTAGCAGCGTCGGTAAGGGCTGCTGAGAAAAACTCGGGGCTCCTGTCCTTATTTTTTATTTACAAATAATGCGTTTTGCAGCACCTTCTTTTCTGGTTAACAGTGTTAGTCCTAAAACATGCGCACTTTGATTGTGAAATGACGGTGGCAGGCTCAGGGGGGGTCTCCTGTACACATATGCACAGTGCAGGTAAGTGACAGAGACCAGGCTGCTTCTGTGATCAACCACAGCTTAGAGACACACAGTGGAAACCTTGAAAATGGTATGGGTCGTCCTCACACATCCTCTTGAAACTGAATCCACAGCTAAGCACATACATGCAGGGCCACTGGAATTATGCGAGTCTGTGGCTATGGCGTTTTCATCATAATTATGAATTTGCAATATGTGCACCAGAATTCACCATCTGCTGCTTAATCTGCCAATCTGAACAATAAAAAATGATTTCAGCTCGAACGGATCAAAAGTTACTAAAAACGCAGCAGCTCATGTTGCTGCGCGGTTTAAAGCCGTTCACAAAGACTGTCCGGTCCTTTTTCAGTTGCTTATTGATGTGTTTAATGTTAAACCGATACTAATAAGGTGAACCATTTATCCATATAATGTTAACCTGAATAACAACAACAAAGTAATCAAAAATGTGCTGTGTACCTTAGGGGCTGCCCTGACTGATAGGTGACTCCTCCTTGTTTTTCTCATTATCTCTTCCAGCCTTGCTGCCAAAAGTGGGGTCTTTGAGGCTCACCACCAGGTGTTACAGTTCCTGCAGGGGGAGGTGAGAAGCACCTCCACCGAGTACAGGCTTTGTTCCTGGCCACAGAGTGACAAAGGCACTCTCCCCATGTGACCAGCAACTTGTCTGCTTGTGGCAGGCTGACAGAAACTGGTCAGCCTAGCACTATGAGTCGGACTGGTATTCAGGGAGCATCTCTAAGATGCACTCTGGGTGCATTTTACAATAAATTCCACACTGGCATCAGGGTGCATTTATTGTGCTGAGAAGTTTGATACCAAACTTCCCAGATTTCAGTGTAGCCATTATGGAACTGTGGAGTTCGTGTTTGACAAACTCCCAGACCATATACTCTTTATGGCTACCCTGCACTTACAATGCCTAGGGTTTTGCTTAGACACCATAGGGGCATAGTGCTCATGCACATATGCCCTCACCTTTAGTATAGTGCACCCTGCCTTAGGGCTGTAAGGCCTGCTAGAGGGGTGACTTACCTATGTCACAGGCAGTGTGAGTTTGGCATGGCACTCTGAGGGGAGTGCCATGTCGACTTAGTCATTTTCTCCCCACCAGCACACACAAGCTGTGAGGAAGTGTGCATGTGCTGAGTGTGGGGTCCCCAGGGTGGCATAAGACATGCTGCAGCCCTTAGAGACCTTCCCTGGCATCAGGGCCCTTGGTACCAGGGGTACCATTTACAAGGGACTTAGCTGAGTGCCAGGGCTGTGCCAATTGTGGAAGCAAAGTTACAGTTAAGGGAAAGAACACTGGTGCTGGGGCCTGGTTAGCAGGGTCCCAGCACACTTTCAATCATAACTGGCATCAGCAAAACGCAAAACGTCAGGGGCTAACCATGCCAAGGAGGCATTTCCTTACATGCTGCATTATGCCACATCATTTTTATTTTCTTGCAGCATCATATAGTCGCATAATTCCGGTGGCCCTGAATTTATGTAAATGAAGATGTGGCATAACTGTTAAAGCTGTTACTCTGAAGCAGTGAACCACAATGGAATCCCGGCCTTGGGAAATTCATTTGACCTTCCCGTGTCTAAAAACAAAATAGTGAAATGTCTGGTGTTCATGTTAAGTGCTTTGATAATGTCCCTGGGCTACGTTTGCGCTATATAAAACTCCAAAAATTAAATAATAATTGACATCATGGGCGTAGGAAGTGTGGGGGATGTATCCCCCCCCCAGATTTTGGAGGGTGGGGGACACAGGGGATGAGGAAGAGGGTGGGGAGGACAAGGGGACAAAAGAATTTCCCCTCTTACTTCTGTTATTCACAGGGCCATTAGCGCGCAAAAGCGCTTCTTATAATAGCCCTGCACTGCCCTACCTCCAATCTAATGCTAACAGAATGAAGGTGAGTCAGGAGGACCCCTTAGCCCTCTGCCCTTTTGTTTGTTCTGTTTACAGCCGTGGGCATTAAGGGCACGCATGAGAACAAAGGGAGCCAGGAGGAGAAAATAATTTTTGATAATTGCTATCTGTATCACCTGCCACCTTGAAGAGGAGTGCTGCAGGACAATGAGGACGATCTAAAGAGGAAACAGAGTCCCACCCACTCAGCCTGACGCCTGCAGACTAGAAAGGAGACTCTGTATCACCTGCCACCTTGAAGAGGAGTGCTGCAGGACGATGAGGACGATCTAAAGAGGAAACAGAGTCCCACTCAGACTCCCTGCAGACTAGAAAGGAGACTCTGTGAAACACAATATTTGAATTTGCCTAAGATGACAACAGTTTGTGAAACAGGGAAGTCGAGATTGAGCCCAGATTTTACCTTTTCACACTACACAATTTAGCTAGTAGAAGGGTATATTTTTCTAACATGTATGCTTAATGTTTTTTTTTGTTTATCTAGGTAATGAACGGTTTGATTACAGCATGGCTAACAGGGAGAAGTCATATTTCATTTTGGGCCGTTATGTCTAGCATTTTGAAGTATATTATCTTTTCTCTATCTTTTCTTCATTCTACTCTTAAACAATTGATCCTATGCAACTGCACCCTAGACCACTTTTCTCCACTCTGTGCTACTCTACACCTATGCAATCAATGATGTACCACTCCACTCTACACCACTCTACTCTGCAGCACTCTATACTATGCCACTGCAATCTATGCTATTCTACTCTAACCAATGTACACTACACCCCTGCACTCTACGCCAGTGCACATTTAACCACTTTACTCAAATCCAATGCACTCTATGCCACTGTACTCTATGCCAATCTACTCTGCACCATAGCACTCTATGCCACTGCACTCTGCACCAAAGCACTCTACGCCAATGCACTCTACTTTGAAACCATCTACTCTATGACACTGCAATCTACGCAACTCCACTCTACGCTATGCCAGTTCAATCTACCCTGCACCACTCCAATGTACCCTGCGCCACTCCAATCTGCTCTGCTCCACTCTATGCTACTGCACTCTACACCACTACGCTCTACTCTGCAACACTCTACATTTCACCACTATACTCTACTCTGCAGCAATCTACTCTATGCCACTGCACTCTATGCCACTCTATTCTACTCTGCACCACTGTACTCTACACCACTCTTCTCTACTCTGCATCACTCTATGTCACTGCACTCAATGCCAATGCATTCTATGCCACTCTACGCTACACCACTGCCCTTTATGCCACTCTTCTCTGCAACACTGCACTCTGCCACTGAACTATACTCCTCTCTACTCTGCACCATAGTACTCTACTCTGCACTGCTCAACTTTATGCCACTCAACTGTACTCTACACCAATGTAATCTATGCCACTACACTCTACCCCACTCTACTCTGCATCACTGCACTCCACCACTACACTCTACACCAGTCTACTCTACCTTGCACCACTCCACTCTACCATGCACCGAATCACTCTATGACACATCACTCTGCACCACTGAACTCTGCACCGCTGCGATCTATGCTGTGCCACTCCACTCTGCACCCCTATACTCTTCACCACTCTATGCTACTGCACTGTACTCTAAACCAGCGCACTCTACACCAATGCACTCTAAACCACTTTACTCAAAACCAATGCACTCTACACCACTTCACTCTATGCCAATCTACTTTGCACCACTGTCCTCTATGCCACTTCACTCTAGACCCCTCGACTCTACTCTATGACTCTTCACGCTGACATTTAAATCCATGATACTAGACTCTGACACCCTATTCCATGAAACTCTAATACTTTCTCCACTCTGTAACTCCCTACACAACTTCTCATACACCACTCCATTCCACTTTACTCCACTCTATGCCACTCCACGCCACTCTATGCCACTTCAATCTACAATACTCTACTCCATGCCACTCCACGACCCTCTATGCCACTGTGCAACAATGTACTATGCTCAACAACACTCTACCCAACTCTCTCTATGCCACTTTACGTTACTTTACTTCACTCTATGCCACTTCACTCTTCTTTATGCCTTTCCACTCTACGACTCTCTGCCACTCCACTCTACAACACTCTACTACACTCTGACACTAATCCACTCTACTACTACTTTATGGCATTGGTGCTTGATTAGAGATTCAGATCTCTATTGATTGCCTTCTCACTCATGTGAGACGTGGGTCTGATTTATCTTGCCCTTTTTGATTACAAGCACTCTGTAACCCTTTTATCTCAAGCTTAACCAATGCTGAGGATGATCCTGATACTTGTCTAGGGAATCGAAACGTCATCAGCCAAAGTACCTTGACTTGAATTTGTGATATTATATATACGTTGGCATAAGCATAGGTACTATGAGCTAATGACTTCTTGATTCACCGTTTGAGTTATTCATGTAAAAGCCGGTGTATGAAAGCTTGTAAAGCATTATTGTGGAAGCTAACCACTGTGCTATATGGGTTACTTTTTTACATTTTTCTTGTAATTGGTGACATTGGGTCATCCAGATAACTTGTGTAATGCCCAAATACCAAAGTCTTTCTTGATTTCTCCTGTTGATGTTTTCCCACTACATTTGATCTTTTATATTTTGATTGAATAAATGTACGAAACCTTCCATTTGGATACTACTTTAATATCATTGTTTATTGGAGTGGTGTTGCATTTTACTCAAGGGACCCCTGTTCCTTTAGAGCTAGTTTACTACTCCATTCTAGGACACTCTACTTACTCCATGACACTACGCCACACCAGTCGATGACACATCATTCTCCTTAACACCATTAACTTTTAGCCATGCTGAATAGTAGTCTTACTAGTGTACAGCATGGCTAAAACACATTGGCAAAGGCAATAGATCTTGCATAGGTGAGACCTATTGGCTTTGCCAATGCTTGTTTATAAAGTATGAAATTCGAGGTGAATTGAAATATCCTTATGCAGGAGGTATTTTACCCCATATAACACATGGTCACACCACCGACTTTCCCACAAACCACTTAAAACCTTAGTGCATATCTTCTGTCACTGCAAGCTATTAAAATAGAGCAGAAGAAAGAAAAGCAACATTCCATTTGTTGCTTTAAACAGTTGCATTAATTATGCTTTGTGACCTGATCTGCCATTCACCTTGGCTGCTAGCCCTGGCAGAACTCATTGTGATGTCTGAACTCTACTATAATAACCTTATAATAGTAATTTTCGGATGTCTTTTCTTTATAATCAGTGAATGTTTTTTCTGTATAATCAGTGACTTGGTGCATCACAAGCAGCTGATTCTAAAGAAATTAGTGACTACAGTATATATAGGGATTAAAGAATCCCATGTTTATATAGCCTTTAACTCCAAGAGCTTCTTCAGTTGAAATGCTTCCAGTTATGACTGATGTGGAGATGAGCTGCCCAAGATCACACACAGGAGTAAAAGAGTTATTAGAACTATGGTTTCTGAGCACAGTTTAACGGTTGTACTTAATCACTTTTTTAAGGTAAGGAGCATGATGGGTTTGGGGCGCAAAGGGTTTGTTCTTCCTTTTTACCCTCCTACCTTTATTTGCTTGGTTCACGAAGATGCAAGGTTAATCAATCTGTTATTTTCACATTTCAGCTAATTACTTTGTGACTGTAAATAACAATAAAAGATACTTTCAGACTGTGACAACATGCCTTCCTTTCACCCAATTTCACTTCCAATATATATGATAGTGTACATTTATCGGAGCCTGCGGTTCGCAAACACCGAGCCATTTGTATCGGGTCGATTGAAAAGTCCCCAAAGCTGTCCCTATCCCCCCCAGAAATGTATTGTCTTCTACACCTCTGATTGACATAACTTTAATAAAATGGCAGGCAAACCACTAACGCAAGTGGAATTCAATGCAACTAGGAATATTTTGCAGTCGCGTCATGTACTTTGAGCCATCAACCATAGAAATACTGATCTGCTAATTTAAAAGTGCACATGCCCCTCGGGACTGTCGACCATTAGGACAGATTAAGTGACTATTTAAATACACAAAAGTAGATTTTGCCCTGTGGTTTAGCTGCCGGCTGCGGCTGACTGATACCCAGCCCTGTGAATCCCTTCGGTACATGTAAACCCCATGAGCCAGGCTGAATGCAATTAATCTGCATAAAGAGCTCTCAAATTGCATGCTGCCCATTTTGTGTCTGATAATCAGCTTCTCCAGTGTGCACAATGCTGAGCACCGCTAATGACAATTGTATATAACGAGTGCCCTCTAGGCTGTCGGTATAACACACTATGCAGTAACCAAGAGTAACTTGCTCATTTAATTTTCCTTGCTTATTTCTTTCTCTCCCCATATTTGGATCGAACTCAGATTTCCACCGGCAACAAAATTCCAAGTGAACATTTCCATAGCCACGCCAGCTTTTTTTTTTTTTTTGGGCAACCTAGATATTGCGGAATCTAAATGATATGTACTGAGAAAATCATTTTTTGGGAACAACTTGGAGCTTTATTTTTACAGAAATTAAATAAGACCCTTCTGTTTTCCTATACAATTAAACATTGCATTAATCAGACTGCACGTTTTACCCTAAAAATTCGCAATTGAGAACATAAGGTATTTGAAGTATTTAAAAGAAAGGGAAAATATTTGTAGTTGGGATTATGTGATTTAGCTAACTGCAGGAAGCTGATAATACTCGTTTAAAATTAACCTACATTATAATATGTTTTATCCTGAATCTCATCCTTGCACTATACAATGCTGTAATATTACCTTTATATCGTGGTTCTGGAATAATTTAATTTAGTGGGAGCTTCTGGTAACTTCTTCAATCCCTATAAAATAAATTAGCATAAATAGCATACTCGTTGGAAATGCTAAATAAATACCAGTACAATACAGCACAGCATTGCTTTGCCGTTTTGCAGAACTAGAGCCAGTAAATAAAATTCTCAGATGCCAATTTTGATCGACTTGTTTCTGAGGAGGGAACCTACCAAAAGTCTTGTCAAGGGTGGGAGGCGCTTAATAAAATGTAAACGCTGCGCCTGCACACTGAAAGAGGGGATATTATTTGGGATAACAGCATGCATTGTCGTATTACAGCAGTCCCACCCTGCTGCCACAGACAAACTCAGTAGCGGCTCGCAGGGGGGAAAAGGGGCAGTGCAGCGCGACGCCTGTGAGGGAAGGACAAACAAAAAAAAGAATAATAAAAACGTCCTCATCGCAACGCCGCAACGCTCCTCGGTCCTCACATCAGGCACAGGCTCCCAGCCTTCTGTGGCCAATCCTAAAGCTGCTTTCATGCTGCTAGCAGCATGAAAGCAGCATTAGGATCGGCCGGAGCGCCCTGGCTTGGTGCTCCGAGGCAGAGTGGGAGCCTCAGCTTGCTGTCTCCAAACCGGCAACATAGTCCCGGGTTGGAGAAAGCCCAGTACACAGGTGTGTTTGGCCGGCCTGCGACGGACGGCCAAACATACATGTGCACTGAGGGGAGTGCTGCCCGTCCCTTTTCAATAAAACAATAATAAACATAGTACATTATCATTTTATTGTAAAAGGTTTGCAGCTTCTGCTGCTGCTGGCCAGAGGGCGACACTTCTCTGCCATAGTGGAGGAGCTGCCGATGGACAAATTACAGTGAATTAGGCCACTGAGGTGCACACATAAGATACCATGGAGGCCAATGGCCGCCAAGGTTTGCACTTAAGATCCCCTGTAGAGCGATGACTATGAACATTTGCACTTGAGATCTCCTGTAGAGTGATGCCGACTAAGGTTTGCACTTACGATCCCCTGTACAGCGATGGACAGAAATATGTGTACTTACAATCTCCTATATAGCAAGGGCCACCAAGGTTTGCACATAAAGCTCCATTTAGAGCAACGCCATCAACAATTGCACTTAGCGATCTCTTACAGAGCAACGGACACCAAGGTTTGCACTTAAGATCTCCTGTAGAACAATTCTCATGAATATTTGTCCTTATAATCACCTGTAGAAAAATGTAACCAAGGTTTGCACTTTAGGCACACCAAAAGGCAAATCCTTTTTATCTGCTGTGGTGAAAGGAATGTACCTGGTAATACGAGGTGCAGAACTTGCTCCATGACAGGAAGGGGTGCAGAAAGCGGACCCTCGTAATGGCCGGAAGGGTGCTGTTCATGCCTTGGGTTGAATCACATAAACAAGGTGGCAGCATACCAAGTTTTTGCAAATCAGTAGTCTGACCAAACCATTTTTCTGTGTCAAGGAGAGGACAGGCTACTTACCCCTATCATATAAAGTTTTGCAGAACTTTGCACTGATATTGTGTGTGCGTGTGAAGTGCATATATGTGCAATTAGCGTGTACCACATAGATGACAGCAGGACTCTGGCACAAGTGTGAATACTGGGGACAGTGGAATTCCATTTTGGATGACCACTAAATTAGCACGGTGCAAGAATGGAGGTAATGCATTTTCCTCAGAAAGCAGAATCGTATTGAGTGCATTCCTGTGGATGGAGGGTGGAGATCAAGACTCCGAAGTGAGGGAGGATAGAGACAGGGTCGCCTTTAGAAATTCATGAGGATATTGACAACAAAAGTATGCTGATTTGTTCTTTCTGAGCACTGGCATTTGGGAGATGGCAGAAGTGATGAGTGGAACTGCAGTATCTATTGTTCAAGGTGAGAACACTTTTAGGTAGGGTCTGCCATTTTGTCTTTCCCTGATTACTGCTTCAGAAAATTGGTGAGAACTAGATACTGCGATCTTACACTTTGTTGTGACTATGTTTTGGATACTCCTGCTTGGAGCCAGGCTGATTGCTGTCTCCTGTGAGAGCTATCACCTTGTACAAAGGATGTGTCTGAGGAACAGACAGAAAAGGTTCTGAAACCTTAAACAGTGCATCCACATCCCTTATTTGGGAAATGTGTATGAAAGTGGAAACCAAACAGCCCCAGTTTGAGAAGTTGCAAATTATTCATGACCAAGAAAGGGGGTGATCCATAAAATGTCTGAAGTACTGCTGAGTGACCAGGGCTGGTGCTACATGACAGACTGTCTCTCATAAGTGAGGGGAGATTACATGAAGACTGCCCAACATGTTGGTGAAGTTGAAGGTCTCCTAAGCACCTAGACATCTGCCTATCTGTGCAGAGAGAGGAGGAGTGTCCCTGGCCCTGCAGGAAGAGAGACACTGAGAAGTTGCTAACTGCCCTTGGGACCTGTGTCAGACCCTGCATTGGACTGTGATGAAGCAGAAAATGAAGGTTTTGGTTTATTAACGCTTAAACGTAGTGTGAAATAATCATGTGTGACATTAACCGAACTAATAAAGATTGTACGGGGACAAAATGTGCCCTCAGAGTAGTTTGCCATCATTTATACGCGTGCTTTATATAACGTGGTGTACTAGAATTGCACTAATCCGACATAATCATAAACGTATGCTATGATTTGCTTATTTGAAATGCCTTAGCTTAGCATTACTTTAGCGGAGGCTTTGGCCTGGTGGCCTGGTCTCACGGTTTAGATGTTCGTATTTTTCCACTGTGCTAATAAACGTGTATTTTTGCTTGAAGCTGTACTTTTCCACAGAAACTGTTCACATGCTTATCTTAAGGTTTCGTGCCAGCCTAGCATATTTTCTCTTTAATTCAAGGTCGACTTGCAGGTGCGGACAATGGAGGCTCTGAAAGTGAGCTAATTGGTATACAATGTTGCGATTTGCGTACCCATCTCCAAGGATAATGTATGCTTAAGTAAAAGCTTGAGAACTGTCGTTTTTGATTGGACAATTTGAAGCTAACCTATGAACCCTCCAATGGAGACCCTACTGGATTCGAACTGTTGTCTATAAAAACCAGGTGCACGAGAAGAAATCAGATCATTACGGCCATTACCCGGACATGACGCCATTTTGACTTCGTAGCTATTATGGCCCACTTTGCTGCGACGCCATTTTGAGAAACTTTGATGCTTTCTCTAATCGAGAGAAAGAGACTTTGAATGATTCTGGCCGTAGAGACTTTAACTTTGATTTGTCCCTTTGCATGAAGTAGTAGTCTTACCTTGCCGCCGTGAGGCAATTGCCCCGTCCACCCCTGCCCCTTTTTCCATCCCATGCTGATCGAGAAACGGTACCTGTGAGACGAAGACTTCATTGATTGCTGATCGTGATTGGTAAATATGAAAGGAAATTGTAAAATTGCATTGTGTTCCTTTTAGGTAACCAACTGCTGATTTTGACAAGGTCCCGAGCTAGGAGTTTTCCAAATTAATGTTGCTAAATTGTTTTTGCATGAAGTCCCACATGCCGATGCTAATTTGAGGTTAGATGAGGATTCCATATGTCGCACGATGCAATTTGAGGTCTTGTTATGCTGACTAAATGTACGCTATTAGCTCATTACAGATTATCGTATTAGTGCTTTGCATTGCCATTATCGAATGCCTTGTGATTCAAATGCTACATAGATTACACTTGTTTCGACGTTATGGACAGCTATTAATGTTCATTTATGTTTATCATTTGGTGTTGAGACACATCTATATCGTGCTAGCTTTGTTAATATAGGGAAATAAATTCACTAACTTTGCAATAAACTGGTGTGGTTATTCCTGACTGAAAGGTCAGGGTTCGCCGAAATGTATTCTGGGTTAATCATTAAGTGTTATGTCGATCAAGGTATTGCCTATGTTCGTTATTGATTATTGATTTGATGCGACTGATCGATATAAGAGTACAGAGAGTTCCCACTTAGTCAAAAGATTCATCGGCCTAAAGAGCGTCCGAATACAGGTAAATTATTAGTACGGACCGCTCTATCAGTAGATGGTAGCAGAGGACGGTTACGTCTTTTGGGACCCTGTACTATTAAAATACATGGTGTTGAATTAACGGTTACGCATCTTGAGGCCTCATTCGAGAAGTTGAATTAGATTTTTCTTGGATAAAAACTGATTGACAGAATGATGATGGGCTAGGTCCACCGCGACTTTCCCGGGATCTCGGAGCTTGCGAATGGAGAGAATGGAGGTGTGGAATCAACGTTGGCGGTACTAGTGATGGTATGAGTGGAGTTAGGGTTTTGCGCTTGCACAGCTTATTGCCGCAGGGTGTGTGAAAAGGTTGTGAGGATTTTTTTCCTTTTTGAGGATAGCGGAGGTGCGACTCCGAGTGTAGAAGTAGTGAAGTCGTCGAACTTCATAGAGATATCGGAGGTGCGGCTCCGAGTGTGAGAGTAGGGAAGTCGTCGAACTTCATGTGCGTGTGGCGCTTTGTGCATAAAAAGGTCCACGTGGTTGTTGTTGTTGAGACGGGCCCTGCGAGGTCAAGAGACTCCGGAGTATGTTGATCCATGTTGTGGTCTGGGCGGTTTAGTAGGTTGATCGGGCGTGGTCAACGAGTCGGTACGTGTGTTAGGGAGTGAAAGAAACTTCGACTTCGGGCTCTGACAAGATTCTAAGTGCACTAGAACAGATCATTGACAAGTTGAGAGTAGGTCTGCGGGTCAGATTTGCTTGCGAATGTGGGGACTGAGAAAGACGGAATAGCGGCCGAGGCTAGTGAAAGGTTCCGAGGCTAGTGAAAGGTCCCTAAGGTCCTGAAGCGACTGTGTTACCCTTCCTGTAGTAAACTGACAGATCTGTTTTATTTTTGGTAGCTCGCAATATATGCAAGAAGTTGTTACGAGAGGAGGTGAGTGAAGGAGGACTAGCCGCGAGGCTTTGTCAGCCGCAGTGTGTGTGAGTGTGACGTCACTGAGAGCCGCGCTGGGATAGGTTGGTTGCAGAGAAGGGTCGCGCACGGATTGGACGCAGTCCGTGGGACTCGATTGGAAGGGGAAAGGCAGGTGAAGAGTATTCCGGGAATCAAAGTCACCTATTGATTACAAATTTTGTGGAATAAAAGTGACCTATTGATTATAAACTCCGTGAAATAAAAGACGCGAAAATGAAATTCTTTAAAGCATTTAGGAGTGCGATGAAGGGGGAGTCTTACATTAAAGCGAGCGTAGGAGAAGAGACGCCACCCGAGGGTACACCAGCTTACATTGTAATGGAAGAGAAGGGGGTAGCTCCGTGTCTTTGGCTAAAGCAATGGCACAAACTGACAGAGAAACATGGGAGCGTAGCGTTCCCGATACATGGGACATTCAACATAAGGATTCTAGAGAATTTGAGATTCACGATGTACGACATGAAGGTGCCTCCAAGGCCAGCCCAGTTTGAGGCTCTAGCAATATGGGAACTCATGGCCAGACAGCAACAGCAGAAGAAGTTTGAGACCAGGATGAGAAAGGTAGAAAAGACACTAGCGGATGCTAGGTGGGATAATGCACAGAAGGTGTGGAGGTCAGATGTATTACAGGGGATAAAATTGTTTCCAGCCATTACTAAGGAAGGAGAGGAGACAGGCAAGAAAGCTACCTGTAAGACGGACAGGAAGTGTTCCAAGGATAGAGAGGACGAGGAGAAGTTGAGAAGATAAGAGGAGTTAGAGGATGAGGAGCTAATAATGCAATTGCTGAACGACCGTCCACCGCCTTATGCAGAGAAAGGACAAGGTACAAGTACCAGTTCTGCCCCTCAGGCACCGGTACAGAACAGTGAAACCCAGAGTTCAGGAGCGTCATCGGGATCTAAGGACCCGAGTTTATTGTTCACCCCGCAGATACCGCAGGTGAGGAGAATATATCCAGATGTGCCCGTGTTAAAACCAGCAGAAAATTATCAGCCGCAAATGCCAGGGTACTACAGCAGTGACAACGGTGCAGGAATGATTATGGACCCAACTGTAAGGGGAGGGCAGAATGGTTACAATCCAACAATGGCACAAGCTGAATCAACTCAGTTTATGCTGCCCCAGAAACAGATGCAGGGAGGAAACGCACATGCTCAGATGACGGGGAGCCAGATGGGCATGCCGACAATGATGACCCATGGTGTGGGAATGAACATGCCACAGAACATGGGAAATGGACAGAACCCAGATGCGATATCACTACCCATTACTGTAGGTCCACCGGTACCTTTGTATAGTCAGCCTAACTTAGGCATGAGTGGTCAGGGACCAATGCTGCAGAGTGGGACAGAAAGGAGGTGCATAGAAAACACCCCAGGGATAACTCCGATAGCGGCTCAGCCAACTGGGTCTGGGTCCTTGATGGAGTTTAGTCCCATATGTGCTCAGTCAACACTGGTGAGGTCGAGCCCCCCACTGATAATACCCTTAACATCGAACACTGAAAAGTTGCCTCAACCATCAAGGGCAGTCGATGTGAATGCCACGCTGATGGGGGTGAATGCGCAACAGTTGACACAATGGTTTAACAGTCTGAATTCCACACAAAATTCAGCTAGTGGGAAAGGAGAAGACTATATGAATAGGGTTAGGCTGAACATGGAAGCACAAGAATTGGTGGAAGGGACTATGGGTGTGAACAGGTTAGAGTCCTACACGGAAGAAGAGCTGAGGTATCTATGTCCCAGGATTACGAAGGAAGTGAACAAGGTACATAAGAGCTTGCAGGAAGCAGCTGACAGAAACGGGGTTGACATAGACAAGATTAAACACTTGAGCAGGAGCTACAGGTTAGATTTTGGGACCACAGATTTTGAACACATGAGGTCAGCAGGCATGAAGACTCACCTTAGGGAATTGCTGCAGAGTGCACAAGTGTGGAGGTGCTTAGACAAATGGGAAAGCAGGTGGGTAAAGAGAAAGGAAAAGAGGAGGGACAGTGCCACAGAGCACAATGAGAAAAGACCACAGAGTAGTGATACAGTAACAATGTTACCAATGAGGGAGACAGCAGGGGGAAAATTAGTACATGTACCATGGCACAGAAGCGACATTCAGTCTTTTACGGATGATTTTCCCAAACTAAGAGAGAAGCCGATCGAATGGTATCAGCAGACTGACAGGTTTGTGAAGCTTGCAAAATGTCTTTGGGAAGACCTGAATACTCTCTTTGAGATTGTGGTTCCGGCAGATTTGTGGGAGGATTGCAAAAGAGCAGTAGGTTGGCCGACAAGTGAACCAGAAAGAGACAGGGAGACGGGTGCACCATCACCTATGGTGATGAGCTTGTACTACAAGGTGATTGAGCATTTGAAAACGAAGGTACCCGCGAAAAACGTGGATTGGCAGAAGATTGATCGAACGGCCCAAGAGGCTAAAGAGTCGATTCATAGTTACTATGAGAGGTTGTTGAAGGCGTTCAAGAATTACAGTGGCACGGAAACAATAGAGGCGAAGGACATGCTCCATTTTGTGTTCAGATTTGTGGAAGGGCTGAGACCAGAAATAAGTCAAATGATAAAGTCACATTTGATTTGTTGGCAGTCTAAACCGACTGACGAGGTCTTGACTTATGCGAAATACTGTAGCGACGAAATTGAAGTGAAACAGAAAAGGCTGAAAGAAAAGGTGATGATGATGCAGCTTAAGGCAGCTCAGACAGGTTTGCAAGGTCTGCAAGGTTTGCAAGGGATGCAAGGGTTCCAACAGCAGGTACCGCAACCGCAGCCGCAGTTGCAGGGAAACATGGCGTTTCAGCCACAGCCTAGAGGCAGAGGTAGAGGAGGTTTTGTAAATAATGGTCCGGATTTGAACACTGTTGTGACGGGTGTGCAGGCAATGAAGAAGGTAATGCCGTGTCACGTGTGCGGAATTGTAGGACATTGGAAACGCGAGTGCCCGATGGTGGTGCAGGAAGGTGCAGGTGCAGGTGCAGGTGCAGGTGTTGGTCAGCAAAACAATGATGTCAATGCATTTCAGACAATGAGGGGACCGAAACTAAGAGGTCCAAGCCCAAATTTTCAGACCGTAAATCAATTGCAGGGATTACAACCTATGCAGCCGCAGCAGATGCAGATGCCTCGTATGCAGATGACGCAAATGCAGCCGATGCAACAGCAGTTACCTATGTACCTAATCAGCAAATGCAAATACCTTTGGCACCAAAGAGTCAGCAGCAAGTGATGGTTCCTCCACAGGTCTCGGGTCAGGTAATGAGCACAAATGGCACCGTACAACAGTTCCCATTACACAGTGAGAGTGGAATAAACAACGTATGGGAGAGTGAGAGTTCAGGAGAAGAAGGAGATTGTGTGCTTGCGGCATCCTTGGAAGTTGATCAAAGGGGTCCGTACGTAGAGGGAAGAGTAATGGGTCATCGTGTCTCATTCTTGGTTGACACGGGAGCCACACATTCAACTGTTAAGAGTAGTGAAGTACCAAATTTGCCACTCTCAGGGAGGACAGTTCAAGTGGTGGGAGTAGCAAACAGACATCTGACAAACCCAATAACAGATCCGGTACCAGTCAGCATCGGTAACTATCAAGGGGTACATCAGTTTGTGGTATGTGACTCAAGCCCGATAGCACTGTTAGGGAGAGACCTATTGTGCAAATTGGGTTGTTCGATCATGTGTTCGAACGAAGGAATAACAATCCAGACGAGCAGTGATGGGGAAGATGAGGACAGTGTAGAGGGGGATGAGGTGGAAACTGTCGATGAAGAATATCCTCTAATCTGCCTTTTCCCGATGATAACTGAAGAAGATATTCCAGCCGAATTACGGGAGACAGTCGGAAAGGAAGTGTGGGACATGACAGGGAAAGAGGTGGGATTGATGAAAGGAGTGGAACCAGTGAAAGTGACTGTAAAGCCCAATGCAATCTTTCCCCAGACCCCACAATACCACATGCCACAAGATACCCTCATTTTTTTTTTGTAAACAAAGTTTATTGCAATTTCGATCAACCAATGATTAGGTAAACATAGTATAAGAGAATATACAGTGACCTACATAGACTCTGAGATCAGGAGCTTTTTCAATCTACACATCTCTGCACTAACAGCAATCTGATGTTGCAACAATTACCCTACCCCCCCCATCCCTCAACCTCCCCAACAGTGCCCCACCCCCCAGTGATGGTACTGGTAGCTTATCTGGACATTTGTATTGTATGTAGGTGTGCTATGAAGGAGTCAATCCTCCGCTCACAGTGTGAGAGTGTTTACCCCGTCTAGTCCAACCATAGGATCCTGCCCCGGGGTCATCTGTACTGGCACCAATGGATTGGGACTATTGGTAACTTCTCAAAACATCCAAACAACATTCAATCAGGGGACGGGACCTAATCGGCATTCCTCCTTAAAGGAGTCTAATATCGCGTCCCAACCTTGTGCCACCTCCAGGGGCCGCCAACCCCTTCTGGCCTCGCTATGTAAAACAGCGCTCTCACACCCAGCCCACCTAGTTAATTCTCTGGTCCATAGGGACAGTCTCGGCCCAACTGGATTCTTCCAGGACATCGCTATTTCCCTCTTGGCCAGTACGTAGGCCAAGTCCCGGAACCTGTTGGTTATTTTGTACTTAGCCGTGCGTGGAAACCAGCCAAGCAGACAATGCCCTATTGTGCAAGGGACTTCTCTTCCTATCGCTCCAGCCACCAGACGGCTCACCTCCGCCCAATACACCTCCGCCGTAGGGCAGCTCCAGAACATATGCCTAAATTCTGCCTTCTCTAGTCCGCACCTCGGGCAATTTACTCCTTCCACTTCAAAGTACCTGCTGATCCGCTCAGGGGTGAGATATGCCCTATGAAGTACATAAAAATTAATCAGCTTAAATCTGGCATTGCGAGTCATTTTGGGGAAGCCCCCCAGAATACGCTCCCAGTCCACATCGGATATAGTTGTGCCCAGGTCTACTTCCCATGACGATTTGAGTTGAGTCAAAGGTATGTTCCTATCCGCTTGAACCCTGCTGTAGAGATTAGAAACTGCCTTAAAGGTGCCAGAAGAAGTCGCCAAATATGTACAGGTTGTTTGTGTAGTGAGCTCTCCTGTCCGTGTCAGCCAGTGTTTCCTGATACTAGCCACTACTGAGCCATACAATAAGAAGTGTCCTCCCTGTAGACCGAATTGTGTCCGAAGGACTTCAAACGGCATCAGTGCCCCCTCCTTAAATAGTGCTCCTACCGTCTGTATCCCGGACTCCACCCAGGACTGGAGTCCTCCCCAGTCACCCCGATGGGGCAAAGCTCTTAGGGACAAGAGGGGTAGGTCGGGGGAGTAAGGGGCCTTTACTTTAAGTTTACGCAAAAAGCTCCTCCAACAGCGCGCAAGGACTTTAAATTCAAGGGAATCATGCGTCCCAGTACCCGGACACCCCAACAATAGTTCGTATAATCTAGTCTCTGGGGGAGTAAATGCCTTTACCCCCAACCCTGTTGCTGATCTGTTGGCTATCCATTGCGCCAACCATTGGAATTGCGCTGCCAAGTAGTAAGCCTCAAAGTCCGGGACTGCTAGGCCTCCGTCTGTGGACCGCCTCTGAAGTTTGACCAGAGCCACTCGCTTCCGTCCACCCCCCCAGATAAAGGCCACGACCATGGATTCTAGTTCTGCAAATATGGCCTTAGGAATCCATACCGGCAGGACCGTGAAGTGATACAGAAGGCGAGGCAACACCACCATTTTAAGGATGGCTACCCTCCCCGCTACAGATAGAGGTAAGGTTTGCCAGAAAGCCATGTTGGAACGGAGGGAACGCAATGAGCCTCCAATATTGCTGTCTATTATATCCTTTGGGTCATGGAAAATCTTGACCCCCAAGTATGAGAGGCATCTTGGAACCCACTGGACATTTCCCAACTCCAATGGTGGGGCTACAGTAGCGTTCAACGGAAACAGGCCGGTCTTGCCCCAATTCACCCGAAGACCAGAAAGCTCACCAAACTGCGAAAGTAACTGCTAGGTCCGGGAAAGGTCTCTGTGTACATCGTCTAAGAAGATCAATAGATCATCCGCATACAACGCTATTTGATGTCTCTTGCCCCCTGCCACTATGCCGGGACCCCCCCCACCACCGCGCGCTGCGGCCGCTAATGGCTCCATAGCCAGTGCAAATAGCAGCGGCGATAGGGGACACCCCTGTCTGGTACCCCGCTCAACGACATAAGGTCTGGATATTATCCGTCCTGTCCGTACCCTAGCAGTGGGCTCAGTATACAACAATCTGACCCAGGCAATGTATTCAGGTCCGAAACGAAGGCGGGACATCACTGTATAAAGGAAGGCCCACTCCAAGCTATCAAAGGCCTTTTCTATATCGACTGCAAGCACTCCAGGGGCTGGGCTAGACGATTTTCGATCGTTCATGACCGCTATAAATCTGCGTATGTTATCCGCTGTGTTGCGCCCCGGGATGAACCCTGCCTGGTCAGTATGTATTAGTGTTGTCATGTGGGGGAGAAGCCTAGAGGCCAGAATCTTACTGAGGATCTTGTAATCCAGGTTCAGCATAGATAAAGGTCTGTATGCCCCAGCTTCCGCAGGATTTTTCCCAGGTTTAAGCAAGGGCACTATTATCGCCTCCCTCGCTGTTGCCGGCAAAATTCCTCGGTCTCTGGCGGATTGATATAGTATCTCAAGCCTAGGAGCTAACAAATCTATATACGTGGCATAGAATTCGATAGGGAGACCATCTGTCCCCGGAGTCTTTCCCCTCGATAGTTCTCTAATGGCCCCCCGAATCTCTGGTTGTGTTATGGCTCCCTCAAGTTGTGTCGCAACATCTGGTGGTAGTGTCTGCAACTGCAGACTAGATACATAACTATCGGTGGAGTTACCGACAGGACGAAGAGTGCTTTTATATAATCGTTCGTAGAAGGACACGAGGTGAGAGTTAATTTGCTCCTGCCCGTGAAGGGGATCTCCACTCTCCGATATCATTTCCAGGATAGGGGATGTTTTATGCGTTTGCGATATTACCCAAGCTAACATCCGACCCGCTTTGTCTCTCTCCCCGTGTGCTCGTGTAATATAGTTTTGGTAGTCAAAGCATCGAAGACGCTCCACACAGTCAGCGACCGTAGCTCTAAGCTCTAAGATAGTAGGCTGAAGGAGCGGCCTTTCAGGTCTTTTTTTCTCCATCTCTCGCAGCTCACTCTCCGCTTGTTCAGTGTCCCTAAGTAGAGTCCTTCGGACCCCTATCGCTCCCGCAATACAGCGCCCACGCACCACCACTTTAAAAGCGTCCCATTCAATCAAGGGGTTATTGGTCGAAGCCTCGTTATCTACAAAGTAGTGGGTAATATGTTGTCTTAGCTCCTCCCGAAAGGGTGCGTCTTCTAGGGACTCAGTCTTCAGCCGCCAGGTGGGGATGCGAGAGGGGGGCGAACCCCAGCGTGACTCTAGTAATAGAGGGTTATGATCAGAAATTGTGCGGGTCAGGTATTCAACATTATGCACCTGAGGGAAAATGTCTGGGGAGCAGAAAAACACATCCAAGCGGACATGGAGCTCATGCCGGGGGGAGAAGAAGGAATAGTCTCTGGTCTCTGGGTGTACTCGTCTCCAGATATCCACCAGCCCCCAACTCGCCTGCCAGGAGGAGAATAGCCCTGCTACTCTCATCAGAGGGGAATCATGTAACGGAGGGTGGGAGCGATCCCTGGAGGGATCGGCCACACAATTAAAGTCGCCCCCCATCACTAGGGGGAACTGCAAATAGGTGGCTAGGAGGCCCGATAAGCGTGTATAGAACTCACCCTGGTCCCAGTTCGGGGCATAGACATTGATCAACGCTAGATCTCTTCCCTCCAATCGACCCCGGATTGCTACAAAACGTCCCTCTGGGTCTATGAGCGTGTCTAATAACTGGAATGGAACCCCGGCTCTGATCCATATCAAGGCACCCCTGGCGAATGCGGAATAAGAGGTATAGTATGCCTGGCCCCTCCACCTTTTCTGTAGTGCTAGCCCTTCAGTCTGGGTTAAATGTGTTTCTTGGAGCAACGCAATCTGAATCCTCCTCCGCTGTAAATGTGAGAATACCTTATATCTCTTAGACATTGTGTGCATGCCCCGTACATTCCATGAGAGAAATTTATAAGTGCCTAACGACGCCATAACTGTGTTTCAATCCCCATCTGTGACATACCCCATGCAGGGCTAGCATATACCACGAAGATCCCTACTCTCACATTATATAACATCAGCAGACCAGTGTTAAACATCCACCACTCATCACTCCCCCTAAACAATCCCCAACATTTAACATCCCAACTCCCCTTCCCCGGGACAAAAGTTTGAACTACTCTCATCCAAACTTCGCGAAATGTCAACTAGATTATCGAAAGTGGGGTAACTCCTAGATCACAAAAGGAGTGGGCCATCGCCCTAATCCCCACTACCGGATTGCAAGATATAGTAGTACTTGTGGACCCCGGTCTCATCCATCTGGTGGGTACGACCGCCATAGTGACAGCTAGTACACCCTCCTCACCGGCCACCATGGTGCCTGCCAGGGGAGGCTCTCATTACCAGGACAACTGGCTCAAGTGTAGTTCGATGGGAAGACTTTCATATGATACAGTCAGAAGTGCCCGGTGTTATGGCCGGGCCCGATCTGTCGGATACTTGGGAAGTCTCGGATTCATGGTCCGAATCAGATGGTTCACAGTCCGCAGCAGTCTGTACTTGGGATCCGCGATCAGAGCCGCTCAATGAAGCTGCTGCCTCCATGGCTTTTCGTCTCTCAGTTTGCATCTCCACAGGTGAGGGACTATTTACTATACGGGCCGTGTTGCGTTTAGCCCCTCTCCTCCGTCCATGCTCAGGGCCCTGTGCCGGAGGACCATTCCCCTCCTGTGGAAGCAGATCAATCCATTGCCATACCTCCTCCGCCGTAGTGAAAAACTGTGTACTGTCTTTGGACACTACCCTAAGCTTCGCCGGGAATAGCATGCCATATTGTAGACCCAATTGGCGCAGTTTCTGTTTTGCAGCTCTGAAGGTGGCCCGTTGTTTCTGTACTTCCCGGGAGAAGTCTGGGAAGATACGAACCGTGTGATTGTCCATTGTGCGGTCCCCTTTGGCCCTGCTTTGATGCAACAGGTAATCCCTATCCCGGTAATGAAGAAGCCTGGCTATTATAGGTCGCGGGGGGGCTCCCGGAGGGGGAGGACGCGACGGAACTCTATGTGCCCTCTCGATCGCAAAAAAAGGAGAAAGTCCGTTGCCCGCTAAGTCCTCTCGGAGCCACCGCTCGAGGAACTCCGCCAGGCCAGTTTGTGGAACACTTTCAGGCATACCAATCACCCGTATGTTATTGCTACGCGATCTATTTTCCGCGTCTTCGGCCCTTAATTCCAGGGCCTTGATCCTGGTCTCCAGCTGCTGTGTAGACTTAGTGGCATCTTTGACCTCTGGAAGGAGCTCTTTAAGTTGTCTGTCGGTGGTGGACACCTTTTAGGCTAGGCGGCGGTGATCATCTCGTAGTACTGTGAGATCTGTGGCCAAAGCGTCGATTTTCCCCTCCAGTGCTACACGGGAAGCCGTTATAGCTTGTAGGACATCTTGAAGTGTGGGGTCGGCTCGGCCCTCTCCTGAAGCGTCATTCCTGGGTTCAGGCGGGACTGCCTGTGCCTCAGCTGGGGACCCACCTTTTTGTTCTATGTCCCTCCGGCGACCGACTTTACCCATTTTCTGGGGTATGGCTCCAGCTCCGTCTGATCGGTGGGCTCTGGACCCCTACTCTCCCACCACCGCGCTGTATACTGCACTGCCAGAGGGATCGCCGAACTTTTTATTAGAGACTTGCTGTTTCTGGCGCTCGGTACACGTGTAAGAGGATTATCGCCTTCCAGTGCCAGCCGCACTCCGCACTCTAGGCCGCTAAGAACCCCTGAGGTACTCCACACGCCAGGTAGATAGGACACTCTCTCTCCTCCCAGTCAGGGTGTGGACCCGTCGAGCCAAAAAGCCTTGCCGTTCGTGGAGGGTGCCTTCAAGCATGCATGACTCCCATCCAGTGTCTGGGGGCCCCCTGCACTCTCCTGTATGTAGCACTGCGCATCTAGGGGGACCCCCGTAGAGGGGGGCCGCATGCACCGTGTCCCAGTGCAGGCCAGGTTCGCCCCATCAAGTCGCCGACTTCGCCCTCCTCGTTCCAGCTCACCAGAGGCGGTCCATGGGGTCAAGCCTCCCAGAAGTACCCCGCGGCGCTGTCGTGTAGACTGCGATCAGATGTCCTCAGAGGGGAGCTGCCAAAGGAGCTCTGGGGGAACCCCGGAATTTTCGCCTCTCACCTTGATCCACTCGGTCCTTCCCTCGGGTGTCGGTCGCCATGTTGTGTGTGCTCCGCGGTCCTTATCCGAGCACAGACGCCGCGCTGGGCCCCTCTGTTCGTCGGCGTGGGACCCCAGAGGGAACCACCAGGACCCCTTGTACTTCCTGTCTCCCAGAGGGGTGAGCGGGAAAGGAGCATGGAATTGCTTTAGTGGCTTTTCTGCCACCGGGGACGCCGTTCAGATCGCGGCCGCCATCTTTTTTTTTCCGCGGCACTCCGTCGGCCGCCAATTCAGCTCCGAAACTCTCTTCACTCCGGGACCGGACCCCTCAAAATGAGCCTCGGGACCCCTGCGCATATTCAGCCGGGCAATGGAGCGGTTTGGGGGTCCACTGCCTTTCAGGCTGGACCGGAGTGGGAATCACTGGCAGGAGCCTCACGGAGAGGCTTCCTCTGCCATCGGCGTCAGGCCATGCCACAAGATACCCTCATGAAAGTTGCTCAACTTATTGACGAATTTGTAAAGCAGGGGGTACTGAAAGAAGTGTTAAGCAGTCCATGTAATTCACCAATAATGGGACTAATAAAGCCGAGTGGAAAGGTTCGACTCGTGCAGGATTTGAGGAAAATAAATGACATCATAGTCAAGTGCTGCCTAGTAGTACCGAATCCAGCTGTGATAATGTTTCAAATTCCTTGCGATGCCGAATGGTTCTCAGTCATCGATTTGTCACAAGCATTCTTTTCTGTGCCTCTTCATGAGGACAGCCAATTCCTCTTTTGTTTCAAATTCCTAGACAGAGTATACAGTTGGTGTCGAATTCCTCAAGGGTTTTCTGAGTCACCGTCAATATTCAATCAGATTCTAAAGAAAGATTTGGAAGAATTAGAATTGCCATTCGAGTCAACCCTAGTACAGTACATTGATGACTTACTGGTCGCATCAAAGACAGAAAGTGGCTGCACAGCCGATACCATTGCTCTGTTGAATCATTTGGGAAGGAATGGACATAAGGTGTCTCCCTCCAAATTGCAGTACTGTCAGAAGAAAGTTAAATACTTGGGTCACCAAATAGAGAAAGGGTCACGGAGAATAATGAAGGAAAGAATTACAAGCGTACTTCAAATGAGTCCACCAAAGACAAGGAAGGAGGTGAGGAAGTTTTTGGGAATGGTGGGTTATTGTCGCCAGTGGATTCCCAACTTCTCGACTCTAGCGAAGCCTTTACTGAAATTGACCCAGAAGGATGCCTTGGATCAGATCGAACTGAAAGGGGATGAGATGGATGCTTTTGTTGAATTGAAAGAATGCATGTGCAGGGCTCCAGCTTTAGGTATGCCTGATTACACAAAGCCTTTCACATTGTTTTGTCATGAACGTGATGCATGTTCTTTGTCTGTCTTGACTCAAGCCCATGGTGGTGTAAACAGACCAGTAGCATATTTTTCAGCTACTTTGGATCCGGTCGCAGCAGCACTTCCAGGGTGTTTGCGCGCCGTAGCAGCAGTTGGTATCAGCCTCACTCAGAGTGAAGGAATAGTGATGGGACATCCAGTAACAGTCATGGTCCCTCACTCAGTTGAGATACTCTTGACCCGCTCCCGAACGCAGCACATGACAGGAGCAAGACTTACAAGGTATGAAACGATAATTTTGGGCTCACCGAATGTGCAGCTGAAAAGGTGCACTACGTTGAATCCAGCAACCTTGCTTCCTGGAGAAAATGCCGAAATTGAGAACGCTGAAGACGTCGAGCATGACTGCCTTCAGGTGACTGAATTTTGCACAAAACCTCGACCGGACATTAAAGATACTAAGCTTGATGAAAATGACCAAATTCTTTTTGTTGATGGTTCATGTCTAAGAGACGGGATGGGGATTTTGAAAGCAGGATACGCTGTATGTACTGTAACAGGTGTCTTGGAAGCGGGATGGCTTCAAGGAGTCTATTCTGCACAAGTAGCAGAACTTGTAGCCCTTACTAGAGCATGTCAACTGTCTGCATTGATGAAAGTCACCATTTACACTGATAGTCAATACGGGTTTGGGATTGTGCATGACTTTGGGCAACTATGGTCACAGAGAGGTTTCCTGACTTCTTCAGGATCCCCAGTGAAGAACGGGGAGAGGATAAGGGAATTGTTACACGCCATTCAAGTGCCAGCTGAAGTTGCAGTGGTAAAGTGTAGTGCTCACACGAAAGGACAAGACTATGTTTCTCTGGGAAACGCATATGCGGATCAAGTCGCAAGATTTTGTGCCTTGAACTGTATATTACTCAGAGATGAATGGAATTCGATAAGTGAGCCAGAACTCGAACCAGCTGAAGCATTTGCCTTAAAGGTCGTAGATACAATAGAGGAACTAAAAGCATTACAAAATAATGTCAGGGAGGATGAAAGGGATTCCTGGATTAAATCACAATGTATAAAGAGACAAGACGAATTATGGGTTTCACATGAGGGAAAATTTGTTTTGCCAAATAGTCTCTTATCACAGCTTGCGCGGTTCTATCATGGGCAAGCTCACCTAGGGAGAGATGCCATGATAAGATTGTTCAAAACTGATTGGTTTAATCCCAGATTTCGTCAAGCTGCAGAAGCAGTTTGCCATCGATGTGTCACTTGTCAGCAGATGAACCCAGGAAAGGGAACAGTTGTGAACGCGAGCCACATTGGTAGGGCAAGCGGGCCTTTTAGTCGAATGCAGATGGACTTCATTGAGATGCCTGTGCATGGAGGTCTGAAATATGTGTTGGTGATTGTGTGCATTTTTAGTCACTGGATTGAGGCATACCCCACACGTAGAAATGACAGCCTTACAGTTGCCAAGCTATTGTTGAGAGAGTTAATACCACGCTTCGGATTCCCGATCTCTTTAGAATCAGATAGGGGAAGTCACTTCAACAACGAGGTGATAAAGTTACTCTGCGAAGCGCTGAACATTGAGCAGAAACTGCATTGTAGCTATCGCCCTGAAGCCTCAGGACTGGTGGAGCAGATGAATGGTACACTGAAATCGAGAATGGCGAAAATATGTGCATCAACAAATTTGAAATGGCCTGACGCATTGCCCTTAGTGCTAATGTCAATGAGAAACACTCCTGATAGAAAGACTGGATTGTCTCCGCATGAAATACTCATGGGCAGGGCTATGAGACTTCCTGCAGTTCCCGCAAACATGCTTTTAAATATTACAGATGATATGGTGTTAGACTACTGCAAAGGACTGGCTGACGTGGTTCGCTCTTTCTCTCACCAGGTGGAAGCAACCACCTTGCCACCGATCCAAGGTCCAGGACACGCACTGAAAGCAGGGGACTGGGTCGTGGTAAAGAAGCACGTGAGAAAATCGTGTCTGGAACCCCGTTGGAAAGGCCCTTTCCAAGTGATCCTGACGACAACTACCGCTGTGAAGTGTGCGGGGGTTCCCAACTGGATTCACGCCAGTCACACAAAGAAGGTGTTGTGCCCCACAGATGAGGAAGTTGAAGCGCTGAAACTGCCAGTGCCTGATAAAACAGTGCTGAGCGCTGAGACAGAACAGAACCGAACTGAAAGCGAACAGGCAGAAACTGGAGAAAAGGAGATATTCTCTGACGACGAAGACACCAACACACTTGGGGAAGACCAAGGAGAAAGTTCAGACAACGACGAAGAAGCTGCAGGTGACAAAGAGCCTGAAGCAGCTGAGGGTAGCAAAAAGCCTGAAGCAGCTGAAGGTGACAAGGAGCCTGAAGCAGCTGAAAGTGATAAAGAGCCTGAAGAAAGTAACGGTGACGAAGGGCTCGAAGAAGGTGAAAAGGCAGGAGAGCCTGATCAGAGGAGGGCTTTCCCAGAAGCAGACGATACAGAAAAGGAAAAAGAGAACGTGATTGATTCCCCAGAAAGAGGGAACGAGGCAGAACAGAACGAAAAAGTCCAAGCTTCCACAGAAAAGACAGCAGGTCCATCAAATGGACATGGTGCAAAAAGGAGACTAAGTATCTCACCGATAAAAGAAAGGGGTAAAGAAAGTTTGAACGACGGAGGAAGGCCGAAGGTGAAAGAGAAAAGAAAGGAAGTGACTGTTGGGGAACAATCGTCAAGTGAAGAAAAAGACTTGACAAAAGAGGAAAGTACCAGCGAAGCAGAGTCGAAAAGAGAAGCAAAATTGAAAAGGAAAAGGATACCAAACAGGAGATATTCCGGTCCTGAATGGGCATATGCAGTCAATGATGATTGGACTGACGAGTTTGTATCTCTAAGCATCGAGAACGAAGAAGAAGAAGAGATACCAATAGAAAAGAAAAGTTTTATAGACTCTGTCGATTGAAAGAGTAATAAATGATATTGCTTGCTACAATCTAACGTGAAAGAAACAACCGGCTGAGACATTGCTAAACCGGATGAGACTTGCTAAACAGATAAAGACTGAGTTATTGCCGAATTGAGACAAATGCTGCTAACTGATAAGTGACTGGCCTTTTGAAAAAGACGGCGTGAACATTGCGCTCGTTCAGCTCTGTAACTGAATCGCTAAATAGTTTCTTTTGTAGGTGCTTCTAGCTCTCTGATTCTATACAGATCATGACTAGGTACGCTATGCAGAATAATAGAAAGAAATATTGTAAATATGTGTGTATAGGCTTGGTAATTACATGTGTACTAATAATAATGGCAATTGTGCTTGGAATGCATGGAAAGGGTGAGAATATTGAGGCTTCTACTATTGCTCCTGTTACTGCCACTGAACTAACACCGTTGAAAAGACTAGCATTGGATGAGAGGCTCTTGCATGATAAGAAAGAGCTTTCGTATAACGTTTTCTATCGCTTGCTAACAGAGTATGTTGAAACTATGGATGCGAAAGATTGTTATGTGTGTACACAGATACCGACATCAGTAAAGGAAGGGGTAACTTATCACCACATGCCTCTTACATACGGAATTACATGTAGTATAGTAATGTCTAGATTTTATGGTCAAACTAACATACAGTATTTTTACTCGAATTATGATGTTACTTTTGCTTATGTTCCTATAATAGCGCAGCTAAGCCAGATTGCTAAAGATTGGGATGCTAAAATTATGAGGGAATTTTTCGAGCCAATGCAACCTTTTGAAACGGCTCATGCTCATAGGGAGAACCTTACTTGCTCAGTCTCTGCTGTAGAAATAAGCTTTTTAGATCGCACAGATGATAGAAGGGCACAAATGAAGGCGAAATTAGAAAAAGAGCTACATAAGAGGACTTCAGTAGATAATTATGATTTTGCTGCTATAAAGACACAAGGGAAAATAGCTTTAGATGCTTGGCATGTAGGGAAATTTTGTATATATCGAGGTGAATCCTATTATGACAATATTTTTGTAGGAGCGAGTGAATGCAAACATACGTTTATTTTTAAGGCCAAATGGACATTCATGATGAACGGACTTGACCCTGTCATTCCAGGTGTATATTACATTTGTGGGCATAATGCCTATTATCGTCTTCCAAAGGGATGGTGGGGGAGATGTTATTTGGGTATAGTGTTCCCAAAGGTTTATCAACTGGATGACGTATCGATGATTCAAAAGACATCTGAATCCCATCGTATCCAGAAAAGAGAGACCGCAGCTGCTGTGGTAAGTGATATATTTGGAGCCATGATTCCTTCATTGGGAGTTGTGTTGAATTCCATCAAAATAAGAAAGTTGTCTACTATAGTGGATAACATGTTGACAAAGTTTTCAGGTGCTATAATCCTGATAGATGCTGAACTTGCAGCGGAAAGAGCCATGACTCTTCAAAATAGGCTTGCTTTAGACATTCTTTTAGCAAAGGATGGAGGCGTTTGCAAAATGATTGGTGCCCGACACTGTTGTACCTATATACCCGACAATAGTGTGAAAATTAAAACTATGCTTGCTAATCTAACAAAAGAAAGTGCAGATTTGAAGGAACTGAAAGAACCAGGAGTGTGGGAGAAGGTTGGAAAGGGACTTGCTTCAGTGGGACATTGGATTGGGGGAATTTGGAATGGAATATTATTGAAAATAATAGAAGGAATATTAATAGTAATAATTTGTGTGTTTGGAATTTGGGGAATAAAAAGGGGAATAATAATGATTATGGAAAGAATTAAAAGAAGAAAAGAAGAGAAAATTATGAAAAGAATGGCAGAAGAATACAAAGCGCAAACTAGGGGAACTAAAAGGAAAAGGGAACTGACAGAATTTTAATGGAATAAAATTTGTGGGCATGATTTGTGTGATGACAAGTAGTCATCAGAGGAGGGATTGATGAAGCAGAAAATGAAGGTTTTGGTTTATTAACGCTTAAACGTAGTGTGAAATAATCATGTGTGACATTAACCGAACTAATAAAGATTGTACGGGGACAAAATGTGCCCTCAGAGTAGTTTGCCATCATTTATACGCGTGCTTTATATAACGTGGTGTACTAGAATTGCACTAATCCGACATAATCTTAAACGTATGCTATGATTTGCTTATTTGAAATGCCTTAGCTTAGCATTACTTTAGCGGAGGCTTTGGCCTGGTGGCCTGGTCTCACGGTTTAGATGTTCGTATTTTTCCACTGTGCTAATAAACGTGTATTTTTGCTTGAAGCTGTACTTTTCCACAGAAACTGTTCACATGCTTATCTTAAGGTTTCGTGCCAGCCTAGCATATTTTCTCTTTAATTCAAGGTCGACTTGCAGGTGCGGACAATGGAGGCTCTGAAAGTGAGCTAATTGGTATACAATGTTGCGATTTGCGTACCCATCTCCAAGGATAATGTATGCTTAAGTAAAAGCTTGAGAACTGTCGTTTTTGATTGGACAATTTGAAGCTAACCTATGAACCCTACAATGGAGACCCTACTGGATTCGAACTGTTGTCTATAAAAACCAGGTGCACGAGAAGAAATCAGATCATTACGGCCATTACCCGGACACTACGCCATTTTGACTTCGTAGCTATTATGGCCCACTTTGCTGCGATGCCATTTTGAGAAACTTTGATGCTTTCTCTAATCGAGAGAAAGAGACTTTGAATGATTCTGGCCGTAGAGACTTTAACTTTGATTTGTCCCTTTGCATGAAGTAGTAGTCTTACCTTGCCGCCGTGAGGCAATTGCCCCGTCCACCCCTGCCCCTTTTTCCGTCCCATGCTGATCGAGAAACGGTACCTGTGAGACGAAGACTTCATTGATTGCTGATCGTGATTGGTAAATATGAAAGGAAATTGTAAAATTGCATTGTGTTCCTTTTAGGTAACCAACTGCTGATTTTGACAAGGTCCCGAGCTAGGAGTTTTCCAAATTAATGTTGCTAAATTGTTTTTGCATGAAGTCCCACATGCCGATGCTAATTTGAGGTTAGATGAGGATTCCATATGTCGCACGATGCAATTTTAGGTCTTGTTATGCTGACTAAATGTACGCTATTAGCTCATTACAGATTATCGTATTAGTGCTTTGCATTGCCATTATCGAATGCCTTGTGATTCAAATGCTACATAGATTACACTTGTTTTGACGTTATGGACAGCTATTAATGTTCATTTATGTTTATCATTTGGTGTTGAGACACATCTATATCGTGCTAGCTTTGTTAATATAGGGAAATAAATTCACTAACTTTGCAATAAACTGGTGTGGTTATTCCTGACTGAAAGGTCAGGGTTCGCCGAAATGTATTCTGGGTTAATCATTAAGTGTTATGTCGATCAAGGTATTGCCTATGTTCGTTATTGATTATTGATTTGATGCGACTGATCGATATAAGAGTACAGAGAGTTCCCACTTAGTCAAAAGATTCATCGGCCTAAAGAGCGTCCGAATACAGGTAAATTATTAGTACGGACCGCTCTATCAACTGCATACAGAAATCTAGTTCCAAAATTAAACAAATGCTATCTGTCACTTCTGTAATGCCCAGAAGCTTGTTGCTGCTGCTTCCTTACTCCAAAAAAATCCAGTGGAGGAGCTGCCAGATCTGCCAAAGTGAAAGCTTAATCCTGGCCTGGAGTCTGCAACTACCCATAACAGGCATATGTCAGATCTTTGCCTAGAAGCTGACTCTGAAACAGGGGTGCTGACCAAGCAGGCCTACACTGCTACTCACTCACTGCGACCAATCCAAAGTGAAGTTGCTTCTGCGGTCCTGTTTTCACTGGTTCACCATTAAAAGCACTGACCAGGAGGGCGGCTGCCAGCACTGTAGAACCCCAACAAAATGAGCAGGTAATGGAGCCTCACACATGAAAGACTGAGCTGGACATGCATACTATGTTCTGCAGCAGGAACAATGGCTGTTACTTGAGCAGTCCCTTTTTTTGATACAAACTGTTGAACTAAGACCTAGTGAATGCACATCTGCCTAATCTATACCTATGCTTACGATTGGGTAGGCATCCTATAGACATTAGAGAAGCTCCTAGAATTGGGATGGGGCATCATATAGAGTTTAAGCATTTACCTAGGAATTGTAGTTCTGATCACAATTATTTTCTGTTCATTGCTGTTAGATTTCAGTGTACCAACTCTATATGTTTTGCATTCTATTTCACCAGTATCTATGTATCTCTGTAAAGCACGCCATTATTCAATGAGCCTGGTCCATCTCTATAAAACAGCAAATACGTAAAAATCAATAACTTTGCCAAACAAAAGAAGTATTTAAGTATATGTAATTGAAATTCCATGGCATTCTCATACAGACCTCTGAAGTTGACCCTGCATTTCTTTGCTAAACAAACCTCAATAAGGGAACAGTACACAGATGGTAATATGCTAGAATATCAAGGCCAAAAATATCAACACAGAAAATTATTAAGGCCTATTTGCATCATCTTTGCAGGTGTTTTCTTTTCGTTACATAACAACTGAAACAGCCAACAGTAGTCAGGCTTTGTTCCTTCACTTCCCTAGCCCCCTCTTCCCCTTCCCAGGCTATCTCTTCCCTTCCAACTGCCTCCTGTTCGGCAGGCACCTCAGATTTATCTCCGTATTATATATGCTCCTCCTAGTTTCTAATTTCTTCATCTAGTGACTCGGCCATGGGCATATCAGATCGAAGCATATTCCCCGGTAGTCAGCCAATGCCTGCCAGATTTTGCCATAATACTAGGGGCAGCCCCTGGCCACATATACCGGTCTCATGTTGAGTCATAGCTCACAGCACTGTAAAGTGGCGGGCAGCGCATGGCTGGGGCAGGGGGGACGGCAACAAAAAAATAAAAAATAAACATACCTGACTGCCGCCACATTGCCGCATCGACGCTCTTCAGACTGCACTGAAGGCAGAGGCTCCCAACCTGCCCTGCGGCCAATCCTAATGCTGCTCTCATCGTCAGGATTAGCCTGAGCGCCCTGGCTTTGCGCTCCCAGGCAGACTGGGAGCCTGTGCCTTCTGACCCCAACCCGGCAACACAGTGCAGGGTTGGAGAGAGCTCAGTGCGCATGTGTGTTTCTCCAACCGTTGACAGCCAACCAAACACACATGCGCACTGAGGGGAGTGCACACCACTCCCCCTCCATCCCTGTCACCCCCATGGCCCTGCCCTATTAAAAATAAAGCGATAATAAACATTGTTTATTATCGTTTTATTTTAAAAGTTTTGCTATTGTTTTATTTTTTAAGTTTTGCAGCTCCTGCCACTGGCGGGGGGGGAAGATGCTCCTCTGCCATAGCAGAGGAGCCACTGCTACTCATGTCTACTATTTTTAACTCCACCTTCACATATCCAGATAATATATATGGTCAAGGTACAGTAAAGTTTATTAAGTCAAAGTATTTTTAAGTCTATACTTACCTTCACAATGTTTTAGTACTCAATATTTTGCTCACAATATTCTTGTATGACGAAATTTCATGCTCCAGCTCTCTACTGATTCAAATGCATCAGAACAGTGGGCCTGATGTATAAAAGGTTTTTACCCATTCTGTGTCTACAGGGAAATTTGTTCAAATATAAGGGCCTTAGAAGAGCGAGCTAAAAAACAAATGGAAAGAGGTTGCACGAAGCAAAAACACAATTCTACTCGCATAAAATGAAACATGTTCTGAAAATGACATTGTACCAAAAGTACCTAAAACGAATAGGAGTCAGAACAACGCATGCTGGAATCAGGCATGCCTAAACACTGCGGTCGGAACAACGACCGCAATGTTACCACGAATGCATTTACCACGAATGCCGTAACGATTTTTCGTTGTAAAGGCATTCCTGGAAAAGGCATGCGTGGTTCCAGCATGCACCTCCTCTCACCCCAACCCCTCCACCCCTAAATTATTTGTACCCCAACCACCAACCCCATCCCTAAAAACAATTCTACCACTACCCCAACCCCCACCCTCACCCGAAAACTTAAACTACCCCGCCCCTAAAACTACCGTGACCCTCAACCCCTAAAAATTAAAAATACACAACCCCCCACTCCTGCCCCTAAAACTACGCCGACCCCCACCCTCACTCCCACCCCTAAAAACTAAAAGCACCCAAACACCCCACCCCTAAAACTACAGCGACCACCCACCCCACCCTAAAACTATTGCGACCCCCTCCCCCTAAAACATAAACTACCCCAACCCGCCCATAAAAACTAAAAATACACCAACCCCCCCCACCCCTGCCCCTAAATCTACTGTGACCCCCCACCCTCACCCCTAAAACTACCGCAATCCCCCACCCCCCAAAACCTAAACTACCCCAACCCCTCAAACCTGCCCCGAAAAACTAAAAATACTCCAACCTCCCACCCTGCCCCTAAAACTACTGCAACCGCAAAACCCTAAAACCTAAACTAGCACGACCCCTCACCCTGCCCCTAAAACCTAAAAATACCCCAACCTTCACCCCTAAAACTACAGTGACCCCCAACCCCCCTAAAGCCTAAACTACCCGACCCCCCACCCCGCCCCTAAAAACTAAAAATACCCCAACCCCCACCACCGCCCCTAAAACTACAGCGACCCCCCACCCGCCCCTAAAACTACTGCGATCCCCCACCCCCTAAAACCTAAACTACCCCAACCCCACCCCTAAAATCTAAAAATACCCCAACCCCCACCCCTAAAACAACCGCGACCCCCTAACACCTAAACTACCCTGACCCCCGCCCCTAAAACTACCGCAACCCCCACCCCAAAACCTAATCTACCCCGACCCCCCATCTCCACCCCTAAAACTACCCTGACCCCCACCCCTAAAAACTAAAAATACCCCAACCCCCACCACCGCCCCTAAAACTACAGCGACCCCCCATCCGCCCCTAAAACTATTGCGATCCCCCACCCCCTAAAACCTAAACTACCCCAACCCCACCCCTAAAATCTAAAAATACCCCAACCCCCACCCCTAAAACAACCGCGACCCCCTAACACCTAAACTACCCTGACCCCCGCCCCTAAAACTACCGCAACCCCCACCCCAAAACCTAATCTACCCCAACCCCCCCACCCGCCCCTAAAACTACAGTGACCCCCTAAAACCTAAACAACCCCAACCTCCCACCCCACCCCTAAAACTACCCGACCCCCCACCCCGCCCCTAAAAACTAAAAATACCCCAACCCCTGGCCCTAACACTACTGCAACCCCCAAAACCTAAACTACCACGACCCCCACACCTCTGCCCCTAAAACTACCCTGACCCCACCCCACCCCTAAAAACTAAAAATACCCCAACCCCCCAATCCCCACCCCTAAAACTACCGCGACCCCCCAAAACCTAAATTACCCAACCTCCCACCCTGACCCTAAAAACTAAAAATACCCTGACCGCCCACCCCATCCCTAAAACTACCGCAACCCCCACCCCCCAAAACCTAAACTACGCCGACCACCCACCCCTAAAAACTAAAAGTACCCTGACCCCCCACCCCAGCCCCTAAAACTACAGCGACCCCCCACCCCTGCCCCTAAAACTAAAAATTCCCCGACCTCTCCACCCCGTGCCTAAAACGGCCACAGCCCAACTTACCTGATCGTGTCCTCCGACGAAGCCGACTACCTTCTTCTTTGCCTTAACCACGTATGTGCATTGTTCAACACAAATGCGTGGTTAAGGCACCGAACAAGGAAGTCGTTGTTAACGAAAGCGTTGTTCCGCTTACGTTATTCACAACTTTGTTGTTCGGGAGTCGTAGTTGGGGATGTTTCCCACCCAGAACATTGTCATTTCACTTAATTGTTTTCCAAATGTTGTCTCTGAATCTCAAACCCTGTATGGAACTATTTTTGTTAGATGGTTCTGGATGTCACATCCTTCCTATGTTATTACCTTCTTTCAATTTGGGCTGTGTCAGTGTCCACCAGAAACATGTTAGCTCACGTTCATTGCTGGTCCTTGAATTATACCTTTGAAATCCTCCCTTTTCATGCTCCGTTGCTTTCTGTCATCAGACACAAGCTTATTCTCATTAACCCTAACAGCTTTCTCAGGTCCGAATATGTAGACGTCTTCCTTAGGTTCCTAACTGCAGAGTCATATGCCATATGTAATGGTACCACTTTAGACACACATCCTGAGTTTGTCCTTGAATCTCCACCATAACAAACTCTTTCTCTGACCATTTTTTTTTTCCTGTGAGGCAGGATTGCACTCATTCAGTAAGTTAAATGGTGTGCATCCCCTGGACTGCTGCAAAGTACTCCTTAAGGTTTATACTCAAGCTATCCCTGAGTGATGGGCTAGCTGAATACTGGGCCATATTATCAATCTTTAACGCAGCACAAGGTAGCAAGACACTTTACTGCACTGCGCTGCATGAAAGCGGAAGGACAGGAATGTGCCATTTTAACATTACACGGCGCAATCCTGTCCTTTCCCAGTGCTGGTGCACTTTTGGCTGCCTAGCACCAACGCAGTCACCCTTACATCATGTTACAAGGGTGCCTGCATTGTAGCCACACCTTCCTGCACAAAAACAATACTGAGATGTGTTTTCCTCTTTCTATATGTGATGAACATAGAAAGAGGAAAACACAAGGAGAAATAAAGATATTTCTCTTCGCTACAACTCACCTGGGGAGGCATAGCATTTGGCGCATTCCCAGGTCTCCCACTAATGGTAAATCTGGGAATGTGCCAAAATCCATGGGTGGATGCATGGGAACATCCACTCACCATGCATGAAATGCTTTTCTGCCGCAGAGTAACACAAGGCAGCAATTTGCTTTGTCTTGCGTTCCTCTAGATTTATCAAGCCATGCAGGGCCACATAGGGTGGCCTTGCGAAGCGTAATAAATCTCACTTAGGTTTTTTGTCGCACCTGCGCCCTCTTGCGTGCCACAAGGGTGACGCAAAGCCTTGATAAGTATGCCCCAGAGTTGTTAACTAAACAAATAGTGCTTTCATTTCATCTGTTATCTCGTGTATTGCACAGAGCAGTGTGAATATTTCTAATATCATGTTCTATAAAGAACATGGTATAAAAGTATATTTTCAAAGACAACTTAAAAAACATTCTTTCAAACAATCTCCCTAAATACTCTTCTCAAGAGAAAAGACCTTTGTGAAAGGCTCTGCTAAATGAGTGGTGGACTGTCCCAAAACTAGCTCTAAACCATTTCTAAGGGTAGTCAACTAGCATGAATGCATATTTCTCAATGAGATAAGGTTCTTGCACAGTCTCATGTTCTCTGTAGCCAACTTCTTCCATGGAAATGTGCACCACTTAACAGACGATACACGAGTGATCACTCGAATTTAAAACCAGTTGTATAATATAAGTGAGAAATGTAAATCACAGGCAAAATAGGTGTTTTTTGAGCTATGCGACGTCTGCTGAAACGGTGATGATGAATCAGTCCAAAATGCGAGCTATCCAAAATTGTGTTGCACACAGAAGTGTAAAAAATATCCATTTGGTGTTGCCAACTTGTGTCAATGACTGACATTATATTATAGCCTATGGAGCTTGTAATATGCAGGACGGGATATCTGTCACATTTGTGAAGGAGTAACCCCTCTGCCAAACTTTAAACCAGGCCCTATATTTTGAACAGTCACTTCTATAGTGAAGAAACCATCGACTTAGGCACTGTAATATTGTTATCTAGGAAGCTGAATCATGCTCAATGAAATAGCCCTATTTTTGATGAAGAAGATTTGGTACACAAATAGGTTTGCAGTGAATGGAAAACTAGGAAAAGAAAGATGTGCCTATTGAAATTATTGCTGAGCACAGAAGTATGTTGAAAGGTGAATAAACTCACTAGAAGCATTTTCTAGATTATTAGTAGTAATATCATGTGATCTGGCGGACAAAAAGGGCTTTATTGAATATAGCAAATATCGTTTTAATACCAAGCATTACAAGAAACATTGTAATTTATTTTAGACATATAGGCCCTCATTCTGACCCTGGCGGTCGGCGGAGAGACGGCGGTCGGACCGCGAACAGACCGGCGGTATTAAAAATGGCATTCTGACCGCGGCGGTCCCCGCCGCGACCGACCGCTACTTCTCCACTCCGACCGCCACGGCGGTCATGACCGCGGGGCTGGAGTTTGCGCACTCCGGCCCGGCGGTCGTCCCAAGACCGCCAAGGGTATTATGACCCTGCCTACCGCCGCGGTTTCTTGCGGGCGGGAACCGCCGTGCGAACCATGGCGGTAAGCACTATCGGGGCCAGGGAATTCCTTCCCTGGCACTGATAGGGGTCTCCCCCACCCCCCACTACCCACCCGAGTCCTCCCCCCACACCCTCCACCCCCCTGCCACCCCCCAGAGGTGGTACGAACCCCCTCCCCACCCCCACCCCGACATGCACATACATGTACCCCGACATGCACACACCCCCAACATGCACATATACACACCCCCTACACACACATACACAACGGGGACACATACCCGCACACATACATGCCGACATGCGCACCTGCCGAACAGCACACATTACCCATAGACACAGCAGCACCCCCCGCCCGCATACACGCACTCACACACCCCCTCTACACACTCACACGCACACCCCCATGCACGCCCACATCACACAACACCCCCCCACCCCCTCCCCTCACGGACGATCAACTTACCTTGTGCGTTGGTCCTCCGGGAGGCGACGGGAGCCATAGGGACGTGACCGCCAACAGAAGACCGCCAACAGAAGACCGCCACACGGAAATGTGGGTCGTAATTCTGTGGGCGGTGTTCTGCTGGCGTGGCGGTGGAGGTTGACCAGTCTCCACTTTCCCGCCGACCGCCAGTGTGGCTGCTGGCGGTTTTCCGGCGGAACGCTCCCAGCGGTCAGAATGCGCACAGCGGCACACCGCCGCGGTCGGCGGTCTTCACCGCGGCGGTAACTCAGCGGTCTTGCGAAAAGACCGCCAAGGTCAGAATGAGGGCCATAGTTTCATCAATTGCAAGAACTCTTACAGGGTGTTTGCAATTGTATGCCCTTCCATATGGAAATATCACGAATACTATAGGAATGCTGAAAGTAAGAGTGGTGGAGCACTTGGGTGCCAGAGAAAAAATCTCCAATTTTACTCCAAGGCTACGCCTTTCAATGAGAAACATTTGACAGATGCCTTTCTTTTGCGATTTATAAGTCTGTGCAGGGTCACGGGACATCTAAAAAAAGATAATCTTAAACTGTAATGAAGACAGACAGAGATATGTCTAATTATTCAGGTTTGCAGTAAATTCTTAGGAACTTAAATCTGGAAGAAGAATTTCAAATGCTGTTTATGTTCTTACAGATTCTTAAAAAAAGATATCCTCTATATAAATCACCCCAAATATATATTGATAATGCCTGAAATTAACACTGGCCACCACTGGAACGCCACTGGTTTAGTATGGTGATAAAAATGTATAGCTATGTATTAAAAAATGGCAACATTCTTGTCTGAAACTGTTTTCCATTTGTCACCTTCTGGAATTCACACAAGATGACAGATTTCTCTAAAACACAATTTTAAAAAATATTGTAAAGACCTATACTTGATCCAATAGTTCACAAATTAGATCTTGGGGCCTGATTTAGAGTTGTTTGGATGGGTTACTACACTCCAAACCTGATGGGTATCCTGTCTACCTTATAAGTGTATTATATCCTATTGCACCAATAATAAGTCACACTGATTACATGCCACATTTGAGATCAATGTACCCTCTAATCATGGTTTCCCATGTGCGGCTATAAAATGTTTGCGTGCATCCATTTTTCAGCTGTGTGTGCAGGAGTGAGGCGAGGCACCAACATGCAAGAGTACAAACTACTAATTACACAAAGGGATAGAGGTAAGGGTCGTCCTCTTATCAACCCAAATTTATTTTTCTTTAATGAGCCATGTTGTTCATTATAAACTACATTTTCCAATTACATTGGCCTGCAATAATAATGGTTAGATTCAAGTGAGGTTTCCACACAGCATTTTTAGGACTAATTAAGGTACACAAAAAATCATGTTATTAACTCTTCAGGGGCATTATGTGTTATTTACTAGTAGAGATCTACATATGTAGCTCTATGCAAGTAAATAAAAATCGTTTTTTAAAGGCAGAAACCATGTCAAACTGAAAACATAATGCCACAGCACAACATATGCCATTAGACGTTTTATCCCAGGTGAAAGGAAAAGGCAGCATATACATATGTGTCAACAGAGGATGTAGACACCCTCAAAATAGGTCTCTCAAAATTCCTGTCTCATAAACTTGGAAATCGGGTTTGATGTGTCCCATCTATGCACATTAGCCTAAGAGTGCCAGAGACCAGCATTGTCTCACTACTTTCTGGCCATGGCAAAAAGAAAACAAGCATTTGAAATGGAATGGGTTTCGTATTTGCTCGAGTTAGAGCAATTGGCGTTGTAAATTCCTAACTGGTCTTTGCTTGCCACATAAATTGAAAATGAAGTGTAAAACATTAGTTGACATTAGCGAGCTGATTCAAAGCGCCTTGGATGTCATGAGCATGAGCACGAAGGAGAGACACAAAAGGAAAAAAAAGTTCACTCACAGTCAAAGTATCAGCAATCGTGTAATTATCCATGTAACAGGGTCAGCCTGCAAGGCTGTAACAAAACCACCCCAAGGCGGGACAAACGTAAAGCATTTACCAATGATAAGTGATTTTTGAAAGGGAAGCCCACAAACAAGTGAAAGTGCTGGGAACGTGGTGGATGTGGTTAAAACCCCACAATTCTTACAACAGGTCAAAGCGCTTGCACGCTCGACCTAAAAGAGATAACAAATGTAAACAATAATACATAAATACATGTGATTGGGCAATTCTGTTTGCCCAGATAACAAGCAAAACATTTTCTGCACGAGTTCACTAGTTCCTGGGCAATTGACTTCCAGTCCATAGGTTCCGGTGAATGAAATGCCTGATTAATTCATTACTATAGCTATATAGCCCGCTGCCAAAGGCTATACCACTTGTTAAGGGAGAGGGTTTTTTACAACTGGTTTAGCCTGAGGCAGAATGACTAAACGACTTGCACTTTTTTCTTTTTTGCCCTTTATATGCTGCTCCTAGAGGGGCCTTCATTTTACCCACGTTACGCCTTCTTAGACCCATTCATCATAAGGAAGCCCTACTATATCTTCAGAGATTGCCTGATATTCAAATTTGTCATCATGTATTAGACTTTGTCACAGCTTCTTTAAGTATTAGGAAAAGGCCTACTCCTTTTTTAAAAAATTATGTACGTATAGTATATCATTTTAAAGCTAATATTTGTACTTTTCTGACTTTGTGATTTTTAATCATGTCTAGTATATTTATCTATGTATGTCAAGGGGTTTCAGATTGTATGCTCATGTGGTGTTTTAAGTAATGGTTTTAAGTTTTATTTTATACTATTTGTAGATCGGTAAATGTGTCTTGGTTTGTACTTTTATGGCAATTGCCGAATAAAGTTATTTGACTGACTGACTGACTAAACGACTATTACAACATTCCACTGACTAAGGATAGAATGTCCTAAATTGAAAAGGAAGAAATATAAAGATAAATATTGGGCTGTTCCAACATTACAATGTTCTAAGGTACCATATATAATATGGCATGGAAAGAATGTCCTTTCAGTTACTGGCAACATAAAGCCTGTCCATCAGTCACATATTTCAAAATGTCTGATCATCTGTTTCTGGACAATATAACGCATTCCTGTTATTCAGGGAGCCATGGGAAGCATGCTCACCAGCAACTGGGCCACATTACTCCTATATAACTAGACCCATGGTACCTGGCCATCAGCTACTGTGCCAGGTGATGGGTGGCCACCACCTATTGGGTGATATCAGGCATGGCTATGAGTTACTTGCCATACAATACCAGAGCAGAGGTTACTTGGCTCATAATACACACTGATCAGTTGCTAGGTCATTTCAGTCTGGACATCAGTCACTAGGCAGCAGGCTGTTTGGTCCATCAATTGCAGGGACACAGGGAAACCCTTTGTCAGAAATTAACCATAATCGTCAAGAATATTTTGAGCAATGAACAATCATTAATTTGTAGGGCAATAAGTAATACATTAATGAGGGCTCCATGAGACTGCTTAGTGGCTGGTGCTCTGTGCGTGCCACCAGAATCGAAAATGAAAAGCAGAGCAACAACTGTGTTTTTCATTACAGTTATACTGAGGTAGTACAACAAAGCCAGTAGTGCTGGAGGAGGGAGTGCAGGATAGTATAACTGTGAAAAGTGTAATAGCAGAGGGTAAATTGGCACACACACATAGAAAACCCTTTTATTCATGACCCTTCATTCCACACTCCTCATTAGCACCACTAGTGCTGCATTTAACAGGATGGTCGTGTGCTGCAGCCCCTCTCTCCCATTAATCTTGCAAAACAAACTCAGGGAACTCAGGAGTACTTCTTGATTGCTCAAGCCTTCTTTCTCTCAGTCCATCTGTAATTATTTGATTTACTTCCTACTGTGCTTTGGGCCTTCAAAGGCATGTCCTCTAAAACGCATTTAATGCACAGGATATCCCTTTGTGGTGCATGTGCACAACTTATAACTTGTGTGTACTGTGAAAACTAATATTGAGCACCCACACACGCAGGCAGTTTACAGGGAACTGTGATTTTGATAGAATAACCCATTCACCAAACTATAAATTGGGCCCTTAATTTTAAATGATGATATCAGTTCAAATAATCTCAAAGAGGCCTAAGAGCCTAATTACTAGAACGGTGGTCCATGGACCGCCGTACCCGCAGTGGTAGTCGGACCGCCGCAACCTTGGCAATTGGACCTCTGCAACCTTGACTGTCTGACCTCCACATTACGATGCTGGTGGTCGGACCGCCAGCACACCACCATCAATGCCAGGATCAGAGATCTTGATGGGTTGGCAGCGGTGCAAGTCGTGGTCATCACAGCCATGCTAATTATGACTTGCATTTCTACCGGCCTTTCCAAAGCGGAGACTCCACCATGGAAAGGCCGGCGGAAAGGCAGGGACGGGGCCACAGGAGGTCCCCACACTTTCCATGCCCGTGGCATGGGCAGTGCCGGAGCACCCTTGTCAGCACCCTCAAAATGCGCATGGTCTGCCATGACAGACAGTGCGAATTCTGAGGGTGCACGGGGCACTGTCTGTGCAATGGCATTGGCCTCGGCTCTCCCTGAGAGGGAGGAGTAGCTAATGATAACTTGAAAAGAATTCAAATATCCAGCTATATACATTACATCAGACCCTTATGTATTCCTGAACCAGCACTGAGGTACTGTAATCTCAAAATTTAAGGATGATATCAGATTTTAGAGAAAATTACCTCTCTCACTGCTAGAGCATGCAGTCCTGGCCAAGATCATAGTCCTACCTATAACCCTTACATAATCCCAGATATCGTCATTAAGAGCATAGCCAATGTAGTGAGAACCATGTTATGGGATGGTAAGCCACCAAAAACATCTCGGGGTAAGCTGCCCTGTGAGGTGTATATAAGGGAGAATTGCACTCTCAGACATTCACAAGTATTATTGGGTTATCCAAATGACAGTGGTGAATGACTGGACCTCTAAACCACTAGGCAAGTTGTCCATTAGAGTCAACAGATAGCTCATGGGGCACAGGGGACATGCTACCCTCCTATACAAGAAAAATGTGCTTAGTAACTCAAGAGTATATTATATCAATGTTAAGGACATGGAAGACTGCAACCAAATTTCTTGGCAGGGAAAATATCTTAACTTGAGAAACACCTTTATGGGAAAGTGATCTGCTAGAAGAAGTGAGAAGACTAGCTGGTTGTCAGAGATGAGGCCAGATAGTAATCAGCAAACTGGATGAAGAAGTAGTTAAGGCCATTTGATCGTATGAATCCCAAGTTTCAAATGTCAGCGGAGGAAGTCCTCCACTATTTGCACCTCAGCACACACCGGCTACTCACATCTTTAATAATACAAAATTAGAGGCAGCTACCCCCCTAGAAGGCCAATTTCTGATGGACCATTCAACAAAAAAGGCTATATCACTCACTTACAAAACATAATTAACCATTTTTAAAAAATACAAAAAATTAACAATTTCCCACATGAAGCAATGAAGAATGATCTGAGGCAATACAGTACCCTAGAAAGGTAGCAGTCAGAGTAGGATTCTGTTTGGTACAATCGAGGATATTTCACCGAAGCTATTATACTTGGAAACCAAATGGTGAAAGAAATGGCATTAAGCATAAAGCTGATTATACTGGTAAAATGGAATGAAGAAGCACCACCCAAAATGTTGGAAATTGAGATTTGGGGCAGATGGTTATAAGGTGTAATGTGTCAGATTGTAGGGTGCCCAAAAAAATACATGGATTGATGAGTAGGTACAGAGAAAGTTGTATATGAAGGCAGCAGCGGCTTCTTCATGTAGGTGGAGGAGCGCCGCCCCCTCGGTGAGAAAATTAAAAAATACATTGGTAATAAAATTATTTTATTACCATTTTATTTTTATTTTGTCAGCCTGAGCTGATTGTGAGGGCAGGCCATTGCTGTTGACTGGCAGCAGGAGGAGGAGTGGTGCAAAAGCTTAAAAAGTGCACATCTCACTTTGGCCAGCTGTCTAGGGATGGCCAGCCTCACATGCGTACATTAAACCTCTCCAACCCAAGCTGTCTTAGACAGGCAGGTGGAGAGCAAGCACAGGCCACCAGTGCCTGTAGGAGCACTGAGACAGCCCGATCCATCCAATCCTGGGTAGCCTCCTTTGAGGCCACATCGGTGAAGATGGTCTTCCCCTTGAGCCCTAGAGAGGCAGACCGAAACACAACGGTGGAAGGAAGCCCGGGAACACCACGAGGGGTGGTGCAGCCCTTCCCTTTCCTCCCATACTTGGGGGCATGCAGGGTGGGTGTTGCTGCTGTGTGAGCCACAGCAATGATTGTCCGGCAGAGGTGCAGCTGCAGAAAGGCCCCGGGCAGTGCGGCGCCATCACCTGATAGGCTTCGTCTGCCAGGAGGCCCGGCACTGAGACACCGGACGGCCCGCAGAGAGCAATAAGCGTGCCTCCTTCTTGAAGAAGAAGACAACGCAATTAGGAAGGCCTCCGTGGGAGCCTAGTCGATTGCTATACCAGTCTGCACTACCGATGGACAGGAGTTCTGCAGTCCCTGGAGTGTGGTGGTGAGTGGCACGCTGGCAGGGGCAAGGGACCGGTTAAGACTGGCTGGGCTGGAGTAGGCAACCCTAATGCCTACACCTGGCGAAATTGAACAGGGCCGTTAAGGGCACTGCACGGAGGGCCTCGTATGCTGGTGGCTCACTGGAGGCCTACGTGGATGCGGCTGGCAGACAGTTTGAACCGCACCGTCTTTCAATCAAGGATCCTTCACAGCAGACTGCCACAGGTCTCCTCCCCTTGAGCATTTGTGGGGCACTGACCATTCGGAGCAGATGCGTGATGGCTGATGTTCTCCCACCCCCAGTACACTGTGAGGTATTCAGATCATCCTGTAGAGCTCCATTCCTTTGTCCCCGCGGGCCCTGCTGCTCTTGGATCACTGCCTGGGTCATTTACCTGGTTTGATTGCCTGAAGGGCAGGGAACAACAGCCAGACAGGTGACTGCCATCTGTGTCCTCCGAGGAGGTCACTGTTGCCTGAGAACCATTGTTAGGAGACGGGCAACAGCACCGGCTCACTGGAGCATCGGATGAATAGCTCTGAGGTTGCCCCCTCAGAGGCACATCACGTACAGGAGGCCGACTAGCACCCAACTCTCATGATGACAAGCTCGACAAGTTCCTGGAAGCCATAGCAGCAACAAGAAATGACCTGCGCATCCTAGTGAATGCTGTGGCGGTGGAAGTTGGCCTACTGCAACAAGGTAAAAAAGATTGTCACCAGAGTAGTAAATACAGAGAGCGAACTTAAGGACTTGTGACCCTCGCTAAAGGAACTGGAGGGGCTGGTCCAGTCCCTTGCTACAAAGGTCCAGGAGCTGGAGCACCGAGTGGAGAATGCAAAGGGCTGATCCCGGTGGACCAACCTCTGAATGGTGGGGTTAGCAGAAGGAGCTGAGGACTCGGATCCAGTTTATTTTTTGAGGAATGGTCGGCCCTAGTGGTGGGGGCAGACTATCTACCCTCGCAATACAATGTGAAACGAGCGCATAGGGTGCCGGCTAGCCAGCCTCCAGCTGAGATGCCTCCTAGACCAGTGTTGATCTGCCTTTTGAACTACAGAGGCAAAGAAACAATACTGCAAAAGGCATGAGCAGCCGCACCACTACAGTATGAGAACGCTCACATTTATCTGTTCCCTGATTACACGGCTGCAGTTTAGCGTCAAAGAGCCTCTTTCACAGGAGTCAAGAAACGGCTGTGCCAGGCTGGTCTAATGTACACACTATTGTTCTCAGCTAGACTCAAGGTCATAGTCAATGACACTAGCTTCTTTTTCACTGAGCCCACAGACACCTCGGACTGGGTAGAAGAGCGAAGATATGAGGTTTCCATTCCATCCCCACCACAAATACATATTCAGCAGCCACGAAGAAGGAAACGAGGAAGAAAAACCCTAAAAGAACCTGACCTGGACAAAACACAAAGCGCTCTTACCCTGGCTCAGGTGTGCATGGAACAAAAGCAGGTCCTGTCAATGGTGTCTACACTGTGGATGGAAAGAGGGTCGATTCAGTCGCAGGACAGTGGAGGGTAACTCTCCGAATCGGAGGTCTCGATCAGTGAGACCCCCTCTGAAATACTGCTGGAGGTCACACAGCAGACTAATTTATTTGGCAAGGCCCTGACCAGTCAAATGTGTAATGTCCCCTGTTACCTCCTCATCTAGCCAGCAGGGTGAGATAAACGTAGGAAAATAACTTAATGCCTGAGATAAGACACTGTATCCTATCAGTTGTTATCCACTGTGGGCCGGGTGGCGCACGCACCAAATGCAGCCTCTGTGAAGCCAACGTAGCCGACATAAGGAATGTCTGAGCCATCTACCCCCACACCCTACTTCAGGGTGTTCAAGGCCCTCGTCATTTGGCTAAATGGAGACCCCATATGTTGAGACTTCATGTTCAAGGTTTGGGCATACTCTGAAGTTGGGAGATGCCCTGAGATGGGAGTTGCAGGTAATAAATGCAGTTATAACCTACTTCATGGAAGCCACATAGCATACACAAGCACAGATATAGACTCTGGTGGTGTAGTGTCTATGGCCCCAATGTCACCCAAATAACTTTCTTCACACGATTATCCACTGTTTTGGTAAGATGGCACACCTTCCATGGATAGTAGGGGGGATTTCAACAGTGTACTAAATATTGACTATGATCGTTCATATCCCCCGCTACCCACTTCACCTCTGGTGTCCACAGTGGCACACTTCTCCCAATGGGTGGGGCAGTGGGTGCTGTGCGATCGCTGGCACACGCTGCTTTCCGAAGATAGGGAGTTCTCATACTACACCACACCACACCATATGCATGTTTGATTAGACTATATGCTCTTCCAGCCCCCTTTGCAGTCACTGGCCGCCACTGCAGAATATTTAGGGAAAACATTCTCTGACCACAATCCCTTACTGGTGCAATTCCACTGGGGGCCGCCACAACCTCCAGTACCCACATGGAGGTAGCAGCCTGTGACACTTGAAGACCAAGGGTTCAGGGAAACCACACGTGAGCCCTTGGGGCACTATCTGACCGATAACTCAGGCACAGCAACCTCTCAAGTGGTTGACTGGGAGGCACTGAAAGAAGTGGTACGTGAACACTGTATCCGCACAACGGTGGGGGTTCAAGCAACAATACATAAGGAGTTATTACAATTGGAAAACCTTCTGCAGGAGGTGGAACTCCAACCATGCACCTCCCCATGGAGGAACCGTCAACTCCTTGATGCCACCGAGATGCATGCCCGACTGGTAGAGCAGTTTAGCTGCCTAGACTTTAAAGCATATCAGGCCCAGATGCATGCTGAAGGGAAAAAATTGGGCCACCTACTAGTGGGGCTGTTGCGCAGCTTATCCCCCATGTCTCCCATTATGCCGATTAGGATATCACATGCTTACTAACTAACCAAGCAAATATTCATGAGACCTTCATTGCCTATTACCGAGATCTGTACAGTCCCCCACCATTGCTTAGAACGGAAAAAATAAATGGCTTTCTTCAGGATGTCACACTGCCGGTACTATCTCCTCCCAATACAAAGGCTGTTAACGCACCCCTTACAATGCTCAACATAAACAAGGCTGTAAAGGCGCTAGCAACTGGTAAAACCCCGGGTTAGGCGGGTACCCCATTAAATTTTATAAAACCTATCTGCTGGTCTTGGCCCACAAACTGTTGGAAGTCTATTGCATTACTCTTGTCCCTCCCCAAACCAGACCCGTAGGAGCTGGCATCTTACCGCCCCCTTTCAATGTTGGGAACGGATTACAAGATTTTGGGCAAAATTATTGCCTCCAAGTTACTAGACCAATTTCCCTAATTAATACATATAGACCAGAATGGTTTTGTTCCAGGCAGGTCCCTGACTCTCCATATTTGTAGACTGAATAGAGTTATGGAACGAGCACCAGCCCAGTGGCCCTATGCCACATGCCTGGTTATAGATCTTGAAAACGCATCTGATAGGCTGGACTGGGCATATATGTTTTCAACTCTCACAGCCTTTGGCATCACTAGCCACCTACATACCCTTATCTGTCTCCTGTACGTAGATCCCATTGCCCGTGTGAGGGTGGGTAGGATATTTCTCCCTCTTTCCCAGTGAAGAGGGGCATGCAGCAGGGGTGCCCCCTATCCCCCCTGCTTTTTGCCCTTGCTCTGGAGCCATTGACTCAGAAACTGCAACAACAGGGTAGAGAGTGGGGGGTTCCCCTCGATGGAACCCTTCATGCTGCCTCCTTGTACACAGATGATGTGCTGATCCACATCAGAGATATAAGGAATGGCATTAATGCTATAATTGAGGTCCTATCTGAATTTAAAGCAGCATCAGGACTGGGAGTAAGCTTGTCTAACTCCTGCTTGTATCCCCTTCACCCTCAGTGCCCTCCACAGCAATTGCAAGCGGACTTGCACAAGGTCAGATGGGCTATTTAGGCATACACATTTATCATACTGTATAAGACTTGCTGGTCGGTAATCTAATGTGGGCCATTTCCACTGTGCGCTCTCAGATGGCTTTCTGGAGTACGCTCCCTCTAACAATACAGGGTAAAATTGTGCTGTCCAAAATGGTTAAACTCCTGCGCTTGTTGTACTTCTTTCATAACCTCCCTTGAACCTAGGAGAGTATTAGGCACATTTCTCTGGAACAAGGGTAGGTGTAGGGTAGCATTATGCAAACTGCAACTCCTGATCGAGAAATGAGAGCTGGGCATTTTTAATATTGAGCGCTATCATTTGGCAGCACAGCTGCAGTGGCAGCACGATAGCTGGTGGGCCGGCTGCTAGAAGAACTGGGGCAGTGCACCACCAGATGTGCACTGCACATGGTGAAAGAAACCTTTCTCCCATCTGCTATCCCACCCCCACAATGCAGCACACTCTTGAAAATAGCTCATGCCAGCTACAAGTGCGGCGTCAGGCTTGATCAGGTTTATGCCCCCGCTTCCACAATGCTCCCCGGAAATTCGACTGTCAACCTTTAAGTCACTCCAGGAGCTGCTAGGCCAGAGGGGTTTGCATTACTGGGGGGTGGCCAGAATAAGCACAGTGGGAGATCTATTCCGAGATAAGCTACTAGAACCCTTCGACCGACTGTACACTGAAGAGGGCATACTTGGAGGCCACTTCTAAGCACAAGCTAGGATTCATGCCATATTAGCTGACCTCTGGCAGATAACGGATTCAGAACCAGACCCTCACCCTCTGGTACATATTTTACATATTATGGGCAGTGGTAGGCACCTGGTTCACCAGATCGTTGGCACACATGGCTCAGGATCCCTTACAACCAACTCGTAGAACCTGGGGGCAGGACGTATGCAGGGAATTCCTGGACAAGGAAAGGGACAGGGTGCTAATACATCTTAAGAGGGTGTCGCAGAACACCAGATTTCAATATATACAGTACAACATACTACATAGGGCTTATTTCACACCAGCAGCATTACAGAAAAAATGTGGTTCCCCTTCGGTATGCCCCCGCTGTCACAATGTAGATGCTGACATGATCCTTATGTTTTGGTCCTGTTTAGAGTCAGGCCACTTCTGGCTGCATATAACGGATACTCCCTTAGAATTGTACTGACTTACACTCTGCAGAGTGCCCTATTGGGCCTCTTCCGTTGCCCCTAGCAAGCAATAGTAACCTACCGTTTTATTGACTTTGCGCTAATCATTGGCAAATTAGCCATCCCTTTGAGTTGGAAGCTGCCCATGCTCCTGACCGTTTCCATTGGTGCACCGCGGTCCTGAAGTGGGGTAACGTCGAGTTGGTAGCTCTCTGGTGGGAAGAGGAGAGCGGACTGTGAAAGGTCCCAGCAGCAAATGGCTAGAACATGTATATGCAAGAGCTGCACTCCTACAGAGAGTGCATATAGCCCTGACAGTTTCACAATAATATCTAGGCTAGCAAAGACCAAATAGGCCCTGACCAGAACGCTGGTCTAGTTAGGCTCCTCGGAAGGGAAGCGTGTCCACACCTCACAGTGCAAAGCTCAGAGAGAACAACCACTAAGGACTTACATATGGTCTGACCTACGCAGTAGAAATCTTTACATTATTGATGCAAATATATCCTGCCTATTGTGAATTACCATCAATGTTGTGGACCAAAGTTGCACATCATTTACCAGAAAAGTACTAAAGTGCTTGTCTGTAACTAATTTGAATAGTATGGAGTAGATGCTTCCCCTTTTTTTTGTTAACCAAATGAGTTACGTTCATACTGTTGTTTTCATTGAACCAGCAACTCCTGTCTGGCATTTGGCACAGGACACAGATGTTTTTTTCAAGCAAATGACATATCTATGTATACACTCAGCAATGTTTTTTGAAAGATGTGTACACCTGTGAATGAAATTAATAAAATTGGTTTAAAAAATGAGTACTAATAGCCTAGGCTGTGCTCAGAAACCCACGGCCTGTGCTATTATATGTTAGCATGCTGAATACCAAGGCTGCATAGTCATGAATCAACCTTCTGCCTCTTCAATCCATTACAAGACACCCCCTCCCACTTTATCTCACTCTTGCAGGTTCCTTCTCTCTCTCTTTGTGACAGTTATGCACCTTACTCTTCCCCCTTCTCAATCAATCAATCAGTGTATTTGTAGAGCGCACTACCACCTGTGAGGGTCTCAAGGATCTGAAGCGGGGGGGGCTGCTGCTACTGCTCAATTAGCCAGGTTTTGAGCCGCTTCCTGAAAATCAGCAGGTCTTCGGTCTGTCGTAGGGGCAAGGGAAGGGTGTTCCAGGTCTTGGCGGCGAGGTAGGAGAAGGATTTGCCTCTGGTAGTCGCTCTTCGGATGCAGGGGACGGTGGCGAGGGCGAGGTTGGCTGAGCGGAGTTGGTGGGACGGGGTGTAGAAGGTCAGTCGTCTGTTGAAGTAGGCTGGACCGGTGTTATGGAGTGCCTTGTGTGCATGGGTGAGGAGCTTGAAGGTTATCCTTTTGTTGACGGGGAGCCAGTGTAGGTCTCTCAGAAGGGGAGTGATGTGGCTGTGGCGGTGGGCATCGAAGATCAGGCGTGTGGAGGCGTTTTGTATGCGTTGCAGTTGTTTGAGGAGTTTGGCCGGGGCTCCTGCATAGAGGGCGTTTCCTTAGTCAAGTTTGATGCTGACGAGGGCTTGGGTGACTGTTCTTCTTGTATCTGTGGGGATCCATCTGTAGATCTTGCTAAGCATGCGGATGTTGTTGAAGCAGGATGAGGAGACAGCGCTGACTTGCTTGGTCATGGAGAGTGTTGAGTCGAGGATGATGCCCAGGTTGCGTGCATGGTTGGTGAGTGTTGGGGCTGCTCCCAGAGCGGTCGGCCACCAGGAGTCGTCCCAGGCTGAGGGGTTGGCGCCGAGGATGAGGACCTCCGTCTTCTCTCCCCTTTGTGCGTTTACCTCTCTTGCTGCAAGGAAATGTCTTATCAGGAAATGTAGGGAGAGGATGTGGCTAAAGGCCAGAACTGCTGTCTCTGGAGCTGTGGAACCAGGTTTAAGTCTCAGTGTTGGTTCAACTTCCTGTGATTCTTGGCAAATCACGTAATCTCCCCTTGCCTACCAAAAATGAATGTGTTCTTGTGTACTGTAACTGGTGCTCATGTAAAGCACTACAATACCTTTGGGTCGAGTTTGCACTATTTTAAAACTGCAAAAAAAAAATAATAATAAGTGCAAGTCCCCAAAAATGAGTGCTAGTTGCCCCCGCCAGTTCAATCTAAGCCCTGCCTTAGGTGTGTTCCTTACAATTTCACAGCGTTTTATAGAATAGTCATCTGTATGCCTCTTTCCCAATCAATCCTACATTTCTCGAATAGGGTCACATTTTCTCTTGGAATTCTGTTTGATCAGTTTTATACATCAGGGATGCTCTTAGCTTATCTGTTCCCAAGATTATTTTAGTTTATATGTTGCTTTTCCCAACCCTATCGGAATTACGTCGTGATGAACAGATTTACAACAGATACTTTAGAGAAATGTAGTTCCAAATCTCCGAATTGAGCAGGTTCTATTCTTTTTTTAAGGTTTCTAATTATGCTACCTGGTTCTACGACTTAATCAATTTTAAAAACGCCCTTTTTCACGCAGATGGCTTAAACTTGTATACTCTTAAAGGAACATGCACAGTGAAATCCGCTCAGTTTTTAGAAATTATCAGCATCAGTATTCTTCATCATCACTTCTTTTTATTCATGAATGTTTCTCTTCGCATCCATTGCATGACGTCATCTGTCATGCTTCCAACAGTTGTATACATGTGTTTGCTGAGGCATGAAAACCTATGGTCTGTCTCTCTCAGACGCCAATCCATAGCCAGAGTTCAGATGCGTTCTTACCGGTCATAACCTTCACCATCTCTTCACTCTGAATTTTGGCTTAGGGAACGCTGCATGCGGATTTCTTCCTAGTCTCTCTTCGCAACCCATGACTGATGGGTCTCTTGGCAGCCCATTTTTTGAGTCACCTTGATCAACCACCTTAAGATTAAAATGGTAAAGGTTAATGTTGAGGTCAAGGTTAAAATGTTGATTTACTGTTTCCCTTATGTCACTATTTACTATTTCCCTGATCCAGTCTCATGCAACTAGATGTATGCGGCCGGCACTTTCACCTTTTAGGCACTATTAGTCACATTAAACTTTAAAAAAATATAACTTCAGTTCTACTGATTAGATTATTATTGTTTTGGTGTCAAATAATTAAGTAAAATGTACTCTACTTTTCTAAATTAGCATCTGAATTTTCTTATGTTCTGTATTCACATAATTACTGTTTAAGTGCTGCATACATACTTTACACATTGGCTCTGATAGAGCATAAATTTTAACTTTGTTCCTCCTGCCTCTAAAGTCAGCAGACTGTGACAAGTTTTAGTTTATAAACTTACATGAGTGAAAAACTAACTTACAAAGCGGCACTGACACATATTTTAAATGCACTACTTGCTTGTATTTCACAGTTGGACACAGATGCCTTTCAAATTAAATCACATGCTACAAGGTTAAAGTTGATGTTACAATTTTATTTAGGCTCTAAACTAATAGCCAATGTCCAACTAATTTGTTGACAATATGTGCAAGTGAGAAAATGCACTTCTCAGCTGTACCTAATGAAATGCAATAACAAATCTTTTCCAAATTAAAGGAAATGTTTTACTTATACTGATGATATATTGTTAATGATGAATTCATAAGTTGCACATTACATGTGTTCTATTACCAAGTATTATTCAAATGCATTTTATATTTTCCTTGTATTAGCACATAACTAAGGCCTACAGAACTTGCATTTTGCAGTCATGTCAAATTATTTGTTGGAAAGTGGGTTATTGGGAAGGGAAGGTAGGTACTACAATAGGCCGCAAACCACCACTATGTCCATTCAAAGTCTAAATAAATGAATCCTTCCTCAACCCTTGGTAGCTTGGCCCACGAGCAGTAACACTTAACTTAGGAGACAGATGTGTAAAGCATTTAATATCAACTAAGCAGTAAAAAGGTAAAACAAAACACAAACAAAATCCCACACCAATTTATGAAAATAGGAAATATTTTATCTTTAAAATGACACCAAAATGATAACAATCCAATGTAGGGAACCAGAGATATGAATCTTTAATGATTAAATGAAAAAAATGTTTTTTAGCGCCTATAAACCAAAAGCACCAACCGCAGACATCTGGTTGCACTTGACAGAGGCAAAGTCAAAAGTTGAGGCTGACCGCGATAGAGCCCTGCTCGGATACACAGAGTGGAAGGCCACGGTCAAAGTTTTACATTCACACTTAGAGAGTTTTCTGGAGCTTTTTCTCTCGTCCTCAGACGAGGCTCCTCTTCAGGCTGGGTTGAGATGTGATGACGGCGGCTTAACTCAGCACGAGGTCGCGGTCAATTCGTGGAAGTCTCGTTGACGGGAAAAAGCTCCAGAGCTTCAGTGGGACGAACCTGAAATTTAGGCCAGGTCGCGGTTCGGCATCACCGGCTTGACTCTCGTCGATGGGTCGGTCACCTTGTGGAGCTTTTTTCCAAAGTTGCTCCAAACTTCTCCAAAGTCTGGTCTTCTTCAAGAATTAATTTCTGGGTCCTCGAAGTGTCCACAAGCTCAATCCAAGTTTCCAGAAGCACTGAGGTGCTCCTTGAAGGTTGAGACTACAGTTCCCAGAGTGCACCTGGTCAGAATCCTCAAATGGCCTCTGGACGCTGGTCAGCTGGGCTCTTCTTGCAGGAGTTGATGCAGGGGACTCTGGTAAGCTCCTTTGTATCTATAGCTTGTACGGAGTCCACTCCTGCTGTTGCAGAAGCAAGGCAAAATCATTTTCTTTGTGGAGCCCAAAGTGTGCAGCTGGTGCAGTCCTTGTGAGTGCAGTCTCCAGATGCAGGCCAGGGGTCGACCTGGGCAGACCATCTTTTCCAGTATCTTCTTCTAGCATGAATCTGGATTGTGGGTCAGCTCTGCCATATTTTTCCTTGCTCCTGGGCTGGGAAACAGGGAGGTGCCCTGTCCAATGGGGTGCAGGCCAGGGAATGGGGGAGGTCCAGTTTCTGTCCCAAGTGGCTTTTCCTCCTTTGAAGACCAGTTTGGCTACTCTTCCCCCATTCTGCTCTGCCATCTGCTGTAGCAGTTCTCCGTTCACCAGATGCTTCCTATGTCTCAGCCCAGGCCATTTCACACCTCATTAAGGTACCCTGGCTTAGGCTGCCAAAAGCTGACCAATCAGGAAAGGGCTCTACTGCGCTGAATTTGATAACTTTCAGAAAGAGTTCTAAAACACCTACCCTGGGCTAGTTATATTAAATCCAACATGACAAGTTGATGGATTTATTGTACATTTAATTTGGGACCAAACGTGCTATATTTAGCTCCTCTATGTCAGAAATAAGACTTTATTATTTTAAAATAAAGTATTCTAATGTTAGGCTACAGAGCCCATTGACTACAATTGGGAAAACAAATTTGGCTATTTTTCCTTCACCACGGCTTGTAAAATATCTTTAATAAGGTTCTTGCTAATATTTACACTGCACCTAACCCTGGGGGCACCTAGGGCAGACCTCAGGGGAGGTGACGTATATGCAAAAATAAGGTAGTTTGAAGCTATGGAAGTACTTTTATTTCCAAAGTCAAATTTGGGGTTAATTTTAACTTAAAAGCAGCCAGCAAGGCAGGCCTGCCTTTACAATGACACTGGACACCACAGCAGTGCACATATTGGTGCACTAACTATACTGAGGTCCCTAAACCTACATGCTCAACCACATACTAGGGACAAATAGGTAGGTTGTCAGAGCCAATCATAATTATGTCTAATTTGCGTATTACCATTTTACACGGAGCACGGGCCCTGGGATTAGCAGGGCCCAGGGCACAGTCAGAGTCAATAACCACCAGTATTAGTCAAACAGTTGGGGGGTGACCGGGGCAAAAAGTGTCAACACCAGGGCAGTGCGCGCTCTATTGGCGACTAGAATGCAAAAACCCAGCACTCTCAAAACAACATAATTTATGCATTGTGCTGATATGTTGTTGTTTAACCTTTTGCATTGCAGAGTTTAATCCTGAAGTCTTATTTTTTATGTGTTTACAAATACTGTTAATTTGCAATGTATTGCTGCAGGCTTTCAGAGTGTGTTAGGGTGTGGTCCCTTTCCAGGGCCTTCCAGAGACTTTCCCTGCAGCATGCCTGGGTGTGGTTGTGGGCTGGGCCAAGACTATATAAAAGGGAGCCAGCCCAGCTCCAAGTGCTCACTATTCAGAGGTCCCGGTGCAGAGCAGCAGCTACTTCCTGAGCTCCTGTCCCGGTGGCCTATTTGATCTTCCAGGCCTCTGCCCTTCATTCTTCATTGGTGATCCTTGTTCTGTGCGGTAAGACGGTGGTTGGGCTGACCTCCCGACACCGTTATCGAGAACTTTCATATTCTTGGCCTAATTCTTTAATGATTAACAGATTACTTTGCGCGCTTCTATTTCTTGACATTTGCATGGTGGCTTGCGAATCGGCAAGACGCGCGATTCGTTTCATGCTGATTTGATCTTGTTATTCATTGCCCGCTACCATTTCTTGACATTTGTATGGTGGCTTGCGAATCGGCAAGACGCACGATTCGTTTCATGATGATTTGACCTTGTTATTCATTGCACGCTACCATTTCTTGACATTTACATGGTGGCTTAAGAATCGGCAAAAGACGCGCAATTCGTTTTATGGTGCTTTAATCTTGTTATTCATTGCGCGCTGTTATTTTTTGGCATTTACATCGTGGCTTACGAATCGGCAAGACGCGCAATTCGTTTAATGGTGATTTAACCTTGATATTCATTGCCTGCTACCATTTCTTGACATTTTACATGGCGGCACTCGAATCGGCAAGACACACGATTCTCTCTTCGAGCTTAATTCATGTTGTTCATTGTATGCCATTTATTCTAAGACATTTATTAGGTGATATTCGAGTTGACAAGTTGTGTGATTTGTTTCCTGAATCCATATTGTGTTATTCATTGTGCACAATCCTTATATGGTTTTTACTATATATATGAAAATCTGCAATGTGCGCAATTCGTGTTGAAACATTTCAAGAGAACACAGAAGACCAGAGTTTATAGATGCAATATTGCATGGTCCTAGTATGCATTCTCAAAAAAGGATTCATATGACTGGTTTAGAACTTATTCAGAATGTTTTTTCCTGATTCTCATGTAAAGGAAAGTACTTGAATTTGACAGTTTCATTTAATCCATCTTGATTCCCTTACAGGTATCCGGCCATCTTGAAACTTAGTTATTTTAAGCCTAATTCTTAGGTTGTTCATGTTTTCAGAATGACTAGGCTTAGAGTCATAGTCTAGTATTGATTTCATGAGATGTAATTTTCATATTTGGTGTTTTAACCTTTTTCTTACTACAGGTCTCCTTCCCAGCTGTTCCCTTCCTAATCCCCTCTTCCCCTCTTGAACCCTCGTAGCCTCTGTGATTTATCTATCAGAGTCTTGGAGCTGTTCAGTGGTGGACGTGTTGGGAACGTGCGCAGACCCCGAGGATCTGGTGACTCTGACAAAAAGGATGACTTTCCCACAGTATTAAACAGTTTTTTCAAAGCGTAAAGTCTTCTATCAGATTATATTCCCATGAGAAGCAAAGTTTCATTTGTAAAAAGTTTACTGTTTAACCATGGAGAAACTGTATTCAGTTGTCCTTTAAATTGACGCAATGCAGGAACATGGACTAAAATCGCATACACTGTGTTACAACCCATTGGAGTCACACGAGAAAGGAGAGGTTCACATGACAGACCTGAGAGAATGTTGGACTGTTGTAACCTGAAGTTAAACAATTGATTTTAATTGGTAGATGACCTTTCTTCATAATATGAACTCATCCTGGTAACCAATTGGAACATGTCATGTGGATTGAAATATCATTTGCTGATCAAAGTTTGCTCAGATGCAGAGGCAGAGCAGCCCTCATCCTGTCTTGGTCAGAGACAGCCACTTTCCTGATGCTTGCAGATGCCTTGCTGACCAGATGATTTGCTGATGAAAATTTTCTGAATGCTGAATCCCATAGATAGGTATCTTTCTCTCTCCCATTTGCCCTTACCCCTTGAAATGCCCTTTTAGGTTAGAAACTCCACCATGTTGACCCTTATTTTTTTATTTTATTTAGTGTTCTGTAGCCCAAGTTATATATATTTTTTTCAAATTATCTTTGTCCTTTTTCTATTTTTGTATTTTGCCCGCATGTGTACTCACCACACATGTATTTTCCTGATTTTGTTAGCTGTAGGGTTGACCTGTGCCCAGCCAAAGATTTTTGACTTATTTGAATCTGAATTGACTAAATGATTGTGCAATCTGAGCACTGCATGATTTCGGTGTCTCAGATATTTGTATTGATTTTCTGTATTATTCTTGAATGTTTAGTTTTGTTAATGTTAGTATGCCTGAACTTATTTCGTCCTCTTGGGCAACCCTAGGTGATCATGTAGCTCTACAACTTGGTTTTGCACATAATGTGCATGACTTTGTGCTTGTGATAAAGCTTTGAACTACATTCCTGATTGGTGTTTCCTTCCGTGCCCACATTGGTCATTGTATCTAAAATATTGGGGTGGTGTCGAAGAAGTATTTTATGGTTCACGACACATTTTACTGGGTCGAAAGGTTCATCAACCTCGATGTGTGTTTGATACCTGCAAAGGATGAAAAATGCATTCGGACCTGTGAGTTAAGCCTGACTGCTTTTGTGCCAAGCTACCAGAGTGGTAAGTAAAGGTTAATTTTGTTTAGTGACTCTTTGTGGCTCACTTTGACAAGGACTGTGGCAGTTGTTTGAGTAGGGTTTCATCCACCTCAACCAACAACCCAATATCTCACCTTGATGTTCAGTGGTAGGACCGAATACTTGTATTTGTACAATGCCATTTAGTGAATTTGTGCAAACACTAAAATCCCAGTATAAATAATTTGATTCCAGGTTTGATCAGCCTTTAAATTCTCCATAATTAGTATTTTTTTTCCCTCCAAATTTGCTCCCATTATACCTGACTGCTTGTATCTGAGGCCCCAACCTGGAGAGCTGCAGTGCAGCTGAGCTCAAAGAATTCTGCAAGAAGGGGAGGCTTTCAGCAAATAGGGGCTCCAAGAAACTGGAGCCGCAGAAGGCCCTCATGGCCTGGTAGGAGGCCCACTGGTTGCATACTAGAGGATAGGAGGAGGAGGAGGAGGCTATGAAGGAGCAAGAGGGGGACCTGGGGGCTGCAGCACAGAGAGGTTGAGGACAACTCACCCTTAGGATTGGAGCCCCTACCAGGGCAGGGAGCATTGTGTCTTCAAAGGGTTTGTCCTCAGAGGAGCTGGAGGTCAGAAGGGCTGAAAAAGAATTCAAGCTGCAACTAGCTAAATTAAAATTGGACGTCAATGGGGTCCATGAGTTAAAAAACTGGCTCTGGAGGAGCAGGCAAAGGAAAAGAGGTCTGAAAGATCCTTGGAAAATAAAAAGATCTTGTTGGCTCATGAGGTAAAGCTGAGGGAACTGAACCTCAAACTAATTAAGTAGCAGATGCCAGCAGCAGTGGTAACAATGTACATTCAGTGTCCACTTGAAAGGTAAAAGTCTGCATACTAGATTGCCTGGCGCCCAGCTATATGATGAGGGATGAGATAGACAAGTGGTTGTCTGCCTATGTGGTAGCCCTGAGGATGCCTAGGGTCCCAGAGAAGTAATGGGAAGCTGGCTTTTGGAAACACATGCCCACATGGCACTTCTTACAATAGAGGTGGGGAACGAAATAAAGAATGCCCCTATGAAGGCCGTTCTGGTATGCAATTTAGGGCTAACCCCTGAGCGGTACTGCCTCAGTTTTAGGGAGTCACAAACTCCCAAACTAGTTTTGGGTATATTTCATGAACTATTCCAGCAAGGCACTGAGTGGTTGGGTAAAAGGCAACAAAGTTGATGATTTTACTGGGCTGTACAGCCTGATTTTAAGAGCGCATATGCTCAAAATCTGTTTCACAGAGCTGCACAACACCTGGTTGACAGTAAGCTAACTGATCCCAGGGACCTTGCAAAGGTGACAGACCTCTGGATTAGTACCAGAATGTTTAGGGAGGTACCTGGGAGTGACCCTGAGAAGGCTGGTTCAGGTTCCCCCCAGCAGAACGAGAGGGCGGTCAAGGGAGACAGAGAGAAGTCACAGAATAAAATGGGGGGAAAGAGTTTCCGTATCCCTTCTGAGAAACAGGAAGGAGGTTCTGGTGGGAAGTGGCCCAGGGCACCCCATTTCCATACCCAGTGCTTTGATTGTTCTGAGTTAGGACTCAAGCAGGGGCACTCTGTCCTCAGAAACCACCCATTAGTGGGAACTCTACAGAGGTAGTCAATGTGGCCTTAGGGGTCAGTAGTCCCCAGAGCAAGCCTTATACCATTCCTTAATCTCCCTTAGCAGGGAAATAGACTCAGAGGGTGAGCTTGTGATCTCTGAGGGTGGATTTTGTCATCTCCACCATGTCACAGTGAATGGGATCCCTGTCACTGCTCTGAGGGATACCGGTGCCTATCTAACCATTGTAGCGGAAAGGCTGGTTTCCCCAGACCAGTACACTTGGCAGGTGTATAGGGTAACTTAGACTCAGGGGCAGTACTTTTTCCACATCATGGCTCTGGTATCCCTGGATTGGGGCAGGGGTTTACCCAGAGAATGGTCACAGTTTGTCCCCAGATGCCTGTTGACTGCATTCTGGGGAATGAATTGCCACCAGTAGTAGAAGAGCTGGGCAGGATAGTCACACAATGTACCCTGAAAGCTCAGGCTGCTGAAAGCATCACTGCCAAACAAAGGATCTAAAGGCCCAGGTGGAGGGGTGGGGAAAGGCTCACCCCTGGCCCTGTCCAGCCTCAGGGTACAGACCCTGGGCTGAGCGGCCAGTCTCAGGACATCATCCCTGGACTGATCGGAAGAAGAGTAGAAGAAGGGTGCTTGACACCAAGGGCTGTTACTCCCTACTATGAGAAACCTCAGAGGTCAGATGCCCTGGGGGCTGGCTTTTGACAATAACAGCTCTCAGTAGCCTCTGTTGGTTGTTGTCCTTATGGACAGAGTTTTCCTTGGGTTGGATACAGAAGTCTTGTCTAAAGGGTAAAATGAGCTACATCACTTTGCTGGCAATGGCAGTATTGTGTGCCTACTGGGATGCCTCTGTGAGCAAGTCAAGGTTAGGAGCTTCACAGATGTGGTCCACAGATGACTAGATGGGTTCTCCATGGGTCAGTTTAGTTGCTAAGGAGAGTCTAGATAGAGGGATTCAACCAAACTCAAAGAGGCATAGAACTAGCAAGGGCCTCTGCAGTAGAGGGTCATTATCCATGTTCTATCAGCTAAGCACGGAAGTCCATCAAGGTATTGCTTAGTCTCCCCTTGCTTTGTTTCTTGGAGGGGCACAGCTTTAGCACCACTTGCAAGGGTCCAAAGCTGGAGGGACACGACTTGGAGGATCAGGACACACTCAGGCAGGGCCCAGATACAGGTCCAAGATGGCTGGAGCCTTTCCTATCCCTGAGGCTTTGATGAGGAGGTAAGCCAACTAGCCCTTTGAATCACTCTGAAAGACTTAAGTTCAAGTAGGAAAGCAGGTCTCAAACAGCAAGGCAGTCCGCTGAGGGCACAAGGCATGCTTCAGGCTGCAGGGCAGTCTTCTTGGTGCAGCGTGGCAGCCAGGCTGGGCCCAGTTACAGGTCCAAGAAGAAGAGTGGGCCTGAGGGTCCAAGATGGCTGGAGCCTTTTCTATCCCTGAGGCTTTGATGAGGAGGTAAGCCAACTAGCCCTTTGAATCACTCTGAAAGACTTAAGTTCAAGTAGGAAAGCAGGTCTCAAACAGCAAGGCAGTCCGCTGAGGGCACAAGGCATGCTTCAGGCTGCAGGGAAGTCTTCTTGGTGCAGCGTGGCAGCCAGGCTGGGCCCAGTTACAGGTCCAAGAAGAAGAGTGGGCCTGAGGGTCCAAGATGGCTGGAGCCTTTTCTATCCCTGAGGCTCTGATGAAGAGGTGAGCCACATAGCCCTTGCAGTCACTCTGGAAGTCCTACGTTCAAGCAGGAAAGCAGGTCTCAAACAGCAGGGCAGTCCTCGGAGGGCACAAGGCAGGCTTTGGGTTGCAGGGCAGACTTCATGGTGCAGTGTGGCAGTCCTCTGAAGCACATAGCAGGCCACAAGAAACAGGGCAGTCCTCCAAGAGTCCTTCTAAAGGTCCAGATGTGAACTGAAGGGTGGGTTTGAGGGTCCTGGTTGTAAACCTGATGCCAACTTTGAAGTTAGAGAATCTTTCAGAGTTTTCTACCCTCCAAAGTGTCTGGAAGTTCCTGCCTACCTGAACTGGTTCCAGGCTGTCTGCAGTCACAACAGATTAGTGTGAGGTTTTTTGTGTGTGAGCTGAGGCAGTGTTTTGAAACCCAAATGGGCTTGGGCATAGCACCACCCATCCATCCTGCTTCAGTGGCCCATCCTGCCAACCTCCAGTCCCTCTATTGTTTGGCAATCTTGGAGGACTACACAAAGGGCGACTGCCAACTATACCTAGTCACGAGACCTAGGAAACAGGCTGCAGGTACCAAATTGTTAGGACAAGATAATGTCAACTTTCAGAATTGTGATGTAAAATCCGACTTTACAATTAAAAATGATTTCAAATTACAATTCCATATACACCAATCATGACTTTTCGAACTTCTCCCAAACAAAAGTTATCACTTATTAAATGTAATAAGGTAACCCAATGTTATCCTATGGGAGAGGCAGGCCTTTCACTACCAGGACATGTAAAACTTAAAATTACAGGGACAACTTTTTAAATACAATGCACCCTGCCTTTGGGGCTGTATAGAACATGACTTAGGGGTGACATATGTATGGAGAAGTTTGTTGTTAGCTTGGCTAAAGGTTTATTTTGTCAAGTCAATTTGGCAGCTTAAAACTACGTGCAGGCTACAACGGTAGGCCTGAAACATGTTTAAAAAGGCTACTTAAATGGGTGTCACTATAAATGCTACAGGCCCACTAGTAGCATTTAATTGACTGGCTCTAGGCATATGGTATATCAAATTATTAGGGTTTTACTACTAAACTAAATATGCAAATCAGGTATAAGCCAATTTTACCATGTTTTAGGAAGAGAGCACAAGCGCTTTAGCACTGGTTAGTAGTAGTAAAGTGCACAGAGTACTAAGGTCAACAAAAATGAGTTTGGCAAGGCAGAGTGGGAAGGCAAAAAGTTTGAGGGTGACCCTCCAGAAAGGGCCAAGTCCAACAAAGATAAATAAGTGTGGGGTTAAGAACCTAAATACAATTATGCTTACTTTTATATACTCATCTTCATGTTATTGTGGTAGTCTATATTCTGGATCCAATATTTCAGCTGAACAATATTTAAAATATGATATTGTAGGAGAATACCAACCACTCTAACACATTAGAAAGAGTTACCAGTAGCAACATCAGGGAAAATTGAATCATAATAAAAGGCTACCACATGACTAGTAAAATAACAATTGCAGCCATTAACCACAGGCACAAAGAAGATACTGAAAGCTAGAAATCTTCAAAGCTTGGTATAAACTATCATTCATAGAGCAGCCTAACACCTTCGCACCCAAGGACGTAACGGTTACGTCCTTGGCTGCGGCGCCAAAGACGTAACCATTACGACCTTGGACTGGCTCATGGGTGGAGCGCTAACACTCCCCCTATTAGCCTCGCCTCGGTGCCCCCAGTGCAGAGATGGAAGGGGAATCGCTTCCCCTTCCACCCCACCCCTCTTACCCCCTGTGGCGTCTGATGACGTCAGCGCGCAATGCTTTTGCATTTCTCCTCTGATCACGTGGAGGGGCAGAGAGAGGCATTAAAGGAAAAGAAAGACCCTTCCTTTCCTTTGATGTCTTTTTCAGCATTTCTGCTGCCCGATCGCGATGCAGTCGGGGAGCAGAAATGCCCACTAGACACCAGGGAGTTTTTTAAAATGTTATTGTCATGAGGGGAGCGGCCCCTTGGGCAAAGGCCGCTCTCCAGGGGCACAAATTATTTTTAGGACATTTCTGCCCCCCTTGGGGCAGATCGGCCTATTTTTATTAGGCCAATCTGCCCCCAAGGGGGGCAGAAACCACTAGACACCAGGGATTTTTATTTTTTGTGTGTCAATTTCACGCAAAGGGAGCGACCCCTTAGACAAGGACTGTTCCCCTTGGGGGCAAATTTATTTTAGACCATTTCTGCCCCAATTGGGGGCAGATCAGCCTACTTCTATTAGGCTGATCTGCCCCCAGCGGGGCAAAAACCACTTAGGCACCAGGGATTGGTGTGTGTGTATGCGTGTGTTTTGTTTGGGGGGCACCCCCTTGGGCAAGGGTCACTCCTCATGGGGGCACATTACTGTTGGCTATATCTGCCCCCCTGGGTGGCAGATCGACCTATTTTTGGAAGGCCCATCTGCCCCCAAGGGGGGCAGAAAGCCCACCAGAGACCAGGGAAGATTTGTTTTCCAAAATAACAGGGTGGGGGTATGGCCATACTCCCATCCCAAATAAATTGGGCCAAAGCTATTCTGCCCACCAGTGGGAAGATAGGGCAATTACCCCCGATCCACACCCCAGGGGGGCAGAAAGTCTACTGCATGCCAGGTAACTAAAAAAAAAAAAAAAAAAAAAAGTGGGGTGGTGGCTACCAACCAATATGGGCCTGGTTATGCTCCCACCCCAACTGAAGGGGGTAACAGTCTTTCAGCTCTCCCCCCACACACTAAAACATCTTATCCCACAGCAAGCAAGAGGACATTTGATTATTTTGGGTTTTGTTTTTACATTTGGGCCATGAGATTTTGGCTAACTGTCAAAATCTCCCCACTTGGAATGGTGAGGGCTGCACTTTTTGAACTTTGGGACGCTGCCATGTAGAAAAATCCACAAGACCTAGACACATCTGAAAACTAAACATCTGGGTGAATCCAGAGCGGTGTGCTTTACATGCACCCCGCACCATTTTCTTACCCACAGCGCCCTGAAAACCTGCAACTTTGCTGAAAATCACACATTTTTTCCCCGTTTTTGTGATGGAACCTTCCAGAATCTGCAAAATTCCTACCACCCAGCATTGTCTCATTTATACCGATACCAATTCTGCCCCACTTGTCAGCCTAAATTTTTTTTTTTTCCAACTGCCCTTTTGGACCCGCTTTGGTTTCCCCTCGGTTTGGATATGTTTTTGGCTCTTCCCTGTCACAGGCACTTGGCCCACCTACACAAGTGAAGTATCATTTTTACCGGGAAACTGAGGGGAACGTTGGGGGGTAGGAAATTTGTCCCGGTGCGGTGATCCCACACAGAAATGTGGGAAGAATGTAATTTTTTTAGCTAAATTTGAGCTTTCCTGAAGATTCTGGGTAAGAAAACACTGGGGGAGCCACGCAAGTGACACCTCCCTGGACTCCCTCAGGTGTTTATTTTTCAGACATGTCTGGGTTTGGTAGGTTTCCCTGTATGGCTGCTGAACCCAGGACCAAAAACGCAGGTGCCCCCCCCCTTGCAAAAACAGGTATTTTTGTATTTGATAATTTTGATGTGTCCAGATAGTATTTTGGGGCATTTCCTTTTGCGGGCCCAAGCCAACCACACAAGTGAGGTACCATTTTTATTGGGAGACTTGGGGGAACGCTGGGTGGTAGGAAATTTGTGGCTCCTCTCACATTCCGGAACTTTCTGTCACCGAAATTTGAGGAAAAGGTGTTTTTTTGGGCCAAATTGTGAGGTTTGCAAAGGATTCTGGGTAACAGAACCTGGCGAGAGCCCCACAAGTCACCCCATCCTGGATTCCTCTAGGTGTCTAGTTTTGAAAAATGCACAGGTTTGGTAGTTTTCTTTAGGTGCTGGCTGAGCTAGAGGCCAAAATCCACAGCTAGGCACTTTCCAAAAAATAGCTCTGTTTTATTTCGAAAAATGTGATGTGTCCACGTTGTGTTTTGTGGCATTTCCTGTTGCGAGCACTAGGCCTACCCACTCAAGTAAGGTACCATTTTTATCGGGAGACTTGGGGGAACACTGGGTGGATTCCAGAACTTTCTGTCACCAAAATGTGAGGAAAAAATGTTTTGGGGCCAAATTTTGAGGTTTGCAAAGGATTCTTTGTAACAGCACCTGGTGAGAGCCCCACAAGTCACCCCATCCTAGATTCCCCTAGGTGTCTAGTTTTAAAAAATGCACAGGTTTGGTTGGTTTCCTTAGGTGCAAGCTCAGCTACAGGCCAAAATCAAAAGCTAGGGACTTTGCAAAAAACACGTCAGATTTCAATGTAAAAATGTGATGTGTCCACGTTGCGTTTCCTGTCGTGAGCATTAGGCTTACCCACGCAAGTGAGGTACCATTTTTATCAGGAGACTTGGGGGAACACAGAATAGCAAAACAAGTGTTATTGCCCCTTGTCTTTCTCTACATTTTTTCCTTCCAAATGTAAGACAGTGTGTTAAAAAGACATCTATTTGAGAAATGCTCTGTAATTCACATGCTAGTATGGGCACCCAGTGAGAGCCCTACAAGTCACCCCATCCTGAATTACCCTAGGTGTCTAGTTTTCAGAAATGCACAGGTTTGTTAGGTTTCCCAGGATGCTGGCTGAGCTAGAAGCCAAATTCCACAGCTAGGCACTTTGCAAAAAACAGGTCAGTTTTCATTAGAAAAATGTAATGCGTTCATGTTGTGTTTCGTGGCATTTCCTGTTGTGGGAACTAGGCCTACCCACACAGAATAGAAGAACCAGTGTTATTGACCCTCGTCTTTCTCTGCCTTTTTTTCCTTCCAAATGTAAGACATTGTGTAAAAAAGAAGTCTATTTGAGAAATCCCTGCAATTCACATGCAAGTATGGGGACCCCGGAATTCATAGAAGTGCAAATAACCACTGCTTCTCAATACCTTATCTTGTGCCCATTTTGGAAATGCAAAGGTTTTCTTGATACTTATTTTTAATTTTTTATATTTCAGGAAATAAATTGCTGTATTCCCTGTATAGAATCATAACCCATTGCAAGGTGCAGCTCATTTATTGGCTCTGGGTACCTAGGGTTCTTGATGAACCTACAAGCCCCATATATCCTCGTAACCAGAAGGGTCCAGCAGACATAAAGGCATAATGCTTTCAAAAATATGACATTGCAGGAAAAAGTTACAGAATAAAACATGAAGAAACATGCCTTTTTTTTACCTCGATTTCAATATATTTTTTTTATTTCAGCTGCTATTTTCTGTAGGAAAACCTTGTAGGATCTACACAAATGGCCCCTTGCTGAATTCAGAATTTTGTCTACTTTTCAGAAATGTTTAGCTTTCAGGGATCGAGCATTGGTTTCACACCTATTTCTGTCACTAACTGGAAGGAGGCTAAAAGCACAAAAAATAGTAAAAATGGGGTATGTCCCAGTAAAATGCTAAAATTGTGTTGAAAAATAGGGGTTTCTGATTCACGTTTGCCTGTTCCTGAAATCTGGGAGATGGTGATTTTAGCACCGCAAACCCTTTGTTGATGCCATTTTCAGGGAAAAAAACACAAACCTTCTTCTGCAGCCCTTTTTTGCCATTTTTTTTTTAAAACGAAATTGTCGCTGTATTTTGGCTAATTTCTTTGTCTCCTTCAGGGGAACCCACAAAGTCTGGGTACCTCTAGAATCCCTAGGATGTTGGAAAAAAAGATGCAAATTTGGCAGGGGTAGCTTATGTGGACAAAATGTTATGAGGGCCTAAGTGCGAACTGCCCCAAACAGCCAAAAAAAGGCTTGGCACCTGAGGGAGAAAAGGCCTGGCAGCGAAGGGGTTAAATGTGTTTGTTTACATGGATTTTAAATCATTTTGTCACAAACATCAGCACATCAGAACACATGGTTTTCTACCATATATGCACTTTCCATTGTGGGTTAACATACCGAAAGAAAACCTTGTATTTTTCTGAAAAAATACTTTTTGCCTCAAAAATCAGATTTCATGTATGGTCTCTGAAAGCATCACATAGAGAGATTCTGATGTACCTATCCAGGTTTTAGCATCACATACCAGAAATACCAACAATATAATGTCAAAGATACCTACATTATATCAAGCATGCCCTCTAATATGTCAGGGCCACAGTTGTGCCATTGCTAATCAACATAATGATAAGAACCCCTACATAATGTAAGCTGTGAACATTATTATTCAAGTGTTACCATGATTATGTGATAGATTTCCAAAACTGAGCCAAGCATAGTGACAATATTGAAAGGATAGTCCAAAGATGCCCAGCATATATCAAGATATCAGATCAGAAATAGACATAATGAAACCTCCATGTTGGGGACACCAGATATACTTGGTCTTCCTTGACACCAGACATCACTACCAAGGAGAGACAATGGCCCTCATTAAGAGTTTAGAGGGTTGCCTCTGCCGCCCGTCAAACTCTTCCTGCCTTCAGACCGCCTGTGCGGCCTGAACCCCACCGGCGCTAATAGGACTTCACCACAGGGCCAGTGGGCGGAAATAGTGTTTCCACCCGCCGGCCCTGCGATGAGCAGGACCTCAACATTGATGCCGGCTCCTAATGGAGCAGGTGCCAATGGAGCGGTGCAGCGGGTGCAGCAGCACTCGTCTTGCATTCCATTGCCCGTAATTGGGGCAGTGGAATGCGTGACGGGGCTGTGCATGGGGGCCCCTGCACTGCCCATGCCAAGTGCATGGGCAGTGCAGGGGCCCACAGAGGCCCCCTGACACCCCCATTCCACCAGCCTTTCCATGGTGGTGTAAACTGCCCTGGAAAGGCTGGCGAATGGGGACTCGTAATTCCCAGGGCGGCGCTGCAAGCAGCACTGCCCTCAAGGATGAAAACCACGGGACCTCCAGGCTGCTGGCTAGGGGCAGCCTGGCGGTGTCGATATCCGACTGTGGCAGCTCCGCCATGGTCATAATGCGACGGTCCCACCACCAGCCTGTTGGCGGTGGGACCGCCACTGCGAGTCCGGCGGTCATGCGACTGTCAGACTCGTAATGAGGGCCAATGTCTTTCAAGAAGGGACGCAATGCCATACTCATACACAACATATACCTAAATTAAAACATGTGCATACACTTGCTTACAGACACATTAAAAATGCACTTATGTACATACAAATACCAGTCCCGCAGACTGAAACAAACAAGGCCACTACCTGTCTCCATTTTCAATCCAACCATTGTTCTCCGTAGCTACAGGTTTGCAAAGATATGTCTTTATGCACATCCACTATATCTCTGGCAGCCCCGCAGTATACCGTCTCCAGTCTGGCTATTGCTGTCACTTATTTTCTGGTCCAGTTTTCACACCCTTTCTATAACTGACAGAGTGAGAATTGAAAAGTGACAATTCTCCATGTGACTTAGCTAAATTGATGGTGGAGACTGGTGGTGATGTTGCAAGTACTGTTGGCTCTCACAATGTGTGTATGTGTATAAGCACATCACCCTACCATTGGTTTGTCTGGAGGTTCCTCCAAAATACAGAAACATGTAGCACTACCTTCTTCAACATGGCAAGACCCTATAACATACTGTGCTAGGTGGCACTTCAGGAAGCTACTTCCAGGGTACTGGTAAGCTGCCAGTAGCTCTCAAGGTACCCATTGGAAACCCCTGCTCTAGCTTATCAGTTTGTTTTTTAATGCATGCTCTTTGTGTTGCCATATAACTGTGTTTCCATTGAGACCACCAATTGTCCAGACTTTTGCTGTAACAAAGAGTCAAAGAAGGGATATCAACTTCATTTTTAGACTCCAATTTCAAATTCCTTCATGCTTACAGAGCATTTTTTATTTTTCAATTTTACATTTGGCTTTTCTATATATATATGCTGTGTTAATCTGTGAATATTATTTAGTTTCTAAACAGTTGTGGACTCCCTAAGTAGATGCCATGGACCACAAGTTAAGAACCGCTATTCTGGAGTGTCTTGTAAACCTATGCTAGTTGATGCCTGATTTCCTGCTGAAATGCACACTCCTATATAGCTGTAGACACTCATGTGCACTTGTGCAAAAGGATGTCAAGTGTTTCCTGATGTTTTGCACCAAGCAGGTGTTAAATTATATTTTGCCAGTTGCTGTGTGTGGGAGTACAACATTTAATCAACATTTATTGGAGTCGATGACAAATGCTGTCATGTGGATGAGGATGTTCCCTGCTTCAGCACTCTCTGCTGGGTGCCAAACATTAAGCATCAGTTTAAGGTGGCATGGTTCAGGCACTAAGAAAGTGTTTTGTAAGCCTGCCTTCTGTGTCTTGGTATCTGTCTGTGACTGTGTCTGTGACACTGGAGGTTGATGTACGGCTTCATGCGCTGGAATGTGCACCTCCAGCAACTCCTACTGGAGCCACTCACCATTGTGAAAGGTCTGGGAGTGGAGGTGAGAACCAGTGATGGCAGCAAGGTTGGATGAGGGGAATTATTGCTCAGACCTAAGTGGGGGCGCATCTGGCCTGTGGCTGTGGTTGCTGGGGGGAGGGTAACAGGAGTAAGTGGTTGGTATGGGACCTTTCTGGGTCATGCTGGCCAGGATCATCTCCATCAAGCTTACCTTTCCTGAGTCTCCTTTGTTCCACACTGCTGAGCATGTTATCACAACACAAAACTTCATCACTGATGTGGTGGACAGGTTACCCCCCAACATGGTGTGCATCACTATCCTGAGTAAGGATGGTAAACCTTCTGTCTTCTCTGGATATTACACTGGACTCACTCTAGACATCCCCTTCTAGCCTCTCCACAATCTTCCACTCACAGCAGCCCATTCCCCAATACTCCTCTACTCCCTAAGCCTGCAGTGTCATTGTCTCAACCTTGCATCACCCCTTTTGTCTGACTGATAGCTCTCAGAGACAGCATGTCACTTTAACAGGAGCATCACTGGTGTAGAGGCTTGCTGCTGCCCTGGAAATCAGACCGTACCTGAAGGGGGCAGTCGGGTAGCTCTCCTGGCCTGGTGCTGCTGGCAAGGAACAAATTACAACCAGGACCACCCTGAGCTCTTCCTTAGCTATAGACTGAGTATGCACAAGACCGACCTTCCCCAATAACATCCTTGCTTCTAGTGTGTCCTACCTTGCTGCTCCAGTGATTTCTCTTTGAGACACAAGTCCGGCATGTTATGTTATGTGGATCTGTAGAGCCCACTTGTCACCGGATAGAGGGTATAGAGGCACTATGCAGGCAAGTAAGAATAACATTAGTTGAAGAGCCATGTCTTATAATTTATTATGATAACTTGAAGTGTATGGGATTTTCTATTATTTAAATTATATGTAATATTTTTCTCAACCAAAACTACACCAGCATATTAACAAATTAATTAATGTTGTACAAAATGAACTCTACTGTGTAGAGAAACTAACAATTTCCCCCCAGCCATAGTTTCTTATCAACCCTCTTGAGGAGATCAGACAAGACTGACATAGTGCACGCTCCACCCGGGTTTGACATTCCTAGAAATTGAATAAATTAAGTGCCTTTAATCTGTCGTCTGAAAACCAGATTCACAGATAATTACACCCGCAGATTGTAATTATATTTTTTACAACGTCTCTTTTTTTGCAAGCTGTCTTTGTGAGACTGGTTAACCACTGGAACTGTAATTCGTAAACAACTCCAGACCAACATTTCCTATCAGGTAATGGGAGTTTGATCACATCACAAAATGGCGTCCTTATTTACGGTTCAGCTAATGAAGGGCACAGACAGTTTCACACACTGGTAACAGATGGCTCATAGCAGTGTAATATTAATCACTACTCTGATGAGCCTGCTCCTCCAATAAAGCTGCTAGATCTTAATTAAATCTTATCCTCATTAATAAGCATGTGGTTCAGTCTCTCGCCCTGGAAAGAATAGGTATGGGGCTTTCTCTAAACGCTACCAGATACTTGTTAATTATGTACGTGATTGGTACATGTAGTGGTTTGCCTTGAAGAGAAATCTGAAAGCAACTTGATAATACACCAAAGTAATGTAATGTAAGGTGGATTTGTAGAGTGCTGCTTGTCACTCGTGTCACTCAAAGCTACAAAGAGGATCTGAGGTGGCACTTGCTGTGGCGTGAAGAGTTGTACAAAAACAATATTATTAAACTATATAAATCAAATATTATAATTTTTATTTAAACATCATGTTTATTTTTATGTAAAGTTATGCCTCCACAGTAGAGGGTATTGAGACACATTATGTTTTTAAATTGCTACATTAATACTAACAGTCCATACATCTTCAACTTCCGTGTATCACACATTATTGCTCTATTTTGCTCTTTGTCCATATCAGCCATAGCATTGGCAGAAGTCAAGGAAAAAATCCAGTGAGCATAACAAGAACCACAACTTTTAAAATCAAAAATAAGCTTCCACACCTCCCGTAAGCAGCAAAACCTAATAGTATTATTAATACTGAAAAACAGTATTCACATGAAATGTGAATGTACGTACATGGGGCCACGCCCCCCCACCTTTTGCCCCTCATGAAGAGTGTCTGTCAGTCTGAGCAAAGGTCAGCCTGACAGATACTCTTCATGTTCAGGTCAGGCAGCCAGGAGCAGACATGCACGATTTGCGCAGACTCCTGGCTGCCTGAGCTGAACTTTGCTGGGCTGAAGAAGTCACAGCTCCTATAAGCGTGACCTCCTCGGCTCTGCAAAGGTGCCTCGAAGCCCTTCCTCAGGTGACAAGGAAAGTGTCACCCATTGACTTCAAGCTGGGCGCTTCAGCTTTAAGTGTCAATCAGTGGTTAAAAGCCCACAGAGAGATTACACCACAGACAGAGCACTTTGCGCTCAACCCTAAAAATGGTCTACCATGATACCTTCAATCCTGTTCCTGCTTCTGACTGGGTGGAAGCTCGTGGACAGGCTTCTTGTAGGCTGAAGATGAATGGAGGAGACAGAATTCATGGGCTTGCATTACAGACAGAGAGAATATACGCTCATGTAGAAGACTGCCCAGGTAAGTTTTTGTGTTTATTACCTTGAGAGTTTGTTTATCTGTGTGCTGGGGAGTGCATGTGTCTGTTTGTCAGTGTGACTGTCTTTGTGTGTGTGTGTCTGTGACTGTGCGTATTTGTATGTTTGCTTGAATGCCTGAGCGAGTGCATATGTGCATGGATTCGCTTGCAATTTGAAAGTTTGAAAGCTTGTGATTTGAAAGTCTGTGTGTGCAAAATGGAGCTTTGAAAGATTGTGATTTGAAACTTTGTGAAATAAAAAGGTAAGACCCAAGCTCAGGAGCTGGAGAGTGCTTTAGGGCTTCAGGGCAGTTGCTGGCTCTGCCCCATCACTTCCAAAATCCAACTCCTTGAACGTCTGCTATGCAGGCTGTGTAGGCGGGCACTGCTTGTACCTCCCATGCCATTGCAATACTCTTCTTCCCTATTATAATTGCTAAATCGGTGAATCCGGAGACTCTCTTTAGATTCCTAGGGTGTTTCACCAGTTCGAGTAAGCACGCCAACAGACCCAAAGATAATCACTCTCCTCCCGACATTCCCAATCAATCTCACCACCAAAGACCAGTAATCCTGAATCTGTTAGCATTGAACACAATCTGACAGAACTCAGACTATGATTTTCAAAAAAAGAAAAGGGACAACCCGATAACCATGGGACAGGAGCAAGGCAAAAGATAAAGAAAAACAGTGGTCCTTTAGGGGGAGTGTGAGCCTCAACTTCCTTGGCAACTATTAACGACCATTACTAGATTGGTTTGGAAAAAAGAAGTAAATCAGATGTATTCAGTTCATTAAAATAAACCATTGAGGAGGGAAACATCTTTGAGAACACATTGTATCGCAGTGGGGTGCTCCAAAATACAAACGGCACAGTGAAAGTGAAAAGGGTTAACTAAAGTGCACAAATGCAAACAACATATATTCATGACTCGTGATATGGATGCCATTTTTGTTAACATCACTCTGTATCAGAGTATGACATTCCACATCATATTAAAAAACAGTCCATGGGAGGGTGTGGCCTGACCAGGGATGGAGTAGGACGCAGCTCATTCTTGCTTTGATCTCCATGGGCCTCCCAGCCGTATAAAGCCTGCCTAGATGTTCCGACCCAGCTTACTATTGGGGTCCTGGATGTCTGTGAGGCCGGGCAGCTGGGGGCCTTTGAACTTGCTTGGTGGGGGCATCACAGCTCTACAGCTTGGGCCTGGGGGTGGCCACCAATTTGGGTGCAGCACCAGGAAAGAACCAGGAGTGCTGATATTTCGAAGTCGAACAAGCCCTGGCTTCAGTGGTGTGTCTGGCAATGTCGGAGGCTGGGGCATGCTAAGATGAATGGGGAAATTGGTGGAGAGGGGAGCACAAAGCCAATGACACTTGGAAGTGTAATGCTCTGGCGAGCTTTCGAGGTGCAAGCTGTCATTTTGCAGTCGACCAGCTGTGTGCTATAGCAGCCTCCCTTGCAGTGCTCTTCTCGACTTGGGGTGGCGGACGTTTCCAACATCCCTGACATCAGAGGGCGTACCCTCCAGTGAGTGTCTGCACAGCAGGGGCGCTTGGGGTTCCTGGATGAGACCAGGATAGGAGAAATGCGACCCTGCGGCCAACAGCGGTGAACTGCATAACCTGGTGGGGCCCACATTTAGGAGGGGCTAGTGGGACACACCTATGGTGCCACTGTGGAGTGGATAGACAGTGGAGCCCCCCAGCTGAACCTGGCCTGTCCAGGTGTGGGCGCTGGCCCTGGATTTAAGTAGTGCTCCTCTGAAGACACCCTCCACTGGGAGTGCCCAGGAGGGTGTCGCTGGGCTGTGGGGGTCCTGCCCCTCTCTAGAAGCTTTGGGACAAGGTGCAGAGGGACTTGCTCGCCGTGGGGCCCTGGGGTCATATCCTGCATGCTTTGGGGCTGTGGGGGTGCCAGGCCTCAGACATGGGCATAACTTGAAGACAGCCCATTGGTATCCTGCTCACCTCCCGGGCAAAACAATCACCCCGTCTGGCCTCTGGGCCTCGGCAGTCGACTATCTGGGGAAGGTGATCTACACATCTGGTTTGGGACTTTGCTGGCCTGGGGACTGCTGGGCTTGGGTAGCTGAGGGGCAAGTCTTACAGGGATAGCTCTGTTGTTTTGCTATAATCGAACCCTTCCCCAGTGGTCATGACCAACAAAGGTGAATCATTTTCACAAGCCTTGGGAGCTTCCACAGCTCATCCTATCACTCAGAACTACATGAACAAGTTCTTAAACAATATCAAACTTGAAATCAGCTCCCTTAAAGGGGAATTTAATATCTGCATGCAGGATCTCCACAGCAACATTACAAAAATGGGCAAAAGAGTGGATGACCACAAGTGTACCATGGACGCTTGCATGGAAAGCCATGACATGCTTTGGGACTGAATAGCCACTTTAGAATACCAACAGATTGAACTTCAGGCCAAGCAGGAAGATCTGGGGAACCACAGATGTAGAAATAATATCCACATTCGGGGAATCCCTTAGGGGAGGAGAGGGACAACATCATGGCCTTAACAAAGGACTTGCTTTGGGCCACGGGGGAAGGCTCAGAGAAACAGCCTCTGCTCCTCGATAGAACCCATAGCATTGCTGCCATGGCCGGCCACACAGTCTATACTCTTGAAATTTTAACCAGAGTTCATGTTTCTCAAGAGAAAGAAGTCATCCTGAGGGCAGTTGGGGGGAAGACAGACCTGGTCTTCTGCAGTCACACACTGCACGTCTTCCAGTACTTTCCCCCTCTGACACTCAAATAGCAGAGACTTTAAGCTGGTCAGAGGGAAGTTGCAGGAGCAGGGGCTCAAGTACCAGTGGACTCATGCCTTTGGACTTCTTTTGCAGTGGAAAGGCAAATAACGACTGGTGAGATCCCTAACGAAGCCAAACACATGCTGGGCCTGCCTAAGGTGTCCTTGAGCCAGGAACCCTTGTCTCCTGTGTCGAGGGGAACAAGATGGCTGGTGCCCAACCTGGAGCACAGTTAGTAGACGTGGTCAAGACCGATCAGGTAAAGCAAGGCCCCTCCGTTTGGCAAAGGAGGGCAGCATAATGAATCTGCAAGACATGAATCAGGAATCCTCCTATGGAGCTGCTTGAATGTCCCTGGTGCTCCTAACACCGGATCTCCTTTTGACTTTGAATGTTTTAACACATTCTTATGTTAGCCTTCTTTTTCCTTTGCGGGGCCTGCGGCCTCAGGCCGGACTTGCTTGTTTGTAATTCATTGTCACTCGTTTTGAGCAATTGATTGGGTTTCTTAGTTGTACACACTATACTGTAGTGAATCTTAGTTTGTTTTAATGGGATAACGGGTGTTAGCTTAGCTTTCACTTGCAGACTCATTCCCCGTCACCTAGTGACTTTTAACCTACTTAGCTTGCTCTGTCTTAAACCATTTATTTAATTAAATCTTTTAAAATGGCTGCCCTGTTTATAGTTGGCCCCTTTTGTTTAGAGTTATGTTCTCAGTTTCACCTCGCTAAGGCGTCAACTCATACAACAAAGACAAACAAATTATAAGGGCTCACATTAGAAATGACCGTCCCAAGCATGAGGAGTTATCTATTGTTTTGGAACAACCTACGTCAGGGGTCCAAGTAGATCTGTATAAATACATCACACTTTAGACAGATAATCAGAGGGATTCTGACCAGATACCATCGCCTCTATCGATGCTGTACGTCGCCTCTACGCTGACCCGGACTTTGTGTTCTGCCGAAGTCTGAGCTCGAGACCTCATCCAAGGTAACCAGGGTTGGGGGCTCCTTCCAGGGACATGGCATTGGCAGATTAGGTTTAAAATACCCAGCTCTCCTCTAGGTAGAAGGTTAGGCCTATTATGATAGGGTACACGGACATATGACACGCTTCATGTCTTCCTATGCTATTACAAGATGGTGGGGTCATCATAATCATGACCCTCGTCTTTACAATTTTATCTCTTGTACTGTTCATTATCCTAACCATTGCAGCCAATATGATTTACTGCGTTATGTTGAATAAAAACTATTGAAACATTACTGCATCTTTGTTATTGCCTGTCTTTGGTTGAGATACAATATATCTGTGAGAAAGGGGTAATCTCTGTTTAACCACGACATTCCCTGAGATGTCATACTTCTGAGTCCATGCGTAAAGGCTGCCACAAATCACCTTTGACTGTTTGGGTTGTTGGTGAGGTACTGCTAGCGAGCCGGAAGGGTTGGGGCTACAGTGGCGATTTGTTGTAGGACAGGCATAGTCACCTACAAACATAAGTACTGTCATCCCCAAACCAGCAGTCTTGCCCAGGGCAAGAGTCCAAATTACGACAATACCTGACTTCCGGACCTCTTTCCTGGTCTCCCCCTACCACTTAGGGCTTAACTCGTTCTGGGGTGACACTATCGGAGTTCGATGGGGAGTCTCATCTGCCCGCTGATAGAGAAGCTGGGCCCTGTTGGTCCCGTTGTTGTGTTTGGAGGCTTTCTTTCTTTCTTTGCTTTGCACACTCTCCTAGATGATCATTTGGGGAGAATGGGCCTGGTAGGGGGGGCTCCTACCCCTCAGGTCTGCCCGCATGCTCTGGCAGAATCAATGGCACTTCTGCATCACTATACTTAGACTAAGTAGGTTATGGAGGCCCTGACTAGTACTAAACTCTTATGCTTGAATGTGCGACGGCTGAACTCCCTTAGTATGCACCAGCAGATATGATGCTACCTCCACCAGCAGGATCCTGATATCATCTGCTTACAGGAGACACAACTACTCAGGGAGGACTGCCACCTCACCCATCCACGAAATCCTTGCCAGCACTGGGCTTACACCAAGTCTAAAACACTGGGGGTGGCTATACTTGTTAAAAATGGCTTTTATAATAGGTTGCTACGTATAGTCAGGGATCCAGGAGGGCATGCCTGATGGTAATCATAGAGAGAGGACATTCTACCCTGACTTTCCTCACCCTTTATGCTCCAAACCAGGCCTAAGAGACTTTCCTTTTCACAGTACTTAAGGACCAGCTTAGCCTGTCTAAAGGGGAGGTTGTGGTAGGAGGGCACTTCCACTTAGTTTGGGATCCTGTGTGTATTAGGAACACTACCCATTTTCAGAGGTCGGGCTATGTTGAGCCAACTTAGGAGGGAACTCACTGACACCGGTTTAGTAGATGCCTTGCACTTTCTCCACCCTGATGTGCAGGACTAATCTTTCTATTCATGTCCATTTATCTTACTCCTGCATCGATTATGTGTTCCTTATGCATTGCCTTTTGTGTGGCCTTGAATCGGCACGGTTATCAGACATTTCAATCTTCAAACATGCCCACATAGAACTGATGTTCCTTTGGGGCGGGCACCCCACATGCACCCCCTCGCTTGCGCCTGCCCCTCCATTTGTTGCACTACCCAGTGGACAAAGCCACTATCCAAGATGCCATAGATGAATACTTCAAACTCAATGACCTCCTAGACACCCCTCCCCACATGCTTTAGGACAGCTTCAAGGCAACTATACAGGGTGTCATCTCTTCAATTGCTATAGCTAGAACACACAAAGCACGCTTATTTGAAACAATCTCACTGAGGAGGTTTACTCCTGGGAGGGCATCAACAAGTGAAAACCTTCTGAGCACAACAGGAGGCAGCTGGCAATGCTATGAGGCCAACCACAAGCCCACTGGGTTAACAAAGCGGAACGGTCCCTAATAGCATTTAAGGAAAAAATTTATAGCAGGGGGATAAGGTCAGTTCGCTCTTGGCTCCTAGGCTGCGCTATCAATATGCTTGCTTGCACATTGCCGAACTACATACTGGAGCCCCAGGATGGACGATTTGAGAACCGGACAAAAGGAGGCTTTTCAGGCCTATTACCACTTACTCTACACTAGTGGGGGCGAAGACCAGGCTACTATACACTCATACCTTTGGGAGTGCCCTTGACTACCCTTAGACCCACAGATAACCCACGATTTAGAGGCCCCCGTTATGGCAGTGGAACTAAAAAAAAACTCTAGGGTGATTCTAGGTCGAGAGGACAACAGGCCTGGACGGCTTGCCCATCACTTTTTACAAGGTTTTTTATCCCTACTTGAGAGACCACCTGCTTGGGCTATTTCATTTCCTCAATTACAGTACTGGCCTTACCCCCACTATGTCAGGGGCAGAAACATCATTGATCCCTAAACCCTGTAAAGACCATACTTTTTGCCCCTGTTATCAGCCCATTGTATTATTAAATACAGACAACAAGCTTTACACCAAGATGTTGGACAGTCGGTTGGAGTCCCTCCTGCCCAGCTTGATCGATCCAGATTAAATGGGTTTCCTCCAACACCGTCAGGGTCCAGACAATAACAAACGGCAATGCCCTTCTCCTGTGCTTAGATGCCGAGAAGGCATTCAACAGGGTCAGCTGGGCTTTCCTAAGGGCCATTCTTATTCAGACAGGGCTAGGTCTCATCATGTTAATCAAACTTATGGCCTCATATGCCACGCTGACTGCCACCATCCAGGTGAATGGCAAACTCGCCAAACTCATTGAGCTTCAGGACGGCACCCAGCAGGGCTGCCCCTTGTCCTCTTTACTTTTTGCCTGGCCATGGAACCACTGGTGATCCACCTTCGTCAGGCACAGGACATTGGTGGCATACCATTCAGAGGCCAAGAACACAAGGTCTTGCTTTATGCAGACAAGCTCTTTTTGACCCTGACCGAGCCAGTGACCACTCTCCTGGCAGTTGTGCAGAACCTACGAGAGTTTGAAGTACCCTCTGGATACAAGATCAACATCGCCAAATCACAGGCACTCAACCAGACCGTCCTGTCACAACAACTCCCTCCATTACAGAGATTGGCCCCCTTCCAATGAGCGACTCACTTCATTCTGTACCTGCTCCTTACTATCACTAGCTCTTTGCAGACTTGGACCCCGGATAATTGGCCACACTGCCACAGGGTCATATTGGATGACTTACGTCGATGGAAACTGTTGCATGTTTCCTGGCTGGAACAGGTAAATGTGATCACAATGAACATCCTGCCTTAGTTGCTGTATCTCTTTCAAATGCTCCCTACCTCCATCCCTGCAGAGGACATTCGACAGATGCAAAGGGATCTCCGATCCTTTATCTAGAAAGGGCAGTAGCCGCATATCTCTAATAACTTTCTCATGCTCCCCAGAAATTGTGGTGGCTTGGCCTACCCCAACCTTTTAGGTTACTACCAGGCAGCCCATCTACACTTTATCTCAGAGTGGGTGGTCAGGAAGAGCAAAAAACACTGGTTCCATATGGACCAGGCAGTGGCCTGCAGATCACTCTAGGACTTGGCCTGGCTTCCTATGTGCCATAATCCCAGTAGCGCACACATGGCAACCCCAACCCAAAGGGTACTTGAGATATGGGACAGGGTGGCAGTTGAGGATGGCCTGAGTACTTTTCCCTCCCCGAACACCCCTATAGACTGCAATCCTGACTTCACACCTGCACTCCGTTTGGGTTCCTTCCCCGATTGGGATAGTACTGAATGTTAGAGGCACAAAGACCTCTTTCAATGGCAGACAATTAAATAATTTGAGCAATACAAGACAGACTTCCATACTCCTGACAAACTCTGATGCAAATATTTTCACTTAGGCCACTGGGCACTTTTTCTGCCAATTGCCCTGCGACCCATTCACTTACCCCTTCTAAGGCTTTACTGCACAACTTTGAAGGCTCAAGGGGTCTGATATCCAAAACCTACAGTGTCGTCTAACAGTCCCATCTCCTCCCCAGTCATCATTGTCAGACAAAGTGGTGTTGCGTTGGCTCTCATTATCTTAAATGAGACTACTGGATTTCTAGGTGGCAGAGTCGTTCCTGGTGTGGGGGACTAATTCTGACCCGCTAAGAAGGACCCTTGTCACCTTCAATCCGGTTTTACTCCGGCTAACTAGCAGTGCCTCATCTCTCCCAAGGGGAAGGGATGATTTGGCAGCCGAGCGCATGACATCTTAGAACTTCTCAGGGAAGTCGTGGTTACTCAGGTTCCAACCAGCTCTCTCATTTACAGTATGATCTCATATACAAATGACAGAACCAGTTTAAGTTTTATAGATTGTTTAAATAAAACAACTGTATTCTAGATAATAAGGCTTGAGCCGCAATAACCAGAACCATACAACACAGTAGGATTAAAATAGTAACCAAGAGAGTGAAACATAGGAATAACACTATCATAGTGTTAACAAACTACGTTCTCTCTAATTTTGTTCTATTTTGAGCACAGCATATTAAGCTTTAAGCTTGCCTTTCAGATTCCCTGGGAAGACATCGACCCTCATACCTGAGCAAAGGCCTGTGATCTGGATCAGCATCTGCAACAGGGCAGTCAGTGTATAGTTGTGGTTCCCTGGTCGGAATCTCCCTCTTGCCTGTATTAGGACAAGGAAGTATTTTTAAAACTAACATGTCGATGTGGTAACAAAACGTCCTACGCAAGAATGTGTATCGTCTACAACCCACAGACTAAACTCCTACCACGTCTATCGGCAATGTACCAGACTGTATCCTTGACTGAAGCACAGAGTAAGCGAGAATGTGTTATTGAAAACTCCGATGCTGAAGTAGGCTAAACAGTGTGATATAAAGAATGAAACAAGACCGTAGAACTGGTTATTTAAAAATAACAGTACGAAGCTGAATAAAATGCATCTAGAGCAAAGTGCACAGAGGCCCGATGCTGCGAGTAAAGAACTAAAATGCATCTAGGGCAAAGCGCACAAAGGCCTAACGCCTGAAGCAAGCGCGCAAAAGCTAAAAAAAAAATGCTACACTACACCCTCCCCTTGTCAGTAGAAAGTGGTTCTAATCAAAGCATAACAAAAGATGCCCTAGAAAATTTTAAAAACACATTTCGACAAGTCCAGAGGACATCAAAACCCAAAATTCTAATTTAAAGCATGTGACTTGAGAGACAAATTTCATAGAACAATGTCAATTTTGAAGGAATCAAATTCAAACGGAAGTCACGGAAAGCAGGATAATCTCTACTTCCGCAGATGACAAGACCGGAAAATCCACGCTAAACACCATCATGGAGCAGGTGTGTTCCAAAGCCCCAGAACCATCCAAGGCGGCATCCCGTGCCGGGCCTATGAACAAGTTAGTATCATCTTCCTCCAGGAAGGGAATCTCGTAAACTGCCTCACGAAGCAAACGCAGCCGCAGTGCGCATGTCTGAGAATGAGCCCTGACCGGGAACATCAACAGATCAGCATCAACCACTGGGGGGCGCTGCAGTGAGAGACAGAGAGACAGTGCATGTTCAAATGAGCACCAAAGGCACCGAAACACGGGTTGCACACAATCCAAAACTGGCCTGAATGACAGGGACCAGTCACACTCCAAATGTCCCAGGAGTGTTGCTCCAAAATGCTGCATCATGCGTTCACGACACAGCTGTACCGATGGGAGCGCCCACATTCGCTCTTGTTGCAGCGGGACAGCCATTGCGGAAGAACAAAAGCAACAGCAAGACACCAGCCAATAAAGCCAAAGTTATCGGAAAACCACCAAAAATGCTTCCGAAAATAGAATGAATAGCCGAAGGTATCAAACCGAATATGGAAGAGAAGGTATGAGCAAAACCAACACCAACGGCTTTGAAAATATTTGCTAGTCCAGCAGTGCTGGACGCATTAAATATACGTCCCACGAGTTCACCAAAGTGGCTCGGAAAGTTAGTATTTAATAGGGACTGTATTTCTGCTGATGACCTTGCCACTTGAAGTGTGTAGGTCTCGCTTGCAGATTTAAGAGCCACATTCTTTTGAAACAACAGAGCCTTTAGTCGACTCAACTTGTCGAAATTCACCTTGGAAGTAGCAATGTGAGGCCAGATATCAGCTACATCCCTTAATTTAATGGGGGGAAATAACACATTTCCGCAGCAAGTAACAACCTTGGTGATCAAAACGACATAAACTATTCCGGCACGCATGCCACAACAGACTTCACTGTTAAGGAGGACGTAGCTTCCGTTTGAAAGCACCTGGAACGTGTTTTTAATCACGGGGACTGGAACTCCCTTTAGATAGCAAGCCAAATTTGCAACTGAGGCATTACACGCCCCATGCAAGGACAGCTGCTTACAAATCATCAAATGGCTGACAGAATTTTCGCATTCACTACCGCTAAGAAAAACCTCTCTCTTGCCATTAAGACATCTGTACATAAAGGGAAGCTCCCACACCTCATGTATATAACTGTCTCCTAACCTTTCATATCTGCCCACCGGAACGTGTTTCAAACAAGAAGTGAACTGCAATGTGGAAATGGGCAGATTATTAACCCCGTGTATTAACCATTCAGCTGAGGGAATCTCGGCCACGGTAAAAGGCAACCTTTCCAACTTTTCAATATTCAACATGACATATGTCGCTTCCTTTTTCGCCATCAGCTGTTGACGTGTCAAATTAAAGGAAAAAAATATCTCCCTGGCCCTGATGTGCTGCCACGGAACGCGACCCGCCTTCAGCATCTGAAGTGTCCAACCCAACTGCATAATGGACCGCGTTTGACTCTGTCCATGATATAAGGAAGACATATCTGATCTAATAATGTCTATAGCAGAGGAAACAATGTTGTCAATCGTATATATACGGTCAGACAGGGTGTGTATTCCATTATCCACTACAGATAATGCTTGTTTCAAAGTTTCCTGATCTATCTGCCTTAACCGGGCCGCAGCCTCCTGTTGGGAAAGTTTCCATATCTCATTGTATACTTCGTACAAAAACCTTTTTCTCTGGGGCACTCTCGGTCCTGACAAAAAGTCTTGCAAGTCAGTATAATTAGACAGAAGCGTGAGGTGTATCTTAACTGCATCTAGCATGGAGGACTTTAACCATTGTTGACATAGTTTCCCCACGCTATATGTAGTAATGATATCTGCATGTTCAGGTGATATATAGCGAGGGTCTGCCCTACTGGTCCTGAAACCCACCGAGGAGGTGACAAAACGCTGATGACACCCATTTGTGTCTATGGGCCACAATAACCACCCGCCTGGACGTGTCAATGAAGTGTTAAACGTACCATTCTGCACCCATTCCGTTAGCTTAGTAAAGGTGGCGTTTATATATTGCTGCCAATCTTTCATTCTAGAAGGGACAGGTATGCCAGTCATATTCAATTCTCTAATAGTTGCTAAGCCCAAACAGCCAGTCTGTTGCACTGTGTCATTTAAAAATATAATTTGGACAGGAATGAGACATGCTCTAAACAATGTTTCCCTACCCCACGTCTGCCAATGTTTTGTCCCCAAACACTTTTCAAATCAACATTTTTTGAACAATATTCATACCCCTCAATAGACAGTTGGGAAACAAATGAATTTGAATACGGGAATTTCGTATCAGTCAACAATATTTGCTTATTTGCATGTGGAGTTAATTTAAAATAATATGACTTAGCACTGTGTTGATGATGCCCTGAAAAATATGCAAATTTGTCAGAATATGTTTTAGAACTCCCTTGCGGAGGAGTCGGGCAATGCTCCCATTGCGTATAGTCAAATATCGTTTTAGGACTACTGGCTTTATGAATAAAGTGGTGCCCATAATAATTGTAACAAAACATGTCAAAATAATGATCTCTGAACTGGTAAGCATCTTCATTGTCATAGACAGTATAATATTGTAACTCCGTCAACCTAGAATCAACTGTCTTCACGTCCCAATCATCAGATACAATGCCTAGTATTACTATATCATTCATAGATAACTTTAGAACATATGGTATTTGAATCGTCTCAGTGGAACCATATATATCAAACATCACTCTATCCCACACAATCCCATCCGGAATTGGCACAGCGGAAATGTTCACAAAGGACAAGTCTCTTCGAACCTTATGTGATGAAAAATGTGGCTTCAAAACCTCCTCCACCCGTTCAACCTCTGATCTTTCAGGAAGAAAATGACCATGTATGACTAGAAAAAAGGTAACTACAAACCCTGTCCACAGAAAAAAAGCCATCAGAGTCATAAAAAGCCACAGATAGTTCCAAGGAAAAACAAAATATGTATTTTTAAGCCAATACATCAGCTTACGTGGACCCGGGACAGGTGTTGAAGAGGACAAAGAGTCTGATAGACCATCGTCGTTGTTATGAAAGCATCCGGAGGCAGTTCTCGCAAAAGGTGCCACCGTAAACAAAGGAGCAGCAGGTGTTTCTCGCCGTGGTACACTGTAGATAACACCCTCAGTAACATCAGAAGTCACAGCGACTTGACCAAAGGATTGCAAGTTATTTGTCGTGAGTGGAACAATCGTAGATCATCTTCCACCCTCCCCATGTCCGGAGAGGAAGCAGTGTTGGTGCAAACCACCTGCAGCGGAACATCTTCCCCAGTAGTGAGAGGGATTCGGGAACTACTGGGCGTTCCTCTTGGTCTGCTGTGCAGAATCGGCCACATGTTGTAACTTGACATTGTCGATGGAGACAAAGCGATTTCCTTTGGCACCTTCCAACGGTGGTAAAATCACAGTTCTTGTTCCGTGGATTCCCAGTACAGGGACTGGTGCTCGAAACGAAGGGCCAAATTATTTTTTCACTGCGACCTTTTCACGCATAAGATCCCCAACTCTGGGAATCCAACCAGTAGGCGTTACTGGCTCATCCTTAATTCCTGTGGAGGCAGCACTGGCAGAAGAGTTATCCTCACAGAACTGCTGTAATTCCTGCAAAACAGTGACACAATCATTTATGTCAAAAGGCGTTTCCGCCGCCTCCACACCAGGACCATCTAGATCAGGAACAAACATCCGTGTTCCAAACAGGTACTCATATGAAGTACGACCCCCCAGGGACCTTCTAGGCAAGTTATTGAGTGCTCTCTGTACTCCATACAGGTGGGTTAGCCAACTACGACCCGTACCTATAACTCTAGCCGTTAACGATTGCTTTAAATCGCGATTTAAACACTCCACAACAGAATTTCCCTCTGGATGAAATGGAGACGAGAACTGGAGCTGGACCCCCAACGAAGCCATGACTTCCCTGAACGCCTTAGAGGCAAAAGCAGGGCCCTGGTCCGAATGGAAAGCCGCAACTGCATATGTACCGACAAAGATACGCAAATCTTTAATAACAGTTCGAGCGTCAGCCGAGCGCTGTGGCCACACCCATACAAACCTGGAGCACGAATCTACAGCAACCAAAATATATTTATATGCATTATCAGCTGTCAGAGGACCACAATGGTCCAAGTACACACACTGTAATGGCTTATTTGAAATCAGAAGGGGCATCTGCTGCGGGCGTTTAGCCGTTGAAACTTTAATTTGTTGACAGATGTCACAACAAAGGACATACTGCTTCGTTTCTTTATAGAGACCAGGCCACCAGAAACGGGCCTGCAACAGCGAAATCGTGGCAGTCACGCCAGCATGTGGAGATGCCACCCCCTCATGCGCTGCAGTAATTAATTGAGGTCGCACTATTTTATTGGGCATTTTGCGTACACCCACGCCTGGAATTTTAACCTCAGCGTTCAGCATACTACCCATTGAGTAATGATATTTAGATGGAAATCCATTAGGATAAGGCGTGCCATCAGCCGTAGCTTTAATGGCCGCCAAAATCTCTGTGTCTGGTTTGGAACTCGAACGAGTAACTGCGGCCACAGTGGCAACTGCCACTTCCGACTTTGCGGCTTCATCAGCCAAAGTATTTTCAGCAACGTGTATTCCAACGCGCTGGTGTCCAAGAGTATGTACAACATGGACCTCAGGGAGCATCTCCTTTAGATCCGCTACCTTCCCCCACAACAGTCTGTGTTTTATAGTGTTACCCTTTGAATCTCTGAACACATTTAACCTCCAGTAATGCAAATATTCATTAAAAGACTGGACACAGTAATAGCAATCACAAACAAGAAGTGTAAACTGTGCCGGATCCGTATGTTCCAAGGCCAATAATAGAGCTTTCAGCTCAGCCAACTGTGCCGTACAGTCCCCCAAAGTCTGTGTACAAGTATGTTGGGGGCAGAACTTCTCCCCCTCCATATGGCCGTTCACCACCGCACAAGCAGCAGAATATTGGCGTGTTGTTCCCACCGCAGGTTGTGCAGAGCCATTGGTGTACATGACTACTTGATATTGATCAATAGGCAACGTGTCAGCGGGAATAGGATATTCTATTTCATATTGGAGAAATTCCTGTGTCTGTAGTTTTGGGTCAAAAACATAATCTACATCAGTGGCTGTTAGAGACGTAGCCCACTGTATCCAACGAGGATGTAATGCTTTCGCATTTGGAACACTCGCCTTTGTCACAGCCTCTAGGGCCGGAATGGGGGAAACGACTATGATGCGTTTGCCCTGGGCAAGAGGTCGTTCTTTAATAACAGCCATCCGTACAGCAGTGAGAATCCTCTCTGTTTGTGCAAAACGTCGTTCTGCAGCTGAATACAAGTGAGACTTGTATCCCATCGGGACCGTATCACCTTCATTAAAGGTAACATACGTAAACCCAACGGCCCCAGCTACAACCCTGATGACCAGATGTGTCTTATTGTCCCGTGTGTGTAAATGCTTTGCAGCTAGGAGACCATGTGGCAAATCTCGAAGAGTATGCGTATGCTCAATCGTCCAAAATCTACTCGAAAAATCTGGACGAATCAACTCGTATAATGGCTTTATACGTGTAGCATAATCAGGAATGTAAGTTCTGACAAAATTTAGATATCCCAACAACGACTGGAGTTTCTTAATCGTATTAGAAGGTTGCAATTGTGCAAATTTTTCTAAGAAGGGTGGCGCTAGACTCTTACCCTCATTCGACAGCTCATATCCCAAGAAAATGACACTGAGGAAGGCAATTTTTGATTTTTTGAAGTTGAATTTGTAGCCAATATCTGCAAATTCCACAACAATGCGGGCTACCCGCCTTAAATGTTGTAGTAACTCGTCATCTGTGAGACATATATCATCAACATATGACAATGCTTCAGGGTCCAGCTCGTGCAGTATCTCAGTCACACGAGCCGAAAACAGTCCTGGGCTATTCTTATACCCCTGAGGCAAACGACAACAAAAATTCTGAGAGCCAAACGCACTAAAACTCGTAAAATCCCTACTTTTGGGTGCTATATTCTGGCAGAAGAAACCATTCGAGATATCCAAAGTGGTTTTGTATTTTTTACGCACTATGTTATTCATGAGTGCTGCGCTCTGTGAATTTTGTATAGCATATGTACGTGCATGTCCGTTCAAATGTCTGTAGTCCACCACTATTCTGTAAAAATGGTCCAGTTTAGCCACAGGAAATAAGGGATTATTCATCGGCGAGACACAGAGTTCAATTACTCCCTGATACTCCAATTGTGTAAGTATGTTCCTCACCGATGCCCTTGCTTCATATTTAATAGGATATTGCGGTTGTGGCTGAGGTTCGCCCTTAATCGGTATTACATGATAAGGAGAATCCCTATCCCACCCTACAACATTTCTATATAAGGCAGGTGCTTGTGCCAGAGCCCACTCAATGCTATAGGACTCTGCGAGTTCTCCCGGAACAAGTGGTGAGAACGAAAGTGTAATAACCTCCTCCCCAACTGGACAGTCGCGAACAAAGTCAGGGGGCCAATCCTGTTCAGCCAGCAGAATGTCATAAATCTTGACTACACGATCCCAAAAGATGGCGTTAATAGTGTGCTCAATGTCCCCTTCTAATTGTAAAGTCACCGTATATACTCTATCGGGATCAGAGACACACATATCTGCCGTTTCGACTTGTATGAAGTCATCAGTTGCTTTCACCTCCAGATGCTCTGGGAGATTCCGGCGAACTATTGTGACCTCTGCCGCGCTGTCTAACAGTGCTAGTGCCCATGTCTTGTTCTTCAAGAGAACTCTCTTCCTGTGTGGCATGTCGAATTGAGACTGCCGCCACTTTTTTCTTTTTAAACTGTAGTTTTTGTTAGATCGGTTTCTCTTCCTTCTTTACAGAAACCTCCGAAGAACGTTGTGATTCCTGTCTGGGTTTCACATACTCTGTTCTCCGCTCTGACCGCCCACCTCTCTCATTTCTCTTTTCCGATGAGTCCTGAAAGGAATGAGATTGGCGTGTATCAGTATATTGATATCTATCAGGCATTTTCAAACTATCCCTATTTCTAAAATTATATTTTGTCTGAGGGGTCTCCGTTCTCAGAGATTCTCCCCTGTCTTTTTTAGGTGTTTGTTGTTTTTTCTCCCAACGCTTTTTATTACCCTCAGGTTGTTGATTTTTAGTGGTATCCTTACTACCCTTACCTTACAACTGCAGTTTCTGTGGTCTAGCCCCAAGGCTATCACAACCGATACTGGAATATGTTTCCGCTATTATTCTCGGCAGCTCCCGCTCCTGGTCGAGTTGTGGGACGTCACGAAGACGCATACGCACCGCCAGTGCCACTGCCTCTCCCTTGAGATTACTCAATATAATAGAATAAACCGCGGCAAAGTTGCCCATCAGTTGCATCCCCAAATCTAAGGCTGGGGCAGCCCCATATTCATCTTGAATTTGTTTGAGCACTTCCGGTAAGTTGGCTAATGTCGGTGTACCGTGTGCTTTAGCATAGAGCGCGGCAAACACCGTGCCCCATGTATTACAATAGTCCACTGCGGGAACCATACCAAACGATAAACACATCGCCAATATTCTGTTTATCCTGAGGGCCCGTATGGGGAAATACTGCCTCCAACGTATTAATTTTTTGTGCCAGCCAAAATGGAGCCTCCTCTCGTTTAGCTGGTACTTTGCCCATAACTGAGTGTACAGTCGCCGGATTAATACCCGGAACTACTGCATGTTGTTGCGCTGGGGCAGCACGCGCTGGGTTCGTATTTAGTGTCTGCATCACAAATTGTACTAATCGTCTATATGTAGCCGGTAAGTCTGTATATAAGCGACGAACTTCAGCCACCGCCAAATTAGCCTCCGCAGGATGTGGTGTATATGTAGCCAATAAAGGCCATGTAGGACCATTGTTACTTAGTGGACCTAACCGAACAGGTGCTATGGTGTGGGGTAGGGTGCCATCAAGCCAATTATTATGTTCTTGATAAGATAGAGGTATCTCTAGGTATGCGTATGCCCTGTACTGTCCAGGGGCGTTCGCAAACGTATAGTTATGAAATGTGTTTGAATTCCCATCAACTGCTGGAAATGTGACCCAAGAATAAAAAAGTTCTGTTCTATAGGCTGCATGGGCGTCCACCACAAACGTGACTGGACCCCCCTGGTTTGTTAGACCATGTGCTAGCAAATGCCCTGTGAGCGGTTGTCGCATATTAACTGCTATTTGTATTACCTGAGGATTCGCCATTGTAAAAACAGCAATAGTTCAGAGAAGGCACACCAATATCAACTTTTTCCTTTCAGAGTTCAAGCTTGAACAACCAACCGCTATATTGCGGAGGCGGAATGCCTCAGAGCCATGGACGTCTCTGTTAACGGAACCGAGGAGTCAATATATATATGAGACCGAGAGAGTCAGCCAGACCCGAAAATTAGAGCCTGACCAATCGTTGGCGGCACCATGTCACGTTGGCTCTCATTATCCTAAATGAGACTACTGGATTTCTAGGTGGCAGAGTCGTTCCCGGTGTGGGGGACTAAGTCTGACCCACTAAGAAGGACCCTTGTCACCTTCAATCCGGTTTTGCTCCGGCTAACTAGCAGTGCCTCATCTCTCCCAAGGGGAAGGGATGATTTGGCAGCCGAGCGCATGACATCTTAGAACTTCTCAGGGAAGTCGTGGTCACTCAGGTTCCAACCAGCTCTCTCATTTACAGTATGATCTCATATAGAAATGACAGAAACAGTTTAAGTTTTATAGATTGTTTTAATAAAACAACTGTATTCTAGATAATAAGGCGTGAGCCGCAATAACCAGAACCATACAACACAGTAGGATTAAAATAGTAACCAAGAGAGTGAAACATAGGAATAACGCTATCATAGTGTTAACAAACTACGTTCTCTCTAGTTTTGTTCTATTTTGAGCACAGCATGTTAAGCTTTAAGCTTGCCTTTCAGATTCCCTGGGAAGACATCGACCCTCATACCTGAGCAAAGGCCTGTGATCTGGATCAGCATCTGCAACAGGGCAGTCAGTGTATAGTTGTGGTTCCCTGGTCGGAATCTCCCTCTTGCCTGTATTAGGACAAGGAAGTGTTTTTATAACTAACATGTCGATGTGGTAACAAAACGTCCTAAGCAAGAATGTGTATCGTCTACAACCCAAAGACTAAACTCCTACCACATCTATCGGCAATGTACCAGACTGTATCCTTGACTGAAGCACAGAGTAAGCGAGCATGTGTTATTGAAAACTCCGATGCTGAAGTAGGCTAAACAGTGTGATATAAAGAATAAAACAAGACCGTAGAACTGGTTATTTAAAAATAGTACAAAGCTGAATAAAATGCATCTAGAGCAAAGTGCACAGAGGCCCGATGCTGCGAGCAAAGAAATAAAATGCATCTAGGGCAAAGCGCACAAAGGCCTAACGCCTGAAGCAAGCGCGCAAAAGCTATAAAAAAATTGCTACACTACACCCTCCCCTTGTCAGTAGAAAGTGGTTCTAATCAAAGCATAATAAAAAATGCCCTAGAAAATTTTAAAAACACATTTCGACAAGTCCAGAGGACATCAAAACCCAAAATTCTAATTTAAAGCATGTGACTTGAGAGACAAATTTCATAGAACAATGTCAATTTTGAAGGAATCCAATTCAAACGGAAGTCACGGAAAGCAGGATAATCTCCACTTCCGCAGATGACAAGACCGGAAAATCCACGCCAAACACCATCATGGAGCAGGTGTGTTCCAAAGCCCCAGAACAATCCAAGGCGGCATCCCGTGCCGGGCCTATGAACGAGTTAGTATCATCTTCCTCCAGGAAGGGAATCTCGTAAACTGCCTCACGAAGCAAACGCAACCGCAGTGCGCATGTCTGAGAATGAGCCCTGACCGGGAACATCAACAGATCAGCATCAACCACCGGGGGGCGCTGCAGTGAGAGACAGAGAGACAGTGCATGTTCAAAGGAGCACAAAAGGCATCGAAGCACGGGTTGCACACAATCCAAAACTGGCCTGAATGACAGGGACCAGTCACACTCCAAATGTCCCAGGAGTGTTTCTCCAAAATGCTGCATCATGCGTTCACGACACAGCTGTACCGATGGGAGCGCCCACATTCGCTCTTGTTGCAGCTGGACAGCCATTGCGGAAGAACAAAAGCAACAGCAAAACACCAGCCAATAAAGCCAAAGTTATCGGAAAACCACCCAAAATGCTTCCGATAATAGAATGAATAGCCGAAGGCATCAAACCGATTATGGAAGAGAAGGTATGAGCAAAACCAACACCAACGGCTTTGAAAAAATTTGATAGTCCAGCAGTGCTGGATGCATTAAATATACGTCCCACAAGTTCACCAAAGTGGCTCGGAAAGTTAGTATTTAATAGGGACTGTATTTCTGCTGATGACCTTGCCACTTGAAGTGCGTAGGTCTCGCTTGCAGATGTAAGAGCCACATTCTTTTGAAACAACAGAGCCTTTAGTGGACTCAACTTGTCGAAATTCACCTTGGAAGTAGCAATGTGAGGCCAGATATCAGCTACATCCCTTAATTTAGTGGGGGGAAATAACACATTTCCGCAGCAAGTAACAACCTTGGTGACCAAAACGACATAAACTATTCTGGCACGCATGCCACAACAGTCTTCACTGTTAAGGAGGACGTAGCTTCCGTTTGAAAGCACCTGGAACGTGTTTTTAATCACGGGGACTGGAACTCCCTTTAGATAGCAAGCCAAATTTGCAACTGAGGCATTACACGCCCCATGCAAGGACAGCTGCTTACAAATCATCGAATGGCTGACAGAATTTTCGCATTCACTACCGCTAAGAAAAACCTCTCTCTTGCCATTAAGACATCTGTATATAAAGGGAAGCTCCCACACCTCATGTATATAACTGTCTCCTAACCTTTCATATCTGCCCACCTGAACGTGTTTCAAACAAGAAGTGAACTGCAATGTGGAAATGGGCAGATTATTAACCCCGTGTATTAACCATTCAGCTGAGGGAATCTCGGCCACGGTAAAAGGCAACCTTTCCAACTTTTCAATTCAACATGACATATGTCGCTTCCTTTTTCGCCATCAGCTGTTGTTGACGTGTCAAATTAAAGGAAAAAAATATCTCCCTGGCCCTGATGTGCTGCCACGGAACGCGACCCGCCTTCAGCGTCTGAAGTGTCCAACCCAACTGCATAATGGACCGCGTTTGACTCTGTCCATGATATAAGGAAGACATATCTGATCTAATAATGTCTATAGCAGAGGAAACAATGTTGTCAATCGTATATATACGGTCAGACAGGGTGTGTATTCCATTATCCACTACAGATAATGCTTGTTTCAAATTTTCCTGATCTATCTGCCTTAACCGGGCCGCAGCCTCCTGTTGGGAAAGTTTCCATATCTCATTGTATACTTCGTACAAAAACCTTTTTCTCTGGGGCACTCTCGGTCCTGACAAAAAGTCTTGCAAGTCAGTATAATTAGACAGAAGCGTGAGGTGTGTCTTAACTGCATCTAGCGTGGAGGACTTTAACCATTGTTGACATAGTTTCCCCACGCTATATGTAGTAATGATATCTGCATGTTCAGGTGATATATAGCGAGGGTCTGCCCTACTGGTCCTGAAACCCACCGAGGAGGTGACAAAACGCTGATGACACCCATTTGTGTCTATGGGCCACAATAACCACCCGCCTGGACGTGTCAATGAAGTGTTAAACGTACCATTCTGCACCCATTCCGTTAGCTTAGTAAAGGTGGCGTTTATATATTGCTGCCAATCTTTCATTTTAGAAGGGACAGGTTTGCCAGTCATATTCAATTCTCTAATAGTTGCTAAGCCCAAACAGCTAGTCTGTTGCACTGTGTCATTTAAAAATATCATTTGGACAGGAATGAGACATGCTCTAAACAATGTTTCCCTACCCCCCGTCTGCCAATGTTTTGTCCCCAAACACTTTTCAAATCAACATTTTTTGACCAATATTCATACCCCTCAATAGACAGTTGGGAAACAAATGAATTTGAATACAGGAATTTCGTATCAGTCAACAATATTTGCTTATTTGCATGTGGAGTTAATTTAAAATAATATGACTTAGCACTGTGTTGATGATGCCCTGAAAAATATGCAAATTTGTCAGAATATGTTTTAGAACTCCCTTGCGGAGGAGTAGGGCAATGCTCCCATTGCGTATAGTCAAATATCGTTTTAGGACTACTGGCTTTATGAATAAAGTGGTGCCCATAATAATTGTAACAAAACATGTCACCATAATGATCTCTAAACTGGTAAGCATCTTCATTGTCATAGACAGTATAATATTGTAACTCCGTCAACATAGAATCAACTGTCTTCACGTCCCAATCATCAGATACAATGCCTGGTATTACTATATCATTCATAGATAACTTTAGAACATATGGTATTTGAATCGTCTCAGTGAGACCATATATATCAAACATCACTCTATCCCACACAATCCCATCCGGAATTGGCACAGAGGAAATGTTCACAAAGGACAAGTCTCTTCGAACCTTATGTGATGAAAAATGTGGCTTCAACACCTCCTCCACCTGTTCAACCTCTGATCTTTCAGGAAGAAAATGACCATGTATGACTAGAAAAAAGGTAACTACAAACCCTATCCACAGAAAAAAAGCCATCAGAGTCATAAAAAGCCACAGATAGTTCCAAGGAAAAAACAAAATATGTATTTTTAAGCCAATACATCAGCTTACGTGGACCCGGGACAGGTGTTGAAGAGGACAAAGAGTCTGATAGACCATCGTCGTTGTTATGAAAGCATCCGGAGGCAGTTCTCGCAAAAGGTGCCACCGTAAACAAAGGAGCAGCAGGTGTTTCTCGCCGTGGTACACTGTAGATAACACCCTCAGTAACATCAGAAGTCACAGCGACTTGATCAAAGGATTGCAAGTTATTTGTCGTGAGTGGAACAATCGTAGATCATCTTCCACCCTCCCCATGTCCGGAGAGGAAGCAGTGTTGGTGCAAACCACCTGCAGTGGAACATCTTCCCCAGTAGTGAGAGGGATTCGGGAACTACTGGGCGTTCCTCTTGGTCTGCTGTGCAGAATCGACCACATGTTGTAAATTGACATTGTCGATGGAGACAAAGCGATTTCCTTTGGAACCTTTCAACTGTGGTAAAATCACAGTTCTTGTTCCGTGGATTCCCAGTACAGGGACTGGTGCTCGAAACTAAGGGCCAAATTATTTTTTCACTGCGACCTTTTCACGCACAAGATCCCCAACTCTGGGAATCCAACCAGTAGGCGTTACTGGCTCATCCTTAATTCCTGTGGAGGCAGCACTGGCAGAAGAGTTATCCTCACAGAACTGCTGTAATTCCTGCAAAACAGTGACACAATCATTTATGTCAAAAGGCGTTTCCGCCGCCTCCACACCAGGACCATCTAGATCAGGAACAAACATCCGTGTTCCAAATAGGCACTCATATGAAGTACGACCCCCCAGGGACCTTCTAGGCAAGGTATTGAGTGCTCTCTGTACTCCATACAGGTGGGTTAGCCAACTACGACCCGTACCTATAACTCTAGCTGTTAACGATTGCTTTAAATCGCGATTTAAACGCTCCACGACAGAATTTCCCTCTGGATGAAATGGAGACGAGAACTGGAGCTGGACCCCCAACGAAGCCATGACTTCCCTGAACGCCTTAGAGGCAAAAGCAGGGCCCTGGTCCGAATGGAAAGCCGCAACTGCATATGTACTGACAAAGATACGCAAATCTTTAATAACAGTTCGAGCGTCAGCCGAGCGCTGTGGCCACACCCATACAAACCTGGAGCACAAATCTACAGCAGCCAAAATATATTTATATGCATTATCAGCTGTCAGAGGACCACAATGGTCCAAGTACACACACTGTAATGGCTTATTTGAAATCAGAAGGGGCATCTTCTGCGGGCGTTTAGCCGTTGAAACTTTAATTTGTTGACAGATGTCACAACAAAGGACATACTGCTTCGTTTCTTTATAGAGACCAGGCCACCAGAAACGGGCCTGCAACAGTGAAATCGTGGCAGCCACGCCAGCATGTGGAGATGCCACCCCCTCATGCGCTGTAGTAATTAATTGAGGTCGCACTATTTTATTGGGCATTTCGCGTACACCCACGCCTGGAATTTTAACCTCAGCGTTCAGCATACTACCCATTGAGTAATGATATTTAGATGGAAATCCATTAGGATAAGGCGTGCCATCAGCCGTAGCTTTAATGGCCGCCAAAATCTCTGTGTCTGGTTTGGAACTCGAACGAGTAACTGCGGCCACAGTCGCAACTGCCACTGCCGACTTTGCGGCTTCATCAGCCAAAGTATTTTCAGCAACGTGTATTCCAATGCGCTGGTGTCCAAGAGTATGTACAACATGGACCTTAGCGAGCATCTCCTTTAGATCCGCTACCTTCCCCCACAACAGTCTGTGTTTTATAGTGTTACCCTTTGAATCTCTGAACCCATTTAACCTCCAGTAATGCAAATATTCATTAAAAGACTGGACACAGTAATAGCAATCACAAACAAGAAGTGTAAACTGTGCCGGATCCGTATGTTCCAAGGCCAATAATAGAGCTTTCTGCTCAGCCAACTGTGCCGTACAGTCCCCCAAAGTCTGTGTATAAGTATGTTGGGGGCAGAACTTCTCCCCCTCCATATGGCCGTTCACCACCGCACATGCAGCAGAATATTGGCGTGTTGTTCCCACCGCAGGTTGTGCAGAGCCATCGGTGTACATGACTACTTGATATTGATCAATAGGCAACGTGTCAGCGGGAACAGGATATTCTATTTCATATTGGAGAAATTCCTGTGTCTGTAGTTTTGGGTCAAAAACATAATCTACATCAGTGGCTGTTAGAGACGTAGCCCACTGTATCCAACGCGGATGTAATGCTTTCGCATTTGGAACACTCGCCTTTGTCACAGCCTCTAGGGCCGGAATGGGGGAAACGACTATGATGCGTTTGCCCTGGGTAAGAGGTCGTTCTTTAATAACAGCCATCCGTACAGCAGTGAGAATCTTCTCTGTTTGTGCAAAACGTCGTTCTGCAGCTGAATACAAGTGAGATTTGTATCCCATCGGGACCGTATCACCTTCATTAAAGGTAACATACGTAAACCCAACGGCCCCAGCTACAACCCTGATGACCAGATGTGTCTTATTGTCCCGTGTGTGTAAATGCTTTGCAGCTAGGAGACCATGTTGCAAATCTCGAAGAGTATGCGTATGCTCAATCGTCCAAAATCTACTCGAAAAATCTGGACGAATCAACTCGTATAATGGCTTTATACGTGTAGCATAATCAGGAATGTAAGTTCTGCCAAAATTTAGAAATCCCAACAACGACTGGAGTTTCTTAATCGTATTAGGAGGTTGCAATTGTGCACATTTTTCTAAGAAGTGTGGCGCTAGACTCTTACCCTCATTCGACAGCTCATATCCCAAGAAAATGACACTGAGGAAGGCAATTTTTGATTTTTTGAAGTTGAATTTGTAGCCAATATCTGCAAATCCCACAACAATGCGGGCTACCCGCCTTAAATGTTGTAGTAACTCGTCATCTGTGAGACATGTATCATCAACATATGACAATGCTTCAGGGTCCAGCTCGTGCAGTGTCTCAGTCACACGAGCCGAAAACAGTCCTGGGCTAGTGTTATACCCCTGAGGCAAACGACAAAAAAATTCTGAGAGCCAAACGCACTAAAACTCGTAAAATCCCTACTTTTGGGTGCTGTATTCTGGCAGAAGAAACCATTCGAGATATCCAAAGTGGTTTTGTATTTTTTACGCACTATGTTATTCATGAGTGCTGCGCTATGTGAATTTTGTATAGCATATGTACGTGCATGTCCGTTCAAATGTCTGTAGTCCACCACTATTCTGTAAAAATGGTCCAGTTTAGCCACGGAAATAAGGGATTATTCATCGGCGAGACACAGAGTTCAATTACTCCCTGATACTCCAATTGTGTAAGTATGTTCCTCACCGATGCCCTTGCTTCATATTTAATAGGATATTGCGGTTGTGGCTGAGGTTCGCCCTTAATCGGTATTACATGATAAGGAGAATCCCTATCCCACCCTACAACATTTCTATATAAGGCAGGTGCTTGTGCCAGAGCCCACTCAATGCTATAGGACTCTGCGAGTTCTCCCGGAACAAGTGGTGAGAACGAAGGTGTAATAACCTCCTCCCCAACTGGACAGTCGCGAACAAAGTCAGGGGGCCAATCCTGTTCGGCCAGCAGAATGTCATAAATCTTGACTACACGATCCCAAAAGATGGCGTTAATAGTGCGCTCAATGTCCCCTTCTAATTGTAAAGTCACCGTATATACTCTAGCGGGATCAGAGACACGCATATCTGCCGTTTCGACTTGTATGAAGTCATCAGTTGCTTTCACCTCCAGATGCTCTGGGAGATTCCGGCGAACTATTGTGACCTCTGCCGCGCTGTCTAACAGTGCTAGTGCCCATGTCTTGTTCTTCAAGAGAACTCTCTTCCTGTGTGGCATGTCGAATTGAGACTGCCGCCACTTTTTTCTTTTTAAACTGTAGTTTTTGTTAGATCGGTTTCTCTTCCTTCTTTACAGAAACCTCCGAAGAACGTTGTGATTCCTGTCTGGGTTTCACATACTCTGTTCTCCTGTTCTCCGCTCTGACCGCCCACCTCTCTCATTTCTCTTTTCCGATGAGTCCTGAAAGGAACGAGATTGGCGTGTATCAGTATATTGATATCTATCAGGCATTTTCAAACTATCCCTATTTCTAAAATTATATTTTGTCTGAGGGGTCTCCGTTCTCGGAGATTCTCCCCTGTCTTTTTTAGGTGTTTGTTTTTTTTTCTCCCAACGCTTTTTATTACCCTCAGGTTGTTGATTTTTAGAGGTATCCTTACTACCCTTACCTTGCAACTGCGGTTTCTGTGGTCTAGCCCCAAGGCTATCACGACCGATACTGGGATATGTTTCCGCTATTATTCTCGGCAGCTCCCGCTCCTGGTCGAGTTGTGGGACTGCCTCCACTTTTTTCTTTTTAAAGTGCCACTGCCTCTCCCTTGAGATTACTCAATATAATAGAATAAACCGCGGCAAAGTTGCCCATCAGTTGTATCCCCAAATCTAAGGCTGGGGCAGCCCCATATTCATCTTGAATTTGTTTGAGCACTTCCGGTAAGTTGGCTAATGTCGGTGTACCGTGTGCTTTAGTACAGAGCGCGGCAAACACCGTGCCCCATGTATTACAATAGTCCACTGCGGGAACCATACCAAACGATAAACATATCGCCAATCTTCTGTTTATCCTGAGGGCCCGTATGGGGAAATACTGCCTCCAACGTATTAATTTTTTGTGCCAGCCAAAATGGAGCCTCCTCTCGTTTAGCTGGTACTTTGCCCATAACTGAGTGTACAGTCGCCGGATTAATACCCGGAACTACTGCATGTTGTTGCGCTGGGGCAGCACGCGCTGGGTTCGTATTTAGTGTCTGCATCACAAATTGTACTAATCGTCTATATGTAGCCGTTAAGTCTGTATATAAGCGACGAACTTCAGCCACCGCCAAATTAGCCTCCGAAGGATGTGTTGTATATGTAGCCAATAAAGGCCATGTAGGACCATTGTTACTTAGTGGACCTAACCGAACAGGTGCTATGGTGTGGGGTAGGGTGCCATCAAGCCAATTATTATGTTCTTGATAAGATAGAGGTATCTCTAGGTATGCGTATGCCCTGTACTGTCCAGGGGCGTTCGCAAACGTATAGTTATGAAATGTGTTTGAATTCCCATCAACTGCTGGAAATGTGACCCAAGAATAAAAAAGTTCTGTTCTATAGGCTGCATGGGCGTCCACCAAAAACGTGACTGGACCCCCCTGGTTTGTTAGACCATGTGCTAGCAAATGCCCTGTGAGCGGTTGTCGCATATTAACTGCTATTTGTATTACCTGAGGATTCACCATTGTAAAAACAGCGATAGTTCAGAGAAGGCACACCAATATCAACTTTTTCCTTTCAGAGTTCAAGCTTGAACAACCAACCGCTATATTGCGGCGGCGGAATGCCTCAGAGCCACGGACGTCTCTGTTAACGGAACCGAGGAATCAATATATATATGAGACCGAGAGAGTCAGCCAGACCCGAAAATTAGAGCCTGACCAATCGTTGGTGGCGCCATGTCGCGTTGGCTTTCATTATCCTAAATGAGACTACTGGATTTCTAGGTGGCAGAGTCGTTCCCGGTGTGGGGGACTAAGTCTGACCCACTAAGAAGGACCCTTGTCACCTTCAATCCGGTTTTGCTCCGGCTAACTAGCAGTGCCTCATCTCTCCCAAGGGGAAGGGATGATTTGGCAGCCGAGCGCATGACATCTTAGAACTTCTCAGGGAAGTCGTGGTCACTCAGGTTCCAACCAGCTCTCTCATTTACAGTATGATCTCATATACAAATGACAGAAACAGTTTAAGTTTTATAGATTGTTTTAATAAAACAACTGTATTCTAAATAATAAGGCGTGAGCCGCAATAACCAGAACCATACAACACAGTAGGATTAAAATAGTAACCAAGAGAGTGAAACATAGGAATAACGCTATCATAGTGTTAACAAACTACGTTCTCTCTAGTTTTGTTCTATTTTGAGCACAGAATGTTAAGCTTTAAGCTTGCCTTTCAGATTCCCTGGGAAGACATCGACCCTCATACCTGAGCAAAGGCCTGTGATCTGGATCAGCATCTGCAACAGGGCAGTCAGTGTATAGTTGTGGTTCCCTGGTCAGAATCTCCCTCTTGCCTGTATTAGGACAAGGAAGTGTTTTTATAACTAACATGTCGATGTGGTAACAAAACGTCCTACGCAAGAATGTGTATCGTCTACAACCCAAAGACTAAACTCCTACCACGTCTATCGGCAATGTACCAGACTGTATCCTTGACTGAAGCACAGAGTAAGCGAGAATGTGTTATTCAAAACTCCGATGCTGAAGTAGGCTAAAAGTGTGATATAAAGAATGAAACAAGACCGTAGAACTGGTTATTTAAAAATAACAGTACGAAGCTGGATAAAATGCATCTAGAGCAAAGTGCACAGAGGCCCGATGCTGCGAGCAAAGAAATAAAATGCATCTAGGGCAAAGCGCACAAAGGCCTAACGCCTGAAGGAAGCGCGCAAAAGCTACAAAAAAATGGCTACACTACAGTGGGAACTCAACAACACATCAGGCAGTACTCGTAAACAGTGCGTATTGCTGTGGCGTAAGATCCCCCACCCCAGGAGCATATCACAGCAAGAAACTGCAAGAAACTGCCTGTAAACTTATGTTACAGTGGTACTATACATCTGTTCAACTGTGCACTATGTTCCCCACGGATTCGGCTTTCCTGTTGGAGATGTGGGGCACAGGTGGGAGATTTTTCAACACATCTGGTGGTCATGCCCAAACATTACTGTCTTTTGCAAGGAAAACACTTTGGGGATCCCTATCTCAGCAGACTACTGCAAAACCATTCTGGGTCTTTTTGCAGCCACACTGGAAGCACTCATGCACACGGACTGGAACACAGGCTGGCATATGATGGGTGATGCACAATAGCTCATTGCCATGGCCCGGAAGACCCTCTCATCACATCTTGGTTCACAAGGCTGTGGCACAACCTAGCTATGAAAAACCTGTCCCGCAAACGTTTCCTCACAGACAAGAAATTCACCCAGAGCTGGCAGCCTCTACAGAATTGTATGTAGAGGATGGAACATCTCTTTTTCCAGCCACCCAGACTATGCACCATTCACTTGTTTGACTGACTTTTCAATATTGCCACCTTGGGCGTCTCTGCTCTTTAGTCCTTTCGTACCAAGGACTCCGTAGGCATTCCCTCCCTGACCTGCTACTTGAAGCGGTACTGCCCCTCCCCTTTTCTTAATGTTTTTCTGGAGATTCATTCTAGGGGTTTGATTTCTTTATTTTCTTGTTGTCCGTCATTGGCCTCTTGTTCCTACTCTAAGACAATACCGAACGGAGCTTTTCCATTGCCCAGCCTACTTTCCATTTTCACTTCGGAGCTGTCTTCATGGAGGCTTGGGCTGGTGACATATGTTGAATACTCATTTCTTGCATCTCGAGGCACCCAACAGGAATGTAAGGCTAGCCTTGTCCACAATGCCTATTGTAGATACTCTTCATTGTTATAACCTTGTTACTGCTCCACTGTTGTACCACAAGTTAATGTGTGGCTCTTGCTGCCAGCTCCATGGCTAAAGATATATGGTACATGCAAAGCTTTTCAAAAGTACCACTGTCACTCTGAGGCCTGCTCTTTGTACCACACTCCCCGCATTTGTACGCGCTGTCAAAATTCAATAACCAGATTCTGAGTAAAAAAAAACAGTCCACTTGCAGCTTTGTCAGCGTTTCCGCCCTATTAAACTACTTATATGAGGGTCATCATCAGGAGAAACTGGATTTTGAAAGCACCGGAATGACGTGGTAACCTCTGAAGAATGATACATTGATTGTTATGCTCTTAATGCAAAAGTATGGGTATTAAAATGAGTATTAGACTCCACCACCCAGAAGTATTGGTGGTTTCTGCACCAGAAAATTCAGCAAATGGCTACCTTTCAAAAATCTAAAAGGTGCAATTCAATTTGTTAAAGTACCCACTCTCAATCGACTGGTGTTTCTAAACGGTGGAGGTCAAAATATTACAACAACCACAGAGCGACCAGTGTATTTGGAGCTGCCATATTCACCAATCACTCGATGGGCCACAGCACAGACTGGGTCATAGGTCTTTCAAGGCAATAGTTGACTCTTCCTGAATTATTTTTTGTAGGTAGAGGCTGGGAATATCGAATCCCAAATATTGATTGGAAAGGGTATTATTAGAACAATATTGAGGGACAAAATATTGATAGGTAAATTTCTATACATTTTCTATACCTAATTTCACATGTTCATCTCGATATATATATATATATATATATATATATATATATATATATATATATATATATATATATATAGGTAGAATATGTATGTATATGCATATACATATACATATAACTAGATAGATTTAGGTATAGGTACATATCTTCAAGGTACGTAGATATGGAGACACCAATAGTAAATCCTTACCTCCCTCTGTTCATTTACCTTTTGATGTTTTGTCCCTTGATATTGTGCTATGTTGTGGGAACGATATACTGTCCTGTCGATATTTGGGATTGTATATTCCCTGCTGTAATCTTTTTTGCAGTGCAAGTCATTGTGTAACTGTTCATGAGTGTAGGGTACACAGAGCATTTTTTCTCATACCCAAATCTAGATCAGACCTTAATGCCTCTCGTTGAGTGAAAACTAATTTCCCTTGTCCGAACAGCTTACAGAAGAGCCTAACAGGAGTCTACATGTGTAGTATAAATGCTAAATGCCCAGAAAGGCAGAGTACTACATGACAACTTTACGCTAATGATCAGGGCATCTGGTAAAAGGAATACATCACCACTCCCTGTGATTGTGCTGATCTATCTCTTCCCATGGTGGCAGCTGTACAGTTTTCCCTTATTCTTGGAGTTGCAGAAACCCTCAGCAGTATCAAAGAGAAAATTGTGAGGGTTCCAACTTCCTACAAACAACGACCTGTGATGGAAAACTGGCTACTCCAGGCTCATTGATTTACTGGGGTACCTTGGCCAAGCAATCAACACCTGGCTCAGTTGATGTGGTGTGAAACATGAGCTTAAATACAGCATGGCACAGACTCTGAAGTTGCAAAAATGTTAGGATGGGCACTAAAGGTTCTTATTTTGTCTATTAACACCATCATTTTACAGATAAATACTCAGTAAAGAGTATAAAAAGATAATCATAATTACATAATTGTATAAAGCAGCAAAATATCATAAACTAAACGCATGCAGCAAGATTGGACACACACGTTATACCCAATATATTCCGCTTGTGATCACTACTTGACAACTTCTGTTAGTAATCTAATAAGAACAATGTGGATTGTGATCATCTCACTGAAAGTAATTCCTCCAATTACCTCCTGGAATGCTGTTTGTGATAGTTACCTCTGAACGCCAGGAACAACCTACTCCTGCACATCAGAGCCTCCTCCTCAGTTCTTGAATTTCCCAAGAATCTGAAGGCCTGGCTCTTCACCTTGCCTGACCCCTGGCTCGGCCCATACAGCTCCTGCTTCAGCACCAGAATATGCACCCAGCTGAGTTGTGTGCTGTGCAAATACACATAACATAGCATAACATAACAGATCATTAGAACACAGTGTGAGGCATATAAAGCATGCAACCTATGTGGTAAACTGCTAAGATTCGCACACAGTAAATGAAGCTCCTCACTGTTTAGAATATAAAGTGATTCACCTGAAAACTGGTGATTCACCTGGAAACTAGTGTTGCTTCCCGGTTTAAGGTTAGAGTTTAGCAGTATACATAAAGTTAGACAACTGGTGCACTCAAGGTGACAGAGAACAAGGGTTTAAAGTAGGTCAAGGGGGGTCAGATCCAAGTATAATCTTCAGGATTACACTGTGTATTTGATTTTCATTTGTTAGCTCCGACATTTACGGGCAATAAATAATTTTTAAAGATTTCTCCTTTATTAGTGGACCCCAGGCAGTGATCCTTGGAGGCCTATTATGAGACAAGGAGAAACTGCAATCTAAACATTTAGCAATTTTCATTATATAAAATACATTTATTTTAAGAGCAATTGCTAAGAGTTTGAAGAAGGCTTAGTATTTTTATTTTCAGTTTTCTTAGTTTCTTATCTTTATTGACAAACTCAGAAATCATATATCAAAGAATAATAAATCAAAATTAAACAGAACAATGCATGAAGATAGTTCCCTGCAATTTGATTCCCTAGTCTAATCTAGAGGATGGTTTTATAAAAGAAAGGTGAATCAGTTAGCTAGAGGAGCTCATAAAGAGTTCATAAATCAAAGACGTGAAAGCATTGAGATACTCAGTAGAGTTTAGAGCAAAATGAGTTTCAGATAGTGAGTTTGGGGTTGAGTCTAACTATCAATTTTAAAGTAGTTCAAAGTGAGTCTGATACATATTTCAGAGTGCATTTGTGAGAAATCACAGTGTCAGAAGGAAGAGAAGAATTGTTGCTAAATGAACCCAAGGTTCTAAGACTTCTCCTAAAAAGCTTCACCTAGAAAGCTTTTGAAAGGCTCTCCCTAAAGTGCTTTTCAAAGGGGTTTTCACACTTATCTAGAAACACACATTTCCTAATCACATCATTTTGAAACTTGTATCTTCTCTCTTTGTCTCGACCGCTGGTTCCTCCAATCAAATCTCAGTGTCTTCAAGAGACCAGGGCAGCGTTCATCGACTAATCGCTCTATCAAAGCAGCTAAGACACATTTTATTTATTTTGTTCAAACGTTGTAACTAAACTGTCTACTGGATGCCGGGTTTCACCATTTCAAGAAACAAGAGAGAAAATGTTAATGGTTAATGTAATGCATATTTGCAATTCACATTTCCTTTCCAGATTTGGTGACATTGCTGACATTTTTATTCATTAGATGAGCTTATGAATGCATGAAGATCAAAATAATGTATATTTCAAAGCATGATTCATTGTTAAACATTCTAAGCAAGTTTTAACTGTTATTCATAATATAATTTAAACCTAGGTCGCTAATGACAATCATGTAAAATAGGTGCTCGATGGTGCATTCTTCTACTAAAGCCTACAGTTTTTGTTGTCTTGTGCTTTTCAGCTTCTAAGATAGCACAGAAGGGAAAATAAATGCATTTCTTTCTCTTTTTCAGGCCTACATGCTATTTTTACACATTCACTTCTGCATTGAATATTTTTGTCATTTAGGAAAACTGTTTCCGCATTTAAATTTACCTTACCAGTACTTACCTGTGTGGTAAAGGATTCAAAAAGGCTGTTTACAGAGGAAACAGACAGCATGCTGGTCTATGTTCATGAAGTATCACAGCAGGGTCCACATAGATCTATGTCAATGTAGCTATTCACAGGGCTGGTGTGAGACTCTCCAGATTACATCTACAGTCCTTGGTAGTTGGGCACCAGCTTCCTCTTCCAAACACATGAAGTGCATACTTAACAGTTAAAAAAATTACCACTCAGGTCAGAGCAGATTTTAAACCAGAATATGAGTACAGTAAGCCATTACTGCTTCTTAGAATACTTTGAGAGACTTGGTACCTCTTTGGCTCCAGGCAAGTACATTTTCCAAGTTATAGGTTTGTTATGAATCCTTATGTAGACATGCTTCTGGGGACAAAGGAGCAAGAGGGAGGAAGACGATATGAGGGGTGAGATAACCCTACTGTTTCTGTGTGAACTGCAAATCTTGATCTTACATTCACCTTTCATAAAAAAAGATATTTGTGATTATCCGTTGGGTGCCTTAATGAAAGGTGCACCAAAGGCAATTAGAGTTAGTCGTCTTCCAATTCTAGTTCCAAGTTCACGATCATTATTACAAATGTAATCCATCCAATACCAAGCATCACAAAATAAAATATAAACACAACGGGGTACCAGAGGTTACTGATGGCTATTCAAAGGTAGGAATTTTCCCGGGGTTTATGTAGCATTATAGAAAGGCTGTCGCCTATAAGGGTCTTGGTAAATGGGTTGAGGGGCATATAACTACAGGATGGGATGACATTTTAGAGTCGCTCTTGTCCTCTGGTACACCTGGGTTGGCCTTAGGGACCACTGGAATTACAGTTTGGTGATCCTATGGTATAAGGGAGGCCTCAAACTAAGCTATAACGAAGGAGGGCAGAAGGGGCTAAAGAAACCAATAGCAATGGGTCTGATGGGGGGAGCCTGCCTATTGGCAAACATTACATTCTTTATTGATAGTCTTTTTAAATTGATTCTAAAAGACTGTTTTTCAGTCCAGGTTCCTGTACTGTGAGTATTGCTGCTTCTCCAACTGCACTGTAGTTGTGAAAATATTGCAGGGCTAACATGTTATCCCTCCTAGCCGCCAGAATATCTACTTTTCTCAAAATATGATAATATTTGGTCTCCAGGAGGGCCACCCTCTCACAAAGATAAATTGCTAGGAATTAGTTTCTTGATGTTGATCAAATGTTTGTACTCAAACCACATTTAACATGTCTACAGTGCAGGCTTTTTCCTATACTGTGACCTAAGTGAATGTACCTAACTTGTTTGCCATCAATAAAGTTTGAATAGTTTGATGTGTTAACTGATTTTACCAGCAGAATTGAGTTAGTTTCAAGTTCCTGATACTTGGAAGTGAGCAGAAGGAATGTATGTGTCAGCTGTTTGGGCATTGTAGGTAGGTAAATCCTATGGAACCAGTTCTAGCACATCTTCCTTTCCTCATAGCTGATGTCAAATCCCTGGGACTAGTAGTAGCACCCTTGGTGGATTTCAGTTGTGGTGTATATACCTGAGGTCCCTGATGATCTGTTGGTAGCAGGCATAGGTAGCTTGACGTATGCTGGGGGTCCAAAGGGATGCAACCTCTGATGTCTATATTCTTCTCCCCGGAACATGCTTCTACTGGCAACCTGGGTAGGAAGCAGGTTTGACGGCACATTAGAGGGAAGGTTACACTCACCCCTTCACTTAGGTGTCATCTATGTGTCTACTGGGTGGTAAGGACAGGAATGTATAATGATGTCTTTACACTACCCAGTTTCTTAGTGTTGGACCTGGCCCTTTCTGCAGGGTCATCCCCAAACGTCTAGTCTTTTACCCTACACTTTTTGCTGACTTCGTTTTTGCTGACTTCAGGACTCTGGGCACTTTACCACTGCTGACCAGTGCTAAACAGCTTGTTTTCTGTACCTAAAACTTATTACCATTGGCTTATCCAAAATTAGCATATTTCATTTACTTATAAGTCCCTAGTAAGTGCACTATATGTGCCCAGGGCCTGGAAATTTAATTCTAATAGTGAGCCTGCAGCACCAAGTGTGCTACCCACTCAAGTAGCCCTTTAAACATGCCTCAGGCCTGTCATTGCAGAGCCTGTATGCAGTTTTAAACTGCCATGTCAACTTGGCAAGTTAACCCTCTTGCATGGTGTTAGGATCTTGGTGTACTGTATGGTAGGGATTGGTAGCCTCATCGCAGGGACTTCTTTGGGTAAGAACAGTATTGTTTACTTAAAGCTCAACCCTGGGTAGCTGTGGCTGCGAGCAATAAGGATTAGCAAAATAACTTGGTGTAAAGCATTTAATAGCAACATAGAGTAAAATAGGAAAATCACACACCATGAAAAGACACAACAATTTATCAAAATAGAGTGTATTTTTATGAATTTTTAGAGTTCTTGATCGTTAAAATCAGCCGGAGGGTTCGGAGCTACAGATTTTAGAACTTTTAAATACTTTAAAATCCAAAAGCAAAAAAGGACTGGCAAATGTAAAGTTTGAAACTTTTGGAAAGTTTGGAAAAGGTAGTTTGAGTATTCCGGCCTGGCTTGGGCAACCCAATCCAAAAGGGACGAGGTGTAGTGGGCCAGAAAGGATACCTTGTACATTTACTTGGCTACCTGAGCATTTTTAAAGCAAGCGCCCAACTTTAGAACAATACCAAAATAGGAAACAACAGAGTGGTCCTGATGCTGAGGGTTACACGCAAAGATGCTCAAAGGACTGGGTAGTAGCAGTGCAGTTGAGAGGGTGTCTAGGTCGTAGTTCCTCAGTCCACAGGCAATGTGAGGCAAACCTGGTTCCAGAGATCGACATCCCTTGAAGTCCTCTTTGTTACAGTAGTTGCACAGCAGCAGCTCTACTACTGGGGACAATACAGCACAGTTGGAGGCAAAACCATTAGTGGGGGCTTGTGCCCTTGTAGTCCAATTAATCCGGTCTCTGACAGCTCTACCGGGTCCAGCAGGCTCGGGTGCAGACTCTGGCTATCTGGGATTCCTTTGTTGGTGCACCCGGCAACTGGTAGCAGTGAAACTTCAGCAAGGGCTACCACTGTCTCAAATGGGCTCTTTTCGCTCTAGTGTCCCTGGAGCGGGTTCCAAGGGATCACCCACCTAATCCTCGGAGTTACTGGAGTTGGTGAAGCTGAGAAATCAAGTTTTTCCGAGGTCAGAACCCACAGGCAGGATCCCAGCTCTCTGTCCCAAAAGTGCAACAGATGCAGTCATCTGGGTGGTGCAGCCTATCTTTGTGCAATTAAAAGCTAGCAGGACAACCCTTCTTCGGTCCTCTCTTCTCCAAACATGAACAAAGGGTAAAGGTGCCAGGGGTGCCCCATTTATCCCAGAAACATGCCCCAAGGGAACCACCCTCCTCTCTAGTGATGCAGTTCCAGTGATCTGTTGCAACTATCTATCCCACAGTGCCCCATTCCTCTCCCTTTCAAAATGGCACAACCCTTCCTTGGTCATCAGGAGCAGGGTAGCCCACCCTCGACATGTAGCTACCACGGGGTTACACTCCCACAGGAAAATCAGTTCTAATACTGGTTTCCCCCTCTTGTCCTGCTATCCTAAATGTCTGCAGGAACAAAAGACATCCTGCTCAGGAGTGTTGTTACCACCAACCCTTCAAAGATGGTTTCACCTTTGAAGCTCGCCTTTTGGGCTAACACCCTTTGCAGCCTTCCTGAGGGAGGAGGTCACACCTTGCTTCATGGCTAATGCCTTTGTTACTGGGCCTGTGAGTCATTCACACGTCTCGTCAGATGGTAAGAAACCAATCTTTGTACCATAGCCTCTGTGAGACCACTGTACTTGCTGGATAGCAACTTTCTAAAAGTTGCATATAATTATTAGTGACTTTAAATCCGAACTGACCATCAGATCAGGTGTAACTGTCCCATTAATTTGATACCTTGCTTGACTTTGTTAGGTGGTCCCATTCAGGAGTTAGACGCATTTAAGTGAACCCGTTTAACCCTGTGGTAGCCAATGGGGCTCCTAGCCTTCCCCAGCAAAACAAGTCTGGAAGTGTTGGTGGAAAGACATATAAAAACAGTATGTCTCACTTAAAAATATGTTGCTTTCTGCCATAGGACTTAGTAGGCCTGCTTTAGGGGAGTCCAACATATATACTTAAGGGAAGTGGTGTATTTGCCATTAGTGGTTAATGGCAAGTCAAGTTAGCAGTGTGGAACACTGTCCTTTCAGTCTGCAGTGGAAAGCTGAAATGCATGTTATGTTTTGTACTTGCAGGGTGGCACAAACTGTCCTGCAATCCTATGTGGACACTCTGCCTCACATGCCCTGGGTATCATATATTAGGGACTTATAAGTAAGGCAGTGCTTGCCAATTGGGAGTAGCCAATCAAACATACAATTTTATAGGGTTAAACACTGGCACATGCGAAGAGAGGTATTGACATATATGGCCCCTGTCCAGACGAAAGGTGATGAGCAATCTATCCCTTAGCCTGGTGATTCTCATCTTCTAAGTGGAAAAACCTGCAATGTCCATTTACATTGGCATGGTCAATCCCAGGTCTGTGTTCCACTGTAAAGTCCATTCCCTATAGGGAAATGGACTCCCTCAACAGTTTGGGATTCTCTGCTTTCATCTGCATCAACCATCTGAGAGGCCTGTAGTCAGTCTGAACTGTGATATGAGTCCCAAATAAGTAGGGTCTTAGCGTCTTCAGGGACCAAACCACAGCAAAAGCTTTCCTCTCAATGGTACTCCAATGTTGCTGTCTGGGTAGGAATTGCCTGCTAATAAAGGCAACTGGTTGATCTATACCTTGGTCATTCAGCTGTGACAGAACAATCCCATGTTCTGAAGCATCAGTGTGGACAACAAACTCTTCACTAAAGTCAGGTGCTTTTAGGACAGGTGTTGAGCACATAGCTTCCTTAAGGGAGTTAAAAGCCTTTTGACATAAGTCAGTCCAAATTACTTTCCTTGGCTGTTTCTTTGAGGTTAGCTCTGTTAATGGTGCCACTATGGTACCATAACCTCAAACAAATCTCATATAGTACCCAGTCAGACCTAAAAAGGCTGTGACCTGAGACTCTGCCTTTAGAACTCCCCAGATCAGAATTCTCAGAATTTTGGGTTGAAGAGGTTGTACATGGCCTCCACTAACTTGGTGGTCCACGTACCTGCCTTGATAGTCACCCCTACCTGTAGAAGAGCTTGAAGCACTACCTTGAAGGGGACCAGGTGATCCTGCCAGGTAGAACTAAATACAGCAATATCATCAAAATATGCTGCACTGACGTTTTCCAGGCCTGAAGGTACTTTATTCCCAATCCCTGGAAGGTGGCAGGTGTATTTTCCAACCCAAAAGGCATCACCTTGAACTGAAAGTGGCCTTCTGGAGTTGAAAAGTTAGACCTGTCTTTTGCTCCGGGTGTGAAAGCTGTCTGCCAATAACATGATGTCCAGTCAAAGGTACTCAGATATTTGGCAGTCCCCAACCTATCAATGAACTCATCAGCTCTTGGAATGGTGTGAGCATCAGTTTTGTTATTGTATTTAGGCCTCTGTAGTCCCCACAGAATCTTAACTCAGGTTTCCCACCTTTAGGATTTGGTTTGGGTACCAGAACTACTAGACTTGCCCAAGGACTACTAGAGGGGTTAATCACCACTAACTGTAGAATTGTTGCAGTCTCTGCTTTAATTCTAGTGTTGACTTGGTCGGCCAATCTGTCAATTTCACTTTTGACAGGTAAACTCCCACCTGTGTCCACATCATGTGTTCACCAACTGGTCAGACCAGGAGTCAGGGAAAATAAGTCAGCAAACTGCCTCAGCAAGTTGTGACAGTCACTCTACTGCTTACTACTCAAAGTGGTAGAGAATGTTACTCCTTCTACTAACCCATCTTTGACATTGGTTGGCATCAGGTCTAGGAGAGGTTCACGTTCCTCTTCCTCTCCACCATCTGTCACCATGTGCATAGTCATGCCAGCTCTTTGATGAGGGAGTTTGAGTCTGTTCACATGTATCACCCTCTGGGGATGTCCTGGAGACCTAAATCTGCAAAGTATATGACTTCACACTTCTTCTCTAAAATAGGGTAAGGTCCAGTCCATTTATCTTAGGGGGCTCTGGTTGCTATAGGTTCTAAAACCCAAACCTTCTTCCCAACTTGGTATTCCACCAGTGAGGCATTCTGGTCATACCAGTGCTTTCCAAGCTCCTGGCTAGCCTCCAAGTTTCTGTTTGCCTTCTTCGTGTACTCTGCCATCCTTGAGCAAAGGCCTGGTACATGATCTAAGAAGTCCAATTTGGGCTCATTGAGGGGGTCTCTCTCAACCCTCTCTAACCAAACATAAAGGACGCCTGACAGGGTGTCCAAAGGACAGTTCAAAAGGACTGAATCCTATTGCTTTCTGGGGGACCTCCCTGTAGGCAAACAACAGGCATGGGAGAATAACATCCCATTTTCTCCTGTGTTTATCTGGAAAACCCATGATCATACCTTTTACTGTCTTGAATCTTTCCACAACCCCATTACTTTATGGGTGATATGTGTGATGAGCTCATCTGCCACCCTACACTCATCCCACATTGCTTTCAGATAGGCAGACATGACATTTGTGCACCTATCTGAGAGAATCTCCTTAGTAAAACGCAACCTAGTAACAATACCAAGTAGGGATTTAGCCGCTGCAGGTGCATGTTCTGTCCTAGGTGGAATAGCTTCTGGATATCTAGCAGCATGATCAACTTCCACTCAGAGGAACCTATGCCCTGATGCAGTTGGTGGGTCTAGGGGACCAACTATATCAATCCCCAACCTTCTCAAAAGGTGTCTCTATCCCTGGAAGTGGTATAAGGGGAGCCTTTGACTTGCCACCTGCCTTCTCACTGGCCTGACTGCTGTCACAGGAGCAAGAAAACTCCTTTACCTTTTTTGACATCTGGGGCCAATAACAGGGGTTGACTAACCTCTCCCAGGTTTTAGCCTGTCCCAGATGTCCAGCTAAGGGGATCTCATGGGCTAGGTTAAGGAGACACTCTCTGTACTGTTGTAGGACCACTGTTCTCCTGGTTGCCCTTGGTTTGGGGACCGTTGCTTCACTGTGCAAGAGTCCCTCCTCCCAATATACCTTATGAATTCCCCTTACTCAAGTCCTGTCTGGGGAGGTCCCCCTGCACCACAAAATTCTGCAGGTCAGGCCAGTTCTTCAGGTAGTTGCCTGCCCTGTAGAGACCAGACACTTCCCCTGTGGTTTGGGGTCCTCGTGGCTCTGGGGACTCTTGGCAGAGGCCTTTCCAGGCTTTCTCTCTCTTTTCTTGTTGCTAGGGTCTTGGTCCTCTCTTGCAGGGTTTACAGTCCCTTGACACTCCCTTAAGGCCTTGTTTGCTCTAGTAGAGACACACTCCCACTTCAAGAGACCCAGCATTGCAGTATGGGACATTCTCTCCACTGTTGTCCAAGCAAACGTTTTAAAGTCATTGTTCAATAGACGCTCCGCTGGGATGGCAGGGACACAGCTACTCTCTTAAGGCCAGTGACCCCTCCCCACTCAAAGTCAATCATAGCTATGGGATGAAACTTTGTTACATTGTTAAGGTATATTATCTCAGGCACTTCACTTGGAAGGATCTGGCTTGGGGAAACAGCTTGACCATCACCATGGTTATGTTGGCACCTGTACCCCTCAAAGCCTGGACTTCAACCTCCATTGATTTTAGACCACTGCCTGTACTTTTCCACACCTGAAGGCCAATAGGCCAAATGTTCAATGTTCTCACCACCTAGCTAAATTAAAGTGGCTTCAGTGTAAACCTGGAATCCTCTAGGCCCACCTTTATCCCCATCCTTAAACTGGCAATTCCCTTGGAACTATCACCAGTGGGTCATTTCTTTGTGCATGCAGCATCCCCCCTCTTGTGCCCTGGCTGTCAACAGTCATAGCACATTCTAGCATTTGATGGGTCATAGTTTCTTCCCTGATACATCTTCCCCTTCAGGAAATGGGATGGGCCTCTGGGCTCCCTACCTTGGGCATCTTTTGGGGCCTCTTTTGGTTTGTTGCTTTTTTTAAACTCCCCCATCTTTCCCCTGAGAGGAGGTCTCACCCACCTTTTTGGATTTACCTCTTTGGGACTTATTGGATACTATAGTGCATACCCACTCATCAGCTGTCCTCCTAAGCTCTCTAGGGCTTGACTGCTTGGTGTCTTCCAGATACTGGTGTTACTTTCTTGAGGGACAATTTGTCAGAACGTGTTATTAACCACTAAAACTGTACAAGTCCTCGTAGGTATCTACCTTGTTACCCTTAATCTAGCCCTCCAGGGATTTCACAGAGACATCTACAAAGACCAACCATGACTGTGTTGCTCCTTTTTGGATGGTCCTAAGATTTTTGTCTGTATTCTTCAGGGGTGAGACTGTGAGTGAACCCTTCGTGTGAGTGTAAGATTCTGCCACCTCATCCTCTAGTGTCAGCATATGTCTCCCTTTTGTAGGTATCAGTTCCTATAGTAAGGACCCCAGTGTGGTGCACTCACCCTCCTCATCCTGAGAGCTCCTTCAAAGGATGCTAGCTACTTGTCTGTGTCACCACCCTCAGTGTATTTAGGCACTATCCTCTTGGGCAATCTGTGGTCCCAGCCACCACATGACATTACCTCTCCTTCTTTGCTGCCACTATTTTCTTGTGCTGTCGTCCCCACCCTGACCCTCTTCTCTTCTAGGGTCAGCTTTTTCTCTTCCAAGGCCACCCTCTTCCTCTGGATCTTCAGATGGTTCAGCTGGGCTGTAAGGCCGGGTTGAAACAATTGGTTTCTCCCAGAAGTGGAACCTCTTTCACTCCCAGCCAAGGACTTCCTCCTTGATATAACTGTAGGGACTCCACTTGAATTGTCATTCCCTCCCATGTCATTAACCCCTGCTGCATCCAACTCATCTTCACTGTCAGTGGGGGCGATATCTTCCTCAAGTAAGGCCTTCAAGAGGTGGAGATCATATAGCTCCCCATTACTGGGTGACATGTTTGTTAATGGCGGTCTACTTAATAGGGAACATTTTGCAGAGATATTTTGTCTCACATGAGACAATGCTTTTCATCTGGCCCTATTGTTACATAAGGCAAAAACAAGACACAGGAAAGAGTCTTCAAGCCGAGAAGATAACCTGATAGAATCAATGTTTTTTTTTCACAAATAAGGGCCTTATTTACAAGAATCTGACGCATCGGCATTGATGTGCCAGATTTCTTACATTTCCCTAAGATCCCCTAGGGACGCCATGAATGCTCTGTATTTACAATACAGAGATCCATGGTGCACGTTTTCACAGATGCATAAGAAAGGCTGACGCATCTGTTGCCGCTAAACTCACGCATTGCTGGAGTAGTGTCCTAAAAATGACGCTACCACAGCAATGGGAGGAAGCTCCCATTGGAAAAAGCTCTGCATCAATGTTACCCCTGTTCTGAGCAGGCAGTAAAATTCTTATGCGGTGAAGTTACAGAATGAGGCAGTGAAATGTTGTAAATTTCACTGCATCTGTTCTGCATGGCTTTTTGCCTGGGAACGCCTACTCTGCATGCATTATACCTGGCGTGGGTATAATGTGATGCAGGGCTTTGAAAACCGACATATTGGGCCCAATGCATCAGTTTATAAATCTGGAGCAGTGCCATGCTAGCGCCACCACTGCATAAAAAAAAGTGACACAGCAGTGGCGCAAAGGGCTTGTAAATGAGGCCCCAGATATGCAAAGGAATCTTGTGCCTTAATAGCCACATTAATAACCTACAAACCATAGTTATATACCTAACTGGGAAAAAGATGTAAATACTGAGATCACAGAAGAGGCTTGGATCAAGATTTGAGCTAGGGTTGGCAAGTTATCCATGTGCACGCAGAATAAGGAAAATTCTTGTACAATGATTATGTGGTACTTAACCATGTATCAATTAATGGTGATTGATTGATTAGACCTTTATTTCGATTATAAAAAATAATCATAAAAGCACACAAAAATAACAAACTTCAATAGTAATATAATAAATAACCACAAGCATTAAAAACCATTAAAAAGCAATAAACATTAAAAGCTTTGTCATATCAGTGCCATGAATTCATAACAGATATACAAAATATTGTTTAAAAGACCACAAAATTTTAAGGCCCAAAATTCACAATCTTATTCCAGCGTAATGCATTCTTTAAAAAATTGGAGACTTCCAATGTAACAATGGGTTCATTCAACATTTGTAAATATATAAAAGAAGGCCGATATTGATAAAATCCTTTGGCTTTAAGAACAGGCAGGAGAAACCTTCCTCTAAATGGGTCGTAATTATTACAAAACAGCACCAAATATTCTAAAGTCTTCGGCAAAACATTATCACAAGGACAGATCTTAATCACAGAGGGCTCATATTGTCCAGGCGGAGACATAGGTTACATCGGACAAAACCTAATCTAAACCTAGTAAGAAGAAGTCTTTCCCATGGGTCTCTGACAAAGGAAAGATGAGGTTCCAGTCCAGGAGTGGTATTTAAATAATCAAAGCCCTGGCTGAGTGGCTACTCACTGGCAAGTTCACTCTGTTTTTGCCAAACTGCACAAGTAACGTCTCCTTCATAATCTTTCTATCTGCCCGTTTTAACAATTCTGGATTATAAAATAGCTCAGGGCGGCCCAATCATAGGGCTGTAGATATGATATAATTGAGCCATGGGATTTTGTTGCCTAAATCACAACCTAGGCAATCATCAATAACTTCCCTGTTAAAAGCAGTCGATTTCCCACAGCATCATGGGGGCAATTTTGGCATGATCTTCTGAAAAATCCAAACCCAGCTCCTCATACATAAATAAACTCAGGCTGGCGGGACCCACCCCTAATAACTTTATGCAGAAGCAGTTTTCTTCATTTTGAATAGACTTACAATTTGAATACCCCCAAGTTCCTGTGCCATAGATATAATAGTACAGGTAAACACTTCATATTATAGATATGCAGCAGTGGTAAGACAGGTTTACTCCCAGCCATCTGAGCAAATCTGAAGAGCGTCCCACAAGACTGGTCAAAACGCAGACATCGATTAGTGAGGCATTGAGTCCAAGTACAGTGCTCATCAAACGTAACCCCAGATAGGAAAAGGAGGTCACCCTTGATATCACCTGACCTTTGATTGTAATCGGTCTAAGTTTTGAATTTCGCTTCCCACATATCATAAAATGCACTTTTGAAGTATTTATGTCCAGTTCCAGGTCACCCAAAAAATTAACAAACAGATCCACCAGAGCTTTGAGGCCATTCAGCATGTGGGAAAAAATAACCTCATCATCCGCATATAATAGTGAGGGGAACAGGATGTTTTTGACTTTCAAGAAGTCTTTGCCATGAGAAACCAGGTGCGAGTTCAAGCAATTAAAATATAATAAAAATTAAATTGGTGCCATGACACACCCCTTCCTAACACCCCTTGACAGTTTGAAAACATCAAAACATTCCTCTGACATCCCAAACCTTACTGAGGCATTAACAGAAAGTTGTAGGACCCAGAGAAAGTTTACCAGGGGTTGGAGCACCCAAAGGCCTTCCAGAACTGACCATAGCTTTGATCGGTTAACCCTATCAAAAGCACAGCTAATGTCCATAAATGCCAGATATACAGCTCCCTTTTTTGGCCACCACATATTTGCCCATCAGTAGATTGAGGTTAAGACACCGTTCCATTGTCCCTTTGCCCTCTCTGAATCCAAACTGTGACAGGCAAATTATATTATTTGCTTGAATCCATTCTTTAATGTGAAGAAGAGCAGTGTGCACTAGCTTGACAGTGGAATCCAGCAAAGAAATAGGGTGATAACAACCTGGGTCCTGCCTACAGACTTTTTTTAAAATCGGCACTATTACTGCAGACTTCCAAGAATTAGGGATACCAGTTTGCATGGCAGCATTAAGTACATTAGTCAGTAACAGGGCCCACATTATGACATTTTCTTTGTACAGATCCATAGGAACACTGTCAGGGCCCTGGGCTTTATTAAAGGGGCTACCCATAATGCTGTGCTGAAACTCTTCCAAATTAAAATTTAGACCCAAAGGAAAGGAAACTACTTCATCCACCTCCACCAGTTGTTTTGCGCTGTCCAGAGAGTAAACCCTCTCAAAATGGGCAACCCATTTTTAGGCAGATATGGTAGTCCCTACATAGTCGGGGGAAACTCGATAAGCAGGCTTGCCATTCACTATATTCCAAAAGGTCCGTGCATCCCTAAGCTTACATGCATCCACTAATTGCTCCCACCTCTCTTCTTTGAGGCATTGCTTCCTTTTTTAATTCCCTCTTTATAAGCAGCCCTAGCTAAACTGATAGATAGGGGGGGTCCCTGGGCTTATCCTTAAGTGCTTTATGCAAGTGCTTACTGGCATTTCAGCAGGTTTTATCAACCCACCCCTCTTTTTGGTCGCCTACATGTCCTTGCAAATCCAACACAATGGATCTAAGGGTACAATTCAAAAGCTTAACATCTGCCAGAATGACAAGTGAGAGAGCTGCATATAATAGGAGGGAGCTACAAATTACGTTCCTGCATCTCTTAACAACGTCTACCAGTAAAGTGAGAATCCAAATTTTCTTCCAAATAAGCCTCCTACCCTGATCCTTTGGGGTCAGCTCAGTCACACCTAGAGCCACATTCTTAATCCCTGGAGTGGGGAAAACCATTCTAGCTTCGATGGCATTATGATCACTTTGCAAAGGGCCATGAACCCCTTGGCAAAAGAAATCTGCAAAACTGCTGGATGTAAAAATATAATCAATTATGGTCCTCTTTGCCCACCCTACAAATGTGGGTTTGTATAGATTGCAGCTTGCAAATCTTTCCAACATGTTGCAAAGTCAAGCCTGCCTCAATTTGATGATAAGCAGCTTACCTCTAGGGTCAGGAGGCACCTCAATCAATACCCCTTCTTCCATAAGAAAGGGATCTATGTCCATAGGAACCGTCTTGGCGTTAAGGTCCCCCACTAAAAAAACATTAAAATAGCCCAGCCTATTGGCAGCCCTTTCCTCCAAAATCAATAGAGCTTCAAATACAATCGTAATCTGGCATCCCATGCGACATACTGAATTATAAAAATTTACAATAAAAAAATGAAAATTTGCGGAAACCACGACCCATAATATCTGTATTTCACTCTGCCCAAGAGGAATTGGTACAACTTGCAGCTGTGCGGCTACTCTGAATAATAGAGCCAAGCCTCCCCTAGCTCTTAAGCCTAGTGAGAGAGTTGCTGGAATGACTTAGGTCTCAAAACTCTCCACAGAGAACAACTCCTGTACCCAAGTTTCTTGGAATGATAATATGATACTGGGAAATAAACATAACCCATTGGGGGTCAGAGATTTTATTCCCAAGACCTGCACAATTCCACGAGATGAAACTAAGTTCCCTACCTGTACATGTGGTAGTTCCCACCAGAGGGCCACAAATATCAAAATTAGCCCCAGCCGAAGCCCCCGTGGGCACAGACAGAGAAGAGAATCTACTACTGGTAGGCATGGTAGAGTTGGGGCACAACCCTGGTCTCTGCTCCAGGTGATTAAAGCCCCTGGCAGTTAACGGGGTCACGGTCTTACAGAAAAAAAACCTAATGGCAAAATCCTAGTACCCAGTCCCATCTTAAGTGTTTGCCTGGCTGTAAAAATCAGCCTCCCCGCCATATCAGGTGTTCTGCAATTAACCACCACACAGCCTTCCTCCATAGACTTGTTCTTTGGACCAATCCAATCAACTCTTCACACAAATAAAATATTCCTCGATTCCATAGGGTGAAAATTTGCATTTTGACTCAACCAATGACAGACTTTATTCTTCAGGTTTTCAGTTGTCTCAACGTGAGATGAATCAAGAGGGGGAGCTCCTGCTAATACTGCCACATATGGACAGCATTCAGGTGGCAGACCCAAACAGGGCAATCTCTTAGCTGGGATATGTCGAACATCCTCGCCAACACTGTTTCTAGAGACCCCCTCTAAAGATTGCTCCTGGTTTACCATTTCCCCCCTAACATCCCGAGACAGGGAACACTGACTTTGCCTATCAATGACCCGGAGGCATGAGGTTGGAGGAATTGGGCATTGGGTAAAGCATTAGGAAAGACTCCAAGACTCCCCACCCCGAGTTTCCTTGCACCTTCTCCCCTCCAAAGCAGAGGTCCCGCGAGTGGTTGCTATGGGTTCTGGTCTTTTCAGGGTAAGAATCAACATCTCCAATTTGAGTAACCTTTCGAATACAGGAGCCAAACACTGATCAACAATGTGCTTAAATTTATCCAGGATATGGTCCCACTCCTGAGGGGATGATGTCTGTCCCTGGTTGCCACCCAGGGCCCCCACCTTGCTACCTATGGAGCCTATTGTCTCTGGTTACTTAGTCTGATGCTTCCTTTTTGCTGCCAGGGTACTTGCTTTGTTTTTCTGGGGGACCTGTACTAGCGAATCATCCAAATGATCCTCCCCGACTACTACCTCCCTTATATGAGTATCATGGGATCCCAGAATCAAATTATTGGAGGGCACTATAGGATGGAGAAGAGAATTTGATAACGGAGAAGGGCCCACAAGCAGACCACCACTTGGGCTCTCCCCCAGATCCATCGATAGCCTGCTCTCAGCCAAATCAGTTTTTTTCGCAATCACTCCCATAGCCAGAGTTAAAAAAGAGTTGATTGTAGTTCGTTTTTGGGGCTTCTGGGATACTCCCTTACTATTCTGCGGTTTGTGCTTTCCCATCATAATTACCCCAAGGTTCCGAGTGCCCCGATATGTCTAAGCAAAGTTTAGGGAGGGAAAATAAAGAGATGGGGTCCAACCTGGGCTCTTCCAGTCGATGATGAGAGAAGACGGCCCTGCTCTAGGCCCGGGCACATCCTGTACAGCGGGAAGTCGTGCTTCCTTAAAGCACCTCCGGGCGTGAGTGGTATGATGCCGAGGGGCGGGCCTCCTGGCTATGGTGCTGTCTGCAGTGTGTTGGCGTCCGCAGGAGTCAGGCTACCCCTTTGGAGAAAGTTCTCTGCGCGTCCCGTGCTGCGGGAATTCCCACTTCCTTAAAGCACCTCCGGGCGCGAGTGGCATGATGCCGAGGGGCGGGCCTCCTGGACAAGGGGCAGCCTGGGGGTGTGTAGGCATCCCTGGGAATAAAACAATTTCTAGCATTCGCGTTAAGAATTTTTCAATTCTATTAAGGACACGGAGGCAAAGATTATGCTTCTCTTTCCATGCTTTATTTTTAACAGCAGCCAATGAAAACCATGGAAAACAAAAAACTACATATCCCAATATATGATATGTCACGTGATAACCATAGAGAGGGTAGCCTATAAAGTGTTGCCGCACACCCAGACACTCCTCTTTCTTTGTCCAAACTTGCAACAGAAAAAGTTAAAGTCTTAACACGAAACTTGTAAACACAATCCTGAAAAAAGGAAGATCTGGAATCCAATTTGACCGGAAACTTGAACGGTGCCAGAACCGATCGGAATCACTTCTCATCATTCCCTAGAGAAAAAAGAAAAATTCAGGCTATAAAAGCTGAACATCATAAAATGATACTTATATCTACTACCAAATAGGGTGGGTTTAGCACTGAAAAACAGTAAACTTGTACATTATCTTCATAGAAATAACATGAACCACATTAAAACATATATAACAGTGCGGTGGGATAATCCTCGCCTCCGTGTCCTTAATAGAACTGAAAAATTCTTAACGCGAATGCTAGAATTTTTTTTATTCTATGTCAGGACCGGAGGCTCAGATTATGCTTGTTCAAAGCTGATTCACAACCACCGATGCAATATCAACAATAGGTTTACAATAAAAGGATTTAAAAGTCGAAGGAGAGGACCAGTCTGCTGCCTTTAGAATGTCCTCTAAACGAGAACCCAAAGCAAAAGACTTTGATGCCATAGCACCTTTAGATGAATGAGCCCCAAATTTAGAAACATCAATGTCTGCTTCATTCCATAACCATCGCATCCATCTAGCGAGGGTTGCCGATGAAACAGGGTGATATGGCTTAACCAAAGAAATAAGCAATTGGCCCCCCATATCAGAACAAAACTCTTCTGTACTCACCTCATAAGCTCTAAGGCATTGCACAACACAGAGATTGGGGTTGTCCACAAAACAGGGATAAGAAACTGACTTCAGATTGCATTTTGTTCTGCGTGAAATTGAAAACTTAACCCCCTCTGGAGAAAAAACTCTCCCAGCCAAATCCAGAGCCCTAACATCTGAAACTCTCTTACATGAAATCAGGCACAACAACATCGTCAGTTTAGCTGAAAGCTGCTTCCTAGACAAAAATCTATTGGAAGGCCAGGATGCCAAAAAATGAAGGACAATATTCACATCCCAAAGGGAAGAATACAGAGGGCGAGGTGGATTAGCCAATCTGATACCTCTCATTAATTTACAAACAAAAGGAGACTCCCCAATAGGTTTGCCATCCACGGGTAAATGTCCTGCTGAAATAGCAGACCGATAATTATTAATGGATCTATAAGCTAGACCCGACGCAGCTAAGGAAGATAGGATATTCAAGACCAGACAGCAATCTGCTGAAGAAGGATCCGCACCCCTAGTACTACACCAAGCACCCCATCGCTTCCAAGCCGAAGCGTATCTTTTGTGAGTACTGGAGGACCAGGAACCTGCAATTAAATCAGAAGATTCTTGCGAAAGGCCTGGGATACTCCATCTTTCCCTGAAAGACGCCAAGCCACCAAGGAGAGTTGACCCGACAGGATCAACGGATGTAATAGACCCAGAGGGTCCTGGAGAAGATTCTCCTAGAAGCGAAGTAGAATCTGATGATCGCAACTTAATTCCATTGCCAACGGAAACCAAGCCTGAGATCTCCAAAGAGGTGTCACCAGCACCATCTCCGCATGCTGATGTTTGATCTGAGCCAATACCCTGGGTATCATCAAGAACGGGGGAAAAGCGTAACTCTGCTCATGAGACCAGTCCTGAAGGATGGCGTTCGTGTTCGCTGCTTCCGGATCTGGCCTCCAACTGAAAAAACGTTTGGTCAGCCGATTGAGGTGAGATGCAAAAAGGTCTATTGAGAACGGACCCCACCGAGCAGAAAGTGCCCGGAAAACTCTGGGGTGAAGCCTCCAACCGCTCAAATCTCTCAAGTGGCGGGAGTTTCAGTCCGCCACCAAATTGTTGACCACAGGGAGATATTCCGCGACAACTGATATCCTGTGTTGAAGACAAAAGTGCCAAAAATCCTTGGCTATCCCTGCCAAAATGCGAGAGCGAGTTCCCCCCAACTTGTTGACATATCTCACTGCTGAGATATTGTCCATACGAAGGAGAACGCAACAGTTCGCTCTGAGAGGAGAAAGACTCTTGATCGCAAAGGACCCCGCTAGGAGTTCCAAGCAATTGATGTGAAGGTGCAGCTCTGTGTTGGACTATCTGCCCCCCGTGGACAGAGATCCGCAACGGGCTCCCCAACGACTGGCGTCGGACTCTATTACTACATCCGGGAGAGAACTGAAAATAGCTCTGCCGTTCCAGGCTTCCATATGCTCCAACCACCAATTCATCTCTGCACGAGATTCCTCGGAGAGGAGTACCTGATCCGCATAACTGAGACCTCTTTGAAGATGGGAGATCTTTAAACGCTGAAGGGCTCGGTAATGTAAAGGGCCAGGGAAAATCGCTTGAATCGAGGAAGAAACCAGGCCCACCATGCGGGCAATCGCCCTCAATGATACAGTCTGTCTGGACAATAGAGACCTCAACTCTCTCTTGATCGAGTGAATCTTGCTTGTGGGAAGAAGTAACTGAGACTGAACTGAGTCTATCTGGAAACCTAGAAAATCCATCTGTTGAGATGGCGTCAGGGTAGACTTCTGGGCATTGATTATAAAACCCAGACTCTGAAGAAGAGACACTGTGCATTCCAGATGAGAAAGGAGCAGGTCTTGATTCTGGGCAATGATCAGGATATCGTCTAGATAAATTATTAGACGAACCCCTTGAGAACGCAGGAATTCCACCACTGGACGCATCACCTTCGTGAAGCACCAGGGGGCCGAAGACAAGCCAAATGGAAGAACCCTGTACTCGTAATACTTGGTCTCCCACTGGAATTGAAGAAATCTCCGATGAGGAGGAAAAATAGGAATGGTCAGGTAGGCATCTTTTAAGTCTAGAGGGACCAACCAGTCTCCCTCTTGGAGAATGTCTCTCAACAAATGAATGCCCTCCATTTTGAAATGACGATATAGTAAAAAAACGTTGAAGTCTTTAAAGTTTAGCACCAGGCGAGACCCACCTCCCTTCTTGTCCACAAGAAACACTGGACTAACAAACCCTGAGGGGTGAAGAGGCACCTTGACAACGGCACCCTTCTTTACCAAATCCGATATTTCTGAGGAAATGAGACTGCTATTTTGATGGGAAAAAAATGCTGGCCTGGGAGGACACTGTTGAGTCGGGGATTCGTAAAATTCTAGTTTGAACCCCTGCACAGTCTCTAGGACCCATGCATCTGAAGAAATAAGGTGCCATGCTTGCAGAAATTTCTGAGTTCTGCCCCCCAACATTACATCCGAACTTACAATCAAGCTCACCTGTGGCTCCCGAGTCCTGGGAGAAAGACTGATGGCCTTTGGATCTCCCCCTGCGGAATCTGCCTCGACCAGATCTAGACCTTGATGGATAGAAGATAGAAGAGGGGAGGAGTCATACTCCTGAAATCCGCCTCTTCCCTGATGGTAGTAGCCACGTTGAGGGCCTTGTTGGTTGAAGCGGCCGAAGGCACGCCCTCAGTAGCGTCCGGCCCCTCTAAAAAGTGGACGTAGCACTCTTCTGATTAATCCCTGTGCCTTGTCCAAACTGGCGTAAGTGGACACAAATTTTGAGAGCTCCTTTAGGAAAGGAGAACCAAACAGTAAACCCTGAGCCGCGGGGCCAGATTCAGAGGGAGCGAGGTCTGCCAACTTGGGGTCTAACTTCATCAAGACAGATCTGCGACGTTCAGATGATATGGCGCAATTGGCGTTGCCCAAGAAACAAAGAGCTCTTTGAGCCCAACCTACAAGAATGTCCGGGTTGATGGACTGACCTGATTCCTTGGCCTGAAAGGCCAACTCCAAGATCTTTGTTAAAGGACCGGAAACGTCCAACAGCTTATCCTGACATCCGCGCCAGGCACGATCAATACCCTTCTTAGGGTCTTTCGCAGATTTTTTGAGAAAAGTGACTAGCGTAGGGTCTAATTCCGGTGTCTCAGTCACCTTTGAAGGAAAATCCGGTCTGGGGCATTCTGACCTCAGCCTAGAGCGAACCTCCTTGTCGAAACTATGCCTAATGTGGGATTCCACATAATCTGCCACTTCAGGAGGTGGTAACCAAAGCGAAGAACTGGGATGGACAATGTCCTCTGGTTCGAACGTCAGGACTTTAGGGGCAGGTGCCTCCTCATAATGAACCTTCTTCTTGCGCTCACGAGGGGGATCATCTCCCTGCTCGGTGGACTGATCAGAAGAAGAAGAAGCCGGGACACTTACAGCTTTCTTATGAGACTCAGAATTATAATCGTGCTCCCTTGCCATATTCCTGATAAGGGATTCAAAGTCCGCAGAATGCGGATTAGTACTCTGCTTAGCAGCTTGGGTGTTCTCTGTAAGGGGAGGTTCCCCAATGGATTGGATGCTTGACGGGGCTACCCAGCCTTGTTGCTCCACAAAACCCAAAAGCTGATGCTTGATGGGTTGAATAGCTTGAGCTAAAGCTTGATTAACAGACTGACGCACTCCTGCGTCCAGAGCATATACCAAGTCTTGTTCAAAGGAATTAACCGATTCATCCAGATAGTATAAATCTTCGGCTTGGTCATCATAGCCAGCCATACTGTAATACAGTAGAGGAGCCCCAAAGGAGCAATATCAAGAATACTAGTGAAAAACAGGGCAAAAAACAAATATTTAATAGGGCGTCGAGGGAGCAGCCCTGTGAAATGAACAACACCCTTGGTGCAGGCCCAGCCTGGATAGATGATTTATTGCAACCCCAGAGTACAAGCCCTGGGGTGTAGGAGGGGAGTTTAGCCGGTAATAATGTTATGGATTTGAAAAAACAAACGCTCTAGAAACGAGCGTGTAAACAAGAAATATCTTGCTTGTTGAAAAGAAAAATCTTGCTAGCTGAAAAGCCCTCCTGAAAAAAACGAGCGCGTAAGCTTTCCCAGGACAAAATCCGATAAGCCTTTCAACATGCGCTTCGCATGAGCGCTCGATAATTAAATCTCTTCTCCGAGGAAGAGTAAATATACGCGGGCCGGCTCCAGTAACACAAGCGCCTACGGAGCGGCCCCCTGGGGCAAAGCAAACACACGAACAAGCGTTAATAGGAAAACGGCCCCCTGGGGCAAAGTCAACACTGTTAAAGCTCCGAGCGGGGAAGGCGGACGAACACTTCCTTCTCTCCGGCACCGAGACGCGCAACAAAGGATTGTTGCGTGTGCTCTGGCTGGACGAAACTCATGCTGAACAGCATGATAATAAAACTCTGTAATTACCGGCATAAAGAGAGGACTGCGCGTAAGGGCGCGAGTCCTCACTCTCCTGCTCCCAACTCCACCAAATAGAAAAGCGAGCCGAGCGGTCGCTTTTAGGGAGGGAACACCGCTCCCAACACCATTAAAGTATAAAGTCAAACCACATGTAAAGTAAAATCGAAAGGTCATTTAACTGGCTGCGAAGCAGCAAAGAAAGAGGAGCGTCTGGGTGTGAGGCAACACTTTATAGGCTACCCTCTCTATGGTTATCACATGACATATCATATATTGGGATATGTAGTTTTTTGTTTTCCATGGTTTTCATTGGCTGCTGTTAAAAATAAAGCATGGAAAGAGAAGCATAATCTGAGCCTCCGGTCCTGACATAGAATCAGGCTCCCCCATGGAGAAGGTTCTCTGCGCGTCCCGCGCAGCATGAAGTTGTGCTTCCTTAAAGCGCCTCTGAGGGCGAGTGGCGTGATGCTGAGGGGAGGGGTGGGCCTCCTGCCCGCAGTGCAGCCTCGGGTGTGAAGGCATCCCCGGGAGTCAGGCCCCCCGTGGAGAAAGTTCTCTGCCCGTCCCACGCAAGTTGAAGTCGCGCTTCCTCAAAGCGCCTCCGGGCGCTAGTGGCGTGATGCTGAGGGGCGGACATCCTGGCCGCGGTGGGCCTGGGTGTGTCGGCTCACCCGTGGAGAATGTTCTCTGGGTGTCCGGCACAGCGGGAAGTTGCGGTTCCTTAAAGCGCCTCCAGGCGTGAGTGGAGTGATTCAGCAGAGCGGGCCTCCTGGCCCCAGTGCTGCCTGAGGTGTGTAGGCATCCCGGGAGTCAGGCTTCCCCGTGGAGAAAGTTCTCTGCGCGTCTTGATAACAACAGTCTTTGGCACAGAAGCAAAGATAGTTGTATCTCGGTTAGTGGTTCCTTCTATCGATTAACGTGGTCCATATATCCACAATGAGTTATTCACTCTATAGGTGCGGCCACAAAGAGCACAAAGGGCGGTTCCATTTCGCTTGACTTGTTATTTGTAGGTAGCCCACACAAGATACTGACAGAACCCTTCCTAGGCGTTGTGTGCTTCCCGTGGACGATGAAAATTTACTCCGAGTGAATCCCTAATTCTATGCAAGACCAGTCCCAGGCTTGTCCTTGTTCCGGTTTAACTTGCTAGTCTGTCCCTTGTAACAGGCTGTCAGCCATCTACCGGTAATGAAACAACAAGCTGATGTTTGGAGATGCAGACACATTCTCGAAGGGATGTGGTGAAAATGGCACCTTAGTTCAAATGCAGTGGTGGGATACACGCATCCAATCCTATTTGAAAGTCCCATAATAAGGCAACTACAGCAATAGCTCAACCACTGCTCCCTAGAGCCTGGCTATTTGGAGATCTGGGGAATTATTTTGTTTACACTCTTGCAACCCCTGTGGGTAAATTAATTACAGACCTGTTGCTCGCTGGCAGGTTCGCTGTTGCACAAGGTTTGAACCTTCTGTCAGCCTGGTTGATGCTCTTGTGATGGGGAAAGATAAAGAACATATCTGCTACGGAAAAGCCGTCTGTGTTAGCTAACAATAAGGTGCTAACATTTGAAAAAGTCCTGGCTACCATTTAAAACACATGAAAAGAGATCACCTTATGGGGGAAGGCAAACGTTATATTTGATATTGTGTTGATCTAGTGATACTTATCACTTTAGCGGGTAAGATCTGTTGCTCTTTGTCATCACAGAACAAACAAGGGTTTGCAATGCAACGGGTCTCGCGTTTGCTCGTGTTAGAGCTGATAGCGTTGTAAACTCCTAACCCGACTTTTCACCTATCGGCAAAAGTGCATTTATGTACGTAACCCGAAAAAGTGCAATTAACTGTGTAAAGCGCTCGACTTCTGCCAAGCGAATTCACGCTAGGAAAATAGAGATAAAGTAGTCCACGAGCCGGACAGAAAACAGCGAGCCTCGCATGTTTTCAGTACTTGGTTGCTGCGCTCGAGGAGGGCTAGCCACCGGAAAAGGCATGACTTATGCATGCCTTCGACTAATGAAAGCAAGCAGATTTTAATAGGCAAGCCCACGAACCAATGAAAAACACTGGCGTGACGTCGACAGGGCTCCGAGGCCTTTTCTAATACCTAAAGCGTCTTGCGAGCGATACGCATGCGCGAGCGCATGCGACGCAGGCTCAACCCTAAAAAGCAAGTGCTGAGTATGCCACTAGCATAGATGATAAGCAGAAAATTTAGACCATCTCTTTCACCTAGCACACCTGTTCTGGAATGAGGAAAATTGTTACTGAAACTAGTGTAAGGAGAAAGAGTCCTTATCATGTAATAGTTCAAACTGATTTGGTAAGATACTAATAGGTGTCATTTTAGAGCGGGTTACATGTGTAATAACCTAATGATACACAAAGAACGTTGTATGGTTTAATACTGATAAAATGATCGATGTGGGATTTAATTAAGATTAAGGGCCAGATGTAGCAAAGGGTAGCTGTTAGGACCTACATAAACCCAGACTAGCAGGGGGTATTGTGACAACACATTTAATAGCGAGTAGCAGTTCCACATAGGGCAAAGTAATTGTGTCACCGGAGCCATGAGTTCCTAGGGTGACCTGACAGTACCTTTACACTCTGAGCCAGAAAAAGATCCCTGGGCACAGGCACCGGAACTAGCTCTGAAGCAGCAGTTTGGACTAGTGGGCAGTGGGAGAGGACATGTCTTTAGCACAACAGGAGCCAGCCTTTTGTGGATAAATTCTGTAAGCAGAGAAACATACCTTGTTTGGATCACTCGAATACCCACAAATGCCAGGCATGATTAAAGAGACGGTCATATAAAATGTCAAAAGAGTATTGTTATATAGCTTTGCAAACATTGGGGTCATTTAGAGTTTGGCAGAGCGGGATCACCACCATAAGTTTGGGGATCTGCTAAATTTGCGCTTTTTTGATGGCCCCGTTTAGACGTGGGCGACCCACTGAGTTCCCATCTATAGTGCCTCAGTCAACTAAGCCGGAGGAATCCCTTGAGCTGGTGACCTGTGTGCCTCTCTCCTGCCTGGTGATGGTGACGGTCACCAGACCCACTTTAAGGCAGGGGATCATCATTGATTTTTCCTTCCATGCCTTGTATGGAAGCTCAGAGAAGGAAAAAGCTTAAATGTCCCTCACACACAGGGAAAAAACTCCAGGTCCATCAGATAGATAAATTTGTCTCTTGCTTTGCAGACACAAATTCACAATTTATGCGTTTGTTGCTGTAAAGTGGAAAAAAATGCAGAGTAGCTGCTTCAACATGTTGGCTCGCTCAACCTTCAACATCAATAAAAGTGCTCCCCTGTTGAACCTACCCCTTTTTTCAGGCTTATCCCCAAACGTTTTGTCTTCTTCCTCCTATTTTTTATGACTTGTTTTGGTTGGCTGTAGGACTCTGTGCAGGCTTCCACTGTTAACCAGTGCCAAGGGGTATATGCTCTCTGTCTAAAATGAATTGGTGATTGCTTTATCCACGACTGGCATATTTTATTTACTAGGTAGTCCCTTATATAGTACACCAGGGGGCATATTTATACTCTGTTTGCACCGAATTAGCGTCATTGTTTTTTACTCTAATTCAGTGCAAAACTAACTCCATATTTATACTTTGGAGCTAGACCCGTCTAGTGCCCAGTTTATGGAGTTAAAATCATTTTTTGGTCATGGAAACAAACCTTGCCTTAATTAGATGCAAGGTAGGTGTTCCTGTGCAGAAAATGACTCTATGGCTTTAACGCCATATTTATACTCCAGTGCAAAAATGGTGCACCGGAGGGTGGAGAGGTCAAAAAATTATGCAAAGCTTGCTTTGCCCCATTTTTTAATGCCTGGGTCAGGGCAGGCGTTAGGAGACCTGTGGGCCTATTTCCATGGTGGAACACCATAGAATAAGCCCACAGGTGCTCTCACCAGGCCCCAGGGACACCCCCACCCACACCAGGGGTACAGCAGAGGATGGGGGACCCCATCCCAGGTAAGTACAGGTAAGTATTTTATTTTATTTTTTAAAGTGCCATACGGGGCCCTGAAATGGGCCCCCATACATGGCACAGGGTGCAGTGGCCATGCTTAGGGGACCCTGGTCCCCTGTGCTGGCCATTGGGGTGGTGGGCATGACTCCCACTTTCCAGGCTCAAACCTTCCATTTACTACATGTAAGTCAACCCTAAAGTAGGCCCAAGGCAGCCACATGGGCAAGGCGCAGTGTATTTAAAAGGTAGGGCATGTACTAGTGTGTTTTACATGCCCTGATAGTGAAATATTGCTAAATTTGTTTTTCATTATTGCAAGGCCGATCTTCCCATAGGTTAACATGGGTATTGCTTTGAAACATCTTTCAAATTAATTTCCCACTGGGAGCAGATAGAGCTATGGAGTTTGGAGTCTCTGAATTCGCAATTTAAAAACACATCTTTTGGTGAAGTTGTTTTTTAAATTGTAGGTTTGAAAATGCCACTTTTAGAAAGTAACCATTCGGTACCCCTGCATGTCTGTGGAATACACATCTGGGTCAGGATGACAGTTGGGCTGTTTGTGAACTCACTCTAGATAGTCACAGAAAGGGAGCTTAGGTGTGCCCTGTATATCCTGATGGGTTTCCTGGGCTAGAGTGGTGGGAGGAGCTGACACTTGCACCTGAATAGGGGTCTGCCTGTCCTTACACAAAGAAGTCTCCAACCCCCAGGAGTGTGTCCGGGGCAAAGGCAGAATCTTGTGCTCTACAAAGACTTTCCTACTTCAAAGGCAGATATGAGTATAAGTACTGAACCTCTGAGACCCCAACTTTAGAACACTTCTGAACTGAGGGCATTCTGCCAGGAAGAAGAGCTAGATGCTGTAGGAGGGAAGGCCACTCTGCCTGTTGCTTTGTTGTGCTGGCCTACTGCTTGCTGCTGCTGTCCTGGGAGTGAAAGGAATGGAATTTGCTTTCTACATCCTGCTTCCTTAAGTTCTGTAAGGGCTTGAACTGAGCTTGCCTCCTGTTAAGAAGTCTCAGGAACATCAAAGACTTCCTCTGCCATTGCCTGGGCTCTTCACCTGAGAGTTCTGACTGACTTGCCAAGTGGTACCAACTATAGTCCCCGGGCACTTGGAAGTGTAAGCTGGTGAACTGAAGGAAAAAATCCATGCATTAACGCGCTGCAGCAGAAAAATGAACACAGCCCCTGTCGCCCAGCTGGAGAATCGATGCAGCACCTGTCTCACAGCTGCAGAATCAACACAGCGCCTGTTTCACTGCAGCTTCATCAACACAGCGTGTCTGGATTTTCCATGCATCATCCCCGGGCCATCAATTTCTCATTGACTCTGCACTGCAGTACAGTAAGGAACAGAGGCTGCATGTCTGGAAATCAACACATTGCCTTTCCTGTGAGGAAAGAACCAATGCGAAACCTCCCCTACCAGTAAGGAACCGAGGCATCGCCTCTCCTGTGAGGAATCGATGCATCACTTCCCCTGCGCAGTAAGGAAATGACACATTTCTTTGCTTTTCAATGCCTTATCTGCCCTGCGGTCCGCACCGTCTTTGATATTGGCTCATCCCAGGTGCTTTGTGCTAAAAAGATCCAATCATTGATTCTTATGGATTAAGACTCATTTCAACCTTTAAAAAGTGATGTCTTTACCTGTGTATGTTCGATGTTTTCATTTTGGTCTTGTTTTATTCAGATCAATATTGGCTATTTTTCTAAACTGGTGTGGAGTCCTTTTGTACTGTTTTCACTGTGTTAGTGTGTGTGTGTGTGTAGAAATACTTTACACATTGTCTCTGAAATAAGCCTGACTGCTCGTGCCAAGCTACTAAGGTGGTGAGCAGGAGTTTTCTTAGCTGTGTAGCTCCCTTACCCTGGCTATAGCGAGGGTCCCTACTTGGACAAGGTACAAACTACTGCCAACTAGAGACCAGGGCAGCTCCTCCTCAGTAGTGGAGGGGCGTTGTCCCCCTTTATGAGCCAGCAGATAAAAAATAAAATGACAGCCTGCTATCGTTTTATTTTTTATCTGCTGGCTCAGCCAGCAGGTGCAGAGAGGGGCAGGGCTGGGCCACGGGGAGGTGGGAGGGGGATGTGGGAGAGTGCACTAAGTGCACAAGTGTGTTTGGCCAGACGGTTCAGGCCGGATTGGAGAAACAGCACAGACCCTAGGCTTGTATCTGAGCAGCAATCATTGCAGCTCAGACCAATCCTGACGCTGCTTACATGCTATGTTTAGCATGTAAGCAGTGCCAGGATTTCTGGGGAGCCTGTGATGGTGTCCCAGACCTGGGAGCAGGGTCAAGACTGATTTGCATATGGCTGGGTCCAAACTGCAATGGCAAGGACAGCAAAAAAACAGTGGATTTAGGCCCAGATCTCTGTACTGGTGGCGAATGTGTGACATTGTTTAGCATTCCATCCATCACTTGTTCTTTTTGCATTTATCGCCCTAAGTGGGAAGGTTATGCCCAGTCGTGGGTCCTGTGCTCTCCATGCCACTGGATTCTAGCTAGCCTGGCTGTGAATGGTGATAATATGAAACCGGTCCCAGAATCCTTGTTTCCAGTCCAGGGAAGACCTGGCTTGGCAGTTCGCGCTGGACCGCTCCCATAGGAACAGGGTCAAGACTGATTTGCATATGGCTGGGTCCAAACTTCAATGGCATGGGCAGCAAGAAAATGGTAGATTGAGGCCTGGATCTCTGTAATGGGGTGAATGTGTGACATTGTTCAGCATTCCGTCCATCAATTGTTCTTTTTGCATTTGTCGCCCTAAGTGGGAAGGGTATGCCTAGATGTGGGTGCCGTGCTCCTCATGACACTGGGTGCAAGCAAGCGTGGCTGAGGAGGGGTAATCCTCCAGAACTGGTCCCAGGGTGCTTGTTTCCAGTCCAGGGAAGACCTGGCATGGCAGGGCGGGCTGGACTGTTCCTAGGGGGAACAGGGTCATGACTGATTTGTGTATGGCTGGGTCCAAACTGCAATGGCATGGGCAGCAAAAAAACAATGGCTTTAGGCCCAGATCTCTATACTGGGGGTGAATGTGTGACATTGTTCAGCATTCTGTTCATCACTTGTTCTTTTTGCATTTGTCACCTTAAGGGGGAAGGGTATTCCCAGACGTGGGTCCGTGCTTCCCATGGCCCTGGATTTAACCTAGCCTGGCTGAGAAGGGGTGATGCCCCCCAAACCGGTCCCAGGATGCTTGTTTCCAGTCCAGAGAAGACCTGGCCCTGCAGTTCAGACTGGACTGTTCCCATGGGGAACAGGGACAAGACTGATTTGCATATAGCTGGGTCCAAACTGCAACACGATGGATTTAGGCCAAGATCTCTGCTCTGGATGTGAATGTGTGACATAGTTCAGCATTCCGTCCATCACTTGTCCTTTTTGCATTTAAAGTATATTTCAGCCTGAGAATCTGTAATAGGAATCACTCTGTCTCTATTCCACCTTCCCTTCCCTTGAAGCAAAACAGCAGATTTAATAGTTCTGACTACTCTGAAAGGACAGGTAAATTTAGATTCCCCTTTCAATACTCTATTAGGCTTTTTGATCAAAACCCAATCATTGATGGGTAAGTTAACATCTTAGAAACCTTTTTTATCATAGTGTTGCTTCTGTCTATCATGTCTATATGACACTACATTTCTGATGGCATTGTTATTAGTTCTCTGATCATTTATGGTAGTGGTAGTAGATTCTAACCATCTCGGTACAAGCTTAGTCCTGGCATTCCTGCCGCGTAAACTATTAAATGGAGAAACTCCAGAAGTTGAAAGAGGTGTTGTTAAATATGCTCGCATTTTTTCATCCAAAAACTTCGCTACATCTAAATTGGCTGAAAGAGCAGTTTGAATTCCTTCCTTAATAAAACGATTTGCTCTTGTCGTAGTTTGACTCTTCCTCTAGGCTAGACTGCTGGTTTAAGGGTGACAGTACTTATGTTTGTAGGCGACTATGCCTGCCCTACAACAAATCGCAATTGTCGGCCCAACTCTCCCGGCTCACTAGCAGCACTTCACCAAAAACCCAAACAGTAAAAGGTGATTTGTGGCTGCCTTTACGCATGAACTCAAGAGTGTGACATCTCAGGGAGTGTCATTGTTAAACGGAGATTACCCCTTTCTCACATGAACAACATGTCTCATTCAAACACAGGCGAAGAAAGAGATGCAGTAAAGTTTCAATAGCTTTTATTTAACAAAGCTGTAATCTACGATAATTTGCATGGGCTGCAATGATTAGGATAATGAACAGCGCAAGAAACAGAATGATAAAGACAGGAGTCATTAATACAAAGACCCCCACCATCTTGCAATATCATGAAATGACATGAAGTGACATGAGATATGAAATATTTCCTAATACCCTAATAATGTGAACCTAATGTCTAACCTAAAAGGGAGCTAGGTGTGTTAAACCTAATCTGCCAGTGCCGTGTCCATGAGAACAGCCCCCCAACCCTCGTTACCTTGGAATAATGTCTCTAACTCAGACTCTGTAGGGACACGAAGACTGGGTCAGCGTCAAGGCGACATGCAGCACAGATAGCACCAATGGCATCTGGTCGGACTCCCTCTGACTATCTGTCTAAGTGAGGTGCATTTATACAGAACTGCTCAGACCCATGATGTAGGTCTGTTCCCAAACAATAGATAACAAGACATGCTAGGGACAGCAATTTATGTAAACAATTCAGTTGAAGGCGTTGTAGTGAATCCTAGTTTGTTTTAACGGGATAACAGGAGTTAGCTTAGCCGTCGGCTTGTAAACTCGTGCCCCCGTCACCCAGTGACTTTTAACCTACTTAGCTTGCTCTGTCTTAGTCCATTTAATTATTTATTTCCTTTAAAATGGCGGCCTTGTTTATAGTTATGCCACTTGGTATGGGTTCTATTATCGGTGTCACTGCGCCAAGGCGTCAAGATCAAGCACGAAAGACAAACATACAGTAGGCATTCACACTTAGGGATTTTCCCTCTCTATACTTTCGAGGGATTGTTGATATTAATTGCCGTCCCAAGCATGCCTGTTATCTATTGTTATGAATAACACTTATGTCGGGGGACCTTGTAGATCTGTATAAATACAACACACTTTTAGACAGATAATCAGAGGGATTCCGACCAGAGGGCATCGCCACCATCGCTGATACCGATGCTGCAGTCATCTTGACGCTGACCCAGTCTTCGTGTCCCTGCGGAGTCTGAGATAGAGACCTCATTCCAAGGTAACGAGGGTTGGGGGCTCCTCTCATGGACACGGCTTTGGCAGATTAGGTTTAACGAACCCAGCTCTCCTTTTTTAGGTAGGAGGTTAGACCAACTCTCCTTAGGGTATTAGGGCTTATTCCATTTTTTACATATACATATATTTCTTTCATATATTGCATAATGGTGGGGGTCTTTATAACAATGACTCTCCTCTTCACAATACTGTTGCTTGGTATATTCATTATCCTAATCATTGCAGTTCATGCAACTTATCACAAATTGCAGTTATGTTGAATAAAAACTATTATAACTTCACTGCATCTGTGTTATTGCCTTTGTTTGTATGAGACATAATAAATCTGTGAGAAAAGGGTAATTTCCGTTTAACCACGACAACCCTGAGATATTGTACTTTGAGTCCATGCGTAAGCGACTGCTACAAATCACCTTTGACTATTGTGTTTATGGTGAGGTACTGCTAGTAAGCCGGTAAGGTTTGGACAACAGTTATAACTAGTTGTAGGAAGAGACTTAGGGGGTGATTCTAACTTTGGCGGGCGGCGGAGGCCGCCCGCCAAAGTTCCCCCAACAGAATACCGCTACGCGGTCAGAAGACCGCCACGGTTATTCTGTGTTTCCCGCTGGGCTGGCGGGCGACCGCCAGAAGGCCGCCCGCCAGCCCAGCGGGAAACCCCTTCCCATGAGGAAGCCGGCTCCGAATGGAGCCGGCGGAGGGGGAAGGGTGCGACGGGTGCAGTAGCACCCGTCGCGATTTTCAGTGTCTGCATAGCAGACACTGAAAATCTTTTAGGGGCCCTCTTACGGGGGCACCTGCAGTGCCCATGCCATTGGCATGGGCACTGCAGGGGCCCCCAGGGGCCCCACGACACCCCTCACCGGCATCCTGTTCCTGGTGGTCAAAACCGCCAGGAACAGGATGGCGGTGAGGGGGTCGGAATCCCCACCGCCGGTTTTCCGTTTCTGACCGCGGCCATACCGCCGCGGTCAGAATGCCCTTGGGAGCACCGCCAGCCTGTTGGTGGTGCTCCCGCGGTCGTTGACCCTGGCGGTCAATGACCGCCAGGGTCAGAATGACCCCCTTAGTCACCTACAAGCGAAAGTACTGTCATCCTGAGACCAGCAGTCTTGCTCAGAGCAAGAGTCCAAACTACGACATGGCGCCACCAACGATGATGTTTAGGCACTAATTTACGGTTACCCTGACTATCACTGTCTCACAGACAACAGGTACCCTCAGTACCATTATACGGAGATGTCCGTGGTCTTTGGGAGAATCCTCCTCAGCCAAAAAGGTAATACCTGATTAGGCTGTAGGTTGTTCGAGCTCGAACTCACAAAAGGAAAAAAACGTCCCCTATTTTGGTGTTCCGTTTCTCTATCAACAAATATGGCCAATACTATAGACATTCCTGCAAATGCTAGAAATGCACTTACACAACATTTAATAGCGCATGGCCTTACGGAAGAGGGCGGGGAAGTTACTCTGATTGTAGAAGCAAGTGAAGCCTACCAAACAGAAACATTTTACTGTTGGGTTGCCTTTCCTGAGGCTGACCAACGGACGCACACATTTCACACATGTGACATTGCGGACGTACCCGTAAGATACGAAGCATACCAGTATCATGAAATATCGCTCACATATCAAGAACACCAGAACTGGTTTGAAGGCGCCCTACCACATGTACTAAGGCTGGTGAGGCTAGGTCCTTTAAGTAATGAGGGACCTACATGGCCTATGGACTCACATCTGAATGGGCTTTAGCGCAGGCACCTGCATTATACCGTAATCATGTAGGATGGGACAAGGACTCTCCTTGTCATGTTATTCCCATTCGGTCTACACCACACCCCCAGCCACAATACCCTGTTAAACATGAAGCAAAAGCTCCAGTGACGGAGATACTGTCACAACTTGAGTATCAGGGAGTAATTGAGCCCTGTACATCGGCAATGAATAATCCGCTATTTCCCGTTGCGAAACCTGATCATTCATATAGAATAGTGGTTGATTATAGGCACTTGAATAGTCATGCACGCACTTATGCTATACAAAATTCACACAGCACAGCTCTGATTAAAAATATAGTGCGTAAAAAATACAAAACTACATTGGATATCTCTAATGTATTTTTCTGCCAGAATTTAGCACATGAAAGTAGAGACCTAAGTGCATTTTCCTTTGGTTCTCAGAATCGCTTTTGTCGTTTACCCCAAGGTTATAAAAACAGCCCAGGACTGTTTTTGGCCTGTGTCACATCAATCTTGCACGAGCTTGATTCCGAGGCATTATCCTATGTGGATGATATCTATCTCACTGATGACACCCTTGACATTCATCTTGCAATGGTCGATCGGATAATTCTGGGATTTGCTGCCTACGGATATAAATTTAATTTTAAGAAAAGCAGAATTGCCTTTCTTAGTGTATTGTTCCTGGGATATGAGCTATCAAACGAGGGGAAGAGCCTGGCCCGCACTTCCTAGAGAAGTGTGCTCAGCTACAGCCTCCGAACACGCTAAAGAAATTGCAGTCATTACTGGGTTTCTTTAATTTTGGTAGAACATACATTCCTGATTATGCTGAACGCGTCAAGCCACTATATGACTTAATTCAGCCCAATTATTCTAGCAGGCGATGGACAATTGAACATATACACATCCTAAGGGACATACAACGAGACATGCTGGAAGCTAGACACTTGTACACACGGGACAATAAAACAAATTTGGTCATCAGAATAATAGCTGGTGCCCTAGGATTTACCTATGTCACCTTTAATGAGGGTGACACAGTGCCAATAGCATACAAATCACATTTGTACTCCAATGCAGAGAAACGTTTTGCTCCTACTGAAAAATTCTGACGGCAGTTCAGATGGCCGTCATAAAGGAGAGACCGCTTGCCCAGGGGAAACGCATTGTTGTTGTCTCCCCGGTTCCGGCCTTAGAGGCTGTCACTAAAGCGAGCGTTCCAAACGCTAAGGCATTGCATCCACGCTGGATTCAGTGGGCAACGTCTCTTTCCGCCACTGATGTTGATTATGTGTTTGACCCAAGACTTCAGACACAGGAATTTCTCCAGTATGAACAGGAGTACCCCGCTCCCTTACACATATTGGCAATAGACAGTTATGATACAATCATTTATACTGATGGATCGGCACAACCGGCTGTGGGAATTAAACATCAATACTCGGCAGCTTGCGCAGCCGTGTGCGGGGTAATGGAAGACGGAGTTTTCCATCCTCATAATACCTACACTCAGACCTTAGGGGACTGCACAGCCCAGTTGGCCGAGCTTAAGGCTCTTCTTCTAGTGCTCGAACATTCAGAGCCAGGAACACAGACTTTGATTGTCTGTGATTCGTATTACTGCGTCCAGTCATACAATGAATACCTTAATCATTGGAAACTGAACGGGTTTAGAGATTCTAAAGGGAACACCATTAAACACAAAGGGGGTCATTCCGACCCCGGCGGTCAAGGACCGCCGGGGCCGGGGTCGGCAGGAGCACCGCCAACAGGCTGGCGGTGCCCCGCAGGGCATTCTGACCGCGGCGGTTTGGCCGCGGTCAGAACAGGAAAACCGGCGGTCTCCCGCCGGTTTTCCGCTGCCCTCAGGGATCCTCCATGGCGGCGCAGCTTGCTGCGCCGCCATGGGGATTCCGACACCCCATACCGCCATCCTGTTGAACAGGATGGCGGTATGGGGTGTCGTGGGGCCCCTAGGGGCCCCTAGGGGCCCCTGTAGTGCCCATGCCAACGGCATGGGCACTGCAGGGGCCCCCGTAAGAGGGCCCCACAAAGAATTTCAGTGTCTGCTTAGCAGACACTGAAATTCGCGACGGGTGCAACTGCACCCGTCGCACCTTCCCACTCCGCCGGCTCCATTAGGAGCCGGCTTCCTCGTGGGAAGGGGTTTCCCGCTGGGCTGGCGGGCGGCCTTCTGGCGGTCGCCCGCCAGCCCAGCGGGAAAGCCAGAATGGCCTCCGCGGTCTTTCGACCGCGGAGCGGCCATATGGCGGTTCCCGCCAGGCGGGCGGCGACTGCCGCCCGCCGGCCTCAGAATGAGGCCCAAAATGTTGTGGGGAAGGGTGGCTGATCTTAAGGATAAGCTGCCATGTGTCCATGTAGCTCATACATTAGGGCACCAACGTGTAGGAATACATGTTGCCGGTCATACATTGGCTGACGAAGCAGCCAAAGCATCAGTAGCTACGGCTTCTGTGGCTGCAGTGACTCGTTCTCGGACGAGGTTGGATAATGAAATACTGATTGCCGTTAAAGCCTCGGCTGCAGGCAGGACACTTCGGAAAGGATACCCTACGAACTATACCTATCATATCAGTGCACAGAATGTTGCTTTTGCAACAATTCCTGATGTTGGTGATCGAGTGATCCCAAATGAAGACCAAAGATTGGAACTAATTACAGCTGCACATGAGGGTGTCGCTTCTGCACATGCTGGTATACAGGCCACTATCACCATTCTACAACAACGGTACTGGTGGCCTGGTCTATGCAGACGGACTAAACCGTATGTCCTTTGCTGTGACATTTGTCAGCAGATTAAGGGTTCGAATATCAGACGCCCTCCGCAGACATCTCTCTTAGTGTCAGACAAACCACTCCATTGTGTGTACCTGGACCATTGTGGTCCTTTGCAACCTGATGGTGCATACAAATACATTTTAGTGGCTGTAGATTCCTGTTCTAGATTCCTGTGGGTATGGCCACAGCGGTCGTCTGACGCCCGGACTGTTATAAAAGATTTGCTGATCTTTATCGGTACATATGCGGTTGCAGCATTCCATTCGGACCAGGGCCCTGCATTTGCCTCTAAGGCTTTCAGGGACACCATGAGGACAATGGGTGTTGAACTCCATTACTCCTCACCATACCATCCCGAGGGAAATCTGGTCGTGGAGAGGCGGAATCGTGATCTAAAGCAGTCCTTAACAGCTCGAGTATTAGGTTCAGGCCGCAGTTGGTTACATCACCTATATGGGGTCCAGAGAGCACTGAATAATCTGCCAAGACGGTCCTTGGGGGGAAAGTCTCCATATGAGGTTCTCTTTGGGACAACTATGTATGTTCCCGATCTTGATGCCCCTGGTATGGTGGCAGCAGAAACACCATTTGACATAAAAGAACGTCTCGCTGTTTTACAGGAGCTTCAACAATTCCGTGATGATAAATCTTCTGCAAGTGCTGCCACCTTCGGAATAAGGGACTTGGCGAAAACTTCGACTGGCTGGATTCCTAACGTAGGGGATCTGGTTCGTGAGAAGATCGCTGTGAAAAAAGAGTTTGGTCCAGCATACAGAGCACCTGTACCGGTCTTGGGGATAAAAGGCACCAGGACTGTCATCCTTCCACCATTGTCTGGTTCCAAATCGAACAGATTCATCTCCATTGATGACATCAAATTACACCATGTGGCCGATTCTTCACAGTAGACCAGGAGGTCCCTTGGGTAGTTCCCGATCCCCTCTCACTACCCAACAGGACATCCCTCTACATAGTAGGATGACCATCGCTACTACTGACTATGCAACTATGTCAGCTGCTGTTCCAGACACTTCCTCAACCATGGGAAGGGCGGAAAATGAACTTTTGTTGGCTCCAGTAACAACTTCGGAGAACACCCCGCTACAGGATTTGGCTGTATTTTACACGAACACTTCCACGACTGGTAACGTCGTCTATCAAGAACTTCCACGAGCAGTGGATGTGAATTCGATGCGTCCTGTGTTTGCGGAAAATTCCTCTGGCTATTTTGTAGACATTGATGATTTTTCTTCAGATTCATCCTCAACTGAGACTGACACACTTTCCAGAGGTAGCAAATTCTATCGATGGCTTAAGAAGAACTATTTGATATATCCATGGAACTATCTCTGGTTCTGTTTGACATTTATTGCATTATTTTTATGGATTGGTTTTGTGACTGTTTTCTTTTTACTAATTAATGGTCACTATCTTGCTGATCGCTCCTCAGTGGAGCCTGTTGATGTAATTTTAACACCACATCATTCATCACATAAGGTCTGACGTGATTTGTCCCCTGTCAATATTACAGCTATTCCAATTCCTGATGGGATTGTTTGGGACAAAGTTCCGTTCAATATATACGGGCCTACAGAGATAATTCAAATACCATACGTGTTCAAAATTTCAATGTCTGATGTTATTACACCTAATGTTGTCTCTGATGATTGGGATGTCCAAACAGTTGATTCCATGCTAACTGAAATGAAGGACTACTCCGCTTTTGGGAGTGCTGATGTATATGATTTTACAATGAATTATGGTGAAATGTTCTGCTATAATAATTGGGGACATCACTACCTGCACCGTGCAACTAGATATAGGCCTCTCTTTAACTACACACAATGGGAACATTGTTCAACACCACGGGTGGGGAGTCCAAAGTATTACAGTGACAAATTCACATACTTTTCTGGGCATGATACAAAGAAAGCTGAATCTTATTATTTTAAATTACCCACGACACACATTAGAAAACTATTGCTAACAGATACGAAACTGATTTATTCAGATCCCTTTGTTTCCCGACTTTCGATTGATGGTTATGACTATTGGAAGAACACTATCGATTTGAAGAGTGTATGGGGGACGCAGGATTGGCAGATACAGAGTAAAGAGGCTTTGTTTCGAGCTTGCTTAATTCCTGTGCAAATGATTTTTTTGAATGACACTATTGAGCAGACATCATGTCTAGGATTAGCAAAAATTAAGGATCTAAACACGCCCAGTATTCCTACACAGACAAAATGTATGGATTGGCAACACTTTTTAAATGTTTCTGAGGAAAGGCTAGATGCATTGGTTAAGGCTGGTGCCTATAATTCTTCACTTTCCCGTCCCGGGGGATGGTTGGTATGGCCCACCGACACTCATGAGTGTCAAAGGCGTTTTTTGAACTCTTCAGGGGTTTTTTCCATTCATAGGCCAGACCCTCGCTTTTTGTCAGGTCAGCATACTGGTATAATTACAACACACAGTGTGGGTAAGCTGTGCCAGCAATGGGTACAAACGAACACCTTAACAGCGGTGAAACACCACCTGAATACTCTTTCTGACAGTATAGACCTACAAGATTTCCTATTAGGTCCTAGAAAACAACGCTCGAAACGTTTTTTATATGCCATGTATAAGGAAATCTTGAAACTTTCTCAAATTGAGGCTGCTGCACGTTTACGGTAACTTGATAGAGAGAATTTTGAAAAAACATTGGCTGTTGTCGACAATGGCATGAACACGCTATCCAACAGGATTTATTCCCTGTCGAATATAGTGTAATCTGCTATTGATATCACTCAGACTGATTTGTCTCGGTTATATCATGGGCAAACACAGCTGCGTTCCATCATGCAGCTGAGTTGGGCATTGCAGACGCTGAGAAGTGGCCACATTCCAGGGAAATACATTGACAGGAGTGAACTATTCGCTGCTTTTAATTTTTCCAGGGAACAAGAGACAAAGGGAGGCTCGTTTCACCTTGCTTCAAGTTGAAAAATTAGATAAGTTGCCCTTCACGGTAGCAGAGAGTCCTTCAACTATCTGGCTCTTACACGGCATTATTAATTTACCGTTTTCAACGTTTCGTTTCTCAAGCTGCCTGAAACATCTTGCAGTGGGACGATATGAACGGCTAGGAGATAGCTTTATTAAGGAAGAGTGGGAGTTGCCCTTTGAGTATCGATGTCTGAACGGCGAACAGGAGGTCTTTCTTAGCGGAAGTGAATGTGAGACTACTGTTCGTCATTCCATGATATGCAAATAGGTGTCTCTTCACGGTCTTTGCAATGCGGGGGTCGCAAATTTGGCCTGTTTTCTGAAGGGTACTCCCGTCCCCTTGATTCGTTCAGTGTTTCATGTACTTTCTAGTGGGAGTTATGTTCTTCTGAGTGATGACAGCTGTTGCGGCATGCGACCTGGAATTGCCTACGCAATCTCAGTCACGAAGGTCGTTACGTGTTGTGGCCATGTTTTGTTTCCCCCCACACGAGAGATACAAGTATCTGAAATGTGGCACCACATTGATACTATTAATGTGAACTATGACAAGTTGAGTAGACTGAAGGCGCTATTGTTTCAAAAACAGGTCGCCTTGACATCCGCAAAAGAGACGTATGCTCTCCAGGTTGCGAGATCATCAGCCGAGATACAATCCCTTTTAAATACCGATTTCCCCAAACACTTTGGAGAGTTGGTGTCCAGAACATTCAATGCTTCAAGCACAACTGGGATTGTTCATTTCTTTAAGGCTGTCGGGTCTGGTTTCGTGTCCATCTTCCAGACTGTCTTCGGAGTCATCCTATCAGCCATCCATTCTCTCTTTTCCAGTGTGTTTGGTGGCTTTCCAATTATTTGGGCTTTAATTGGCGGACTACTACTGCTATTTTCTCTGATTCGCGGTGGTTGTTTTTTTCCAGCGACACAGAGCAATGGAGCCGCTCCCGTCAACACCGCTGTGCCGTGAACGCATGGTTCGGATCTTCGGTACACCTTTGCTGGTGGAACTGGAATTTGACTGGTTATTGTCATTCCGGCCTCTACTGTGGTGCGTACAACCAGTGTTCCGCTGCATATGGTGTCTCTTTGAACATCTGCCTATGGTCTGTCTTGCTGTTGCGCCGACATCTCCTGTGGACCACGAACTGCTGATGTCCCCGATGAGGGTTCATACACGGTCATGCCCCTTGAGACTGCGGTTGCTCCGCGAGGCCACCTATGAGCCTTCTGTTATACGATCTAACATGGATGAGGACACTGCAGCGAGTGTCGATGCACCAATGACCATGGCTCACTTCTGCTCTGTGGATCCGTATGTCCGTCCAGCTCTCAATTTCACTTCAGACGATGTTGACTCATTTTTGAGATCCTTGAATGGTGACTTCGATGACATTCTTCAAGATCCTGCATATAGCACATAATTTTATGAATTTGCTTGCCAGTTCCCGGTTCTAAGAAGTAGCGATTATACTAAAAGTTTGCTATACTTGTCATGGTTGATATTAACATCTCTGAATGTTTTTTTAACGTATTTTAAACACACATCATTTATTTATTTTTTTGTCATTAAGGTTTTTTTGGCTTTTAGTTCAGTAGCAGCTTTTTAGCGATTGGGTTTCTTTACCTTCATCATACCTGTTACGGCAATGGGGAGGGTGTAGTGAATCCTAGTTTGTTTTAACGGGATAACAGGAGTTAGCTTAGCCGTCGGCTTGTAAACTCGTGCCCCCGTCACCCAGTGACTTTTAACCTACTTAGCTTGCTCTGTCTTAGTCCATTTAATTATTTATTTCCTTTAAAATGGCGGCCTTGTTTATAGTTAGGCCACTTGGTATGGGTTCTATTATCGGTGTCACTGCGCCAAGGCGTCAAGATCAAGCACGAAAGACAAACATACAGTAGGCATTCACACTTAGGGATTTTCCCTCTCTATACTTTCGAGGAATTGTTGAAATTAATTGCCGTCCCAAGCATGCCTGTTATCTATTGTTATGAATAACACTTATGTCGGGGGACCTTGTAGATCTGTATAAATACAACACACTTTTAGACAGATAATCAGAGGGATTCCGACCAGAGGGCATCGCCACCATCGCTGATACTGATGCTGCAGTCATCTTGACGCTGACCCAGTCTTCGTGTCCCTGCGGAGTCTGAGATAGAGACCTCATTCCAAGGTAACGAGGGTTGGGGGCTCCTCTCATGGACACGGCTTTGGCAGATTAGGTTTAACGAACCCAGCTCTCCTTTTTTAAGTAGGAGGTTAGACCTACTCTCCTTAGGGTATAAGGGCTTATTCCATTTTTTACATATACATATATTTCTTTCATATATTGCATAATGGTGGGGGTCTTTATAACAATGACTCTCCTCTTCACAATACTGTTGCTTGGTATATTCATTATCCTAATCATTGCAGTTCATGCAACTTATCACAAATTGCAGTTATGTTGAATAAAAACTATTATAACTTCACTGCATCTGTGTTATTGCCTTTGTTTGTATGAGACATAATAAATCTGTGAGAAAAGCGTAATTTCCGTTTAACCACGACAACCCTGAGATATTGTACTTTGAGTCCATGCGTAAGCGACTGCTACAAATCACCTTTGACTATTGTGTTTATGGTGAGGTACTGCTAGTAAGCCGGTAAGGTTTGGACAACAGTTACAACTAGTTGTAGGAAGAGACTTAGGCCCTCATTCCAACCCTGGCGGTCTCTGACCGCCAGGGCGGAGGGCAGCGGAAGCACCGCCAACAGGCTGGCAGTGCTTCCAGGGCTATTCTGACCGCGGCGGTAAAGCTGCGGTCAGAAAAGGGGAACCGGCGGTTTCCTGCCGGTTTTCCCCTGGCCCAGGGAATCCTCCATGGTGGCGCTGCTTGCAGCGCCGCCATGGGGATTCCGACCCCCTTCCCGCCAGCCTGTTTCTGGCGGTTTTCACCGCCAGAACCAGGATGGTGGGAACGGGTGTCGTGGGGCCCCTGGGAGCCCCTGCACTGCCCATGCCAGTAGCATGGGCAGTGCAGGGGCCCCCTAACAGGGCCCCATACAGATTTTCACTGTCTGCTTTGCAGACAGTGAAAATCGCGACGGGTGCCACTGCACCCGTCGCACCCCTGCAACACCGCCGGCTGCATTCGGAGCCGGCCTCTGTGTTGCAGGGCCTTTCCCGCTGGGCCGGTGGGCGCTCCTTTGGCGGGCGCCCGCCGGCCCAGCGAGAAAGCCAGACTGGCCGCCGCGGTCTTTTGACCGCGGAGCGGCCAAATGGCGGTAACCGCATGGCGGGCGGCTACCGCCGCCCACCGCGGTCAGAATGACCGCCTTAGTCACCTACAAACAAAAGTACTGTCATCCTGAGACCAGCAGTCTTGCTCAGAGCAAGAGTCCAAACTACAACAGCGTGAAGAGGGAACGTACCTAATGTGAATACCTACAGTTTGTTTATCTTTGTCTCTTGATATTGATGCCTTAGCGCGTTGGCACTGATAACGTGAAACTAAGTAATTAAATAAATGCACTAAAACAGAGCAAGCTAATTAGGGTGAAAGTCACTAGGTGACGGGGGAACGAGTCTGCAAGCCAAAGGCTAAGCTAACCCCTTTTTCCCATTAAAACAAACTACGATTCACCACACCCTCCCCATTGCCGTGAAAAGTATGACATAATAGTATGGACGCCACCAAAGGTGAATGAATCCAATGCTAAAAGGTGCTCTAGACTAAAAGCTAAAAGCATAAAAACTAGTTAAAAAATCACTTTTAAAAACGTGTTAAAAAATCAATAGCTAAAAAACATACAAAGAGATATATGCCCTCATTACAACATTGGCGGTAAATGCCTCTTACCGCCGTGCAGAAGACCGCCAACACACCACCGCGGCTGCGGAATTCTGCCACAGCTATTACGACCCACAGCTCAGAATCTGCCAAAATCTAGACACCCACACAAGTCCGCCACACCAAAGGTCAATGATAAACTGGCGATAACAAAATCTCCACCATCACGCCAACAGGAATACGCCCACACTATCACAACCCACGAATCCACGTGGCGGTCTTTCAACCGCGGTATTCCATTGGCAGTACACACCGCTGCGCTCAAAATACACACACATTTACAAAACACTACCACATTGGACAAATCGAAATACACACACCTGATACACATACACACACAACTCCCACACACCCAATACAATATAAAACACAAACCCACATTACCCACAAACCCTTAAGACCAAAAATTTGGAAGAAGGCCAGAGAGACAGCAAAGACAACACCAGCATACAGAGGCACACAACACCATCACACATACACATCCACGCACAAAACACCACACACCCCTAAACATCACCCCACACATCACAACACACACCACCTCACACATCACCCACACCACCCCATGGCACTGCAAAGACACCCCAGGTTTTCTGAGGAGGAGCTCAGGGTCATGGTGGAGGAAATCATCCGGGTAGAGCCACAGCTATTCGGATCACAGGTGCAGCACACCACCATAGCTAGGAAGATGGAGCTATGGCGCGGAATCATGGACAGGGTCAACGCAGTGGGACAGCACCCAAGAACACGGAATGACGTCAGGAAGAGTTGGAAAGACCTACGGGAAGGTGCGTTCCGTGGTCTCAAGACACCACATTGCAGTTCAGAGGACTGGCGGTGGACCCCCACCTCCTCCCCCACAACTAACAACATGGGAAGAGCAGGTCTTGGCTATAATGCATCCTGAGGGCCTCGCAGGAGTAGCTGGAGAAATGGACTCTGGTAAGTTAAATCTTTAACTACTTCATCCCCCACCCTACCTGCATGCTATCACATACCCCCACCCTCACCCTCACCCCATCACTCCAACTTCTCACATATGTCCCACTATCACAAACCACACATCCCGATACCAAGCCCTGCATGCAACAACAAAGCATGTCTACTACACATACCCACACAGACCTCTAAACAATTATCACACAAGGTCCTACACAGGAATGGAAGCACTGGGGTACAGGGTCACCCACCCATTGCACACCATGGCACACACAGATGCAATAATCATGCCTTTACACCCCTGCAGGACTCCTACTCAACGTCACCAGACAGGAGGTTCCAGACATGTCCACTCCACCCACAGAAGAGGCCCACATTGATGACAACAGCTCTGTCCAACTGGATCTAGATGACCAGCCCGGCCCATCTGGGACCTCAGGACAGTCGGTTCCCCTGACACAGTCACACCACAGAGCCTCCCCCCTCAGGAAACCCCAGCACAGCACCCACCCTGCGGCCCATACCCCTGTCCCCAGGACATGTCAAGCAGCAGTGTGTCCACCACTACAGGGAACCCAGGCTAACCCACCACCCCAAAAACAGCAGGGACCTGGGAGCACCGGTAGTGGGCACACGGTTCAGGGGACAGAGGCCCAGGAAAACCGGGGAACTGGGAGGGCTGCTGTGCGACAGGGGGAGGACAGGCCCAGGGAACCCACTCTCCACGAGGCCCTCTCCAACATCATGGGAGCCTACCATCATTCCCAGGAGACGATGGCAACGGTACTGGCCAAGTTTCAAGAGACCCAGCGGCTGCAGGAGGAACAGTATTTGGGGTTCAGGGAGGAACTCAAATCCATCAATACCACCCTGGGCACCATTGTAGGGGTGCTGAATGACCTCGTGAACACCAGGAGGGACACTGTGGCACAACAAGGGGCCCCTGACACTAGCCTGGACGATGAATTGCCCACCACCTCCGCCTGCGATAGTGGACAGGAGGCACCACCACAGGACCACCACACCAGCACCCCACCCCCTGCAGAGGGAGAAGCACCCCACAAACGGTCCCTGAGATCCAGGACAAAGACAGAGGACAATGCTAAGACCCCCGCCAAGAAATGAGACCACCCTGAATGTCATCCTTCTGTCCCACTTTGTCACCCTGTCCATCCTTAAACTGTCCTAGCTCCACTTCCTATGCCCCTTTGGACAATGCACCTGTGAGACAAATAGACTGGATTCTGCCATGGACATTCCTCCACCATAACCCCTGACCATTTTACAACCCCCTCCACTATTTAGCACTTAAATAAACACCCTTAAATCACAAAACAATCAGGAGTAAGTCTGTGCTTTCACAATTGTGTATTTGCAATAACTGAGGGAAATAGCAATGTCCATTGTATTGTCAACATACCTATGTCACACAGCTCTAGTCCATGAGGTAACATAGCAAAGGTCACACAGTGGGACTCACATCTGTGAAATCGAAAGGCAAAGTGACAAATCAGGGTCCATACACTGGGTGAAAGTGACAGACAGATGAGAGGTCGAACAATTTTGTCAGATGTAGGAGGCAGTGATGTCTTCTTACCTGTGTCTCACTAGAAGTATTGATGGATCACGGGTTTCTGTTATCTATGTCCTCTTCTTCTCCCTCCTCTTCTTCACTGTCCACAGGCTCCACAGCTGCCACAACACCTCCTTCAGGACCATCCTCCTGCAGAAAAGGCACCTGTTGTCGCAAAGCCAAGTTGTGCAGCATGCAGCAGGCCACGATGATCTGGCACACCTTCTTTGGTGAGTAGTATAGGGAACCACCTATCATATGGAGGCACTTGAACCTGGCCTTCAGGAGGCAGAAGGTCCTCTCTATAACCCTCCTAGTTCCCCCATGTGCCTCATTGTAGCGTTCCTCTGCCTTTGTCCTGGGATTCCTCACTGGGGTCAGTAGCCATGACAGGTTGGGGTAGTCAGAGTCACCTGCAAATGTTGAGGGACAACTGTTAGACACACACTAACCCTTAGGGACAACCCCAGACCCAGACAACTATTCACACTGTATAGGGTCCATGTCCTCACCTAATAGCCACACACAGTGCCTCTGGAGTTGCCCCATCACATAAGGGATGCTGCTATTCCTCAGAATGTAAGCGTCATGCACTGAGCCAGGAAACTTGGTGTTCACATGGGAGATGTACTGGTCGGCCAAACACATCATCTGCACATTCATTGAATGGTAACTCTTCCGGTTTCTGTACACCTGTTCACTCCTGCGGGGGGGGCAAGGTCACATGTGTCCCATCAATGGCACCTATGATGTTGGGGATATGTCCCAGGGCATAGAAGTCACCTTTCACTGTAGGCAAATCCTCCACCTGAGGGAAAACGATGTAGCTGCGCATGTGTTTCAGCAGGGCAGACAACACTCTGGAGAACACGTAAGAGAACATTGGCTGGGACATGCCTGATGCAATGTCCACTGTTGTTTGAAAGGACCCACTTGCCAGGAAATGGAGTACTGACAGGACCTGCATTAGAGGGGGAATTGCTGTGGGATGGCGGATAGCTGACATCAGGTCTGGCTCCAACTGGGCACACAGTTCCTGGATTGTTGCACGATCAAGTCTGTAGGTGACTATTACATGTCGCTCTTCCATTGTCGAGAGGTCCACCAGCGGTCTGTACACCGGAGGATGCCGCCCTCTCCTCACCTGCCCCAGCGGACATGCTCTATGGATGAGAACAGCGATCAGAGGGTCAGCCAACACTGAGGTACGAAATAAACAACTTTATTGCACACATTTGTCAATCTGCTATGTGCCTGTCTTAGTGTGTATGCAAGGCCTATATATGTGTGACACATTTAAAATTAATGCCATGTGGCCCCCTGAAATTGCGGCTGTCTGACCTGTAATGTGGGACAAGGGGATATGAGGTAACTGTGCTGGAGTTGTACACCATCGCGGTAGGCGGTCGAAGACCGCTGCGCAATCCTGCATTGGTTAACATTGGACCCTATGGGTCCCAGGAGCCAATGACGATGTACGCCGGCGGTGATGGTACGCAGCGCCGCGGACGTGACCGCAATTTTCTCTCTGTTCACTCACTTGATACCTGATCTTCGACAGGAGAGGACCTACACTGCAAGTGCTGCTGGGACCTCAGTCTGTAAGCGACAATGGTTCAAGTGTCTGGGGAAAGGGCCCCTGCCTTCGCATCAGAGGAGTTGGAGAAACTAGTGGATGGGTTCCTCCCCCAGTACACGCTACTCTACTGTCCTCTAGACAAACAGGTGAGTACATTGTGAGCATGCTGTGTGGCCAATGCCTGTTTGGAGTGGTGTGGATGGGAGATAGGGGGGGAATGAGGCGTGCATGAAATGACGGTGAGTGGATGTGCGTCAGGGCAAGGGTGGGAACGTGGGCCAATGACTGTGACGGTCTGGACGGTTATTGTTTTTCCTTTTCCCCTGTACTATTCCTGTAGGTCAGCACCCACCAGAAGAAGGATATTTGGCGTGCCATCGCCAAGGACGTCCGGGCCCTGGGGGTCCACCACAGACGGAGCACCCACTGCCGGAAAAGATGGGAGGACATTCGCCGCTGAGGCAAGAAGACGGCGGAGGCCCAGCTTGGGATGGCCTCCCAACGTGGGAGGGGTGCCCGACGCACCATGACCCCCCTGATGTTCTGGATCCTGGCAGTGGCGTATCCGGAGTTGGATGGGCGCTTGAGGGCATCACAGCAGCCACAAGGGGGTGAGTACACTCACATCCATCTGATTCAGCGCGCATTGGAGGTGTCTGGGTGGGGGAGGTGGGCTGTGGGTTCCCCTAGGCTAGGGCGAGCCTTGTAGGCAAGGACCATTTGTGAGGCAGGCTCAGTGGCACGCCATCCCCACCAGTGGTAAGAGCCATCTACACCTAGTTAGGGTCCTGTGACTTGCATGTGTGCAGCAATCGGGCATCTGCCTTGTACCCCATGTCCCTGTGATCAATTAGGGAACTCAAAGTGCACGGCGTAGTGCAGAGGGCAGCTGTGTCTGTAGTGTCCGCCAATGGTAGGGGTATTGCATGCACTGAACATGTCTTTCTACTTTCTTTCCCCCCCTATTTGTGGTCTCCCTGTTCTTGTGTGCATTAGCATCATCAGGCAGAGGAGCTGTGCCACCGGAGCAGGAGGGAGCTGCATCCCACATGGCCCTGGAGGGCAAGACTACGGACTCAGAATTCACCAGTGGGACGGAGGGTGATGGGAGCGCCACGGCGGGGACAGGAGGTGAGACCAGCGACACCGACTCCTCCTCTGATGGGAGCTCCCTTGCGGTGGCGGGCCCCTCTGTGCCCACTGCATCTACACGTACAGCCGCCCCCCCCACCAGCACCGCCCTCCCAGCAGCCCCTCAGCGTGTGCCCCGTGGCCGCTCACCCAGGAGGGTGGGCATCTCCTTGGCCCCAGGCACCTCAGCCCCCGCCCCAGTCAGCCCTGCTGCCCTCAGTGAGGAGGCCATTGACCTCCTCAGATCCCTCACTGTTGGGCAGTCTACTATTCTGAATGCCATCCAGGGTATAGAGTGGCAGTTGCAACAGACAAATGCATACCTGGAGGGCATTCATTCTGGCCAGGCAGCCCAACAGCGAGCATTTCAGACTCTGGCCTCAGCACTGATGATAGCCATTGTCCCTGTGTCCAACCTCCCCCCTCCAACTTCCTCCACCCAGACCCAATTCCCAGTACCTGAGCCTATCCCAAGCACACCATCAGACCAGCATGCACACACCTCAACACACACGGGTAGCTCTGGCAAACATAAGCACCACACATCTCACAGGCACTCACACAAGCATCATGCCCATGCACACATACCAACATCTACTGCCTCCAATGTGTCCCCCTCCTCCACGTCTCCCTCCTCCCTCCCTGTCACGTCTCCACTCACTCCTGCCTGCACTACATCTTCAGCCACTACCTCCATCACCAGCACGCCCATCACCATACACCGCTCACGTGCACTCACCACCCCACTACCATTCACACATCTCCTGTGTCCTCTCCCAGTGTGTCTGTGAGCCCTCCTCCCAAAGTACACAAACGCAGTCACACACCCACACAACAGCCATCCACCTCACAACAGCCTCCAGCCCATGCACCTTCACCCAAAGTCAGCAAACAAAACACCTCCTACAACCACTACTTCTTCCTCCACTCCCAAACCCCCTCCATCTACCCGTCCCAGTGTGTCAAAAAATTGTTTCCTATCAAACCTTGATCTCTTCCCTTCACCTCCCCCACCCCTTCTGTCCCCTAGGGCCCTCCTTTCCAGGTCCCAACCCAGCACCTCAGCCACCACATCACCGGGAACAGTGGTGCCAGCAGTAACCGGCTTCAGGAGTGCGCCAAGCAGCAGGGCAGCCAGTGTCCCAAGGAGCGAGGCCAAGGACATTCCCCCACCTCCAAAACAAAAGAAGTTGCCCACAGCCTGGAGGGCGAAGGCCAAAACACCTGCCACCGAGGGCTCACCCAGGACAACAGTTGGGAGTGGCAAGACAGCTGCGCCACCATCCAAGGTGTGGAAGGGCCAGAGAAAGAAAGGGAAGTCGCTGCCAACTTGCACGGCGGACAAGACCGCCACCGGCACCGCCACATGCAACGCCGCTCAAGACACCGCCGCCAGCAGCAAGCTCAGTGAGGCCGCCACAAGCACCGCCGCTCAGGACACTGCCGCCAGCAGCAAGCTCAGTGAGCCCCCCACCAGCACCGCCGCTCAGGACACAGCGGACATCAGCAAGCTCAGTGAGCCCCCCCACCAGCACCGCCGCTCAGGACACCGCCGCCAGCAGCACACTCAGTGAGTCCCCCACCAGCACGGCTGCCCAATGAGCGCCGCACGCACCGCCGCTACTGAGCCAGCCGCCAGCACTGCCAGTGGCCACGCCACATCCTGTGCCAGTGGCACCACGTCAGATATGGCTGCCATCCCCAGTGGTCATTCATACGAGGCTGGTAGTCAGTTCCAGGGGCCTGGACTTCTTCCATGTTGCCCCACCGTCAGTGGAATGTCAGATCCACTACCTCTGTCCTTGGCAGGATTAAGCACTCTGGGCACAAAGCCCCCTCCAGAACCAGTGGAGTATCACAACCACTACCTCTGTCCTTGGCAGGATGAAGCACTCTGGGCACAAAGCCCCCTCCAGAACCAGTGGAGAAAGGCATCCACTACCTCTGTCCTTGGCAGGATGAAGCACTCTGGGCACAAAGCCCCCTCCAGAACCAGTGGAGTATCACATCCACTACCTCTGTCCTTGGCCCTTGGCAGGATGAAGCACCCTGGGCACAAAGCCCCCCCCCAGAACCAGTGGAGAAAGGCATCCACTACCTCTGTCCTTGGCAGGATGAAGCACTCTGGGCACAAAGCCCCTTCCAGAACCAGTGGAGTATCACATCCACTACCTCTGTCCTTGGCAAGATGAAGCACCCTGGGCACAAAGCCCCCTCCAGAACCAGTGGAGTATCACATCCACTACCTCTGCCATTGGCAGGATGAAGCACTCTGGGCACAAAGCCCCCTCCAGAACCAGTGGAGAAAGGCATCCACTACCTCTGTCCTTGGCAGGATGAAGCACTCTGGGCACAAAGCCCCCTCCAGAACCAGTGGAGACTGTTATCCACTTGAGAGACTTTAGCTTTGCTCTCCCCAGGATAAAGCAGTGGGCAAACCACTCACTGGAGAGACTTGAGAGACTGTGGCTTTGCACTCCCCAGGATAAAGCAGTAGGCAAACCACCCACTGGAGAGACTTGTGAGACTGTGGCTTTGCACTCCCCAGGATAAAGCAGTGGGCAAACCACCCACTGGAGAGACTTGTGAGACTGTGGCTTTGCACTCCCCAGGATACCTCAATGGGCATGAAGCCCCCTCGTGGAGCTGGCGTCGTGCACTCATCTGGCTGAGGTGCCCCCCCTTCCCCCTGAGGTGCCTTTTTTATTTCAATTTGATGCCCCTGCAGTGTTCTCTCCATTTGGATCAGGTATTGAGTGTGGGCCTCGCCCATGCATTTTGGGTCCGGTGGTCCACGGACTATGTAGGTGCAATACATGGACTTGAATTCTTGGTGTACATATTTGTTAATAGTGTATATATATTTTTGAGTAATGGATTTTTCCTGATTACAATCGTTCAACTCATTTCCTTTTGTCCTTGCGTTCTTCCGGGGGGGTTGGGAGGGAAATGTACTGTTTCAGCATGTATTGGTGTGTGTGTTGTTGTGTGTGAGGGTGGGGTGGGGGCGTTGCGTGTTGCGTGTGTGTGTCACTCTCTTTTCCCTCCCCTGTGTGTTAGGTGTGGTACTCACTGTGGTCGTCGCCGCCGTCGGTCGTGCTCCTGGTAGAGGAGCAGGAAGACTATTACAGGGAGAATTTGGAGTTCCGGCTTCATGGCATCCTGGTTCCTTGTGGGGTGTGTAGAGGTGAGAGTTTTCCCTTCCAAGTCCTGTTTCCACCCTGTTTTTGTTTGCGTTGAATCCGCCCCGGAAAAGGTGGCGGATTGGCCTCTCATAATGGTGTGGGCGGTACATTGTCTTCCGCCTGTCTGTTGGCGGTGACCACCATGCTGTTTGTTTGTACCACCGTGGCGGTCGGAGTGTTAAAGTGGCTGTCTATGTTGGCGGTTTCCGCCCCCGTCATAATTCCATTTTTTTTACTGCCGGCCTGCTGGCCACTTTAACACCGACCACCAGGGTTGTAATGAGGGCCATAATGTCGACCATGACAAGTACAGCATGCCAAAGTAAGGGCAATAACTGCAAACTTTGAATTTGGTATCTTTAGCCAATCATCAAATCTTTCTTTCTAACAATATTCATGATCTTGAAGAGCATCTTTGAAGCCATCGAATGGAAAGGACCTCAGGAAAGAGGCCACATCGTCAGATGTTAGATTGATCTCAGCAGTTTTGCACCAAAAAGTTTTGCACCGGCTATATTTATGGAATCTTGCAAGCCGGTGGAAAGGGTAGGCTAGTGTAAAAAAAAATACGTTAGTCGGGTGGGGCTGGCGGTATGGAAGAGGGGGTTTTGCACCAAAAAATGACTTTAGGCAGGTTAGAGTAAAAAAATAGCTCTATCCAGCCTAGTGTCATTTTCTGACGCAAAACCATCCATACAACATGACTCCTGTCTTAGAAAAGACAGGAGTCATGCCCACCACCCCAGTGGTCAGCACAGGGGACCAGTGTCCCCTGGGCATGGCCAATGCACCCAGTGCCATGTAGGGGGGGCCATTTTAGGGCCCCCAATGTCACTTAAAAAATATATATATACATACTTGTACTTACCTATACTTACCTGGGATGGGGTCCCCCATCCTCCGCTGTCCCTCTGGTGTGGGTGGGGGTGTCCCTGAGGCCTGGGGACGGCATGTGGGGGCTTATTTCATGGTGTTCCACCATGGAAATAGGCCAACAGGTCCCCTAATGACTGCCCTGACCCAGGCATTACAAAATAGGGCAAAGCAAGCTTTACACCATTTTTTGACCCCTCCTCCCTCCCGTGTGTGATTTTAGCACAGGGGGGATAAATATGGTGCTAAGGCCATAGAGTCAATTATTGCAAGGGAACACCTACCTTGCATCTCATTGATGCAAAGTAGGTTTCCACATCCAAAAACTGACTTTAACTCCATAAATTTGGTGCTAGACTGGTCTAGCGCCAAAGTATAAATATGGAGTTATTTTTGCACCGAATTTGCGTAAACAAATTATGTACATGTTGCGCAAAACAAGTATAAATATGCCCCTTAATCTGCTCAGCTTGTCAGAATTTACATTAACAGTGTCAATGTGAGGCCACATTTCTGATACTTTTATCTCTCGTGTGGGGGAAATAAAACTTGTCCACAACACGTAACAACCTTAGAGACTGAAATTGCGTAGGCAATTCCTGGTTGCATACCGCAACAGCTTTGGTTGCTCGGCATCACAAAACTTATTTTCGAAAGTACATGAAATGCTGGTCGAATCAAAGGGACAGGAGTACCCTTCAGAAAACAGCTAAGTTTGCGATCCCTGCATTGCAAAGGCCGTGCAGGGACACCCTAAGAAAGACCTCTGTTTCGCCGTTCAGACATTTGTATTCAAAGGGCAACTCCCACTCTTCTTTAATATAGCTATAACCTAGCCGCTTGTACATGCTCACGGCAAGGTGTTTCAAGCATTACGAAAAACAAAAAGTGGAAATGGGCAGATTAATAATGCCATGTAGGGGCCATACTGTTGAGGTACTCTCTGCAACTGTGAAAGGCAACTTTTCTAACTTCTCTATGTGAAGCATGGTGAAACTCGCTTTCCTTTTAGCCACTGTCTGTTGTTCCTTGGATAAATTAAAAGCAGTGAACAATTCACTACTGTTAATGTACTTCCATGAAACTCGGCCATTTTTCAAAGTCTGTAACGTCCAATCTTACTGCATGATGGAGCGCAGCTGACTTTGCCCATGGTATAAAAGGGACATGTCCGTCTGAATGATATCAATCGCAGATGACACTATGGCCCATATTTGTACTTTTTAGCACCGCATTTGTGTCATTTTTTAGGCAAAAGCGGCACAAACTTACAAAATACAATTATGTTTTTCAAGTTTGTGCCATTTTTGCATCAAAAAATGATGCAAATGCGGTGCTAAAAAAAGTATAAATATGGGCCTATGTTTGTTAGGGAATAAATTCTGTTGGACAGAGTGTTCATGCCGTTGTCGACAACAGCTAAATCCTTTTCTAAGTTTTCCTTGTCTATTTGCCATAAACGCACAGCAACTTCTATCTACGAAAGCTTCCAAATCTCATTATACATAGCATAAATTAATCTTTTAGAGCATGGCTTTCTAGGACCTAACAAAAAGTCCTGCAAGTATATATCTTCAGAAAGAGTATTAAGATGTTCTTCAACTGCGGCTAACATGTTAGTCTGTACCTATTGTTGGCACAGTTTAACCACACTGTATGTTGTAACTATACCAATGTGTTGACCCGAGACAAAGCAAGGGTCTGGACGGCTAATCTTGAAACCCCCTGAGGAATTCACAAAATGTGCCTGACATCCATTGGTGTCTATTGGCCAAATTAACCACCCACCAGGACTCGAAAGTGAAGTTATAGGTACCAGCCTGAACGTTTGCATCTAGCTCTTACATTCAGGAAGAATTGCCAATAATTAAACTTTGCTGGTGTGGGAATACTGGGCGTGTTCAATATGACTCTAGATGTTGTGTGTCATGTCCAGAAAAATAAGTCATGTTTTGGGCTCCCCACAGGTGGTGTTGAACAGTGTTCCCACTGTGTGTAGTTAAGTACTGGTCTATGTCTAGTGGCACGGCGCAGGTAGTAATGTCCCCAATTGTTATAGCAGAACATTTCCCCATAATTCTTTGTACTCGTGTATACATCATCACATTTAAATACTGAATAGTCCTTCATTTCAGTTAACATAGAATCAACTGTCTGGACATCCCAGTCATTCAGATACACCACCAGCTGTAATTATATCAGTCATAGAAATTTTGAAGACATATGGAATTTGAATGACCTCAGTAGGCCCGTATATATCAAATGGAACATTGTCCCACACAATCCCATCAGGAATAGGTACAGCTGAAATGTTCACAAGGGAAAAGTCTCTTCAGACCTTATGTGAGGAATGATATGGAGTTACGACTTCATCCCCAGGCTCAACAGAGGAGCATTCAGGAAGGTAATGACCATTTATAAGTAAGAAGAAAACAGTCATGAAACCAATTCATAGAAACAATACAAAAAATGTCAAGCAGAAACATAAATAGTTCCATGGGTGTATTAAGTAGTTATTTTTAAGCCATAGGTACAGCTTACGTATCTTTGAAACATTTTCAATCACAGGAGTGGATGAGTCTGAAGAAAAGTCATCAATGTCGATGAAGTAACCAGACGCAGTCTCTGCAAACGCAGGACCAGGTACATTACCGGTAGATAGATCCATTTCACGTGGAGGCTCACAGTAGACGGTGCCGTCAGTCTGTGTAATGTTGGTGTAGAAAACCGCCAAATCTAGGACAGGTGCTGTCATAGACGTGGTAACTAGAATCAGCAAGAGCTCATTTTCTGCCCTCTCCACGGTCGAGGAGGTATTTGTAGCATTGTTGGACATGCTTGAGTGGTCAGAAGTAATGTTGTTATTTCTGCTTTGAAGAGGTATGTCCTGTTGTATAGTGAGAGGGGATCGGGGACAACCCAAGGGACCTCTGGGTCTACTGTGCAGGATCAGCCACTTGGTGAAGTTTGACGTCATCAATGGAAATTAATCTGTTTGCTTTGGAACCAGGCAGCGGTGCTAAGATTACAGGTCTGGTACCTTGTACTCCCAGGACTGGGACCCGTGCTCTGTAGGATGGACTGAATTCCTTCTTCACAGTGATTTTCTCACGAACAAGATACCCAACTTTAGGAATCCAGCCAGTGGAAGTTGTTGGTAAATCCCTTATTCCTAAAGTGGCAGCACTGGCGGATGATTTACCATCACAAAATTGCTGACGCTCCTGTAAGACTGTGAGAATTTCATTTATGTCAAAAGGTGTGTCTGCTGCCACCAAACCAGGGCCATCAAGATCTGGGACACACATTGATATCCCAAACAGAACCTCATAGGGAGTGCGTCCCCCCAAGGACCGTCTTGGCAGATTATTCAGTGCTCTCTGGACTCCATATAGGTGATGAAGCCAACTGTGGCCAGAACCTAATACTCTAGCTGTTAAAGTCTGCTTTAGATCACTGTTCCTCCTCCCCACAACCAAATTTCCCTCAGGATGGTATGGTGAGGAGTAATGGATTTCAACACCCTTTGTCCCCATGGTGCCCCTGAATGCCTTATAGGCAGATGCAGGGCCCTGGTCCGAATGGAATACTGCAAGTGCCTATGTACCGAGAAAGATCAGCAAGTCTTTTGTAACAGTTCGAGCATCAGCTGACCGCTGTGGCATACCCACAGGAATCTAGAACAAGAATCTACAGCGACTAAGATGTATTTGTATGCACCATCAGGTTGAAGGGGACCGCAGTGGTCCAGGTACACACATTGTAGTGGCCTATTGCATACTAAGAGGGATGTCGGCCGTGGGCATTTGATGTTTGAGCCCTTAATTTATTGGCAAATGTCACAGCAAAGTACGTACTGTTTTGTCTGTTTGTACAGACCTGGCCACCAGAAGCGTTTCTGTAAGAGTGTTACTGTGGCCGAAATACCAGCATGTGCAGAAGCGATACCCTCATGGGCTGCTTTTATTAGATCTAATCTCTGGTCTACGTTGGGGATCACTCGATCTCCAACCCCAGGAATTGTTGCATAGGCAACATACTGTGCACTGATATGATAAGAATAATTTATAGGGTATCCTTTCGGAAGAGACTTGCCTGCAGCCGAAGCTTTCACGGCAATCAGTATTTCATTATCCAATCTTGTCTGTGAACGAGCCACTGCAGCCACAGAAGCCGTAGCTACTGCAGATTTGGCTGCTTCATCAGCCAAAGTGTTGCTGGTAACGTGTACTCCTACACGTTGGTGGCCCAATGTATGTACTACATGGACACACAGTAGCTTATCCTTAAGATCAGCCACCCTCCCCCACAATGTCTTGTGTTTAATGGTGTTCCCTTTTGAATCTCTAAACCCATTCATCTTCCAATGATTAAGATAATCATTGTATGACTGGACGCAGTGATATGAGTCACAGACTATTAAAGTCAGGCATCCTGGCTCTGTGTGTTCTAGCGCTAATGTAAGAGCTTTAAGTTCAGTCAACTGAGCTGTGCAGTCCCCTAGGGTCTGCGTGTAGGTATTGTGAGGGTGGAAGACTCCATCTTCCATCACTCCGCTCACGGCTGCGCAAGCGGCTGAGTACTGATGTTTAGTACCTACAGTGGGTTGTGCTGAACCATCAATGTAGATGACAGTATGACATCTGTCAAGTGGCAAGATATTTAGAGGAGCGGCGTACTCCTGTTCGTGGCCTTGAGGTAGGAGCTACCCCTGAAGCATTGTGCCACAAGGATTCCTGGGTCACCGAGTCCCCGTTGGCAGAAGGCAGCAGTCAGCAGGAGGGCTGCGGGGCAACGCAGCGCGCTATAAGCACCCGCAAATTGAATCCAGCGGCAGCCACAAGGATTCCTGGGACACCGAGTCCCTGTTGGTAGAAGGCAGTAGTCAGCAGGAAGACTGCGGGGCAACGTGGCGCGCTATAAGTTCCCGCGACTTGAATACAGCCCCCAGCGGCAGCCACAAGGATTCCTGGTACACCGAGTCACCGTTGGCAGAAGGCAGCAGTCAGCAGGAGGGCTGCAGGGCAACGCGGCACGCTATAAGCGCCCGCAAATTGAATCCAGCCCGCAGCGGCAGCCACAAGGATTCCTGGGACACCGAGTCCCCGCTGGCAGAAGGCAGCAGTCAGCAGGCAAAGCATCTCAATTCCTGTGACAATAATTTCTCAGGGTGTCAACCTACCGTTAAACAATTAAGAACTTTCTGTAGCGTTTTATCCTGCTGTGTAGCTAAAAGCCACTTGTCTCCTGTGATAATACCTTCACAGGCAGAAATTTAATAATTTGCTGCAATTACGCAATCCTACGCTACAATATTTTTCACATCACTTGTGTTGGGTAACGGTAAACGAGACAAGCAATCTGCACAATAGTGTTTACCTCCTTGCACATATTTGATTTTAAAATTATACTCTTGTAGTTTTCAAAGTACACAAACTAATCATAAAGAAGCTTTGCCTAGACCATTGCCACTTAGAAGGAAAACAAGGGGTTTGTGATCAGTGTACATTTGGAATGCAATTCCCCACACATAAGTTTTACATTTTTCCACTGCCCATACACAAGCTTACGTTTCCCTTTCAATAGTGCTATAATTCATTTCAGCTCTGGAAAGTGCTCTAGAGGCAAAAGCCACAGTCCTTTCTACACCATCTACCCAGTGACCAAAAATTGCACCTAAGCCTTTTAAACTAGCATCAACTGAAATTAAAGATTCCACCGAAGGATCATATGATTGTAATGCAGGAGGTTTGATAACAAATTGATTGATATTTTCAAATATTTGATTAATTTCTTCTGACCACACAACTTAGTACCCTTCTTTAATAGTGATCTTGAAGAGCATGCCCAGGTACAAATCAAGCATAGTATTCACATCAACCTAAGAACGATCTCAGTGCATCCTTATCAGTAGGAGGGGAAGCTTTTTTTTTTATAACTTCTGCATTACATTCTTTGGGTCTTATGCCAGAACTTGAAATAGTATGTCCAAGATACTCTACTTGTTGTGCAATAAAATTACAATTCTCAATTTTCACTGTCATGCCCCTTTTTTCTAAAATATGGAACACTCTTTCCAAAACAATCATATGTTCCTCCTTGGTTTTGGTGTGCACCAGCATATCGCCTTGGAAAGCCTGCACCTGGGATTCTTCTCTAAACAAGTTATCCATTAACTTTAGAAAAACACTTGCAGCTGATGCAAGTCTGAATGGAAGCCTCAAATATTTATAGGCACCATAAGGTGTGACAAAAGTTGTTAAGGATGTGGCATTTCATTGAGATCACTTTGGTGGTAAACTGCATGTAGGTCAATGGTCAAGAAATATTTAGAATCTCCAATGTTTGCCCCATTTCCTATATATGGGGTAGTGGGTAAAATATTTTGATTGAGTGACTTCAAGTCAGCACATAATCTTAAATCACCAGATCGTTTCTTCCTAAGTACAATTGGAGAAATCCACTCTGATGAGTCAGTAGTAGTAATTACACCTACAGAAGTAAATTTCTCTAATAGATTTTTTAGGTTATCCCTTACACTCATGGGAACCTGTCTCACCTTATGAATTACTGGTTTGAAATTATTTTTTAAATTTTTTACATGTTCAAAACCTTTTACTCTACCAATAGTATTTGAAAACACTTTCGGGAATTTTTGTTGCATTAATTGTTTTACATCACCTATACTATCTAGATGCAGAATAGGTACTTCTCCAAAAACTATAGGTCCCATATGACCTGGGCATTGATAAATTCCTAGTTTTGCCAGGTCTTTCCATCCTACAACATTGCTTCCATTAACTGCCACATATGCTTTAGTGTAAATCTCTCTGCCAAGACATTGTAGTGATGATGAAAAATAGCCAAGTAAATCCACATCCTGTTCCCCAAATGCCTTGGGATTTATATCCACTGGAATTAGTTGAGTATTTTCTGGGCATAGCTCAAAAAATTTAAAATCCGGTATTAAGGTGACTGGGGCACTAGAGTCTGCCATGACATAAATGCCCTTACCATCAATTGTTGCTTTGCAAAATGGTCCTTTGATTCTTCTGTCAATCCAATTATGCTCTGTATCAGTGTCTAAAATTAAGAGTACGTTGGAGAAGTTCTGAGTCACTCTTGTATTTCATTAGATTCATCCACCAAATTAGCATTGTGGATCTTGACTTTATTTGAGAAACTCATACCTCCCCCACAAACAGCATGGAAGTGTCCAATTTTCTTACAACAAGTACACTTTTTCCCCGATTGCTGGACACAAGGAATAATTTTCTATGTGATTTTTCGAACCACACCTATAAAACATTTTCATTGCCCCTCCTCTAGAGAATGTTTTTGGTCTGCTGAATGCACATATTTGGGATTCATCTGTAATGCAATTGACTGGAGATAAACCTGTAGATGAAGTACTGTGGTCACCATTATGATTAGCCATGACTTGCGTAGTGAGAATGGACCTTTCAATAGTCTTGGCAATATTTTCTGAAAGTGTGGGGTTTCTACGTGCTAATAATCTTTCCTGCACTTCCTTCAAGTAACAGTTCAACACAAACTGATCCCTGATGTAGATGTCCACACTATTCTGAAATTCACAATTTGAAGCTAAAACTTGTGATAAGATCATCCACTGTTTCATCATTTTCCTGTTTGCATTTGAAAAAATTATACCTTTCAAGCAGCACACTAGTCTCTTCCAAATATTGCTCAAACATACGCTTATTTTCCTCAATAAAAGTGCTCCAAGATACATTTTCTGCATCAGGTTCAGGCACTACTGGTGAACTGTCAAATACTCTTTGACCAGCTACCCCCAGATGATTAAACAACATTGCTTTCTTTCTGGAAGGTGGATATTTATTGGCATCAATATAGCTTTCAAAAATATGAAGCCAGTCCCTCCATTTAATGTCTGGTTTCCCTGGTTTTTGTAAAATGGAGGAGGTTGCACCACACTCTGTATATATGGCATAACTTAAAAATAAAACTGTCTCATATATGTGTGCAAGGGTATTAAAATACAGAGGCTGTAAAAAAAAATAAAAAAAAATATGTAATTATGTGAAGGTTTTCACCATATCAATACGAATATGTGCACTGGTTGAAGATTTCTCAAAGTCAAGCAAGTCAGCTAATACTTTCTATTTGAGATCCACTATCAAGAATACTCCCAAGATGGCTGTCACGGGACAACATTGTGCACTGGAGCAATGGGGCTACGTAAATTGAGCAAAGCCACAACACTCTGAAAGCTGCGCCGCGCTCCAATGAAATCCTGGCAGTGGCACAGGTGCCCGACAAAGCGTTGTCAGCTAAAATCCTGGCAGGCGCGTATGTGCGCGACAAAACACCATTGGAAAAGTTAAGTTCTTATTTATTTAAATTTTGTTCCAATGTGGAAATTAAGGCGGTGTTCCAATAGATAAGTTATAATGCATAAAGAAACAATGTGCTGATAATTCTGGAGTTAAGGCAGCGCTGCGTTTTCATACAAGCAGATAACCAAAAAAATTAGAATGTACAGTGCTGCTGCATCATAGGCAAATAACTCACCACTGGAACTTGCCAGGAAAGATATTGTGTGATCTCTTTCCAGATAACTGGCAGTATAACAGTTGAATACGATGAAATCACTGTTGAAGCATCCAACGGTCGAACAGTCTCTCGTCAGTGGGCTCGTCTCTCGTCTCACCAAAAAAAAACACACGCTTAACCCCCTCCTGGTACCAAAATGTAGCATGGTCACTAGGTAGACAATGACACCACGCTGGTCACATGTGTTATTCTCATATTCAAGTTCAAAGGAATCACGAGCACATGAACAGGAAGAAGCCAGTTGGTTCAAAGTACTCCAGGTATAAATGACCAGGAATTCTTAGAACCATTGTGACACTCTCATAACAATGGTGACATCACACCAGTTGACCAACATTGAATACAATGCCTACAAGATAGAATATTAAATATAGGGGGTCATTCTGACCCTGGCGGCCGGTGACCGCCAGGGTCACCGACCACGGGAGCACCGCCAACAGGCTGGCGGTGCTCCCGAGGGCATTCTGACCGCGGCGGTTCAACCGCGGTCAGAAAGGGTAAACCGGCGATCTCCCGCCGGTTTACCGCTGCCCCGCGCTCCGCCGCCATGGGGATTCAGACACCCCCTACCGCCATCCTGTTCATGGCGGGAAACCCGCCATGAACAGGATGGCGGTAGGGGGTGCCGCGGGGCCCCTGGGGGCCCCTGCAGTGCCCATGCCAATGGCATGGGCACTGCAGGGGCCCCCGTAAGAGGGCCCCGCAAAGTATTTCAGTGTCTGCTTTGCAGACACTGAAATACGCGACGGGTGCAACTGCACCCGTCGCACCCCTGCAACTACGCCGGCTCAATTCTGAGCCGGCGTCCTCGTTGCAGGGGCATTTCTACTGGGCCGGCGGGCGCTCTTTCGGAGAGCGCCCGCCGGCCCAGCGGAAATGTTTAAATGGCCGCCGCGGTCTTTTGACCGCGGTGCGGTCATTTCACGGCGGTACCTTGGCGGACGGCCTCCGCCGTCCGCCAAGGTTAAAATCACCCCCATAATGCTTACCAACATAGAATATTACACCCATCTCATAAACAAGAGCATCCACCAAAACATAGTTTCATCCTAATGATGGCAAGAGAAGAGATAACAAGAGAATTAACTCAGAATGCTCCTCAGATAAGCAATGATCTGAAGCCTACTTTCAACAGTTGAACCTACAAAAGCCTGTTAGGAAGGACCTGTCTAAAATGACCAAACCTCTTAAAGCAGAGTAGGTGATGGCTACTATACATACACTAAAGAACAATAAAACTCAAAGGCTTTTCTGCAGAGTACAGCTACCACAAACGTTTTGCAGATATTGTTATCCTACAACTTGCAAGACACTTCTATAGGATGGGTCAAGAAACTATAAGACAAACATAGATGCAAGGTTTCCCCATGATCCATGAGACCAGTAGACTCTCATTTGCCGAGCGGTGTCAGGCAGTGTGGCCCTGTCTACCAACTACTTAGAAGCCCAAGCTCGTCTGGTATGGTTCCTTAATGGGTCATTGGATAAACTAGAAACAAAGTAGTATGATGCCCTTCACCAAGAGAACACCACAGGGATTCATGGACATTAGGAACAAAATAAACTGAGGGCCTCAATTAGATGGCCTTGGTAGGTGGCATGCCGGCTGGTCAGGACAGCACAGGTCATGATCTCTTCTTCCTGGCACAGAACTGCCCATCCTATTTAGGAAGCTGTGTCTGCCTGACAGGGTTCCATAAGCCTACAGTCAGTGGAGCTGCTGCCCTAGCTGCTCCAATTTAATCTTGGGGGAGTGCAGAGTAGGTGGCACGTTGGTTTGCCCCCCCAAGACATTTCTGTTTGTTTTTCAAAAACAAATTCCATAAGCAGGAGATTATTTTTGAAAAACAATCACTGTCCCGGGTGTGCAGGGAGTTTTCTCCTTTCTCACTACATATAGAGGCCTTTGATTGATTTCCCTGGTTGGTACTGCCATGCTTCAGTAGCGCAGGTGACTTTCACTGTGATCTGGGCTTGCATGAAAGAAGTCAGCTTGAGGCTCCCATGGTGCAAATCCTACAGATCCCCCTCTCATTGTAATTTGGGCAGGGTAACTGCAAGTTTTTCAGGTCAAGTGAAAAGCCAGCTTATAGTGGTTCACCCTTCAAAGGGGAATGGGGTCCAAAAAATGCCTACTTTAACTGGGAGTCCTTAGAAGTTTTTAAAAGACCCTCACCTACTAGAATTCACAAATGGCATGTTTCATCACCGGGTCGACACTTAAGACACCTAGGGCCAGATGTAGCAAGGCATTAGCGCCTCGCAAACGGCGAAAAACGCCGTTTGCGAGGCGCTAATGCCTGTGCGCGATGCAGAAACACATTTTGCGAGTCGGAACCGACTCGCAAAATGTGTTTCCGACTTGCAAATAGGAAGGGGTGTTCCCTTCCTATTTGCAACTCGCACCGCGATGTAAGTTGATTTGTGACCGCAAAAGCGGTCACAAATCAACTCGCAGTTACCATCCACTTGAAGTGGATGGTAACTCATTCGCAAACGGGAAGGGGTCCCCATGGGACCCCTTCCCGTTTGTGAATGATCACAAAAATAATTTTTCAGAGCAGGCAGTGGTCCAATGAACCACTACCTGCCCTGAAAAATACCGAAACAAAAGGTTTCGGTTTATTTTTCAAAGTGCAGCTCGTTTTCCTTTAAGGAAAACGGGTTGCACTTTGAAAAAAAAAACCTGCTTTATTGAAAAGCAGTCGCAAACATGGAGGTCTGCTGACGACAGCAGGCCTCCATGTTTGCGAGTGCCCATAGTCGGTATGGGGCCGCAATTTGCGACCCACCTCATTAATATTAATGAGGTGGGTCATTGCGACCCCATACCGACTCGCAGAAGGTGTCTGAGACACCTTTCTGCATGTGGTTTTGCGAGTTGCAATTTGCGAGTCTCTATGACTCGCAAATTGCAACTCGCAAAACCATACTTACCTACATCTGGCCCCTAGAGTGACTTAGCAGGCTAAATCTCCCTGGGGAGGGAGCACTTCTAAGTCCAATTGTCAGTGGGATCTGTGTGTGTCATTTTAATTTACCTCAAATTCAGTGCTTGATTTATTCTGTTTCAAGGACTATGGGTAAGGTTAAAAACAAAAGGAGATGTAGATTAGGGACATGTCAATGAACCTTTTACATCTCCAACTGTTGTGGTCTACATGTTTCAGCCACCCTGGCCCAACTGGGTCTTGTGGCTTTCCTCAGGACCCTCTAAGCAGATCACTATTCTCCTAAGTATGAGGGATACTATCCTATACACAGTGTATCTGTAATCACTATTTGTGATGTGAAAGTGAGGTTTAAAATTAATCTTTTCACTCATGCATCTCCCATGGTTACACTAGCCTGATGCCTGCAAAGGATGAAAAGAAGCACAAGTAACCAAGTAAAACATTGCTGAAAGATAAAAATCACAGCACTCTTGGTAATTTTTTTTTTTCTGTGAGATTGTTTCTCATTTCACCCGTAGTGAGCACTGCAAACTCCACACAAAAACAAAAATATGTGATGGCACACAGTCCACAATGGCAGAGACAGCATTCTTGCGGATGCTTCTTTGTATCAGTCCCACTGGCCTTCCTAAGTAGTATCAATATAGTGAGTTTGTGGATGACACAATTATGCAAAATGAAGCAAGACTGAAATTACAGCAGCGGGGGCCACTACAAACCTAAAGGGATGGGTGTGGGGATGGAGACGGGGGTGAAAATAAAAAATAAAAATAATAAACTTACCTTTCACCGCAATGCTGCCATCTCCTGCCGCCTCGCTCGCTGCTCCTCTTCCCTGGATGTGGTGTCCCAGCGTTCAATAGGACACCAGCACAGGCTCCCCAACCACCCGACACAACCCTGGGGTCTGTGCAGTTTCTCCAGCCCGGCTGTGAAACACAGCCGGGTTGGAGAAACCTAAGTGAACATGTGTGTTTGGCTGGCCTGAGACGGCCGGCCAATGACACAGCGCACCTAGGTGCTCTCCATTCTTCCTCGCACTTATCCCCTCCAATGGCCCAGCCATGCCCCTCCCTTCACATGCTGGCTGAGCCAACAGTAGAAATATAAAACAATAGTGAACAATTGTTTTCTTTTTCTGCTGCTGGCTCAGCCAGGGGGGCGACTGCGCTCTTTCGCCATTGCGAAGGAGCAGTCCCTGTATTACAGTGGGTGAAATAAACAAAAAAAAACTGAATGGATATCTCAAAACGGGGCTTGTTAGGCCCGATCAGGCAAATATAGAGGTGGGCGGGACCTGTAGTCAAACGCTGCGGAGATTGTGTCAAGCACGACGCTCAGTTAAGGAATTGCCATTAACAAAAGAATTGGGTACATCCCCCTGCAAGCATATGTCACTTACTTCATCAAGGGTGTCAGTCCAGTCAGATGACCTAATGTTACCTTCATGCCCTGCATAATGAGGACGAAAGCCCCTGCCGAAGCTTAAAAAACTCCAGGCTGGCGTGTTCCTCAGAGGCTACGCCCCCTAGCATGCGTCGCTTCTGCCGTGCATCATGTAGTGAGGGCAGCGCACAACTATGTCAATCATGCATCATATTATGTGGGCAGGGGCGCATCTAGACTTGAACTTTGGGAGGAGCTAACAGGTCAACCAACGGAGGGTGGGGCTAATACTTCAACCAATTGGGTGGAGCTGTCCTTAAAGCCAATGCAGGAAAATACAGAGCATTTTAAACATACTGGTTCAACCAATAGGAAACCTGTTTTAGTGGATTTGACAATTTTGGTAGGCTACTGAGAGGTCTTTAAGAAGGGGAATGAGTGACTGGACAACAAAAAGTTTGTTTCTACAAATTTCATTACTAAGCATTCAATAACTGGTTTTCCTAAAGTTATTTCAATAGGATGCTCTGTTGATCGTCCAAACAATCTTTTTAAGTTTGTCTTCAGAAAGATGCTCATACATGACTGTTGACCAGGATCACATTTTCATTCTGCTTGTTGGGACATTGGAACATATTTGTTTTTTGAGGCCACACATGTGTACATGTCTCCGTATATTGATCTTAGTGAGTTAAAGCACCTGATTTCGGGATGTGTGACTGGCAAGTCTCCGGTTTGATCCCCGATGATCTTGCTTTCCCGCTGAGACTGACTAAGTGAGTGCCAATCTTTTGGCAATATTACCACCAGTTATTTACTCTGGCAGGAATCTGTGGTATTCTTAATTAAAATAATAGAAAGGTTGGTAGCTTCATACATTGAGCAGTTCTCATTGGAGATGACTGAGCAGCATCCATATAGGAAGCCCCCAGTCCTAAAGAACTGGAAAAAAGGTAGTTTCCTTGAAACGCTTTTGTAACAAATAGTATTCTAGCATGCAAAGGAGACAAATGTTCCTTCAAGATTCAGGACACATAGAATATGCTGTTGATGGACAATATTCTGCACAGTGGTCACTTCAACAGAAACAGAAATAGTGCATATGTGATAGTAATACACATGCTTTCAATTCTGTTATCATGCCCGCAGCACAGAGTGTCAAATCCACTAGACTATCAATTTTTTTAAATCCTGCAGTGGCAACGTCCATTATCAAATGCAAAATTTCTCACAGATTTCTCCAAAATTCCTTTGAGAAAAATAACTATATTTTCTATTTTTGTTGTTCCTCTGGGTCTATACTAATTATACCAATTAGCTGGCCTGGGTAGAGAAAGTGGCAACCCTGGCATGGGCACAAGAGAGGCACCACATTGACAACATGGTTACTAGATTGCCACAGTAACAGTAACAAATAGGGCACAAAGTAGTGTATTCATTGTGACATGCCTTTGCATGGGTTACTTTGTATACACAGAATCAGAATGATGCTGCTTTTGACAGACCTAGGCTTAGTTGTACTGCAGAATAATGTTTCACAAGCAGTTTACTGTCAAACTACCAAACTACACTATTTTGAAGAGGCAGGACAGAGCCATGCAATGCCTAGGTATGTGCAAGTGTACTGCCTTTTGCATAGATGTCATTCCAGGATGAAAATCATACAAGAGATACATTAAAGCAAACGCTACATTTCTTTCACAATGCATTCTGAGATGCATTTGATTTAGGTGGAAAAGCTATGCCTCTGGCTAGACATAAATTATGTGTGCATGCTTCACATTGCTGAGCTTTCTCTCAGTCTGCCATTAAGGTAAGGCACTAGACACCTGAGCTATCCCTCATGTGACAATGCTCAATCACCAAAGGACCATATCCACAACGTATCCTTTCTGCTTGATTTATTCTAAAATTGCCCCCAGCCCTGTATTAGGTGCCTGACATCACCCTCTAAATATACTGAAAACCCATACACCCCAAACAGGATAGATGTTGAGTTGAATTGTTTCTTATAGAGTTCAACAAACTTCCTAAGGCCTATTGGTTCTGAACTACCAAAATCATAAAAGCTATGAAAATAATAATAAACTAGCTGGGTTTTAGTAGCCTTCCTTAACATAGAATTGTCCTCAGTAAATGGTTCTGAGTTGGGAATGGATAGCAGGATGGAAGAGCCAAAATGAAGGGATGGATTAGACTTGGAAGCGTATATGTAGGCAGCATGCAGCCTGTTTCATAATAGGCTTTGTGAGCAAAGGAGATCACCTTATAATTGGTTGAAAAGCAAATATCAATTAATGTAGTAATTTGATGCCTCAGGATGATAAAGGTAATCTGTTTTGAGAGGTAATGTAAGGATCTTATCAGCTGAGTTCTCTTGTTTGTCCTACTAATGGGAATTTAAAAAATCAGTTTGTATTAGGTACAGTCTGATTGTAGATTACTAAAAATACATATTTTTAACAAACATGATTTATCACAAACACTAAATAGGGACGATTAAACTAAAACTTTGTGCCACACAAAGTTGAGCAAAGTTTAGAAATGGGATTTATTTTCCAGCGAGAAACATTATTTCTGTAGGAAAGTAGCCCTGACGTTATGCAGTGTAGTGCTTGTGCTGATTTGCGTCAAGGTGTTGTCCCATAGGTGGTACATAGGCGTTCCCATGCAAGCACCCATGGCTTTTGATGCAGTGCCCTATCAACTAAGAATGATAGTCAGGGCACTTTACTAAAAAATAAAACTATCTTGAGTGAAGCGTTAAAAAGGTGAAATATTCTTATGTGTTCAAACATTTCCCACATGACACATGTCAACGCTGCACTGTTAGCTTTTAGATAAATAGTTGTTAGATAAAAAAAGCTGATGACAAACTATAGACCTCTTTAATGGACTGGAGTGGAGTTTCAGACATCATGCGGCCTACCAAGGGTGAATTTTTTAGACACTTTTTGAACTACTAGTGTGATTCATACACATTAATTGCATTTAAAATCCACAATATTCTTGATATATTTTGAGAATTATAGGTGACAGAGTTTGGTAATATTGCTAGTGAGTACCACACATAGTAATGTTAATTTTAATTAACTTGCTATGAACTTATGTTTTTTTTAAAGTCTTTATGACTATCCCCCCCCACCACACTGTTCAAAGATGAGTATCTATATGCACTTATTGTGGAGTGTGAAAGTAAAGAAGCTGAAAACAGTGGATTGGGAAATGTAACATGTTTAAATCATATTTGTAAATTTATATATAGCGCTAAATATTTGTCATATGTTCAAATTTGCTATATTATTTTTCATTACAGATTGAAAACTTTGAATGGATAACTTAATACAATCAAAGTTTAACTTATATTTATGATTTTGGTATTTTTATACATGTAAAAAGTTGATTTTACTGCAGTAATGTAGGTAAGTACATCTGTCTCTGTCCATAAGTATGCGCAGCTACAGATCGGTAATCATAGTAATAGAGGAATACATTAATGTACATACAGGTGTTTTTATATATCTGTATCTACTAAAACACTCCCAAAACACTGATGTTTAACCTTAGAAACTTTGACAAAGACTATTACATAGACTGATATATTGAGGCATAGACAGGAATAGACTCTCAAACATTTAGTCACACACATGCATTCATTTAGACACACAAGTGCACTGCTGTGTATACACTAAGGCACCCAGGGACAATTGTATGCATAAAATGATACACAAGGCACACATTGATCTGTATACTGACACATCAGGGTACACTCTCAGGCACATTCTGATACACCCCGGTAAACAGTTATGCATATGCTAACAGAGCTAGGTAGACTGTTATTTGTACACTGAACACTGATGTACATACTGATGCATACACTAACACATCCAGCTATAGACTTATGCATATACTAACACTCCCAGGTACACTGTCATTTGTACATTGACACTTCCAGGTGCACACTGATGCAAATACTAACACACCCAGCCAGAAACTTACGTATGTGGTGACACACTGACGTACACTCCATAGCATACACTTACACACCCAGAGAGGGACACCCTTACACATACACTAATACACAAAGGTACATAATAATCTATAAACTGACACGCCCAGGTACGCTATTATTCACACAATGAGACACCATGGTGCACACTACTGCATACACTGACAAAACCCCATGGACACTGATGTACACACTGATACATCCAGATACATGTTAATACATACACTGACGCACCTAAGCACACACTGATGCGTACACTGACATAGCCAAGCAGAAACTCATGCATACAGTAAGACATCCAGGTACAAATTTATGCATACACTGATACAGCCATACAGATACTACTACATACACTCACACCCCCAAATGCAAAATTGTGCACGCACTGACACACCCAGGCCCACGTGATTGCATACACTGACACACTCAGATGAACACTTATGTATAGATTAATACATCCAGAGACACATTAATACATAAATTAACACACCGGGATGCACACTGATGCATACACTAAGAGACCCAGGCAGACACTAATGTATAAACTAACAAAGCCAGTGATATAGTAATGCTTCCATTCAAACACCCAGATACACAGTATCATTTACACCAACACACCCAGGATCAGAAATAAACATACACTAACACACTTAGGTCCACAATTATGGATAGATTGAGACACCAGGACAGAAATTGATTAATAAACATATACATGGAAATTGAAAGTTATATAGGCACTCCCTCAGGTATGGAAATACTGATGAATAATAAAGACCCTAACACAGCTGTTTTTTGATTCAGTGGTGTTCTAAGAAGAACTGTTTTTGTAGCTTTTTATAGAACAGTGATTTTCATTTTTTTCTTTTTCTTTCAGAAAGTGTATTGGAAACTTGGGAAAAACTTAATGAAATTATGAAAGCACAACAATGTGCAATAGCAGGTTCTTTGAAGAAAAACATTGTGAAAATGAAATTAGCAATGGTGGTTTTTCACCTGCAGAATGAAATTGTTGACATTTTAAACTTTTGAAACCACAAGATTATGGCAGAATCTGCAGGATGTTACCATTGAACCCAGTTCAATACATGTGGCTGGCATACTGATATTCTGAGTTGTAGCTTGGCTAGATGATGATGTACCGGACTCAGAATCGAAATGTGTCAGTTCTTTTTCCCTCATCATTCGTCGATATGCATGTTTGTAGATTGTGCGTTGATGCTTCCACATACTCGACATTCCTTGGCTGTATTTCTTTGATGTACCACGAGACAGCTGTTTTTCACAGAGGCTGCATTTCACAATTCTTGCACTGACTTTTTTTTCTCCACTAGGTCTGGTAAATTACCATACATCACTCTCTTTTCCAGATTACAAAGGCACCTGTTGAGAATCATCTTCTTCGGGAATATCTTGGGACTGTGCAGGTGGTGGTGGAACACACCCTTCAGCCATTCTGGAAACTTTTGTATCAGGAGGATCGTAGCTGAGATGCTTCTCACTCAACAGCTAGCAGAATAATCACTGTTTCAGGGAGTCGCCCTACCCAAAACTAGGTGTGCTTCAAAAGTAACCAATGAAATGCCAGATTACTCTTCACACATCAAGCAGCTCTGGGGTTCCAAACTGGAGTCACAGTTTCACGAAAATTGTAATTTAAGTTTTGTGTTGTATGGTAAATAAATAAAATATGTGTGTGTTGTAAAAAAGCTCAGCCTTCTGTTTATGTGGAAAAGAATGGCACACATAGAGTAATTTTCTTTTTAATTATCGCGAATCCGTGGATCCGAACCGCAGATTCATTCTGATCATGTAACCAGAATGGAAACCATATTGCTTTGCCATTCTCCCTCTGAGGAACCACGGATGGCGCAGCAGTTCCAAAATTGATTAAAAAAATAATAACACTACAACATTACTTCAGAAGGGTGTAAATACTGAATAAATCATAAAACAATAACAGCACCACTATTTTAAAAATGATTGGGACTCTTCAATTCAATTTGCAACACTGTACAGTGTTGGTGTATTTCATTGTGCAAGAGAGTTTAACGAAAGGATTCCCAACACTTTTTTTCTTAGAAATGTAGGGTTAATATCTATGTATGTATTACAAAAATATTATAATTACCTAAAAACCCAAACATTATACGTAAGTTATAGTTGTAACAAACCTTAGAAGTTCCATAAAAATACAAAAGGCTAAAGGGACATTAAAGTTATGAAATAGAATTTAAAAAAACATAGAAATTCACTGAAACAAAGGTTAGAGGGACATTATAGTTAGGATATAGAATTTAAAAATAATCTTAGAAATTCACTGAAAAGACCAAAGGTTACATGGAAATTATAGATAGGTTACTCATACAAAACTGTGGAAATTCAGCAGTTATAGTTACCTGTGCTAATTATAACTTGCGCTCGTGTAATGCACTGCTTCTGACCTCACATGTTTCATCAGTCATGACATGGTCAGTGACATCACTGATGACATCTCATATGACATCACTGATGACATCATCCAGTGAGTGTAAGTGGTTGTATCGATGTGTGAGTGGGTGTGTTAGTAGGTCTATGGGTCAATGAGTGGATGATTAATTTGCTGTATGGGAGTGTGAATGGAAAGCCAGGCCCTGCAGCTAACCCCTATAACCACTCAACCCTGCGCTGTGCATGGCCTTTGACCGTGCGCAGCAGAGGTTGGCTGCAGGGCCTGGCTGCAGGCCAACCCCTATAACCACCCAACCCAGGCCTATCTTGGCCCTGGAGACCACAACCCCCTGGGGCCCGGCCTAAATAGTTAATTGTTTTCTTGGTGAGGAGGGGCCACGCAGCCCCCTCCTCAGGCTAATCTTGGCCCTGGAGACCCCATCCCTCCGGCCCAGCCTAATTATGCAAATAGTTTTTGGGGGAGGGGGCCCGGGGCTGCAGGGCGGGCCGGGTGCCCCCCACATTAGTTTGAGAGATGTGCCTCGGAGAGGTGGTAGTCCCCGGGGCTGTAAGGGGGGGAGAGGTGGCTCCACCACACACATAATCATTTTAGCTTTTTAGCCCCGGGGAGGTGATGGTCCCAGGGGCTACGGTGGGCCAGACAGCCCTCCCCCACATTACATTGAGAGAAGTGCTGCGGAAAGTTGGTGGTCCCTGGGGCCGTGGGGGGCCAGGTGGCCTCTCACATCTGTTTTGTATAAAGCCCCGGGGACGTGGTGGTCCCAGGGGCTGCAGGGGGCTGGGCAGCCCCACCCTGGACACATAGGCACTGATTTATACTTTTTGGTGCAAAACTGCACTAACGCAGTTTTGCACCAAAAAGTTTAGCACCTGCTTGCACCATTTCTGTGCACCAGCCGGGCATATTTTTGGAATGGTGCAAGCCGGTGCAAAGGATAGTCTACCGTCAAAACAATTGACATTAGTCGGTGGGGCTGGCGGTATTGAAGAAGGGGGTTTTGCACCAAATAATGACTTTAGGCAGGTTAGAGTAAAAAAAAATGACTCTAACCAGATTAGCGTAATTTTATGGCGCAAACCTACCATGCCACCTGACTCCTTCCTTAGAAAAGGCAGGAGTCATGCCCACCACCCCAATGGCCAGCACAGGGGACAAGGGTCTCCTGGGCATGGCGACTGTATCCTGTGCCATGTATGGGGGCTCATTTCAGGGCCCCCTATGGCACTTTAAAAAAATAAAAAATACTTACCCGTACTTATCTGGGATGGGGTCCCCCATGCTCCGCTGTCCCTCTGGCATGGGTGGGGGATACCCTGGGGCATGGGGAGGACACCTGTGGGCTTATTCCATGGTGTTCCACCATGGAAATAGGCCCACAGGCCCCCTAACGGCTGCCCTGACCCAGGCATTAAAAATGGGGCAAAGCAAGCTTTGCACCATTTTTTGACCCTTCTTCCCTCCCGTGCACCATTTTTGCACGGGGAGTATAAATATGGCGTTAAGGCCATAGACTCATTTTTTGCACTGGAACGCCTACCTTGCATCTCATTAAGGCAAGGTAGGTTTCCACTTCCAAAAAATGACTTTAACTCCATAAATTTGGCGCTAGACGGATCTGGTGCCATAGTATAAATATGGAGTTCGTTTTGCACCAAATTAGAGTAAAAAATGACGCTAATTTAATGCAAACAGAGTATAAATATCTGTGCTGCGATCGGGGGCCAGGAAACACTTTCAGGAAGGCCTCGTAAGAAAGGGGAGACTCTCCCCTTTCTTACGAGGCCTTCCCGAACGTGTAAAAGGCCGTTTTCCCCATGAAAGCAGGAAGCGGCCGCAAGGCTGCTTCCTGCTTTCATAGGGAAAACACCTTTGCAACGTCAGCGCGCCTCGCGGCGCGCTGACGTCACAAAGGGCCGGGTGGGGGGCGGGGGGAGACACGGTAGCTTCCGTGTCTCCCGGGGGGGAAAAAAAAAAAAATAATAAATCCTCGGGTGCGACGCACCCGAGGATTTATTAATGCCCTTCCTGGTGTCGGCCACTGGTCGTGACCCGCACCAGGGAGGGTGTGTGGGCGTCGGCCAGTGGCCGACGCCCGCACTTAAGAGGTTAAGATCAAGGAAAGGATGATTCACACTGAACTCTTCCGTAAAGCTACAGCAGGTAATAGCCTATTACATGCTACTAGTGGACATCCGGAAAAACTAAAATGGAGTATTCCCTATGGTGAACTATTAAGGGCGAAAAGAATCAGCACTACAGAAGAGATTTTTGAGAGAGAACAGGAAAATATGATTAGAAGGTTTAAACAAAGAGGTTACCCGGATTGGGTAATCAGAAAGGCTATAGGCAAGGTCAAGAAAGTTGAAAGAGTACATACTCTCTTTGACAATACTGAAAAAAAAGAAAATGAGAAGGGTGATGATATTAGACTGATTCTAACATATAATGAAGACACAGCACAAATCAAAAAGATTTTTTCCAAACATTGGAATATTCTGAAAAGTGATCCTGTTATTGGTAAGGAATTACAGAGGGGGCCCCTAATTACTTTTAGAAGAGGCCGTAATCTCCATGATAGATTGAGATCTAATGATATAACATCTATCGTTCAAATAAAAGAACATAATTTACAAGGCTTCTTCCCTTGCGGCCACTGTAAAGCCTGTCGTAACAGTGTGGTGAAAAATGAGTACCCTATGAGTAAACTAGGAGTAAACAGACAAATTAAGCAGTTTATAACCTGCAGTACCCCATTTACCATATACGTATTGGAATGCCCTTGCCACCTTAGGTATGTGGGTAGTACGAAACATGCTGTAAAAAAACGCATTTTAGAACATATGCGTGCTATTACAACAAGGGACCCCCACTATCCGGTAGCAAGGCATTTTCAGGATAAACACAACTCCGATTCCACAATGTTGTCTTACTATGGCGTTGAACATATATTATCACATCATAGAGGTGGAAATAAAGAGTTGATTTTAAGGAAAAAAGAATCCAGATACATTGTCGATCTTAAAACCAAAATACCGAAGGGATTAAACATTGGTGAAGAGTTGAGTACTCACTTATTGGACACCTGAGATAATTAGTATGAGATAATATTACAAATATTGAATTTGTGACCATTGAAGGTATAACCCCACGGTAGTAATGCTCTGACTAATAAGTTTATTTTGATATTAGTTTTAATTAATTGCTATTTCCTCCAAATTTATTCTCAGAGTAATTTTTTCATATTTGTTCTTATATATTTTTTCTTATATATTTTTCTAATATATTTTTTCTAATAATTTTTAGAGTATAATGTTTCTTTTATATTTATGTCTCTTTCAGAATGAAGGGGTCCGGCCGGATTCCAGATTTATGTATTCACTGGTGATTAGTGTTTAGTTTTTTCATAAGGTGATAGGCATTGGATTCATAGAAGCAATAGGAAGTATTCTTTTCATTGACTTGTATAACAAAGAGATTGGAATAGGAAGAATTTGATCGTTTTTTGAAGAGAGATATTAAATAATTGTATGATGTATATGATATGTAATAGATAGATTTTTGGTATATATGAATCCGTTACTTGAATTAGGACATTAGTTCCAATTATATCTTTGATAAATGACTTATTGAAAATAATTTAAATGATATATATGTTTTGGAACCTTGTCTATGTTTTAGGTATATGTATGGTACATGAATATTTAAACATCTATATTTATACAATTATTTATCTATTTATATATTTTTATATATATTTTTATTGGTATTATTTACTGGTATAGGAATGTATAATCTTTGATATTTTATAGTCATCTATTTCTACTCACAAACATATTTATATATTTATATCGTATTTATTTATATGTGGTGATAAGTTTATGTATATGGATGAAACTGCAATACATTTTTTGATTGTACAGTATGATATTTATCCTTTTCAGTCTAACAGGTTAATTATGGTTATATATTTGAAATTTATAAGAAAAGAATAACGGTAATTTTTTTTGAGAATCATTTTTGAGAATATATAATGAAGTCCTATTTCTATGACCATGATCACTAGTTATATATTGGTGTTTGTATTGGTGGGATTATGCATGTGACCAAGGCTGCTAGTCAGCCGAAACGCGTTGTGCTGAATAAACTTACTTCTCTCTTGACCTCCTGAGAGTGCTGCTGTTATACAACAATTTTGTGGTTAAGAAGAAATTAACCGGAGTGCTCTGCCGGTCTTTTTGCTGCACCACCCCTCTTGGGCCACTTGGAGCTCTTGTGTGAGCATTTGTATGGAAGAAATATATATATATATATATATATATATATATATATATATATATATATGTAACCTACTGAATGTCGCCAGTAGGTAGTTATAGTTAGGACCATGTTTCTATAGGAAAGGCGTTTGATAGGACTACGTGTCCCAGCATTCCAAGGGCCCCTGGAGGTGGCCCCTTCATCCTCTGTACCTGTGGATGCTCTGATAGTGATATAAAGTGCAATTTGTCACCCCGTGGTGTGGGAACTGTTTGGTAGGACTATGTGTCCCAGCATTTTAAGGGCCTTTGGAGGCGGCCCCTTCCTTTGCAACTGAGGATGCTCTGACAGTGTCAGAAAGCATGTTTTGTCATCCCGCTTTACGCACGTGGGCCATGCCAGGGTGAAGCCCGAGCCAAAGGCAGGTCCATCTTGCACCCATCAGCGTTAGGAAAAGGCAGGGCAGGGCCACCCACTTTGGTCCTTTCGGGCCTTTTCTTTCATGATAGGTTGTTGTAGTTTTAGATCAGGTGGTGCTCCTCCCTTAGAGGGCTTTTTATTTTTATATATTCTTGCATCCTTTCTATCCCCGATACATTTATTGTTGTTGTGGTAACATAACTTTTTACAATGGTAAAATGTAAAGCCATTGATCCTCCCCTAGGAAGGAAGAACAAAACTCATAAGATTGCCTGTGCGCCAACATGAGACGGCAACTCTCAAGGACATGGACATGCTTAATAAGGAGGTAGAGACACTCCTGGATGAGGCTGCTGCTACAAATCCATGTTTGAAGTCAGCTATGGACAGAGTTGCTCCTATTTTTACTAGGAAGTGAAAGTCCAACACCTCTGTTTTAAACTTGCAGGACTGCATTACAAATGTAGATGTTACCACCTCTGCTGAGCAAATTAATTCTGTTCTTTCCACCACCTGCTCAGTTCAAAACTTGATACCACTCTTGCCTGTAATAGAGTGTATGAATAAATAGGCACCTCTCGCACCCCAGTCACCAGGCATGATTGTTAAGAAAGACCTTCCTAATGATGTTCATGACTTAGCTGCGAGCAAGCTGGTGGTGCCTTCTGTTGTGGCGCCAATCACCCTACCTGTAGCCATTTTGTCAGACATACCTAATGTAGCTCAGGTAGTTGAGAATTTCTAAGCAGAAGTCCTTGCCCTTAGACCACAAGTCACTAGGTTACATCAGAACTAGAGGATTTTAGAGCTCTTAATAAACCAATAGGATCTAATAGAAAAATAAATTAGAGTATTGCTTTGTGCACCCCCCTCGCTCTGCTGCATGTTTTCATTCTGGCACTGTCAATTTCAAGCCAACTCACACAACTTTGCCACGGGATAATGCCCAGTTGACTAATACAGTTCCTATGGGTGGACAGAATACATGAGTGCCCCAAAAGGAGGGTTTTGCAAGGGATAGGAGTGGGCCCTAGCTGAGTCATCAGGCCCCTTTAAGGAGCTTAAGGTCTCTTTATATGATAAAAGTCCCTAACCTGACCCAGGGTATATATGAGGGTGATGAGTCACTGGCCAACAAATGCATATACCATGTTAGAACAGTACATAAATACTTTTCCATCACCCGTTCAGGCATCTTTCATGCTAAGCAGCTTCATGATCACTCTGATTCAAGAGGCACGTTTGATTATATTAAACTTTCTCTGTTGTCAAAAACATTGGCTGAGTGTCTGGTAGATTTGGGGCTGTGTAGGGGGTCTCCCCCTGGGGCCTTGATCATATTCAAGTTCAACTCACCCGTGGCACCTAAGGTGCAACCTCCCCAGAAAGATTCCACTCCCAATGAGCTTGAAGTTGTAGATACTTCTATGATTGATTGACTGGGAGAAGGGAGCCCCTTAAGTATCCCTGCAAGAAGGGGTCATTTAGAGGAGAAGGCATCTGGGCTGAGTAGTGATTTTGCCGCTGTTCCAACAATTGGCAACAAACTCTTTACCATCTTCCCCCCTAATGTAACAATTTTGTCTTGGAGTGTAGGAGGTTTGAAATCCAAGCTTAGTGATCTATGGTGGGGGGATTTTATCGACCAATTTGATATATGCTTACTAAAGGAAACTTGGAGTTTTGAACCGGCCACAGGTCAGGTTGTCTTTAATCATATTCTGGCCCAGTATTCTGGCAGGGGTCAACCATCTGGCAGACTCCTTACCTGGGTAAGATTGGCTCTAGGTGTTAAAATATGCATACTCCCAATTGCTTCACAAGACATTCTGGGTCTATCTGTTAGACAGACACAGAACCACTAGCACACCCATTCACACACCCATACTCTCTGCCAAACACCCACTGACTCACCCTTACAGTTACTGACACAGTCACTCACACACCCACTCAACCATACAGTCACTGACACAGCTCTCAGTCACACATACAGCCACTCACTCTCCCATACAATTACTTGCACACCCACTCACTCGCCCAGTCAGGCAGTCACACAGCCATGCAATCACTAATACAGGTACTCATACACTCACTCACCATACAACAACTCACACAGCCACACACACTTATCCACACAGTTACTGACACACCCACGTATTCAACCATACAGCCACTCACACCGCCAGTCACTCACCTATATAACCTCTCAAGACAGTCATTTGCTTAAACATACAATTACTCTTACACCCAGTCACACACCCATACAGCCACTTACATAATTGTTTCCACATCCATACAACCAATTTCACATAGACACTCATCCTCCAATACAGCCACTTACACACCAATTCACTTAACCAAACACCCACTCAAACAGCTAGTCACTCACCCATACAGCCAATCATGCATCCACTCGCCCACCCATACAGCCACTCACACACCCATCCATAGAGTCACTCACACAGCCACTTAGTTACTGATACTGCCACTTAGACACTCAATCACTCACCCATACAGCCATTCACACAGCCACTCAACTCACACAAACATCCACTCACAAACACATTCACCCACCCACAGAGCAACTCATACATCCACACATACAGACACTCCCACTCTCGCTTACTCATCTATACAGCCACTCACACATTCACTTACTTACTAATACAGCTAATTAAACACCCACTTATTCAACCATACATCCACTCTAACACCCACTCACACACCCACTCTCACACCAATAAAGACATCAGTGATGTCATCAGTGATGCCACTGACCATGGCATAAGTGATATAATATGTGAGGTCATAACACTGCCTTGCAGGGACAAAAATTATAGTTAGCCGGGCAATTTTAGCTGCAAAATTTCTATAGTTTTGAATGAGTGAAATATGAGCATAACTATAACGTCCCTGTAACCTTTCTTTTTTTCAGTGAATTTCTAAGGTTTTTTTTATTCTATTTTCTAACCATGATGTCCGTGTAACCTTTGATTTTTAGTGAAATGTATATATATATGGATATATTTATATAGAAATATCTATAAAATAATCTACTGGTGGTCGCCAGTAGGTAGTTATAGTTAGGACCATGTTTCCTTTGAAAACGTTTGTTTGACTTGCCTATATCTTTGGTGCCATTTGACAAATCTTCATTGAATTTTCCAAAAAGAAAAGTATCTTTCAGAATCTTGTTGTGTATGGGAAGTTTTGGGGTGATCCATCAAGCAGGGCCTGAAAAAAAAGTCGGGTTGAAAAAAGTGTGTTTTCCATTATAATTCCCATAGGGATTTTAGGCACGACTACAGCCCAAACCGCTGAATGGAATTACACCAAATTTGGCAGAAAGGTAGATCTTGGTCCAGAAACAGTGCTCTCTGTTATTTGGTATAAATCCGTTTAGTAGCTTTCGAGATAAAAAAATATAGATATCTAGAGGCGCGAAGGATTCTAAAAAAATAATGAGCTTGTGCAGGAAAATTCAGAGCTCTTATTGGCTGCCAACACTTCAACTAGGAAGTGTTGAAAGCCATCTTGGAACTCAGCTTCAGCTAAGTCCCACACAAAAAGATGAAAAAAAGAAAAAGAAAAGGGCCAGGGTAGGGACACCCTGTCGCCTTAAATCTGGAGCCGGGGCTTCCAGAGGGACGCCCCACCCCCACCCCACCCCAGCTAGGGCAAAGAAGCATTTTTTTATTTTTGCGGCGAGTCACAGTGGATCAGCAGATCCAGCGAAAATGTAGAAAAAAAAGGGGGGCTCTGGGCTCCTGCGCTTTTTTTAATGAAGCCCCCAGGAGGTCCAGATCCCAGGGGCATTGAAAAAGGAGGAGGAAGCAAAGGGCCTTTCTCCTAGGGCTTTTATTAGCCCCGGGGACCACCACCTCCCCAGGGCGATCACAAAGGATCATGCAGGGGCTACAATGCCACCCTGCAACCTGAGGACCACCACTTCCTTGAGGCAAAATAATGTTTTAATATGGGGGAAGTCCAATGGGCTTCCCCAGAGCCCTGGGGACCGCCTCCTCCCAAGGGCAATTATTGAGTTTTCTGACCCGGGGGCTCCACCTTCCCGGGGCAAAGTTTCAATTTTATGCAGAGGGTGCGCAGCCCCCCCCAAAGCCACAGGGACCACCACATCCCTGGGGCAAAATAGAATGAAATATGGAGGGGGCGCTTGGCCCCCCACAACCCCTGGGACTGCCACCTTCCCAGGGCAAAGCTTCAACTGTATGCAGGGGGCCACGTGGCTTCGCTAAAGCCTCAAAGACTCCCTCCTCCCCAGGGCTACAGTAAAAGAAGATAGGGTGCCTGTTGCAGACCCCTGGCCTTGGGGTTCACCACCTCCCTAGGGCAAATGCAACATTGGAGGGGGGCTACATGGCTCCCCTCATGGAGTCAATTATGGCCCTGGCAACCACCACCCCCAAGGGCCGGGTCCTGCTATGTCCCGGGGGGCCCACCAAGCAAAAACAAACATAACTCCACTTTCTACAAGCGGGAGCTGTCAAACAGCTCCTGCTTGCAGAAAGTGGAGTTTTCATCTGTTTCCCTGCATGCAAATATGCGTGCAGGGAAATAGTTGAAAACATTGCTCCTGCAAGCAGGGAGCTGCTATTTCCAGCAGCTCCTTGCTTATGGGAGCAATGCTGGCAAAGGACCATGGGCCTTTAGGGTCCCGCCACGGTCCTGTCACTCTCTCTTTTTCTTCTATCCCATAATGGGATGGAATTGCGAGAGAGACAGAGCTTGTTATTACAACGGTCTCTCCATACAATTAATTCAAAGAGTCAAACTAGCAAGGTGTTTGGTACAACTGTTATAGTTAGGTTTGGATGCAGAGCAGAACAGAGTCACTTCTGGCCTAATGGTCAAGTTCATGTGCTGTTACTCAGTAGACTGGATGTTCAAATCCTAGTATTGTGTGGCAGTGTGTTTGTTTATTTACTATTGTTTTGACTGCTAAACCTTCCTAGTGATGGAACATTCACTTTTCTTTCAAATCATATGCTTGGGTTTACTGTCATAGGTATGTCCGGAAGCATCAGATTAAAGAGTCATCTATGGCCTAAAGGTTAAGGTACCAGAACCTCACACTGAAAGCAGAAGCTTCTACTCCAGGTGTGTTCATGGTCATTTTCCTTCTTTAATTTCTTTTAAACTTCAAAAGTTTAAAGTTCACCCTGAAAGGTGATCCCACTCGTATCAAAATGACAAATACACTTTTCTTTTTAATTTGTCCAGAAATATCTCATTCTAAGTACATAATTTATCAAAGCCTAAAAAGCTCCCTATCCCTACCTCTCTCAATTTATCTATCCCTCCCTCTCTCAATGTATCTCTTTCAATCTCTTTTTCCCACTCACACACCCACTTAGACTCTAGCGCACGCAATTCACAGACCCACTCAAACACTGATGCACCTACTCACAGACCTACTAAGATTCTGACACACTCTGACACTGAAGCATCCACTCACAGACCCATTCAGACATCACACATCTACTCACAGACCCATTCAGACCCTCACGCACCCATTCACAGACCCAGTTCAGATACTCATGCACCCACTTACCGACTCATTCAGACACTCACACCCCCACTCATATACCTATTCAGACCCTCATGTACCCACTCACATACCGACTCAGACACTCATGTACCCACTCACTGGCCCACTCAAACCCTCGCAGACCCACTCAGACACTGATGCACCTGCTCACAAACCCACTTAGACACTGATGTACCCACTCACAGACCCACTCAGACCGTTGAACATCCACTCACAGAACCACTCAGACCATCATGTATCCACTCTCACACCCAGATAGACACTCTCACACTTAGAGACACCCTCTCACACCTAGTCTCACACACAGAGAGACAGATACTTTGGCCATGCGTGGAGTTGGGTAGTTACAGGGGGCTGGCTGCAAGGCCCTGCGACCAATCCTGGCCACGCATGGCTAAAGGCTGTGTGCAGCAGTGGTTGGATTAAATGTATAGTAATTAAATTTTCTTTATGTTAAAAGAACCATAGAAATTCACAGAAAAAAGCTAAAGTTACAGGGACGTTATAGTTAGGAAATAGAATTTTAAAAACCATAGACATTTGCTTAAAAAACCAAAGGTTACAGGGACGTTATGGTTAGGTTCTGAATTTACTCGTACAAAACCTTAGAAATTCAGCAGTTATAGTTATAGTTATTTCAAGTAACTATAAATTGCGCCCTATGGTAACTATAACTCGCGCCCTCGCCATGTACTGCTAATTACCCCAGATATTACAGCGATCATATCATCTTTTATCACATTATTAAAAATATCAATCAAGCATTAGCAATCAGTTTAATGGAGACAAAACTGTGCATGGCTGGGGTGCGCAAGTTTTAGCTACCTTAATTTTGAACCCAGATTTTTAATAAATAGTTAGGAAAAGTAACTTTCACAAAGTTAGCTTTTTCCAGCCATAAGCTCCTGAAGGCATATTCACTTTAGCTCTCAGCATCTGTCCGGCAAGTGCTAGACCCTAATGAGTCATGAAAACTGCTCATCGAGGAGGTATAATGGCCTGGGTGTGGGTGATGTTTTTCTTCCCCTGACAGGAAGATTACCTGGGATAGGCCTTGGAACTTAATGAACTTCAAAGGTACCTGCCCTGTCAAAAGTACATTTCAGGTGACACCAAGAAACAACCAGCTTTTGTTTTCCTAGTCAGGCTGGCACCAAGCCCAGCTACCTTAAGGACCAGTTTTGAGTGATCACAAAGAAGGGGGCTGCTCATTGCCCTGGCCACACCTCTGGGTGCATACATAGGCTCTCTGCAAAGGAAGAAGTGTTTCACCATCTTGGATATAGGGAATAAAGTGCTCTATGGGACTGTTTACAGCAGGCTAAACAAGAACAGCTCAAATGTTGGTATTGTAGAGCCAGATAACTTTTACCCCATTGGTCAGGTAAACCAGGAAGAGACTTGTGAGGAGATGTGGGGAGCTAAACTTGCACCCACTTGTACCCAGGACAAAGGGGGTTTGTCGACTTCCTATGTGGCTACAGGGAGCACAACAAGCTGCAAGAGACCTTTTTCCTGAAGTGCTCTGCTGACCAGTAGCAAATGGACCTGGACTAGATTCTGCTGGTTGCCTCTGCTAGAGTGAACCTTGTCCTCCAAGTGCTGTTCCTGAGTTCCTAGGACCCTTGTTGGTGTCTAATTGGACTTCATCTTATACTTCTGACAAGTTGGGACTTAGAAACCCTTTGGACTTCTAGACCTCTGGAGTACCAGACCAACCACACAGCCAATCTACCACTCACTGGCTAAAATACAGTCTCTCCTTTGGTGCCTATCTGCAGGAGCAAATCAGTTTCAGCAGGCCTTGGGTGAGAAGGTATCTTACCTTGGGAAACACATTATTGGATGGAGCTTGCAACTTTATCCTGCTTGAGGATTCTGAGCTTCGAAAATCAGATTTTGGGCCAGATTTATTTTTGGTGGACAAAGTATTCTCCATCAGCTTGGCAGAGGTCTTGACACCCACCAGGCTGAGGATACTCTGACTGCAAAGTTTTAAAATGAGCACCAAGCTGCCGATCATTTCTAAAGCATTGGCTGAAACCACCATGATGGTGGTTCCTGTCAATTTTTTAAGTGTAATGCAGAGCTCTGTCAACATGACAGAGCCGAGCCGCTTGTGAAACTTTTTTTTATTTTTTAAAAGAAAATCCCAAAATGGGATTTTCTTTTTGAAAAAAAAAATTCGTCCCTCGCCATGGGAGCTCTTTATCATGGTAAGGGGAGCATTGAGCAGTTTTCACTGGCCCTTACTGCAATTGATGGGCATAGAGGTCAACCACCAATGGCCATAACTCTGTCAGGTCGTTGGGTTGGTCTAACCACGGCAGAGTAGTCTCCACAATTATTACACCAATGGTCCACTCGCTTCTAAATCTGGTGGCGGACCATTATCTTGACATGAAGGTTACCTTGTTGTGGCAAGGTAGCCTTACTGCCAAGATATAAATCAGGCCCTAAGCCTAAACATAGAAATTTTGACCAGGCGAACGTGTGAAAAGCATTCAGCTGATGAGAGGACTTCTCTGGGCACAAAATTTGAATTTTCCCAGACATACTTTTTCCAGTCCAAACCAGGACTTCAGCTGCAATGGTTATCCAACCTCGTGGAACTTTTTTCAGGTACAGCCTGCAACCTTACCCTGCTGTAGGATTCAGACATTCATTGTAGAGACTAGGGATTTAGATTTCGGCAGTCGGGTTACTACTTCACAACAATTACGGATATCTCGTCCGCCAAAATATAAATACCATTATTTCCTATGGCATTTATATTTCAGTGGATGGGATATCTGTCACCGTTATGATGGAGTAACCTCTCTGCCGGCCCTAAGTCCTATGCTAAAATCTGCAATTGTAATGAACCTACATCGTGTATCTGACCCACACTCTATCACAGTTTGCCTGAAATTATACCTAGGCTCCTGTAAATCACAAGCACAGACTATCATTGGCACTTTACTTTTTTGATTCTTTTCCCTTCTTTTCCCTTACATATTTTTTAAAATTCATATCTCTGATTGCCCATATTGAATTTTTGTCATTTTGATCTCATTGTGGGATTTGTATTATGTTGTGTCTTTGATTTTAACTGCTTTACTACTTCTAAATGCATTACACATTTTATTTAAGTTACACCTGTCTGCTCTTTAGGGGTAAGGTAGGTTCTATGGAGGAAGTTGTAGTGTACCAGCATGTTGCAGGAATTACAGGAAATTGAGAGTGCAATTTCATTGAACTGTGACCAGTCATCTTCAGCTAGTGGATCATCCAAGTTGATGTCCCAGGCGATAGATGCCCATGTAAGGGGCTCCGCTGCATCTGCGTGCATAGGCCTATATAACAGTGCAATCAAGTGTTGGTCTGGTACACAGGACAGTAGGATCCCAAGGGTATGTGTGGTTGTGAGTCCTGCAGGGTAAGTGGGTCAGGTCACCCTGGCTAGTTCAGCCAGTCCAGCGTGTTGTAAGAAATGTTCAGGCCTGTGGGTAAATTGCTGACAGCCCTCTGTGAAGAGATGAAAGTCTCTCTGAGGTATAATTTCCCAAGATGGGCACACTCACCCTCCTGCTTGATTGGAAGGGCATATTGACCATAATCTGTTTGACTGGTTGAGCTTCAAGACCCAGAGTTCGGGGTGGAATGGGGCCCATTTTAGTATCATCTGAACAAAACGCTGCCAAATTGTGGCTGTTTGTTGAAATACATATGGTACATCTTTCGGGAGCCCCACACCCTCCATTAACAGTTCTGCCAGTTGTTCTACCGCTACCCTCCCAGCCAGTAGGTGTTTTTCCCAGTTATCACCTGGGCCCAGGCATTGAACCACATGTTGGAGATGTGCAGCATAAAAGTACAATTCATGCCACTGGTCCTCAGATCCCTCCTCCTTATACAGTCTGGTCAATGTCAATAGTGCCACCCTGCTACGCCTACCCGCCCACAGGAGAGAAATGAGAATTGAGTCCAGCTGCTTAAATACCTTTGTTGAGAGAGGACAAGGTGAGTTCTGTAATACGTACAGGCATCATGGCAGCAGCACCTTCTTGGCTATGGCCAGTCTGCCCATCAAGGAGAAGGGCAATGTTTTCCAAAAGGACACACACAACTATAATGGATCCAGGACCCTGTCTGTATTAAGGCAAAGTTGCAGTGTTCTGGTGTGTGCTTACTTAATGCCCAATTATCTGGGTCATTTCCCAAAGCAATCCCATGATCCGCAAATAGTTCACTGGTGTTCCGACCAGTGAGGAGAGAGGAAACAGCAGTGATTTGGCATGGTTGAGTCGGAGACCTAAAAGGTTCCCAAACTCACCTAGCAGTTGAAACAGCATGAGCAATGCAGCTGGGGGGAGGAGAGGTAAAACAGGGCATCACCTCTCTGTAGAGTAAAATAACACAGTGGACATCTCACAATTGTAGGCCTCAGTCCAACAACTCCTGGGTGCTCATATCACCAAGGGCTCTATTGCAAGAGCAAACAAGAGTGCAAGAGTGAGCATCCCTGTTGCGCACCATAACCCAGGGTGCACACGTCTGAGAACAATGTGCACTCTGGCACTCAGCTCAATGTAGTGCAGCCGGACCCACCCACAGAACTGACAGGACCTTGAGCAGATAGCCCCAGTCTACTGTGTGAAATGCTTTTTCCAGGTCGATGGCCAGTTCCTCCTTTCAGTGTTCAACTTCATGAAAAACATTGGCTAGAGGCCTAAGGTTCATCTCTGTGCTCCTACCTGGTATGTAGCCACACTGGTCCATCCACTCCGGATCACTGTCAGACCCGTGCCCACACCACATATACAACAAAGCAGACACAGTCATCGCACCACACCTAAGGAAGGTCATCAACATCTCCTTCAAAACAGCAAGATTCCCTGAAAGCTGGAAAAACGCCGAAATCAACACTCTCCTCAAAAAAACAAAAGCGGACCCCAAAGACCTGAAGAAGTTCCGGCCCATCTCCCTGCTCCCATTCCTGGCGAAGGTCACTGAGAAAATCGTCAACACTCAACTCACCCGATACCGCGAAGACAACAACATCCTAGACCCCTCCCAGTCCGGTTTCAGACGGAACCACAGCACCGAGACCGATCTCCTCACCGCTACAGACGACATTAGAAGCCAACTCGACAATGGAGAAACATCAGCTCTCCTCCTCCTAGACCTATCAGCCGCCTTCGACACAGTCTGCCACCACACTCTGAAAATCCGCCTCCACGAAGCAGGGATCCAAGAGCAAGCCCTCGACTGAACCACATCCTTCCTCTCCGGAAGAACCCAGAGAGTCCGCCTCCCCCCGTTCCAATCCGAAGCCACCCACATCATCTGCGGCGTACCCCAGGGCTCATCCCTCAGCCCAACGCTGTTCAACATCTACATGGCCCCCCTCGCACAAGTGGCCCGTCAACACAAACTCAACATCATCTCCTTTCTCGACGACACCCAACTCATCCTCTCCCTCACCAAGGACTCACACACCTCCAAAACCAACCTCCATGAGGGCATGAAGGCCATCGCCGACTGGATGAAAAGCAGCCGGCTGAAACTGAACTCGGACAAAACGGAGGCGCCTGATACGACTCGTGGTGTCCAGCCTCGCTGGATACCCCTCCAACACCAACCGGCCACGCACAAAACCTCGGCTTCATCCTCGACTCATCCCTCTCCATGTCAAAACAGGTCAACGCCATCTCCTCCTCCAGCTACAACACCCTCCGCATGCTTTGCAGAATCTACAAATGGATCCCAACCGAAACAAGAAAAACAGTAACTCAGGCCCTCGTCAGCAGCAGGCTCGACTATGGCAATGTACTCTATGCAGGTATCCCGTCCAAACACCTGCAACGACTCCAATGCATCCAAAACGCCTCAGCCTGACTAATCCTCAACATCCCACACCGCAGCCACATCACCCCCCACCTGAGAGACCTGCACTGGCTCCCCCTCGACAAGAGGATCACCTTCAAACTCCTCACCCACGCACACAAAGCACTCCACAACACCGGACCAGCCTACCTTAACCACAGACTCAGCTTCTACACCCCCACCCGACAATTCCGCTCCGCCAACCTCGCCCTCGCCTCCATCCCCCGCATCCAGCGCAAATCCTCCGGCGGCAGATCTTTTTCCTACCTCACCGCCAAGACCTGGAACACCCTCCCGTCTGACCTAAGACAGATCCAGGACCTGCTCACCTTCAGAAGACACCTCAAGACCTGGCTCTTCGAGCAGTAGCAGCCCCCCCCCAGCGCCTTGAAACCTTCACGGGTATGTAGTGTGCTTTATAAATAGATTGATTGATTGATTCATGTATCAGGTGCGCTGTCAGTCGGGTGGCAGTTAATTTACAAAGAACCTTCATGTCCTAATTAATCATTGTGAGGGGCCTGTATGCCGCTGGGTAGGCCTGATCGCCTTCTGGTTTAAGAAGCATGCATATATCCCCCTCCTTCATGGACGGTGGCAATATTCCCTCATCCCGTGCCTCTAGAAAGACTTCCAGGAGACCCTGTTTCACTGTAGCTGAGAATGCCTGATAAAATTCAGATGGGAAGCCATTGCCTCCTGGTGCCTTAACCTGCGGGAGAAAACTTAACTCTGTTCTAAGCTCTTCCAATTATATGTGGGTATCTAGGGCCTCAGTCACCACCGTCCCAGGCTTGGGAATGTCCAGGCTGTCTAAGAATGGGGTGTAACTATGTGCACTAATGGCCGGGTCTGCGGTGTAAACTTGTTGTAGGAGTTTTTGAAACGTGTCTACTATGCCCACCCTAGAAGTGACCTTGGACCCCTCAGGTGATTTCAAGTGTGTTGTGAGTGATGGTGTATGCCTTGCTGACTTGTCGCCTTCTCAGCGTAGCCTCTGCTGGTAATGTTTCAGTGTATATTTGTCTAATCTATCCCAGATGTCTGCTATGCACTAGCAAATGATGCGCTCTTTCATAATGGTTTCTGAACAGGTTGTTGCTCCCACCTATATATTTGCAAGAGCAGCTTCTTCCCTGCACAGTTCCGCCTGCAGCTGTCGACCTAACCCATACGTCAGCCATAGGCAAGTACCCCTCAACACCGCTGTAAGTGCTTCCCATTCCATATCTCTATGAGCTGTAGAGCCCCAATTTTTCTCCAAATAGCCTGTCAGTGACTGGGATAGTGCCTCTTTCCCCACCAGGTCCTCAAGGGTATCTATTGACATCCTCCAGGCTCTTGTGCCTCATCTAGCACCACCCAATGACATGGAGCAGCTGACTGTGGAGTCCTTTGTTTTCCACTACCCCCTGAAGCGCAGCTGTCATGTTTGTTTTTTTACCCTCTCTGGGGGTGCCCTTTCTAGGTTAGGCTCCTAAACGTACTTAAGGTCCCACAGCCATACCAAGGATGCATATATTGTTCTGACGGGAGTGTCTTTCTGTGTTGTCAGCCTGCCTCTCCAATTCCGCACTGGTGGTGGTCATCTGGGCCAACTAACATTTGAGAACTGCAACTTCACCCTGCAGTTCTATTGTGTTGCCTTCAGCATTTGTGACTTTGTCCTCAACTGTCCTCAGATCTGCCCATCAATAGATACTGTCTCGGTTTTGTGTTCAGGAGTGGTTCGGGATCCTTGTATAGTTGCCAACAGTTCAGCCCTGGATAGCTCTGCGTCATTTTCCGGTAGGCCTCCAGGTTTATTTGCGCCCATTTGCTGCGTTATTCTCTGGGTGGGTTGGTGCAGAGTGGTATAGTTTGAGATGATTTTTACTGCATGGGCACGAACCCGCTTGTCCTTACCCAGGGTATGCACCGGGATATAAAGGCTTGCACCCCAGGACTGGTTAGGGCTCAAAGCACTGCACTTTTCAGGATCTTTGGTTGCGTCGGAGTCCCCCTCTCCATTTGAGGTCACCACACCCAGCCGAGGGGTCTGTTATATGAATCTGATCTATATCTATGGAAGGTAGTGTTCTACCATTGCAGCATGGAGAGAGAGCACCACCGGCAGTTACTCTTCCTATTATGTGAAGTTGAATCTCAGTCCTCCCACAACCGGGAGATTCACTTTTGTTCCTCCATGACTGTATAGATGTCAGGTGCCAGTTGTTTTTAGATTGCCCTGCTAAGGGGCATTTAATAGTTTCTTCTTCCTGCTTACTTCAGGATGGCTGCTTCGGGATAGCTGCTTGTGGATGGATGCTCGTGACTCCTCAGATTACATCCTCCAGAATCTGCAATTCGTTTTGCAGGTTCTTCTAATTACAGAGACTAGGTAATTCAACAAGATTACTGAATCACATATTTAATTGAAAGTCAGCTCTGCTGTATAAGGCCTTCCATTTCAGATACAATTTTTTCTGGTCTTGGTCTATTTAGGTCTGCCCTAAGACAGCACATGCAAGACATTTTGTGGACTTAGAGCCCATCCATTACTTACATTAGTTTGCTTCATTGTCACTCTCATTTGTTTGCTTCCGATTTGTTAACCGGTGCAGGCTTCACCTCCTCTTCCTCTGTTTGATGCTCCCCTGGAGCACTTTCAAAGTACTTGTGTCCTTCCACTACTTGGGTTGTGGGAGCTATTTTTTCTTGTAAGTGAAGCAGTATGTTCGAGTGCATGTGTTTGTGTTCATCTTCTTGCACCAAGATCTTGCAAATCATTATGTAAGGCATGGTCTGTACTTTGACATGCATAGGACTGGAGCGGAGGCCTCCAATCTCCTTTGTCAGTGGTGAAAGTTTGTTTTTCACTGATACCTTAATGATCGACTTTTTTGCAGGCAATGTAATACCATCTGCTGAAGTCTGTTAAGGAAACTACATAACACAAAGTTAACAGAACATAACAAAAAGACAACAATACAAAACATAATAACATACAAAAACAGCACAACACTACATAAAACAGAACACAACAAAATACTAACAAAAAACAACAGCATCACACAACAAGATAGCTGCATAAAACAAAAACACAATTAAACATTGCTACACAATAGAACAAGACAATGTGATTATTTTGTTGGGTTGTATTGGTGTTAGATGCTTGTCCTGTTGTTGAGTTGTTGTATTGGTGTTTTGTTGCATTGTGTTTTTATGCTTTTGTTGTTGTGTTGCTCTGTTTTGTGCTGTCATCATGTGCTCTGTAGTTGTGTTTGTGTGCTGTTATATTTTGATGTTGCATTGTGTTTTAGTTTTGTATTGTATACAAGCCTGTTGTACTGCTATGTTGTTGTGCTATGTTGATGATGCAGCAGATCCCTCTGTACCTAAATACCATAGTGCAGTTGTCATATAGGATCCTACACCAGTCATATGGACTGTTTGTTGTTGACTAAAAGTGTATGAAAGGAACTAGCATCAGTAACACATTTCAGTGACAGTGAAACAAATTTGGCTCCACAAAAAGACAGAGAGGATGGTGTCCAAAACATGAAGGTTTATAATAGAATTTAGTAAAGTGCAAGCCAACCAATTAATAAGTCAATACATCCAAAAGGCATATTATTAAAAAATGATGCAAACTGTGACAATGTAGAGTGCACAGAAAAATAAATATATTGGTTCTATAAAGAATTTCCCTATTTTTAAATTAAGCATTGAAAGTGGCAAAGGAATGTTTCTAATTGGAAGGAGTTAGCATCGAATGAACTAAGCTTTGGTTCAGGGAATATGCAGGAATGCTCAACCATTAAGCTCAATACCCAGGGCCGGGGAAATCAGCAGAGTTTGAGAAAGGTCTTCTTTTAGCGAAGTGAGGACACAATCTGCAAAACAGTTCTAAGGAACACATAATAATTAAATAAAGGTTCTGGAAGTTTATTCCCAACAACTCTCTCTGGTAGATCCAGGAGACCATGATCTCTGAGACCAAATAGACTCCCTAGGTTCCCAGGGTCGGACAAAGAAGCACACAGCTGCATGGCCTTGAAATTAGCAACAACTTGCTTACCCTGGTACAGGACGCTCTCTCCCCTCTCCACGCACTACATATCCACAGCCTATATTCAATTTGTCTAGCAAATCCAACAATCTCCAACAATAAACAAAGCCCAATATAACTAACAAGTGCTTCTTGATTCAGCACCTGCAGTGGAAAGAAATCTATGAAATGTGCAATGCATAAATTAAAGAAATAATTCTACAGCTTTGTACTAAATTGTTCTGCATCTTTAGCTTATTGTTGTATTGTGCACTTTTTTTGATGTGCCGTTATTTTACTGTGTTCTACTGCTGTCAGAGGTATTTGGACAAAATATAAAATTTTAAATACTGAGTTACAGAAATATCAGAAAAAAACATTGTGGTACAGAAATATTGTCATACAGTAATATCTTTGTCAAGAATATCAATTTTTTAGGTAAATAATATTGTCAAGAATATCACTGTTAATATCGTTTTCAATAAAATAGTTGTAAAAATATTGCTTTTTAATTTTCTTCACGTGTTTTAGTTCATATGTGAGTTTATGTTATTATTGTTTGTATAATTATTAATGATCTATTTAAATATAGTTTATAATTTTAAGTGATTTATAATTTTTAATTTAACAACTAACAATAATTTAAGTGTTGTGGGGGGTTGCTGGGTTTGTAGGGGCATAGGGTGGGAAGTTAATTAAGTAATAATTGTTAGAAATGGGGTCTCTACTTGGCAGTGGGTTGCACCCTGTCCAAGTAGGGACCCTCACTCTAGTCAGGGTAAAGGAGACACACCTCGGCTTCCTTTGTGTGACTGTCTAGAATGAATTCACAAACAGCCCAACCGTCATCCTGACCCAGCAAGGGCAAGCCTGAGACATGTTTCAGGACTATTCATGTGGGTGTCACAATCAGTGATGCAAGCCCACTAGTAGCATTTGATTTACAGGCCCTGGCACACCTGGTGCACTATACTAGTGACTGGCTAGTAAATCAAATGTGTCAATCACCAATACATTTTAAATGGAGAGCATATGCACTTTAGCACTGGTTCGCAGAGAGTGGAGTAAATGTAATCCTTCCAAAGTTTTGTTTATCGTTTCACAGACTTGAGTGACAATAGTACATTTTACCGCTCCAAAGTCCAGTGCTTCTTCTACTGTTGCACAGACTATAGTGGCAATAGACTTGATCTGGAGTGGGAACAGTAAGTCCAACTCTTTCCCTACTGTTGCAAAGACTGAAGTGGGAACAGTAAATTTATCCCCGTCGAAGTCCAATGCTTTCCCTGCTGTTGCACAGACTGGAGTGGGAATTGTAAATTGAATCCCTTGGAAGTCCAATGCTTTCCCTACTGTTGCACGGATTAGAATCAGAATAGTAAAATGTACCCTTCCTAAGTCCAATCTTTCCCTACTGTTGCACAGACTGGAAGGGGGATTGTAAATTGAATCCCACCAAAGTCCAACGCTTTCACTACTGTAACACTGACTGTAGTGGGAATAGTAAATGTAATCCTTCCGAAGTCCAATGTTTTCTTTACTGTTGCACAGACTGGAGTCGGAAAAGTAAATTTAACCACTCCAAAGCCCAACGCTTTCCCTACTGTTGCACAGACTGGAGTGGATATAGTAAATCTTACACCTCCGAAATCCAATGCTGTCCCTACTGTTGCACAGACTGTATTGGAAATGGTAAATTTTACCCCTCCAAAGTCCAATGCTTTCCCTACTCTTGCAGAGACTGGAATGGGAATAGTAAATTTAATCTCTCTGAAATTCCACTACTTCACTACTGTTGCATAATACTTTTTTTAATATTGTTTAAATATATATTCTATATATTATCATTATTTATTTATTTGTTTAATTCTATTATTTGTATATTTATATATATATTTAAATTTTATAATATTTGCAATAAATGTCTGTTTTGGGGTTTTATAATTTTCTTATATTTCATTAATTCAGTAAATTATTTAATGCATTCTATATATATTAGCACAGTGCCATCCTTGCTGAGCTTTGTCATTGTCTATCCTGGTGTAGATGGCCCTGTGCTAATCCTATACTTAAAAACTTTGCTAGAAAAACAGACATTTTAGGTGAGCAAATCTAGAGTGTCGCTGGTTTTGCAGGGTGCTCTATACTTGAGCTGCTCTCCACCTAAACTTGGGAACTACCCAGAGTTCTCTCTTCCCTTTTGCATAATTTATGCGTCACTCTAACCCTGAAAGAGGTTTGTTTTGGCTCATACTGGGTGCTCCCTTGTGTCTGGACAAAGTGAAACCTCTCTGAAGAGCTATAATGATAGCAAAACACATGTCAGGGGTTGCTGTTTCTCATTCCATGTTAGCTTGGATGGTATTTTACCAGTTCAAAGCTGTATTACTGTGTCTGGAGTGGTGAAAGGCTTTTGTCATTTATAGCTCAGCAAGGATGGCACTGTGCTAATCCTATACTTAAAGATTGGTGTATAAATGGCGAAAGACTTTGTCATTTTCTAGCTTAGTGTAGGTGGCATTGCGCTAATCCTATACTTAAAAACTTCACTAGAAAACTGACATTTGAGATGAGCAATTCTAGAGTGTTGCTGGTGTTGTGCAGTTGTATACTGGAGCTGCTCAGAGTTTTCTCTTCACTTTTGCATAATTTATGTGTCACTCTAACCCTGGAAGGGTTATATTTTGACTGGGTGCTCCCTTGTGTCTGGATAAAGCTAAACCTCTCTGAAGAGCTATAATAATAGCAAAACACATGTAAGGGGGTGCTTTTGCTAATTCTAGGTTGGCTTGGATGGTATTTTACCAATTCAAAGCTGTAATAATGTTATTGGAGTGGAGTGGTGAAATGCTTTTGTCACTTACAGCTCAGCAAAGATGGCACTGTGCTAATCCTTTGCCTAAAACCTTTGCTGTATAAATGGCAAAGGACTTTGGGCTTGATTACAAGTCTGGCAGTCCTAGGACCACCAGACTCATGGTGGCTCTCAGACCACCGCAGCTGTGGTGGTCTGACCTCCACATTACACGGTTGGAGGGCAGACCTGCCAACCTGCTGCCGTCCCCACCAGGATCTCAGATCCCGATGGGCTAACGAAGGTGCAGGTTGTAATCAGTCAGGGGGGCACTGAACTCAGCGCCGCCTTGCTGATTACAACTTTGTGCAGCGCCACTTTTCTTGTGCCCCTTAGCACCCTGCTAACCCCACCATGTGTGCGCCGTATTTAACATACGGCGCACCATGGTGGTAGTTAGGGACCTTGGGTCAGACATTTTGACACTAGTTTGGCGCTTTGCAGAGTTATCATCAAAAATGTTAATGCTAATCCTGCAAAGTCCCCAAAGGCCCATTGTAACCAATGGAAGCCTCCTTTTAATGCCTGCTCAGAGCAGGCGTTAAAGGTGCCGAAACAAATGACGCAAAGAAATCTCTTAGAATGCCCCCTTTGCATGCATTATGACTGGTGCAATGTAGCGCAAAGGGTTACAAAGTGGCACAAAGCATGCATTGCACCACTTTGTACACATGGTACTGTGTTTTTGGCCACCTAACTCCACATTAGCATTAAAAAAATGACACCAATGTGTCATTAGAAGAGCGTTAGGCCCTCTTAAAACTGGGTCCTAGTCCACAGCAGATAGACTATAAGCCTAATGGACAAGCCTAATAGACCATTCCACCAACTGCAGGTAGAATGTTCCAAATTTAAAAGAGAGAAACAGAAAGATAAAATTGAAAAGTTGGAGCAGAGGGCCTATACCAGCCATTATTGGACCTGAGCCACACCATTGGCCTGAATGGTGCACCAGCATTCCAGTGTTCAAGTGTATTTTTTACTTTCCTTCCATGACATTCACCTTCAGACTTGCAAAGAATTTGCACACCTGGCAGAGGTGTTGTCTGGGAATGCTTATGAGCAGTTATGCAGGGCACATTTCATGACTTCTGGAAATCATGTAGGCAATTTGATGATGTAATCGCTTTGAATCCATGCACCTGCAGTACAAGCACATAGTAAAAAAGCAAAATGAGCTACTGACTTAGCTTGTTAGTCCTTAAGATATTATCCTTTTAAGGTCGAGCGCAGAAGCGATGTGACCTGTTCTAACTATTGTGGGCTTTTAACCGCGCTCACTTCACGCCCATCACTTTCACTCATTCGTGGGCTTACCTTTCATAAATCCCTTGATGTCAATGGTAATTGCTTTATGTTTGTCCCGCCTTGGTGCGGTTTGGTTACCGACTTGAAGACTGACCCTGTTACATGGATAATTGCACGAGTGTTTATATACTTCAGCGTGGGTGAACTATCTTTTTCTTTTGTCTCTCCCCTTTGTACTCCATGGCAGCCATGGCCCTCACAGACCTCACAGCGCCAACAGCGCTGACTCCATTGGCGGTATTAGAGCACTGGTGACATTGTTCACAGTGTTACCTAATGAGAATAATTTATTTTGGCTCTCCCCTTCATTTTCCTAAAAACACTTATAATTGATAAACGCTTTACTAAAAAACACAGCAGGAGAGCCATTTCTACAATATTCACAGCAATCGAGAAAAGTCGCCCCATAATGCTTTGCAAACATTCTTTTCGAATACATTGTAACCCATAACTTAGCATGTGTTGGTCCTAGGACAATGGGACCACCACCAAAACATTCAGCATGACAGACCCTTTCTATTTAGGCTATTTCTGGGTTCCCACACTAGGTTAGTGGGGCCTCCCAAATAATAACCCCTCCCACCATTCAATCCCATGTTAAGCTTTTTTTTTTTCTTTTTCTTTCTTAATTTGGAACTTTTGTGTGACAGCTTGAAATAGTTTGTGTTCTAAGGGCCTTAATATTGCAGTAGTTCTGTTAGGCCTGAAAATGTATAAAGCACTATGCTCTCTAGGGGCTCTATATATGGTTGTACCACAATTGTTTGTGTCATTCTATTTTCATGTGGTTATGATCTCTAAGGGCTAATTACATGGTTGCATGGGGTGCTTTTTACAAACAATATTTTTATTGTGGTATTCTCTTGGGGCTGTTCTGTGCATTATAGTCAACATACTATAATATTTGCTATAATCGGTCATCCCATAATGCTTTGCAGACATTCTTTTACAAAACATTTTTGCTCATAACTCAGCCTATGCTGGTCCTGGGACAATGGGCTCACCTTCAAAACGTTCACCACAACCTGCTGTTTCTATTTAGATCATCTCTGGGTCCCCACGCTAGGTGAGTGGGGACCCCAAAATAATAACCCCTCCCTCCACTCAGTGTCTTTTTTTATTCTCTCTTTTTGCTGAAGCCTTTGTTTTAAAGTTGAGTAGTTTGTGTTTAAAGGGTCTTGTTTGAAATATCATTGTAGTAGGTCTGCTAATCCTGAAAATGTGTAACACGCTTATGTTCTCTAAGAGATAAAAGTTTGGTTATCTTGCAACACTTTCAGTCATATTCTTTTTATTTGGTTATGCTCTCTAGGGGCTAACTATATCATAACGGAAACATGTTTCTTACAGAGGCTTTTTTTATTGTGATGTCCTCTAGGGGCTGTTTTGAGCATTATAGTCTAATGTCAATTATTTCTGATAAAGGTTTTTATTGGGGTTATATGATAATTGTATATGTTTTATTAATCTATTCTTTTTGCAATTATGACTATGATTCCAGCCAACTTAACATCCTTATTACTCTATGACTGTTTGAACACTCAATTTGTTTGGGCGACCCTTCTAGTTTATTTCTCTCTTTACTCCTCCGTGGCTGTATTGTTTTGTGTCAACACCAGCACAGTGCACGCTCTACGGGCGTCTAGAATGCAAAAACCCAACACTCTCAAGATTATGTAATTTATGCATTATGATGATATGTTATTGTTTAACCTTTTGCATTGCAGAATTCAATCCAGAAGATTCATTCTTAAGGTGCTTATAAATACTGTTCATTTGCAATGTATTGCTGCAGGCTTTCAGAGTGAGTCAGGGTGTGGTCCCTTTCCAGGGCCTTCTAGAAGCTTTCCCTGCAGCATGCCTGGGTGTGGTTGTGGGCTGGACCAAGACTCTATAAAAGGGAGTCAGCCCAGCTCCACGTGCTCACTATTCAGAGGTCCCGGTGCAGAGCAGCAGCAACTTCCTGAGCTCCTGTTCCGGTGGCCTACCTTGACCTTCCAGGCCTCTGTGCTTCATTCTACAGTGGTGATCCTTAGTCAGGGCGATAAGGCGGAGGTTGGGCTGGACCCCCGAACCCCGTAATCGAAGACGCTCTAATTCTTGGGCCTAATTCTTTATGTTAATAACATTTTGCTCTTGCGCGTGTAATTGTGTGTTTAGACTTTTCATGGTATTTGTATGCATGCATTCGAATCGGCAGGGCGCGCAATTCTTTCCTTGTGGTTATTTCATGATATTCATTGTGCGCTACCATTCCTTGGCAGTTTTCATGGTGGCATTCGAATCGGCAACACGCGCAATTCTTTCCTTGTGTGTAATTCTTGATATTCACTGTACGCTACCATTCCTTGGCAGTTTCATGGTGACATTTGAATCGGCAACATGCGCGATTCTTTCCTTGTGTGAAATTCTTGATATTCATTGTACGCTACCATTTCCGAGGCATTTTCATGGTGGCATTAGAATCGGCAGGACGCACAATTCTTTCCTTGTGGTTAATTCATGATATTCATTGTGCGCTACCATTTATTGGCAATCTCATGGTGGCACTCGAATCGGCAAGACGCGCTATTCTTTCCTCGTGTATAAATAATGTGATTTACTGTGCGCTACCATTCTAAGGCATTTCCTTGGTAGTATTTTGAGTTGACAAGTCGCGTGATTTATTCCTTGAATCTACGTTGCGTGATTTCATGGTGCACAATCCTTGAAGGGGTTCAATACATATATAAAAACCTGCAATGTGCGCAATTCACTTTTCAATGTTTTGAGAAGAACACAACAAGACCAGAGTTCTAGATGTAATGCTGTGTGTTCCTAATATGTATCCTTAAATGGAGATTCTTATGATTGTTTAGAAATTACTCAGCGTGTTTCCTGATTCTCATGCTAAAGAAAGTTCTTGAATCTGAAAGTTTTTATTTAACTTTTCTTGTTTCCTCCACAGGTATTTCAGCCATCTAAAAGCCTAGTCAGTTAAGGACTATTCTAAAGTTGTTTATGTTTTCAGAATGACGAAGCTTAGAGTAATAGCATAGTACTGATTTCATGAGGTGTAATTTTGATGTTGTGTTTTAACCTTTTGCTTCCTACAGGTCTCCTTCCCAGCTGTTCCCTTCCTAATCCCCTTTTCCCCACTTGGACTCTCTTAGACTCTGTGACAAATCTAATCGGAGTATTGGAGCAGTCTGGTGGTGGAAGTGTTGGAAACGTGCACAGACCCCGAGGATCTGGACTCTGACATGTTGGGATTTGTGTTAGCCAGCCAGCAACTCTGATGGTGGGGTGGTGAAACAGGTATTCTATTGGAATTATCATGGCAGATTTAAATTGGCAACATTTTCATTTTTTGCTGCAGGTAGAGGAAGAAGGTAAATGGAAGTGCTTTAGTTTTATGCAAGACCTCTAGAATTATGTGCCAGGACAAGAAAAAATGACGAGGCAGGGTTGACCAATTTATCTGAATGAAAAGTCCAGTTATGAATTTGCAACTCCAATAGCTCTAACACAAGCAAACGCAAGACCCATTGTATTGCAAATGCCTGTTGTATTTTTATAATCAGCATGTCTAACTCTCACATACCCTCACACAGCCCCCACCAGCCACTGTATCCCATAACACTATAACCACACCTAGATATTCATCAAGCACAACATAAAATACTTCCCACATAGCCACAAAACAAAATCAACACACTTCCACTTACTGTCTGGGAGGGGAATCTGAAAAATGGACAGGGGTGGGAGAGGGAGAAGCAACCCGGATGGAGGTGGGAGTGGATGAAGCAACACAGACGGGGGGTCAGAGGAGAAGAAGCAACACGGACCAGGTGGGAGTAGATGAAGCAACATGGATTGTGGGGTTGTTGGAAAAGAAGCAACATTGGGGATGGACCAGCAGGAAACAACGGGGATAAGGTAGGTGAAGGGTGAAGACGCAAAGGGGACAGGGCTTGGGAGGGAAATAAGAAGAAAATGAAAAATCATATCAGAATCACAGCAGCAGAAGGATGTAATCCATGTGAAGCAATCAAACCATGCTCCTGCCAAAAGAAGAGGAAGTGAAGACTGCTTGCGCTGCCCAATTAAAAGGCAGCAAATGAGAGTAATAATCAAGCCCACGAACGGTAAGCAATGGGGGGGTTCCAATCCCTTTGTGCAAAGTTATATCTCTCACAAGCGAGAGTGCATGCGAAACCTAACAATAGGACTAAATTGTCTATTTTAAGAAACAATTTTCAAATAGTCAAATTAAGTTGTGTGAAAGTCTACGGGACATCATTATGAAAAGTGGCGCTGCACCTAGTGCTGCGCAAATTTTCTTACTCCCTTTAGAGCCCCCCTAACGCCACCATGGTAGTGCCGTATTTATAATACAGCACACTATGGCGATAGTTAGGGTGACTAGCGTCATAATTTGTGAAGCTAGTCCGGTGCTTTGCAGGACTAGCATCACAAATTATGATGCTAATCCTGCAAAGCACCGAGAGGTCCATTGCAGTCAATGGGAGCCTCTTTTTAACTCCTGCACTTAGCAGGAATAAAAAATGCTGATAAAAACGGTGCAAAGGAATCTCATGGATTCCTTTGCTCCATTTTGATGGTCCCCCCCAGAGCCGGAAGGCCCCCCTTTCATACATTATGTCTGGCGCAGGCATAATGTGCTGCAAGGGGTTACAAAGTGGTGCAATGCAAGCATTGCACCACTTTTTTAATATGGCACTTGGGAAATGCCACCTTAACACCACATTTGCGTCAAAATAAATGCCCCAAATGTGGCGCAAGGTGGCACTATGGGCTCATAAATATGCCTTTAACAGACAGCTATGAAGATCCACTCATGATCTATTGCAGTACTTTCAGTGCGTGCAGAATATGGATTAGAGTAAGACTAATGAGATGCATGCTTGATTGTCAAGTTTTCTGCAGCTTACGTTTACAAGCCACAGAAGGAATATTGCCAAGTGCTAGCTGACCCCTCCATGTTCTAGAGAGTATCATGCATAAACAGGTGTTTGAGGTGGGATTCAACGCACAGACTGTTTGCCAGAGAAACACTGACATATGGAGTTCTGATTGCACAATAAGGATTGTGACAGCCATACATGTCTTCGCATATTAATGCAAAGAGATAATGCAGCTTTGCCGCAAGACACCAAGTTACATCTTTGGAAGGGATTAGGCTAATTGATTAGAGATTTAGGGTGAAATATGATTGGGGATTATCTCAACTTTGCCCTAATGTGTAGAGTATTTGCTATAGATGAACAGAGTATATTAAATAGTGTATAATAAATAATTCTATAGTATAAAATATGAACTGCTCTGTGCATATTGATTATGGGGCAGAGTTATACATGCCTGCTGCAGACTATAGATTCCCTGACAGGTTTTTTTCTGACTCCTAACACACTCGTCTATATGATTATAACTCTGTCGGGAAGAGTGAGAGACACTTGCCAGTTTTTGTTTTCAGCAAAAATATCAAAGTTTCTTTTAGTGGCTTGCGAAATCAAGCATATGCAGTCCCATTAATTTGGGGGTTAGACAAATTGGCGCCCAATAGGGGGTACTAGTCCGTAAGGAACACTGAGGACGTAGAACCCCAAAAATAAGTCCTTTACACAAATATATCCGGAGGTATCCAGAGTAATTTTGTGATCCTCCTCAGAATTAGGAAAAGGTATCCCCTTGTCCAACTAAGGTTTGTTAAACATTTGACAGTTACAAAATATATGCCCATTGGTACTGATTTTGAATCTTTGTAAACAATCGCATGAGAAAAGAGACGGTAGCAATAGAACCAATGGATATGTCAGAAACATATGCTCCAAACGTACTACCTATCTGACAGCAAGGGGAGTCCCATTTTTTCGGGCCGAATTCAAGCTGGTGGCCAGGGCCAATCCAATATATACTACTGAAGAGTTGGAAAAAGAAGCTAAGGATGTAGTTGAGATATGCACAATATTTGCTGTAAAGAATCCTCCAACATATAATGATCTGTAAAGATGTATTGAAGTACTATGAAAGTATATAGAACACATGACCTTGTTTCAAGGGAAGTACCCACATGCAAAACACACAGTGCATTTGAGACCCCTATCACTGCCAGAGCAGTTGCATCCGCATTAGTTGCATGTACCCCATAACCAGTTAGGGGTTGACTAAATGTATGAGAAAGTAGGGAGATGTGACAGAGGTGATAACAATTTACAAACAGCTAAGACAGCGAGAGGCACTGAAGTTACAGGCACTACCCAACATCTTTGCATGCACAAGCAACTTCCATTAATCCACAAAATATAAATGCAATAACGGGGTGGTGCCTAGTTAAAACGAATGAAAACCTTTCTTGGGTAGCCAGAAAAAATTTAGAGCTGGGTTTTCATCATTCAACTCCACAGGATAGACACTGCATAATTATTATGTGTCTCCCAGTGGAGATGGTGTCAGTTCCTCCACAATGTCAATCATTGGGAAGCATGTTTTGAACCCTATACACCAGTGGTCTTCAAACTTTTTACTGCAGCGCCCCCCCCCAGTTGAAAAATCAAAATCATTGGGCCCCCTTCAGAATTTTTCACAATTATTTTGGAAAGATGGCAATGTTTAAATATGTCTAAATCTATTTAAACATTGCAGTTAAGTACTGTTACCTTTTCAAAACTGCAGGAACATGCTTCTGCTCAAAACGAAGGCATGTTATCTGTATAATATTTCTTTTTGCCAGAGCTTGACGCCCCCCCTGGGATCACTTGAGGCCCCCCTAGGGGGGCCCGCCCCCCAGTTTGAAGACCTCTGCTATACACTATGATGCATAGCATTCTATCCATAGCAGTGCTACCTGATGCTTTGAAAAAAAGAACAGGTGTAAAATGGGCCTTGATTTATACTTTTTGGTGCAAAACTGCACGATCGCAGTTTTGCACCAAAAAGTTTAGCACCGGCTTGCACCATTTCTGAGCACCAGCAGGGCGCCATATTTATGATATGGTGCAAGCCGGTGCAAAGTGTAGGCTGGCGTAAAACAAAATGACATTAGCCGGGTGGGGCTGGCGGTATGGAAGAAAGGGGTTTTGCACCAAAAAATGACGTTAGGCAGGTTACAGTAAAAAAATTACTCTAACCAGTCTAGCATCATTTTCTGATGCAAAACCATCCATACCACATGACTCCTGCCTTAGAAAAGACAGGAGTCATGCCTCCACCCCAATGGTCAGCATAGGGGAGCAGTATCCCCTGGGCATGGCCATTGCACCCAGTGCCATTTAGGGTGGCCCCCTTCAGGGCCCCCAATGGCACTTAAAAAAATATACTTACCTCTACCTACCTATACTTACCTGGGATAGGGTCCCCCATCCTCTGCTGTCCCTCTGGTTGTGTGTGGGGGTGTCCCTGGGCCTGGGGAGGGCACCCGTGAGCTTATTCCATGGTGTTCCAAATAGGCCCACAGGTCCCCTAACGCCTGCCTGACCTTTGCACCATTATTTGACCCCTCCTCCCCCCAGTGTGTGATTTTAGCACGGGAGGATAAAATATGGCACTAAGGCCATAGAGTCATTTTTTGAACGGGAACACCTACTTTGCATCTCTTTGACACAAAGTAGGTTCCATGTCCCAAAAATGACTAACTCCATAAATTTGGTGCTAGACGGGTTTAGTGCCAAAGTATAAATATGGAGCTAGTTTTGCACTGAATTTGCGTTAAAAAAAGACACAAATTCGGTGCAAAACAGGTATAAATATGCCCAATGGTGTTTCTCCTGCAGAAGGCCATTGGATGAAACAAATAGATAACATTAATATCATAGCCAAAATAGTTCTCGGTCGCAATAAAGAGTCACAGCTGTGTTGGTGATGCTCAAGAGATATGCTACAGATGCACAACACCAAAAATAAGCGAATTTACCAAAAATCAGCTGTCAAGGTTATGTCTCCATGGTAAGAGACACCGTTGGAACAAAACTACTAAATCCCCATTAAAAAGTTAGACCTGAAGATGAAACAAGACATAAAGAGAAGAAGCAAGATACACCGAAATCACAAGGGGAGAGTTCAAAAACTCAGAGTGGATTTCGGAAAACTAAATTTCAATATTATTATATAGAGGATGAACGTGAGGGGTTTAACTTCAGAGACAGAAAAGAAATAAGAGCTTCAAAGAGATATTAGTCCTCAGATGGGCATTGTTCACAGTGTTCACTGGATCAAATGAATAAAAGAGCAGATCCACACAAGGGTGCTCATTGTTCTCATGGACCCAAGATAGGACAGACCTCTCAGCAATAGTAAGGAAATGGAAAACAACCAGGACATAAGGGGCACTTTCAGAAAAATGTTAGCTGCGACCAGAAGGGAAGATGCCCCACAGAAAGAGACTTCTGCTGAAGAGTGGGCCGTGGGCGGTGGCCAGTCTAGACAGTGCAGCAGAAATAGGGGACTAATTACTTTGTTCAAGTAGAACTGCCTCAAGGGGGTTTAAAGAAACAATATATATATATTTTTTAAACAAATTCAAATTGCAGGGAACATTGAACCGGCAGTCTCAGTGACTTTTTACACTCATTGAACGGTTTCCTATGATATTATACTTGCTCGAAAAGACTGGCCAACACAAGTTATAACAGCTTCTCCAAACAGGGAAGGAGTTATAGTGGGAACCTACTCTTCATTGTGCCAGCCGCTTAAGGAGCACTATTCCACATATTTTGTGTTACAAGTGGCCCCAGCACTACACAAAAACAAGCCTGCTGGGATAAGAATGTGATCCACATGAAATCCCCTTGCACAATTAATCACAGTTTCAAAAACAGTATCCTAGGAAACAGGAAGCTATAACAAAAGCAATATTTGCATTACGATTCTCATTACAGGTGTTGAATTCACATAGAGTACCTCAACAACGACTCTATGATACTTGAACCTCGCGGTTTGAACTCACCAATAAAATACTGTGTAAAATGAGACTCCACTGACAGGTTGGTGTTGGTACAAGTAGTTGAATTGTCCCCAACCACTTCCTAGGAAAGACCTAATATCATATTGTTAGTTCGTTTATTTTTACAATACCAATAAATGTTCTATTATTTCAGGGTCGTTCACTAAAAAAAGAAATGAATTGCTATAGTCCATTGAGGAATGCTTCCATATTTTAGTTTTGGAATGTTCCATGCTCACTGCAGTGTTTTCTAGCCTCTATTTCTAACTATGCTACAGCGAGTTAGCCCATTGGGTACCTCTCTGCTATGCAAACACACCATATTACACTTGCAGTTCAGCAAGTTTAAATGACAAATAAACATTAATAGTCTACCCCACACACAGATGATTTTGAAAGAATACTATTGATTAAAACGGATCATATCCAGTTAGCTTTGCAAACCCACGCTGTTCTGTGAGAGATGGGTTCAGTCTTGTGGTTACCGTGAGTGAGAGTTGAACGGTGTGGTTATGAACTATTTCCACCACTGTAAGAAGCTACTACATTGCTACACTTATCAGATAATAACAAGCTCTTGTATGCAAACATTAACAAACTAGCCGGTATCAAAGATTTCGGTAATTTTCAAGAACCACATAGAGCAACACAAATTACACAGTTAATACAAACGTCTTACCCATTGGCCTGTATTCATACTTTAGAAGCAATTTTACACACTTCAAATACAAAATAATTAGTCTGACACATACAAGGAGCTGGAAAGAGAATATTAAGGCCCATATTTATACTTTTTTAGCGCCGCATTTCTGTCATTTTTCAACGCAAAAGCGGCGCAAACTTACAAAATATGATTGTATTTTGTAAGTTTGCGACACTTTTGTGTAAAACAAATGTCGCAAATGCAGTGTTATTAAAGTATAAATATGGGCCTAAGTGCTTTCAAATGAACTTTAGGATCCGCCTCACAGCTCTTAAGGTACTCAACAGCTAGCCTTTTCTCCAGGTTGGCTCCAGTAATAATAGTGGGTGGTGCAATATTGTGATGCTAGTGGAGAAGATATTAACACACTGAGCAGAACAAAGCAGTGTCATAGTGTGAATCAGTAGAAATAAGAAAATAGGTTTGGAATGACCCACATAATGTATGTGTGAATTGAACTACCAGGACTATGCAGAAATGTCATCCTGCATCTGAGAGTTTCTGTTGAGAATTGCTCTTCTACAAGAAGCCCACTAAGAAGACAATTTGGCACTCAGTGATTCACTGAAGAACAACATCAAGAAGAAGGTGATGGGGGGGTGTGCCGAGACGCACGCATGATGTCCGCTCTCCGTTGAAGCTCCATGTCGTCACGGAGATGTTTTAGTTTCGTTTGGCGGCATTTGGGCACTATGGACAGAGATAATTAGAGGCACAGAGATGGGAACATGAGGGCAACAGGTATTTTACTGCTGGAATAATTTTGGAGCGTGTTTTGTAGTGTTTTTTGGCTTTTTTGGCCCCTCCTCAGCTTTGGTGGCCGCCATTTTGATTTTTTGAATTTTTTTTGTTTTGACAGGGGAAAAAAAGAAGAGGAAAATGACTGCATACTTTGATGTTGTAGGACGCAGGTACTCTATGAAGCTCATTTTTTCTTCTTTGAAATTGGATTACTCTCATCCAGCCACTTTCCTCTGCAATTGGGATATGGTCAGCATCTACAGCCTCAGGAACTATATGTGTCATTAATGATTTTGCCGGTCAAGAGATTTTATGTATTGTGCGTTTTTTAGATTGCAGTGCTGCATTTAAGATAATTTTTACATTATCTATTAGCTCTGAGTTTATTCTCTGCATATTTATTTTCTATGGAGCCTCCCTCCTCTTCTTCTCCAATGGTTGCAGCGGTTTCTGGAACCATGTCCTCGTCACGGAACGACTAGGACTATAATAATACCTCTAAACGACAAAAGAAGGATCCTTCCTCTCCGACAAAATCTCCTTTGCCTCTGACCCTGGAAGACCTTATGGACGAAATAAAACACTTGAAGCCTTTTGTGATGGAAACTAATGAAGAAAAGTGGTCAAGTCTGGAATGCAGGGTCTCAGAGGCTGAGCAAAGGATCAGTAATATGCAGGATGAGGTTACTAAGATTGATGCCATGTCTAAAGAAATTTAGCTTCTGAAGCAGCAAACTGAGGACTTGGAAAATCGTAACTGACGTAACAATCTTAGAATTTATGGCATTCCTGAGGAGATGGAAGGAAATGACATAATCTCTTTCCTGAAAACTAATATTCCAAAAATAATTGGGCTCAAAGATAGTACTGCTCTTATTATACAACGCACACATCGTGTGGGGCCCAGATGTTCCGGTGCCTCATCACCTGATTGACGGAGTGGCCTAATTGTTCTTTTTTTGGAGTATACTGAGTTACTCATGGTTTTGGAAGCAGCCAAGCAAAGGAAACAGATGCTGTGGTCTGGTCATAGGATTTTCTTCTCACAGGATGTGGCACGTGGTACGGCTGCTCGTCGCAAAGAGTTTCTTTCACTACATCCAGGGTTGAGATCACTAAACGCTCGTTATGAACTGGTTCATCCTTGCTTCTTTAAAGTAACATATAAAGATCATACTTTTCATTTGCCTCTCCTGATTATCTGAAAAAGCTTATTAGCCAATGCAAGGGTGAAGAAATGGAATGTGGCAAATCTTGATTACTCATTGTTGGTTCGTAAGAAGTTCTTTGCTGATATATTGTCCTATGTTACTGATCAATTTTATTTTGTATTTATTATTTTTATTCTTTTTACAGATACCTCATGCTTCATTTGTTTCCCTAAATCCGATATGTGTCCCTTTCCTGTGTCATGTTCCAGACCCATTGTCTTCATTTGTTCTCAGTTGTCGGTAATTGTTTTGTATAAATCATTATTGTTCATATTTATGCCGTATTATTTATTTCTTCTGATAATAATGTCTTTGTGGCCTTCTGTTTCCTGTTGTGTGTAGTTCCGGTTGTGGACCATCTTAGCTTTTTCTGTGCTTCCCCACTCTCCCACTTTATTGTCATTGTATCGTTTTTACTTTGTCTTACTATGGCTCAAGCCATTAGGCTCCTTGCCATCTATTCTGTTTTTATCACCATTTGCTCTCTTTTTCTACCTTCTTTTCTCTTTTCTTCCTTCCTTCTTTCTTATTCGAATGAGATTTGGTTGTTCATTCTACATACTTTTTGGTATCATAAGATCCAGTGGTTTCTAATTTACTGTTATATAATTTTTTTTATATTGATAACGTTGCTACAGATATATCTTTTTGTTGTTCTGCAAAATGGTTAAAGTCATGTGTGTTGTTTCTTGGAATGTGAAAGGTTTACGCAATCCCATTAAGAAGCAGAGAGTCCTTTCACATCTTTCCAAGTTAAATTGCAAGGTTGCCATGTTTCAAGAAACCTATACCTCTGATAAGGATATTAATTCTTTGAGGCGGCAGTGGGTGGGTCATATTTTTTGTTCTCAGGCGCTCCATAATAAAAATGGAGTTCTTATTTTATTTCATAAATCACTTTCCATACAGATAGAGAAAGAGGAGAGAGATGATGAAGGGAGGTGGCTTTTTCTTCACCTCATGATCAATAATGTCCCATACACCTTACTCAACATTTATGGCCCTACAGGTATTGATCTAAAATTTTGGGAAAATATTTCATGGGTTTTACGTTCCTGTCTGAATGATAATCTTATATTGGGCGGAGATTGTAATCAAGTTATGGACCCCTTTACGGACAGGCACTCCCTTTCCAGATATATCCCTAATAAAATGCAAAAAACATTCAAGAATGCCATTCATTCCAGAGGCTTGAAAGGTGTTTGGAGGATATACAGTCCAGATGGTTTAGAATTCACCTTTCATTCTTCCATGCACAATTCAAAATCTAGAATTGATTATATTTTTTTAACACCTCACTTGCTTACTGGTCTAGTACACGCTGAAATAGGCGCTATACTAATATCGGATCATGCACCTATGTTTAAAGATATTGATATAATAACTGAATCTTGTAGGTAAAGGAGATGGCAATTTAATAATTATTTGCTGATGGATCAGGTCTTTGTAGATAAATTTGAAGTATTTCTTAAGGAATATTTTGATCTCAATCTGACGCCTTCTTTGCAATTCCATATTGTCTGGGACGCTTTCAAAGCCTCGGCCAGAGGCTTCATTATTGACTATGTGGCTACAAAGAAGAAAACGTTTCTCACAGAGTCGGCTTTTCGCTTATCATCTATTAAAACTCTGGAGCATAAATACTTTACATCAAATGATAATGATACTCTTATTCAATGCAAACTGGATTTTAATAAGAAGTCTACTGAACAAGCCTCAGGCAAGCTTTTAAAAATTAACTCTACATTGATTGGGCGTAATAAAGCTGGAAAGATGCTTGCAAATTATCTTAAAGTTAAATCCCAAAAATCTAAGATTTCACATATCATAGACAATGAGGGGAATAATCATTTTAGAAATTAGGATATTTTGCAATGTTTTTCAGATTTTTATCAAAATCTCTATACGCCTGATTCATCCCCCTCTGAGGCAGATCTTAAATCCTTTTTTAAATCTCTCCCATCTCGACCAAATCAGTCTCAAGACCTTTCTTGCCTAGAAAAGAAATATCTGTGCAGGATATTAAGACTGCTTTAGCAAAATTACCAAAAGATAAAGCTCCGGGCCCGGATGGCTTTACAGCTGAATTTTACCTTTGTTTTTCACATCTTCTTCCACATTTGCATTCTCTTTATTATCATTTTATTCAGAATGATAGGGCTCAAGGTACGTTTTCTCAAGCAATGCTTTGTCTCATCCCTAAAAAAGATAAGGACCTTTCTCTGTGTGCTAATTATCAGCCAATTTCTCTCATTAATTTAGACTGTAAAATATTTGCTATGATATTAGCTCTTCGGGTAAATCAGATTATACAGGATTTAATTGGTTTTGAACAAACTGGCTTTGTTAAAGGCAGATATATTACTGATAATTCCAGAGCCTTACTAAATATTTTACATCTTGCTTCTACAAGTACTAATCCAACGGCTGCCATTACTCTGGATGCAAAGAAAGCTTTTGATCGTATTAATTGGCTTTTTATGATGCGAGCCCTGAAATGGCACGGTTTTGGACCTGTAATTTTAAAATATATTATTATATTATATTCTTCCCCATCCACATCTATCTTTTTAAATGGAGTTCAATCTTCTTATTTTTCCCTTTATCGAGGTACTAGGCAAGGGTGTCCATTATCCCCCTTGCTATTCATTTTATCTTTGGAACCTTTCTTTTATTCCTTGAAGCAATCTAATTTGTTTACCGGGTTTGTGCATAAAGATTTGCAAATCAAATTTACTGCTTATGCTGGTGATGTTATCTTTTATGCTTCTAATCCGCAGACATCGTTAGCTGTATTTATTGAACTACTGAACTCATACTCTAGCCTCTCAGGCTATAAATTAAACTTAAATAAATCCGAAGTTCTTCCTTTAAATACATTTTGTTTAAAACATATGTTTGATGAAACAGATTTTAAATGGACCCCCACACATATAAAATGTCTAGGGATTAAGTACACCCCTTCAATTCCGGCTACTATTCATCTTAATTTGGCAGATCTTGTTAAAAAAAATTGTAGCATGACAGATAAGTGGTCTCCTCTGTATTTATCCTGTTGGGGTAGGTTGGAATCCATCAAAATGATGATGCTCCCAGTGATCAATTTTTATCTGTCTCTGTTACCAGTCAAAACACCTTTGACATTTTTTGAATCGCTTAATAGCATATTGATAAACTTTCTATGGAACTTTCTATGGAATGGACTCAAAGCACGCATAGCTCTTCACTCCCTGTGCAAACCTAAGGATGTAGGTGAAGTTAATTTTCAAAATCTTCGTCAATATCATTCCTCTTTTATATTGAAACAAGTTTTACCTTATATTTATTCTCCTCAAGAAATTCCTCCATCGATTTGGTATAAATTGGAGGGGGCAATTATTTTTCCTTTCCCATTTCAATCAATATCATATTTTTCGTACTCTCCTAGAGGGTTCTCATCTCTTTGTCTTAAGCACTCCATCTCGATTATTCATCCACTCTTTACTAAACCATTATCATCCTTACAAACATTTCTGGACTCCTCTATTTGGCATAATAGAAATATCAAGTTATTTAATCGTACTCTCTTCTGAAGAGAGTGGGTAATTAACCCCTTCGCTGCCAGGCCTTTTCCCCCTCCTGTGCCAGGCCTTTTTTTGCCTATTTGGGGCAGTTCGCTCTTAGGCCCTCATAACTTTTTGTCCACATAAGCTAACCAAGCCAAATTTGCATCCTTTTTTTCCAACATCCTAGGGATTCTAGAGGTACCCAGACTTTGTGGGTTTCCCTGAAGGAGGCCAAGAAATTAGCCAAAATACAGTGAAAATTTAGTTTTTTTCAAAAACATTGGAAAAAGTGGCTGCAGAAGAAGGCTTGTGGTTTTTCCCCTGAAAATGGCATCAACAAAGGGTTTGCGGCGCTAAACTCAGCAGCTTCCCAGCTTTCAGGAACAGGCATACTTGAATCAGAAAAGCCAATTTTTCAACACAATTTTGGCATTTTACTGGGACATACCCCATTTTTGCAATTTTTTGTGCTTTCAGCCTCCTTCCAGTCAGTGACAGAAATGGGCATGAAACCAATGCTGGATCCCAGAAACCTAAACATGTCTGAAAAGTAGACAAAATTCTGAATTCAGCAAGGGGTCATTTGTGTAGATCCTACAAGGGTTTCCTACAGAAAATAACAACTGAAAAAGAAAAATATTGAACTTGAGGTGAAAAAAACATCAATTTTTCTCTACGTTTTACTCTGTAACTTTTCCCTGCAATGTCAGATTATCGAAAGCAATATACCGTTACGTCTGCTGGACTCCTCCGGTTGCGGGGATATATAGGGCTTGTAGGTTCATCAAGAACCCGAGGAACCCAGCGCCAATAAATGAGCTGCACCCTGCAGTGCGTTTTCATTCTATACCGGGTATACAGCAATTCATTTGCTGAAATATAAAGAGTAAAAAATTGCTATCAAGAAAACCTTTGTATTTCCAAAAAGGGCACAAGATAAGGTGTTGAGGAGCAGTGGTTATTTGCACATCTCTGAATTCCGGGGTGACCATACTAGCATGTGAATTACAGGGCATTTCTCAAATAGATGTCTTTTTTACACACTCTCCTATATTTGGAAGGAAAAAATGTAGAGAAAGACAAAGGGCAATAACACTTGTTTTGCTAATCTATGTTCCCCCAAGTCTCCCGATAAAAATTATACCTCACTTGTGTTGGTAGGCCTAGCGCCCGCGACAGGAAACGCACCAAAGCGCAACGTGGACACATCCAATTTTTTTAAAGAAAACAGAGGTGTTTTTTGCGAAGTGCCTACCTGTAGATTTTGGCCTCTAGCTCAGCCGGCACCTAGGGAAACCTACCAAACCTGTGCATTTCTGAAAACTAGAGACCTAGGGGAATCCAAGATGGGGTGACTTGTGGGGCTCGGACCAGGTTCTGTTACCCAAAATCCTTTGCAAACCTCAAAATGTGGCTAAAAAAATAAATGTTCCTCACATTTCTGTGGCAGAAAGTTCTGGAATCTGAGAGGAGCCACAAATTTCCTTCCACCCAGCGTTCCCCCAAGTCTCCCGATAAAAATGATACCTCACTTGTGTGGGTAGGACTAGCGCCCGCGACAGGAAACGCCCCAAAGCGCAACGTGGACACATCCAATTTTTTGAAAGAAAACAAAGGTGATTTTTGCGAAGTGCCTACCTGTAGATTTTGGCCTCTAGCTAAGCCGGCACCTAGGGAAACCTACCAAACCTGTGCATTTCTGAAAACTAGAGACCTAGGGGAATCCAAGATGGGGTGACTTGTGGGGCTCGGACCAGGTTCTGTTACCAAGAATCCTTTGCAAACCTCAAAATTTGGCTAAAAAAACACATGTTCCTCACATTTCTGTGGCAGAAAGTTCTGGAATCTGAGAGGAGCCACAAATTTCGTTCCACCAGCGTTCCCCCAAGTCTCCCGATAAAAATGATACCTCACTTGTGTGGCTAGGCCTAGCGCCCGCAACAGGAAATGCCCCAAAGCGCAACGTGGACACATCCAAATTTTTGAAAGAAAACAGAGGTGTTTTTTGCAAAGTGCCTACCTGTAGATTTTGGCCTCTAGCTCAGCCGGCACCTAGGGAAACCTACCAAACCTGTGCATTTCTGAAAACTAGAGACCTAGGGGAATCCAAGATGGGGTGACTTGTGGGGCTCGGAACAGGTTCTGTTACCCAGAATCCTTTGCAAACCTCAAAATTTGGCTAAAAAAACACATGTTCCTCACATTTCTGTGGCAGAAAGTTCTGGAATCTGAGGGGAGCCACAAATTTCCTTCCACCCAGCGTTCCCCCAAGTCTCCCGATAAAAATGATACCTCACTTGTGTGGGTAGGACTAGCGCCCACGAAAGGAAATGGCCCAAAACACAACGTGGACACATCACATTTTTTCATAGAAAACAGTGCCTACCTGTGGATTTTGCCCTGTAGCTCAGCCGGCACCTGGTGAAATCTAGCAAACCAGCGCATTTTTGAAAACTAGAAACCCAGGGGAATCCAAGATGGGGTGACTTGCGGGGCTCTGACCAGGTTATGTTACCCAGAATCCTTTGCAAACATCAAAATTTGGCCAAAAAAACACTTTTTCCTCTCATTTCGGTGACAGAAAGTTCTGGAATCTGAGAGGAGCCACAAATTTCCTTCCACCCAGTGTTCCCCTAAGTCTCTCGATAAAAATGGTACCCACTTCTGTGTGCCTAGTGCCCACGAAAGGAAATGGCCCAAAACACAACGTGGACACAACTTATTTTTTCACAGAAAACAGAGGTGTTTTTTGCAAAGTGCCTACCTGTGGATTTGGCCTCTAGCTCAGCCAGCCACGGGGGGGCAGAAATGCCCTAAAATAAATTTGACCCACACAGCCCCCCCAAACCCCCCCTGCCCAGGAGCGACCCTTGCCTACGGGTCGCTCCCCCTGCGTGACATTGGCGCCAAAAAACAAATCCCCGGTGCCTAGTGGTTTCTGCCCCCTTGGGGGCAGATTGACCCAAAATCGACCAATCTGCCCCCAAGGGGGGCAGAAATGGTCTAAATACAATTTGCCCCCCAGGGGAGCGACCCTTGCCTGATGGGTCGCTCCCCATCTCTAAAAAAACAAACAAAAAAAAATAATTTGCCCTGGTGCCTAGAGGTTTCTGCCCCTCCTGGGAGCAGATCGACCTAATAATAGGCCTATCTGCCCCCAGGGGGGGCAGAAGTGGCCTAAAATAAATTTCCCCCCCCCAACCTTCCCCCCCCCGGGAGCGACCCTTGCCTACGGGGTAGCTCCCCCTGCGTGACATTGGCGCCAAAAAACTAATCCCCGGTGCCTAGTGGTTCTTGACCCCTTGGGGGCAGATTGACCTAAAATCGACCAATCTGCCCCCAAGGGGGGCAGAAATGGTCTAAATACAATTTGCCCCCCAGGGGAGCGACCCTTTCCTGATGGGTCGCTCCCCATCTCTAAAAAAACAAACACCCAAAAAAAAATTGCCCTTGCGCCTAGAGTTTTCTGCCCCCAGGGGGGGCAGAAATGGCTGAAAATAAATTTGCCCCCCCAACTCTCCCCCCCCTCCGGGAGCGACCCTTGCCTACGGGGTCGCTCCCCCTGCGTGACATTGGCGCCAAAAAACAAATCCCCGGTGCCTAGTGGTTTCTGCCCCCTTGGGGGCAGATTGACCTAAAATCGACCAATCTGCCCCCAAGGGGGGCAGAAATGGTCTAAATACAATTTGCCCCCCAGGGGAGCGACCCTTGCCTGATGGGTCGCTCCCCATCTCTAAAAAAACAAACAAAAAAAAATTGCCCTGGCTCCTAGAGGTTTCTGCCCCCCCCGGGAGCAGATCGGCCTAATAATAGGCCGATCTGCCCCCAGGGGGGGCAGAAGTGGCCTAAAATAAATTTGCCCCCCCCCAACCTTCCCCCCCCCGGGAGCGACCCTTGCCTACGGGGTCGCTCCCCCTGCGTGACATTGGCACTAAAAAACAAATCCCCGGTGCCTAGTGGTTCTTGCCCCCTTGGGGGCAGATTGACCTAAAATCGACCAATCTGCCCCCAAGGGGGGCAGAAATGGTCTAAATACAATTTGCCTCCCCAGGGGAGCACCCCTTGCCTGATGGGTCGCTCCCCATCTCTAAAAAAACAAACAAAAAAAAAATTGCCCTGGCTCCTAGAGGTTTCTGCCCCCAGGGGGGGCAGAAGTGGCCTAAAATAAATTTCCCCCCCCCCCAACCTTCCCCCCCCCCGGAGCGACCCTTGCCTACGGGGTCGCTCTCCCTGCGTGACATTGGCGCCAAAAAACAAATCCCCGGTGCCTAGTGGTTCTTGCCCCCTTGGGGGCAGATTGACCTAAAATCGACCAATCTGCCCCCAAGGGGGGCCGAAATGGTCTAAATACAATTTGCCCCCCAGGGGAGCGACCCTTGCCTGATGGGTCGCTCCCCATCTCTAAAAAAACAAACACCAAAAAAAAAATTGCCCTGGCGCCTAGAGTTTTCTGCCCCCCCCCCCCCCCGGGGGCAGATCGGCCTAATAATAGGCCGATCTGCCCCCAGGGGGGGCAAAAATGGCCTAAAATAAATTTGCCCCCCCAACTCTCCCCCCCCTCCGGGAGCGACCCTTGCCTACGGGGTCGCTCCCCCTGCGTGACATTGGCGCCAAAAAACAAACCCCCGGTGCCTAGTGGTTTCTGCCCCCTTGGGGGCAGATTGACCTAAAATCGACCAATCTGCCCCCAAGGGGGGCAGAAATCGTCTAAATACAATTTGCCCCCCAGGGGAGCGACCCTTGCCTGATGGGTCGCTCCCCATCTCTAAAAAAACTAACAAAAAAAAAATTGCCCTGGTGCCTAGAGGTTTCTGTCCCCCCGGGAGCAGATCGGCCTAATAATAGGACGATCTGCCCCCAGGGGGGGCAGAAGTGGCCTAAAATAAATTTGCCCCCCCCCAACCTTCCCCCCCCGGGAGCGACCCTTGCCTACGGGTCGCTCCCCCTGCGTGACATTGGCGCCAAAATACAAATCCCCGGTGCCTAGTGGTTTCTGCCCCCTTGGGGGCAGATTGACCTAAAATCGCCCAATCTGCCCCCAGGGGGGCAGAAATGGTCTAAATACAATTTGCCCCCCTGGGGAGCGACCCTTGCCTGATGGGTCGCTCCCCATCTCTAAAAAAACAAACAAACAAAAAAAAAAATTGCCCTGGCGCCTAGAGGTTTCTGCCCCCAGGGGGGGCAGAAATGGCCTAAAATAAATTCGCTCCCCCAGGGAGCGACCCTTGCCTAAGGGGTCGCTCCCCTTGCGTGAAATTCACGCAAAGAAAAAACTCCCTGGTGTCTAGTGGTTTCTGCCCCCCTTGGGGGCAGATTGGCCTCATCAAAATAGGCCAATCTGCCCCCAAGGGGGGCAGAAATGGCCTAAATATAATTTTCCCCCAAGGGGAGCGACCCTTGCCTAAGGGGTCGCTCCCCACCTAAAAAAATTAAATAAAACATTAAAAAAAAAAAAAAATGATCCCTAGTGCCTAGAGGTTTCTGCCCCCAGGGCAGAAAAAGCCTTCCCGAAAAAATTCCCCCCCTGGGAGTGACCCTTGTTCAAGGGGTCGCTCCCTTATGCCAATTTCCAACAAAAAAAAACCCCTGGTGTCTAGTGGGGTTTCAAAAGCCGGATTGCAAGCAATCCAGCTTTTGAAACCCTGGGAGAGACTTCAAAGGGAAGGAAATACATTTCCTTCCCTTTGAAGCCCCTCCGGGCCTCCCCCACGTGATTGAAAGAGAAATGCTTAGCATTTCTCTTTCAATCGCGGGGGAGGCCCCTGTGGGGGGTGGGGGGGTCGGGGGTGGAAGGGGAAGGTCTTCCCCTTCCATCCCCGCCTTGGTGGGGAGGGGGGTGCACAGGGGGGCGCTCCCCCAAGTTCCCCTGTGGCTTGGACGAGGTGACCTCGTCCAAGGCACAGGGGAACTGTAGCCTCGGACGAGGTCACCTCGTCCAAGGCACAGAAGCGGTCAAAGGTATTTTACAAGTCAAACAATTGTTTGAGCATATGCTACCTCTCTCTTTTTCTGAACTCCAAATTAAATTTCATTTATCAGCCACCCACATGCCAAAATCTCAAAGCTTAATAACCCTTCTGAAACAACAACTAAATATCTTATTGCTAGATCCAACCCCGCTCCAACTTTAGTTCCTATGCAGCTTTCTCCTTGTACCCCATCAAAGCCTCTCACATATATAAATACCTACATTATCACTTCCCAAGCCATGTTAAAAATAAAGTAGAGCTTACTTGGGAATCGGACCTCAATTGCTTTCTCTCTGTTCAAACATGGAATTGCATTTGGTCCAAAATCCATCATACATCCTGTAATGCCAGCACTACCTGGTGCACTTCATATTTTTATCATAGACTTTTTTTTAACTCCTCTCTCTAAGTATAATCCAAGCATTCCGGAATTTTGTTGGACCTGCTCTGATACACTAGGCACCTACCTACACTCTTTCTTCCAATGCCCAGCTATTGCTTCTTTTTGACGAAAAATTTGTAATAAAGTTGTACAGATATGCAATGTTACTTTTCCTTTTGACATTGTCAACATCTTTTTGGGAAGTTCCTCTCCTATTTGGGTTGGTGCCCATAAAGTGGAGTTGCTCATTGCTCTAGAATTACAAGTTAACCCGTCAAACTGGAAGGAAGCTACTAAGATCACTTTTAATGGCTCGTGGAACTTGCTTTGTCATCATCACACATTAGACAGAGCATCTGCTATCTCTACAAAACAACTTCTTCAAAAAGACTCATTTTGGTCACCTCTTACGACTTATTTATGTCTCCCACTATCTCAATTTCGTAATAACACTTTCGTATTCCAGCCACCATGAAATTATAGTTTCAATACATGTTTAAGATACTATTTAATGACTGTTCTTATTGTTTGATGTTTTATGATAATTACTGGTTCTGGTCATGTATTTTCATTTTATTATCCATTAATTTCTCTCTTTTTCCTTTTCTTCTTTCCATATCTTTTTCCTTCTTACTTCTCTTTGCTGTATCTATCTTATATCCTCCCTTTTCTTTACTGAAAAAAACAAACATAAATTGCGAGTCTAGAAGTGGTTCATTCTTTTCTTTTAGCTCATAATTCAGTATTTATAGCCAGTACTATATTCATGCTTTATTCTTAAACTCTGTATATATTACATTTTCGTGTATTGCTTTTTGGAATAAATCTGATCATTTTTTTCTATAAGTTATTGTTCCTTTTTGTTCATACTTTCATAAAATAAAGCATTTGTAAATTAAAAAGAAAAGAAGAAGGTGATGCACTGAGTAATGAAAACTAGAGCCCACTAAAGCAACTTTTCATGATTAACAGCCATATCCTTAAACATTGGATTTAGACAGACATTTATCACTTGCTATTTGTACAACATATAGTGAATGAAATACTAAAAGTATGGTATTAAAGGACTAATACAAGAGAAGAGTAGAAGACTGTAAACCATGACATTCCACATATAGGACGGGGATGATATGTGTGGCATGGCTTTTTAATGTATTTTACAATGTTACAAAAATCATTGCCCTTGCTGTATGTGAACATGGTTATTTCTTGTGCATTGCATCCATTAGGGTGCGACTAATAAAAGGAGCGCCTGATTGTCATGTTTTCTGCCCATTACCTAATGCTGTTTAACAAACAAGGTAGATGAAATATTGCGACGACTGGAGGTAACTTTGAAAGTTCCGTCATATAGTAAGGATGGATAGTAGTATTAAGCTTCTGTGCAAACCCTATGTTTTAAGGAGGTGTGATGAAATAAGATTGGGACTTAGCTAAATCTTTGCCACAGTATGTATAATACTTACTGAGCTGTTAAAAATATTTACCATCGGGGCATATCCAAGTAGGCCAAGATGCCGATCGCACATTAGGGAGCTCTCACAGCCCGTCCATGATCTAATTGAATCCTGCCTGACGGCAGACCTTTGACCTGCCTTCTTGCCTCCCTCACTGATGTGAAGTGCAGACACTCGGCCACACTCCTCCGCCTGCAAAGACAACGTGAAACTGGGGATACAGCCTGCTCCGATGGGGAGCGGTGGCCTCACCCTCATGGTGGCACTGGCATGTACCACCAGCGGTATCTGAGGTCGTGGCGGCAGTGATCGACTGGGTCTCTGTGTCTGTACAAGCGAGGGCAGGGGGCTGGAGAGTGGAAAAGGAATGGCAATCCCTCCCTGGGAGGACTGAGTGCAGCAGAGTACTGGGCTTGGCGACCTGGGCCTTTGATGCGGCCTGGGCCTAGAGCTGAGTGTGGAGGGGGACTGTCACAGAACCCCCTTCCCCTCCTGAAGGAACTGTGCTGGAGGACCGGCCTGATTTAGTTACTGGCCCATACGTGCAGCCCCTGCCTGAGGCATTGATTCCTGCAGCCCCTGGACCTGTTGCAAGAAGAGGCCACGCACACTGACACCGGCCACCCCCCTGCTTGCAGGAGGGGCGGTGACAGACCAGAGACAGAAGAGGTGTAGGCGTGCACTGAATTGTACAATCCTGCATGCGCCTGACCCTAGAGCCTGGAACGGAGGAGCGAACAGTTTACTGAGTGGCCCATGGGGCCATACATGACTCCAGGTGCCAACTGCCATCACACAGCTGCTCCGTCATTGCAACCACTGCGATCCACTGGTCCCAGGTGTGGAGTATCATCGTATCTTAGAGAGGCGTCTGGACATCAGCTCGGCCTCGCACCTTGAGATGATGGTGGGGAGGGACACCGCCCCCTCCTGCTTAATTTTGACCCTTCTGTTGTTTGCCTGGAGGAGGTGTCTAATAGACTTGCCAGTGGGGGCTTTTGCATACTAGCTCATTGAACCAGATGGTCCAGCTTAGGGCCTCAAGGACTCCACCTCCTGCAACACACTGTCACCGGCGATCATGAGTGTTTGGGGCCTCCTCTGAGGGGATACTACTGACTCACTGTACATATTCTTTTGACAGATTTCCCAATACACAAAGTGTGTCCATCTGGCTGGCGTTCAGGGGGGCCCTCTCCTTCTGCATTTTTTACATGCTGTTGCACACCGTGCTGACTGCTTATGCTGCTGTACAGCAAGTGGGTCAGCGACACAGACTTTTGTGACTCCTCCTTTGACTAGCACTGCCTCTCCAGACCGCAGGTGAGGCACCGACAGCTCCTGCAGACCATCACCTACATCCTTGGATGAGGGCTGTCCGTGATGCCCTGTGGCAAGTGGGCCCATTCCCTGCAATCTTCCTACCTCGTGTTCAACATCTCACATCTGGACAATGGGGCACGATAAACATTCGCAGTTGAAAACTGCCCAAACCAAAACAGATCAATTTACCACATCCATGCAGAACAAGAGAGGAGCTGCTGGGAAGTCCTCACCGAACACACCCGCTCCATCCCTGCAGATCTAACAGCCATCCTCAAAGCAATCCAAGACTCCAGGGACGCAGTGGAATCCAAAGTGGATGGCATCCGGATTGACCTCTCCCTTCTATGGCAGGACCTCTGTAAAGTGACCAAAAGAGTCACAGAGGCAGAGACAAGAATATCGACGGTAGATGACACGGTGGCGAATCTGAAGAGCCAAGTTTACTGACTACAATTCACAGTGGGGGACCTGGACGATCAGGCAGAAGATGCCGAAAACCACTCACGCAGTAACATTCTGCGCCTACTCGAGGGAGTGGAAGGACCTAACATGGACTATTTCCTAGAGGACAGGTTGTGCTCCTGCGCACCGGCCAATAAATTGTCCCGCTGCTTCCTCATGGAGCAGGCTCACCGAGCCCTGTTCAAGAAGCCCCCCCCCCCTCCGTCCACAGGAGCCCCTCCTTGTCCTGATCTAGCAAGCATCCTAAATCACTGTGATGCCATTCTTCGCGAGGCCCGGACCCGACCTGAACTACGATACTCAAATGTGAAAATCCTGATCTTCCCAAACTATACAAAGCTAGTTCAGAAACATCGCCATTCCTTTAACGAAGTAAAACAAAAACTCTGCGCTTAAAATCCGCTAAACGCTCCTTTTTCCCACATGTATTAAAGTCATTTTGCCTCCTCCACATATTTTTTCGACACTCCCAAGAATGCCTAGGAATGGGCGACGGAACAGCAACTTATTCACCCCCCCAGACACCACGCAATTGAGGGACCGTGAAGCAAGGAAATGCACCTGGTCACATCCTGTTTGAGAACCCCACAAGAGATGCAACAGATCCCGGAAGACTGCATCGACATGGGGCAGATGCGACCCTTCAACAAATCCCTCTTCTTCCAATAAGGCGCTGCAACCTGCAGACCAGGAGGCCTCCCTCTCGGATACTCCAGTGATCTTCCAGTCTACGGAGACTTTGCTGGCCTCTTCACCTTGACCACAGATGCAATGCCGTCAGCAGCGCTATGCTGCTCTGACTTCAAATTACTGTAGCAGGTGAGACCCGCCTAAAGCTGGTAATATGTCATCAAACATGGGATGACTGCATTGTAAGGGGGTCAAAGGCTAAACGCTATTTTTATATCAGACAATGTTGGTCAGTTTCTGCTGTGTAGAAGATTCTTCTTTTACTTGGTCAATATCATTGTCAGACTTAGTTTCTTTAAAAAAATGTATGGGACTCCAACTGTACATGCTTTTATTTCCCCCAAAATTTATTTCTAAAATGTTCTTTATAGGGGTGACAGATGCTTCATGGGAGAAAGTATGGGGAGGGGGCTTGGGGGAGGTATGTTGTTTTAACCATTGCTGTTGTTCTTTATTGTATTCTTTGCCGGCAGTCACCACATAGGCTATCCAGGGAGGCTATCCAGGGTAGAAACTCTGATCATAGAACATAACCTAGTACAACCACATGCCCCTTTTATCCCAACTAAGGGACTTAGAAAGAGCCTGTGCACCCACATGACCCCTTGTCCAAATGCTTAGACTCATCACCTGGAATGTAAACAGTCTTTTAGACTGAATTAAGAGGTCTGCAGTTCTGAGATTTATCAAAAGACACAGACCGAATATTATTTTCCTCCAGGAGATGCACCTTCTGGGTAATCGCTGTCCCTTCTTGGCTCGCTTTGGGTATGACCCTATATATAAAGCAGACCACACTCGCAGTTCTAGAAGGATTGCCATTCCTCTCCACAAACCTCTTCCGCTGACAGCATCTACCATACACACAGATCCTCAGGGGCATTATGTTGGTGTAGAGGGCCATCTAGAAATGACCCAACTCAATCTTGTTTCTTGCTATGTTCTCACCTCTTGCAGTCTACCCTAGGTGCACTCAGATTTCTAGTGACAGCCTTACCAACATGGATGACAATAGCGGACGGGACTTTAAAACAGGTCATGACCCTGTGAGGGACACATCTGAGGTGCTGCGACCAGGCAGAGTAATACACTCTGCCCTAAATACATGGGCAGACTCCATGGGTCTTTGCAATGCCTGGTGTTCCTGCTGTTCCTGGAACCCCGTGGAGTTCCTGGAACACAGCGTCGGCTACCCATAAAACAGGGTCCAGAATCGACCTCATTTGGCTGCCGGCATGCCATCTCCTGCGGCTGCGTTGTGTTCGTGTCTTTCTGAGAGGCATCTCAGACCACGCTCCCCTTCTTCTTGTATGTGATGTTCAAAAGGTGTGTTCCAAAGGGCGCCTTCTGCCCAATTTGGAGATTCAATGCATGGTACTTAACTGATTAGTACTGTGTAGATTTCGTGGAGGCAGAGCTCCGCACCTGCTTCCATCATTATGAGGGATCAATGTCCTCCACAGGGACTCTATGGGCAGGTAGTAAACTGGCCCTGCGGGGAAGGCTTAAGGGTTATGTGAGAGGTGCAGAGCAACAGAGACAGACGCAGGTTACTGAACTAGAGACACAGATCCTAGAGTTAGAATGGTGTGCTGATGGTGTGGGATCAAGTGAAATGCTCCATCAACTGAGGATGGTAAGAGCTCAGCTCCGCCGAGTCTCCTTGGAAAAAGCCCGGCAGTGTTGAAGGGCGTCAACCCAGTCGGTGTATGCCTTGGGGGATAAGTCGGGGAAGCTGTTGTATTGACAAGTAACAAAGGGGGTCTCCCATAGCATGGTCACATCTGTTAAGGACCTGTTAGACTTGTCATCCTTGGCATGGTCTCGCCTAACTTTTTACCTCTATTTCCCAGGTTGTTGATGCGTGCTGGACTCTGTTTTTGCTGTTTTTGTTACTCTGGGCACTTTACCACTGCTATCCAGTGATAAAGTGAAAGTGATCCTATGTAAAATGTATGTGTAAATTGGCTTTCCATGATTGGCATATTTGTTTTACTAGTAAGTCCCTAGCAAAGAGCACTAGAGGTGCCCAGGGCCTGTAAATCAAATGCTGCTAGTGGGCCTGCAGCACTGGTTGTGCAACCCACATTAGTAGCCCTGTAAACATGGCTCAGACCTGCCACTACAGTGTCTGTGTGTGCAGTTTTAAACTGGCAATTCAACTTGGCAAGTGTACCCACTAGCCAGGCCTAAACCTTCCCTTTTTATACACGTGAGGCACCCCTAAGGTAGGCCCTAGGTAGCCCCATTGGCAGGGTGCAGTCTATGTTAAAGGTGGAACAGGTACTTATGTGTTTTACATGTCCTAACAATGAAATACTGCCAAATTCGATTTTCACTGTTGTAAGGCCTATCTCTCTCATAGGTTAACATGGGGGCTGCCTTTAAATATTATTAAAGCGCAGATTCCCTTTGGGAGCAGATAGACATCTGGAGTTTGGGGTCTCTGAACTCACACTTTAAAAAAACAGCTTTTAGTGAAGTTGGTTTTTAGATTGTGTGTTTGAAAATGCCACTTTTAGAAAGTAGGCATTTTCTTGCTTAAACCATCCTGTGACTCTAGCTGTTTATGGATTCCATATTTGAGTCAGTTTGACAGTTGGGATGTTTGCACCTCTCTTTAGACAGTGACACACAGGGAGCTGGGGTGCAGGCTGCATATCCTGATGAGCCATCTGTGCTAGGAGGGAGGGGAGGAGTGGTCAGTCACACCTGAAAAGTATGTGCCTGCCCTCACACAATGCAGTCTCCAACCCCCTGGTGTGTGTCTGGGGTCTGGCCTGGGCAAGGTAGGATCTTAAAAACAACAGAGACTTCTCTTTGAAGTAGGCCTACTTCAAAGGCAGAAAGGGGTACAAGAAGAGCCCCCCAAGCCCCTGAAAATTAGATCACTTCTGGAATCAAGAGGAACCTCTGCCAAGGAGAAAAGCTGAAGAGCTGAGAAGAAGTGCTGCCCCTGCCTGTGACTGTGGTTTGTTGGGCTGTCCTGCAGTTGCTGCTTCTGCTTGTGAGAAGGGACAAAGACTGGACTTTGTTGTGCATTCCTGCTTGAGAAGAATCTCCAAGGGCTTGAACTGAGCTTGCCTCCTGTTGTTGAAGTCTCAGGGCCATCAAAGACTTCCCCTGCCAGCACCTGGACTCCCTGCTAAGATTCCTGCTCTGCCAAGTGGTACCCTATCTAGTTCCTGGGCCCTTGAAAGGTGAAGTTGGCAGACAAGAACCAAAATTCCACGCACAGACCGTGGTGCGGGGAAATTTTCAACGCACTTTCCGTGACGCGGCTGATAAACAATGCGCCGCCGGCTTCGCAGCTGAAATCAATACTCCACCTGCATTGCGGCTGGAAGAACGACGCAAGGCAGCTGGAGAAACAGCGCGCAACACCCGCTACCGGAAGCTGATAACGATGCAAACCCCATGCAGTGTGGTTTTGTGATACCGTGTGACTGGATTTTTGACGCAACATCGCTGGGTGCGGAAAATCAACACAAAACCTGCCCGGACCCGAGGTGACCGACTGGATCAACGCATCGCTCTCTTGCGATAGAGAAGGAACGACGCACGCCGACCCGACTGGAGGAGGAATGATGCACGTTCTCGCTTTTGGGTGAGAAATCGACACATTGCTGGCCTTTTTCAATGCACACTCGCCCATGCGGCTTTATTTTGACGCTACCCATGTACTTTTGTGAAATAACAGCATTCTCAGTGTTTTCTAACGATTAAGACTCTTATTCTTTTGAAATTTCATAACTTGACTTGTGTATGTTGGATTTTTGTCGTTTTGGTCTTGTTTTGTTTAGGTATTTTTCGAAACCTGTGTTGTGTCATTTTGTGGTGTTTTCACTGAGTTACTGTATGTGTTGGTACAAATATTTACACATTGCTTCTGAAGTTAAGCCTGCCTGCTCATGCCAAGCTACCAAGGGGGTGAGCGGGGGTTAACTGAGGGTGATTCTCCTTTACCCTGACTGGAGTGAGGGTCCTTGCTTGAACAGGGGTAACCTGAGACCAAAGACCCCATTTCTAACAGGACCCATCTGGCACTCTGTACGAGGAGTTACCCATTATATCCCAAACATTTGTGACTTTTATTGAGATTTATATGCGGCGTGCCGATACCCTCTGGTGAACATGCACACCCCCGTCTAAGGAATGTGCCTCTTCTGTCCAATCCTTCCTTCCTAGCCCGAGAATTGGATCAGGCACTGAAAGTGGAAATTGGTGGGGTGGGCCATTACTGACCTCCAATCTAGTACAATCCAAGGTCTGGATGGGGTCCCTATTGAATTTTTTAAGCGGTACCGAGACATACTGATGGACGCCTCTTCTACTGGCCTTCTACAATGAGGCACTAAAAATAACATGTTCCATGCAGATATTGCCACCATTGTTGCAGATATTAAAATCTTTGAAAAGATACTGGCAGCTAGGCTGACCTAGGCTCTTACTCACTTAATTCATCCAGTATGGCTTCATGCCCAACAGAAGCACTCACCATTATATCCAAAGAGTGCAGCTGGCCCTTTCCCAGGCACCCCACCTTCAAGGCAATTTGGCCCTCTTCCTAATCGACTTCTACAAGGCGTTTGACGTGGTCTTATGGTTGGTTCTTGAGGCTGTGCTCCAACAGCCAGGCTTTGGACCCAAGTTTCCAGACCTAGTGGAATTATTATGCAAAAAAACCATCTGCGCAAGTTTGAGTGAATGGAATTCTCTCCTTACCCCTCCCAATCCGTACAGGGATAAGGCAAGGCTGGCCATCATCCCCACTGCTATTCAACCTTGCTATAGAACCATTGGCGTGCCTGATAAGATGTGATGCAAGTATACGGGGATGGCGATGGGGAGATGGCCTAAAGGACTAGATTGCCCTTTATAAGGATGATGTCCTGCTCTATCTATTATTTCAGGGTCGTTCACTAAAAAAAGAAATGAATTGCTATAGTCCATTGAGGAATGCTTCCATATTTTAGTTTTGGAATGTTCCATGCTCACTGCAGTGTTTTCTAGCCTCTATTTCTAACTATGCTAGAGCGAGTTAGCCCATTGGGTACCTCTCTGCTATGCAAACACACCATATTACACTTGCAGTTCAGCAAGTTTAAATGACAAATAAACATTAATAGTCTACCCCACACACAGATGATTTTGAAAGAATACTATTGATTAAAACGGATCATATCCAGTTAGCTTTGCAAACCCACGCTGTTCTGTGAGAGATGGGTTCAGTCTTGTGGTTACCGTGAGTGAGAGTTGAACGGTGTGGTTATGAACTATTTCCACCACTGTAAGAAGCTACTACATTGCTACACTTATCAGATAATAACAAGCTCTTGTATGCCAACATTAACAAACTAGCCGGTATCAAAGATTTCGGTAATTTTCAAGAACCACATAGAGCAACACAAATTACACAGTTAATACAAACGTCTTACCCATTGGCCTGTATTCATACTTTAGAAGCAATTTTACACACTTCAAATACAAAATAATTAGTCTGACACATACAAGGAGCTGGAAAGAGAATATTAAGGCCCATATTTATACTTTTTTAGCGCCGCATTTCTGTCATTTTTCAACGCAAAAGCGGCGCAAACTTACAAAATATGATTGTATTTTGTAAGTTTGCGACACTTTTGTGTAAACCAAATGTCGCAAATGCAGTGTTATTAAAGTATAAATATGGGCCTAAGTGCTTTCAAATGAACTTTAGGATCCGCCTCAAAGCTCTTAAGGTACTCAACAGCTAGCCTTTTCTCCAGGTTGGCTCCAGTAATAATAGTGGGTGGTGCAATATTGTGATGCTAGTGGTGAAGATATTAACACACTGAGCAGAACAAAGCAGTGTCATAGTGTGAATCAGTAGAAATAAGAAAATAGGTTTGGAATGACCCACATAATGTATGTGTGAATTGAACTACCAGGACTATGCAGAAATGTCATCCTGCATCTGAGAGTTTCTGTTGAGAATTGCTCTTCTACAAGAAGCCCACTAAGAAGACAATTTGGCACTCAGTGATTCACTGAAGAACAACATCAAGAAGAAGGTGATGGGGGGGTGTGCCGAGACGCACGCATGATGTCCGCTCTCCGTTGAAGCTCCATGCCGTCACGGAGATGTTTTAGTTTCGTTTGGCGGCATTTGGGCACTATGGACAGAGATAATTAGAGGCACAGAGATGGGAACATGAGGGCAACAGGTATTTTACTGCTGGAATAATTTTGGAGCGTGTTTTGTAGTGTTTTTTGGCTTTTTTGGCCCCTCCTCAGCTTTGGTGGCCGCCATTTTGATTTTTTGATTTTTTTTGTTTTGACAGGGGAAAAAAAGAAGAGGAAAATGACTGCATACTTTGATGTTGTAGGACGCAGGTACTCTATGAAGCTCATTTTTTCTTCTTTGAAATTGGATTACTCTCATCCAGCCGCTTTCCTCTGCAATTGGGATATGGTCAGCATCTACAGCCTCAGGAACTATATGTGTCATTAATGATTTTGCCGGTCAAGAGATTTTATGTATTGTGCGTTTTTTAGATTGCAGTGCTGCATTTAAGATAATTTTTACATTATCTATTAGCTCTGAGTTTATTCTCTGCATATTTATTTTCTATGGAGCCTCCCTCCTCTTCTTCTCCAATGGTTGCAGCGGTTTCTGGAACCATGTCCTCGTCACGGAAGGACTAGGACTATAATAATACCTCTAAACGACAAAAGAAGGATCCTTCCTCTCCGACAAAATCTCCTTTGCCTCTGACCCTGGAAGACCTTATGGACGAAATAAAACACTTGAAGCCTTTTGTGATGGAAACTAATGAAGAAAAGTGGTCAAGTCTGGAATGCAGGGTCTCAGAGGCTGAGCAAAGGATCAGTAATATGCAGGATGAGGTTACTAAGATTGATGCCATGTCTAAAGAAATTTAGCTTCTGAAGCAGCAAACTGAGGACTTGGAAAATCGTAACTGACGTAACAATCTTAGAATTTATGGCATTCCTGAGGAGATGGAAGGAAATGACATAATCTCTTTCCTGAAAACTAATATTCCAAAAATAATTGGGCTCAAAGATAGTACTGCTCTTATTATACAACGCACACATCGTGTGGGGCCCAGATGTTCCGGTGCCTCATCACCTGATCGACGGAGTGGCCTAATTGTTCTTTTTTTGGAGTATACTGAGTTACTCATGGTTTTGGAAGCAGCCAAGCAAAGGAAACAGATGCTGTGGTCTGGTCATAGGATTTTCTTCTCACAGGATGTGGCACGTGGTACGGCTGCTCGTCGCAAAGAGTTTCTTTCACTACATCCAGGGTTGAGATCACTAAACGCTCGTTATGAACTGGTTCATCCTTGCTTCTTTAAAGTAACATATAAAGATCATACTTTTCATTTGCCTCTCCTGATTATCTGAAAAAGCTTATTAGCCAATGCAAGGGTGAAGAAATGGAATGTGGCAAATCTTGTTTACTCATTGTTGGTTCGTAAGAAGTTCTTTGCTGATATATTGTCCTATGTTACTGATCAATTTTATTTTGTATTTATTATTTTTATTCTTTTTACAGATACCTCATGCTTCATTTGTTTCCCTAAATCCGATATGTGTCCCTTTCCTGTGTCATGTTCCAGACCCATTGTCTTCATTTGTTCTCAGTTGTCGGTAAGTGTTTTGTATAAATCATTATTGTTCATATTTATGCCGTATTATTTATTTCTTCTGATAATAATGTCTTTGTGGCCTTCTGTTTCCTGTTGTGTGTAGTTCCGGTTGTGGACCATCTTAGCTTTTTCTGTGCTTCCCCACTCTCCCACTTTATTGTCATTGTATCGTTTTTACTTTGTCTTACTATGGCTCAAGCCATTAGGCTCCTTGCCATCTATTCTGTTTTTATCACCATTTGCTCTCTTTTTCTACCTTCTTTTCTCTTTTCTTCCTTCCTTCTTTCTTATTCGAATGAGATTTGGTTGTTCATTCTACATACTTTTTGGTATCATAAGATCCAGTGGTTTCTAATTTACTGTTATATAATTTTTTTTATATTGATAACGTTGCTACAGATATATCTTTTTGTTGTTCTGCAAAATGGTTAAAGTCATGTGTGTTGTTTCTTGGAATGTGAAAGGTTTACGCAATCCCATTAAGAAGCAGAGAGTCCTTTCACATCTTTCCAAGTTAAATTGCAAGGTTGCCATGTTTCAAGAAACCTATACCTCTGATAAGGATATTAATTCTTTGAGGCGGCAGTGGGTGGGTCATATTTTTTGTTCTCAGGCGCTCCATAATAAAAATGGAGTTCTTATTTTATTTCATAAATCACTTTCCATACAGATAGAGAAAGAGGAGAGAGATGATGAAGGGAGGTGGCTTTTTCTTCACCTCATGATCAATAATGTCCCATACACCTTACTCAACATTTATGGCCCTACAGGTATTGATCTAAAATTTTGGGAAAATATTTCATGGGTTTTACGTTCCTGTCTGAATGATAATCTTATATTGGGCGGAGATTGTAATCAAGTTATGGACCCCTTTACGGACAGGCACTCCCTTTCCAGATATATCCCTAATAAAATGCAAAAAACATTCAAGAATGCCATTCATTCCAGAGGCTTGAAAGGTGTTTGGAGGATATACAGTCCAGATGGTTTAGAATTCACCTTTCATTCTTCCATGCACAATTCAAAATCTAGAATTGATTATATTTTTTTAACACCTCACTTGCTTACTGGTCTAGTACACGCTGAAATAGGCGCTATACTAATATCGGATCATGCACCTATGTTTAAAGATATTGATATAATAACTGAATCTTGTAGGTAAAGGAGATGGCAATTTAATAATTATTTGCTGATGGATCAGGTCTTTGTAGATAAATTTGAAGTATTTCTTAAGGAATATTTTGATCTCAATCTGACGCCTTCTTTGCAATTCCATATTGTCTGGGACGCTTTCAAAGCCTCGGCCAGAGGCTTCATTATTGACTATGTGGCTACAAAGAAGAAAAAGTTTCTCACAGAGTCGGCTTTTCGCTTATCATCTATTAAAACTCTGGAGCATAAATACTTTACATCAAATGATAATGATACTCTTATTCAATGCAAACTGGATTTTAATAAGAAGTCTACTGAACAAGCCTCAGGCAAGCTTTTAAAAATTAACTCTACATTGATTGGGCGTAATAAAGCTGGAAAGATGCTTGCAAATTATCTTAAAGTTAAATCCCAAAAATCTAAGATTTCACATATCATAGACAATGAGGGGAATAATCATTTTAGAAATGAGGATATTTTGCAATGTTTTTCAGATTTTTATCAAAATCTCTATACGCCTTATTCATCCCCCTCTGAGGCAGATCTTAAATCCTTTTTTAAATCTCTCCCATCTCGACCAAATCAGTCTCAAGACCTTTCTTGCCTAGAAAAGAAATATCTGTGCAGGATATTAAGACTGCTTTAGCAAAATTACCAAAAGATAAAGCTCCGGGCCCGGATGGCTTTACAGCTGAATTTTACCTTTGTTTTTCACATCTTCTTCCACATTTGCATTCTCTTTATTATCATTTTATTCAGAATGATAGGGCTCAAGGTACGTTTTCTCAAGCAATGCTTTGTCTCATCCCTAAAAAAGATAAGGACCTTTCTCTGTGTGCTAATTATCAGCCAATTTCTCTCATTAATTTAGACTGTAAAATATTTGCTATGATATTAGCTCTTCGGGTAAATCAGATTATACAGGACTTAATTGGTTTTGAACAAACTGGCTTTGTTAAAGGCAGATATATTACTGATAATTCCAGAGCCTTACTAAATATTTTACATCTTGCTTCTACAAGTACTAATCCAACGGCTGCCATTACTCTGGATGCAGAGAAAGCTTTTGATCGTATTAATTGGCTTTTTATGATGCGAGCCCTGAAATGGCACGGTTTTGGACCTGTAATTTTAAAATATATTATTATATTATATTCTTCCCCATCCACATCTATCTTTTTAAATGGAGTTCAATCTTCTTATTTTTCCCTTTATCGAGGTACTAGGCAAGGGTGCCCATTATCCCCCTTGCTATTCATTTTATCTTTGGAACCTTTCTTTTATTCCTTGAAGCAATCTAATTTGTTTACCGGGTTTGTGCATAAAGATTTGCAAATCAAATTTACTGCTTATGCTGGTGATGTTATCTTTTATGCTTCTAATCCGCAGACATCGTTAGCTGTATTTATTGAACTACTGAACTCATACTCTGTTACCAGTCAAAACACCTTTGACATTTTTTTAATCGCTTAGTAGCATATTGATAAACTTTCTATGGAACTTTCTATGGAATGGACGCAAAGCACGCATAGCTCTTCACTCACTGTGCAAACCTAAGGATGTAGGTGAAGTTAATTTTCAGAATCTTCGTCAATATCATTCCTCTTTTATATTGAAACAAGTTTTACCTTATATTTATTCTCCTCAAGAAATTCCTCCATCGATTTGGTATAAATTGGAGGGGGCAATTATTTTTCCTTTCCCATTTCAATCAATATCATATTTTTCGTACTCTCCTAGAGGGTTCTCATCTCTTTGTCTTAAGCACTCCATCTCGATTATTCATCCACTCTTTACTAAACCATTATCATCCTTACAAACATTTCTGGACTCCTCTATTTGGCATAATAGAAATATCAAGTTATTTAATCGTACTCTCTTCTGAAGAGAGTGGGTAATTAACCCCTTCGCTGCCAGGCCTTTTCCCCCTCCTGTGCCAGGCCTTTTTTTGCCTATTTGGGGCAGTTCGCTCTTAGGCCCTCATAACTTTTTGTCCACATAAGCTAACCAAGCCAAATTTGCGTCCTTTTTTTCCAACATCCTAGGGATTCTAGACGTACCCAGACTTTGTGGGTTCCCCTGAAGGAGGCCAAGAAATTAGCCAAAATACAGTGAAAATTTAGTTTTTTTCAAAAACATTGGAAAAAGTGGCTGCAGAAGAAGGCTTGTGGTTTTTCCCCTGAAAATGGCATCAACAAAGGGTTTGCGGCGCTAAACTCAGCAGCTTCCCAGCTTTCAGGAACAGGCATACTTGAATCAGAAAACCCAATTTTTCAACACAATTTTGGCATTTTACTGGGACATACCCCATTTTTGCAATTTTTTGTGCTTTCAGCCTCCTTTCAGTCAGTGACAGAAATGGGCATGAAACCAATGCTGGATCCCAGAAACCTAAACATGTCTGAAAAGTAGACAAAATTCTGAATTCAGCAAGGGGTCATTTGTGTAGATCCTACAAGGGTTTCCTACAGAAAATAACAACTGAAAAAGAAAAATATTGAACTTGAGGTGAAAAAAACATCAATTTTTCTCTACGTTTTACTCTGTAACTTTTCCCTGCAATGTCAGATTATCGAAAGCAATATACCGTTACGTCTGCTGGACTCCTCCGGTTGCGGGAATATAGAGGGCATGTAGGTTCATCAAGAAACCGAGGAACCCAGCGCCAATAAATGAGCTGCACCCTGCAGTGCGTTTTCATTCTATACCGGGTATACAGCAATTCATTTGCTGAAATATAAAGAGTAAAAAATTGCTATCAAGAAAACCTTTGTATTTCCAAAAAGGGCACAAGATAAGGTGTTGAGGAGCAGTGGTTATTTGCACATCTCTGAGATCCGGGGTGACCATACTAGCATGTGAATTACAGGGCATTTCTCAAATAGATGTCTTTTTTACACACTCTCCTATATTTGGAAGGAAAAAATGTAGAGAAAGACAAAGGGTAATAACACTTGTTTTGCTAATCTATGTTCCCCCAAGTCTCCCGATAAAAATTATACCTCACTTGTGTTGGTAGGCCTAGCGCCCGCGACAGGAAACGCACCAAAGCGCAACGTGGACACATCCAATTTTTTTAAAGAAAACAGAGGTGTTTTTTGCGAAGTGCCTACCTGTAGATTTTGGCCTCTAGCTCAGCCGGCACCTAGGGAAACCTACCAAACCTGTGCATTTCTGAAAACTAGAGACCTAGGGGAATCCAAGATGGGGTGACTTGTGGGGCTCGGACCAGGTTCTGTTACCCAAAATCCTTTGCAAACCTCAAAATGTGGCTTAAAAAATAAATGTTCCTCACATTTCTGTGGCAGAAAGTTCTGGAATCTGAGAGGAGCCTCAAATTTCCTTCCACCCAGCGTTCCCCCAAGTCTCCCGATAAAAATGATACCTCACTTGTGTGGGTAGGCCTAGCGCCCGCGACAGGAAACGCCCCAAAGCGCAACGTGGACACATCCAATTTTTTGAAAGAAAACAGAGGTGATTTTTGCGAAGTGCCTACCTGTAGATTTTGGCCTCTAGCTCAGCCGGCACCTAGGGAAACCTACCAAACCTGTGCATTTCTGAAAACTAGAGACCTAGGGGAATCCAAGATGGGGTGACTTGTGGGGCTCGGACCAGGTTCTGTTACCAAGAATCCTTTGCAAACCTCAAAATTTGGCTAAAAAAACACATGTTCCTCACATTTCTGTGGCAGAAAGTTCTGGAATCTGAGAGGAGCCACAAATTTCCTTCCACCAGCGTTCCCCCAAGTCTCCCGATAAAAATGATACCTCACTTGTGTGGGTAGGACTAGCGCCCACGAAAGGAAATGGCCCAAAACACAACGTGGACACATCCAAATTTTTGAAAGAAAACAGAGGTGTTTTTTGCAAAGTGCCTACCTGTAGATTTTGGCCTCTGGCTCAGCCGGCACCTAGGGAAACCTACCAAACCTGTGCATTTCTGAAAACTAGAGACCTAGGGGAATCCAAGATGGGGTGACTTGTGGGGCTCGGAACAGGTTCTGTTACCCAGAATCCTTTGCAAACCTCAAAATTTGGCTAAAAAAACACATGTTCCTCACATTTCTGTGGCAGAAAGTTCTGGAATCTGAGGGGAGCCACAAATTTCCTTCCACCCAGCGTTCCCCCAAGTCTCCCGATAAAAATGATACCTCACTTGTGTGGGTAGGACTAGCGCCCACGAAAGGAAATGGCCCAAAACACAACGTGGACACATCACATTTTTTCATAGAAAACAGTGCCTACCTGTGGATTTTGCCCTGTAGCTCAGACGGCACCTGGGGAAACCTAGCAAACCAGCGCATTTTTGAAAACTAGAAACCCAGGGGAATCCAAGATGGGGTGACTTGCGGGGCTCTGACCAGGTTATGTTACCCAGAATCCTTTGCAAACATCAAAATTTGGCCAAAAAAACACTTTTTCCTCTCATTTCGGTGACAGAAAGTTCTGGAATCTGAGAGGAGCCACAAATTTCCTTCCACCCAGTGTTCCCCTAAGTCTCTCGATAAAAATGGTACCCACTTCTGTGTGCCTAGTGCCCACGAAAGGAAATGGCCCAAAACACAACGTGGACACAACTTATTTTTTCACAGAAAACAGAGGTGTTTTTTGCAAAGTGCCTACCTGTGGATTTGGCCTCTAGCTCAGCCAGCCACGGGGGGGGCAGAAATGCCCTAAAATAAATTTGACTCACCCAACCCCTCCAAACCCCCCCTGCCCAGGAGCGACCCTTGCCTACGGGTCGCTCCCCCTGCGTGACATTGGCGCCAAAAAACAAATCCCCGGTGCCTAGTGGTTTCTGCCCCCTTGGGGGCAGATTGACCCAAAATCGACCAATCTGCCCCCAAGGGGGGCAGAAATGGTCTAAATACAATTTGCCCCCCAGGGGAGCGGCCCTTGCCTGATGGGTCGCTCCCCATCTCTAAAAAAACAAACAAAAAAAAAATTTGCCCTGGTGCCTAGAGGTTTCTGCCCCTCCTGGGAGCAGATCGGCCTAATAATAGGCCTATCTGCCCCCAGGGGGGGCAGAAGTGGCCTAAAATAAATTTGCCCCCCCCCAACCTTCCCCCCCCCCCGGGAGCGACCCTTGCCTACGGGGTCGCTCCCCCTGCGTGACATTGGCGCCAAAAAACAAATCCCCGGTGCCTAGTGGTTCTTGCCCCCTTGGGGGCAGATTGACCTAAAATCGACCAATCTGCCCCCAAGGGGGGCAGAAATGGTCTAAATACAATTTGCCCCCCAGGGGAGCGACCCTTGCCTGATGGGTCGCTCCCCATCTCTAAAAAAAAAAACACCCAAAAAAAAATTGCCCTTGCGCCTAGAGTTTTCTGCCCCCAGGGGGGGCAGAAATGGCTGAAAATAAATTTGCCCCCCAACTCTCCCCCCCCTCCGGGAGCAACCCTTGCCTACGGGGTCGCTCCCCCTGCGTGACATTGGCGCCAAAAAACAAATCCCCGGTGCCTAGTGGTTTCTGCCCCCTTGGGGGCAGATTGACCTAAAATCGACCAATCTGCCCCCAAGGGGGGCAGAAATGGTCTAAATACAATTTGCCCCCCAGGGGAGCGACCCTTGCCTGATGGGTCGCTCCCCATCTCTAAAAAAACAAAAAACAAAAATTTGCCCTGGCGCCTAGAGGTTTCTGCCCCCCCTGGGAGCAGATCGGCCTAATAATAGGCCGATCTGCCCCCAGGGGGGGCAGAAGTGGCCTAAAATAAATTTGCCCCCCCCAACATTACACCCCCTGGGAGCGACCCTTGCCTACGGGGTCGCTCCCCCTGTGTGACATTGGCGCCAAAAAACAAATCCCCGGTGCCTAGTGGTTCTTGCCCCCTTGGGGGCAGATTGACCTAAAATCGACCAATCTGCCCCCAAGGGGGGCAGAAATGGTCTAAATACAATTTGCCCCCCAGGGGAGCGACCCTTGCCTGATGGGTCGCTCCCCATCTCTAAAAAAACAAACAAAAAAAAATTGCCCTGGCTCCTAGAGGTTTCTGCCCCCCCCCCCGGGAGCAGATCGGCCTAATAATAGGCCGATCTGCTCCCAGGGGGGGCAGAAGTGGCCTAAAATAAATTTGCCCCCCCCCAACCTTCCCCCCCCCCCGGGAGCGACCCTTGCCTACGGGGTCGCTCCCCCTGCGTGACATTGGCACCAAAAAACAAATCCCCGGTGCCTAGTGGTTCTTGCCCCCTTGGGGGCAGATTGACCTAAAATCGACCAATCTGCCCCCAAGGGGGGCAGAAATGGTCTAAATACAATTTGCCCCCCCAGGGGAGCGACCCTTGCCTGATGGGTCGCTCCCCATCTCTAAAAAAACAACAACAAAAAATTGCCCTGGCTCCTAGAGGTTTCTGCCCCCAGGGGGGGCAGAAGTGGCCTAAAATAAATTTCCCCCCCCCCCCAACCTTCCCCCCCCCGGGAGCGACCCTTGCCTACGGGGTCGCTCCCCCTGCGTGACATTGGCGCCAAAAAACAAATCCCCGGTGCCTAGTGGTTCTTGCCCCCTTGGGGGCAGATTGACCTAAAATCGACCAATCTGCCCCCAAGGGGGGCCGAAATGGTCTAAATACAATTTGCCCCCCAGGGGAGCGACCCTTGCCTGATGGGTCGCTCCCCATCTCTAAAAAAACAAACACCAAAAAAAAAATTGCCCTGGCGCCTAGAGTTTTCTGCCCCCCCCCCCCCCCGGGGACAGATCGGCCTAATAATAGGCCGATCTGCCCCCAGGGGGGGCAAAAATGGCCTAAAATAAATTTGCCCCCCCAACTCTCCCCCCCCTCCGGGAGCGACCCTTGCCTACGGGGTCGCTCCCCCTGCGTGACATTGGGGCCAAAAAACAAACCCCCGGTGCCTAGTGGTTTCTGCCCCCTTGGGGGCAGATTGACCTAAAATCGACCAATCTGCCCCCAAGGGGGGCAGAAATGGTCTAAATACAATTTGCCCCCCAGGGGAGCGACCCTTGCCTGATGGGTCGCTCCCCATCTCTAAAAAAACGAACAAAAAAAAAATGTGCCCTGGTGCCTAGAGGTTTCTGCCCCCCCGGGAGCAGATCGGCCTAATAATAGGACGATCTGCCCCCAGGGGGGGCAGAAGTGGCCTAAAATAAATTTGCCCCCCCCCAACCTTCCCCCCCCGGGAGCGACCCTTGCCTACGGGGTCGCTCCCCCTGTGTGACATTGGCGCCAAAATACAAATCCCCGGTGCCTAGTGGTTTCTGCCCCCTTGGGGGCAGATTGACCTAAAATCGCCCAATCTGCCCCCAGGGGGGCAGAAATGGTCTAAATACAATTTGCCCCCCTGGGGAGCGACCCTTGCCTGATGGGTCGCTCCCCATCTCTAAAAAAACAAACAAACAAAAAAAAAATTTGCCCTGGCGCCTACAGATTTCTGCCCCCAGGGGGGGCAGAAATGGCCTAAAATAAATTTGCTCCCCCAGGGAGCGACCCTTGCCTAAGGGGTCGCTCCCCTTGCGTGAAATTCACGCAAAGAAAAAACTCCCTGGTGTCTAGTGGTTTCTGCCCCCCTTGGGGGCAGATTGGCCTCATCAAAATAGGCCAATCTGCCCCCAAGGGGGGCAGAAATGGCCTAAATATAATTTTCCCCCAAGGGGAGTGACCCTTGCCTAAGGGGTCGCTCCCCACCTAAAAAAATTAAATAAAACATTAAAAAAAAAAAAAATGATCCCTGGTGCCTAGAGGTTTCTGCCCCCAGGGCAGAAAAAGCCTTCCCGAAAAAATTCCTCCCCTGGGAGTGACCCTTGTTCAAGGGGTCGCTCCCTTATGCCAATTTCCAACAAAAAAAAAACCCTGGTGTCTAGTGGGGTTTCAAAAGCCGGATTGCAAGCAATCCAGCTTTTGAAACCCTGGGAGAGACTTCAAAGGGAAGGAAATACATTTCCTTCCCTTTGAAGCCCCTCCGGGCCTCCCCCACGTGATTGAAAGAGAAATGCTTAGCATTTCTCTTTCAATCGCGGGGGAGGCCCCTGTGGGGGGTGGGGGGGTCGGGGGTGGAAGGGGAAGACCCCCTTCCATCCCCGCCTTGGTGGGGAGGGGGGTGCACAGGGGGGGCGCTCCCCCAAGTTCCCCTGTGGCTTGGACGAGGTGACCTCGTCCAAGGCACAGGGGAACTGTAGCCTCGGACGAGGTCACCTCGTCCAAGGCACAGAAGCGGTCAAAGGTATTTTACAAGTCAAACAATTGTTTGAGCATTTGCTACCTCTCTCTTTTTCTGAACTCCAAATTAAATTTCATTTATCAGCCACCCACATGCCAAAATCTCAAAGCTTAATAACCCTTCTGAAACAACAACTAAATATCTTATTGCTAGATCCAACCCCGCTCCAACTTTAGTTCCTATGCAGCTTTCTCCTTGTACCCCATCAAAGCCTCTCACATATATAAATACCTACATTATCACTTCCCAAGCCATGTTAAAAATAAAGTAGAGCTTACTTGGGAATCGGACCTCAATTGCTTTCTCTCTGTTCAAACATGGAATTGCATTTGGTCCAAAATCCATCATACATCCTGTAATGCCAGCACTACCTGGTGCACTTCATATTTTTATCATAGACTTTTTTTTAACTCCTCTCTCTAAGTATAATCCAAGCATTCCGGAATTTTGTTGGACCTGCTCTGATACACTAGGCACCTACCTACACTCTTTCTTCCAATGCCCAGCTATTGCTTCTTTTTGACGAAAAATTTGTAATAAAGTTGTACAGATATGCAATGTTACTTTTCCTTTTGACATTGTCAACATCTTTTTGGGAAGTTCCTCTCCTATTTGGGTTGGTGCCCATAAAGTGGAGTTGCTCATTGCTCTAGAATTACAAGTTAACCCGTCAAACTGGAAGGAAGCTACTAAGATCACTTTTAATGGCTCGTGGAACTTGCTTTGTCATCATCACACATTAGACAGAGCATCTGCTATCTCTACAAAACAACTTCTTCAAAAAGACTCATTTTGGTCACCTCTTACGACTTATTTATGTCTCCCACTATCTCAATTTCGTAATAACACTTTCGTATTCCAGCCACCATGAAATTATAGTTTCAATACATGTTTAAGATACTATTTAATGACTGTTCTTATTGTTTGATGTTTTATGATAATTACTGGTTCTGGTCATGTATTTTCATTTTATTATCCATTAATTTCTCTCTTTTTCCTTTTCTTCTTTCCATATCTTTTTCCTTCTTACTTCTCTTTGCTGTATCTATCTTATATCCTCCCTTTTCTTTACTGAAAAAAACAAACATAAATTGCGAGTCTAGAAGTGGTTCATTCTTTTCTTTTAGCTCATAATTCAGTATTTATAGCCAGTACTATATTCATGCTTTATTCTTAAACTCTGTATATATTACATTTTCGTGTATTGCTTTTTGGAATAAATCTGATCATTTTTTTCTATAAGTTATTGTTCCTTTTTGTTCATACTTTCATAAAATAAAGCATTTGTAAATTAAAAAGAAAAGAAGAAGGTGATGCACTGAGTAATGAAAACTAGAGCCCACTAAAGCAACTTTTCATGATTAACAGCCATATCCTTAAACATTGGATTTAGACAGACATTTATCACTTGCTATTTGTACAACATATAGTGAATGAAATACTAAAAGTATGGTATTAAAGGACTAATACAAGAGAAGAGTAGAAGACTGTCAACCATGACATTCCACATATAGGACGGGGATGATATGTGTGGCATGGCTTTTTAATGTATTTTACAATGTTACAAAAATCATTGCCCTTGCTGTATGTGAACATGGTTATTTCTTGTGCATTGCATCCATTAGGGTGCGACTAATAAAAGGAGCGCCTGATTGTCATGTTTTCTGCCCATTACCTAATGCTGTTTAACAAACAAGGTAGATGAAATATTGCGACGACTGGAGGTAACTTTGAAAGTTCCGTCATATAGTAAGGATGGATAGTAGTATTAAGCTTCTGTGCAAACCCTATGTTTTAAGGAGGTGTGATGAAATAAGATTGGGACTTAGCTAAATCTTTGCCACAGTATGTATAATACTTACTGAGCTGTTAAAAATATCTACCATCGGGGCATATCCAAGTAGGCCAAGATGCCGATCGCACATTAGGGAGCTCTCACAGCCCGTCCATGATCTAATTGAATCCTGCCTGACGGCAGACCTTTGACCTACCTTCTTGCCTCCCTCACTGATGTGAAGTGCAGACACTCGGCCACACTCCTCCCGCCTGCAAAGACAACGTGAAACTGGGGATACAGCCTGCTCCGATGGGGAGCGGTGGCCTCACCCTCATGGTGGCACTGGCATGTACCACCAGCGGTATCTGAGGTCGTGGCGGCAGTGATCGACTGGGTCTCTGTGCCTGTACAAGAGAGGGCAGGGGGCTGGAGAGTGGAAAAGGAATGGCAATCCCTCCCTGGGAGGACTGAGTGCAGCAGAGTACTGGGCTTGGCGACCTGGGCCTTTGATGCGGCCTGGGCCTAGAGCTGAGTGTGGAGGGGGACTGTCACAGAACCCCCTTCCCCTCCTGAAGGAACTGTGCTGGAGGACCGGCCTGATTTAGTTACTGGCCCATACGTGCAGCCCCTGCCTGAGGCATTGATTCCTGCAGCCCCTGGACCTGTTGCAAGAAGAGGCCACGCACACTGACACCGGCCACCCCCCTGCTTGCAGGAGGGGCGGTGACAGACCAGAGACAGAAGAGGTGTAGGCGTGCACTGAATTGTACAATCCTGCATGCGCCTGACCCTAGAGCCTGGAACGGAGGAGCGAACAGTTTACTGAGTGGCCCATGGGGCCATACATGACTCCAGGTGCCAACTGCCATCACACAGCTGCTCCGTCATTGCAACCACTGCGATCCACTGGTCCCAGGTGTGGAGTATCATCGTATCTTAGAGAGGCGTCTGGACATCAGCTCGGCCTCGCACCTTGAGATGATGGTGGGGAGGGACACCGCCCCCTCCTGCTTAATTTTGACCCTTCTGTTGTTTGCCTGGAGGAGGTGTCTAATAGACTTGCCAGTGGGGGCTTTTGCATACTAGCTCATTGAACCAGATGGTCCAGCTTAGGGCCTCAAGGACTCCACCTCCTGCAACACACTGTCACCGGCGATCATGAGTGTTTGGGGCCTCCTCTGAGGGGATACTACTGACTCACTGTACATATTCTTTTGACAGATTTCCCAATACACAAAGTGTGTCCATCTGGCTGGCGTTCAGGGGGGCCCTCTCCTTCTGCATTTTTTACATGCTGTTGCACACCGTGCTGACTGCTTATGCTGCTGTACAGCAAGTGGGTCAGCGACACAGACTTTTGTGACTCCTCCTTTGACTAGCACTGCCTCTCCAGACCGCAGGTGAGGCACCGACAGCTCCTGCAGACCATCACCTACATCCTTGGATGAGGGCTGTCCGTGATGCCCTGTGGCAAGTGGGCCCATTCCCTGCAATCTTCCTACCTCGTGTTCAACATCTCACATCTGGACAATGGGGCACGATAAACATTTGCAGTTGAAAACTGCCCAAACCAAAACAGATCAATTTACCACATCCATGCAGAACAAGAGAGGAGCTGCTGGGAAGTCCTCACCGAACACACCCGCTCCATCCCTGCAGATCTAACAGCCATCCTCAAAGCAATCCAAGACTCCAGGGACGCAGTGGAATCCAAAGTGGATGGCATCCGGATTGACCTCTCCCTTCTATGGCAGGACCTCTGTAAAGTGACCAAAAGAGTCACAGAGGCAGAGACAAGAATATCGACGGTAGATGACACGGTGGCGAATCTGAAGAGCCAAGTTTACTGACTACAATTCACAGTGGGGGACCTGGACGATCAGGCAGAAGATGCCGAAAACCACTCACGCAGTAACATTCTGCGCCTACTCGAGGGAGTGGAAGGACCTAACATGGACTATTTCCTAGAGGACAGGTTTTGCTCCTGCGCACCGGCCAATAAATTGTCCCGCTGCTTCCTCATGGAGCAGGCTCACCGAGCCCTGTTCAAGAAGCCCCCCCCCCCTCCGTCCACAGGAGCCCCTCCTTGTCCTGATCTAGCAAGCATCCTAAATCACTGTGATGCCATTCTTCGCGAGGCCCGGACCCGACCTGAACTACGATACTCAAATGTGAAAATCCTGATCTTCCCAAACTATACAAAGCTAGTTCAGAAACATCGCCATTCCTTTAACGAAGTAAAACAAAAACTCTGCGCTTAAAATCCGCTAAACGCTCCTTTTTCCCACATGTATTAAAGTCATTTTGCCTCCTCCACATATTTTTTCGACACTCCCAAGAAGGCCTAGGAATGGGCGACGGAACAGCAACTTATTCACCCCCCCAGACACCACGCAATCGAGGGACCGTGAAGCAAGGAAATGCACCTGGTCACATCCTGTTTGAGAACCCCACAAGAGATGCAACAGATCCCGGAAGACTGCATCGACATGGGGCAGATGCGACCCTTCAACAAATCCCTCTTCTTCCAATAAGGCGCTGCAACCTGCAGACCAGGAAGCCTCCCTCTCGGATACTTCAGTGATCTTCCAGTCTACGGAGACTTTGCTGGCCTCTTCACCTTGACCACAGATGCAATGCCGTCAGCAGCGCTATGCTGCTCTGACTTCAAATTACTGTAGCAGGTGAGACCCGCCTAAAGCTGGTAATATGTCATCAAACATGGGATGACTGCATTGTAAGGGGGTCAAAGGCTAAACGCTATTTTTATATCAGACAATGTTGGTCAGTTTCTGCTGTGTAGAAGATTCTTCTTTTACTTGGTTAATATCATTGTCAGACTTAGTTTCTTTAAAAAAATGTATGGGACTCCAACTGTACATGCTTTTATTTCCCCCAAAATTTATTTCTAAAATGTTCTTTATAGGGGTGACAGATGCTTCATGGGAGAAAGTATGGGGAGGGGGCTTGGGGGAGGTATGTTGTTTTAACCATTGCTGTTGTTCTTTATTGTATTCTTTGCCGGCAGTCACCACATAGGCTATCCAGGGAGGCTATCCAGGGTAGAAACTCTGATCATAGAACATAACCTAGTACAACCACATGCCCCTTTTATCCCAACTAAGGGACTTAGAAAGAGCCTGTGCACCCACATGACCCCTTGTCCAAATGCTTAGACTCATCACCTGGAATGTAAACAGTCTTTTAGACTGAATTAAGAGGTCTGCAGTTCTGAGATTTATCAAAAGACACAGACCGAATATTATTTTCCTTCAGGAGATGCACCTTCTGGGTAATCGCTGTCCCTTCTTGGCTCGCTTTGGGTATGACCCTATATATAAAGCAGACCACACTCGCAGTTCTAGAAGGATTGCCATTCCTCTCCACAAACCTCTTCCGCTGACAGCATCTACCATACACACAGATCCTCAGGGGCATTATGTTGGTGTAGAGGGCCATCTAGAAATGACCCAACTCAATCTTGTTTCTTGCTATGTTCTCACCTCTTGCAGTCTACCCTAGGTGCACTCAGATTTCTAGTGACAGCCTTACCAACATGGATGACAATAGCGGACGGGACTTTAAAACAGGTCATGACCCTGTGAGGGACACATCTGAGGTGCTGCGACCAGGCAGAGTAATACACTCTGCCCTAAATACATGGGCAGACTCCATGGGTCTTTGCAATGCCTGGTGTTCCTGCTGTTCCTGGAACCCCGTGGAGTTCCTGGAACTCCGCGTCGGCTACCCATAAAACAGGGTCCAGAATCGACCTCATTTGGCTGCCGGCATGCCATCTCCTGCGGCTGCGTTGTGTTCGTGTCTTTCTGAGAGGCATCTCAGACCACGCTCCCCTTCTTCTTGTATGTGATGTTCAAAAGGTGTGTTCCAAAGGGCGCCTTCTGCCCAATTTGGAGATTCAATGCATGGTACTTAACTGATTAGTACTGTGTAGATTTCGTGGAGGCAGAGCTCCGCACCTGCTTCCATCATTATGAGGGATCAATGTCCTCCACAGGGACTCTATGGGCAGGTAGTAAACTGGCCCTGCGGGGAAGGCTTAAGGGCTATGTGAGAGGTGCAGAGCAACAGAGACAGACGCAGGTTACTGAACTAGAGACACAGATCCTAGAGTTAGAATGGTGTGCTGATGGTGTGGGATCAAGTGAAATGCTCCATCAACTGAGGATGGTAAGAGCTCAGCTCCGCCGAGTCTCCTTGGAAAAAGCCCGGCAGTGTTGAAGGGCGTCAACCCAGTCGGTGTATGCCTTGGGGGATAAGTCGGGGAAGCTGTTGTATTGACAAGTAACAAAGGGGGTCTCCCACAGCATGGTCACATCTGTTAAGGACCTGTTAGACTTGTCATCCTTGGCATGGTCTCGCCTAACTTTTTACCTCTATTTCCCAGGTTGTTGATGCGTGCTGGACTCTGTTTTTGCTGTTTTTGTTACTCTGGGCACTTTACCACTGCTATCCAGTGATAAAGTGAAAGTGATCCTATGTAAAATGTATGTGTAAATTGGCTTTCCATGATTGGCATATTTGTTTTACTAGTAAGTCCCTAGCAAAGAGCACTAGAGGTGCCCAGGGCCTGTAAATCAAATGCTGCTAGTGGGCCTGCAGCACTGGTTGTGCAACCCACATTAGTAGCCCTGTAAACATGGCTCAGACCTGCCACTACAGTGTCTGTGTGTGCAGTTTTAAACTGGCAATTCAACTTGGCAAGTGTACCCACTAGCCAGGCCTAAACCTTCCCTTTTTATACACGTGAGGCACCCCTAAGGTAGGCCCTAGGTAGCCCCATTGGCAGGGTGCAGTCTATGTTAAAGGTGGAACAGGTACTTATGTGTTTTACATGTCCTAACAATGAAATACTGCCAAATTCGATTTTCACTGTTGTAAGGCCTATCTCTCTCATAGGTTAACATGGGGGCTGCCTTTAAATATTATTAAAGCGCAGATTCCCTTTGGGAGCAGATAGACATCTGGAGTTTGGGGTCTCTGAACTCACACTTTAAAAAAACTGCTTTTAGTGAAGTTGGTTTTTAGATTGTGTGTTTGAAAATGCCACTTTTAGAAAGTAGGCATTTTCTTGCTTAAACCATCCTGTGACTCTAGCTGTTTATGGATTCCATATCTGAGTCAGTTTGACAGTTGGGATGTTTGCACCTCTCTTTAGACAGTGACACACAGGGAGCTGGGGTGCAGGCTGCATATCCTGATGAGCCATCTGTGCTAGGAGGGAGGGGAGGAGTGGTCAGTCACACCTGAAAAGTATGTGCCTGCCCTCACACAATGCAGTCTCCAACCCCCTGGTGTGTGTCTGGGGTCTGGCCTGGGCAAGGTAGGATCTTAAAAACAACAGAGACTTCTCTTTGAAGTAGGCCTACTTCAAAGGCAGAAAGGGGTACAAGAAGAGCCCCCCAAGCCCCTGAAAATTAGATCACTTCTGGAATCAAGAGGAACCTCTGCCAAGGAGAAAAGCTGAAGAGCTGAGAAGAAGTGCTGCCCCTGCCTGTGACTGTGGTTTGTTGGGCTGTCCTGCAGTTGCTGCTTCTGCTTGTGAGAAGGGACAAAGACTGGACTTTGTTGTGCATTCCTGCTTGAGAAGAATCTCCAAGGGCTTGAACTGAGCTTGCCTCCTGTTGTTGAAGTCTCAGGGCCATCAAAGACTTCCCCTGCCAGCACCTGGACTCCCTGCTAAGATTCCTGCTCTGCCAAGTGGTACCCTATCTAGTTCCTGGGCCCTTGAAAGGTGAAGTTGGCAGACAAGAACCAAAATTCCACGCACAGACCGTGGTGCGGGGAAATTTTCAACGCACTTTCCGTGACGCGGCTGATAAACAATGCGCCGCCGGCTTCGCAGCTGAAATCAATACTCCACCTGCATTGCGGCTGGAAGAACGACGCAAGGCAGCTGGAGAAACAGCGCGCAACACCCGCTACCGGAAGCTGATAACGATGCAAACCCCATGCAGTGTGGTTTTGTGATACCGTGTGACTGGATTTTTGACGCAACATCGCTGGGTGCGGAAAATCAACACAAAACCTGCCCGGACCCGAGGTGACCGACTGGATCAACGCATCGCTCTCTTGCGATAGAGAAGGAACGACGCACGCCGACCCGACTGGAGGAGGAATGATGCACGTTCTCGCTTTTGGGTGAGAAATCGACACATTGCTGGCCTTTTTCAATGCACACTCGCCCATGCGGCTTTATTTTGACGCTACCCATGTACTTTTGTGAAATAACAGCATTCTCAGTGTTTTCTAACGATTAAGACTCTTATTCTTTTGAAATTTCATAACTTGACTTGTGTATGTTGGATTTTTGTCGTTTTGGTCTTGTTTTGTTTAGGTATTTTTCGAAACCTGTGTTGTGTCATTTTGTGGTGTTTTCACTGAGTTACTGTATGTGTTGGTACAAATATTTACACATTGCTTCTGAAGCTAAGCCTGCCTGCTCATGCCAAGCTACCAAGGGGGTGAGCGGGGGTTAACTGAGGGTGATTCTCCTTTACCCTGACTGGAGTGAGGGTCCTTGCTTGGACAGGGGTAACCTGAGACCAAAGACCCCATTTCTAACAGGACCCATCTGGCACTCTGTACGAGGAGTTACCCATTATATCCCAAACATTTGTGACTTTTATTGAGATTTATATGCGGCGTGCCGATACCCTCTGGTGAACATGCACACCCCCGTCTAAGGAATGTGCCTCTTCTGTCCAATCCTTCCTTCCTAGCCCGAGAATTGGATCAGGCACTGAAAGTGGAAATTGGTGGGGTGGGCCATTACTGACCTCCAATCTAGTACAATCCAAGGTCTGGATGGGGTCCCTATTGAATTTTTTAAGCGGTACCGAGACATACTGATGGACGCCTCTTCTACTGGCCTTCTACAATGAGGCACTAAAAATAACATGTTCCATGCAGATATTGATATTGCCACCATTGTTGCAGATATTACAATCTTTGAAAAGATACTGGCAGCTAGGCTGACCTAGGCTCTTACTCACTTAATTCATCCAGTATGGCTTCATGCCCAACAGAAGCACTCACCATTATATCCAAAGAGTGCAGCTGGCCCTTTCCCAGGCACCCCACCTTCAAGGCAATTTGGCCCTCTTCCTAATCGACTTCTACAAGGCGTTTGACGTGGTCTTATGGTTGGTTCTTGAGGCTGTGCTCCAACAGCCAGGCTTTGGACCCAAGTTTCCAGACCTAGTGGAATTATTATGCAAAAAACCCATCTGCCCAAGTTTGAGTGAATGGAATTCTCTCCTTACCCCTCCCAATCCGTACAGGGATAAGGCAAGGCTGGCCATCATCCCCACTGCTATTCAACCTTGCTATAGAATCATTGGCGTGCCTGATAAGATGTGATGCAAGTATACGGGGATGGCGATGGGGAGATGGCCTAAAGGACTAGATTGCCCTTTATAAGGATGATGTCCTGCTCTATCTTAATGATCCTCAGGTATCGGGCCCTAGACGTATTGAGATTCTGCAACTTTATTCTGAAGCGTCTGGGCTCTGTATGAATATTAATAAGTCACTTCTAGTAGAGGTAGATGGAGACGCTGCAGGCTGCCTTTGGTGCCCTGATATGCCAATTAGGCGCAACTCCTGCGTGTACCTAGGAATCCACATCTCCACCCTTCTGGACTTGGCGTGGTCCTTGAACTTCCGCCACCTTGACTTAGCATCACATTGTGATCTGAGCGCTTGGTCTTGCTTACCACTGAATCATTGGGATGGATCGCGGTTTGCAAACTGATGTGTCTTCCTTGGTATCTATATGTTTTGGAAAACTACCCTCATCACATTCCATGTACATGGTTTTGATCTTTCATGTCAGAATTTACATCCTTTATCTGGGCGAATGGATGTCACCGGGTGGCCTTTCCCTCAACTCATTTGATGGAGACCTTGGTGTCCCGGACTTGCATCTGGCAGCGCATCTGGTCCCAGTGAATGAATGATTTATAAGTGGGTGGGATGCTCCTGCCTACAGACTTGAACAATATCACCTTGGACTTGACTGCTTATGGACATACTTTATGGAATTCCCATACCCTCTGTGGTGCCCTCCTGTACCCGAGTGTCACTGCTCTGTTGGACAGCGAATCTGAGTCTTATCCAGTGGACTCATCACCTTATAGATATGACACTGTTGTGGCGGGGTACCTGGCTAACACAGGTGTTTGCAGCTGGAGGATATCTCCAGCTGGGACGTAATAGGTATTATATACCTGGGCGGTGTTCATCGGGGGGTGTCCTTGATTACCTTTCAAGAACTGCAGGATCACTATGGTCTGTCTCTCCCCCAATTGTTTTGCTATCTTCAACTACACCACATGCTCTTTGTCTACCTTCCAGTGGCAGAGCTCATTCCTGAATACAACCCTCTGGAGGCGTAATTTCTGATGAGCCGATTGGGTAAAGGTGTGATCTTAATGATCTATTACTAACTGATAATCAACTCACCAGATCTGCTCCTCTCCTTTCAGTGTAAATGGGAGACCTGGGTGGGGAATTCGGATGATGGGGATAGGTGGAATGCTTCCCTGGCTCCATGGGAATTAGCGATCTCCTCACGTCCACGAATGAGCCCCGTGGACCAACCCACGTGTCCACGCTGCTCATTTTTAGCATATCATGTGGTCATGTCTAGCTTTGAAACCCTTCTGGGATGCAGGGAACCATGAAATAATGGGGGTCTTGGGGCATTGGATTGAATTAGGTCCCACGGAGGCCCTCCTGGGCTTGCTAGAGGGTGTTGGTGAATCCTGCTCTGAGTGGATTTGTATAGTAGTTTCCCTGATTGCTAAGCATGACATTGCGCATAATTGGAAAGGTTCCAGACCTCCCACCCTGATGGTATGGCGTAGAGGTGTTGATTGGTGTGAGCACAAGGAGCAACCTATATATGTGGCCCGGGCTGACCCAAGAAGCATGAGAAAATATGAGGTAAATGGTGTGCATATTATGATTTGTCTATGTAAGGTTGTAAAGTGATATTATGTTATGACTATTTGATGATGGGGATCGGGCGTTTTTTGTATCCTATATGTATATCTCAATGGATGATGCTTTGTTACACCTTCTAAACTTAATAACATTAAAAAATATCTACCATCATTCTAATTCTCTAATGTGTCAATAAATAGTGTAAATAAATAGGCATGTAATGTAAAACACCAACTACTGCATATGTGTACTGTTTTTGCTGATCTATAAACCACCAGCTGATAAAAGATTTTTCAGTGGGTTTTGTCTGACTCCTAGCACTCTACTCTATACGCGCATAAGTAAGTAGGGAAAAATGAAAGACATATGACAGTTTGCTTTTTCTCTGGAAACACATAATATTCACCCCTTTAGTTGTTTTCTCCCTGCAAGGAAAAGTAGGAAAATTGGCATCCCAGATGATGCTGAGCAACTGCCATATTTGATGCAGATCTATCCACGTAGGTTAAAGTTATAGTAAAATAAAAATATACCTTTTTGTTTGATAGTGGCAATGACCCCTGTGTAGTTATGTCTCACTCTCACTTTCAAGTAAAAGGGCATTTTGGCATTTTCCTCTCACACTACCGGGTGCTAGTGCCACTTCTGCTGCTGCTTTATTGATAGCTACACAGCTGTGCAATCCTGTGGATGTCACAGGTATCACAGACCTAGTTGTTAGGTGTGCTTGGTCCGCGGTCTCGTAAGATGGGCCACAGATTCAATCCATATTAAAAAAACAAGTTGGGTTGAATATGAACAACTCGTCAAAATTGGAATATGGTACCATGGCACACCAAAGGAGACTTTTTTGACAAAGGCAAAGTATCATTTTTTTCTTTGAAATGGCTCCCAAATGTGTCAATGGTCCATGGACTACTTTTCAAAGAAGTAGACTCAACATCTAAAGTGGTATCAGTAGTCCAGAGCTCCAACAATTAGGCTGCAGTCTCGATACATCAAAGATGGTGCCTCTACTCCGCAGTCTAGTTGTCAACTTTATGGACTATGGGCATCATCTTAAATGTATTTAATCTGCAGATTACTGCCTTCAAGCCACAAAAACTTGGATGATGAAGAATCATCTAAAGCTCAACGCCGCAAAGTCAAAGATTATGACATGCCGACAATGGATTCAGACTTATCCTTGATACCTTATGCTAACAATGTCACAAAGTGTGCCTTCTACACAATAAAAACACTATGGCCCTCATTACAACCCTGGCGGTAAATCCCGCTTTCCGACGTGCAGAAGACCGCCAACATACCATTGCGGCAGCGGAATTCCGCTACAGGTATTAAGACTCACAGCTCGGAATCCGCCACAATACAGACACCCACACAAGTCCGCCACACCAAAGGTCAGTGATAAACTGGCAATACCAAAACCTACACCGTCACGCCAACAGGAATACGCCCACAGTATCACGACCCACGAATCAACACGGCGGTCTTTCAACCGCGGTAAACCATTGGCGGTACACACCGCTGCGCTCAAAATACACACACATTTACAAAACACAACCACATTGGACAATTCAAAATACACACACCTGATACACATACACACACCACACCCACACACCCAATCCAATATAAAACAAACACCCACATCACCCACAAACCTTTACAACCAAAATTCTGAAAGAAGGCCAGAGAGAGAGACTACCTAACACAACACCAGCATCCACGGACACACAACACCATCACTCAAACAACATCCATGCACCTCAAACAACACACAACAACACATCCCCTCACACATCACAACAGACAGAACCTCACACATCACCCATACCACATCATGGCACCTCAAAGACACCCCAGGTTCTCTGAGGAGGAGCTCAGGGTCATGGTGGAAGAAATCGTCTGGGTAGAGCCACATCTATTTGGATCACAGGTGCAGCAGACATCCATTGCAAGGAAGATGGAGCTATGGCGCAGAATTGTAGACAGGGTTAACGCAGTGGGACAGCATCCAAGAACACGGGATGACATCAAGAAGAGGTGGTACGACCTACGGGGGAAGATACGTTCCGGGGTTTCCAGACACCAGATTGCTGTACAGAGGACTAGCGGTGGACCCCCATCTCCTCCCCCACAACTAACAACATGGGAGGAGCAAGTCTTGGCAATAATGCATCCTGAGAGCCTCGCAGGAGTAGCAGGAGGACTGGACTCTGGTAGGGCAAATCTTTACACTTTATCCCCGCACCCCACCTGCATGCCAACACATACTACCACCCTCACCCTCACACCCATCACCCCAACAACCCACAGATACCCGACTAACACAACCCACAGATCCCGAAATCAAGCCCTGCATGTAACACCAGTGCATGGACACCCATCACAAAAGCATGTCAGGAAGAGAGACTCACCCATGCCCCAAAATCAGCAATCACACAAGGGCCACAGAAATAACGCAAGCACAGGACTAGAGGGTAACTCACCCATTGCACAAGATGACACACACAGATACAATAAATATGCATTTATAGCCCAACAGGACCCCTACCCAATGTCACTGGACAGGAGGTGCCAGACATATCCAGTCCCCCCACAGAAGAGGCCCACAATGACGACAGCAGCTCTGCACGCCTGGATCAAGATGACCAGCCCGGCCCATCAGGGACCTCGGGACAGTTGGTTCCCCTGACACAGTCACAAACCACCACTGAACCTCCCCCCTCAGGAAACCCCGCCACAGCACCCACCCAGCGGGCCCATCCCTCTGTCCCCAGGACACGTCAATCAGCAGTGTGTCCACCACTACAGGGAACCCAGGCAACCCCACTAACACAGGAGGATCAGGCACCTGGGGGCAGTGGCAGTGGCAGTGGGCACACGGTTCAGGGGGCAGAGGCACAGGATAACAGGGAAGCTGGGATGACTGCTGTGCGACAGGGGGAGGAAAGGCCCAGGGAACCCATTTGCCACGAGGCACTCTCCAACATCAGGGAAGCTTACCACCATTCCCAGGAGACCATGGGCACGGTATTGGCCAAGTTTCAGGAGACCCAACGGCTGCAGGAGGAACACCACCTGGGGATCAGGGAGGACTTGAAGTCCATCAATACCACCCTGGTCACCATTTCAGTGGTGCTGGCAGACCTTCTTAACACCAGGAGGGACACAGTTGCACACCAACGGGCCCCTGACACTAGCCTGGATGATGATCAGCCCTCCACCTCCGCTGGCGCTAGTGGACAGGAGGCAACGCCACAGGAACAACAGGCCACGAGCATCCCACCCCCTGCAGATGGAGAACCATCCCGCAAACGGTCCCTGAAATCCAGGAACAAGACAGAGAACATTGCCAAGACCCCCGCCAGGAAATAAGACCCCCCTGAATGTCACTCTTCTGTCCCACTTTGACACCCTGTCCACCTTAAACTGCCATTGCTCCACTTCCTATGCCCCATTGGACAATGCACCTGTGATACAAATAGACTGGACTCTGCCATGGACATTCCCCCACCATCACCCCAGCCCATTTTACAACCCCCTCCACTTATTTGCACAGAAATAAGCACACTTGAATCACAAAACAATCTGGTGTCAGTCTGTGCTTTCACAAATGTGTAATTGCAAAATCTCTGGAATATAGCAATGTCAATGCACATACAAATGTAACACAGCTGTAGGCCAGCAGTAAACATAGCTGAGGGCACAAAGTGGTACCCAGATCTGTGAAATGGAAAGGCAAAGTAACAAGTCAGGGTCCATACACTGAGTGAAAATGACAGACTTATGCTAGCTCCAACAATAGTATGAGATGTGGGAAGCAGTTACATCTTCTTACCTGTGTCTCAGTATTGCATGATGATGTTGTTTCGGTTGTCGGCATCTTCTTCTTCTGCCTCCTCTTTTTCACTGTCCACAGGCTCCACAGCTGCCAGAAGACCACCATCTGGCCCATCCTCCTGCAGAAAAGGCACCTGGCGTCGCAAAGCCAGGTTGTGCAGCATACGGCAGGCCACGATTATCTGGCACACCTTCTTCGGTGAGTAGTATAGGGAGCCACCTGTCAGGTGGAGGCACCGGAACCTGGCCTTCAGGAGGCCGAAGGTGCGTTCTATAATCCTCCTAGTTCGCCCATGTGCCTCATTGTAGCGTTCCTTTGCCCTTGTCCTGGGATTCCTCACTGGGGTCAGTAGCCATGACAGGTTGGGGTAACTAGAGTCACCTGAAAATGTCGAGGGACAACTGTTAGACACACACTAACCCTTAGCGACAACCCCATACCCAGACACCTATGTCAACTGTGTTGGGACCTTGGCTTCACCTATTAACCACACATGGTGCCTCAGGAGTTGCCCCATCACATAAGGCATGCTGCTATTCCTCAAAATGTAAGCGTCATGCACTGAGCCAGGATACTTGGCATTCACATGGGAGATGTACTGGTCTTCCAAACACACCATCTGCACATTCATCGAATGGTAGCTTTTCCGGTTTCTGTACAACTGTTCATTCCTGCAGGGGGGTACAAATGCCACATGTGTACCATCAATGGCACAAATGATGTTGGGGATATGTCCCAGGGCATAGAAGTCACCTTTCACTGTGGGCAAATCCTCCACCTGAGTGAAAACGATGTAGCTGCGCATGTGTTTCAGCAGGGCAGATAACACTCTGGACAACACGTTAGAGAACATTGGCTGCCCTTGGAGGAGAACAGCGAGCAGAGGGTCATCCAACACTGAGATGTCACAATGTGTTATTTGCTGAAACATATGTAATTTTCAATGTGCCGGTATCTGTCTGTATTCCCGGCCTAGATAGGTGTGACGCAGTTTTTATCCATCCCATGTGGCCCCCTGAAATGGCGGCTGCCTGACCTGTAAGGTGGGACAAGGGGAAATGAGGTAACTGCGCTGGCGTTGTACACCGTCGCGGTGGGCGTTCGAAGACCGCGGCGCAATTCAGCATTGGTTAACATTGGGCCCTATGGGTCCCAGGAGCCAATGACGATGTACGCCGGCGGTGACGGTACGCACTGCCGCGGACGTGACCGCCATTTTCTATCTGTTCACTCACTTGATACCTGACCTTCAACAGGAGAGGACCTACACTGCAAGTGCTGCTGTGACCTGTGTCTGGAAGCGACGATGGCTACAGTGTCTGGGGAAAGGGCCCCTGCCTTCACTTCGGAGGAGTTGGAGAAACTGGTGGATGGGGTCCTCCCCCAGTACACGCAACTGTACGGTCCTCCAGACAAACAGGTGAGTACACTGTGAGCATGCTGCATGGGCAATGCCTGTTTTGAGTGGTGTGGATGGAAGATACATGGGGGGTGGCTGAGGCCTGCATGTGAGGATGGTGAGTGTATGTGTGTCATGGCATGGGTGGGGACTGGTGGGCAATGTGTATGATGGTCCGGACGGGTGAGTAATTTCCTTTCCTCCTGTACCTTTCCTCTAGGTCAGTGCCCACCAAAAGAAGGGTATTTGGCGTGCCATCGCCAAGGACGTCCGGAACCTGGGGGTCTACCATAGACATAGCACCAACAGCCGTAAAAGATGGGAGGACCTGCGCCGCTGGAGCAAGAAGACGGCGGAGGCCCAGCTGGGGATGGCCTCCCAACGTGGAATGGGGTGCCCGTCGCACCATGACCCCCCTGATGTACCAGATCCTGGTGGTGGCCTCTCTGGAGTTGGATGGGCGCTTGTGGGCATCACAGCAGCCACAAGGGGGTGAGTACACTCTCATTCAGCTGACTCTGCACGCATTATGAGGTGTCTGGGTGGGGAGGTGGGCTGTGGGTTCCCCTAGGCCAGGGCGAACTTGGTAGGCAAGGTCCCTTGTTAGGCAGGCTCTGTGGCACCCCAACCCCACTAGTGGTAATAGCCATCTACACCTAGTCAGGCTCCTGTGACTTCCAGGTGTGCAGCAATTGGGCTTAGGCTTTGTACCCCATGGGCATGTGAATTTGCTAGGAACTGTTAGTGCATGGCTTAGTGCAGAGGGCTTCTCCCTGTGTGTTGTGTCTGCCAACGGTAGTGGTGTTGCATGCACTGAACATGTTTTTCTTCTGTCTTCCCCCCCTTTTTGTTTGGTCTCCCTGTTCTTGTGTGCAAAAGCATCATCTGGTGGAGGAGCAGTGGCACTGGAGCAGGAGGGAGCTGCAACCCACTTGGCCCTGGAGGGTGAAGCAACGGAGTCTGAAGCCACCAGTGGGACGGAGGGCGAGGGGAGCTCCACGACGGGGTCAGGAGCATACACCAGTGATAGCGACTCCTCCTCTGATGGGAGCTCCCTTGCAGTGGCGGGCACCTCTGTGCCCACTGCATCAACAGATACAGCTGCCACCCCCCCACCCAGCACTGCCATCCCAGCAGCCCGTCAGCATGTGTCCCGTGCCCGCTCACCCAGGAGGGTGGGCATCTCCTTCGCCCCAGGCACCTCAGCCCCTGCCCCAGTCAGCACTGCTGCCCTCAGTGAGGAGGCTATTGACCTCCTGAGATCCCTCACTGTTGGGCAATCTACCATTTTGAATGCCATCCAGGGTGTTAAGAGGCATATGCAACAAACAAATGCATACCTGGAGGGCATTCATTCTGGGCAGGCGGCCCAACAGAGAGCATTTCAGGCTCTAGCCTCAGCACTGATGGCAGCCATTGTCCCTGTGTCCAGCCTCCCCCCTCCAACTTCCTCCACCCCGACCCAATCCCCTGTACCTCAGCCTATCCCAAGCACACCATCAGACCAGCATGCACACTTATCAACACAAAAGAGTGGACATGGCAAACATAAGCACCACACATCCCACAAGCACTCACACAAGCACCATACCCATGCAGACACAGCAACATCCACTGCCTCCTCTGTGTCCCCCTCCTCCACGTCCTCCTCCTCCCTCCCTGTCTCGTCTCCTCTCACACCTGCATGCACTACATCCTCAGCCACTACCTCCATCACCAGCACGCCCATCACCACACACCGCTCACGTGCAATCACCACCCCCACTACCATGCACACATCCCCAGTGTCCGCTCCCAGTGTGTCTGTGAGCCCTCCTCCCAAAGTACACAAATGCAGGCAAACACCCACCCAACAGCCATCCACCTCACAACAGCCTCCGGCCCATGCACCTTCACCCAAATTCAGCAAACGTACACCTCCTACAACCACTACCTTTTCCTCCACTCCCAAACCCCCTCCATCTTCCCGTCCCAGTGTGTCTAAAAAACTTTTCCTGGCAAACTTTGACCTCTTCCCTTAACCCCCCCCCCCGTCCTTCCCCTAGGGCCAGGCTTTCCAGGTCCCAGCCCAGCACCTCAGCCACCAAATCCCCAGGCACAGTGGTGCCAGCAACTACGGGGTCATCGAGTGCGCCACCCATCAGGGCTGCCAGTGTGCCATGTAGCGAGGGCGAGGACATTCCGCCACCTGCCAAGGTGAAGAAGATGCCCACATCCCAGAGGGAGAAGCCGCACCTACCAGTCACCAAGGGCTCTGCCAAAACAAAAGGGGACAGTGGAAATACACCTGCGGTACCATCACAGGTGGGGAAGGGACAAAAGCAGAAGAGCAGGTCAGGACAGGGCACGGTGGCACCGACTGAGGGACCAGTGTCATCCCTTCTTTCCACAACTACACCAACCTATATGGCGGCGAACACCGCAACCTGCCCCCCCACCTGCACCACCACCAGCACCCCCACCTGCACCGCCACCTGCACAGCCACCTGCATCACCACCGGCATGTCTGCAGCCTCAGCAACAGTCCCCAGCATCTTCCCCAGTGGGCAGCCGTCCGAGGCTGGTGGAGACATCCTGCTGTGTCCCTCAACAGGTGCTGACACATGCACCACCACCAGCATCGCTGCCACAGACACCGCCGCAAGCACCACCACCAGCCCCGCGACGTGCTCGGACAGTGGCACCACCGCTGACATGGCTACCATCCCCAGTGGTCAGTCGTCCGAGGCTGGAGGAGACTTCCTGAACCCTGCCCAGCTGCCATGAGGCATGACTTCCATCACTGTTTGCACCTGCATTTGGAAGCAGTGTGGGGTATGTATCTGTCTCCATGGCGTATCATGCTACCTGTTCCTAGGCAATCTCTTGGCACACACACCCAGGTGAGGAAATGGGACCGGCCACACTGCATGTGGAGCACTCTGGGCATAATGCCCCCTCCAGAACCAGTGGAGAATCACATCCACTACCTCAGTCCTTAGCAGGATGAAGCACTCTGGGCACAATGTCCCCTCCAGAACCAGTGGAGAAAGGCATCCACTACCTCAGTCCTTGGCAGGATGAAGCACTCTGGGCACAAGGCCCCCTCCAGAACCAGTGGAGAAAGGCATCCACTACCTCAGTCCTTGGCAGGATGAAGCACTCTGGGCACAAGGTCCCCTCCAGAACCAGTGGAGAAAAGCATCCACTACCTCAGTCCTTGGCAGGATGAAGCACTCTGGGCACAAGGCCCCTTCCAGAACCAGTGGAGAATCACGTCCGCTACCTCAGTCCTTGGCAGGATGAAGCACTCTGGGCACAAGGCCCCTCCAAAGCCAGTGGAGACTGTTATCCACTAGAGAGACTGTGGATTTGCACTCCCAGGATAAAGCAGTGGGCAGACCACCCACTGGAAAGACTTGAGAGACTGTGGCTTTGCACTCCCCAGGATAAAGCAGTGGGCAAACCACCCACTGGAAAGACTTGAGAGACTGTGGCTTTGCACTCCCAAGGATAAAGCAGTAGGCAAACCACCCACTGGAAAGACTTGTGAGACTGTGGCTTTGCACTCCCCAGGATACAGCAATGGGCATGGAGCCCCCTCGTGCAGCAGTCGCCTCGTGCGTTCATCCGGCTGAGGTGCCCCCCCTCCCATTCCCCCTGAGGTGCCTGTTTATTTTCGATCTGATGCCCCTGCAGTGTTCTCTCCGTTTCGAGTCAGGTATCGTTTGTGGGCTCGTCCATGCATTTTGGGACCACTGGTCCACGACAATGATTGGTACACTATCCGGACTTGTGTAGTTGGTGTACATATTTGTATATACTGAATTTTGAACTTTCACTATCAGATTTTTCATGATTACAATCGTTACAATCATTTAATTTTGTCCTTGCGCTCTTCCAGGGAGTTGGGGGGGTGTATATGTAATGTTGCTGCATGTATTTGTGTGTATGGTGTTGTGGGTGAGGGTGGGGGGTGGGGGTATTGTGTGTTGCGTGTGTGTGTCACTCTCTTTTCCCTCTCCCCTCCCCTGTGTTGTAGGTGCAGTACTCACCGTGGTCATCGACTGCGTCTGTCCTGCTTCTGATAGAGCAGGAGGAAGACCTGCATGGGCAGGACGTGTAGTTCGGGCTCCATGGTATCCTGGTTCCTCGTTGGGTGTCGAGAGGAGAGTGGTTTCCCTTCTGTGTACTGTTTCCGCCGTGCTTTTGATAGCGTTGGTTCTGCCCTGGAAAAGGTGGCAGATAGGCCTTTTGTTATACGGTGGGCAGTACTTTGTCCTCCGCCTGTCTGTTGGCGGTTACAGCCGCTGTGTTTGTTTCTACCGCTGTGGCGGTATGAGTGTTAAAGTGGCTATGTTGGCGGTTTCCTCCATGGTCGTGATTCCTTTTTTTTTCCGCCGGCCTGTTGGCGGTATTACCGCTGCTTTACCACCGTCCGCCCGGGTTGTAATGAGGTCCTATGTCTCATCTTTCCATACCGCGCATACCAACATAAACTTCCTCAGCATCTTCAGGGTATGGAAGTATGAGGCGTTGATGGCATTGACTTGGGAGGTCATGTTGAGTTTGCTGTTGAGGATGATCTTGAGGTTCTTGGTGTGGGCGGTGGGTGTAGTTTTTAGCTCTTTTGACCACCAGGTAAAGTCCCAAAGATCAAGATTTTGGTCTTGTCGGTGTTTAGCTTTAGACAGTTGGTCTTCATCCAGTGGGAGATTTCAGTCATGCATGCATCAGACGTGATCCAGGTACTGAGCGTCTTGTCTGTGAAGGAGAGAATGAGTTGAATGTCGTAGGCATAGGAGAGGACGTTGATATTGTGAGAGTGGATGGTGCCAGGTAGAGGGATGGTGTATGCGTTGAAGGGGGTCAGGTTCAAGAAGGATACTTGTGGAACTCTGCAGATGAGGTCGTAAGCATCCAAGGTATATGGTGCCAGGCTGACTGACTGGGTCCTTCCAGTCAGGAAGGAGCAGATCCATCAAAGTCCGTGCCCTTGTATTCCAATGTTATGTAGATGTTGGATGAGGATGGGGTAGGAAAATGTGTCAAAGGCTGCAGAGAGGTCCAGGAGGACGAGGGAGGCCATGTCTTCTATGTCCAGAGTCGTGCTGATGTCATTGGTGGCAGTGATGAGGGCAGTTTCCATGCTGTAGCTGGGTCTGAAACCATGCTGAATGGTGTTGAGGAATTGGTGAGCATTGGGATATTCTGTGTGGTGTCTGTTGATGATTTTCTCTAAGACCTTGGCTGGTATCTTGTCTTTTGGGGATAGCAGCAAGGTTGTGCATCATTTTCATTACCCTTGCTAAATTTGCAAAATCACAAATTTTGCTTAACATGTGTAGGAGGCTGGCCCTCTATGTGGTGTGCAAAGCTAAGCACACTGTGCAGGGGGTCTAGGCAACCACACATTGGTTTACAGGGGTAAAAACTAGACCACCTAAAGCTCTAATTTTTATAGTATCTTCATCGAGCAGTTAGGCCAATCTTGGAGAAGTGCAAAGCATTTGTTGTACTCGCAGTATCAATCTTGCAACTCACACCTCAAAGGAATAACTTAAGACCAATTTATAAAAATACTTCAGATTTTTTAATAACTTTTAAGGCCAAGATCATCAAAATTTGTTAAGTACCTTTCGAGATATAAATTTTTGAAGTTTAACAAAAGTGGTATTTTTGTGCGTAATTACGAACCTTAGGAATCAATGGAGGATAACCTATAAAAATGCATATAAAATCTTACAGTAGGTTTACCAAGTTCTTCTTTTTCAGGTTGGTCGAGGCTGTTGGTGGGCACACTGTGCCAGCTGGAGAAGTTCAAGTGGCTCCCGGTTCCGGCAGGAGCAGAGGGAAAAGATCTCTGGAGCTGGCGGAGGGCCGGTGTGGGGGACCATTTGGAAAAGCACTGCAAAGGTAAGTTTAAAGGTGAATCCTGGGGGTCCCCTTGGAGTGTTGAGGTTGCAAGGGGAGGGGGACCCTTAGAGCACAGCTGGTTCTTTGGTGTAGGGCACCGGGCAGCAACGGTGTAGAGCAAATCGTGATCCGAGAACTGTGCGCCAGGGTGCCCCCAGAAGCAGGAGATAAGTCGGTTCAAGTGTTCATTGCAGGACAACGGGGGCACTCTGGTGGGAGGTCTGGGTTGTTTCTGAAGTCCCTCAACTGGGGCTTCCTCCTGGTCCTTTTACAGTCCTAAGTGGACTGTTTTTCGGGATGTCTGAAGCGAGGTGACTGATATAAGGGTATTGGTGTGATTCAACCGCTGGAGAGTGTAGTGTCATCAAACTTGGCACACTGGTAGGGTTTGTCCTCACGATCTTTGCTGTGAAGTTTGGTCTGGCTGCAGCATCTGGTTCCCGAGTTAGCATCCAGTTAGTGAAGTTGACCTCACTGGCTTGTTGGTTCCTTGTGGAGTTAGAGTAGTACTTCCATTCTGGAGGAAGTTCTCTGGCAATTTGTGAAGACTGGAGGTCCTCTAGGGTTCTTTAGAGTTTTTCCAGTTGTCCAGCAGCGCCTCAGTGGCGATTGTCAGGTCCTGGATGAAGCAGGCAGGATTTGGTGCCTTTTCTTTGTGCAGCAGGTCCACAGTTCTCGTGCCTTTGGATCTTCTGGTTGCTGGTCTTCTTCTGTCTATCAAATCCAAGTTCTTGGTCTAGGGATGCCCACTAGATACTGTATTTAGTGAGTGTTTTCGGGGAAACCTAGTAGTGGCCAATGGGCCAACTACCTTAGGGTGGCTACACCCACTAAGTGACCACTTCCTGTGGGCAGTGGTCACTTCCCTACACCTGATTGCCTATTTACCTTCCATCCAAGATGGAGAAAAATGAAATGGAGAGTCCACCTTGCATGCAACACCTTAGGGTTGGTGCGTGCTAGGTAGAGCCTCTCTTCCTGTCCTTTGTGTGTTTTCCAGCCGTTGCTCCCACCAAAAGTGGGGGTTTGCAATGGGGGAGGCCATCTGCTGCTAGCAGCAGGCTTGGGAGTCAAGGTTCAAGGGCGGTAAGCCCTTTGAAGCTCTTAGGCAGGGTTGTGCACATTCCTGGGGGGATGGGGTAGCACCTGTTCCCTGGAAGGGCTTTGTTCTCTGGCCCCAGAGAGCAATGGCTCTCTCCCCAGGAGTCCAGAATCCTGTCTGGTGGTGGCAGGCTGGTTGGAACCAGCCAACAACCATGCCAGGGTAGTTAGCTTTTGCAGGGGGCACCTCTAAGTTGACCCCTGGGTACATTTTGTCATAAATCCAATACTGGTACCAGTTTGTATTTATCATTCTGAGTTGTTTGATCTCAAACAACCCAGGGTTCAGAGTGGCCATCATGTAGCTAGGCAACTCGTACTGACCAGCGTCCAGGATATGCATTTAAAATGGCTTCTCTGTTCTCTTACTATGTCCCAGGTTTGGCATGGACACCGTAGGGGCATATTGGTCATGCAGCTATCCCCTCACATACAATATAGTGCACCCTGCCTTAGGGCTAGAAGGCATGCCAGAGGGGTGACTTACCTATATTAAATGCATTGTATAGTGGACAGGGCACACAAGCTGTGTGCTATGTCGAGTTTGAAATTTGGGATCACACCAGGACATTCAGCCTGCAATGGCAGTGCTAGCTGCATCTGGATGCACGGCTGTAGAGGGTGGTACAATCTGTGCTGCTACCCTCTGGGACCTAGCCTTAGTACCCCATGCCGTGGGTACCTAAGTACCATTTACCAGGGGCTTTATAGTAGCAACTAAAGGTGTTGCCAATTACCTTTGTAATTTTTAGGGAAAGAACACTGGCACTGGGAACCTGATTATCAGGATCCCAGTGTACTTCAGTCCAAGTTGCATCCAGAAATCAGGCAAAAATTAGGGCTATGGGGTACTGTAACAGACTGCCAGTTTCCTATAACATGAAATTAGTGAAATAGCATACATTTCACAGCATGATATTTCACACAATTCTATTGCATGGGAGACTGGTGTGAGCAGAAAATATCCAGCAGGAGCAGAACACGTCTTGCAGGAGAAGTTTTCTTTGCAACATATGCCCTTGCCTTTATCTTGCATAACCTTTGAAGGTGAGGTATGCCCCCATGTTCTCTTTTCACACATGATAACAAGTATAAAATTGTGAAATTCAGCATCATTTTTATGATTAACCTGGACACAGGTTGCTGGGTTAAAAATGGATGCAGAAAACCTGTGTAGGTGCGTAGCTTTGGCCATGCCAAATGTCAAGCTTTATTTTGATATTGTACCTCTCAAGCCACAGACTGGCCTTTTGGAACTGACTTAATCTACGGAAAGTGAACACAAATAAACCTTCTGACACAATTAAAAGTTACAGGAATCCAAACCAGAAACATATGCTTATCTTTTCAATGGATCACCTGGAGAGGGAGGTGAAAGTCTTGCAGGCCAACATGCAGGGATTGGGAGACAGAAGCTCTGACTACCTCTAAAACGTATTAAGAACACTACAGACTTAGAAGCTTCACACACACAGGTGGAACTTAAACTAGGTGGACCCCACCGCTCATGTATCAGAGCACTACTCATACATACTTCTCTATCTCTTAAATTAAGGGGAACTGAATACACAGTTATGACAGGCTACACAGATTTACACAGGGAAAGCAGAAGGGAGTCTCCGTACTGGGGTGCAGGTAAACTGACCTGTGCCCCACTATAGCTCAGCTACCAATAACTGTATGACACAGCCATGCCGAGTTTCCCAGGTCCAGTCGTGATCAGATGCTCCAGTTCTGGGACTTGTAGATTTGCTTATTCCATTATGAAACTGGAATCACAAGTCCCAGAATCCAAAGCAAAAAAAACTGGACTGGATAAGCTCATGACACATGGACCTGGGAAGCTTGCCAGTTATGATGATGGGCTGGTTATATTATTGGTAGTTACCATTGATAAAATGAGCACCTCTTTGTGTGCAGGCCTAATGTTCAAGAAAACCTTTCACTCGATTAGGGAGCAATATCCACAAACATGTACAGCACCTATCAGGGAGCTGGAGACACAAATGCCCTGTACAGGAAAACATGATCAGTCAGTTAGAACAAGAAGATGAGCAGGGTGACAAATGGCTGCTGCAATTCAGACTATAACACCCCCCAGTTGATTAAACAACATGTAACAAAAGAAGGGTAACTAAAATAATCGATTAATTTCTTAGAGTCAATGATCGATAATTGAGTTTACATTCATATTTCAATTATCAAAAGGTTTTTTGGAAAGTCAGTAGCAGATGGTACATTTTGGTCACTTTTGCTCACTGACTATGACATTAGCAAAGGAGCCCTGGCTACAAGACAACTAAACTGATGCGAGGACACCAGTTCTTTCATGGGCAAGCTGGTAGACTGACTCCTCAAGTGACAGAGACGTGCACATTAGGACTTTGGCAAATAATTTGGGACTCTCCAATTTACATGGGGACAATACACACGCACGCTGATAGGGGCACAGTCGTCAGAGCCTCTGCAGAGCCTGGGCAGAGCAGAGCCTGTCATGCCAGCACTGAGACCAGGGACACAGGTCCACTAGTTAGGAAGGAACTGGCATGGGACAATAAGACGAGGCCAGCAATGTGGGAAAGCCCTGAGGCTATGGAGGTGATCCTCCACAGCACACATGAGCTTCAGAGCACCTAGCACTGGTGCAGGATGCAGTTTGCTGCTCTCTTAAACTGCCTTTCGCTCCGTAGGCCCGCAGCCATTTCTGCAAAGAAACGATTGAGTGTGAGCGGAAGTTGTCAGCGGAGACTCTACAGTCTAATCCGTAAACAAGAGGCAATGATTTATTTTAGACTGTAATGCTGAGATGGGCTGAAGCGCAAGATTGAGTTGAGGCCAGCACCACAGCTGGCCTTGAACAAGCCATTGGTGAAAGTCATGACAACAAGCTTCTGTCTCGCATCTTACAAGTTTTGAGCTTGACCTCGGTGCAAATGTTGCTGAATTAGTAGTAAAAGTTAGGTGATTAGGATTAAAAGTTTCCCAAATGACACAATTTTTGCTATAAATACTCCTTATCATTTATTAAATGTATTACATTTATTATCCACCAAATTCTAAAGTAATTCTAATATTGGACTAAGCCATTTCAGCACATTCTCCTCCCTTCAAAAGTGTGGGAAGAACTAGAGATCCATGTGCATCCATATGTTTGCCCTGTGTTGAACCATATTACTAGTATCCATCTATGTGCCTCTACTGTAAAGATTCAAATTTAGTGGCTAAAGAACACTCAAGAGGCTCTCTAGGTGTGACTCCCAAGTTTTTTCCCAGTGGACCTGGGCAAGGCACAAGACAAATATAGAATAAAAATATTTGACATGTTGGTCATAGACAGGTCACCCCGTGTGCTAGCACAGGATTACAGATCAGCACTAACCTCACTTGCTGAAAATAATGAAAACCAAAATGTAAGTTGTAAGTTCCTGGGGATACATGCTTTTCACAAACTATTCACATTGATTACTACAGCCGCACTTCTAGAAAATCCTCTGGTGTCAATAATGTCATGACTGCACCAATGGTAGGTAAAAATGGCACATAAGCTGAGTCATGAACTTATCTGTGGCCCACAAGGAAAGTGCAGAAAATGCAAGGATCTGGTGGCTGTTCATAATTATCCTCCCTAAAAAGAGTCAGAGACTTTTCAATTCAATTTTCAAATAAACAAAGAAGATATTCACTCATGGACAAGAGTGAAAAAGAAATTAACAAAAGGGAGGCTTTAAGAAAGTGGGAACCTGTACTATTAATGTCCCCTCAACTAATAAACTTGATGACCAGTAAACAACTAGGTGACAAACATCAGTATCACAGTCGGGTTCCACTGAGGAGGTAACAGCCATTTTTTATGGGAGCTACATTTCCATTATTGGTGAAAATGGTCCTAGCTGCAAATGAAAAAGCTAGGAGGGCAGCCCTGCTTCCGTATTGACCATGCCCTACTTATGAGTACCTGATGGCCCTGGATGACAATCAGAAGAAACCAGACAAACTGCAAGAGAAGCTGGGAAAGAGATTCTCATAGAATAACCCACTCCCAAGTGATGCAAACATTCTCACTCAATCCGCCTTAGAAGGAGGCCCAATTCCCATTCAGCCACCCTTTTGCACAAATATTCTGGCAAATTAATGCAACGATTAAAACAAATGTAATAAAACGTTGAAATAGTTTATCTCCATGCTCAATCATTGTTCTATTCAGTTTCCCAGATTTTCAATCCAAACTGGTCTGCACCTCAATTTACGTCCTGAATAGAAAATAAGGGGGAGATTGTCCAGAGAAAAGCATGTAGTGCACAATAAATAATTAAATATAGCAACATCCCTCTTTGTTTCAACTTCTAGTCCATCACAAATGTAAGCCCCAAAAATGACATGGATTATGAAAACCAAATGCAAGCCAATAAGGATATAGAGGTTTCAAATCATATATCTGACAGATGCAACACTATCACTATATTATAAATATGCCTACAATTGATACACTGGTACCTTTGGAGGCGTTTTGATGAAACAAAGTGTTGGATGTGAGGCCCAGATAGGTACCAATTAAAGAGATACCTTTAAACTTACAATTTTTTCTGCTGCGCTATCAGTGGAGCAAGCTGCAAGCTAGATCTGAGTTGGGGTCCGATGAAGAACGGGGTCTGATGCGGTTTTAGGCGAAGGCAGGAAAGGTCAGTGAAGCGAAGTCCGGTACCCATACCTAGGAAGGTCTCGATGTTAGTCGGCTTTGGTTTGGCGTATCTTTCAGTGAAGCCCTCTACATTTGGACTTGAAAACTTTGCTAGAAGTTAGATCTTCTTCAGTGGGGCAGACCAGCAAGTTGAATCTAACTCTCGATTCAACGTTGCCAGCTTTAGCTCAACGGCAGCCCCAGTGTCCAGATGATTCATCAGAGAGAAAGTTTGCAAAACGTTTTTATGTTCCAGTTTTTGGAGTTTGACGGGGTGAGTAAACACTTACTCAAGGGCCCCAGGACATTAGAGACACCAGTTAGGGGTCAGGACTCACTTCATTAGAAGCCATCAGCATGGTCCAGGGCAGGTCCAGTTGGAACTTGTCAGATGGGCTTTTCAGCAAAGTGGGCTTTGTAGGAAGCTGGCTCTGTATATACCATACCCAAATAGTGTGCACAGAGTCCAGGATTTCCCCAGAGGTTTGACAGAGGCTGAAGTAGATAATACTAAAGCTCTCTTTTGTGGTAGTGTGGTCGCGTAGTTAGGCTTATCAGAGGGTAGTGCAAAACATGTGTTGTACACACGCAGTCAAGAAATAAGGCACACACTCAATGACTAATTCCAGGCTAATGTTTTAATATAGTAAAAATATATTTTGTTACTTTATTACTAGAACCAAAAGGTCTTTGTTGCTCATAAGTACAGTTGTCAGTATGTATGAAGCATAAGTATCAAGTGTACTTTGTTTAGGTTTTGCGGATAAAGCAATTTGTGAGTGAGTAATACTTTAAAATTTTAAAAGTTGACACAGTCCACTTTCTCCTAGGAACCAATGCAATCCTGGGGGGGTAGTGTTTGCACAGTTAAGAGGTAAGTACTAAACATATAATCCCAGTCTTCAGGGTTTGGGATGTCCACTGGCCAAAGTTCAAGTTGACCCCAAGAGTGCACCACCAGCAACACAGGGCTGTTGGCATCAGGTTTTCAATGCAATGGATTCCTATGAGGACTGGGGGCACTCAGGAAGAAAACAGATTGCAGGTAAGTGCCCATGGTTACAGGACACAGGTATATGGGGTTTTGGTCAGCCCAGGGGGAGCACAGGTGAGCACCAAACACACACCCTCAGCGGCACAAGGGCAGCCGGATGCAAACACAGCGTTTGGCTCCCAATGCTTTTCAATGGGGGAAATCTGGAGATCACAAAAGATGCTGCAGGCTGGGTCCAGGAGGTCGGTTCCGGAAAATCAAAGACTGGACAAAGAGGAGAGGCAGCTGTTGGATGTTGCCGAACCGTCGGTTGGATTCCCCAAGCCCAGAGTGCTGCGGATGCAGGGGTACCTTTGGGCGTCAGGAATCTTCGTCGGATCCAGTTGCAGTCAGGGGGTCCTCCGGATTCAGGCTGCAGGAATCATCGTGTTGGCCAGGATGGGTCATCCCAGGGTGACCTCAAGGTCAGAATCGCCTGGAGACCTTCTCTGGACCAGTGGGACACCTGGACTCGGACCGTTGGCGTTGGGTGCAGAATGGGCAGGGTTCGCTGACCCGAAGTGGTTCTGGAGTCATTTTTGGAAGGTTTCTCCTGGACTGGGCTGTTGTCCTCTGGAGTTCTTGGTCCTCTGCTGGGCAAGCAGTCCTCTGGGGGTTTGTAGAGGTCGCTGGTCCTGCAGGATGCATGGCATTTTTGTTTCAGGAGACTTGAAGCTGCAGGCAGGCCGGTAGGGCAAGGGCCAGGTCAGTTGTCGTCTGGAGTCTTCAGGCTCAGCGCTGCGGTACTTCTTCTTTCTGGAGGTCACCAAGAATCTGGTTGTTAGAAATGGTGTCTTTGGTTGCCAGTCAGGTTACCCCTGTCCAAGCAAGGACCCTCACTCTAGGCAGGGCAAAGGAGAAACACACCTGGTTAACCCCCACTCACCCCCTTGGTAGCTTGGCACGAGCATCAAGGCTTTACTCAGAAGCAATGTGTAAAGTATTTGTACCAACACACACAGTAATAGAGTGAAAACACTACAAAATGGACACCACCCCAGTTTAGAAAAACAGACAATATTTATCTAAATCAAACAAGACCACAATAACAAAAATCCAACATACACAAGTCAAGATATGAATTTTCAAAAGAATAAGAGTCTTACTCCACAGAAAACAATGGAAACATTGATTTTACACAAAGTACCTGGTTTGCGTAAAAAATAAAGCTGCATGGGCGAGCGTGTGTTGAAAAAGGCTGTGATTTGTCAATTCCTTACTCGCAAGTGAGGCCGTGCATCGTTTCTTCGAAGGTTGGGTAGGCGATGTGTCGTTTTTCTCCCTCGCAAGAGAGTAATGCATCGATTTTTGGACACGGCAGCTCGGATCCGCGCCGATTCACAATGACTTTGATGCCCAGGGATGATGCGTGAGAAATCCGGTCGCACGGTGTTAGGAAACTGTGCTGCGTCGGGTGTTGTGTCGTTTCTCCAGTCACGATGCATCAATCTCCCGGCTGCGATGCAGGCGGAGCATCGATTCTTGCCGCGAAGTGGGTGGCGCTTCTTCTCAAGCAGGAATGCACAACAAAGTCCAGTCTATGTCCCCTTTCACAGACAGAAGCAGCAACTGCAGGATAGCCCAACAAAGCACAATCACAAGCAGGGGCAGCACTTCTCCTCAGCTCTTCTCCTTGGCAGAGGTTCCTCTTGCTTCCAGAACTGATCTAAAAGTCTGCAGTTTTGGGTCCACTACTTATACCCCTTTCTGCCTTTGAAGTGGGCAAACGTCAAAGGAAGGTCTCTGTTGTTCACAAGATCCTGCCTTGCCAAGGCCAGGCCCCAGACACACACCAGAGGGTTGGGTACTGCATTATGTGAGGGCAGGCACAGCCCATTCAGGTGTAAGTAACCACTCCTCCCTCCTCTCCAGATCAGATGACTCATCAGGTTATGCAAGCTATACCCCAGCTCCTTTTGTGTCACTGTCTATAGGAGATTCACAAACAGCCCAACTACCCAGACAGGGAATCCACAAACAGTCAGAGTCACAGAATGCTTGAAGCATGAAAATGCCTACTTTCTAAAAGTGGCATTTTCAAACTAACAATTTAAAAAACAACTTCACTAACAGATGTATTTTTTAATTGTGAGTTCTGAGACCCCAACTTCCATATTTCTATCTGATCTCAAAGGAAAACTGCACTTTAAAGATATTTAAATGCAGCCCCTATGTTAACCTATGAGAGAGATAGGCCTTGCAACAGTGAAAACTGAATTTGGTAGTATTTCACTGTTAGGACATGTAAAACACATCAGTACTTGTCCCACCTTTAACATACACTGCACCTTGCCCGATGGGGCTACCTAGGGCCTACCTTAGGGGTGCCTTACATGTATAAAAAGGGATGGTTTAGGCCTTGCAAGTGGGTACACTTGCCAAGTCGTCAGATTGGCAGTTTAAAACTGCACACACAGACACTGCAGTGGCCGGTCTGAGCCATGTTTACATGGCTACTAATGTGGGTGGCCCAACCAGTGCTGCAGGCCCACTAGTAGCATTTGATTTACAGGCCCTGGGCACCTCTAGTGCACTTTACTAGGGACTTACTAGTAAATCAAATATGGCAATCATGGAAAAGCAAATTACACATACACTTTACACAGGAGCACTTGCACTTTAGCACTGGTCCTCAGTGGTAAAGTGCCCAGAGTACCAAAAACAGAGTCCAGCACACAGTCAAAACATGGGCAGTGGAGGCAAAAAAGCCAGGACAGACCATGCCAAGAATGCCAGGTCTAACACTGGTAAGCAAGGTTCAGGGGTGCCCCTAAATACTGGATTTCGGGGTGTTACAGGGGTCAGATGGTAGTAGTCAATGACTACTGTCCCTGTGGATGGCTACACCCTTCCTGTGCCCACTGCCTTTGGGGACGGGGCACATTCTTATCCTTATTGGTCCCTCAGCTCCAAAAAAAGATGGAGGATTCTGCAAAGAGGGGGGTCACTTCAGTTCTGGACACCTTAGGGGTGGTCCTACCTGCAGTGGTCACTCCTCCCTGCTTTACCTAATTTTCCCACCTGACCTGCAGTCAAAAGTTGGGCTTGGTCCGGGGAACAGATATCTCCACTAGCTGGAGTGCCTGGGGCACTATAACAAGAGCCCTAAGCCTTTGAGGCTCACCGCTAAGTGCTGCAGTTCCTGCAGGGGAGAGGTGTGAAGCACTTCCACCCAGAGCAGGCTTTGTTCCTGACCCCAGAGAGTACAAAGGCTGTCACCCTATAGGGTCAGAAACGTGCCTGCTAGTGGCAGGCTGCCACAGACCAGTCAGACGTACACTAGAGGGTTGGATAAAATACAGGGGGCATCTCTAAGATGCCCTCTGTTTGCATTTTACAATAAATCCAACACTGACATCAATGTGGGTTTATTGTGCTGAGAAGTATTATACCAAACTTCCAAGTCTTCAATGTAGCCATCATGGAGCTGTGGAGTTTGTAATGACAAACTTCTATCCCATGTGCTTAATATGGCCACACTGCACTTACAATGTCTAAGAATGGACCTAGACACAGTAAGGGGCATAATGCTCATGTACTATGTCCTCATCTGTGGTTTAGTGCACTCTGCCTTAAGGCTGTTAGGACTGGTATAAGGGTGACTTATCTGTGCCACAGGCAGTGGTCTGTGGGCATGGCACCCTGACAGGGATGCCATGTCAACTTTACCTTTTTCTCCCCACCAACACACAAATCTGCAATGGCAGTGTGCATGTGTTTGGTGAGGGGTTCTTCGGGGTGGCACAATACGTGCTGCAGCCCTTAGGGACCCTCCCTGTCTACAGAGCCCTTGGCACTACTGGTACCTTTTACAAGGGACTTAGCTGTGTGTCAGGGGTGTGCCAATTGTGGAAACAATGGTACAATTTAGGGAAAGAACACTGGTGCTGGGGCCTGGTTAGCAGGATCCCAGCACACACTTAGTCAAGTCAGCATCAATACCAGGCAAAAAGTGGGGATAACCGTGCTAAAAGGGGCACTTTCCTACAGGCTTCTTGAAGCTTTTGTGTTCCTGTAGCTTAAGAGAAGGGCAGACAACTGTCCCTTGGTGTCCACTTGTTGGTCTGAGGTACAAGTGGGAGCAGGTCCAGCCCTTAGGGTTCTCCTCACAGTTAACAGCACTGAAGTGCAGTCCTTCTGTCTCTCACAGGTCCAGGTCCAGTAATGTTCTAAAGAGGCTACTGGGGGTGCCACATTTATACACAGTGCTAGCCTGTCGGTGGGGGAAACACCTGACCTCCCTAACCAGTAGGGCAAAAGTTCCCAGGGGTGACCGTACCCACATTTGCAGCACCTCCTATGTGTTTTACTGTAAATTATTCCAGAGTGCCACTCTCTACCCAAAACCAACATTTCAGAACCTTTCTTCCCCTGTGCAGAACCTCCTGTGACCACTCAAAGGTGTGGTTATGATCATGGGTGCACACCTTCTTGTGGTCACTCTAAAGCAGTTCTGGGGGCAGCCCCTCTCCCACTGGGACTGGTGCTCAGCTGGCTAGCAAGAACATAGAAGGGGCAGACCCAGGCGTGAGATACATCTGCTGTACAGTGTAGGCATCCTCTGAAGTTAATTAAGTTCCTGAAGACCATCCTGTTAGGGGACAGACAATTGCACTCTCTTTGTCTCAGCTCCGGGAGCCACTTCACACCAATGTTGACATGTTTTAGGGGGTCAGAGCAAATGCACTGGGTCCGAGGTGGTAATGCCTCGGTGCAGAGAGTCAGAAAACCAGTAGCATCAGTTCACAAAAAGATGTGGGTGACTCTACAAAAAGAGGCATTTTTTTACATCGGTCGAGACATTTAAGATATAATAGAAGATCATGAGGAGGCCCAAAAAATTACCTGCATTCTATTGCCTTATTTTCAACATTCTTTTGGACTCATTCTTTCCACCTATGCATTTGGCCTATATACCCCATCCCCTTTACTCTTGGTTTCAACTCTCTTTTCTTTGGGTTTATTTTATGATGGCTGTGTGTCCAGTTTCTGATGCCTAAATGGCCCTTGCCTGAGTGTTCTTTACATAAACGTTAATTTGAAACAAGGACTCGAGGACGAGGCATATGAGGGAACTGGGAAGGCTACAGTGAAAATGGAATGATGACACTGGGACACAGGAGCACTAACACTGGGAAAACAGGCAAATAGTTTTTTTCCTTTGGGTCAGAATTCAATTGAACCAGATATAAAATAAATTAAAAAGGTAATAGTTGGCTGAATGCAAGATTGTGTTCCGGAAAGATATAAGGATGGTTTAACAGTTCTGAAAGAAATACACAATTACAAAATATAAACACACTAGGAGTGCAGACACTTGAAAGGATTTCAAAGGACAAACACTTTTTACACTAACAAAGGCACATTGACAACAGAACAGGATGACGCATTAAGGACACAGTGACACTGGGAGACTACCAGTGAAACAGGGGCTTTGGTGATGGCGATAAGAAGACACAGAAATTATAGCACAGTGACAAGAATATAGGCACATGGTGTATGGGCACCCAGTGACACTGACAATGAAAGTGACATAGTGACACTGACATTGGGACAATGACAAGAGCGAATGAGCACACATGGACAATGACTTGGAGAGTCACACGCTCCCATACATTGACAAGAAGAGGCTGCCTTAGGAGCCTGCAGACTTATTCACAAAGGAAGGACCCTCACAACAGGGAATCACAGACCTGAGAGATGATGGGCATGGGGTAATGGATATCAGCTCCAAGAGGGTTATGGCCCCAGCTAAACAGCTCTTCATAAGAAATCCTTCTCTGCCACGAGGAGAGAGAAAGGGCATGTACTAATTTTTAAAAGAAAAAGCCAGCAAGCCTTTATGACTATGAGAATGAAAACTGAAGTGACCAATTGTGTAAATAATATAGGTCTGCTCCAACAATTATGTTTGGTCCTGCTTTCAGAGTCTGGCTCACCCACTATCTCACATACACACTCTTTAGTTTTACATTGTATTTCAACACTATCCTAAGCCAAAGAAAATTTACACTGTAGAAGGTACCATATTTGTGAGTACTTCTGTATTTTAGAGAAGCAAACTAGTGTGCTTGTCCTCAGCTCACGTACGGCACACGCTGTAGAGGTGGGACAAAGAAAGGCTACATTTGCAGCTACAGTTTGGCTATCCAGCTGCAAATAACATATGTTTCTATTTCAACTATATCCACCCACAGCTATCCATAGATTATTCCACTACAGTCTAATATTTGTTTACTTAACATAATTAAAAATGCTGAGGTGTATAACCCCAACGAAAAAGTATAGCTGCAAAGTCCAAAAATCAAAAGTGTTTGCTAAAAGTAAACAACTGGCTGAAGGTGACTTTCGAGCCAGGGTACTAGTTCACAGCTCTCTCTGCAATGTTGATAAGAGTCAATGAAACGTATAGCATTCCTCCTCAGAAATGTGATTACTGCCCAGTAAATATATGACAGGCCTCCAGAAAATTCTGAAACTGTCCAACGAAAGTCTTGAAGCGAGGCTGAGAAGTGTTGGTTCTTTTAATAAGCACTAAAGCAGCCCTAGTGAGAAACATTGGAACGGCTCAGGAAAAGAATACCATTCCCACTCAGACGCACTGAGTTACTGAGATGCATCAGTACTCTGTAGTGTCTGCGGATGCAGTTGGATGCTCACAGAAATGACGACGCAGACACAGGTTAGATTGTATCATAGTGTCATGGGTAAGAGGATATGCTTGCCGACCTCGGACTTTGCTAGTATACTCCACGTTTCTCCTCGCCCACTTGCCACGCGTTTATTGAACTCATCGCCCAGGTGACCTTAGGGCAGAACCTAATTACATAGCAGAGAAGGGGGAAAACGGGCAGCTCCTCCCACCCCTTCTGGAATGCCCTCATTGGTAGTGTCCTGCGACCAGTTGCGTCACTGGTGCGACACTACATTCCTCCCAAAAACAGAAACAGCACTAAACACACAAAACATCACTTGTGATTACACTTGATGATCTTGCAGCCTCGAAGACGGAGCAGGATTGCTACGTAAACCATATCAAGTATTTCTGGATCTGTCAGAACTTGTAACTTGACCCGGGACACCTGCTAACGCAGCATCCTGGACCAAAGATTGCGGACTTGCCTTAGGCAATTCTGGATCAGACGGATTGCAGTCGTCCCTGTCAGGTTAGGACAACTGATCGTCTGTCAGCAACGGCGTGTCAGCCATCCGCCTGTTAGCTGGCGAAAAATGAAACCTCTTGAACAATGAAATGTTTCTGGTAATGACGTTAGTTCCACGTTGGGCCACAATCGACGATCCATTCCGACGTACAATGGTCCACGGATTCGGATCAAACGGCATGCGGAATTTGCTGGCTGGGGAAAGTTCTTTCAGCAATACTTGACCACCGGCTCTTAGATCTGATGGGCGAGCTTGACGTCGGCGACTGGCATTGCGATTTGTAGTAAACTGTCGCTGGCAGATATGATCAGCATCGATAGGATCTGGGATCCAGGACCAGTGGTGCGGGATGGAGTCAACTACTGCCCTCCCAAGTGCCACATGTCCGGGAGCTCGGCTTGTCGTGGAGTGAGGGGTCTGGCGATAATTCCGCAGCACTGAATACATGGCATACTCACTGGATTGGCCACCTGCATTGGCAATGCGTATCACCTTGCTTAGTGTCCGCATAAGACGTTTGACCTCACTGTTAGCCTGAGGCCAAAGTGGAGTGATCTGACGATGCCGGGTGCCAGCATTCTCGACGTAATTAGCCAGATCTCGGCTCTGAAAAGGTGGGCCATTGTCCGTTTTGATCTCAGATGTGAGACCATGAGTGGCTATGATCTTCTCAATATGTGGTATCACCACGTCTGCGTGAGAGCAGGGATAATCTCCACCTAGGGGTATTTCGAGATGTCATCAATCACGACCATGGTGTGCTGGCCATCAGGAAAACTCCCAAAATCTAAACTGCCAGACACCCAGGGGGAGTGAGGACCGGGTTCGGTTTCAACAGGAGCCAGTCGGCTGGGTTCCCCAGATGCTTGCACCATTCACATGATCTCACAACTCCCTCCACCTGTTCATCAATTAACGGAAACCAGACTTTTGACCTCAGATGACTTTTTGTTTTCACTATGCCTTGGTGACCATTGTGAACCAGTTGCACTACCCTGGTGGTGAGGGATGACAGGATCACTAGTCGGCATCCTCTCAATAAACACACATCCGTGTCTACGGTTAGTTCGTCATGGACATGTTACAAACTTTCTATGATCCGTTTGGAGACAGGAGTCAGCGCTAACAGTTGTTTCTTTACAGCGAACCATTGGTTATTCTGGATGGCTTTTAATGCCCTCTGAAGACACTCATCATGTGCCATTGCTTGGACTATTGCATCGATGGACAGTGGCAGGGGTCTGGACCTGTCAGAGATATACCTCACATGCTCCTCGGTTTCATCCGCTTCATGAACCTCACTGGCAGAGGCTGCTTTGGGGTGTAGAGACAGATAATCTGCTGGATTGTTGGAACCCGGGCGATATTCCAACCGGCACCCATAGTCTTGCAACAAGAGCATCCACTTCTCGATTCTTGGAGGGGGTTTTGACGCAGTGCCATTGAACAGGGGTATGAGACACTTATGAACAGTGGTTACTAAGAAAGGGCGGCCGTACACATAGATGTGGAAGAGTTTGCAACCCAGGTGCACTGCAATGGCTTCCTTCTCTATTTGCGAGTATCTTTGCTCCGTGTCAGTTAATGATCTACTCGCAAAGGCTACTGGGAAACATTCCTCGCTTTCCCGTTTTTGAGATAACACAGATCCCAAACCTTTTGGGCCAGCATCAACAGCGACTTTAGTTTCCTTGCAGGGATCAAAATACCTCAGAACTGTGTCACTGCACAGGGCTTCTTTGATGGCCTCAAAAGCAGTCTGTTGGGCCGTTCACCATGTCCAAGGTTCTGATAAATCGACCACAATAGTTCGCCATCCCTAAAAAAAACTCCTGATTTCAGTTACACAGGCCGGAGGAGGTGCATCTTTAATGTCCGTACTTTGTCTGGATCAGGCGCCACCCCGTCGGCGGAGAATACATACCCAAAGAATTGTATTCTGTTTGTTAAAAATTCACAATTTCGGCGGTGAAGGGTCAGAACTGATTCTTGGATCCTGTGCAGCACGTTTTTGAGTCAAGAGTGGTGTTCCGCTATGGTTGGTGCATAAATCAGGATGTCATCGCTGACGTTAATTGTGCCTGGAAGGTCTACCAGCAGCTCATGTATCACATTTTGAAAAGCCTCAGCTGCACTTGAGATACCAAAATTCAATTGCCTGTATCTCCTTAACCCGACATGTGTCGAGAATGTTGTGATGTAACGCGATTCTTTGGCTAGGACCAGTTGGTGATATCCTGAATGCAGATCGTGCTTTGAAAGCCAGCAAAACCCACTGAGCTCACCTATTATGTCATCAATCGTTGGTGCTAAATGTCTTTCACACTTGATAGCAACATTGGGAAGGCGCATTTCCACGCAGATGCGGACCTCTCCAGGTAGCTTGGGCTTCTGTGCAACTACGATTGGCGAAACCCAGGGCGTCGGTCCCGTGACTCGTTCTATAATGCCGGCCTCTTCGAGGTGACTCATTTCTTTCTCCACCTGTGGTCTGAGGTGGAATGCGATACGACGGTGTCGAAGTGCGACGGGTTGTATGGTTTTATCAATGTGTAATTTCACCTCCTTGTGACGTAGCCATCCGATTCCTTCAAATACCTTCTGGTACCGATTAAGGAGCTCTGTCACTGACTCCTGATGCATGCCAAAAGCGAAGGTGACCACTCCTAGGTCTTCTGCTGCCTGGCATCTAATAGCATTACATGTCCTTCTTCCGCCATGTATACTTTGGTGTGGACTGTTTTGGACTTGTACCTGATGGTGGTTTGGAATGCGCCTTTCAGAGCAAGCGGTGTACTTTGTCCATAGGCATAGACTTTGATCTTGGCTTTGGTTAAGACTGGAATTGGAACCACCTGATGGTATACATCTGCAGCAAGAATATTTATAGAGGCTCCGGTGTCAACAACGGCTAGTTTTGAATGGGTGCCTACTTGGATCTGGCACTGTGGTAGCTTCTTCGACGACTGGGCAGTGTTGCTGACAGTAAACAAGGAATGGATAACATGTTCTTCTGCTTCATCGTCATCCATGTTGCTGTCTTGTTCTGACTTGCTTGTGGTTGTATTGACAGAGGCATTTCCAGTATGTGTTTTACCTGACCCGCACACTTTTACAAAATGATGTAGCTTTCCACAGCTGGCGCGCTTCTTTCCCCTCGCTGGGCAATCAGTCTGCCTGTGTGACAGTCCACCGCAGTATCCACACTGTCTTGGCAGTGTTTTGTTGCTTCCATATTTTGTCTTGTTCGAGGATGTGGTCATCGCATTTACAGCTTCCTCCTTGATCGGTCTTTCGAGTGCGACCACCATATGAGAGGCCCGGGCTTTCGACAACTCTTTTGTGCGCCCCATCGTGAGGATGTCGGGTAGGGATCTTCCTGTTTCCTCAGGTATCCTTTCTCTAAGCTTTACTGACGCACACCCTTGTATTATTTGTCCTCTTTTCTCCTCCGTCTCATCTGCAAACGTGCACGTGCTGGCTAGGTCTTTTAGCCTCATGTGGAATGGGTCTCTTGATTCTTCTGCTTGCTGTCGGGCTTGTCTGAACAAAAAATATTCATAGTCCGTGTTGGCCATGGGTTCAAAATGTCTATTTAGTGCAGCTATCAGTGTTGTATGTGTTTTGGATGTGTCTTCAGGGAGGTTTTTCGATATTTTGTAGACGTCTTTACCTCCTAAATGAAGGATCATGTCTCGTTTTTGTGCATTTTCAACTTTGGTAGCCTTGAAGAATAATAGGACTTTCACCACCCAGTCTTTCCATCGTGGAGTTTGCGCTGATGGGGCCCCTTCGACGACAAAAGGTTCAGCTGGTGGAATTACAGACATGGTGGGTTGCTGCAGGCAAGTCGGATTTTTATTTTTTATTTTCTGTGTGAGGTGGCTTTAATTGTTCCCACAGTAGTGCTTGACACAAAGATCAGTTTTTCTCTATTGTCTGTGAGGTTACCTTTCAAACGTGCTTGTACTGCCTTGGAAGCGTGTGGAAGCTGTGATGTGCCCAGTACTATGATGGAGCAACCGCGTGGACAGCCCCACCTTGCTTTGATCCGGTGTCTGTACCATTTATTGTGATTTATTGTTTTTTAATGCCCTGCGCGTGGACAGCACCACGTGGACAGCACCACGTGGCAGCGCGGAGCCTGAAGTCTCTGGGGTTTTCCGTATGCCTGTAACTGTGGGCAGAGCTGAGGAAGAGGGCCCTGACAAAGCCGCACTTGACACGTAGCCAAGGAGCGGCGCGGCCTGGGATCGGAGTTGAACCAGCATACAGGGCGGGGCCTGCTGGTAGGCCGCATGTGTCTTCATGCTTTCCAGCAGCGTGGCACTCACCGGACTAGGTGCAGGCGGGGCAGATGGCCTCACGCAGCCTTTGGGTTACCGCCTGGACACCGGACTAGACAACACGGCCCACGTGGCACGAGCACCACAGATGGAGCGGCCGCCACGGGGCTGGGCACACGGTAGGGTCAGCCCCTCGTTGCCAAATTGTAGTGTCTGCAGATGGATGCTCACAGAAATGACTACACAGACACAGGTTAGATTGTATTGTGGTGTCGTGGGTAGGAGGATATGCTTGCCGACCTCGGACTTTGCTAGTATACTCCGCGTTCCCCCTCGCCCACTTGCCACTTTATTTAACTCCTCACCCATGTGACTTTAGGGCAGAACCTAATTACATAGCACAGAAGGGGGAAAACGGGCAGCTCCTTCTGGAATGCCCTCATTGGTATTGTCCCGCGACCAGTTGCGTCACTGGCGCGACACTACATACTCCTCAAAATCAGCCTGGAAGTCCACTGAGATTTATTGCGACTATTCATAAAACAAGTATCAATGTTGTTGAAAAGTATTCATCTTGTCCCACTGAGGTGTTTCTTGCGGACAGATTTCAATGTATTTCAAGCTCCTTCATGTGGGGATCCAAAGAGTTTGCATAATAATCTTTTTATAAATAAAAAATGAACTAATGTTGCAATAATATGATGGGTTCCTGAATTAAAGTGAATTTAGGAATCTCATCAGTTACGAAATAGCACTGTATCTTGGCTCCTCCACGAGTATCTCTCAAGCTTATTTTGCCATTATGCTCTTTTCTTGCCGTGGCAACAAATGAAATGTGCCTATAGATTGACTGTTTATTTGCCACACGTTTTCCCAAATCGTCTCTATTTATAACCATTAAATCCATATGTTGCCCCTCCCAAAGTGACTCAAAACTCATTGAGTGATACTCATTTTCCCAAGAACGGTTCATTTTGATTTGTCTTCATCGAGCTACTGGCACGAGGGGCTTTAAATCCTAGATTTGTCATGAATTTCCTAGAATTGTATATGGTGATAATCACCTGTGCCCACGCCCACTGTCAAAACTAGCAAGTGCACGCAGCGAGTACGTAGGCGAGTGCGGGACAACCTTTCCTGCCATATTTCTGTTCAGGTCAGGCCCATAGGTAGGCTTATAATTTTGGGGGTCATGTTTCCCAGAAAAAAACATCATGGGGGTCTAGGTGGGGACGGTCATTTTCAGATTTATCTTGAAATAATACTATATTATTGTAAGATAATAAAGTACATAATACTTTTCATTGCACAGTTTAAAGTACTGTAGATATTCTACCCACAAATATTTAGTTAACCACAGTAGACAATTGTTTATTTTAAAGCACATTAGGTATGAAACATTATTTAAAACAATAAATCATTTTAGAGAGGTAATGGAGATTGCACACTATGTTTTTTAAGTAGACGGACAGTGGTCAGAGTCCTCATTTAAAGAAATCAGCCACAAATACGTTTGAGAGAGGAGTGCAAAAACAGGAGTGCTCACTGATTGGACCTGTATTTACTCTTGGCATCACAACAGAAAACAAGAGAGCTGGAAGAGAGATAAAGGGACAGCAGTGTAGAGAACAATGAGAAAAGGGTGACGTAAAGAGGGAAAGAAATAGAAATAAGGAAAGAGGGCGAGATAAAACAGGGAGAGAAAGATAGATCCGTGTGAGGAAAAGGAAAGAGAGAGGTTGGGTAACTAGAGGAGAATGAGACGCGGGCAGAGAGGCACTGGCAGACAGCAGGCGAGCGGCGGCGGAGGAAGGGGGAGGGGGAGGGCGGGTGGCGGTGGGCAGCTGCGGCGGAGGTCCCCGGCACAGTTCCTGGTTACATCTCTGAAGACAGGAGCGGCCGAGGCGGGCGGCCCCGGGCACAGGTGTACAGAGAGGCGGTCAGGCGCCGCCCCTCGGTGAAGGGCCTCCTGCTACGCAGCGCGGCCGTCGGCAGCCTCCCGGGCTCAGAGAGGATGAGGGAGCCCAGGCCGCGCGCGCACCGCCCGCAGCCCAGGGGGGACTGACGCCGCCTATGGAGCCCCGTTAGGACCCGGCACCCCTCCGAAGCACTGCAAGGTGAGACGAGGACGCCGGGGTTGGGGCACGGCCCGCTGAAGGGAGGGGGCAGTCTGGACGGCAGAGCTGCTAACATCCCCGGGTACTGCGAGGGCAGCGGGTGTGCGACAGGCTCTGCTGTGCATTGGGGCCCTAGCTATGGAAAAGAGTGAGGGTGTCAGGTCGGCGAACCCCTTTTTAGCACTGCTGTGGGGGCGGGGGCATTTTAATCATACACTTCTCAGCGATGTCCAGGCTCTCCTTGCATGTTCTTATTACGCCTTGAAATGTCGTATATGGAAAATCAACAAATGCCCGGGTTTTTTTTCTGTGCAGCGCACATGCTCCTTTCCTGACAGCTAGCGGGGCTCAGGACCCCATGGCACACTGAATCCTGAGAGGGAGAGGGGTGCCGGCCTCGGGGGCAGATTCTTTCCTCGTGAAAACGCAATTACATCCAGATCCCTACCTAATCCGATTGCCTGCCCATCCCCCTCGGTTTTCGCGTTTATGTTTGGTGGGTTGAGTTGTCTTTGCACATTGCCTTTCCAATTTGCACACACTACTGCAGTAGAAGGTTCGCGCAACCTCTAAATAAACCCGTTCCAGGCAGACCTTGTACAGCTTTCCTGAAAGGGGCACAGATGGGCGCAGGCGGGCACTAGCCGGGTGTGTTGGATGATGCTGGGCTTTGTTTAATCATGCAGGCGCTACAGGGTTAAAAGTCGTGCATTTGCGATAGCACAAGCCAGGTATAAGAGCCATTGCTGCTCTTTCTACACTCTACAATATGCAATTATGATATGCTGTTATAAAATATTATATGTAAAATAACACACTACATTTATGATAGAATACGATTTTAGAGGATATAATATAGCCTAATATAATAAGACGATTTAGTATATTATAAAGCGATTGATAAAATATGTTGACTATCTACGTTTCCCACGTGTCATGTCAAAAGCCTGATATTTCTTGCCTACATAAATGCTGTAGCTGTCAGAGCCTTCTGGGAAACCGAGCCTTTTGTTTCCACCACCACAGAATGAGATCTGCATATTCAGTGGAATGCAGTCACATCACAGTTGCTGTTTTGGGGTGAGACGTGTTGCCAAACAGCTGCTGCTTTGTCTTGCAGTCCCACGGGAGCGGGTTTTTTCGGGTTGTGTTTTTTTGGAAACGCATGGAATACGCTGTGTAAATGACGGAGGTGAAGAGTGGCACGTACACGGGATAACATAAACAACATTGAATTTGACTGGGTAGAGTGGTTGGGCGTCAATATTTGGGAGTAGAATGGGGGCTGGATCATTAATTAGTATTGAGGGGGAGGGGTTGCTAACGCAGGCTTTGATGCGGACAGACGTAAGCTAACAATAGCAAAATGTGAGCCTCACTTGCAGCTATCAAATAATTATGAGTCTGTGGATGCTTTAGCGGCTTCTTTTTTGCCCCGCACCTCCAAGGGAACACCTGAACAAAATATAGGTCGTTTGTATCGCCATTAGAGAATATCCTATTCGGGTGGTTGAATTGTATAAATTCGTAATTAACCGCTAAGGGTTAACCTCTTCGGGAAGGGCCTGCGTCGCCTTTCATCCTTCCAAGGTCCTTAACCTGAATACCGCCCGTATGAGAAATAGAAACATGCGTCTGAAAACAGCGTCGCGAGGCATCTAGGTTGTGATACCGAGCGCTATCCAAAACAGATGCTATTTATCTTTTCAAACGTAGCCTCTCCTGAGGCAACCAAGGGCTCTACAGAAATGATGGCGCCTGTCGGAACTAATGACGCGTGCCCGCCCAAGATATGAAATGCCGTGCTATTTTGAACAAAACATGACGAATGGGGGTTCTGGGGCCCCACCATTGGAGATCACGGCAGCCTTCCCAGTAGCCACCCAGCCCTGCCTCATGTTAGTAAGTCCCCTTGAAGATAGGATGTATCTAGTATCTAGGAATATGTGCGCCGAGCCAGGCTGAGGTGAGTGTCGGTCTGTCACGGGGTTACTCCCAACGTATTATTGTGTGGGTTCTGGGGACATGCACATAAACGCTCTTTGTCACGGTCTAGGTATGGCTGTGTAACATCCCCGACTCATCCTGCTCACATAGCTTGCACTGTCTGTTGCGAGTGCATCTTTTCAGGGTCATTTGCATTGCCTGAAAAGTACTAAAAGCGCCGTTTGCAGGAAGAACAATAAAAAAACATTTTGCATCTGCAAATCAGCCCAAATGTCATTGGGGAGTTGCACCGGTGCCAATGCAATCTATGTAATCTGGAACTGTAAGTGCACACTTGGACCAGTTCCCTAGCTAAATCCCTTGTAATATTTCTCCGAGAACTGACAACAATTTGCAGCTGAACACCGAGGCCCCTGTCGTGTACTTAAGGCTACGAAACGAACAGTTCCTTTGTACACATAAAAAACACACGTGATGACCGTTTCATGCTGTCGGGCACAGTATATAAAGTGCACTGTACCCAGAGACACTTATTTGTCCGTGATTGTGCCAGTAGTTAGTGCTACGCAGCGCTTGAAAAGGAAATATACAAGTGCAGGTACTTATTGTCCCAGCGTACACTTTGATGCTGAGAAGTGCCAGTGCTCTCCCATTAAAACCATTGGAGCAGTGCTGAGAAGCGCCAGTACTATACCTTCAATATTAAAGACATGCTGATACTGAGTAATTGATTGTCGTCGTTTTGGATTAATGGATGTTTGAATGCTAGTGTCGATAGGAATATGTATGGATGAATTGCTGATTGGGCGCATGGATGATGCACTGAGTAATGGCTGTTTGGGTACATGGGTGGATGGATGATTGATGGAGCTATGGGCGGAAGGATCGATGGTTCAGGTGTAGCAAGAGAAACATGACCGTAGACGTATACAGAGGCAGAAATATTCATAAAATTTAAGTTTACTCTCTTGGTTAGAATTGTCTAAATTTTATATTAAAATTGTTAGTCGAGTGTGTAAATGGTATATTTAAATGCAGTAATTTGGTATTGTAAATGTGTTTTGCGCTTTTTGTAACCCGAGAGTAATAACAAAAAAATAGATAGGCATGGTGGTGGGTGCGGACACCGGACAGCCTGTGTCGGTGTCAGTTGAGGAGATATACCCGATTACAGGTAATTCGGCTAGTTGGGGGGGAGAGGCGAGCAAGTCATAGCCTCTCACCCCCTCCCCGTCGGAAACCAAGGCACAAAACATGCAAGTATCTGTCCTGAAGGTAGAGGAGGCTGCCAGAGCCGCAGACATTTGCAATTGCATCTGGAGCGTCGTTGTGTGGTTCTCCTGGCCTGCACACTACACTGCCGCTTTTCACAGAGCTTCAGTTTTTGGAGGCAGGATGAAAGAGGGGCCCTGGGGGATAGAAGGACGATACTCCACTGCGCAGGAAGCGGGCCAGGCAGAAGACGAAGACGAGGACGGGCAGAGGCAGACGGCACCTCCTAATGAGATCCGGGATGGCTGCCCTCGTGACCGCAAGTGGAACTGGCAATGGCTGCCGGGACTTGCACCGCGAGGGTTCTATCCGGAGGCTCTACAGTAGAAGTACAAGGTGCACTTTCACACAGGATGCTGTTCTTACAGACACCTAGGTGCTCGAGAAACCACCACACCTACCTGCTGGGGGAGCCATCTCCCATTACGAGCAAGGCACCACGCACACACACGTATCACATCTATATAAACTACAGACACGCCGACAAATGTTCATTAATTCTACTCCTACACAAACTAAATACAAGGCACTTATTTAAGAGGGCCTAGCGCCTCCTTGGGACAAAGCGTCATTTTTTTTATGCTAACGTGGCCCTAGCCAGATTTGCAGTGCCATATTTACAAATTGGCGCAATGTATGCATTGTGCCCCTTTGCAACCCCTTGCGCCACATTATACCTCCACCAAGCATAATGTATGCAAGGGGGGCGTTCCTTCGTTGGGGGGGGGGGGAATAAAATGTCGCAAAGAAATCTAAAAGATTTCTTTGCGCCATTTTTCTCAGCATTTTTAACGCCTGCTCAGAGCAAGCATTAAAAGGGGGCACACCATTGGTTCCAGTGGTCCCGTATCTACTGTTCAGGTTTAATGCCAACATTTTGGCGCTAACAATGAACAGTACATCAATAGCGACAACATTTCTGACGCTACTGCCCCCTACTTTGCGCCATGGTGTGCCGTATTTTAAATACAGCACACACATGCTGGCGATAGTGGGGCGCTAAGGGGTGCAAGAAAGTGGCACTGCACTGGGTGCAGTGCTACGTCTTAAATATGCCCTGAAATTCCACAGACATTTGAACTGATTTACATATAGTTACATATGGTTATGATTTATTAATTCTTCTGCATATGTACGTCTGTTTATTATGTATCTGTATGCCTGTATCTCTATATGTATTTATATAATTGTGTATTTATGTATCTGTAATTATGTGTATGGACACACCTGTCAATGTATATGTCTGTGTGCCTGTCTGTCTGTGAATCTCTCTGCCTGTGTAAGTATATGTATGTGTTTATCTGTCTATTTGTGTACTTACATATCAGTAATACTGTGTATGTATGTATATGTGCCAGTCTTTGTCTATGTGTGAAAGTAGCCGCATCACTCCGTGTGTGCACGAGCTGTCTGTGTATCTGTATATGTGTATCTGCACGTTTGTATACATTTGTTGTTTTTATATATTTATGTATCCTGTGCATATGTTTGTTTATGTATGTATCCTTATGCATGTATCTGTGTATGTACGTCTGTATCTGTCTACCGCTTGGTAGATTTTTGGGCCTATCTAGGTTTGTATGTTTATACATGTATAATATTTGTCTATATGTATCTGGCAAGCTGTATGTATGTACCTGTGTGTCTTGTACACTTCTGTCTCTAGGTCTGCTTTAAAACGTACGCGTGTTTCTGTTTGCCTCGGTCAATATATGTGTCTATGGGCCTGCGTCTTCTGTTTAGGCAGCATGTTTGTTTATTTCTTTGTGTGTGTCTAGCCTTCTGGCTGTTCTGTCTGCTTCGGAAACTCTTTGTTCACCCCGCTGTCTTGTGCATGAACGTGCTGGTGTGTGTATTGCCCGTCACGCCCAGTGCACCCCAACTATTGCTGGTTAACCAGTTCTTCGCCGTGACCATGCTGCCTGCTAAGCGTACACATCCAGCATGCTTCCGTTATGTTTATATGCGGAAGTGGGTGGCTGTGTGACGCCTGCTGAAGTTTCATCGCAGTGCCCTGTTCGCATAATTCTTAGTGGTGAAGGGGAATATTGTTGCCCCTCCCACCTCGGCACCCTTATTGCTGGGGTTTGATGATCTCTGTGCTATGTTCATGTGGACCGTTGGATATTTGAGAACACTTTTTTGTACAGGCCGTTTCGGAATCTACTGTTGTCTGTTGTGGTGTAAGAATTGTCAGTGTGTGTACCCACATGGGGTCTGTGTGCGTGCGGTCATACATTTGTGTGTGCCATGCTATGTAATTTATTATACTTATTGTGTACCTATTCTATCATGTTATATATTCTTGACATGTGGTTCGGAGAGAAACACGTTATAGATAGGGCTCTTGGTTTCATTTTTTTACATATTGTATTTATACTTAGTTTTGATCCTATACATATATGTGTATACTTTGTGTTCTGTGAGGAAAGGAAGTTGCAACTAGTATATTTTCACATTTAATTAGCAGATATATGTACACTGCACGTAAAGCCTACCAGAATCTACCACTGTAAGAAGTCATATATGAAGCAGCATTGGCTGTGCAGCCTTTAAGGTCATCTTATCTGATGCTTATTCCCCAGTGTAGCCCATCTTCACCGATATTGCCTGGTAGTCATGAGTGACAGCATGGAAAGTCACTGAGAAGAAGACATACTTCTCTGTTTTTCAGTTTCCAAAAATAAATGTAGACAGTTTACTTGTTTGTGTAATAATCAATTAAAAAAGGGAAGCTAAAGACCGTGATTCTGAGTTTATTGCAATGAAGGTGCTATATATTGCAGCTGATAAATAACGATACTGTGGGGTTCGTTAGTTATCTAGTGCGATCCATAACGCCTATCACAAGTTTTTGGGGAATAAAGTGCATATTTTGGACCTTACCACTCCAAAATCCGCATGGTACAGTAAATACTGTACACTTTTCCCCTGATAGATTCCGCATGTTTGTCCCATCGAAATTTAACGAAGGGTGAGACATTCAAAACCCGGGAATTACCAGATGTGATAAATGGCACTCAAATCAGCATTCCTGTCCCTATACAAACAGCAGTTTACACAGCGGTTGAGAGAGTCAGACCAACTTGTAATCAGGGCATCAGAGCCTTACTTACAAAGCAGTTGTGGTGCCAACACTCCTCCAAAACACAGAATGTTATTGGCCACTCTGCCCATAGCCTCACTGCAGCGATTTTAGGATTACTTTTTTCAATTTAATCAAGTTCATTGACTATTTCTCACAACTGGAGTCCTTTAAAATTTAAGGTTAGCGCCTGTCTTTCTGTCTTTGGTGCCTTGAAACAAACATTAACTCCCAAATGGGAAATTATGTTTGCCTGTATTTTTACTTTTGTCCACTGATGTTTGTCTGTGTTTGATTTTGACCTTGGTAAGGGGTGATAAAATGAATAGGTTAGTCATTGGACATCTTGCGAATTCTGCAGATTTTTGTATATAAAGTCATCAGTAGTGACATGCATGCAAGGGCACGCAGGAGATCAGATTTTTAAATCCCTTGGAATCCATCAGAGGCATCCTCAACTGCAGCTGTGACCGCTGGTATTTTGTACTGGAAAGAACAGGCTCATCATCCATAAATGAATGTGAGGTAGCTTAGAAACATGGAGAGTGCGTGATTGTGGCATGTTATTTGTAGGCCACAGAGTACAGAAGCCAAAGGCCTCCCTTCATCTTACTGACGTGTGACGAAGGCCCCATACAGCTCTAGCTCAACAGTCGCACCATTACCCAGTCCTGGGCAGGAACTTGAAGCGTCTGGTGGTGACATGGATTCATTTGATAACCTTAGTCAGGGGACACTGCACTGGCCATTGCCTTTGTCGGCGGCAGCCAGGCTACGCGAAATTTGACGGTGGAGTCTTCAAATTTTGCTATATGTAACTGCCCTCTTGTTTGCATTCAAATTAACCACACTGGAGCATCTTATCAATGGTGGGAGTAACAGCTCTTGGCAGGACTTTAAGTGGGCCTGGCCCTTCTGGTTCTCGACCTGGTAGTATTTAAAAACGGACATTAAAATGGATCCCTCTCAGGCCCTGTAGTCAGGTACTTCATTTTAGTGGCAAAAACACTGATCTATTTATGAAAAATGAATGTAAAAATGTTACAATCATCCACATCAGAAGTTAAGTACCTCTTTATATTTCTTGCATTCCCTAAGAGTGCTAGATAGTTCAAGGATGTTGTGTTTCACACAAAATAGTTTTTTATGTTGAAGCCATGCACCTAATTACACAGACCGCTCCCTGTGAGAAAGTAGCCTATTTCTAGCCTTGTTACCCCCACTTTTGGCCTGTTTGTGAGTATATGTCAGGGTGTTTTCACTGTCTCACTGGGATCCTGCTAGCCAGGGCCCAGTGCTCATAGTGAAAACCCTATGTAGTCAGTATGTTTGTTATGTGTCACTGGGACCCTGCTAGCCAGGACCCCAGTGCTCATAAGTTTGTGGCCTATATGTATGTGTTCCCTGTGTGATGCCTAACTGCCTCACTGAGGCTCTGCTAACCAGAACCTCAGTGGTTATGCTCTCTCTGCTTTCCAAATTGTCACTAACAGGTTAGTGACCAATTTCACCAATTCACATTGGCATACTGGTACACCCATATAATTCCCTAGTATATGGTACTGAGGTACCCAGGGTATTGGGGTTCCAGGAGATCCCTATGGGCTGCAGCATTTCTTTTGCCACCCATAGGGAGATCTGACAATTCTTACACAGGCCTGACAGCGCAGCCTGAGTGAAATAACGTCCACGTTATTTCACAGCCATTTACCACTGCACTTAAGTAACTTATAAGTCAACTATATGTCTAACCTTCACCTGGTGAAGGTTGGGTGCAAAGTTACTTAGTGTGGGGGCACCCTGGCACTAGCCAAGGTGCCCCCACATCGTTCAGGGCAAATTCCCCGGACTTTGTGAGTGCGGGGACACCATTACACGCGTGCACTATGCATAGGTCACTACCTATGTATAGCGTCACAATGGTAACTCCGAACATGGCCATGTAACATGTCTAAGATCATGGAATTGTCACCCGAGACAATTCCATGATCCCCCGGGTCTTTAGCACAGAACCCGGGTACTGCCAAACTGCCTTCTCAGGGTTTGCACTGCAGCTGCTGCTGCTGCCAACCCCTCAGACAGGTTTCTGCCCCCCTGGGGTCCAGGCAGCCCTGGCCCAGGAAGGCAGAACAAAGGATTTCCTCTGAGAGAGGGTGTGACACCCTCTCCCTTTGGAAATAGGTGTGAAGGCCGGGGAGGTGTAGCCTCCCCCAGCCTCTGGAAATGCTTTGATGGGCACAGATGGTGCCCATCTCTGCATAAGCCAGTCTACACTGGTTCAGGGATCCCCCAGCCCTGCTCTGGTGCGAAACTGGATAAAGGAAAGGGGAGTGACCACTCCCCTGACCTGCACCTCCCAGGGGAGGTGCCCAGAGCTCCTCCAGTGTGCCCCACAACTCTGCCATCTTGGATTCAGAGGTGTTGCTGGCACACTGGACTGCTCTGAGTGGCCAGTGCCAGCAGATGACGTCAGAGACTCCTTCTGATAGGCTCTTACCACTCTTAGTAGCCAATCCTCCTTCCTAGGTAGCCAAACCTCCTTTTCTGGCTATTTAGGGTCTCTGCTTTGGGGAATTCTTCAGATACGGAGTGCAAGAGCTCACCAGACTTCCTCTGCATCTCCCTCTTCACCTTCTGGCAAAGGATCGACCGCTGACTGCTCAGGACGCCTGCAAAACCGCAACAAAGTAGCAAGACACTACTAGCAACCTTGTATCGCTTCATCCTGCTGGCTTTCTCGACTGTTTCCAGGTGGTGCATGCTCTGGGGGTAGCCTGCCTCCTTTCTGCACCAGGAGCTCTGAAGAAATCTCCTGTGGGTCGACGGAATCTTACCCTTGCAACCGCAGGCAACAAAAGACTGCATCACTGGTCCTCTGGGTCCCCTCTCAGCACAACGAGCGTGGTCCCTGGAACTCAGCAACTCTGTCCAAGTGACTCCCACAGTCCAGTGACTCTTCAGTCCAAGTTAGGTGGAGGTAAGTCCTTGCCTCCCCACGCTAGACTGCATTGCTGGGTTCCACGTGATTTGCAGCTGCTCAGGCTCCTGTACACTCTTCCAGGATTTCCTTTGTGCACAACCAAGCCTGGGTCCCCGACACTCTAACCTGCAGTGCACAACCTTCTGAGTTGTCCTCTGGCGTCGTGGGACTCCCTTTTGTGACTTTGCATGGACTCTGTTTCACTCATCTTCTAAGTGCCTTTTCCGGTACTTCTGCGGGTGCTGCCTGCTTCTGTGAGGGTTCCCTGACTTGCTGGGCGCCCCCTCTGTCTCCTCATCCAAGTGGCAACATCCTGGTCCCTCCTGGGCCACAGCAGCATCCAAAAACTCTAACCGCGGCCCTTGCAGCTAGCAAGGCTTGATTGCGGTCTTTCTGCGTGGGAACACCTCTGCAAGCTTCTTCACGACGTGGGACATCCATCCTCCAAAGGGGAAGTTCCTAGTCCTCTTCGTTCTTGCAAAACACCAAGCTTCTCCCATCCGGTGGCAGCTTCCTTCCACCCTCAGCTGGCATTTTCTGGGCTCCTGCCCACTCTCGACACTGTTGCGACTCTTGGACTCTGTCCCCTTGTCTTACAGGTACTCAGGTCCAGAAATCCACTGTTGTTGCGTTGCTGGTGTTGGTTTTCCTTGCAGAATCCCCCTATCACGACTTCTGTGCTCTCTGGGGGTTGTGGGTGCACTTTACACCTACCTTACAGGATCTTAGGGTGGGCTATTTTTCTAACCCTCACTGTTTTCTTACAGTCCCAGCGACCCTCTACAAGCTCACATAGGTTTGGGGTCCATTCGTGATTCGTATTCCACTTTTGGAGTATATGGTTTGTGTTGCCCCTATACCTATGTGCTCCTATTGCAATCTATTGTAACTTTACACTGCTTGCATTACTTTTCTTGCTATAACCTGCATAATTTTGGTTTATACTGAGGGTACTCACTGAGATGCTTTTGGCATATTGTCATAAAAATAAAGTACCTTTATTTTTAGTATATCTGTGTATTGTGTTTTCTTATGATATTGTGCATATGAAACCAGTGGTATAGCAGGAGCTTTACATGTCTCCTAGTTCAGCCTAAGCTGCTTTGCCATAGCTACCTTCTATCAGCCTAAGCTGCTAGAAACACCTCTTCTACACTAATAAGGGATAACTGGACCTGGCACAAGGTGTACCTCTGGTACCCACTACAAGCCAGGCCAGCCTCCTACACTCCCCTTTTAGAGACCCCCACTTTTTTTCGTCCCACTTACATCCCTGGCTTTTGGCATACCTTTGGTTTTATAAAGGGGTGGGACGGTTTGGTGTGGTGTGTGTGTGTGTGTGTGTGTATGCAAGGCTATAGCGCTGGTGGCACCCTGTGCGACAGTGTTCATTGGCACCCCCCACTGACCGCCTCTGCCATGGATTTTCTCACTACTTCGTTCACCTGTGCCCCTCAAGTCTCCATAGCCTCTCTCTCGGGTGTATTTAGTGAGTTTTATAGAGCCATTCACTCACTCACTAGCGTAGGGTGTCAGAGCACTTTACATCACACACACATTATGCAGAGACAATGAGTCATTTGTGTGTAAATCAGTGTATACTAAGTGTTACATAAGAAAGAGGACTGCAAGGTGTAGGAGTACCACGTCATCCATACTGGTAGGCTGTTTAGTTTAAGAGTGCCTGGGCTGGAGAGAAACAAACTCAGATTTGAAAATGAATACCATGGTTGGGGGTTCTCTTTAATAATAAGAATTTATTTCTATCCAAATAAACCCATTTTGCAACATTAGGATAACGAAAGACGGGAAAAAAATCATACTTTGCAGTTTGCATGAGCGCTTTGATGACAGTTAATAGCTCACTGTTCCACGTTAGGATTTTAACTTATAAACTGTAAGTAAAAAAAGGATCTCCCTGACAAAAGCAGTGACACTCTGACCTTTTCACAGTACATGCACTTTGTGATCTGTATGGTATACCTTCACAGCAGGCACATTAACCCTCTGTGCTAGCATAAGTCAAAACTGCCACTAGACAAAACTCCATCTCTCCCTCCAGGAAGAGCATTAATCACAGAGTTACCTTGACATTTTTATTGTCTGAAAATTGCCAAGGCAAGAAGCTGGTAGGTGTTTTTAAAACCATATTTTTTGTATTTGCAAACATGGTTTCACACCCAAAGTCAGCACCCGGTGAGATGGCACCAGTCGCACTGCCCTAGAGCCAGCCCTGCGTGTATCTGTGTTTTCCAGCTTCCGTAGCCTGACATCCCTAACAAATGTTTAATTTACAAGGTGCCTCTTTCTCTCCCCTCCTGTATGATTGTGTCCTTGAGGTAGAGTTTACTTTTCCAAATTGTCTAAAACAAGGGTTAAAAACATAAAATACAATAAAAAATATAAAGACAGAGGACATCATTTAGAGTGCGGATGGAACTGAAAATCTTCCAGTGCCCGGAGGAAACCTCAATACGGAGTGGAATCTGGCGGAAAGTCCACATGTGGATTCTGCAGCGTGATTGGTGTTTCCTCATGAACTAGAGGATTTTCAGTTCCTTTTAGATCTAAGTCGAACCCTAAGTGGAGCGTCTTTTAGAACCACACTTACTGCGTAACATAAGTAGTCTGGGCAACAGGATAAGGAGAGTGTCATAATCCAGAAGTAGAAATGTATGATGGCAATTCACCTCTCGCCTTCCGCTGCTCATAGTTTTGCAGTCTTGCCATTGACTTTGCCGCCGCCACCTGGGAGGTGGCCAGACTGTCTTCATCAGGCTCGGTGTGTGCACCATAATATTTTATGAAATAGACAAAGCATTTAGTATTCCCCTTGCAAGCACCTCCTCCAACGACACCCTTCAGGTGATCTGGTCCAACTCTTTCTATGCAGTGGGACTGGGTGAGTCAAGGCAAGAACGAAGCATTTATTTGGCTGAGTTAGCTGTACCCATGTGTGCAGTCTGAACAAGGTCGCCAGCTTACCCCAACAAGCCACAGTAGCTGCCCATGTGACAAGGTAAGAGCGCGAAGCAGTGGTTGCTAAAATAATGTCATCGGAGCCTCGTTTTGAATATCCTCGTGGTTAAGTAGGTGAACAGTGACAGCTGAAGCTACTGTGTTCCTACGGCCTTCTTGGTGCTTTTCGTCCTGTTGACTGGCACTTTCCAAAACCTACTTAACTGCAAGTGTCTTTCCTGCTGCATGTGTACTCAGTAATACTTCAGCCCTTTCAGCTCCCGCCACCGGCCATGATGGCTTGTTGGAGCAGAAAGGCAGTCAGCTACATCTTGTCAAGCCAGCACTGTGGTGTCAGTGTAAGCAACACATATCACTGTTTCTCCTGCACTGCAAGAGGCGCAAAGTTGATATATGGGTCCCTGCGGTGGAGGGTGTAAACAAATAATCCTCCAAGAGGAGTAAAACGAGAGTTTCAGAGTACCGGGGACTAGGACAAGGGAGATCTGGGAGCACTGGATAAAGCACACGAGAGACCAGTTGTGATGGAAGCAACCTCTACCCAAATCTAAGGGTTCACTTCACAAGGGTCTTTAAAAATATATACGAACTTGCTACAGTGAGTTTGGAGTACAGAGCTTACGGCCTCCATTTACTTGGATTTTGAGCAACGCAATGCAGCATCTAAGTTTGCAGTGCTGCATTACACAACAGGAAAACAATGCAGAGCCGTATGTACAAACATTGGCTGCTGCTTCTGTCAGCCCCTGCGATGGGTTCCTAAACAGGTTGCTTGCGCCATGCGGTGCCTCATGCCATGGCTTTCGGACCCTTCGAGTGCAAATTCCTAGGCCTAGACAACCTCAGAAGGGCCAGACATATTTGATGTGTGCTGTGCACAGCAGAACACATGCAATGTGTTTTCTGGGGGAAATCGCCATATTCCTCCGTGCTTGCACCTTATTCAACTAGGAGGTCGTTTTTAACGCAAAATCTGATTCAGTTACCTTAACAGATCATGCTTTGTGTCAAAACCTATGGGTATTTGCCCTCATTTGCCACCCTTGATGCACAGTGGCACAAAATGGATTTAGGTACTGTGAAAAGCTCCAGCGCAATACACCTTTTGCGCTGGAAAGTGAATCATTGCTGCTACTTTGTCTCGCACGGATCACACAGTAAATCAGGGCCATCATGCCTTATTCTGCCTTTGATAATTGTTCACGCATTTGCTGACTACTTTTAAAATGGCTTGTTGCTAGTGTCTAAAGGCAGTTACCTCAGCAGACCCAGGCTACAAAGATTTCACCTGGAGCAAATCCGTAAATTTAGTGAGTTACTTAAATGTACACCTACGTTCAGTTACTATATTTACAGAAACTTGCACTTGTACAAATTTGGTGATGACTGGAACATTTTTGATGTGTACGTGTGGAAATAGAATTCACAAAAGTGTGCTTAAGTTAATCTTGAACGAGCTCCAGGAATTCTCCGATTTGTCCCAGTGCATGTACTTTTGAATGCAATATTAAGTCGGTGGCCCACAGTCTACGGGTCTCCCAACATGTCTCTATTTGCTCTAGAAGAAACCCTTATGAATCAGACCCATAGCGCTCAGAAACATCCAAGGCCAGTGCTGCACCACAGTTTTTGTAGGCAGCCACCTTGTGGCACCACCGCAAACAGCCACACGAGGGTGCTTGACATAAACAAACAGTATCCACAAAGGCTGCGATTTTAGAAGAAAGGACACACTTAACAAATAGCTTTGCCTTGGCCTCTGAAAACTCATGTACTGGAGCTGAATACATCTGCTGAAATGATTATGTGCAGACGGCAGCTATGCACAAGGCACATTGGATTAATTATTCTCCTTAGAGCCTTTTGACAGAGTTTATAATTTATTACCAACTTTTTCGGGGTTAGGGAAATAAAATGATGGCAAAAACTACTTGAATTCCTTTGTTGTATGGATTTTCCACATATTATGAAATGTTGGAAATGCAGCTAAACGGGTTTATATCCCGTAGAATAGACATATATGTAGGCTTATGTGCTGTGTTAAATTCATTTAAATGTGTTTTCCTAAGTCGTCAAGAATGGTTGGTGCCAACAGAGAAAATTTTTTTAGTGCTCAGCTTCTGATAAATGTCTTAGACCTGCGCTCCCGGCAGCGTGCTCTGCAAAAAGACTGCTAAATGTGCATCTGACTTATGGATATACACAGGAAATCTGCTGTTGCTGTTTTTTGTCACTTGGACAAATGCAGACATACTTTGACAGCCATATGAGTTTACACAGTATAAATACTTCCGGACTACAAGACAATGGAGGTATGAGTGTTTTAACCTAAGAGAGCTTAACAAGCAGGACCCTTTTCTGTGACCTTCAAGAATGTGGAAGAATTTGTGTAGCACTATTGTGTTTGCATGCCATAATCTAAGTCTGTCCGTACCAGAATTGCTCGGGTTGAAGGGGGTAATATTGACATATTTTTAAAAGGATAAAATACCCCACATGTACGGTGAGAAACCTCCTAGCACTTGTGGGAAATTTTATGTGAGTACTGGAGATGAACTCCAGCTTTTGGTGTCTTTCTCAAGACTCACGAGTGTCGGAAGTTCCGTCATGACGACATTGCAGGGCTCACCTGCTGCCATTGTTTTTTCGCACTGACGTTGCCAATGCACTGCATGTTGGAGCTCTTTTCAGAGTAAAATGTCTGCCACAACAGCAAAGTTCTTAAAATTTGGCAACTTGCCACCGCTGTTGTAGCAAAGGTGCGACCTCAAGCGAAATACCGTTTTAGTGGCTCGGCTCCAAACTGTAAATTTACTCCTTACAGGCCTGCCAACTTTAATAAAATTCTTTACCTTGCGAGAGGTAGCAGAAAGTCCTTGGGTTAGGTGTGGCCTGGATAGGGGGCGAGGTCAAGAACCATTAAGGGCCTGATTTAATAAAAGTGCTACTGCACCCAGTGGAGTGCCACTTTTCTTATGCCCCTTAGCGCCTCCCCTAACGCTACCAGGTGTGCACCGTATCTAAGATACTGAGCACCATGGCGGTAGTTAAAACCCGGAGGCCACCAGAAATCCCTCACCCCAACACCTGCCACAACCAGACCAACAAGACTTATTTGTTGGAAGGAATTTATTTGTATATTTAAGCATTATTTTATAAACACACGCAGTTAATATTTCACCTGAAAAACAATACAATACATCAAATATCTTTAAACCATTTCAATAAGAATTACTCATCAAACCATAAATCCTTCCTGTCCTGAACCTCCTTTGGACCACCAAGGTGGACCGTACCTCACCTGTATCCCTGGAGGGGGGCAGCTCCCCCGACTTCACCATCCCTTGTCCTCATGCTCTGGGTTCTGCCCCCTCCCCAAACACCAATCCACAAAGAGGGTGGAACGGGGCGGCCAGGAGCGGGAGCCCCCTCGCCACCCCAGCCATCTGGGCTCCCTACCCCCTAAGCTGGTGTGTACATCCTCAGGTTGGTTCAGGACTTCAGGATCCTACCTCTGGTGTTATCCAGGGGACCCAGCCTTGGGGACCCCTCTGTTGGTTATGGTGACTTTAGTATTACCTCTCCCGCCACAAGGGTGACCAGGGGCCCAAAGGTCCTTCGCCCTCCCCACCCCCAAACAAGCTGCAAGAGCAGGACCATATGTCCGCAATAGATTGATCCGTTCCTGCGTCAGATAAATGCACCATATCTCTGTGGAACATGTCTGGCCCTTTTAGTAGTTTGTGTGGGATGTTCCATAAGCGGCCTGGACTAGCACACAGTCTCAATATCTCTGCATTAAGTCTACGGACAGACACATTAAATGTCCTTGATTTAACGTTTGGACCCCAGCTGCGACGAGTACCATGTGCGACCATGCAATGGCAGCATTCAGGAACTCCTTGGATAATCTGGTGATTTCAATGAAAATAGTTTCCTTGAGAGCCTTGCGGCCCAGTCGCACCAGGTCATTTCCACCCATATGGATAACAATGAGGTCCAGGGACTGGAGTCCCTCGCACCCTCTCACCATTTCCACCAGTTGCTGGAGCTGCATAGCTCCCAGCCCACCAATCCCACTCCATCGAAAAGCCACATCCTGAATCGCCGCTGGCTTGGGCTTATGGAGCAGTTGCAACCTGTAGGCCGCGCGCTGGACAAAAGAGTGCCCTAGCACCCAAACCACGTGAGACGACGTAGAACTGAAACGAAAGAAAGTTGCATGAGTAACCAACACGAGAAATAAAAAAACAGGAGTGTGAAACACTTATCATTGCAACTCAGGCCGAATGTATTGTTTATAGCAACTGGATGACCTTCTGCCGGGGACATCCCTGCCCCAGCTGCTAGGGTTGCCGCCCCAATCCTGAATGAGTGGGATTAGCACCCCTGAGGGTCGACCCTGGCAGCCCCAAGAGCCGCCTTCATTACTGCCAAAAATTGTTAACGGGATAAGCACTCTCCGTTCGCATGTAGAAAAAGAGCTGAGGACCCAGAAGTTGGGTGGGCTGCTAAGTATGAGCCCAAGCAACCTACTGGGCATAACTGGGATCCCTGAGCTGCTCTAAGTTCAATGTTCAACCCTTTTCTTAGTTGACCGGTTTTGGACCTTTGTAATTGAATTGTCACCAACCCCGGGACGATTCGAACGTTGGCCCACTGGAGGATTCCCATGTAGTCACCCTTGGATGATCCCACTAATTTGCTAACGCCAAAAGCTCCATAAAAGGCTGTAGAAAATGCAGGGACAAATAAAGTTGCCTCAAAAGGGGAGAAACAAACAATCAGGAGACTGTCCAGGAGCACCCCAATATGTGAGCAGTTATGGGGCTTCTAGTATCCTTCTTTATGCAATCTAGACGAGCCCACCCGGCCACCGCCCTCTGAATGATAAAAGCGTTAAGTTGAGTCTCCTAATTATGTAGTTTTGCAAAAAAACAAATGGCGGAAAGATGAGCTTTTGCGCAGCAAACTGGTTTGCCAAGTTCCTTTAGATGACTTAAAAAACAGCAAATGGCCTGTGTTGAAAACCACTCTGCAATTTGCAAGAATTCAAAAACTGTCTGTATTGTTGGAAAGATTTTCATATGCCCCGCGTGTGCGGGTTGCTAGGGATGCAGGTACTAAAGAGGAGAGGGTGGAACTCCAATCTTCCACAGATATGCTGGGAACTCCGTCATCCTCTCTGCCGCCTGAGGGTGGAACCTCAGAAAATCCTGCCTCAATGAGCGAGATAAAGCATCAGCTGCATTGTTATGAACACCAGGGACATGTAGTGCACGGAAGGTAATATTCAGTTTCAAACACATTAACACTAGGTGTTTCAGTAGTCGGAGTACAAGCCTGCATGTTGCACCCTGCCTGTTAATGGCCTCCACCACCGCCATGTTGTCAGACCAAAATATCACAGATCTATCTTTGACCGTAAGGGCCCAAATAGTGACAGCAACCACAATGGGGAATAGCTCCAGGAATGTCACATTCTTCGTGATCCTGGTATCATGCCACTCAACTGGCCAGTCCCCTCTGCATCAGTTGTTACCCAGGATGGCCCCAAAACCTACACTGCCGGCTGCATCGGTGAAGAGGCACAGGGTAGAACTAGGGATTGGGCGAGGAGGCCAAATGACTGCCCCGTTGAAATCTTGTAAAAAGGAAGCCCAGATTTTAAAATCTTCTCTAACTTCTAACCACAGTCTGGTGTGATGATGCTTCTCAGTCAACCCTGCCAATGCCCTAGCGATAGACCGGGAAAAGGGGTGCGCCATGGGAATAATCCGTAAAGCAAAATTCAGTTGTCCTACCAATACTTGGAGCTGGTGTAGCGTGACCTTCTTTTGTGCCAGGACTGAGTTACAGTTCTTAAAAGCCAACAACGTATCTATGGGTAGGCGACACTGACCCGACACTGAGTCTATCTCAATCCCCAGGAATGTAATGCAAGTTGTGGGGCCCTCTGTCTTGTCTGGGGCTAGTGGAACACCAAATTCCTCCAACATGGGAGTTAATTAGTGAATCACCCCTGTCCCCAGTGCGCTTGGTGAAAATCCATTGCAACAAGGAGCTCAACAGTTCAAAGTAACTGCAGGACACACTACAACACATTGCATTTATCGTAGTAATAAGACCCTGCAAATTGGAACCTAATAAATGGTAATCATCTGGGTGTACTGGGAGGAGCCGAAAAGCTGACTCAATGTCAGTTTTTGCCAGAAGGCACCCCTGCCCTAAGTTGCGCAACTTCTCAAGAGCCTGGTCTACAGTGGAATATCGGACTGAGCATAGTTGGGGGTTGACTGCTTCATTCACTGAAGATCCCCATGGGGCTGAGAGGCTATTTATCAATCTAAACTGGCCAGACTCTTTTTTTTTTTTAGGGACCACTCCCAAGGGAGAACAGACAAAATTATTGGACGGAAGAGAGAAGGGGTCCGCCGACCTTCCTAACAACCTTTCCTTCTCAACCTTCTTTGCAACCACCCCCGGATTTTTCCGGGCTGACAGTAAATTATTGCAATACGAAATAGGGGGCACTTTTAAGGTGGGAATCCTGAAACCGCAAGAGAAGCCTCTAAACAATAGGTCTGCAGAGACTCTGTTAGGATAGGACTGTAGTCATGGGAGGAAAGTGTTAATCTGTATGGGTGATGGCAAAGTTAAGTCAGCTAGAGGGCTTACTCCCCTCCTTAACCTTTTCTTTGGATTTCCTAAAGCATTTGAACTCTGGGTGGGAAGGGTATCCGCAGAAGGAACTGTTATATTTAAATTTGCAGGACCCCGCTGGGCGAGAACACACCTTTCTATTAAATGCCCAGCACAAGCCTTTTTTCTCATTGGAATATTGTGTGCGAAAGGGCCCAGGCAGCTTGCTTTTCATGCATTCCACCCATACATTCACTTCAGTTTGGTCCCAACATATTTCTGGGTCCTCAACCTGATCCCACCTGAAGTCCCTGTCATATTCCATTCAAGCATTACCTCCATACACATGGCGGGCGTTCAAAATCTTATTAGCGTAGAAAATCATAAAGGTTGCCAAGTCCGGTTTCTTTTCAAGCATGACAGATATACAAACATTAAACCCAAACAGCCAATTTGTTATGTTCTCCTCAACCCTGGTTTTTTTGTCACTGGAATATGATGCCTTTCCGTCCTTACTTTCAATTATACCTCCCTTCTTTTAGCTCTGAGCGAAAAAATTTCTACAAAATCCTCTTTCCAAATCTTTTCTTTTCCATCTGCTGCAACGTGGGCCGCAAGCTTACCTGGCCTGGATAATAGTGTCTTGCCTGGCGCTCACTGCCACAGTATCACCCCCAGACTTATTTGTGTTGGTCTCAGTGATCTTATCTTTGTCCACGTTGTTGGGGATAGGAGACTACACGCCCAGTGACGGGATGTCACTCAGGCCTGTAGTTCCATTAGCTGCTGGTTTAACACTGCTCGCTGCAGCAGTTGCCTCGATCTGGCGTTTGAGCTCCGCTACTGTATTCTGTAGGGGCCCACGGAGCAGTTGGGGGAACAGGGGCAGAGGGAGTATCAAGGCTAGGCAAAAACTGTACCGCTGACAGCAGCGCTTGCATGGTCGCATCTTGCGTAGTTACCTGGGCAGTGGCGCTGCCCTGCACTTGCGAGGCGGGGGGAGGGACCATTTGCGCTGCGGTCTGAACTACTTGTATCGCAGGGGATGCCATTAAGGTTGCCAATGCCTGCAGAATATTCGTTAAAACGGTCATGACCCCTAACTCTGGCGTAGGCACTGCTCTCTGCTCTACCGGGGGGACTTCTGGAGCAGTGCATAAAGATATGGCTAATGTATCCGCCCTAGGGGGCTGTGTGTGGGGGGAGGGTTAATGCAGGGGCGGCAGTAGCCTGCTGCGCTGCCATCTCTGGCCTGCCCACAGGAATGTTTGAAACCTGTTTCCTACTTCTGCGCTTCACAGGAGGGAATGCTGCACGAGGGGGCACATGAGAGCGCCTAGGGTGGTCGCCCTCTGCCCCATTGTTTTCCCCATCTGATGCAGAGTTCCCACTGTCTGAATCCTCATTCCCTAATTTGGCCAATACCAATTTCAACAATTGTGACAAATCAGGGTCTTTGCCCTTTCTCTTACCAACCTTACTGCGATTGCAAGCAATGACCCTTAATACGCAATCAAATTTGTTACACAAAGTGATTAATTATGCACCAATTCCCTTCAATCTCTAACTGCGCAATGAAATGTAAACAACACAGTACTACTGTAGTTCCTACACAATTTCTTTACCCCTAGTGCAAACAACAGTAAAACAATAACATGTTACTTCTTTCACTTTCCCACCCAATGTCCCCACTTACCCTATTGTCCTGATGAGCGTTCCTGGCCCAGACCAGGCCGAAGTTGCACAGATGACAAACCTGGTAGTCACCCACCAGGTCAGGAAGGCATAAACAATATTTAATAAATGAGGGTGTGACTTTAATTTAAACAAGAGGGTTGGGGGTCAAGGCCTCCTACTTAAGGATCTAGCACCAGCCCAATGATGAGCAAACCTGCCCTAAACAGCACTGGCGGTCAATGCTGCAATACACAAGGATTGAGTAAATCGGGCATAGAAAATGGAGCTTCCCCCTTTAAAAAAGGACAAGCTGGTGTCGTGCTCTCTCTAGCAGCGTGGACGACTCATCAGAAGGGACACCTTGGAAAGATCATGCAGCTGCTCCAGGTGAGGCACGAACTCACAACCTCAGCATGGCTCAGGGCAAGTACTGCTATATAAGTACTGCGCTGTAACCGATTGCACTACTTGAGCTCTCTGAGCAAAGATGCACGTGTGTGGGCAGCGTGCTCTGCACGAAGAGCCACGCCAGGCACAGGCACAGGCTCTACGGGGCAGGAGGAGGGGGATCAAAGGAGCACGAGTCCGGGCAGCATGCGTGCTGCACAAAGGGCCATGCCGAGCACATGCACGTCTTTTCCGGGTCCAGAAGTCTTCCGATGGCTGACACGCGACGTTCCTGGTGCTCCGACCGCCGCCGCATCAATAAAGGCCGAGGCCTTCCTGGGGGAGTACTTCAATAGCCCCAATCCGATGCACGGTGGTGGCCGGGCCCGGAAGTGACACGGCCCCCAGTGAATCACTTCCACCCCCACACCTCGCATGGTGTAGGGGCGGAAGTGTCAAGGACAGCCCAACACATGACTAGTGCGCAAGGTTTCGGGCCACGGCGGCCCCAAGCTCTAAGGGGCCGCGCGCCCCCCATTTTGGCAAGGCGCACTACCAGAGGGGAACTAGCGTCAAAATTTTTTACGCTAGTTTGTTCGGAGCATTGCAGTATTAGCATCAAATACTCTGAGCAGGTGTTAAAAGTGCCAAATAAAATGACGCAAATAAATCTCTTAGATTTCTTTGCACCATTTTTTCAGCCCCCCATCCCCTCCACGGGGGAACGCCCCCTTTGTATTCATTATGCCTAGCGCAGGCATAATGTAGCACAAAGGGTTACAAAATGACACAATTAATGGATTGTACTCCTTTGTAAATTTGACTCTCCAATTTTGGCCTCATTGGGCTACATTAGCATACAAAAACAAGACGCTTATGTGGCACAAGGAGGCGCTACAGGCTCTTAAATCTGCCCCTTAGTGTGTTACAGTGCATCAGTGATCATCAGAGGGGCCTGTGGAAAGGGGCATGACTCCTACACTCTAGAAAAAAAAATAACAAAGGCAAAAAATAAGCTTAGAAGCTACAAAACAAACCTGCTAAACAACCCCAATGGACAGTTGTGCAAAGAATCCTCAAGGAGGGTCAGCCCTCGCTCTGCAGGGGAATGCCACTTAAGTTGTCTTCGACCGTGTGATATTGACTTCTCACTGTGTGAAAGGGGCCAAGACCCTGAGTACCTCGCACAGGACAGGGACAGGCTACATGGATAGAAACAGAGCTAACCTTCCAACCCCCCCACCCCGTGCGCTTACATATGCACATCACTAGTTCAGTGCAGACAACGGCACCGCAAGCTTCAATCACACACAGAACTGGTTCATCAAGGATAGAAAGAGAGCAAGCTCCCAACCTCCCTGCACTCGCTAATGCACAGCACTAGTACAGTACAGGCAGCTGCACCATAAGCTTCAGTCACACACAGGCTGGTACGTCATGGATAGAAACATATAAGTTCTTGCTCCACCCCGAGCCCACATATGCACAGCACTTATATAGGACAGAGAGCAGCCCAACAAGCTTCAGTCGCGCACAGAGGAGAGGTACATCTTGGATAGTAACAGAGCAAGCACCCCCTCACCCCGCACAGAACTAATAATGTACAGACAGCGGCACTGCAAGCTTCAGTCCCACACAGAACTGGTTCATCAAGGATAGAAATAGAGCACGCTCCCTACCTCCCTGCACTCACATATGCACAGCTCTCAGGCAACAGCACCATAAGTCAGTCAGTCAGTCTCTCTCTCTTTCTCTCTCCCCCCTAATTTGGGGGAAGGATGACACGAGGATTGTATGGCGGTTTGACTCACAGAAATGGACACAGACCACTGATTGCAGCAGCAGAGAACACTTCTTTCGCACACGCACAAGACACGCCCACACACACCCTCCCACCCCCGTAGCACAGTTACATTACTGATCGCAGCAGGCAGTGCACATTTTCTTAACACACATCATGTTTACATTGGTCGAACAGCAAATCAAGCTTCTCTCAACCACGCTGCTCAGGAAACCTGCCTGTATTTTCCTGTTCAGTATTGTATCTAGTTCTTAAGGTCTTATCTGGAGTATTTTTTTCTATTTCTACCAGCCTCATCTAGAGTATTATGTCAGGTACTTTAAACCTCCTTTAGCATTCTCCGTCTGCGTACGGAGATCACCTCTGTTTTATTCTATCAGTTACAGATGTATGTATTTGGATGGTTAAGTGTAGTCCTGGGGGACACCTTGGTAATATTGTTCCCAGCTCTGGATGTCGCATCTGGAGCATTGTGTTCGGATCTACTGTTCACATCTGGAGTGTTGTATCCAAGTCGCAGATGAAGTACTCTGTCCAGTTCTGTTGTCCACCTCTGCGGTACTGGATCCAGGACCTCCTCAAGAGTACTGTGTTCAGTTCTGGAAGTGTGATCTACACTATTTAATCCATTTGTGGAGGTCTAATCTTTACTATTTTGTTTATTTCTGGAACATATTGGCCCATTTTTATACCTTTTTAGCGCCGCATATGCGTCATTTTTTGACGCAAAAGCAGCGCAAACTTACAAAATACAGTTGTATTTTGTAAGTTTTGCGTCAAAAAACGGCGAAATGTGGCGCTAAAAAAGTATAAATATTGTCCATTATGTCCTGGTATGAAATCCACATCAAGTATATTTCATTGTTGACTCCAGTATAGGGGGATCTGCTTCTTGTGTTCAGTTAAGAATACACAGTTGAAGTGTTCTGGGTAAGTGTTTGTTTAGTCATGGGTGAGTTTGTACCCATGTATGGTTGTTTCATTTGGTGAGTGAATAATTAAACGTGGTAGTTAGTAAATGAAAGAAAATGGACGGGTGAGCAAGTGGAGGAACACATGCATAAGTGGGTGAATGGACAACTGAGTGAAAGGGCCAGAAAATAGAAGGGCAGACAAGTACGGTTGAATGCATGTGAAAAGGGAAGAATGGACGGGTATAGGAGTGGCTAGGTGATTGGATGCATAACGTGATGTATTGATGTATTGTTACATAAATGAATAAATGGTGAATGGGTAAGTGGTGGAAGTCAGTGAAAGATGAATGGATAGGTAACAGTGAATGTCTGAAAGGTTGATTGGTTCATGAATGGATGGTTATTGGTGAATAGTGAGTGAATAAATGATAAATGGTTGATCAATGGAACTTGAATGTTGAATAATAAATAGTTAACGAATTGTGAATGGCTGAACAGCAAATGGTGAGTGAACAGGGGTTGGTATGTAGGTGGAGGGTGACTGGATAGGAGAATAAAAACCGATGGTGAATTGGGGAATGGCAAATAACAGACGAATGGCTAAAGGTGGAGAAAAGATGGAGAATGATGAATGGAAAATCAGTGGTTATTGGACGTTGGGTCAATAGAGAATGGATATAGAACGCAGAATGGGACAATTATTTGAAGATGGTGGATGAACGGTGAACAGATGGTAAATGGTGGGTGGGTGGTGAATGGATGGGAAATGGCGGAAGTATCAGTTGAGAGTGGAAAATGGAGAATGGTGAATGAATTGTTGAATGATGACTTAATAGTTGAAAAAAGTGGACACGGTGGATGCTGAAGTGTACGTTGAGGGTGAATGTTCAGTAGTGCATCGGATGGTAAGTTATGAATGGAGGGTGACATGAAACTGGAAGGTGGGGTATGATAGGAGTGTGAACGAAGGGTATGGGGTGAATGGTGGGTGAATGATAAAAGAGGGGGTTTACCACTCCTGTTGAGTGTGTTGCTCCAAACAGTTTCTGAAGCAGAAGAAGGAGTTACAAACGCTGCGTAGGCAGTAGAGTGGCAGCCATTTTGAAATGGTGAAGCAGCCAATACCATGTAGAGTAATAAATCACTGTTAGAGAATGGACGCTTTAACGTGCAAGAAGAGTAAACGAAGCGCTCCTTTATAAAGCAAAGATACGTGATATATGCAGCTACTTCCTGCCCATTACCTACACTACATTTTCAATAGTGTTCCCCTAAGGGCACTACAGTGCCATCACTATAAACTTCAAAAGATGCCCATGTGAATCTTAAGTGTTGCCCACTAAACCACTGAATAATCGTTGCCCCCATTAAACGTATTACAGCATACTAAAGGATGTTTTGAAATGTTGTTGACAGAAAATGTACTTATAGAACCGGCGCAAGCTGATATAATATTTGATTTGAGGAACGAGCATGACTGTTTGTAGAGTGAACACGAGGTACGGAACCACCTCTGGGCAGGTGCCGATGTGACACCTGTTTCAGGGAACAGAAGACCAGAAAGGGGTTGTATAAGACTGAATATCAAGAGTGTTTTGATAGGATTATAAGACTGAAGATGAAGTCTTTCCTTGTATTCAGTGGAAGGTTTGTGCAGACATGTTGGAGGTGCGGGTGAGCTCCTCGGTGAATATTTATGAAGACTGCACGTCACAGGTAGGAAAGTGTGGTACAGAAAGGCTGCAAGATATTACATCACCTTTAAACTAAATTACTTTGTGTGGAAGGCACAAAACTTGTGTAAAACACGGAAGACGTTGACCTTGTTCCTCAATCCCACTGAGTGCCTGTGCAAGGTTCTTTTGGAGAAGGAGATATAGAGCTTTTCTTTAGGGGAGGGCAGTATTAAGACTTACACCAAAACGGTCCATAGGTCCCATCTTCCACCCCAGTGTTTCACCCCACTACTATGAGGGTGTCAGAAAGTGAATGTAAAAATGGGGCACCTCCTCCAACTCCGCCATTAGCTCAATAATGCATAAGTGTTGACACTAGTGAACCTGAAGACGAGTTGCTTGCCCTTTCTAGAGCAGCCGGTCCACCACAAGTTTCTGTGATGTTAACACAGTGATATACTCCCATGCAATGCACCAGGTCATTCATGAAATCAAATCATAAATATTTATAAAGCGCGCTACTCACCCGTGCGGGTCTCAAGGCGCTAGGGGGAAGGGGTTACTGCTGCTCAAAGAGCCAGGTCTTGAGTAGTCTCCAGAAAGCGGAGTGGTCCTGGGTGGTCCTGAGGATGGTGGGGAGGGAGTTCCATGTCTTGGCCGCCAGGTAGGAGAAGGACCTCCCACCCGCCGTGGTGCGGCGGATGCGACGGACGGCGGCGAGAGCGAGGTTGGCGGAGCGAAGAGGACTGGTGGGAGTGTAGAAGCTGAGGCGGTGGTTGAGGAGTTCGGGTCCCTTGTTGTGGAGGGCTTTGTGTGTGTGGGTGAGGAGTCGGAAGGTGATCCTTTTGTTGACGGGAAGCCAGTGCAGGTGTCTCAGGTGGGCGGAGATGTGGCTGTTGCGGGGTATGTTGAGGATGAGGCGGGCGGAGGCGTTTTGAATTCGTTGCAGATGTTTCTGGAGTTTAGCTTTGGTTCCTGCGTATAGTGTGTTGCCGTAGTCCAGGCGGCTCGTGACGAGGGCGTGGGTCACGGTCCTTCTGGTGTCGGCGGGGATCCAACGGAAGATCTTTCGGAGCATGCGGAGGGTGAGGAAGCAGGAGGATGATACGGCGTGGACTTGTTTGGTAATGGTGAGAAGTGGGTCCAAGATGAAACCGAGGTTGCGTGCGTGGTCTGAGGGGGTTGGTGTGGTGCCAAGGGCCGTGGGCCACCAGGAGTCGTCCCAGGCGGACGGGGTGTTTCCGAGGATGAGGACTTCCGTTTTGTCTGAGTTCAGTTTCAGACGTCTGAGTTTCATCCATTCTGCAACGTCTTTCATTCCATCTTGCAGGTTGGTCTTGGCGCTGGTGGGGTCCTTAGTGAGGGAAAGTATCAGCTGAGTGTCGTCGGCGTAGGAGGTGATGTTGATGTTGTGTTTGCGTACGATGTCGGCGAGGGGGCTCATGTAGACATTGAAGAGTGTTGGGCTGAGCGAGGAGCCTTGTGGGACGCCGCAGATGATCTTGGTGGGGTCTGAGCGAAAAGGTGGGAGGTAGACTCTTTGGGAGCGGTTGGAGAGGAAGGAGGTGATCCAGTCCAGGGCCTGTCCTTGGATCCCGGTGGAGCGGAGGCGGGATATTAGGGTTCGTGGCAGACGGTGTCGAAGGCAGCCAAGAGGTCGAGGAGGATGAGGGCGACTGTTTCTCCGTTGTCCATCAGGGTTCTGATGTCGTCTGAAAAACCCATTAAACCGTTCCTGGCGTGCTGGGCAGTCCTCCATGTATACCAGGGACACCTAAAATGTGGCTACTGGAAGTGTACCTCACTTAGGGGCAACTTCCAAGGCTTCACATATGGTGGCCGGCGTTTCGCCATACCATCCTCGTTATGGAATTCCCATCACCAGATTTCCCCACTCCACCCTGCAGTGGCACCAATTGTGGACGAAGAAGTGAGTGAGGGTGAATGTCAGTACTGTTAATCATAACCATATTAAGAAGCAAACAGATTGCATTGTTGCTTTGAGTGAGAAAAGTAGAAGGAGTTTTTGGATCAAATATCATGACCAAGTTTTGCGCAAGATAAGAGACGGCTATGCTCGTCCTACAGATTACTGGAGGCTTCAGCATACCTGTAACACCACAGGTTCAAAGCCAACCAATCTGCAACCACAAGTAAGTTCCTTGGTGTCCCCCAGTCAGTGTTATCACACACCCTCTCCCGAGTGAGCATCTGCCCACAAAGAATGGAATATTCTTGGGACGTTGTCACAACAGCAGCCAAGATTAATGCCCAAACCTTTGTCAGTGTTATGGCTGCTGTGCCCTCTTACATACAGATGTAAACATACTTTATCTGCAGCCACTGAACTCAAGATGCTAATCTCTAGGACAGTGGTTCCCAACCTTTTGACTCCTGAGGACCCCCACTGAATCATTATTGGAAGCTGGGGACCCCCAAGCAATTTGGACAATTTGAATTTCAAAACATTAAAACAGTAATTCACAAAAAATACACAAACAAGTACACACTAAACAAATACTCCAATTAGTAAAGATATACGCGGTCATTATGAACATGGCGGTCTGGACCGCCATATAATATTCGTGGCAAAACCGCCACTGGCATAACTCCACCACTGCCAGGCTTCCACCGCCAGGCAGCCTGGCCATGGTGGAGTTACATGTCCGACAGGGCAGCACTGGCCGCCGGATAATGAGACAACTTCCACCAGCCTTTCCCTGGCGGTTTACCCCACCAGGGAAAGGCTGGCGGAAGGGTGCCTCGGGCCCCCCTGAGGGCCCCTGCACTGCCCATGCAGTTGGCATGGGCAGTGCAGGGGCCCCCGTGCACAGCCCCTTCGCGCATGTCACTACCCGATTTACGGGCAGTGACATGCGTAACGGGTGCTGCTGCACCCGCCGCACTGCTACATTGCCGCCGGCTCCATGTGGACCCGTCGGCAATGTCCAGGCCCAGCATTCAGCTGGGCCGGCTGGCGGAAACACTGTTTCCACCTGCTGGCCCAGCGGAATGTTCTTTATTGGGCCGGCGGGGTCCTCGACGGGCTGGCAGTCAGTGTTTAGACCGCCAGCCCCCGCCGTGTTCATAATGAGGGCCATAATCTTTATATATTGAAAACATATGCAAAAACTTTTACATTTTAATGGGAAGGTTGGCGCTGCATCTCGGCGACTAACTTTTCAATGTTCGGTTTTATTTAAGAAAGTTGAATCCTCAGGTCAGCTTCTATATTTTCAAAGCAATTTCTGGTCATATTTTTTAGGTACCTAAGATCTGAGAAAGCTTTTTGACATAAATATGTGGTGGGGAAATGAAGTAAAACCATGAGGGCCTCTCATCTCTCCCTAACCTCTCTGTCACATATAATTCATTTGTTTTATAGCACCTGTCATAACAGTGTAGGGTGTCTGAGCACTATACAGGGTACTACAAGGTGTAGGATTCACATGTCATCCACACTGGTAGGCGTTTTCTAAGAGTGCTTGGTCTGGAGAAGCACAAACTCAGGAATCATAAAAGTGGTTAGCATTGACTTTAATAATAAGAAAGTATTTCTATGCAAGGAAACCTTTTTTTAGTAGCATAAAGAAAATGAAAGATTGAGAAAAAAACAACTTTCTAATTTGTGCCATGCAGTTTGCCTGGAGCTTGTTAATGGCAGTTCATAGCTCACTGTGCTAGATTACAATTGTAACTTATGCATTGCACTGTAACAAAAGAATCTGTGACAAAAACCCACTGTGCTATGCATATAAAATGCTGTTCTATGCATAATACACATTCTTTGCAGCAGGTATTTTAACCATCTGTGCTACCTTTGAGTCAAAACTGCCAGGGCACAAAACTCCCATCTCTCTCCAGCAGGTACATTAATCACTAAGTTATCTTCACACTTTTATTTTTGTTGTAAAGCTGCTGGATGTACAAGGAATGTTGCAGTGCTTTTAAAACTGCCAACAAAGGAAGTTATAAATATAAAACACACACGCATGTGTTTGTCAGAGGCCCCAGCAGGAGAAGTGCCATCCTGCCGCCCAGGCCTGCGGACCCCCTGGGAATGTGTCACGGACCCCTGGGGGTCCGCAGACCACAGGTTGGGAACCACTGCTCTAGGACATAACTTAGCCCACTTCTTTCCCCACAGGTACACAACCCTCATGCACCTCCCTTGGTTGCAGCCAGTCAGTACTGCTATTGAAATCTGCAGGAAACACCTGTACCTGCAGCCAAGGAAACGTGAGGGTAGGAGACATCGCGGAGGGGCGCATTCTTAAATTCACCAGCTCGCCCTTTCACCCTTCCACATAAACACACACCACACATTCTTTCTCCAGTGATGTAAATTCACTCGCTATTAACAACTAGACAGAGGTAGGCCATGTCTGTTTTACCAAGGTCCACTTGTTGTTATATGCTGTCACATTTCCGGTGTTCGTGCCCCTTGAGCTCTTTATTGATATAGAAAGACAAACGTCTCTATACACATTTGCTTTCTTGGTATCTAAATTTTCGTGAGAATATTAAACGAGTACAGGAGTTGTACAAGAAGGCGCAGGCCCTGCAAATAACTGAGAACACTTTTTGAATTGCATGTTGAGCTTAGGCCTGGATCTCCAGTGGCAGATTTAAGAGCAGAGTTGGGAATGGCTAAAATAGAAGATCATATAACCTTCTGTTCGGTTTGAGATTGGGACCGAGTTTGGACAAGCTCTTGCCATGTTTCAGAAGGCCCTTAGCAACTCCCCAGTAGTCAAAACTCAATAACTTAACATGGTTTAGGCACGTAGAGCATACTCTTAGCAATTAGCTGTACAGACCTATGGAACAATCTTGGGCAGATTAGTAAGGCTTCTCTACAAATGGTAAAAATAAATATTGGGCGCATGTGAGGAGGAAGGAAGAGGCCAGGAAAATCATTCTCCTGTTGAACCATCTGAATCTAAAACCAGAGCCTCGGCTGGAGCCATTTCTGGACTTGATATTTCCACCAGATAAAAGCTCACACAATCTAATGTTCAGATTGGGCATCTTGCACGTATGGCCCTTCACTAAAACATGGTCCAGAGCCCCTGTCAACAGATCAGATATCTGCCAGTGCTCCTTAGGAGTCTCTGAAACGGGTATGCATTTCATGCTACTGTGCGATACTTCACAGAAAATTCGAAGGTGTTGCTTCTGTGCCTTATTTTTAAAATGCAGTCTGCTGAGTTGCAGTGCTGTGCTAGTATTTTGCTACAGAGCAGACCTCAAGCAAGTCTACCAGGCAATAGCATCATATATATATATATATATATATATATATATATATATATATATATATATATCGGGGTCTCCAAGGAGTAGTTCATGAGCTACTGGTAGCTCTCCAGCTACCTGTGAGCAGCTCTCCTGCGTGCAGCCCAGCCTACTAAATTAGAAGCCTTAGTTTGGTTGAATTAATATATGTATACCAAAATCGAAAAGTGTATATTTGACATGAAAATCTGTATTTTCAGAACCCATAACTTTCAAAATATATTTAAATCTGATATTTGAACGATACACCATGTAGTATTGGGAAGCTTATTACTAATATTACTTTTCTGCCAGGGGGCATTGCAGCTGTGGCTGTTATGTATTACCCTTGTAAAGGCATGCCACATTGACTAAGCCTTTTTTACATTATAGCTGGCAATCGTGCACTGAGATGATCATGGAAGGTAATCTTGAATAAGATGTCCACTAATGTAATCTTGTCTAATCTGTACAACACTAATACTATTGGTAACTCAGGATGATTTTATTTGAGCATAAGTAGCTCTTGTTAGCACAAAGGTTGGAGACCTCTGATATATACACACATATACGGCACATGGAAAGGTACAAGATCTGAAATAGACAGTCACTAAGGTCTCAGATAGAAGTTTCACAGACAGTATGTATATTGCTACTTTGCAAATGCTGAGATTTCACTGAAATGTACTGTTCATCAGTGGTTCCCTACCTGTGGTCCGGGGAACCCTGGGGGTCCGTGAATCCTCCTCAAGGGGTCCGCGACTGCTTAGAAAATTAAGTAATATTAACAGATTAGGTCCCCAGCTTTCAGTAATGACTCACTGGGGCTCCCTGGATTCCAATAATGATTCAGTGGGGATCCCGAGATTCCAGTAATGATAAAGTGGGGTTCCAAATAAGTCAAAAGGTTGGGAACCACTGCTATACAATACAAAATTGCACTTCTCTGGCCTATACTGCCAGTCATCCCACAAAAAAGTGACAGAATTTAACAAACAAAGATTTAGTGTTATTATTTTATAGTCCGTATAGGGGAGGGTGGAAGAACAAACGATGCCTGACTCGCCCAAAGACCCTACCGTCCACAGTGATTAGGTTTGTACATTACTGCTGCACTATTGGATCTAATACGTTTTTAATATCATTCTACATCTGCAGTTTTGTAATCTAAATGTTATTAGTGAATCCTGGCACAGGCACAGCTCAATCCGTTGGATTGGGAATCACAACAGCTAATTATTTAGAGTCCTGTATTTTAAGCTCCTGACCTATGTATGAAAGTCTAATGGATCTTATTTAAATAGCTTTACCGCATGGTATGTATTCTAGTGACTGTTTTTAAATTTTGTAATTTTATGTATTGGGAATTTTTAGTATATTTGTTTAGCATAATTGCTGAAAACAAACTTGAATTGAAAAGGACTTGTAAAATAATAATTTTAGCAATCACCTTACTTCCGAATTAGAGAGAACCACGTGCAGGAAATGGTTTATGAATCAACCTTTCTACTTGTGCTAAAGAATTTTTACTCTGTTGTGGGCCTCGGATTATATATAGCTAGCTGGTCTCTAGCACACAGAAGCGACATTTGATTGGCAGGTAGCACGATAAAAAAGTAGCCGATATATATGCAAAAAGTAAAGAGTATACAAACATTAGCAAAACTAATAGGTCTTGCTTTGGCAAGCCTGTTTTTTTCTTTTTTTCTTTCTTTTGCAAATGTATGCAACAGACTTTAAAGAATACAAGCAAAAAACTAAATCTTCCCCCGTCCAAAGGTAGTGTTCATATTTTTTCAATAAAAGGTTAAATAAAAAATTACCTAATGCGAAAATAAACTTTACAAATCTTGAAATGAAAGCAGAGATTTCTCTACCAGCACCTGGCACTAGAGTGAACTAATTTTCAGGTGGATATTAATACGTGCAAAAAAAAAATGCTGCCACTCACAGTGAAGAGGGTCTGTGGCTGAAGTGGGTTGACTTACTGCCCCCTGCTGTATGCTGTGGTAGGAGTAAGCACATTATGAATGGCACTTGAACAGACCAATGGATGAAGAGGACTATTTGAAACTGTATATTTTTTATGTATGTATGTTTATTCTGATTTCTTTTGGGAAACATAAGGCTAGCAAAACAGCTAAATCGGCTTCTAGGTCAGACGTAATAGAAAACAAATTAGGGCATGGAAATGTTTTGGTGTCCTTAAGTATAGGCATCAGTGAGGTGAGTCTCATTACTGTGCAGAGGTACTGGCATAATCCAGTGCTACGTCTAACAGAGACACAATCCTATCAGCAAACACATTTGTCGGGTTGGAGGGGGCAGGAAGTGACACTGGATGTCAGTAACTGGACATCAGATCCATCCTCAAAAAGAGTAGTAGAGTTCATAGAATTGACTCCAGTCTAGGGCAGCCTAGGTAATGGTGACAACTGAATCCATATTTTAGTGGAACATACAGAGTCCAGAGCACAGTGGTATTTAAGTAAGTGTAAACATTTATGCGAAGTACAGTAAGTCCTTGTGGGTGTGACTGGCTGTCATATGGTTGAAAAGTGTTTCTCGTTACCTAATATCAGTGTTTGTAGAGGTGCAGAGCATACTTGCCAGGTGTCAAATCTACTGATTTAGGCAGTAGGCTATAGCTTTTTGGCAAGCTACAGAGTTATCCTTTCTTTTGATAAATATGTGGATTTCAACCTATTAGGATGTCTAAGCCCTGCACTGAAAGAGTTTACCAACAATCCCCCCCACCTCCTGAAAGCTGCACAGTCTCTTTAAGTTCGTCTTGAAATGGGTGGGAGGTGTAGCCTAACACCAGTGCTGTTTCCTGCTTAACTGGGGAACCAGATTCGGGTCCTGGAGCTGGTTCAGCATTTTGTATTCTGAACAAATCATTTACGGCCTGATTTAGATTTCGGCGGACAGGTTACTCTGTCACAACAGTGCCAGATATTCCGTCCATCGAAATATAAACTTCATAGGAAATTATGAGATTTATACTTTGACGGATGGGATATTTGTCACCATTGTGACAGACTAACCATCCGCCGAAATCTTAATCAGGCCATTAATCTCCAAATGCCTAAACAAAAATATGATATTGTGTAATGTAATCTGGTGCTCATGTGTAAGGTTCTAATGCACCTGTGCCAAGTTCTCACTATATAAAACCGCAAAATATACTTTAAAAAAAGTCTCACAGCAGCTACCGGAGGAGGGGTGCATGTAGAAGCGGGAGCAGGCACTCCATAATGAGACCAGTCCAGTATTTTTGGCAGGCTCTACAATGATCAAAGCCTATTTTAATATGTTGTTTGGTTTCTTCGTGCAAAAACTCCAGCAAAAATGATGAGAGGGAGGAGTTACGAAAAGTAGCAACAGTGAAAGAAGCAAAAAAATGGAAGGTCACTTCCTGAATATCTGGCGATGGCTGTCTAACATCGAAAGTACATTTTTACTGAGAGCTTCTTCATTGGGAGCACATGGCTCTAAAAACAACACATTTACAACGGATGTGCCATTTCGGAAGTCCCTGTTGGGTTTATACTGAGAAACAAGTATAATTATTTACATTCCTTGGTTAGACTTTTAGCTTGAACACAGAGCTTGGACACAGTAAAACTAGCACTGATCAAAATGTGCTAGTTCAATCAAGGGCTTAATTTGTAAAATGATAAGTGTCGGTCGCCAAAGATTTTTCAGAAGCCCGTGGATGCACTGCTAAATGTCTGGGTTGCCAAATACCAAGTCCTTGTAGTCTTGATTCCACCTCATGCCTCTAAAATCCATTTGCAGATTCTTTACCTCCACTGCTTTCTCTCGTTGTCACTGCTTTTCCGTATTACTCTTTCACCTTTCCTCTTTTTGCACTTTTCTCTGTTTTGCTCAGGGTCAAAATAGCATAAGGAAAAATAAGTGTGGTCCAGGGCTGGACTTGGCCGTGCTGGACGTCGGGCGTTTCCCTGGAAGGCTGGAAGAGTGGAGCCCGGTTTTGTTACTGAGGTCCAGTTTTGCAATGGTGCTGCAATGTCACCCTCCAGTAACAAAAGCAGCCAACCAGCATAATCCACTCACTCTTGTTTCCAGCCTCCCGGGTCCAGCCAGTCCTTTACACTTGCTCTCAACTGCTGTTTTTGTGGGGGCTGGTCTGACAAAATTGCCAGGACTGCTTTGAGGTGTCCAGTCCTGGTGTGGTCCCCAAAAGTGAGTGAGGGTGGGCCACACCTGTAACCATCACTTCAAATTAAGCACTGGTTCTCACCGAGAAATGAATTGCAGGGTACAACTGGCCATTGTGCCACTCTGGCATTTACCTGTGGTCTGCATCGCAGTGGGGTGAGTTCAGAGCAGGATTTCTGCCATATTCTCACCAAGGCCCTGTGGCCCCATTCTAATTGTGGCCTCCTGCCATATGTAGTTAGTTTGAACATTTTGGCCAGGACCTCTTTTGATTTCCAAAATGACCTTGACAACCTGTTGCATCTGTTGGGCACGACTCGCAAACCATTTTCTGTGAGTAGTTAGGTTTAGTGTGACTGATGCATGATTTTCCAGGGGTTTTACTCCTGATTTCCTTGAGTTAGCAATTCCAATCCCTCTTATTCCTGGAAACTTTCCATAGAAAATATTTGTGAGTCAGGCCTGGATGTTCAGTTGCAACTAGCATATAAGGAAGGATTAAGACACAACTATTGATAGTGACAACTCAGCATCAATATTGCAAGGGTATATGCGTTTCATGTCTGGCATAGGATTTTTACTGGAAGGATTACCTTTCAGTACAAAATACTATTAGACAACGTTTAGCACTATTCCCACTGCATATATGCTGTACAATACAGTACACATGCAAAGTTGGAAAACAATTGGAGAAAATAACCTTTCTCCAATGTTACCAATTTTATGTCTGCCTCAAGGTGTATTTTTTTTACGTAACTCCCTGTCTATCAATGTTAGTAGATAGGGATTTGCATCAAATACTCTCTGTGGTTACATGGGCTCACCCACGTACCACTTAGAAATACCGCCTTCAAGAAAAGTAGCAATGAGTGCTACTTTACTTTACTTTAGGGCTACTTTTCAGTGAAAAACGGGTTTTGTGCTGGAAAGTAAAACCTAACACAACACTTTTCAGTGGTTTGCAACCTGGTTCTGTTGGGTGCAGCCAGTTAGAAGCATGAGACTAAGCAGGGTGATGCTAGCACCTGCTGGGCTTGGTATGCATTATCTTGTCACATAGAACTAAAAATAAAAAAGATCAGGCCTATTTTCTGCATCTGCATGGAGGTCCCTGGTTTCCACAAGGATTTGGGTCATGAGTGGAGCAGGCTATGGTAGGGTAGACAAGTGTTCTGGATCAAGCCAACCTGAAATTAAATAACAAAGGGTGGTGTGACAAGCAGGAATATACAAAACAAGCGAATTTGTTGTGATGCTTTACAATAAAATGGATGGTCTGTATCATGTTATTGTTGTTTGTAAAAAAAAAACAAAAAAAAAAAAAAAAATCTTAGTTCCAGGGTGCCTAGGTCAATCTACTAAGGAGGCCTGGGTAAGTGACCAGATGAAGAAGTAGTGATTATGCTGTGTTATCGGTTGAGAATGAATGCCTTTTGGGTTTTCCTGGTTAAGGAACTCAGAGACTGGTTGGATCTTCCACCCTTTTCTAAAATGAAGGATATCAGGTTTTTCCTACAGGCCCATTCCCTGTTTGCTGTAGAGGCGGTCAGCTGTATTCAAGAAGGGACCAGTCCGAAATTATCTCATTTCCCATATCTCATTCCTTAAGGGCTCCTGTTTTGTAGGCCTTGCGGAGGCTTATCTTACAGATTTTTTTATTATGTGAATGAACTACAAGTGGGCAAAGTTCTACTGACATTATTGGAACAATTTGAGAGCTGGTTATGTTTTTTTTTTTTTATTTATGAAAGAAAAATACCATAGAGAGAGTGTATTCATTAAATGTATTAGTAAATGGCCTCACATTTAAGAATAGAATAATACAGCAGTTTATTGTTCTTGTCTGCACTAGGCAGAGTCCTCGCAAATGTGAACACATTCAAGTAAATTAAATATGGCCTCCATGTTCCTTGAAATGAAACAGTCAGCCTGATCTCATTGCACCAACAATGGGATCTATTAAAGGGATCACTGCAGGAATGGGGAAAGAATCAGGGAGAGGGTTAAGTAGCTTCTCACACAAAGCAAAGCTGTACATTTTCCCTCAGAGGAGATGTCTTGATGTCACCAGCTCCTACTGAACACGAAATGGCAGTCATTATTTTATAGCAGAATAGCTCCCTGAGTCACTATTTGAAACAGCCGAGGAGCTGCAGGAGGTTATATTTGTTTTAGAATCCTTATGGCATTTAGTACGAGTTGAGCCTTAACACTTTTTCAATCAGTACTTCCATGTTGAGGATATTTGCTTTACAGATCGAGTTGCCAGCAGTAGGGTCAGGACACCCAAATGCTCATCCGAGATTCTCCACTTGACCACGCTGGAATATGGCCTAGTGGTTAAGATGGTGCATGTGGATCTAGGGGACCGAGCATTTAATTGAAACTTTCTCACCTGACCAAACCAGGCGATTCTTTGCATCACACTTTATCTCTCTAGGCATTCAGTCCCATATGTTATAAAATTAAAAATGATTAGAAACAGGTTAACCAAAGAGTTAAATACTGTTTTTAAACTTGAACATTCACGCCCACAGGAATGACTAGCTATTTGTTTATTTCATTTATTCATGCCAGCGTCAACCCAACAAAGAGGTAGTGGAACTCTGAATGGAAGACAGCAGATATGAGTACAAACAGCTGAGCAGCATGTCAAAGAAACCACGGCCAGCAAGAATCTGAACATTACAACCACTTGCCCAGTTCTTTATTGCTTAAATGGCATCAGTATTGCTTTAAAGAGATAAGTTTCAAGCCCACCAAAAGGTGAGGAAGGCCTGGCAAGTCCAATTGATTTTGGCAGAGAGTTCAATGGTCTTCGAACTGAGCAAGTGAAATTTTGGTCTTTTACCTTAGGAACTGTTACAGTTAATCAGCAACTTGCGTATTATTCACACATTGGTGTGTGCCTATCCTGCTCTTCAGCATATCTGGGGGTCTTATGTCCAGATCAAGCAGAGTCAGATACAAAAGCATTTCCATAGAAATGTGGGAGAATAAGGGATCTGGACTAAAGGAGGAAACCTCTTTGGCAACCTAGGATCCATATGACTGAAGGGAGGAAGCCCAGTCCAGCATCTTGCTGTTCTTCCCCTCTGATTTGAACATAATGTGCCACAGAGGGACATTTTTTGTAGGTTTTGCTCAACATTTCTCTAAATTCTTAACAACACATCATGCAACCAATCTATCTCTTAAAAGTAAGATTACCTTTCACTTTTTCTAATTTTAAAAGTTGGTTGTATGTTCCTGTTTACAAACATTGGTCTTAAGCTTGCATCAACCATGAGGTTTTAATTAAGATTTTCTAATTTTGTAAACAACAAAAATGTGCGAAATGTTCAGTCCACACATTTAAAATGTGTTTGATGCCACTTCTGTGATATCACTTTTTTTACTCAATGATTTTGGTAAAATGGTCATCAGTATGAAAAACAGTTGTGAGATCCTGTAGGGCGAGAAAACAGACATCTTCTTCCTTCAGGACATGCAGCACCTCATTCACCATTCAGATGCCTGTGGGCTGTGCTGTGCATTGCATCTCAGTCTGATTCCTGACAAATAGAGGGGACAGTATGTGTGATAACAGCAAAGCCATGTGGGGTTCAATAACTATAAACTCCGTCTTCACCAAAGTGTAGGAAGAGACCGCTTGTATTGAATCAACATTTGATGCACACTATTCAGCATAGACGTTTATTAACCAAAATGGCAGGCAGAGCACAGGTCATGTTATACACCCTTTGACTACCAGTGACATCACCAGGGTTTTAATTAGAAAGGATCCCTCTCGGGTCTCAGACCTGGTAGTAATTTAAATCGGACATTGAAATGACTCCCAATTGGGTTCCAGCTTAATACTCTTAACTTTAATGGCATATAAACTGATGGATTTTTTAATAATAAATGTAAAAAGTGTTAAGGTAATCCATGTCAGCGATTTTATTCCTGTTTTTATATTTGACGTTTTACTTAATCTTATTTTCCCTTAAAATGTTAAATATTTCTAGGATGTTGTGTTTCTGTATTTTTTCTACATAGCATATTACGCTTGTACACACCTCCTGGTGTTTATAACAGGTCACGGTTGAGAGTACTGGAGTTAAGGCTAAGACCCTATTAGTGGGTCATAAAGGGGTTCAGAGTACAGGTGGTGATGCAATCTTGGACCCCTCTGCAGAGCACACAGGCCCCAATAATGTTGAGTTCAAATTCTCAATTTCTGAATTGAAACCTTTTCAATATCCATTATTTACACGAAATCATTGCATCCGTTATTTACAAGAAATCATTGCTCTTACTCGTTTATCTTAAACAGCTGACACCTATTGACTGGTTTTAGGTGTATGGCAGTCTTTGTGTTATTTATCTGGATGTAATAACAGAAAGCATAGAGAGGAATTGAAATCATGGTCAGGTAGCACACTCCAGGAATCACAGAAATGGCAAAGATTAGGAAGTATAGAAAAAGAAGAGAACCTTGTGCACTTCCTGTTCTTGCCCCAGGTTACAGGGCCTCTGAACCCAAGGATAGCATCTGGAGTGCCCGGGGGGCCAAAGAGCAAGGTAGTGTTTATCCCTGCTATGCCTGACCACCCCTATTGGTCGCGAGGCAGTATGAAAAAATTGTGCCTCGCGCATGGCAACACATCTGCGAACTTCCATATTAAATAAAAGAAGCACAGTTTTTCGTGAAGTAGCAAAGTGTTTCGAGAAGCCGACCCAACGAAAAACCGTAATTTCAAAAAGAGCCTGTTTGCCAAAAATGCACTTGTCCTCGTTTATTGCCGCTGGGTTTCAGGCAGAATACAGGAAGGACATTGATTTCCGTGAATTTCCTGAAAATAAGCGCGAGTGCGTTGACCTCAGCAAAGCATTGCAAATGGAAATTCACTTTCGAACATTAATTTTGACTACGTTTGTGTAACCCAAGGCCAGTCAGCGAAGGGAGAAAAATATAAACATCCTCGGGGCTGCTTGTGAATAGGATCTAGCCTTGTGTACTTTGAATGGAAGCCTGATAGAGAGGGGTGCGTATTTCATTTGTGCTGTGTTGTCCGTCGTACCATGCGGAGCAGCAATACGCAGCCTGTGCCGGTTCAGAGTGAAGGACAAGGAGGCGCGAGGCGGCCGTCCGTCCTTACATGCCGGCGCGCAGCTGCATATAATTTGAATGTATGACCACGAGGGTATTATTTTTGGGCTGTAAACGAGGGTAAGTCAGGACAGTTAGGTTGTTTGTCACTGAGTCAGCCTGCCTCCGTGCAGCTCAGGTCAGTTATGGTCGAATGCGGCCACCGTCCGGGGCCGTTCGAGGGCGCGCGATGCCGGTCTTTCCAAAGCCGCGCTCAAGTCTGGCACTTGTGGGCCTCGTGAGGGGCAGGAGGTGCTAGACGCCAGGGACTTTGGCCGCCTTCCCGCCCACTACCGACTGCCCCTAGTGGCTGCACTTGATCCACGGAGTGAAGGAACCCTTTATCCGCCATTACTACTGCCGAATTTATATGGTGCTTAACTTACCCATCTTGGAAGGACGGAAGCTGAGTCTTCTGCATCAGGATTCTAACTCATGGCCTCTAGGACACACACGTTCGATGTCAAAAGCAATATGTTGGGAAGTCTAATTTATACTCTATCAATGGAACAACTGTTCAACAGTAAGCTTTATCCTACAAAATAACCAGTTTTAAAGGCAGCGTAGTCTTGGCGTGCTGCCATAGTCTGAGCCCCCTCAGTTAATGCGTCCATTACTTATCGTTAATGGCATTACAGCTAGTCCTACTCCCTCGCCTTCCTTAACAAATGAGGCCCTTTGCCTCACCTAGACCCATCCCCTCTCTTTTAAAAGGACCCCACCACCCACAGCTGTACAGAAACAAGCCAAAGGCAACTCAGTTGTCCTGTACCGGGAGGGAGGGAACTGTATCGAAGGCGAGGGAGTAGGACTAGGAATAATGCCATTAACAAAAAGTAATGGATGCATTACCCCCCCCTCCCTCCCTCGCCTTCCTTAATAACCAATGAGACATAGCAAGAAAAACAGGGGACAGACAACTGAGTTGCAATGCACAAAAAAAATGTAATTACAACCAGTCGAGACACAGATAGCCCTCTATTCCTTCATAGAGGACAAAATCTTGTGCCCTAAAACAGCCTCCAAACACCCCAATTCAGCAATACAGTAGTGTTTCACAAAAGTGGATGGAGACGCCCAAGTAGCGCCCCTAAAAATCTCCAACACCGAACCGCCCTGCAACTCAGCTACAGTAGCAGCCATACAATTAGTGGAACAACCCTGACTCCCAGAGGGAGGCACCACCCCTTTCAAATCATAGGCCAACAGCACAATCAACTGGATCCAGCGTCTGAGGAAAGCAGTAGAAGGCTTCTCCCCTTTCCTAGTAGGACCAAAATTCACAAAGAATCCCCTTTACGAAATGCAGCAACCACCTTCAGATAACACAACAAGGCCCGCCGCACATCCAAAGTATGTAATCTGACCTCCTCAGAGGAAGGGTCAGGAAAAAAAGCAGGAAGAATCACCTCTTGTCAACCATGAAAAGCCGAATTAACCTTAGGCACAAAAGAGGGAACTGGAACCAGCACAACCTGATCAGGAACAATTTTGCAAAACGGAAAAGAACAGGACAACGCACTCAACTCCCCCAAACGCCTGGCCGAAGTAATAGCCACCAAATAAACAAGTCTTCAACGTCAAATGTTTTAAATCAGTATCCCCCAAAGGTTCGAAAAGGGGGTCCAGCAACACATCTAACACCAACTGGAGATTCCATCCAGGAAAAGAACGCACAGGACTCGGAAATAAATTTACCAGACCCTGAAAAAATGTAGGCATCAAATGACCTTCATCATCCAAATTTCGCCAAGGACCCCGAAAGGCTTGGATCGCCGCCCACTGTACTCGCAACATAGCCACTGACAACTCCATACGCGCCCCATCCTGCAAAAATGGCATGATCACAAACAGAGAAGCCACCGTAGGGTCAATATGCTGCCACAAACACCACAAGGAAAAAACCTTCCACAGATGTCCATAGGAATGTAACGTGGATTTACGCCTAGCAGTCTGCAAAGTCACAGCCAAAGGACCAGGAACCCCCAGTCCAGTCAAACCCCGCTGTTCAACCTCTAAGCCATTGTTCAACCTCCAAGCCATCAAGTGCAGCTTCTGCAAGGAACCCCGGGAGAGACAAGGAAACAACAGAGGAGATGGATGGAGAGGAAGAACCCATTCCGTCCCGGAGCTCAACCGCTGAAGCAGAGGAAACCAATTTGCACAAGGCCAACGGGGAGCGATCAAAATCATGTAAGCCCCCACCTGCCGTACCCGGACCAGAAAGGATTGGATCAACTGAAAAGGGGGAAACGCATAAAGAAGACCCTGCGGCCACTGACATGTCAGACCGTCCACTGCTAATGCCTGAGGACACCGAGACTGGGAGCAGAACTTACCCACCTTCGCATTTTCCAGTGATGCACAAAAGTCCAAAACCGGGCGACCCCATTTCCGCATCAGACAATGGAATGGAGACACCCGAAGGGAGAAATCCAAGGAGGAAGGAATGACCCTGCTCAATTGATCTGCCAGGACATTGTCCGACCCCTGAATGTAGGTGGCTCGAAGAGACCGAACCGAAGGCTGAGCCCACAAAAAAATGGCCAGAGCAACCGGATTCAGAGAGCGGGACCTGGTCCCTCCCTGCCTGTTGATATAAGACTTGGTCACCATGTTGTCCGTTTGGACCAACACCGCCTCCCCTCGCAAGAGCGCTTGAAGATGCACCAGAGCTGGCCGGACCGCAATCAACTCCCTCCAATTTGAGGACCTCTCTGAGTCTCTCAGAGACTAAAACCCCTGAAACTGCTCTGACCCCAGCCACGCCCCCCCACTCCGAGAGACTGGCATCGGTCATCAGCACCACAGGCACCAGAGGGGCCAAAGGAACCCCAATTTGTAGAGGAGCCGGAACCATCTACCAACCCAACTCCCGGCGAATGTAATCTGACACAGGAATGCGGGTCCGAAAATTGCAAGGATCCGGAGACCACGGGGAAAGCAACCAATTTACCAGTCAAAGAAGATGAAACCTTGCCCAGGGAACCAAGAATATCACTGAAGCCAAGTGACCCTGTAGTCGTAACCACTGACGCGCTGTGGGAGCCACCTGAGACAGCACAGCGTTCACCTGATCCTGAAGACCCTTCCACCTCCTTTCTGACACAGTCACCAACACCCTGAGAGTCAGAAATCGAGCCCTTATAAACACCATGTCCTTGGAAGGCACCAAATCTGATTTCCCCCAATAGATTAAGAAACCGTGACCCTGGAGGACCCCCAAGACCCTTTCCACATGAAACCTCATGAGATTTGCGACTGGAGCCTGGATCAACAAATCGTCCAGGTAAGGATGCACAAACACCCCTTCCACATGCAGGAGCGCCACAAGAGGAGCTCCGTGAATACCCTGGGAGCGGACTTCAGGCTAAAGGGAAGAATACAAAACTGAAAATGGTCTGGGCCTATTGCAAAGTGCAGAAACCTTTTAGAAGAAACTGCAACAGGCACGTGGAGGTAAGCATCCTGAAGATCCAGAGACCCCAAAAAATCTCCTGGAAAAATCAGAGGAAGAATATCCTGAATGGACAACATCCGGAAGTGCACAGTCTTGATCCAAGAATTCTCCCATTCGAGATTCAAGACAGGACAAAAAACCCCTATCAGTTTTGGAACAAGGAACATAACAGAATAAGCCCCTTATCCCCACTCCTCCACCTGAACCCTGCAAATGGCTTCTTTGAACAGCAAAGTCTGGACTCCTTCCACCAAAGCCTCTCGCCTGCCTTCTTCCACAGGTAAAGGAGTTGGACGAACCCCAGTGTCTGGAGGAACAAGAACAAACTCCATGGAGTATCCATTCTCTACAATGTTCAGGACCCACTGATAGATTACATCCTTACTCCATTTGGACAGAAAATAGTTCAGTCTTCCTCCCACTGGCCACTCTCCCAAAACCTTGATTGTCAGGAACCCTTCTTGGGAGCCCCCTTCGCAGAGGGAAGTGACCTCTTAGGAGAACACCTAGGCTGAAACCTACGCTTCCTGGAAGAACAGGACTGAGGAACAAACTTGGGCATGGGCCTGGAGTGCGACTTCCACCCCTTGCCCTGTGTGGTACTTTCCTTTATAAGGCAATGCACGCTTGCGGTCCTTAAAGGCTTTAGAAATCATTGCAGGCAATTGATCCCCAAACAGAGCCTAACCCTCAAAAGGAAATCTCAGGAGAGCCACCTTCTCCCCAATATCAGCCTTCCATTGCCACAACCAAAGAGACCTGCACGCTCCAATCACCGCCCCTGAAGCCATAGCCGAAGAGCGGATAATATCTGAAGAAAAATCAGCTAATAAACGGGCCTGTTCCATAACGGACAGTAATTCAGAACATTGTGACCCATCCTGCACAGCCACAGCAAGTTTTTCAAAGTCCTGAACCAAGGACTGCGCAGAATAAGGCGAAAAAAATACCAGCTTGAAGAGTCAGATTTCCAGTAGAAAAAGCCCTCTTTATACTAGAATCCACCTTCCGGTCGGTGGCATCAGAAAGAGTACAGTCTTCATGATTGACAGCTGGTTTACCAATCAAAGTAGCCAGCATGGAATCTAAACACACAGAAGGAGGAAGAGCATCCTGTCCTTTCAGCAAATACGATGTCTGGACAAAAATCGGAAACTGGGCTTTGACCACCTCCTTCCTCCAATTTCCGGGAAACCATGTCCTTTACAGGCCCCAGGAAAGGCATAGCAAACCGAGAAGGAGTAACATATTGAGGAAACAAGGTAGAATCATTCCCTGCAGGCTGAAAAGCAGGAAAACCCACAGTGTCCCATACGTGAGCCAGAATACTCCACAAGACACATATCTGCCCCCAGAAGAAGTAGAAGGACCGTCCTCCTCCGATGAAGAGGAACCAGCAGCCTCCACGGAGGTGGTAGCAGCAAAGGGACGATTCGACCGGATAGCCCCAGCCTGGAGAGCTCTGGAAACCCCCACCTCAATCATATCTTGAACCTCCTCACGAGACATAAGAGGAGCAGCACCAGCCACATCACTCTTGGCCCCTCTAGTAGATTGCAATGGCACATGAACCCCCGCCCCCGCACTCCCCTGCCCTCAGAAGAGGAAGAGGAAGAAATAACGCTCCTGCGGTTCGCACCCTTCTGCCCTGACATGATGGAACATAAATGCCCAACTCCATCTTTCAGAGCTTAAAAAGGGCTAAAACGCCCTCACAGACCACCAATCAAAAACAAATCTATAATAGGCCCCCCAATCAGGAAAACCCATGAAAAATATTTTAAAAAAAGCGGGCCCAAACGCCTGCCTTACTGCTCAGAAAAGCAGAAATCATGCTGCCGGGCGTTCGACGTGCTCTGCGATACTTCAACCAGGAAGCACAGGCACAGCCACAACAGAGCTGGCCAACCACGTCGGATGACGCTGCAGGGAACAATAACGAGTCAGCCACGCACACCTCCACATTGCCGTCGCCCAGCGAGGGAAAACGGCACCAGAGACACCGCGACCAGCACCGAGGAAGAAGCCGACGCTCCCCCTCAGCCAATCCAAGGAGGAGAGAAAAGGTAAGTCTAAAATGGTGAGTAGACAAAGAAAAACAGGAGTGGGTGGGGGCGGGGGTCCTTTTAAAAGAGAGTGGAGGGGTCTAGGTGAGGCAAAGGGGCCTTATTGGTTATTAAGGAAGGCGAGGGAGGGACGGGAGGTAATGGCTGTTAGGCCCTTAACTGCTACTTGCTTTATCATTCTTTTGTTTTTTGCTTGAAAATAGGTCTTGGGCAGCAGTAGTGCTTCAATTTTACTAAGACAATGACTCTCACGAACCACCACAAAAAAACATTTGCTTTTTCAGAAGTGCCTTCTCTCAGTTGAGAGGCATATTAAATCCAGCTTATGTTCTAGAGTGCCTGCTGTACAGAAGTGGCGTACACGCTCTGGCAGTTAATGTTTAGAGGTGTAATACACACCCCTGCCGCCCCGTGGTGACTCTGGACAGCTACACCGTGGGGTCTGAATCTTCACTCTCAGGCCTGGCTTGGGGCCTCATTTACGTGTTTTTGGCGGAAGGCAGCACAGCAAGTCACTTTGCTGCACTGCCCTGCGTCAAAAGGAGAGGGCAGGAATGTGCAGTATTAATGAAATATGGCTCATTCCTGTCACTTCTGCTTGTGCCGGCGCACAAATTGGTGCCTAGCGCCAACGCAGGAACCCTTGCACTATGGTGCAAGGGTGTCGGTGTTGTTGGCACAATCATTTTTGTGCAGGAAGGGACACCTTCCTGTACAAAAGCAATCAATGCAGGAGTTTTCCTCTTTCTATGTGTGCTGCAGAATGCAGTGCGCCAAGGTGTATGGAAGATGAGGGTGAGGCATTTCTCCACATACTACTTATGGAGCTAGAAAGCGCGGGTCATCCTGTCAGATGTAGGCATCTCCTCGTCGTAAGGTTAGGGTCATTTACTTGAGGGCTACCACAACTAGTATTTAAAGGTAAATCATAATTCTTCCAGCATATCCAAAGGCTTTGAGGGCTCCTTCGTCCCTTCCTCCCATTTCCTTGTTTATTCTTGTGTCTATTGTTTACATCCGTTGCATTTTTGTTGGATACTTCTTCTGATGTAAGTTCTAGATAGTTTTGTGTGTCCAATGTCAGCACTTTCTTTTATGTTTAAGATACGTGCCCTCTTCTTTAGCTCACTCGAGTGGTCTTTGAAGCAGCATTGCCGTCTTAGTTCCAGCAAACAGCAACTCTTTTAGTGTATTCTCGAGCAAAAGGAAATCTGCAAACCAGTGCAAACGTTGTATGCAGAATAACGGAGCCCCATAAGGAGCCTTTTGGAAACTTAAGTGCATTCTACATCTGCCATCTTGTGACGGGACCAAAACTGTACCAAAGTGGAGCCAGATTTATGTTGGCCTTGCGCCATTCCAGGGCCACGTTAGCGTCTTTTTTTTTTTTTTTTTTTACATTAATGTGGAGCTGGAAGGAGAAAAATGCTGCACCATATTTACAAAGTCGCGCTATGCCTGCATTGCGCTACTTTGTAACCCCTTGCGCCACATTATGCCTGTACCAGGCATAATGTATGCAAGGAGGGTGTTCTGGCGCTAGGGGGCTGTAAAAATGGTGCAAAGAAATCTCTGAGATTTCTTTGCACCATTTTTATCGACATTTTTTAACGCTTGCAAAGTGCAGCCATTAAAAAGAGGCTCCCATTGATTACAATGGACGTCTGGGTGCTTTGCAGGATTAGCGTCCTCATTTTTTCAAAATATGACACTAGTCACCCTAACTACTGCCATGGTGCGCCGTATTTTAAATACGGTGCTACCATGGTGGCGTTAGGGGGCGATAAGAGGCACAGGAAAAGTGATGCTGAACTAGGTGCAGAGCCACTTTTCATAAATTTGCCCTGTGGTTTCCAAAACTGTAAGTACCCTGAGGAGCAGCCTTCACTCCTTAGTCACATTTTTTGCCTACCTCACTCTATGTATGGCACATCTGTGACTGGTTACTGAGCAAAACTTTGGGGGCTGGTACTTATGTTTTTAGGGTTGAGCCTCGTGCGCTTGCGAGACTGTGTTGTGTTAAGTACAGGGCTTAGAGCCTGCCTGTCGCTCACCATTTGTTGGTTTGCGTGGCACTGTTCTTTCAGTCTCGTAATTTGTCAAGGTACGCCTGGCATCACTTCCGTTTCTCTGTTTGGAGCAGGGATAAAGCACTAATTAATTCAACTTAATCAGTGCCTTTCCGCTGCTCCTGAGGTGATCGAGGTACTATTTTTTGTTCTTAACTTCGAGTACCCCGCAAACAGAAGGCTTGCGACTGTCTAAAACATTCCCAGCAGGCACAAAATTGCAAAGTTTTAGTTTTTAAAGTTAACTTTATTTTATTTTGCCAAGTCGTCTCTTCTCAGTTTTATTCTCATATTTTCTTTTGTTTTTGGTCGTGGGCACTGTTGTCAAAAGATGACAATTAACTTGTTCGAAATACGCAAGACTTATTGCATTGCAAACGCTTGTTTACAAAGTAAGCACTGGTGGGGTGAGTGCTGAATTCAGTAGTTAGAGTGTGTCAGTGACTATTATGAAAATCACACCGCTCAGGCCTCAGTCAAGGGAAGCCCAGCATTGATTGTAATTAACCTTGTCAAGATCCTGACTGTTACAAAGTCCTGCGTCATGCCCTTTTAACCCTATGAGTTACAAAAGAATGCTTCCTCCCTGCACTGCCATCTCGGCGGATTAGGGCTACAAATGGCAGAATTTCGATTAAAATATTGAGTATGTGTTTGGAAATCAAGGATTGACATTGCCAATAGTTTTGTCATTCAAATAGTCAAAATGCTTTTCAAAGCCTCACTAGCACAACTTTTGCATAGAATGGGCAGTAGAAGGGCAAGCTTCCCTGACACAAGAAAGTGGGGCAGGGGGCAGCGAGAGCAATGCAAGGATCCCTTGCATGCTCAAGTATACATACGGATGCATAAACTGGGTACAACACAGGGTGCAGCTGTGCATGCTTCCTCAAACACAGATAGAAGAGGTGGAGAGTGTGCAGCAGTAGTGCAAGCTTCCATCATGTACCCTTAGCAGTGATTGTACAGGTAGCAGCAGCTTTGCATGCTTCGTCACACACACCCACACACACACACAAAAACAGGCACAGCATGAGCAGCAGCAGTGAGAGATTGCTCTCATACATAGAACAGTATGAAGGCAAGATTCAGCAAAGCAGGCAGTCATCCGTGTGTGTGTGTGTGTGTGTGTGTCAGTGGTGTAATAAAACTTGGGGGCTCCCTCCACGGCCTCACTCAGGAGCTCCCAGGCCAGGGTACTGTGCTGAGCCCCCCCCCCTCACTCTGTGGGGGTTGCGGGGACCTTTGTTATGCCACTGTTGTGTGTGCGCGCGTCTCCTACCTCCTGGTTCTACTCAACGCTCAATATTCTAAGTTAGCATAACATTGTATGGCGGAAGTCAGTTAGAAAACATTGTGAGACCTGTGGATGTCTCAGTGTTGGGATGGCCGTTCATGGTGCTGGTCAGTATATAGTTACATTTTGGGGGGCTCTGTGAATGCCTTAACACTGGGATTTATTTATCTGTAGTGTATTTAGCGCAAACTAGCACCAACTTGGTATTGGAGCAATTTACAATTAGCAAAGTCAATGTACAGCATGAAACAGAGGGACATGCAATCAGACTATCATTTTTAAATGGATGATATATTGGAGCGAAGAGAAATACAGGGGCGCATCAAAATAATGAGGAGACAAGCCCTAGGCGTCCATAGTAGTGGTAAGTTACTGGGTGAGGCGCCAAATGGGCTTATCAGATTGAAAATGGTGCTGAAAGAGCATGAGTTTGATTTCGTTCTTGAAAGCTCTGTATGACAAGACTTTTCTCAGTTTGGGTAGAAGGGAGTTCCTGACTCTGGGATTATTTCCAGCGAAGGAGTGATTTGGAGTCTTTGATTTCCCCAAGGCAGGTAGGAGGAAGGATTTAAAGCTTTCCTGGGAGTGAGAGCTGCCAGAGATTGCCAGATTCTCGGCCAGATAAGTGGAAGAACCACTATGCAGAGCCTTGAGGAGGATAAAGGCCGGTTTTAAGGGCTCCTCATTTCAGTCGGAAGCTAGTTGAGTGAGAGAAGAATAGGAGTCTTATGATCCAATCTAGCACCCGAAATCTTCTGTGCAGCTGCATTATAGAGTGGTCTTGGGGGCTACGTGCAACTTTGGGGCCCCCTTATTTTTTTTAAGGTGAAACCTAGGGATTTTGTGCTGCCAACTATGGCAGCTTTACGAGCGAACAAATTGGCAGCATCATTCCTGGCCTGAGTAGAGGTTGAGTACTTTGGGGGGAGAGCTGAGGATGAATTCTGTTTTCAGAAGTTTAAGCTTCTGATGACAACGCAGCACCCAGGACTGGAGGACTTTGTCATGTTAAGGACGTTGGAGGCCCTCGGAAAGAAATCTTTTAGGGGCCTGTGTATGGAACAAATGTAAACGTTATTATCCATTTCCTGCTAATTCAAGTCTGAATGATGCCAAATAATACTGAATTATATGTTAAATGTTAACAGGTTCACAAAAAAATCAGTTGAAATACGACTTGTCTGAGACCTCAAATATGACACTGGGTAGAGAGGGTGAGTCTGGGGTACATGTCGACAGTGAAGGAGGGAGTTCTAGAGGATGAAATAGAATAGACAGAGTTTAGTAGAGAGAAAGTTCATTTTCCCAGGGGAGCCCTTGGAAAGTGGGGGCCCTGGTCTATTGCCTACTTTGCCCATACATTAAATGTCTCTGTTGAAGGTTACTGGGATTGATTGACAGGGCTCCAATATCTTTAAGAGAGGAGACGTTGAGTTGAACCTGTAAGTCATCAGTGTAGAGTTGGAAGGAGATATTAGATTGCCTCGGAATGGTGTTAAAGGGCTGCATGTATAATTCAAAAAGCATGGAGGATGGTATAAATTCTGTGGATCTCTTTTAGGTAATGGTGTTGTACCCAGTTTTATCTGCTGGGATTGATGGAATGGGTAGGACTCTAACCATATTAGACAATGCAGCCGATTCACAATTGTAATTCCAGGGGTTTCTGGAGTGTAGCATGGCTGACACTGTCTAACACCATGGAGGATAAGTCGTCAGGAGTTTTCAGTATTTAGGCTACAGCACGCATCATCTACAACTTACGGCATGGCCAGTTCTGTGCTGCAGCTCTGTCTGAAATCAGATTGTATGGGGAGGAGGTTGACGAGGTGAGTAAATTGCTTGGCTAAGCAGCCCTTCACGAGTTTGCTAGAAAAAAAAGATTGGCAAATGGAAATTGTTGAGATCTGCTAGGTCTACACCATTTATTTATTTTTAGAAGTTGGGTGAATTGTCCAATTTTCTGTGTATTAGTAACAATCTCTCACTTTAGGGAGGTGTTGACCGAGACCATCAAGAAAGGTACAAGAGTGGGGCAGGTTCTTTCAGTAGCTTTGGTGTGGTGGAGTCACAGAAGGGAGAGGATTGTTTATGATCAGAAATGGTTTTAGACAGGTCTTCATGAGAGATCGCTTCGAACAATGGCCAGTTCCTTTGGGGTTTGGAAGTCAGGTAACCAAAAATTTAGTGTTGCGGAATGCAGCAGAAAGCAAGGTCAATATTTATCCTTACTTTATCATTGAAGAAAGCGGAGAGTTTTTGCAGTTCATTTTGGTGCCTGAGTGTTAGGGGATGCAAGTAGGATGGAACTGTTTCATGCGGCGATGTTATGTGAAGTTAAATTCCAGGTTTGATAAAATATGTTTTAGATTCAAAATGATGCCTTTTTGTAGGAATGCGTTTACATCTAATGTTGGTGAGGTTTGAGCAGAAGGGGCTTGCTGCTATATTATTTCAGCTGCTCTCAGAAATTTCTATTCTATGTATTGTTCTTTTGGATAACCACTGGGATTGGGAGAGCTTCTTCTGACCCATACCTTTACTTTATTTGGTTTACTCATCATCCATGTTTTGGTGCAGCGTAGAGTGAAGAGAATTAGGAAGTGTTCTCCCCTCACCGAATAATGCATCTGTGATGGAATGATAGCTGTCCCTTGACACGAAGTGCAGCCGTGTAATATCAGTGCTTGGTGTACCAAAATGAAAAATCTATTGCAAGAGCTCTGGAACCATCCCAGTACATTGATACCTATATGCATATATGTCTGTACGTATTTATATATATTTCCTCCCCTCACTCCGCTTTAGCAGCTACAGCGGGGTGGATTTTTTGATGGGCCTCCTCTGTCTGAAACTTTCCAGGCAAAGGTTCAAGTATAACGTGAAATTTGCGTGAGTGCGTGAAAGTATGGGTAGATAGATAAGTGTGTGAGTGAACGGGTGGATAAATGGGTGAGTGAATAGGGTACATGGGTAGATGAATGAGCGAAAGGACGGATGTAAGGATGGATGAGTAATGGATGGATGAGTCAAAGTAGATGGATGGGTGGATAAAAGTATGGATTGATGGATACGTGAAAGAATGGATGGATGAATGAAAGGGAGGATGGCTGCATGGATGAAAAGGTGGATGGATAGGTGATTGAAAGGGTGAATAGATGATGAGAGAATGTATGGATGCATGAGTGAGTGAAGTATGGATGGAGTAACAGAATGGATGGGCGATTTGAAAGGATGGATGGATAGATGGATGAGTGAAATGATGGATGATTAAAATAATAGATGCTGGAGCGGTATGAACCCCCAACTGTAGCAGCTATTGTGGGGGTAGAGTTCTTCATGAGCCTCTTCTTTCTGTATCTTGGCAGACAAATGCAAGTGAGTGATAGGATGGATGGATGGAAAAAGATGGATGGGTGAGTGAAAAGATGGATGTGTAGATGGATGAATGAGTGAAGGGATGGATGTAAAGGGGGATGAGTGCAATAATGGATGGATGAGTGAAAGGAAGGGTGGATGGATGGGAGAAAGAAAGGGTAAGTGAAAGAGGGTAGATGGAGGGATGAAAGGATGAATGGATGATGAAAGGATGGGTGCATGAGTAAGTGAAAGGATAAGTAGGATAAATGATAGGGATGTATGAATGAGTGAAAAGGGTGAATGGATGAGTGAAAGAAAGGATGGATGAATGAATCAATCAATGAATGAAAGGGGTGGATGGAAGGATGGCTAAAAGGGTTGCTGGATGAGTGAACAAATGGATTGAGGAGTGAAAGGTAGGGTGAATGATGGACAGATTAATGAAAGTGTGGATGGATGAGTGAGGGAAAGGATGACTGGATGAGTGAAAGTGTAAATGGCTGGATGGGTGAGTGGATGGATGAGTGGAAGAGTAGATGTATTAGTAAAAAGGATAGATAGCTGAGTAAGTGAAAGCATGGATGAGTGAAAGGGAGGATGGATGGAGGGATGGAGTAGATGGATAAATGGAGTGAAAGGGTGGATGGATGAGCGAAAGGATGGATGAATTACTGAAAGGTTGGATGGATGAGTGAAAGGGTGGATGGAGAGATGGACAGGTGAAAATGTGGATGGATAGATAGATGGGTGAACAGATAGGTTTGCGGATGGATGAATGGGGTGGGTATGGATGGGTGGATGGAACGGTGAAAAACAATGACCGATGAAAGCATGAATGAATGGGTGACAGAATGTAAAGATGAAATGATTGATATCAGCAGGTGGATGAAAGCACGAATGGGTAGATGCTTGGATGAAAGAGACAAGAGAGCCCTCCTGGGGAGGGTCGTGCTGATTTGCTTGATGCCATGAGAGCTTTGGTTCTAAGTTGGGGTATTTTAATTTTCTGGCTACGTTTGTGTGTGTGGTGTTTGTGTGTGTTTGTGTGTATAGATAGATAGATAAATTCCGGACTGTGTGTGATATATTGATTTAAATTTAGATATATTCCCACTTTAAAGTAAAGTTAGAGCCCTTGATGAAGAAGGAACCAGCCAGTCCTCTAGGTAGCTTTGGACAAAGATCCCCTCTCAATGAAGCAACTCCACCAGAGAGCTTGTGGAACAGATACAAATCCTTAAGGGGTGACCCTAAAATCAAAATGCAGGTCCCTTATTCCAAAACGTAGGAACTGCTGATGCATTGCGTGGATCGGGATGTGTAGATATACCTCTTACAGGTCGATGATGGCTAAAAAGAAAGTGCCCTCTGGAAATCATTGGAATGATTTTCTGTAACATGATCATTCTGAAAAGACCATTGCTTTTACCCATGAGCTGACCTTTTTTCTTTTTTTTTTAGATCCAGTTCTGCACTAAAGAGGGAATAGAATAAACACCACTTCTGACTTCCTCTATTAGGGCCTAGACAATTGCTCTCATTTTCCATAGTTCTGTTAGGATTTCTGATAATGGAAGCAGGAATGACTTTTTGAGTCTGCAGGCCAAGCCAAAATTCAACCAAAACGCAAGAGGGAGAGATGAAAAGGTGAGAGTTACCTGAGTTTTCCAACAGAATAATCAAAATATCACAGGAGGTAACCTCAATACTAAGAAAGGGTCCTCTCTATCTGGAGGGCAGAACTCCCACCTTTTAGTGGCCTCTCACCCATGTATTTCTATGTGGCATGCTCCATCATCAAGACCTCACCTGGTACTTTAATGCTACCATGTGGGCTTAGCCCCTCCTGTTGGGGGGGTGTGGGGGGGCACTTCGTTGTTACCTGAAACTTCATTTAAGGGGGGCGGGAAAAAAGGGAATTAAAAATACCTGTCAGTTTAATTTTAATTTTTAATATGTAGAGCTTCCTTGGCACCAATAAAAACACGAAATGGGGCTCTATGGGCAACTTATTGGCTTCCCCGCCTTCGGGTCACCATGTTTCAGCTGGTTTTATAATAGACAAAAAGGTCTTCCAGCTTTTCTCTGGACCATCATAGTCCCGCATTATTTGTTGATATTTACTTCCTTGATTCATGTGGTACAACTTATTCACACTATACGCTAATATTGCAACTTTTGATGCTGCCCGCCTAACTTAAGACTCGAAGTTTTCTTCAGGCATTGCAAATGTTGATGCTGCCATCATAATTTAGGACTTACAAGTCTCTTTGTGTACATTATAAAGACCCCTTTGATCCCATAGGAAGTCACTGGTAGGTTAGGGGAGTAGCCCGGCCTGGCACATAGGTCTGGAAGACATGACAAAACAGGATGCGCTATGGTGCGACGGGCCTTTTTTATGTGGATAACGGGCCGTGCTGATTGGTGGTATCTGGGGGCAAGACTGCCTCACGTAGGTATGAATTTAAATGAGGGAAAGATGGGTGAAGTTTCCGGCGCAGAGACTATTCGCTACCTTTGACTGTTCTGATGGAAGGACCGAAAGGCTTGTGTTTTGCCACGGTGAACACCTAACCAGACATGACCAAAAGTGCATAGGAGTCAATCTTCACCTTGTTGAGAAGGGTGGCTTTCAGCCTGTCTTACTTTTACAGTCAAGAGCACTAAGAATTTTGGGACTTTTAGGCCCATAGCGCTGGGTGGAAAAGTGAAACTACAGGTCCCAACATGCTTTGTCCCAATGGCTGGAAATCCAGGGTCTCGTTATTTTGCTATCAGATTAAAAGCCACCAACACGTGTAATATTTTTGTTAGAAAAAGAGGGGCAGTAGATTACTCCATTTGATCTTTAGAAGACCTTCAGCTAGCCTGCGTGTAACCTCAAAACGAGGCCGTGGTCCCAGTATGAGTGCTGAAACAGCCATCCGCATTAGTAATGGCCATTAAAAGAACCGATCACATTACAGGATTAGCAATCAAACTCCAGTCCCATTTTACGATGGCTAAATGCTAGCCCCCGGGAGTGCAATTACCGAACGCTGGTGCATGCATCCATTAACCCGATTGGCTGAGTGATGTCACTGATGGGGGCATTATTTCATTGATAACAGTGTAAGCACAGGTCACTTAACCATATCAATGCACACAGAGGAAGTAAGATTCCAGGGATAACATAAAGTCATTGAAGCATTATCATCCATCTTTGAGATGGCAGTCCGGAGTTGAATGAGCATGTCAGTAAGAGTCCGGTCTTGGAACACGTGTCAGCAGCCGTCCCTCGGGCTGTCAGAAAATATCGTACGAGTAGGCGGACACTGCAGTAGTAATATCACGACTTCACTATTTTTAGAAAGTTTAGGACTGGAGAAACAGAGTCCATGGTGACATCGCACGAGCTGGTCACGCTAAACGGGATGTGAACACGCACACATGCTAGGGCCGAACTGGAATCGAAAACGAGTCCTGGCATACATGCTTAAGCCAACCACGGCTGTAGGAAGCCGCAGCTACAGTGATGGGCCTTGGGCGGGCAGGCAGGCAGCCAGGCCATTCTTCTTGGAAAAGAGCCCCGAGACTGCAGGTTCCCAGGTAAAAGCCAAGGTGGCGAAATGGTCTGTCCGGACCGGAATCACACCACAGACCTTCGCACATTCTCCCCCTCACACTCTGGTGCATCCACAGTCTCTCTTTCTCAGTGATACATTCTTTAAAATACGCTAAAATAAAATAAATACATATGTATATCTTTGAAACGCCGCATGATACCTTTAATGGGGTACTTTAAGGCAGTGCTTTAAATGGGCAGGTACTGTCCGATACCTTAATTTGAGGGAGAGAGTACCTGCACTTCTGCAATGCACTACAATGGAAGAGTACCGGCACTTCAGGGGCAAACGTGTACTCTAAATCTAAATAGAGAGTACCTGCGCTTCTATATTAGCGCTGGTTTAGGGTCCGGGCGGCTTCAGAATGCTTTATTTATGATTTCCTTCATCGGACATTGTGCGCTTCTCTAGAGTGGTCCCTGGGTGGGGCGGCGCAGAGCAGAGGATGGAAATTTCCATCGCTGTTTCCTGTCTGGTGCATTCTCGTAAAGGAAAGACGGCTGGTCTGCACGACGGAAAGTCCATGAACAGCTATGAGTTGCAGCCTTAGGTTCATCAGCTGAAGGGGGAGGGGGCGCATGCGGGTGTTGTGGCCTTATCTACTGGACAGCTTTGTAGGACTCGCGCACGGCGCGAAAACTCGAGAAAGCCTCAAAGAAAGCATAGCATACACATAGAAAAAGAGACTGAAAATGAGGACTATAGTAGACAAGACATTTACATTGACCTCTACAGTAGCCCACATTCTAAAACGAAAAGGACTTGGGCAGAGTATAGATGCTAGTCTTTCCAGTGTGGTGCCGGGGCCTAGTGAGGCCGCCGGCTAAATGAGCAATTGGAGGAGGATTTGTAGGGTTGCTAACTCCCTGTGCCCACAACTGTACTCACGGGCGGGGCTTCCCCCTCTTCATTGGTTTGCCCTGACCTTCAAAGTTGGATCAGGACGTGCCGGCGGGTGTGCCTATGTCTCAGGCGGGGGCCGTGCTCCGTACAACAACCCGATGGCTTCATTGCCAGACACCACTTTTTCATTCCTGGACTTTGCTTTTATCATGGTTAACAAGTGTGTTGTTCCAAATGGCTCAGTTAAAATGATAAAGGACCACCATGCACTGATATGTAAATGTGAAGTCCAGGAATGGAAACGTTCCATCCCAGTGGTCACATTATTGTCACTACTTACGTTGTGTTGTTGGTTGCAGGTGATGGGCACATGCACTCATTTTTAGGTTGCATCGTACCAGACTGTTCAAGACATTTTGGGGAAATTCAGAAAGCTGACCTAGGAATGCATTCAGCCCGTTGCTTGCTATTGGCTTTGTGGTTTGTAAGTCACATTTTCTGGCTTTCCTTTTGCTGGCTTTATTTGTTTTAGGTTGTCCATATTGAGTTCTGACCTTCCCTTGCCCAAACCTTCTTTACAGTACCCCTTCCAGGGCTCGCTTTCTGTAAACAGGCCTGTATATTTTGTTCTTATCTCGCCACGTTTGCTGTGCATTCAAAGACCAAGGTCACATTTTTGGCACAGTCTTCTGGGGGCATGTGTTTACCTTTATTTCTCTGACTTCAGAGTGACAGGATTTATGTGACAGTCTTGCTGCATACTGGGGGTAGGAAAGAGTTTTTTTTTTAACACACAACATTTAAATGAACTGTGTCAGTATTTCAGAATATATCGAAACTAGGAACCCAAATGAAGCACATTTTTTGTTATTCCTGAAGTGTCTTAGAACTAATAATATGATCAAAACAAATCATTACACTAGGTGGTACAATTTCCACACATTTTCGTCTGTGCACTGTATAGTTTTATTAGTAAAACTGTATGTCAATGCAAATGTAATGGTCATTTCAATTGAAAATGTGTTGTCTGTAATGGCAGTGTGCTACCACCCCATGAATACTTGACTCCGCCACTCCACTTTACTCCACACCATTGCACTCTACTCTGCACCACTCCATGCCACTGCACTCTGCACCACCCCACCCTATGCCACTGCACTCTATGGCACTTCACGCTATGCCTCTCTACTCTTCCCTGTACCACTCTACTCTACACCACTGCACTCTTTGCCTTTGCACTCTACATCACTCCAGTCTAGGCCACATCAATCTACTCTGCACAACTCCACTGTACAACACTGCACTCTACGCCACTGCACTCTATTCCAATACACTCTACGCTAATGCATTTACTCTGTAACACTCAACTCTATGACCCTGCACTATGTGCCAATAAACTGTATGCCACTCTAACCAACTCTGCATCACTGCACTCTATGCCACTGCATGGACACCACTTTCCACCACGCCATTACATTCTATGCCACTGTACGCAACTGCATTCTACCCTGCACACTCCACTTCCTTCTTCTCTGAAACCATCTACTCTACGCCACTGCACTCTACGCCACTCTACTCCACTCTATGCCACCGCACTGTACGCCACTCCATTCTAAATCACTTCATTCTACACCAGTGCAGTCTAAACAACTGCACTCTATGCCACTGCACTCTACTCTGCAACACTGCACCCTGCCACTGAACTCCTCCACACTCTGCCACTGTACTTAATGCCACTGCAGTCTATGGCACTATACTCTTCTAGGCACAGCTCTGTGCAACCCCACACTGCACAACTCTATGCCACTGTACTCTATGCCGCTCGACTCTGCTCTGCACCCTACACCACTGCACTCTGTGCTACTTTACTCAGCGCTACTTCCCTCTGCATCGCTCAACCCTATGCCACTCCACTGTGCTCTGCCCTGTCCCACTCTACTGTACGCCACTGCACTTGACAGCACTGCGCTCTACTCTGTGTCGCTCCGCTCTGTGCCACTCCACCTTGCACCATTGCACTCTACTGTGTACCACTGTTATCTATGCCACTGCATTCTACAACACTGCATTGTACGCTGCTGAATTCAATGCGTTTGGTCTCAATGCCACTGCACTTTTTGCCACTATACTTTACAACACTCTACGCCAATGCACTCTACACTAGACCACTCTACGCCACTCCAGTGTATGCCCCTCTGAGACTCCACGCTATGCCACTCCAATACACAACACTCTCTGCCACTTCACTCTACAACACTCTACCCCACTCTTCGCCATTGCACTTTACAACATTCCACGCCACTCTCCTCAACGCCACTAACTTTAAGCCACACTGAACAGCAGCCACATTGGTGTACAACATAGCTAAAACACTTTGGCAAAGCCAATAGCTCTTGCATAGGCAAGACCTATTGGCTTTGCCAGTGCTTGTTGGGGACTGGGACTTATTTTGTATGTGTATGGTGTTATCATAAAGTGAACCTAGTCAAATTGGAGAGGAACAGTGCATGGGTCCCGGGAGCAAAAGTGGACAGTTACTGCATAGTCATGTGTAGTGTTCTTTAAAGGGATGTATTTATTTCTTTTAAACATAGGAGCAGAGTTACGGTGGTCCTCATGGATATGGGGATATTTTTCCAAATCCTGGGTACATAGACAGGCAAGAGGTGTTTGTTGCCTTGTTTTTTTCCTTTTTACGCTGATTTGTCTGCAGTGTGATGGTCAACTGACTGCAGGTGTGCCAAGAGATAGGGAGCTTGTTAGCCAGGTACACAAAATATGTGATCATGTTACAGCTTCATCATCAAACATTTGCACAGAACAGGAGAACAAAAGGCAGAACACGAGAAAGGTAAGAAAGCATGATAAAGGGAGAACGCGGGGATGAAAAAAGAGTAGGGTAACAAAACAGGAATTAGATAAAGAAACAGGAATTTTAGGATGTTGGAAGAAAAAGGCATGAGGTGGAATCAAGAGTAGGCAGCCCTGTTCTTTTAGAAACCCGGCATTCAGCAGCACTAGAGGCGGGCTCCTGAGGAAAACCTTTATTCCCTGCAAATCTTTTTTTTTTTTTTTTTTTTTTTTTTTAAATGAATTACTGGTTCTTGAATGACAGTGTGTTTATAGAATGGGAGTCCTACATCGCTGAAAAGGCTGGTCCAAAGATTTATGCTGCTCTAAATGAATTAACATTTTGGCCTCCAAACTTTTACTGTCACTAATGTTGCCACCTAGCTACATGCCATCAAGTCCTTCATTTTCCAGTCCCATGTATTTGTTACACATAATCACCTGCCATGTTTGTCCAGGAGAGTCAACCGAAGCATCCCGTCACTGCATCCCTCAGAGCACCTTAGGCTGTCAAAAGAAGGCACAAGACTGGAAACCTAAGGTCCAGGGTAACCTGGAGCTAGGTGTCAGCTCACTATCTTTATGGCAAACATCAGATTTTTGTTTCCTATTAAGGCGTCTTCTGCTGGTTGGACATCCTTAGTCGCTTACATTGTCTATTGTGTTGGTGTACAAAACATCCACCCTTTCCAACATAGTGATCAAAAGAAGAAACTAGCAGAGCTATCCTACTCAAGCTGGACCCATCACACCTTTTCACTTGATTTAACAAACCCATAAGTTCAGATTTGGAGACATAGGCCCTGATTTATACTTTTTGGTGCAAAACTGCACTAACGCAGTTTTGCACCAAAAAGTTTAGCACCGGCTTGCACCATTTCTATGCACTAGCCGAGCACCATATTTATGGAATGGTGTAAGCCGGTGCAAAGGGTGGGCTAGCGTAAAAAAAAATGATGTTAGTCGGATGGGGCTGGCGCTATGAAAGAAGGGGGTTTTGCACCAAAAAAATACATTAGGCAGGTTAGAGTAAAAACAAAAATGACTCTAACCAGCCCAGAGTCATTTTCTGACACAAAACCATCCATATCACATGACTCCTGCCTTAGAAAAGACAGGAGTCATGTCCATTGCAACCTGTGCCATGTAGAGGGGGCCATTTCAGAGCCCCCTATGGCACATTAAAAAATAAAATGCAATACCTACCTGTACTTACCTGGGATGGGGTCCCCCATCCTCCGCAGTCCCTCTGGTGGGGGGTGTCCCTGGGGCGGGCACCTGTGGGCTTATTTCATGGTGTTCCACCATCTAAATAGACCTACGGGTCCCCTAACGCCTTCCCTGACCCAGGCGTTAAAAAATGGGGCAAAGCAAGCTTTGCCCCATTTTTTGACCCCTCCTCCCTCCCGTGCACCATTTTTGCACAGGAATATAAATATGGTGTTATGGCCATAGTCATTTTTTACACGGGAACGCCTAGCTTGCATCTCATTAAGGCGAGGTAGGTTTCCAATTCGAAAAAATGACTTAAATCCATACTCCATAAATTTGGCGCTAGATGGGGCTAGCGTCAAAGTATAAATACGGAGTTAGTTTTGCACCAAATTTGCGTAAAAAAAAAAAAAAGTGACGCACATTTGGCACAAAACAAGTATAAATATGCCCCATAGTTTTCAGAGTTACACCTCTGTAACACTCTTGAATCCCCTTTCGAAATGTGCATAGTCTCTTCTGTAATTTATAAAACCTCTAATGAAATCTGAACTTCATTGTAAGCCTGCCTCTTCCTGCATTCATCTGATCTCATGTTCCACAGCGCCAAGAAACACAAATACACATGTACATGCGCTTTACAAGCACTTCTTAATCTGTGAGCTGAGCGACAGAGAGATAAATAAATTATGTGCCTGCCGTCATAGCCTATGCTAAACAATTTAGCTGAGACTAACGATTCCACTTAGGAAAGCCACAATAAGGTCCAGTTGCTGTAGATGTGAACATTCAGTACCATGCAGTGAGTGTAAAATTGCTACCTATGTGGGTTCTGTTCAGTATCTGGAAGCTATACCTAGGTACTGCAACTGTATTTATGAATATGTCTTCCTCTGTGTAAAGCAGATAGCATGAATTCAGTTACTCAGAAAGGTGGAGGAGGCACCTCAAGGGAGCACAAAATGATTCACAGATAGATTAAAAAACGGTGTCTCGGATTTTTCAGCATATTTCGCTCCTTTGTGGAAATAGGGGAATCCATGTTCTGTGTTGGTGTAAATCAGTTGTACTTACTAAGAATGCTTGCTTTTGCAAAACTAGGGTGGAGGGTCTCCTGGATTACCCCTAATAGCCAGATGCGTAAATATTGTGCTGTGATTACTTTATCTAACACAAGTTGTATGAGCTTCCTTGTTTATTACGTGAGCAAAAACTTTGTTGTTCTGTTTCTTGATTTTAATCTGCTCGCACTCCCAGCATATGTTAAAAACATATGACATTACCTTAATCAGGTGGAGGGTGACATGTTTCACTGCTTTTAATATTTCAGCATTTTCTTTGTCTGAGGACCACTAATTAGGGTGGTTGTCTCCGGAAACACTGCGCCCTGCACCGTGGTACATGTGGACTGTAGCCAAGGTGCATGTAGTCTTTGGACTCTGCATCTGGAGTCATAGGGGAGAGAGCGTCCGAGTTGTCAATCCTCCGAATCTATTTTGATATTACTTTGACTGGACATGACATTTTCCTGTTAAAACATCTCTGTCATAAGCACACACCTTCCTGAAGCTTCATAGTGAGCCCTAGGAAAGAATAAATGTCTGGATCCTTTAGACTTCACCAGTCAGGTAGCAACAGAGAATCTTCTGCTTTGAGCCCCTGATGCTCTATTTTCTTCCGTTGTTGAACTGACCAGCAAATTCCTTCCTTTTGATAATCCCCACACAGGAGCCAACTCACAATGCAGCACCCTTTGTCACCACAGTAACTCGGTTATTTTTCATTGGCTCCAACGCATAAAAGGATTCATATTTTACTAAATCATTTGCTTCTAATAGGAACGCTTTCAATATCCTTTCCTGCTGGTAATACCAACTAACAATTGCAGCTCATTGAATTTTCCCAAAATCAATGTATTGAGATGAAGAAATCTATGGGATGAGCATTGGTATCCACTGTGCACCTACTCTCTGTGACTGTCCATTAGAGCCATCTAAGGTCACACAAGGGTTAATCAACTGAAGGAAATAAAGGGGTCAGCTAAGTGGCAGGACCCAAATAATCCACAAACGTTTTGCGCACGTACAAACATCAATTCACAAACTTAAAATGTACATGCTGATTCAGAGAATCGGGCTAGTGAAATTTTGCATTTGTAAAATGCACATATGAGTGCGCATATTGCACCAGTATGGCAGAATTGTTACGTTGGCAATTTTAGCATTAGCTGAAGATTGAGAAATGGCACACGCCTGACATGCTCCCTCCTCCTCCCTACCTTGAATTTGCCAGTTTTCACTCCTTTCTTACATATCTAATACAAGCTGTGTTAAATTCATAAAGGATTCTTCTGCACAGTGAAAGCCCAGAATCTGTTTGCATATCAATCAGCATTGACTGTACCAGGCCGTAGTTCACCTTGTTTAAAGCAGTCTGTCTTCAGGTCAGTTAGTTGTGAGGAACACGTTCTACTTAATGACCTGTAATGTACTTGACCAAATGATATACAGGCTCATAACTGAGCTTGACAGCTACACTGGATATGGGTCGTTCAGATACATAAACAATGTATTTTTTAATTGCTTAGTAGAAGTATGTAACATTTAGTTTCATGTCAGAAAATTCTACTCTATAGCTTTAACTCCTTTCTGTTTACAGTGGCTGGCCCCGCTCGCCATCTAAATGGATACTTTGCAATTTTTCCCGCTTCCTGCCCAGGACCACTCTACCCTTCTTTCAATGTATATCTTCATGTGAATTAGTATTTTTACAAGTATTTTAGAGGGCTGTTTAACAGCAAATGTTCATGATGTTTTGCATTTTTCATGCGGTTACCCGCCTGGGCTTCATGACCATAATCCTTCCATACTCATCTTCTACTCCCTTTACCAGGATCTTTATGCACCTCTTTCCTGTCTGTGCCTGGCACCCGCATCCTGTCTGTGCCTGGTTTCTGTTATGTTGCTTCCACCTCATCACTGGCCCCTCTTCTCTGCTCCACTGTTCGTCCCTTTTTCCATGATTCTTCTACATTCTCTTCCGTTTAGTGCTTGATTCTTTTGCTCTGTCTTTCTCTAACCCCATCCATTTGTACTCGGAGCTTCTCTACTGTTCTGTATGTGTTTTTATTACAATCAGTGCTTTAATACAATAAAATTATTACCTACTTGAATTGGAAGATGAATCAGAGTAGATGATTTTCTGTTCACTTTTTTTCAGCTGACTGTTCAACATCATTTCTGTAGCAATGTAAAAGACTGGAGACTAGGGGCTTTATTTATACTTTTTGGTGCAAAACTGCACTAATGCAGTTTTGCACCAAAAAGTTTTGCACCAGCTTGCACATTTTTTAGCACCAGCTGGGCACCATATTTACCCACAACAGCAAAGAACTCTTCAACATTGTCAAAGAGCTCTCCAATCCTAACGCCATCACGCCCTCACAAGAACTCTGCAACTCCCTCACCACCTTCTTACATCGTAAGATCACCGACCTACACGACAGCTTCGGACACCAGACACAGCCAACCACCACAGAACCTACAACCCCAGCTATCACCCTCAACGCCTGGACTCACATCAGCACGGAAGAGACCAAAGCTACCATGAACTCCATCCACTCCGGTGCCCCCTCGGACCCCTGCCCACACATCTCCAGACCATCATCAACAGCTCGTTTGCTTCTGCCACCTTCCCCGAGAGCTGGAAACACGCGGAAGTCAACGCCCTACTGAAGAAACCTACGGCGGACCCCAGCGACCTGAAAAACTTCCGCCCCATCTCGCTCCTCCCCTTCCCTGCCAAAGTCATAGAGAAGACCGTCAACAAGCAACTCACCAACTTCCTTGAAGACAACAACCTACTCGACCCCTCTCAGTCCGGATTCCGAGCCAATCACAGCACAGAAACCGCCCTCATCTCAGTCACAGATGACATCAGAACTCTGATGGACAACAGTCGCCCTCATCCTCCTCGACCTCTCGGCTGCCTTCGACACCGTCTGCCACCGAACCCTAATATCCCGCCTCCGCTCCACCGGTATCCAAGGACAGGCCCTGGACTGGATCACCTCCTTCCTCTCCAACCGCTCCCAAAGAGTCTACCTCCCACCGTTCCGCTCAGACCCCACCGAGATCATCTGCGGCATCCCACAAGGCTCCTCGCTCAGCCCGACTCTCTTCAATGTCTACATGAGCCCCCTCGCCGACATCGTACGCAAACACAACATCAACATCACCTCCTACGCCGACGACACTCAGCTGATACTTTCCCTCACAAAGGACCCCACCAGCGCGAAGAACAACCTGCAAGATGGAATGAAAGACGTCGCAGAATGGATGAAACTCAGCCGTCTGAAACTGAACTCAGACAAAACGGAAGTCCTCATTCTCGGAAACACCCCATCCGCCTGGGATGACTCCTGGTGGCCCACGGCCCTTGGCACCGCACCAACCCCTTCAGACCACGCATACAACCTCGGATTCATCCTGGACCCACTTCTCACCATGACCAAACAAGTCAACGCCGTATCATCTTCCTGCTTCCTCACCCTCCGCATGCTCCGAAAGATCTTCCGTTGGATCCCCGCCAACACCAGAAAGACTGTGACCCACGCCCTCGTCACGAGCCGCCTGGACTACGGTAACACCCTATACTCAGGAACCACCGTTAAACTCCAGAAACGTCTGCAGTGAATACAAAACGCCTCCGCTCGCCTCGTCCTCGACATTCCCCGCAACAGCCACATCTTTGCCCACCTGAGACACCTGCACTGGCTTCCAGTCAACAAAAGGACCACCTTCCGGCTCCTCACCCACACACACAAAGCCCTCCACAACAAGGGACCCGATTACCTCAACCGTCGCCTCAGTTTCTACACGCCCACCCGCCAACTTCGCTCCGCCAACCTCGCACTCGCCGCCGTCCCTCGCATCCGCCGCACCACGGCAGGTGGGAAATCCTTCTCCTACCTGGCAGCAAAGGCACGGAATTCCCTCCCCACCAACCTCAGGACCACCCAGGACCACCTCGCATTCCGGAGGCAACTCAAGACCTGGCTCTTCGAGCAGCAGTAATCCCCCTCCCCCAGCGCCTTGAGACCCTCACGGGTGAGTAGCGCGCTTTATAAATGTTGTTGATTTGATTTGATATTTATGGAATGGTGCAAGCCGGTGCAGATGTTAGGCTAGCGTAAAAAAAAAAAATGACATTAGGCAGGTTAGAGTCAAAATAAATGACTCTAACCAGATTAGCGTCATTTTGTGACGCTAAGGGGCATATTTATACTCTGTTTGCACTGAATTAGCATCATTTATTTTTTAACTCTAATTCGGTGCAAAACTAACTCCATATTTATACTTTGGTGCTAGACCAGTCTAGCACCAAATTTATGGAGTTAAAGTCATTTTTTGGAAGTGGAAAACTACCTTGCCTTAATGAGATGCAAGGTAGGCGTTCCCGTGCAAAAAATGACTCTGGCCTTAACGCCATATTTATACTCCCATGCAAAAATGGTGCAAGGGAGGGAGGAGGGGTCCAAAAAATGGGGCAAAGATTGCTTTGCCCCATTTTTTAAAGCCTGGGTCAGGGCAGGCGTTAGGGGACCTTTGGGCCTATTTCCATAGTGGAACACCATGGAATAAGCCCATAGGTGCCCTCCCCAGGGGCACCCCCACCCACACCAGAGGGACTGTGGAGGATGGGGGACCCCATCCCAGGTAAATACAGGTAAGATTGCTTTTTATTAGTGCCATAGGGGGCCCTGAAATGGGCCCCCATACATGGCACATTGTGCAGTGGCCATGCCCAGGGGACCCTTGCCCTCTGTGCTGGCCATTGGTGTGGTGGGCATGACTCCTGCCTTTTCTAAGGCAGGAGTCATGTGGCATGGTAGGTTTAGCACCATAAAATGACGCTAATCTGGTTAGTCTTTTTTTTTTTTTACTCTAACCTGCCTAAAGTCATTTTTTGGTGCTAAACCCTCTTCTATACTGCCAGCCCCACCCTACTAAAGTAATTTTTTTTTTTACTCTAGCCTATCCTTTGCACCGGCTTGCACCATTCCATAAATATGCTGCCCGGCTGGTGCACAGAAATGGTGCAACTCAGTGCTAAACTATTTGGTGTAAAACTGAGTTAGTGCAGTTTTGCAGCAAAAAGTATAAATAAGGGCCAATATTTTGTAAGTTTGCGCCACTTTTTCATCAAAAAATGATGTTAATGCGGCGCAAAAAAAGTATAAATATGGAGTTAGTTTTGCACCAAATTAGAGTTTAAAAAAAATGACGCTAATTCGGTGCAAACAGTGTATAAATATGCACCTAAATATGGCATTAAGGCCATAGAGTCATTTTTTGCACGGGAACGCCTACCTTGCATCTCATTAAGGCAAGGAAGGTCTCCACTTCCAAAAAATGACTAACTTTATAAATTTGGCGCTACACGGGTCTAGCACCAAAGTATAAATATGGAGTTAGTTTTGCACCGAATTAGAGTAAAAATAAGGACGCTAATTTGGTGCAACCAGTATAAATATGCCCCCAAGGAGTGCTGTAGCAGTGAAAGAGGGCAGCAGCATGACGGGGGAGAGAGGATTGAAGGGGAGTGAGAGGGGTCTGCTATGTCTGTGTTGGTTTTACTTATTGTCAGATTTCAAGTAGATATTTTAACTTGTTTTTTTTTTTTTAATCAGGAACTTAAACATATGTAGTGATTAATTTACCAAAAAAGTAGTACATCTACACCCATAGAACTACTTCTTGAATGGAGTACTTTTTGGAATTCACAAACATTGGCAGTCGTAGACTTGGAAAGCAGTGTATGTCTCTGTTTTCCAGGCACACTAACTGTACTCAAACACCCAAAAGGCAATGGGACAAATGCTTGAATAAGTCAAACCACTGGCAATTGATTGTGATAGCATTCTAAGCCGTATTTTTTCACCCACTGGGCCACCCTAGACAGAGGGTCTAATTTAGGGTTTTGGCAGGTGGAGTAAAGGCAGACAGGGTGGCAGAGGACTTTACATCTATCACCCTGCCTTCACTCTACACACCAAATTTAGAGAGGTCTGCCAACTCTGCATACGTCTCTTTATATTGGCAGGAACCACCAACACAGCAGTTTCTGTCAATGTAGGAAAAGTTTGACGGAAGGCTCCATCAAAAATGACGATCGTCTGTCGAATTTTTCTAAAGTTGTTATTTTTATTTTTTGAAAAAAAAACAATGATCCCAACACCATGAGAGCTTTCTCCCATAATGTGGGGGTCATTTTTCATTTTTTTACAGACACTCTCAGCACTGGTGGACAGTAAGAAAAGCCATCCCACCATCCACTCTAAATAAGATGGGCAATCAGCTTACCTCGGCCACTATTCCATTGGGCGGTAAAGAGGAAGTATTACACTGATGGAGAAAAATTTACTCTGTTGGTGTAAAACTTGCAGTCCAACTGACTGAGAATTTGGCAGGCAGACCTTGAGTTTGGCAGACAGGGTACTCTGTCGCAGTTCCAACTGAGTGCCTGCCTGCCAACCTCTAAATCAGCACCAGAGACCATCCTGATGCAAATCACTACTGGCCCTGCTCCTCCTGGGACCTGTCCTTCCAGCCCTTTGTTCATCTCACCCATTCACACTCCTGACTGCTTTTGCAAGTTGGGAAATTTGAGATTCACACCTCCCAAATCTCACTGACTATGCTATACACCTGGGAGTGAGGAAGGATAGAGAAAGCAGAAAAAAAGAGAGAGTGAAAGTCTGTGGGCTAAGTTCACAAAAAGCCTCTGCACTCCTGGCAGAATCTCCACAATGGAGTTTCTCATTGTGGAGATTCTGCTACAAATGCGGAGACTCCACCACGATTGCGGGGCCTCTGCCACGACTATGGAGGCCCTTTGTGTGGGTGTGTGTGTGTGTGTGTGTGTGTGTGTGTGTGCACGCGCGCCTAAGGAAAATTTGCACTGCTTCTGCTGCCACCATTTCAAAATATTATTTCCCTTTGCTCACAACATATTGTTAAATATTTAATTTGGTGGCACATTAGAGTGTTCTGTGGATTAGAAAATCACGGTCTGGTCTTGGTTATTCTTTAAATTAGGCACAGTCTTGCTAACAGGTTTTGTGCCTTTTTCAGAAGATTATTCAGTTTTGTTTTTTGTGAGACCCCTATAGACTTTAAATCGATACTCCAGGCATGCAACGACTAGCATTCTCTCTTGTTTTTTACTTATAAACTTTCTTCCAGTTGCAGCATATATCCACGACATCGGGAGACATGAAACTATCATGCAAAAGTGTGTGAATTCACATGGTCATAAGAATCATATAAAAGATAGCTTTACATTATTATATTGAACTCTGTGGTCATTACGTATGAGTTATTTCCAAAACGATTTACTTAGTAAAAAATGTATTAAGAGTTAACTGCAGTATCATGTTGCAGTAAATAGGATCTAAGTGAGTGCAGGTGAACTTGAATACCAGAACAGGGCATTCAAGCGCAGGTACCGTGCCGAGCCTAGTACTATGCTACAGGATTTACAGCTGCCTCCTCACAATCTGATGCAATCCGATTCGTTTGGGCCTAGAACTAAACAGATCTACTTGCCTTTCCTCGGGTTTGGCCACAGTTGGCAATTTGCTGGACAGCAGAAGAAAAATTAGCAGCTTTACAGAATGGGCTGGTGGAGCGCGCTGCTCATGAGGCCATCTTCCTTCACGACTCCCTGGCACCCGACACGACTCCCTGGCACCCGACAATGACTAGCACTAATTTCTTTCAGTGGTCGGGTTGCATTATGGATATCTTGTTGCAAAGCAATTTCAATTGATTAAGTGCTCCCTGCCATGGTGAAATGGACTGGCCTGATAAAGTCAAACTAGAGGTTAATGTTATTCCAAAATATCTAACCTGTTAAAACAGGGATAGCGCAGGTCTCGCAATCTGAATCGCACATAACCAAAGATTTATTGCGCTGTGGCCTTTGTCATTGCTTGATTGATTAGATGATGCTGTCATTCGCCTAGCAGATGATGATGTTGGGGCATTATTGGATGCCAGATTGCCTGACCTTTCTATCCTTGGTTTGAAGATGGAGTTGGGTGCCATTAATTTTCATTTGGTAGCTAATTTGTTATGTTTATTGACCTTTTTCAGTGGGCACATAGATCTTTTGAACTACAGCGGAGACTGTGTTCATGTAGTGGTTCCCCACATTACCTCTTCTTCTTGTTGAACTATTCTGTGGCACCAGGCAAAGGACCTTGGAGCAATTTTCAGTGTTACTTTGATCGTTTCAAACTCCATAAATGCTCCAACAGTTTCTTCCTGGTGCCGCTACTTAATGCCCCACAAGTCGACAGCACCATCTTGCATTCCATTTTAAAGCAAGGATATACAAAACAAGGAGGAGGTCAGGCTGTCATGGTAATGTAAAGTCATGTGTACTGGGTAAGCATTTTTACAGGTGTTTTCTCACAGGTATTGGCTCTTCTTTACACGTGTATGTGTATTTGAATAGAGCACTGACCGGGTTACCTGCCGAGGAATGAGCCACAAATAACAGGTCTTTCAAGACTGCTTCAACCACATAAGTGTCCACCATAGAGTTCTCATGTAGGCACTGAATGTTCAAAAACTATATCTGGAGATCCTCCACACTAAAGCATGCAGTTGTGAGAAAGTATGGTAAATGGCTGTGGCATTAATGATTTGTTCTACTGCCATGAAGTAAATGTCGGTGAAAGGGCTTTTGTGGATGTGAAGGAAAAGTGAGAGAAAGGGTTTTTGTGGCTGTTGCCCTTATCATCACTGATGGACCAAATCATAACAAATCTAGAACATTTCTGAAATTTGCCCTTGGTGGGCCATTCTTACATTTGGAGCAAATGTTCAACTTTTTTGGCATTCTCATAAATTTCTAGGAATAATGAACATAGTCTAAGGCAGTTGAAGGTATCCATCTGTGCTCAAAAGCCTAAGATTGTACACATGCAGAATTGCAGCACGTATACAAGACAAACTACATAAATTGAACACAGATGTCTAGTTACACATTTTGCTTTTATTTTGTTCCTCCATGGAAAATTGATTTTGGCAAAACGATTTCTCTTGCACTCACACTAGTGTTAAGGCTAATCCTTGCCATGAAAATCCAGATATCCCTGCCCTCACCTGGAGTTCATCTAATCTGCATGTCTTTCCAGGATGGGAAACTACATGCAAATTAATGGTGAATACCCACTCGGGACCGCCCACAATCCCTCCTCTAACCCCCTATTTTTGAAAGTGGAAATTTCACAGTTTTGCATGTCCCTTTGGCAAAATTAATAGCCCTTTTGAAGACGGGAGCATATTTACAAGAAATGAAGCATCACTGTGTTGCGGCAGCAGTGCGTCAGAATTAGTTGCGATGCGCAGGAATCTGTTACGATACCATGGATGCATCGTATTTACAGTATGGGGAACCAAGGCGCAAGGACCCAAGGTGCATCAGAAATTCTGACGCATCTGTGGGAACTTTACCATAGTTAATCAGCCCCAGAAGTGGGGTATCGCTGAAGTTGGCCTCACAACTGACGCAACTTCAGCATTGTGTCAAAATGTATAGGTGCTGAGTCATTTTTAATTGACGCAAGTAGCCTAATGTTTTAGGGCCATTGCAAAAGACTGTAAAATGGTGAAATATCACCTTCTACACTTTGACATTGGTCCTGGATGTAATAGGTTATGTATGCTGTATGTCTGTGTCACATTACAGTGGGCATAGTCTACTTATGTGTATGTACAGACCTGAGTATGTGTGACATAGTGAGGTACAGTGTAATATAAGTGAATAAAAGTATATGTTGGAATATGAAGTGGCTATACATGTTTTACCTACATTATGTGTGTACTTACCTGTTGTCCTTCGCGGTATGCAGGCCTGGAATTGGGGGCCCCTTCCTCTATGGAGAAGTGATATTCCTGACCTGTCCCTTACAAAACGTACAAAACGTCACATTGCCTTGCTGCATTGAATGATGAAATCATAGGTGCCCTGGTCCCAGCTTGGTCAAAGGGTCCTAGAACATGATTGTCACATGTGCAGACACACTACTAGTAGAGAGGAAGTGAAATACAGACATATTTCAGTGTGCTAAGTGACTTCAGCTGGTAAGATTCCTAATGAAAAGCCACTGCGTCATTTTTACGCCTGGGTTAAGGAGGCGTGAGAAGTTTGATGCTTTCTGGGCTCTGAGTGTCATTTGCCAACATAGCTTCACTTTCCTAAAAACTTGTGAACATGGATGCTGCAGTTCTGTGTGGGATTTTAAGAGGAAGCCCCTACTTTGCATGTGATTTAACTTACCTGACGCAGCAGGTAGTAGCGAAGGTAAAAAAGCACCCAGGACAGAGAATAGTGACACATAATGCTAATTTGTCACTTTGTAAATATGGAGCACTGAATATGCCGCTGCTGCATGGAGAATAAATGATGCAGCGGCAGCACACGCTCTTTGTAAATATGCCCTTGGGACTATAGCCTTGCACTTAAGTGTGTAAAAACCTTTAGCATCCTTCCTGAGAAAACAATAACTGCCTCCGGGTTTAATGTCCGATTTCCCAGGCTCCGGCCCAACCAGATGACTCGCCCTGCTAGTCAGTGACCTTTGAATTTGTCTTAGTGGATAGTCCCTTAGTACTGCAATACCCCTAGTGGCCCATCCCTTCTCCTACAGCCTCGGATTGCCTTTGCTGTTCATGCTTCTGTCTTCGGGGAGTGCGAGTTTGAGGCGTGAGCCTGGCCAGCCGCCACGCTATTTTTCTTGGCAATTGAACCTCGGTGTCCTGCCAGGTTCTGCTCTCTCAGGTTGGATAATATGTCTTCCTTTCATTCTGAAGCTGCGCAGGGGCTAGCAGCGTCACGGGCTGCTCTTGGGACACTACCATAGGAATTTTACATTAAAACGAGAAGACTGCATACGCAGATGTGTCATGAAATAATTAGTATAAGGGGTCGGCTTCCGCCTAATCATCGTCTCATATGTCTTTTCCTTGGACACATTTTAAATATAAAGTGTCAGAATGGTATTCGTGTATAAGGATGTTTTTTAAATCGGAGTTTAACCCAGTCATCAAAATATGTTGTGACCCTAACTTAGAATATGTCGTATTTTTGTGCTTTTCACTACGCTGATGTCTCTGATAATTGATAGTGATAATTATGTTTATTTACAAAAAGTAAATGAAATATATTCTCATTACGTGGCCTTTGATGAAGGCGAAACATATAGGCACTCACTAAACCGAAGAATGCATAGAACTTCTGTCACTGGCAGTGCACATTTTTCTGAGAAATATGTGTGTGATCTCAAGTGGCGGACAAGTACGGAGAGAAAGTGACATCACGCGGATTTTGCCGTTGATTAAATCACAGGAAGTGACAGCACACAAAGCATCTCCCAAGGATGGGCAAGGTAGCTTTCTATAACTACCTTAATTGAAATATACAGGAGTCGGCATTGTAATAGGCAACGACTGCAGTCCTGTTCAGAGTTACTTAAGCCAATCAAACTATAAACATATTTCTTGCTGAAAAGTAGGGGCCAAAATGCTGAAATCTTGCACTGGTGCAAAAAAAGGGAAAATCCGCTTGGACAATGTTTGTTGCTTGTGTCACCTACAACGAGGTAAACTGATTTTTCCAAGTCCATATTACAGGAAAATGCTTCCAGCCGTGCCAAATAAATGGTAGGAGACTGGGAAACAACGTGTAAAACGTACTTTTTATAAATGATTAGACATTTAAAAATTAGATATTAACAATGATATCCCATATTATAGCTAAAAAGAAACTGATTTTATGCTATTTTTGCTGCGTATGTAATAAAAAGTCTAAAGAACTGATAGTACCTCAACAGTAGTTCAGTATTGACTTTTTTGTACGTGAATGCAGCAAAATTGTGAAAAATGTTTATTCTTTGTTTGTCTTGGTACAGATTTCGTCTGTTCTATTCCTTATTACACAAAGACAAAAGATAGTACAAATGGTTGTGCACCAGTACATAGTTTCTGCAATAAGATGCCATTGGCCGCACCCAGCTCTAGGTCAACTGCATAATCTCCCATATGGGGCGTAGCTGCTATTTATTACTAGACAGCAGGTGTCGCGGCACTAAGTCCAGGAGTATGTAAAACCTACAGCATCAGAATTATAGTTTTTTTTTTCTTTACTGTCCAACAGGCAGGAAAAGGTAGGGGAGCGAGGGCCAATATCCATGCTTGCTTGAGGAACCACACTCAATTTATAGTGTTCTCACCTAACAGTATATCTTCTATATTAGGTTGTTATAGCAAACAATCTTATGTGCTGTGCTTCTTAAAACTATATAAGTACTTTTTATACAAAGAATAAGAACGAGCAAAGAATTTGCCCAAGAAACTATTCAGTTTTATAGTGATGAATTAGAATTCATTGTATAAAATAAAATGTGTGAATCATTATCCACAAGCGGTTTCATCTTATATATTCTATGAACCAACACTGAAGTGAAATTTGTTTTGCAAATAGTACAGATACAGGATTATGGGAACAGTGACATTTTGCATTATTCACCGTAAATACAAAGTAACATAGTAGATTGATCCCCAAATGAGAATGCAGCTATCTGAGTATATTGATATTGCCCCAATTCTCATGGATTTATGTTTAATTTGTAAAAGAATAAGTGTTGGGGCCCTAAGTTTGCTAAGAAGACTGCGGTGGGCGATATCGAATGTTACAATGCTGAATATTTATGCTGCGTAGTCTTGATTCCATCATATGCCTTTTAAAACCACCACCATTCACGCCCACCTGTTGATTTCACTCTTACATGTTTCTTTTTCAACCTTTCTCTCTCCTTTTGTCACGTTTTATCTGTTTTCATCTTCCTACTTCTTCCTCCTGACGGTGTTTTTCTCCTTTGTTCAGGGTAAAAGTCTGATGAGGAAAAATGAGTGGCAGATTCCAAAATGAGTGGTGGTGGGCCCCAACTCCAACCAGCTGCTCAAATTAGATACTGGGCATTTCCTATGCTTCAGGACTCATGCCACCCTTGCTTTGCCACTGCTCCCATAGGCACAGGAGTACATTAGCCCTGTAGTAGCAGTATAAGAAACAGCGTTGAAAGCTCTAGAGTAAATCTGGAGACCTGGTAGGGCGAATTTAATAAGTGTTTCTGGTTAATATACAGAACCAGCGGGGCTGGGCGTCTTTCTATTCTATCAGTTTCTATCTTTAAATAAGATCTTGAGGTAGCTCAAGCAGGTGAAAATCTCTCTCTCCTACTGCCCCCCCCACCACAAACACAAAACAAGCATTTGCAATGCAACAGGTCTCCCATTTCTCCGAGCTAGAGGTATTAGCAGTTGTAAACTCCCAACCGAACTTTTCTTGCCACATTAAATGGAAAAAAAGAGCACAATTGTGCTGCTACAGTTCACTCGTAGTGAAACCTATCGGCAAAAGTGCAATTATCTAGATAACCGGCAAAAGTGCAGTTAGCTATGTAACAGGGTCGATGTCATGCAAAGCGCTCAACTCCTGCCAAGCTAGATCGCGCTGCGAAAAAAGATAAAAAGTAGTCCACAAACCTGACAGGAAACAGCGAGCCTCGCATGTTTTCAGTACTTGGTCGCTGCGCTCGAGGAGTGCTAACCACCGGAAAAGTCATGACGTATGCATGCCTTCCACTAATGAAAGCAAGCAGATTTTAAAAGGCAAGCCCACGAACCACTGAAAGACACTGACGGGACATGGATGGGGCTCCGAGCCCTTTTCTAACTACTAAAGCGTCTCGCAAGCGCATGCTAGCGCAGGCTCGACCCTAAAAACTGAAGGGTTTAAGGTTATTTAAGAGCACAGCGAAGTTTGTCGGGATGTAGTGCTTGCAATCAGTAGGGCCAGAAATGAATTGCAATACATTATCTTAATATAAATGTATCTTATGTGGATATCCTTAAAATGCGGCCTTGTGTAGTCCTCTAGACCTCCATTTGGACACTCTGGGGTGGAAAATGCCCATTTCCCACAGACACCAGCTTCTAGGTTGATCTGTGTTAACAGGAGGCAGATTTATTTCCCGAGCTGTGTTTTATGCCATGCTGCTGCAAGGTCACCCCTAACTACTCATTTACCGAGCGAGCACCGGGTCTGCCCCCATCATCGTCGTCTCTCTGGGAGCTATCAACCCCATCAAGACACACATTACTTCCGAGATTACTGCACACGCGCGCTCGCCTGCCGGAAGCGGCTGAAGTGCGCTCTGAACACCGTAGACGAGTGTAACGTGACAATGCATTGAAAAACAGTTTTACACAGAAGCTCTTTCCGAGGTTTCGGCCACTGCCCTCTTCTCATTTACGGAGTGAAACCGTTAAGCAGCACAAGTCGGCAGTTAACAACTTCCGCGATGGCCAGTGGATATGTTACAGTCGGGATCTGCTGTCGGCGGGTTAAGGAGTAATAGTGTCTCGTTGGCCATAAAGAATGCATCCATTTTGTCCGCAGCGCTCTGGCACCATCCTGTCTAGCCTCATGGCTTGGGGAGGCCGAAAGCCGCCGTAGAGACAAAGTAAACTGCATTTTTTTTGCGATGTGTATATACAGAGCAGAGAGTGATATGTGTGTTTTGGTCTGTGCTATCAGTTGTTTATGGAGAATCGTTCCAAGAGAATTAATGGCGGGAAACACATTAGCAAGCCGTAGCTCCCTGTGATGCTTCCCAACCATCCCTCCCCTGCACCAAGCAAGCGCGGCAATTACTGCCTACCCAGAAGACACTGCGATTATGAAGTAAATGGCAGTAGCAGCACCACATGGCTTGAAAAGTGTTCCTGAGGCCTCGCCATTAAAATGCCCTTTTCTAAAGTATTGGGCGTGTTTTTAATGACTTTGGGTTTTTTATGTCTGGCCCAGAGGCATCTATGGCTTTTTTGTACGCATCATGCAATGAAAAACATACATAAAAACATAGATACATATAAGGGCTTTGCTCAGACATCTCCTCGTATGTCTGATTTAGTCATTCAGATTTTGCTTCCGCACACCACAGCATGTGCCTTTAGCATGATGTTATGTGCATATACAGCTAGAAATGTAAACAAGCATTCGCAATGAAATCGGTCTCGCATTTGCTTGAGATAGAGCAATTGTCGTTGTAAGTGCATTACTGGACTTTTCTTGCCATATAAATTGGTCAACTCTGCTGTATAATTTGGTCCTCTCTGCTACATAATTCCAGTGGCCCTGCATATAAGTAACGCACTTCCATTTACTGCAGAGACTCTTGCCCTGATGACTTTGAACATTTCTTAGATTGTTTTTAGTACCATAGTTTTGCAAGTCTAGCGAGTGAGTGGTCCCTAAACACGGCAGATTGGCCCAAATCAACATATGTAGAAGTGGCAGCCAAACTCAGATGGTTGTTTGGAGCCGTGAATTCTCTTCGGTGTGTGCACAGGGTGCAGCATTTTGAACAAATGGATTTGGAGGGTGACTCTGACACTGTGTGATTCAGTAGCTGCTTTATTGTACGCACAGTTGCTCAGTTGGCATCCTTGCCACATAATTCATAATGTACAGCATGATTGACTCATTTAAGCAGCACAATTTTATTTCTTGTTCACCCAGGTCAAACATCCCCTCAGTTGCTGCGTGGGATTGGGAAATCCAGTTGCAAATTCTACACATGCACCTTAGCTTTCACCTTTCCACCTTTTACACACTCATTCAGACCTTTATGTAAAGGAAAACATCTTTAAGAAACAAAAGTAAAATATGTTTACGACTTTTGAAGAGAAAGATTATTTCTTTGTACTAGAACAGGCTTTAGTGAGACATTCCAGCAGGGATGCCGAGCTATGTATTTTGTTTTTCCCACAGAGACAGAAAGGAATTCTAAATGATAATATTAAGTAAAATGCTTGTAAATTATTCAGTCTGACTCTATTAAATAAAGAAAATAATGTCCATGAAAAGTGCTTCAAAGACCTTGGTAAGGGCTCCAAATTGCAAAATATGAATTTGTTAATTGTCATATTCGGTAAGGCGAGATGTGTTTTGTACAAAGGGAAACCTACATTTTCCATGCATCATCACTGAGTAAAATAGCTGTGTGGGTCATTAAGTTCCATTTCGTGTGAAGAGTCTGATTCACATTACATCTTACTGTGAAGATTGGCAGCATTTGGTCCATGCAGCAGTGCACGTTGGCTGATCCAGTGCAATGGCATTCATTAATGTGCAAGTATGTGGCAGGTGTGGGGTGCACAGAGTCAGTTTAAGAGTAAGACAAAACTAGACCTCTTCCATTTGCAAGGAAAGCACCAGATTTTCTGTTAAAAAAAAAAGCTTGCCAGAGGAGGCCAAAATATTTGTGGCATACTAAAGGTTATAGGGTTGCTCTGCATCCGTTATTGAACAAGGAATGTAATATAGTTAGGATAAGCCTCGTCCACACCTAGATACTCACACTATTTGATGGGCACCACTTTAGTAACTATGGATCTTTTCTAAAATGTGATAGTAAGCAAGTACGAGTTGCAAGAATGCAAATGTTTTGTGACTCTGCCTTACTATTGCTTCAGTAAAAGGAGAGATTAATGCATTAAGAAAGGAAGTCTGTAGCAGGAAGCAGCAACAAAGAGAATCCTATAGTACATATTTTTGGGTAGTTTGATGTTTTTCAAAGGCATGTGCGTGCATGATCCCAAATGTGGCATTCATGTCCACAAGTGACCTAATGATCCAGTTCCTCCTCTGCTTTCTAAAAATATTGGCTAATTAACTAAGACGTGAAGAGTCCCTGAAAAACTCCAAAGAGCAGTTGCTGCAGAAAGGACTTAGCGAAGAGTGTGGTCACCCAAGCAAAGGAAGGTGGACGGCAACAGTGACGTCATTCCAACACAACCGTAGAATTAGCGGAAGTGACATCACATGACCCCTTTAATCTCAGTTACATCACTCCACACTAAACCAGGACAATGGGTCATTGTATGCCTGAAAGGAGCAACATTGGGTGGCAATCAATTCTGCTACCTTTAAATGACTTCCCTGGACAGTGATCAGGATAAATGGAGAAGGCAACTCTGTGTTTTTTTTTTTAATGAAGTGAAATGCATTGTATGGTGGAAGTAGTGTACCCCTTACCCATACAGCCAAAGGGGTCAAGGAAAACTCAGTTTGGGCTGTGGGATAGCGGCTTTTGTAAGGGCTATATGGGCAAATGGGTCCTTTGCTCATCCAACCACAAGAAGAAACCTTGTGAGTGGGCCCTAGGCCAGTGTCCCAATAATTGTAATATTTCAGGATTCTCTCATCAGAATCTTCAGTAACACCTATAGCTGTTCATCCAATACATTTGGAAAAAGTGCTTTGAAATAATCTCTGATCCTATACTTTGTATATATTTAATAGTGGGAAAATCTCCTTAGACACTTCTGGGTATGGGATTGGTCGACTTACTCGGTTACCCGGTGACACCTGAGCAAGGTATCAAAATGTTTTCTGGAGTACTTTAACTCTCAGTGTAGCCTGGCCTAAGAGTTCATGGAGTGTGGGTTTTTAAAAGGCACATGGATGTCTGGAAAGAACAAAAAGGGCCTGAAGGCTGTTACTAATTAGTTCGGGTAAATCTGTAAACCGACATCGAACTGCAAAACGTTATATGATAAAAATAGGTAGTTGGGTTGTATGTGCTTGCTCACTTTGACTTTAACTCTAATCGTTATAGTGAAGCACATTCTTTTCTAGGCCTGGCCTATGGACATCTTCATCTGTTTTTTTTTAAATCCAACCTCATGTTTTTGTCAAAAACCATAGTAAAAATACACACACGTACACACTAATTCACAGTGAAAAATATATACATGTACATGCATGTCGGAGCTTTGAGTCGGCAGTCTTTATCCATTGGTCTGTTAAACTGCCATTCACATTTTGCATATAGCCACCATAGCATTCAGTATTGGGCAATGGGTCTGATTCCTTCCACCATTTTCTCTCTTCACTGCGAGCAATGGTCTTTTGCTAATGACATGGCTGGTGGGCCAACCGCTGCTTTCATTTCTTCTTTCATTTAATGTTTTTTTCTTATTTTTGCAATGCTTTTTTGTTTGCTTACTGTTCTTGAAAATATATCTGCTGCACCTTTTAGAGTGCAGCATTTTTACTATTTTATTACTGCATAGCCTTTAATCGCTATTGCTAATGTTTGGGGGAAAAACGTAAAATAATGCAGGCTTGCAAAGGCCCGACCTATCGGCTTTGCCAATGCTTGTTAGAAAATGTGAATTCAAACACAGGTCGTGACTCGTGAGTCTGGTGTTTTTGGTAAGAAGAAAGCGAGCACCTGCTCTGGGGGGTTGTCAGACAGTAAAAGGATGGATTATATATATGGCTTCCCCTCTCCCCACCTCCTGCTCTCACGGGGCTACATCATGAAGGAAGCCCAGACCGCACTTCTCCAGCTCCAGACAGGATGATGCGTAAGGTCAAAAAGGTCAAAAAAATATGCATGCCTTCCTGGCTGGGGCTGTACAGAAGGATGATCACACGAAGAGCTCTTTCAGCAGACGAATTTTCCTACCATTACTGGATTATCTGGGGTGGCTAGCAGTGAAGTATTTTTCTATTCTCGGGTGTACTTTATTTGAAACATGAAAAATATATGATATGGACAAATAAATTATGTTTTCCATTAAACCAAAGTGTGAATTCAAATATAAGGCTTCTCCGACGAAAGTGTTTTAGAAAACTAGTAGTGTAGAAAATACTGTGTATTTTCCACAGATACATCAACATCAGTACAAACATGCATATGCAATGCAATAGGTCTAGCATTTGTGAGAGTTAGAGCTGTTGGTGTTGTAAATGACAATGTATTTTACCTATGTGTTTTGGTTTGGAGTGTAGTGGATGTATGCCAGGTGCCACAGCAACCCTCCCAGGCCTGTCGTTGCAGGAGAGAGGACACAACAAGGCCGCCATCTTGGGAGTGTTTTTGCCTCATTCTTGCAGCCTGGCTGTGACCCTAGAGATGCAACCCTTTCTAATGTGTTTACCTAAACGTTTATAGCATCAAACAAGCCACAAAAAACATCTTCATGGCATTTAACCTATAGAATGAGGGGGTCAAAAGAGTTAGGAGCAAAGAAAAGGGGGCAGCCATGTATTTCTGTGTGTTAAACTTTTCAAGGAATTATTCCTCTACATTGGTAATACCAGCCTAACTTTTAAAAATATGGACTGTATACCAAGAAAATAACAGAAGAGGCAGCTTAACTGCAAATGAATTATAGCACTTTTGTTAAGAATGGCACCTGCTTTACAGTGCTATGAAATGGCAGAACCTGTATTACCAAGCAGTATATTGAAACAAAAAAAAAGTTATTCCCAGACTGCCCCAACACACAACCGACAAAGAACACCAGGGAAGAAGATGTGGCATGAGGGCCAGAGCTGCCCACCTTGGAGCTGGGGAACACGGTTTGAGTCTCATCGCCAGCTCAACATCCTGTGACTGAGCAAATCACTTAATGTCCTCTTGCTACCAAAAATTAATGTGTTGTTGTGTAATGGAACCGGTGTTCATGTGAAGCGCTGTAATGCCTTTGTATTGAGTTCGCTGTAGCAAAACTCTATTTAAAGAGGCCCGATTTACATCCAAAGGCTAGATGCTTTTTGCTATCAAGCTTGAGACCATGAAGTGCTTGGGTTTGGGGTCACAACTCCTTTTCCACCATTTTAGAGACAGCACCTTTTGCCATCTTCTTGCCTAGAACTAACCTGTGTGCTTGGTTGGTGTCCCTCTGGAGGTTATCAAGAACACATACTATCGCCTAGTGTTAAGCACTACTCAAGTCAGTTGGTTGATGCACCCACTGCAGAGATCTTGAGAGAGCGAGAATGTCACAGATTAAATCCTGACATAGCCTTTTCAACTCTTCATCCCTGCAGGGTCGACGCAAATGATTTATAGTGATTTTGTTAAGCATGACAACTGTTTTGCAGCGCTATGAAATGGCAGAGCCTGTAATACCAAGCGCTATATAAAACAAGCATTTGCAGTGCAGTGGGTCTTGCAATTTGCTTTAGTTAGAGCTATTAGCATTGTAAACTCCTAAATGGACTTTTCTTGCACTTAAACTGAAAATTAAAAGTAAAACGTTGGACATAAGTGAGCCGATTGACAGTGCCATGGACGCCATATCAGCATGACGAGAGACACAGAAGGAAAAACGTTTGCTAGCAGATTATCTGCAAAAGTGCAATTAGCCATTTAAAAGGGGCGATGAATAAGGCGATAACAAAACCTCCCCAAGGAGGGACAAACGCAAACCATTTACCAGTGTCATCAAAGGATTTTTGAAGGGCAAGCCCACGAACAATTGGTAGTGATGGGCTTGAGGTAGGCATGTTTAAAAGCCCAGATACATACCAACACCTCGGAAAAGCAGCGTTTGCGCGCTGCTATGCTCCAACTAAAAACAAGTTATTCCCAGACTGCCCCAACACTCACCAGACAAAGAACTCTAGGGGAGAGAATGTGGCGTAAAGGCCAGAGCTGCCGACATTTGAGCTGGGGAACAGGATTCTAGTCTTGGCGCCGGCTCAACATCCTGTGTTTGTAGGCAAATCACTTATTCTCCCCCCTTGCTACCAGAAAGGAATTTGTTCTTGCATAATGTAACTGGTGCTCATGTAAAGTGCTGTAATACCTTTGTATTGAGTTCGCACTACATAGAACTGCAAAAAAAAAAAAAGTGCTCCAATGCCTTTGTGTTAAGTTTGCTCTACATAAAACTGCAAGGTAAAAAAAAAAAGACCCCACAGGCATTTCACAGAAACAGCAAGATGCCCAAACCAAGGAAGACGAAGAAATAACATAATGCCATAAGCGGAGCTGCGAGGCAAAAAAGAAAATGGCGCGCCGACTCAAAGCTATCTGGCCAATCGTGCAATAATCCATGTAACAGGGTCAGTCTCCAAGGCGGTAACAAAACAGGCTCAAGGCGGGACAAACATACAGCATTTACCAACAACATCAAGGGATTTTTTAAACGGAGGCCCAGGAATGAATGACAGTGGTGGGCTTGAGATGGGTGTGATTAAAGCCCACAGATTACAGCAGGTGGAAAAGCACTGCTTGCGTGCTGCTATGCTTGACCTAAAAATGCACATTCAAGAGCATCTCTAGCTCTCCCATCCACTGGGCTCCTGTGCAGTCCTGCAGCGCTTCATATGTGCACTGCTCTATAAAGGGCCAAGCAAATTGCCAAATATTCCAGACTCAACGCTCTACTTTGGTGGAAGGCTTTGAAACAGTTCTTAATTTGTGCAGGTGAAAAGCATTAGTATTCATTTTTTGTAAATGGGTGCTTATTTTTCATCAGCATAATTTGAGCAAGAAATAAAAGGTAGAAAATGAAGAAAGAAGGAAGAAATACACAGGAAAACAGTGACAAAGGAGAAAGCAGGAATGAAAGAGCACAAGAAAGAGTAAGTTAAAAAGATTGTGGTGTAACAAAGAGCTAAGAAGCGGAGTCGAGTGTTGGTTGCGTAGGATTTTGGCAAACGTCTTCATGTTAGGAAGCACAAACTGTGTTCCTAATAAAAACATTGAAAATCTTCGCTCATTAATTTTAAGAAATTAAGTTATCACCTTTCTCACCCTCCTCCTTTTCAGCCGTTCTCTTGTTCTGGATCAATGTCTCATAATGAAAATGTCCTCAAACATCTGAGTCGGTGCCCACTACCTGCATACACCTGCCCAAATTAAGTAGTATACTTACCATCTCCTACACATTATATATTTCCTTTGTGCCTCAACACTCAGTTACATTTTACCTAGTGCGCAGTATAGCAATTGTGGCAGGATTCACTTTGATGTGAAGTGAAGCTGAAAGGACTTTAAAATTGCTGGGGAGCTTGTTTTTTCTCTTTCTATGTTTGCTAACATTTCTTTTCAGTGCCTTACGACCTCCGTTTGTTCTTGTTCCAGTAACGGACTGACTGAAGTCACATTGATGTATGAGCTCACCGCATAGACTGTGTGCACTTCCTCGAGTGTTTGCACCACATTTGATTCGTTGTGCTTATTAACTGGTATGCACTATTGGGTTCTTAGCCGCTTTAGAGCAGAGGCCAGACTTCTTTCATTAGAAAAAAGCAAACGTGAGGAAGTGAAAAAAACTAAATCGAAGCCTGAGTCCAGTGTTGGAAGCTTCTGCTGCTAATGCCCTCCATTCCCTCCCATCCGAGGAGGAAGTCCAAAGGCTTGAATCGTTTGAGAAAATTGAGTTTTGTATGCTGGTACCGAGTGATCTCTAGATCCATACTTTCCGTCCTGTACCACGCATACACCATTGACTTAGCCACTGAATTCTATGGAATTTTTAGGCTAGCAAGGAGGCAAGGTGTAATACGTGTGGTTGGGATTCTATCTGCTTCATGAGTTTAACCTCAAGAAATGAGTGTCTTCACCAGCAATCCACAACCTTTTTGCATCCTTCCCTAGGAAACCCAGATGTCCATAGACTGTTTTATCATTTTTCTGGAAGGAAAATGAGAGCTTCTCGAGCCAAAGCAGCCTGGATTAGCAGGCCCAAGATCATGCATGCACAAGTTCTAAAGATGTTCTTCCTGACGCCATGGTCAAGGAAACTATTACCACACGCAGATCGAATTAAAGCTTGTCTCAAGGAAATGGGCCCTTGAGGAAGGCCAAGCATCAACCACAGAGACCTGCCAAAGAGAAACCCAAATTGTTCTGGATGTGAATGGTGTAACCTTGTTGAACATTTGGTAAAACCCACAAAACAGATTTCTGCTTGGGGACTAATATATTAACAGTTAAAATTATATTAAAAAAAGCATTACCCAATAATATTGCAGAGCGATACTAAATCTGTTTCAACATAAAGCTTCTACGTAGGCTTCAGACCAGCCACCATGAGCCAACAAGTGTCGGCTCTACCTGATGTTAGTTAATTTGCGACTCTCAAAAGATGTGAGGCTCAGGAGTAGTTATTTTGGGTGGATTTATTTAAAAATAGTTCTAAGCTATTTTAAGGGCAACATTCTTGTGCCAAAAACGTTTTGCACTAGAAAGTAGATACTTTATCAAAATTTGTAGTGCTTTGCATCACTTTACGTGACTTTGTGGTGACGCAAAGTCTTGATAAATCTGCCCCATTGTGCTTGCTTTTTTCCTCACCATAATATTCCTTGCATCGCACGTATAATAACCAATCAGCTTGAGGTGCTCACCTCAGAGATTTAGCCCTGCAATGGATTACTAAATCTAGTGATCCACAAAATTAAGAATCAAACAGTAAATCCATTCCATTTTGCCTCTCTCTTTCAGCATCCAAGCAATCAACAGGGATGTGGAATTCCTATCGCCCGACGCCCGGGACATCTTGTTTGGGGTCAAGGGCTACAAGTTTTTATGTTTACTTTGGGACAAGTAGGCCCAACCCCCTGCAGCATAAACCCTTTGGCTGCCTGATTACAGAGAGTGGAACTCTCTGCAGTTGAGTTAATGTGTTTCCAAAAATTAATGCTGTTCGAACTTGTATTTATGGTTCATTATTTGAAAGTCTTCATTATTAGGGTGAGTGCTGTAAATAAATGTTTTAAGGTCACACTTCACTACTGACGTTGGTTCCAGTACAAAAAAAAAAAACGTGTATACACATGTTTGAAAAGTTTAGGCTATGAGGCTAAGTTTAATGCTCCCAGAATGCTCTCTGATTATATGCAAATGAAGTGTCATTTAGTAAAATGTGTTGATGCATGCTAGTATTTCCCAAAAATATTTCTAATGGAAAATCAGTGTAACCATTTTCAACACGATTATGGGAAGCATGAAAATAAACAAACACTGACAAAGCCAACTGATCTGACATATTTTTATAAGTCTTTTAGTTTCATCAATGCGTGTCTTGTTTTGACATGGCTTTTGTAACACTTTATTGTTGTGGGAGCTACCAGGCCCTCAACATTGTAACAAACACTGGCAAACCCCCCCAAAAAAGTTTTTGAACTCTCTAAAAGCACACCAGTGGCATAACAAAGGCCCCGCAGCCGCCCTCCAGGGGGCCCCTTCAGCACAGCACCTGCCCTGAGTGAGTCTGGAGAGGGGGCTCCTCCATGTTCTTTACAAAGGGGCACCCTCCAGTTTAGTTACGTCACTGATTGCCACTGTAGTTCCTGACACTGAACAAAACTACTTTGTGTGGCAATATGCTCCTTGTGGAAAAGCAGAATGCGATCACTCACAGTAAAGCCGGCCGAAAGAGAGAGAAATAGAAGTTTAATAAAAACAAAATGTCTTTGTTAACACCAGACCTAATTAGGGACCAAGACCCACATGTAGGTAGCTTTTTGCATGTCGCAAACAGCGACTTTCGCTGTTTGCGACATGCAAAAAGCACACTGCGATGCACAAACCCAGTTTTGCGATTCGGTAACCTGGTAACCGAATCGCAAAACGGGTTTGCGACTCGCAATTAGTAAGGGGTGTTCCCTTCCTAATTGCGACTCGCAGTGCAATGTAGGATTGTTTTGTGACCGCGAACGCGGGTGCAAACCAATCGCAGTTTGCACCCATTTCAAATGGGTGCTAACACTTTCGCAAAAGGGAAGGGATCCACATGGGACCCCTTCCCCATTTTGAATGTCACTGTAAACATTTTTTCAGAGCAGGCAGTGGTCCTGTGGACCACTGCCTGCTCTGAAAAAATGAAACGAAAACGTTTCATTTTTCATTTTTGTTATGCATCTCGTTTTCCTTTAAGGAAAACGGGCTGCATTACAAAAAAAAAAACTGCTTTATTGAAAAGCAGTCACAGACATGGTGGTCTGCTGTCTCCAGCAGGCCACCATCCCTGTGAGGGCCGCCATTCGCGAGGGGGTCGCAAATTGCGACCCACCTCATGATTATTCATGAGGTGGGCATTTGCGAAGCCCTTGCGAATCACAGATGGTGTCAGGGACACCATCCTACATTCGGATTTGCGACTCGCAATTTGCAGGTCGCAAATCTAAACCTACCTACATGTGGCCCCAAATTCTTAAAGAAAGTCACAAAAGTGCACCCATGGTATATGTTGTACCCTGTAAAATATTTGTGAACTGTATTTTAGCATGGGTAAATACGATGTGTAGATTTGCTCATGTAAAAATCTATTGAGCATTTGCAAGTTCATTTTCCCTCCAGCCACTTTCTTCCCAACCCTGGAAGAAGTTCTAATTCTGCCATTGTCAGGAGTAAATGTCCAACCTTTCTTATTATGGGAAAATATTAGAGAGAAGCTGGTAAAAATCTTTAAAACATGCAGGTTAGTAGGTTTGCAGACTCAAAGGCATTCCAGCCCTAGAACTATTGCTTACTGCTTCCTCCAGCCCCAGTATGCAGATCTGCAGAAAGGTGGCAAAATAAGGAAATTGTTACAGTAGGGATTGAAACTGCAAGTATTTAAGCCCTACTATGGTAGTAGCCCTGACATAATCAGAGAGGCTATTATCAGAGCACTTACATAATGAGATTGCTGCCATAATTTGTCGCCACACTACATGGCACCAAAGGGACAAGTAGATCTTTTTACAGGACAAGTAGATTTGAGAAGCAACCTGTCCACTGGACAAGTAGATATTTTAATAAATTCCACACCCCTGAATCAAGTATGGTTGAATGGAGAGTCCTTGTATATTTCGGGTCAGTGAACAATAGCTCATCCTTCCAAGAGGTAAAAAGCACATACAGTCTAAGTAAACTTTAGAAGGTAAAACACAGTAACATAACATGGATGTGATCCTTTGGACAACACTCCCTGCTCGAGTGTCCCATTCGTAATCTTTTTCACCACTTAAAAAAGTATATTATGTAGATATTGAGAGATGTTTGTTTTTCCATATCATTCCTGGTGGCTGTGGCTTGAAATGTGCTCCATTTGTTAGTTAACAGGGGCATGGACCCCTTGCTATCTAGTCGGAAGCATAGGTAAGAAAATATTGCACATGTTTGAGCTTGGGAGTGTTTGTCCATTACTGCTTGCCCAGGTATGGTGCCAGCTCTTCTCAACGCAGACAGGCTCTATGGTGGCCACTGCGTGTTTATAGGAGACACGACTAGACGTATGCGACCTCTTACATTACTTCTGTAGACCATGGAACTCCTCAGTATCACTGAGAACTCTGCCCCTTCAATTAAGGTAAGCTGCACAAGTGCCAGATTTTACTCAGTAGTTGGAGTTGGGGCCCCCCTGCACTCATTTTTAGGGACCGGCACTTGTTTGACCCAGAGCAAGAGAGAGAAACAAAAGATGGAAAGTAGGAGGAAGAGCTAGATGGGAGCAAAATGACAAAGGGAGAAGCCATGGATGAAAAAAAAAAAAACCTGCAAGAGCTAGATAAAGGTGCAGAAAGTATCTGGCGGTGAACGAAAAAGTGATGAGGTGAAATCAAGTCTTGGCAGATTTGATATTTGTAATCCATTACTCTGTAGGGCCAGGCATGTGGGCACCGGCACCCATTTTTGTACAGCACTGAGTAGTAGTGTCAGAAGCCTTGTACTACATTGTTTAGGAATAGAAGCCGACAGTGTTGGTCCTGTGCAAGTGACTAACCTCGCTGTGCTCACTGTGCTCACTGTACCAAGCTCATTATTATTCATGAGCAGGACCAAGAAGGCAGGACTCTTTGGTTTATTCTGCCAGCAGTGATCAAACTGTCTGGGTATGCCTGGGCCATGGTGCATTGTGCTGCATTTCCCCAGAAATGATACATCAAGCCAAAAAATGCCCATTATATAGCGCTGTGAGGCCTTTTGGGAGACCATATAAAAATGGTATTTCCTGTTATGTTATGTCTTATATGCAATTACATCACAATCTAGGTGTCGCAGCAGTCCAGGGGTGCTTCTGAACCTGTTCAATCAATACAGTTTGAAAGGAAAATAGCAGGGCCAGCCAGGGGCTCATGGCGCCCTGCTCACTCACTAAAAAGAAATGTTCATTAATTTTCCAAGTCACAGCTGAAACCTGCTAAGCAAACAAATGCTTATACTTTGTACACTGTTCTACTAGTTCTTTTTTTGCTTTCAGAGCAGTTCAGACATTCTACTTAGTGGAAACAGGTCCTTTTGTATTGCACATTCATTTGCTGTAAGTCTTAGAGTCTTATTTTGTTTACAGCCCACCTATGTAGACTTATTACCTCTTCGTTTTGCAGGATGGAATCAGAAGCAAAGAATGATATTTCCCGTTTTATGGAAATAAGATGCAGCTAACGAAAATAGGCAGGTTCCTGTAACATTATAAATCTTGGCAAATTGCCCTACTCTCTAGTATTTGTTGCAGGGAAACGCGCTGCTATAGTAACTTAGAAAGGGCCTGTTTTCCTTGTACTGCTGTGTTAAATGAAGTGTGCTCCTCACTGTGCGCTTGGCAGTTTCAAATTAACTTAAATGAGCAATATCTGCAAACAAGAACGTAGGCAGTTCTCCTTTTGTTCATAATCACAGGAGCGTAGGCGGCCATTTTCAGGTTGATTGGGTTTCCCTGCTTTTCATAGGCTTTGATGTTTATCTGTTTTTTTTTTTTTTACTCCAACCTCTGGCCATTTTTCTTCATATTGTCTCTCCGTATGTATTCATTTATTTGTGTATTGCGGGAGGTTTGGTCTCTTCATTGACCTAACCAGTGTCTGGCACGTTCTCAGGCCCCATTCTTATTTGGGTGACGGGTCCAGAGACAACTAACGGTCAGATTACGAGTTACACAACAATATCAGAATGACCCTTTCCAGCTGGTATCACTATGTACTGGTCAATTACAAGTTTTCAGCCCAAGAGTGGGGAATCATATGCAGGTCTGGGAATTACCGGGCCCATTACCACATGCGATTCTCTGCTTCTAAGCCACTTTCCGCACACAAGTTACACCTGCTTTGAGTAGGAACAAGTGGTGTTACGGGGTCCACATCGCCTGTGGAAATACCACCCCACACGACTCATTATCAGGCCCTAAATGTAAGAGTTCAAGTTTGGGAAAGTACATACACAATAAAGCTGCTTTTAGCACAGTTTTTCAAGAGAGATTCCCAAACCGTGTTTCTAGGTGGGCAAGTGTACCGAGTGGCTACAAATTACCATGTCAAAGAGAGAACAGGGCTGTGCCAAGTGTGGCCAAAATAACTTTTAATGGCCACTCAGTTGTAATGTTGATTCTCGATATGTTTGAGGTCCCGTGGCACCCCAAAGGCCTGTGATTAATGTCTATTTTTTGCTTTCGCATGGTTGGCGGTGCATGGGGTTGTTTGCTGTTCCTGGAGTGCTTCTGCCACCCAGTGAACTCATTTGCTGGGTGTCCCCGTTGTGGGAGGGGTCTAGTCTACAACTCACTGCTAGTAAAACCCAGTTGGGAACAAGACCTGTAACTTTGTTGCTATAGAGCAGGATTCTCCAACGAGTAGGTCTTGAGCTAGTGGTAGTTCTCCAGTTACCTGCCGGTAGCTCTCCTGTGTGCAGCCCTGTGTTTAAATTTGAAGCTTTTGTTTGGTTGAATTACTATATGTATACCAAAAGTGAGAGTGAATTCAAGAACAAGAATGTTTGTATTTTCAGCACGCATAACCAGATGTTTATGGAAAAATGGCAACATTTCCAAAATATGTTTTTAAACTGATATTTGAGTGATAAATCATGTGACTTCTGAGAGGTGTACTACTAACATTATTCTCTTTGCACTGGGGCCAGATAATGCTGTTATGTATTACCCAAGTAGGGTCACTCCAAATTGACAAAGACTTTTATACATTACCGCTGGCAACCCTGCCTGACGCACTGAGTTGATCCCTGCTAGCAATCTTGCCTATGCCGGCCACTAATGTTAGAGGCTTGGAATGATTTTCAATCAACATAAGTAACTCTTATTACAGAAGAGTTTGTAGCCCCCTGATGTAGAGTGTAACAAGATCTCATCACAGAAAAAATATAAATATTAATCTATCTTGTCGCTTGATTCTTTGAAATATTAATAAAAATGGTAACACTATATATATTGGCGTTTAGCCACCACTGAGGGGGTTTGTTTGAGCTCTGATAAGTAAACTGTCCTGCCCTGGGACAGTAACAGTGCATTGAGGCAGACTGTGTGTGAAGAGCAGCCATGCAGTGTAGCTTAACCACAAAGCTCTCCAGGCGTCTGACCTGCTTGACTCAATCTGTGATTCCAGGCTGGGGCTGCCAATCACACATAACTGTGGCGGGTCTGTGGTGAGGATTACCACCCACCAGGGACTTGTTGAGAGGCTATGAACTAGCTCAAATTGAGAATCTTTCAGAAGCAAGGAAACAAAATATGTAAGTCATGGTCAAAACAATTGTACCGATACGGGCGTCTGGTTGTCCACTCTTGTTATTTTTTTTACTAGCAGACTACGTCCCCCCATCTCCGACATTCGTTAAATACTTTAGTGGATTGGTGTATTTTCTGCAGACTTTCACCATCTGCAGGCCACAGAGTTAAATCCGGACAGAACATTTCAGCATTTCGTCCTTCTAAAGGTTACACAATAAGATCCACGTCTGCTTGGTAATCATAGTTCTGTTACAAACGTTCCATAGGGCACTGAAGCTCAGAAGGGGTATTGTGTAGTTTATAAACACCGCTCCTGTATCATCTTTTAATTTTATAGAAAAGTTCCTGGGTCACTCTCTGGGTCAATGTCACTACAAAAATAACAAGCACATAGATTAAATACATTTATAGCACCGTTTGTTGTAGCATAATTTAAAGTGTGCCCCTGCCATTTGTTTAAAGAACGTATAGAAACTATATATATTTGGCCACACTTGTTTAATTGGTACATTAAGTGAAATGTTATAGAGTACGTGTGCCATATGTAGTGCGAGGATCTGTGAAACATATTATATTTTAGGAATCATTAATGGCAGCTCCGGAGTGCCCGTAGATGACTACTGTGTGTTGTTGAGAGACACTGAAATTTACAGAAATAATTCTGGCGAAGCACTGCAAGGCTGGCGGAGGAACAGAGGAATCTGAACTGGAAGAAAAACAGATTCCCAGCGCCAGCAACATGCGTTTACACAGTGCTATGGGAGTCTAGTAAGAGGTTAAGACATAAAGGCAGGCCTGGGTACAAAAATGTGGAGACAAGCCTTTTTTTAGATTAGTTCTGCCACAATATCGAATTTTAAATCTCGTTCTCTCATTATATCACTACCAGAATATTGAATTGTACAATATGTTGCAGATCATTTTATATATAGGCAAGTACAAATTTACTAGTTTTAAGTCCACATCTTCTTACCTCAGCTATATCGGCAAGATACCTCAATGTGGAATTAAGAGTAGTAAATCCACACTTACCTATGAATACTTACATTCACAGTATTGTGGAAGACGATAGTCTGAATACGATATTATGGCAGGAGTCTATTCTGTTGCTCGATGTTGTGGAATACATCTAATGGCATTGAACCACCTTACAGTCCGTTCAGAGCACTTTCATTGTAGTGCAGCCTTTATAGAGCCCTTTATACCCCTGTTGTGGCCATGAAATGCCTCAGTGGTGATCAGCTAACTGGGAAGCCCATTTCAAGTGCATGATTGGAAGGATGTGGGTTTATAGAGTAATCCTTACAGGAATTGAGTGTAGAGCAAGAGGTTCAGGGATGTGCTCCTAACGTGCTGCTGTGAAGATGCAGTTGCGGATAGGCGTGAGTTGATGTGCAAAAGTACTGCATCTCATACTGGCTTTTGATATCTTCAACCATGTAAAAGTGCTTAAAGTTAGGCAACCCCAAACTGGCGGTCTGTCACCAGCTTGAAAAGCATTTCTGTTGCTGCCCCTACATCGTGCTCTGATGACCGATATCCTTTACTCTCATCAATGAAAATCTTCTACAATGAGTCTCATCCTGAAGTATCTCTCGACCTCAGAATTGTAGCTGAAGCAACCTGCATCGCCTACCGCCTTCTCTCTTGAGGCACATATCTCTTTTTAAATACAGACATCCAAAGTTTAGGGTGACCAAGGGTCCCGGATTCACCTGGGCAGTCTGTTTTTCACTATCTATCCCAGCAAATTAAAGTAAATTTTGCAAATGTCCTGTTTTGCAGAGAGAGTAAATTGAACACAAATAGAGGCATATATTTTTGTGTTCCAGTGCAGAATTAGTTAGCGAGCCCTAACAGAAAGCAGTTTGGCTAAAACAGTTAAATCTGTGTGTAAAAGTTGCATTTAACTATCTCTTGTTGCCTCAGTTGTCTGCCCCCGGCCCTCCCCCTCCCCCTACCCCCGGTTGATGCAGAATTGTAGTCCTACTTCTGTGTTTGTGCAGTGTCCCAGCTGGTTTTCAAAAATCTAGTCATCCTATCAATGTCTAATATTAATAACACTCACCCCACAAGATCGGATACCTTTTCTCTCTCAATTTCAATATGCCCTGGTAGACAACTCACAGACTGCCACACACATTCACACAAACCCACTCACGAGAGACACACTCTGGTATTAGCACTGTGGTTTGGGTTCCCACTCATGCAAACAATATATTTTTGGTTAAGATAAGCACATTGCACCTTCCAGGATCTAAACAGTTAACCGATAATGGCTCAGCAATATTTACTCTATATATTTTTTAAAAAGTAAATACTTATTGCCGTTAACTTACTTTTCTAGCTCTTCGGCAGACATCTAGAATGTCTCAATTCGCTTAGCCGGTCAACAGTCTCTTCCATTGATGGGTTCTACGCAGTCCCAACAACTGACCAGAGTCTGGTCATAAACTGCATAAGAAAGTTAATAAATTCACAGTCAAGAGTCTTAGGTACTGTTTTCTATAATGTGCCTATAACATAACTTGCTCCATTGCAGTGATCCTTTGCTGTGTGTTATTGATTCCAAACTTACCCATCACAACCATGCGTCTTTCATTGGTGTTCAAAATGCTCTGCTTTTCAGCCATTAAGTAATGCACTACCGTCATATTTTTATGGTCTGAACCTAAAACCATTCATTGCTCCTTAATAGATATAAAATAAAAGTGTAAAAGCCCAAAGTACGCCTTCCAAAATAGAAACCATATTAGAGGGAAAAGCAGCAGAGTGGTATCCTGGAAGGCAAGTTCACTCAGCAAAAGAGAAATGCAATTAAATCTCTTATTTTGTTAAATAAATAAATAAATGAATAAATATGATTTACTGGACACAAACAGCCTCAAAAAGCAAAACCCTTAAATTCAGTCGAAATGACCATGTGGTTCCTAAAATCCGCATAATGAGAATGAGAACTGCTTGCAATTACTGGCACAGAGAATTCTAGTGGTTGGCAGTAACTAAAACATCAAACACCAAGAAACCGCAAAGTGAAGAGTGCGAATTACTGACAGTTCTTGACCAGCAGTTGTTGAAATCCCCCAAAAGTAGGGTTGATTACGTAAATAACGCCTTTCCTGAGCACCCGTTGCCGCAGCTTTGAAAGCGCGTGACGCGAAGTTCTTTTTTCTGTTTTCCACAATGACAGGTCTTTCCATTGTGCGTGTGCTGGCGCGTGGCTACAGGGCTGCCGGAGGGTGACCTCAAACCTGCGGGATTAACTGCACGAGCACACTGAGAGCGTGACAGGCAACACCAGCACAACACGTTTAAATGCAACAGCCGTGACATTTGTGTCTCTGAAAAGCAACTAAAAATTCAAGCCCACGGCGCTAAATTAACCCGAGGACATAATGTTGCGCCTAGTCACAAGGGCGTTTTAGAGTGCGCAAAGTGGCTCTCCGCTAGTAGCCTTTTACGTATTATTATTACACGTCCTTATGGATTGGCTCCAAAACAACAAAAATGGGAATAGTCGAGTATTAGTCATATACAGTATAGGGTGACCAGACGTCCCGGATTTCCCCTGACAGTCCCGGTTTTTAGAGGACTGGCCCGGTATCCCGGCGCTTCTCATAATATTAAACAAATGTCCCGGTTTTTGGGACAAAGGTCATGTCGTTACATAAATGTTCCGGTTTTGGGACAAAGGTCAGATTATCTAGGGAAGCATACATTAAAGGGATTCAAAATCTGGTCACCCTACAGTTAGATGTTTCTGGGCCAATTCACAAAATCCTGTAAGAGCACATAAAAGAGTAGCCCCATACTCATAAATGGATTTGTGAGCAGGCCCCATTATGTTTGTTACTTGTAGTATGTAAGGCTAAGGCCATGTTTCTGAGGCGTTGTACCATCAGTGGTGGCTGGTGGCATTTGAAAGTGGTAGGGCGTAAACATTTTATGTAGCAAATGAAGCGAGCAAGCTTAATGGACAAATGTAGGATCCAAGGAGAGTCCTCCTCTTAAGAAAACAAATGAAAAAAGATTGAAAAATGGTGCATTTGAAAGCAAATTAATTTAGTGAGAAAGCAAGGTTTATAAAGCGGTGGGAACCAGATGCGGCTCCTCTGCTAGGGTGGAGTAGTGTTGCTTCCCCGCCAGCAGCATCTGTTGCAAACCTTTTACTAAAAAGCGATAATAAACTAAGTTTATTAAAAAAAAATAGTAAAAGGGGTGGGGTCACGGGCTGTGACGAACACTGAGGGGGAGTGACAGAGGGCCGCCCCCAATGCAAGGATGAAGACTGATGCAAAATCATGACTCTAAAAGCGTCATTGGCCTATAGTGCATACTGCCATAGACCACAAAGGAAATGAATGGCTTTAGGGCAGTCAGACCTGCGTCGTGCATCACAGCTAAGAAAGTTGATTTACTGCCTGACTTCCCTCACGTGCTTCAAAGTGAGACGGGCCGACAGCCTGTGCCAGATGGGCCAGACCGGCCGACAGCCTGGGACAGCCAGCCCAGACTTAAATGCATTGATTTGTTTAAAGATACAATTGTATCTCCAAACAAATCGATCAAATTAATATTTTTTTAGATAAATGTGTAGGAATTACACAGGGGCGCAGCCCCTCAGCCCCAAAAGAGAAACCGCCACTGTGTACCATATTATACTATATCCAGACCCTGAAGAAACAACCCGACATTTTGCAGAATGTTATATTTTGTGAACTTGACGTGCAGGGGCAGCTACAATTGTTTGCATATACTGTTCAACATGCCATTGATTCAGGGCCATATTTATACTTGCTTTGTGCCGAATTTCCGTCATTTTTTGTTTTTTTTAACTCAAATTCGGTGCACACCTAACTCCATAGTTATACTTTGGCGCTAGACCAGTCTAGCACCAAAGTTATGGAGTTAAAGTAATTTTCGGGACGTGGATACCTACCTTGCGTCAATGAGATGCAAGGTAGGTGTTCCCGTGCAAAAAATGACTCTATGGTCTTAGCGCCATATTTGTCCCCTGTGCTAAAATCACACACAGGGGGGAGGAGGGGGGTCAAATAATGGTGCAAAGCTTACTTTGCACCATTATTTAACGCTTGGGTCAGGGCAGGCATAAGGGGACCTGTGGGCATGTTTCCATGGTCAGAGACCATGGAAAGAGCCCACAGGTGCCCTTCCCTAGCCCCAAGGACACCCCCACCCACACCAGAGGGACACCGCAGGATAGGGGAACCATCCCAGGTTGGTCCCGGTAAATATAAATATATATATATTTTTTTCCCCTGTCGAGGGCCCTAACCTGGCGCCCCCTACATGGCACTGGCCCCAGTGACCACTCCCAGGGGACACTTGTCCCCTGGGCATGGCCATTGGGGTGGAGGGCATGACTCTTGTCTTTACTAAGACAAGAGCTATGTCCATGGGTGTTGTGCGCCAGAAAATGGCGTTACTCTGCCTACAGGCATTTTTTTTGCCTCTAAACAGTGTTGCACCATTATTCGGCGCACAACTTCCAGTTCTCCTCTATGCCTGCCCCACCCGGCTAGCATCATTTACAGTGACGCTAACCGTGCATTACCGCCGGCTAGCGCCATTCCTTAAATATGGTGCCCGGCTGGTGTCCAGGAATGGCGCTGGCCGGCCCTATACTTTTACACGCAAAACTGCGCTAACGCAGTTTTGCGTGTAAGAGTATAAATCAGGCCCTCAGACTTCTGAGGTCCACAAAATGAGCACCATTGCTTTGGATAATAACGATAACAGCTCTTACTGAGGCACACTATATAATACACTTTTTTATGTTTATGATCGAAATGAGAGAAACACCCTCCAGCCCTCTTGATAAGCAAGCACTATACAAGTGTGCAAATGCATACATATATTTTCTGCAACCTAAACTGAATTCACTGGGGCCAGTAGAATCTTTTACACAGATCATAGGTTTCTTAGGGGTACACACCGTCGAGATGTGTTGCTTCAGAAACTGGGGTGATTTTGATTAAGTGCCAGAGTGAGATATACATATTGGTTTAGAACAGGCTTGCTCTCTCGCCCAGAGCCAATGCGCTCACTCCAGTACCGGTGTGACTTATACTGTTGTGTTTCATGACAGAAAAGAAGGGGCGCGGTGATTGGTTGTCATTGTAAACAGTGTAGGCCGAATGGGCTGCATAGCACTAATGGCATAGTCTGGCTTGGATAAAACAAAAGCTGCACAGTTGGCATCCTATAAGGAAAACATACCACTGGAAATATTCTTCAAGACCTTTATTTAGTAGGTGCATGCCTTCAGATCTGCTGGATCTGCAGATCCAGGAACACTTCAGAATCTATCTGTAGACCCAGATTATACACTTTTTGCACTGGGATTGATTTCTGCTAACTAACCAACGGTCAAAATAAATGTTGGGCTCCCTTCAGAAATATCTCTGTTTTTGAGGGATTTGCTGATGAAAAACTGTGGTTCAGCAGTTTCTTATTGGCTGCTCAGTGTTCCTACTCTGAACACCAGTTAGGTGTCACCACCAAATGATCAAATTAAAGAACCGGGGTGGGGGGTTAGTGAATCATTAAAAGCAATGCAAGATCCAAATCAAAAGGGACTGGACAGGTGATTTTTCAGGGGAGGGTTGAAAAGGGAGCATCAACGCCTGCTGTGATTGAAAGAGCTTTCTTCCAGTCAAGTGAATTTTCCTAAAGTGCTAGAGACAACAAGTCTTTCTAGCAGTATGTTTTGAACAGCTCAGGAATCAGCCTATAGGGCAATCTGGCAATGTCCGAAGGGCTGGTCTAAAAGGTCGGTGTGTAGGCAGTTTTATAAAATTGTTTGTGGACCTATTTTATTGTCTGTCAGGCAAGGTTTTACTGTTGACTTCCCTGATATTACCACAGACACCTGCAGCAAGCACAAAAGTATGTAGTCTCTCATATCTTGCAAAATACCTACCTACACAGTGTGTCTCTTCAAAACTGCCCCTAATTACAAATGTAGGACACTTTGGTACCCGTCTGATTCACTGATGCGGGCCACTTTTATTTTGACGACTGGGCTTATTTCCTGTCCTAGTCTAAAACGGCTGGTGACTATTGGAAGAAGAGCAGAGCCTTGACACTGCTTCTTTCACCTTCACATGCCAGTCTTCCAGGAAAGCCATAATGAGAAGTGCATTGCTTTAACCAGTAAAAACCTGCCTGGTAAGGATCCAGCGTGGCATTTTCCTGAAAGGATGGATTTAGCTCAAATGTGCAGTTTGGTTACACAATTACACATCTGTGCTGAAAAATTATATTGGCTAGCTCTTCAATAAAACATTACCCAGGGCTGCTTGGTCTTGCTATGGGCTGCTCTTTTGCACTAGGTTTTGTTCAAGTATGGTCATGGTGCTACTCAGTTCTGCTCCTTGTGTAGGTCAGTGAAGCCTTATGCTGCAGACCAAATATGCATCTTGGTGAAGCTCAAATATGCCTCATGGTGCCGCTGAAGTATGCCTCATGGTGTAGTTCGGTTGTTTCTTTGTGCTGTTTAGTAATACTCATTTGTTGGTCAGTTATATCCATGGATTTCTCAGTCACGCTAACTGATTCTCCTCATTTATGTCCAGGCTGCTTATCTATGCTCAGTGTCCTTTCAGTTATGCCTCCTGTCTTCTCAAATACTCCCTTGGAATGCTGAATTACTTTATTTGGCAGCTCAGTCATGTCCTAGTTGCTAACGTATCACACCTGGGCTACTTTGATATGTGCCTGGGGTGCTTGAGATTGCTATGGCATATTAAGATATGGCCTGCTCAATCATGCCCAGTGTGGATGCTCAAATATACAATGTGGTGCCTCTCTAGTGTGACCCTAGGCTGTCCAATTATATCATGGGCTGCTCAATTATACCATGGTTGTGATTACACTTTTACTTCTGTGGACGCACTCATCTCCCAGTTACATGTTGGGATCATTCAAGACCTAAAGCACAGGTCGGGGAGCCCTTTCTACATATAGGACAGGCAGGGGCATCACAGACTCGTGCAGCCCTTGCAAGTTCGAGAGGCTTCCATCGCTTAAGGGGTCCAACTTGATTCAACAGCTTGGTAAATCTATGAGGTAGCCATCCTGAGATACATAATGGGTGGGCCCTCACTAACATTTATAAGGAGGGGCCATCAGTTTAGCCTCCTTGCCCCGCAGCCAAAAGGCAGCAGTGAGAGAAATGAGTTTGGTACCTCTTCCTGGATTATTACTCCCCCCCCTGATTTCGCAGCTGAATTTAGCTGCTAGGCCAGTGGTTCACAACCTTTTGATTTCTGTGGGACCTCCAACGAATTATTACTAGAATCAGGGGGGCCCCAGTGAATCATTTTTTTCTGTGATTTGAACATCAAAACAATACGAAAAACTACAGAAACAAGTATACATCAAAAATACATAAATATTGAAATATTTTATTTAATTCACAGACAAATACAAAAAAAGTCAAAATTTTAAATTTAATTGGCAGGTGGGAGCTTTCCTTAATTTGATTTTTAATTCTTAAAGACAAAGAGAGATGCTAAACTCCAGCAAATCACTTTGTCTTTTTGGCTCTTATTTATGCTCTGGTTTTGCAGGTGTTCCAATTGAGGCCACCCATTGTCTATACTTAATTCTCTTTGTTGTACTTGAGCTGCTTCCGTAAGCTAGCAAGACTAACTTAATTCTTTAGTCTCCAGTTTCAAATTCCTTCATATTGGCAGATTGTTTTAAAACATTTTAATTTTCAGTTTTGCTTCTTTATATATACATTACTAGAGGATTTATAATTACATTTGAAGAAGAGGATTACCTTCAAACTACTCACCCACTCACACAAAGCCCTCCACAACACAGGTCCGGCCTACCTCAACGACAGACTCACCTTCCACACTCCCGTCCGCCAGCTCCGCCCGCCTCGCCCTCGCCTCCGTCCCCCGCATTCGCCGCACCACCGCTGGAGGAAGATCCTTCTCTCACCTCGCCGCCAAGACCTAGAACTCTCTACCGCTCCACCTACGCCAGACCCAGGACCTCCTGACTTTCAGGAAATGCCTCAAGACATGGCTATTCGACCAGTAGCTCCTATCCCCCCCCTGACCCCCCACCCAGCGCCTTGAGACCCTGACGGGTGAGTAGCGAGCTTTATAAATTACGTGATTGATTGATTGAATATTATTGAATTTTCTAAACAGTCGCCAACAGCAGAGTAGGCTTTGCCCATGGGTCTGTCCCGTGGGTCTGCAGACCACAGGCTAAGAACCACTGCTGTAGGCCAATTCTCCTCCATTTGAGTACTCTAAGGTCTGAATAATGCCACAATGCACCCAAAACCTTCGTGCGACGTCATAACTGAAACCAACATTCTAGCATGCCAGTTGTTGCTGATTGTTAGAGACGTAGCTGAGAGAACAGTTTTTTTTCTACATAGTGACTGGTCCCTTTGAGACTAGCATGCTTTCAGGAGAAATGTAGTTTGAAAACGCCAGAAAGTAAATATTTTCAATATATAGATGTTTTATGACTTTGTAAAATGTTTTGGAATTGTGGCATGGGAAGCTCTTTCTCGTCACCACACCGTCCAGGTGTCCTGGTTTTGCATGGCATACATTGTTTCTAAAATAATTGGCGGTCAGGGCTTTTGCGGCAATACATTAAAAACAGATTAGAATTCGAATGGCCTCACTCCCAGTGGAACACTAACTAGAAACTGAAAGGCTGCTGCATCCAGATTTATTTACCCTGGCTATCCCCGCAGGCTAGCTATTCCAAAGCCCGTGGAAAACAAATGCAGAAAAGAAAAACATAAAACAAGCAGTGGCATGGCCAATAGGTCTCACCACGAGAGCAGTTAGCTTTGGCAATTATTTGTAGCCATGCTACACAGCAGCATGGCTAAAAATAATTTTTTAAAGAGCACATTAGTACTGGCTGCGCCCAGTTGCATCTTAATTTTTTTTATATTTAGTCGTGTGCTTCCCCATACCTTCTTTCCTGTTCTCTTCTCCAATCCATGTCTTCAACAAACAGGGTAGTGGGTTCGGGATGAGGCAACACAGAGGGAAGGAGCACACATACAACAAAGGTTGGGTGGGAGGGTCTGGGGCAAGTACACAGTCAACGATTGGTGAGTAGGAGGGGCGGGGCAAGGTCATGGACAGCTGAGCATAAGTGGGAGGAACTGTGGCAAGCATACGGACTATAGAGGGTGGGCACAAGAGGAGCAGGAAGCACATTGACAACAGAGGGTTGTGGAGGGGCTGGAGAAGCAAATAGACAAGCAAAGGGACAACGGAGATTGGGCTTTAGGGGCTGGGGCAGCACATAAACAACAAAGGGTGGGTTGGATGGGCAGGGGCAGCACACAGACAGTGGAGGTATGGGGAGGAACAAGGGACAGGTAGATGTATAGAAAGGAGACAGCTGAAAAACACAACCACTCTTGTAGAGTGCTTAAGCAAAAAGAAACAGTAGTAGTGGCTGAAAAAGCAAGCAGACTATAGACTCAGTAATGCATCCATGCTCCAGGGGAGGGACAAACTCAAGAAGAGGAAAGAAAGCATATAGAAGCTGACGAATGAGAAGCAAGCAAATGAGAGTGACAGAGAAACCAACCAATGGTGCACAGTGTGCAGTCTCTAAGCCCTCTCTAAGGTAACAAAAGATCTCAAATAACTTAGACTGAATCTAAGAAATGGTCCTTTTCAGTCCCTGATTCACAAAGGCTCAGCACGTTGGCTGCTCCTCACACAATACTTCCAGAACTATGACCATTCTAGTGCAAGTAATTAACACCCACCTCAGACCGTCAGCTATTTCATTTTGACTTACACCTTTCACGGAATCTCAGCTATACCTGTGCTTTTACCTTACACCCTCCCCTTAATCACGGCTGTTCTAGGGTAGCTTCTTGTCAATGTAGTATGTATTTTGTTTAAATTTCAAATTGATTGTTGTTTTTGTAACAGCTTATGATCTCTCCGTAAATCTTTAAATACAAATAAAATGTAATAAAAATAAAACAATGTAATTTGTAAAGGCACATAGTATACTAAATTCAGGGTCTACAAGTGTTTGCAGTCTTAGATGGAAATTACCAATGCAACATGTCCTCCAATGGTCGGGTCAGGCAACTGCACATTCAGCCCAACACTATGACTGCGATCTTTTCTCCGGTCAGTTTGCGCTCTTAGGGTTAGTCATGACAGGAGTTCTTGAAGGGCACTGTTAAAGTCATAGGCCCATATTTATGCTTCTTGCTGCAAAACTGCACTAATGCAGTTTTGCGGCAAAAAGTTTAGCGCCGCCTTGCGTCATTTAACAACACCAGTTGGGTGCCATATTTATTGAATGGTGCAAGCAGGTGCTAAACTTGGGCTAGTGCCTTAGAAGAGGGCGCTAGCCGGATGGGGGTGGCGGTAGGTAAGGAGGGGGTTGTGCGTCAGAAACTGACAATAGCCTAGTTAGAGGAAAAAAAATGCCTCTAACCAGACTAGTGCCATTTCCTGGCGCACAACCACCAAAAACATGACTCCTGTCTTAGGAAAGACTGGAATCCTGCCCACCACCTCAATGGCCAGCACAGGGGCAAGTGTCCCCTGGGCATGGCCATTGCATTCTGTGCCATGCAGGGGGCCCCAAGTTAGGGCCCCCCATGGCACTATAAAAGAAAAAATACTTACCCTGCTTACCTGGGATGGGGTCCCCCATCCTCTGGTGTCCCTCTAGTGTGGGTGTGGGTTTTCTTGGGGATTGGGGAGGGCACCTGTGGACTCATTCCATGGTGTTTAACCATGGAAACGGGTCCACAGGTCCCCTAACACCTGGTCTGACCCCGGCGTTAAATAATGGTGCAAAGCAAACTTTGCTCCACTATCAAGCCCCTCCTCCCACCTGTGCGTCATTTTAGCATGGGGGGATAAATATGGGGCTATGGGGATAGCGCCATTTTTTTTAGATGGGATGCCTACCTTGCATCTCATTTACGCAAGGTAGGTGCTTGCATCCAGAAAATGGTGCAAACTCCTATATTTTGATGTTAGACGTGTCTAACATAAATATATAAATATGGGGTTAGGTTTGCGCCGAATTTGCATCAAAAAAATGACGCAAATTCTGTGCAGAGTATAAATATGCCCCATTGTTTCCATAGTATCCCTCACTTCGGAGAAACAAATAACATCAAATTGTAGGCACACGCCTGCAAGGCACAGCTTTCCTAATTTTTTGCTGCATCAGCTTTATAATTGGAGTGTAACACGTGAAAAAGCATACCTTACCAATTTATGGTGCATGTGCAAAGTTCTGATACTTCTCTTCCAGTATACAGAAACATATTCCAGCCACAGCGGTTCCGGAGACACAAGAAGCCAATATTCATACTACTTTCTGTGGCAGAGGTTAAGGTAATTTCTCATCACATTTCGGTGTTACTATCCACCAGCGAAGGTGCTTGTGACCATGTCACCTGAGTGGAGGAGGAGCAACCTGAGTACTCTCTGATGCTCATGGAATGTCTGTACTCAACACAACTGTTCTGAAGACGGACACAATGCTGTCCTAAGTGGTGCCTCTGGAGTGACTGAATGTTGCTAGAAAGCATCAGCAGAGGAGCTCTAAGGCAGCCTCATACCTATCAGCCTTATGCCAACCTGGCGATGGTACCAGGAGGGAGTAGGTGTCTTCTTTGAGGGAGCAGGACCATGGGTATGAGATGTGATTTTGGTTCCTCAGCACTGCCTAAGCTGCCACACCTATGTACTCTCTGAAGTGAGTAACTAAACACCAAACAGTGTAGTTGCGCTCTATAGGTTACTCGTATCTCATCAATTGGTCTTAGACTCCTGGTCTCAGTCTGTGCTAGAAGAATTTTTAAACATGAAGCCTTCCACAATAAAGGATTTGTAGGAAGTAAAAAAAAAACACCCAAACCATTGTGTTGCCTTTTTGTCATCAGTTATTTACAGTGATCTATATTTTCGGATCTACTGTGGTGTGGAGTTGGTTTTTCGATTTTTGTGGACTTACAAATTCTGAATCATTTCACTGTAAAATCTTGATGCGGTTATGCAAGGAAAATAGGTTAATATTAAATGTACCAATGCAGAAATTTCCCATGTAAAAAAGATTTTTCTTTTTGTGATATATTTGATTTCTTTTTTACTACCTTGCAGCAGATGTGATTCTTGATCGACAGATTTTATTTGAGGATAATGAACATTAAAAAAGTATTTTGTGTTATTATTTAAATAATTTAATGCCATTTTGCAATACAGCAATTGATATTTGAGTTATGCGCCTCCCAACCTTGGTGAGCATCAAAATAACTATATGTTCTGCCCAACCTTGGTGTAAAGACACAATGTCGATATGCTCCTGCTAACCTTGGTAAACATCACATTATCTTTATGCTCCTCCCAGTCTTGGTGTAGAGACACAATATCAGTATGCTCCTCCCAACCTTGTTCGAGAGTAACAACTTGAATATCTTAATATCGACCAGCAACAATGCCCACTCCACAATATTGAGTTGCAATATATCATCAAGGTAGGTAAATATTCAGTTAGAATAGTAACTCTACACATCCATATACAGGGAGTGCAGAATTATTAGGCAAATGAGTATTTTGACCACATCATCCTCTTTATGCATGTTGTCTTACTCCAAGCTGTATAGGCTCGAAAGCCTACTACCAATTAAGCATATTAGGTGATGTGCATCTCTGTAATGAGAAGGGGTGTGGTCTAATGACATCAACACCCTATATCAGGTGTGCATAATTATTAGGCAACTTCCTTTCCTTTGGCAAAATGGGTCAAAAGAAGGACTTGACAGGCTCAGAAAAGTCAAAAATAGTGAGATATCTTGCAGAGGGATGCAGCACTCTTAAAATTGCAAAGCTTCTGAAGCGTGATCATCGAACAATCAAGCGTTTCATTCAAAATAGTCAACAGGGTCGCAAGAAGCGTGTGGAAAAACCAAGGCACAAAATAACTGCCCATGAACTGAGAAAAGTCAAGCGTGCAGCTTCCAAGATGCCAGTTGCCACCAGTTTGGCCATATTTCAGAGCTGCAACATCACTGGAGTGCCCAAAAGCACAAGGTGTGCAATACTCAGAGACATGGCCAAGGTAAGAAAGGCTGAAAGACGACCACCACTGAACAAGACACACAAGCTGAAACGTCAAGACTGGGCCAAGAAATATCTCAAGACTGATTTTTCTAAGGTTTTATGGACTGATGAAATGAGAGTGAGTCTTGATGGGCCAGATGGATGGGCCCGTGGCTGGATTGGTAAAGGGCAGAGAGCTCCAGTCCGACTCAGACGCCAGCAAGGTGGAGGTGGAGTACTGGTTTGGGCTGGTATCATCAAAGATGAGCTTGTGGGGCCTTTTCGGGTTGAGGATGGAGTCAAGCTCAACTCCCAGTCCTACTGCCAGTTCCTGGAAGACACCTTCTTCAAGCAGTGGTACAGGAAGAAGTCTGCATCCTTCAAGAAAAACATGATTTTCATGCAGGACAATGCTCATTCACACGCGTCCAAGTACTCCACAGCGTGGCTGGCAAGAAAGGGTATAAAAGAAGGAAATCTAATGACATGGCCTCCTTGTTCACCTGATCTGAACCCCATTGAGAACCTGTGGTCCATCATCAAATGTGAGATTTACAAGGAGGGAAAACAGTACACCTCTCTGAACAGTGTCTGGGAGGCTGTGGTTGCTGCTGCACGCAATGTTGATGGTGAACAGGTCAAAACACTGACAGAATCCATGGATGGCAGGCTTTTGAGTGTCCTTGCAAAGAAAGGTGGCTATATTGGTCACTGATTTGTTTTTGTTTTGTTTTTGAATGTCAGAAATGTATATTTGTGAATGTTGAGATGTTATATTGGTTTCACTGGTAATAATAAATAATTGAAATGGGTATATATTTGTTTTTTGTTAAGTTGCCTAATAATTATGCACAGTAATAGTCACCTGCACACACAGATATCCCCCTAACATAGCTAAAACTAAAAACAAACTAAAAACTACTTCCAAAAATATTCAGCTTTGATATTAATGAGTTTTTTGGGTTCATTGAGAACATGGTTGTTGTTCAATAATAAAATTAATCCTCAAAAATACAACTTGCCTAATAATTCTGCACTCCCTGTATATCCTTACTTTACTTCGCAGTGGTATCCAATATTGTGGAGCTGATATTTGTGCCCGTTGATACTATTTTAGTCTATATTGTGATGTACAGCCCCTGTGCTTAATTTGTATAAATAAATGTAGTGTAGTTGGTCAAAGTTTTTCTTAGGCGTCTGCAGTCTGCAATGCTGAATGCCAAGATTACCAAGTATGAAGGCTGCCTAGCTTCGAGTCCACTAATGCCTCACTTTCGCCACCATACACTTTCGCTTAATTTATCTCACTCTAGCACAGTGGTTCCCAACCTGGGGGTCCACAGAGCCTCCTCAGGGGGTTTGCGACTTCTTAGAAAATTAAATAACATTAACAGATTAATAAAGTGTATATAGGTAAAGTGGCTAAATGTACAATTGAAAGTTTTAAAATGTACTGTAAATGTCAAGGAATTTGAAATTGGAGACTAAAAATTAAGTTTGTATCCTCAGTTTGATTCTTGGGAGCAGTGCAGGTGCATCAAACAGAATACAGTATGGACAATGTGTGGCTTCAGCTAAATTTAGAAAAGTTCCAACCTTCCTATTAAAGTCGCATTTTTTTTTAAAATTAATATTTGTTTGCAAATTAAATAAAATGTAATTTGTGTGTGTTTGAGGAATGCTTGTTTCTGTAGTTTTTGTGTATTATTTTGTGTTTCAAATCATCGAAAATGTTTAGACTGTAGTCCTCGGTTTCCAGTAATGACTCAGTAGGGGTTCCCCAGATTTCAGTAATTATTCATTGGGGGTCTCTGGGATATAGTCATGATAAAATGGGGGTCCACAGAAGTCGATAGGAACTACTGCTCTAGCACATTCGTTTTCATTACTGCTTTGTCACAGTTTCGTTTGGTTTTATGTACCCCTCCTTTCACCCTTTTCTGCCTTTCTCCTGTTTGCTCAGAGCAGAAGTCCAATGATCAAAAATAGGTCCTGGTCCCGAAAACTGCATTCTGGTGGCCACCATCTGTAACCACAAGCATAAATGAACCTAAGAAGGATGTTTGATCACCTGTTCAATCTAGAGTGTTCAGATACTGATGTGGTTCATTCCTTCTGCTGTTAGTTGGACTTCGAGTTGTTCTGTGCCTGTAATAGTGAATGGTTTTGCTTTATTATCATTTACTTGAATCAGTGCCCCACTAGACATGTTGGCTGGTGCATTCCTCATATTTACTTATAGAAAACTCATGAGTTATTGAGGCAGTATGGGTTCTATGTCAGCATTTCGGGGACAAAATTATTGTGAGGTCAAATTATGGAGGCCTAAATATTGAGGACAAAAATATTGTGAATGAAAGTACATGTAGGTAAATATAGATTTACTTTTCTTAGCTCTACATCTATGTACCTTGAAGATATTATATATTGTCAAGGTATGTATATGTGAAGTTAAGTATAGTAAACATTGTGGTTTACACTAGAAACCATTAGTTACTTGAGTCATCCTGCTTCACAACCCCATCCCCCAAGTTTACACAGCCATAGCGGTTGATCATTGACTGATGTGAATCAATTGATGCAGCCGAGTGCTGGAGGAGTCACTTACATCAGGTTTTCCAGGTGATTATTCAGCACTGTGTGGTGTACTTTAAGAGAGGCTCTGGAAAATCGAATTTTCTAACATCTGTTACAGCACTTAGCAGTCTCCACAAAAGTGAAAAGCCGAACTAACCACAAAAGCTTAGTGGAGTCTTAAAACGCGTGAAATAGTCGGGCAACTTGTCCATTCATTATGCCAGCGACATGATGGAGACAGGATGTTAATTTAAGGGATCTGCAGCATGTAACTTAAACGTTTTAGGTCTAGCTTGACAGTGCAGTTATCTACATGTCCTATTGTTACCAATGCTTTAGAATCTAAATAATGAGCACTTTTGTTCCACCCCATTGTCTCATCTCACGCTGCTGGCTGTTTGTGTTATCATTTTACCTCCTCTGGAGTGCATGTGTTGTAATGTGTGAAGGGATAATTTACCTCCTAATTGTACACGAAATCAGCACAGATTACATTTTCCAATTCTTAAATACATTGTATAGAGAGGAATATCATGTAAGTTCAAGATCTTGAATAATTACGAAAAGCAAGGGAATAGTAGGTTGGACCAGCCATCATAACGGAAAAATGCGAAGAATGAAAAATCTTGTACCCGATCACAATGTGAACGCATATGACATGACTTCATGAGAGGAAAAAAGCCAGGCTGATTTGTAGCATGGCAAAAGTATTGCATGCTTTTTTTGAACGTAGTAGGTCTGAAAAAGTTTAAATTCGGGTTTTTATGAGCTCAGACACCAGCATTTTCGAGTGTAAACTGATATCAGTGATTCATAAAGCATGAAATTGCATGATGGTAATTTAGACTATTACCTAAAACATCATCTGGGAGAAATATTGTGCCCTATATATCGTTTACAAAAATACTGTCTCATCTTGTGTACGGTTCTAATATTAACTCCCATGGGTTGATATTTTCATAAACAATATTTTTTGTTATGACATTCTTTTTCCATCCCATCTTCACTCGTAAACGGATTGGCTCACATTTCGTTTTAGTTGTGAGTTAATCTGCAGACAGGAGCCAGATATGGGCATTACATGGCAGGGTTTTCCACTTAAGTACGTGAAATCCTATAAACTTAAAAATCTGTGGGTATTCTCAAACGTTTGGCAACAAATTCCTATCCTGGAACGATCGTATATACACTCCTGTCAAGAGCTAGGAGTAAGTCTGTATTTAGTGCAGCAAAGGGGAGGAAACATCCCAAAACTGGTGGCTGTTTGACACAGGAGTTTCTTAATGAAGGAAAATATTCATTTTGCTTAGCTATAGCTAAAATGAAAGTTTTGTGTCTGCTTCCTTCATTCAAGCAGACAGACATCTTGCTCTTGGCGCATTGATGATGGCATTTTCACAACCTTTTGATGCTTATTTGCAGTGGCAAATGTACATTTCCTCTTGGGCTACCATTCTACTTGTTTTAATCTGTCAGGACAGAGGAAAAATGTTTCATATGAGTACTGTTTCTTTTAATTGTGTTTTTTGTATAATACAATGTCACACAGTGGCCTTCTGAGACCACTGAAGTGTCAAGGAGAGGGATGTGAGGTTGAGCGGAAGGTGATCAGGTCGGTGCAGTGGACAAGAAAATCCGGCTCAGTGTTCTTTGATCCTACCTGAATGGAACAAATCAGTCTTCGGGAGGAGTTCTGTTAACATGCAGTGGTTTTGGATGAGGATATCAAGTATCTTCATTAAACGAAGACCAATTTGCGATTGCACTGTATGCTCCCTTTTTTGCAAAATTCCCTTTACAGGGAGTGCAGAATTATTAGGCAAGTTGTATTTTTGAGGATTAATTTTATTATTGAACAACAACCATGTTCTCAATGAACCCAAAAAACTCATTAATATCAAAGCTGAATATTTTTGGAAGTAGTTTTTAGTTTGTTTTTAGTTTTAGCTATGTTAGGGGGATATCTGTGTGTGCAGGTGACTATTACTGTGCATAATTATTAGGCAACTTAACAAAAAAAAAATATATACCCATTTCAATTATTTATTATTACCAGTGAAACCAATATAACATCTCAACATTCACAAATATACATTTCTGACATTCAAAAACAAAACAAAAACAAATCAGTGACCAATATAGCCACCTTTCTTTGCAAGGACACTCAAAAGCCTGCCATCCATGGATTCTGTCAGTGTTTTGATCTGTTCACCATCAACAATGCGTGCAGCAGCAACCACAGCCTCCCAGACACTGTTCAGAGAGGTGTACTGTTTTCCCTCCTTGTAAATCTCACATTTGATGATGGACCACAGGTTCTCAATGGGGTTCAGATCAGGTGAACAAGGAGGCCATGTCATTAGATTTCCTTCTTTTATACCCTTTCTTGCCAGCCACGCTGTGGAGTACTTGGACGCATGTGATGGAGCATTGTCCTGCATGAAAATCATGTTTTTCTTGAAGGATGCAGACTTCTTCCTGTACCACTGCTTGAAGAAGGTGTCTTCCAGGAACTGGCAGTAGGACTGGGAGTTGAGCTTGACTCCATCCTCAACCCGAAAAGGCCCCACAAGCTCATCTTTGATGATACCAGCCCAAACCAGTACTCCACCTCCACCTTGCTGGCGTCTGAGTCGGACTGGAGCTCTCTGCCCTTTACCAATCCAGCCACGGGCCCATCCATCTGGCCCATCAAGACTCACTCTCATTTCATCAGTCCATAAAACCTTAGAAAACTCAGTCTTGAGATATTTATTGGCCCAGTCTTGACGTTTCAGCTTGTGTGTCTTGTTCAGTGGTGGTCGTCTTTCAGCCTTTCTTACCTTGGCCATGTCTCTGAGTATTGCACACCTTGTGCTTTTGGGCACTCCAGTGATGTTGCAGCTCTGAAATATGGCCAAACTGGTGGCAAGTGGCACCGTGGCAGCTGCACGCTTGACTTTTCTCAGTTCATGGGCAGTTATTTTGCGCCTTGGTTTTTCCACACGCTTCTTGCGACCCTGTTGACTATTTTGAATGAAACGCTTGATTGTTCGATGATCACGCTTCAGAAGCTTTGCAATTTTAAGAGTGCTGCATCCCTCTGCAAGATATCTCACTATTTTTGACTTTTCTGAGCCTGTCAAGTCCTTCTTTTGACCCATTTTGCCAAAGGAAAGGAAGTTGCCTAATAATTATGCACACCTGATATAGGGTGTTGATGTCATTAGACCACACCCCTTCTCATTACAGAGATGCACATCACCTAATATGCTTAATTGGTAGTAGGCTTTCGAGCCTATACAGCTTGGAGTAAGACAACATGCATAAAGAGGATGATGTGGTCAAAATACTCATTTGCCTAATAATTCTGCACTCCCTGTATTAGGCATTCATGTCATACATAAATCGTTTCATTCCGACATAACCACTAGCACCCTAGTGATCACTGACCGCGATGGGGAGAGGTTAGGCTCCAAGCGGTACCATGCAAGCGTAACCGTTCTGCTGCCTATTGATGGGAAAAGGAACCCTTGGGAAGCTGACTGGGGTGCCCTCAGCCTGATCAAATGTGGTATGCTTGTAGTGCTCAAATGCGTCTTATCTCGCCCAGTCACCACCACAAACGTATTCATTATAAATTCATACACAGAACCTTGCACCCTGGTACGGCTCGACACCACGAGATCCTCTAGTTGTCCTAAATGCCATGTTGCTCAGGCTAATTTTGTGCATATGTCGTGGATGTGCAGTCATATTGAGTCCTTTTGGTGCACCATATTCACCCGTCAAACCCAGATGATTGACATTGATCTAGCTCCTGTCCCGCTGCTGGTAGTGCTGGGCTATGTTTAGGATATACCAGAGTGTCCGGCGATTTACAGCTGTAGCATTATTGTTGGCTAAACACAAGTTTGCTCTTCACTGGGGAAACAGACATTCACCCATGATCAAAGCCTGGCTAAACAGCTTGGTGTATTGCCAAACCAACAGTGAACTGCATGCCTCACTACTACCTCTGATCTCCAGGTCAAAGGACATTTGGCAGGCATTGGAGACCACGAAACTGGATTCTTGAGCATGGGTGTTGTTCTTTTATGTTTCATGTAGACCTCGCAGACCCATGACTGTGTCCACTTGGCACGGCCTGCTCTCTGACCACACCAGGCCACTTGCCACCTGCACCTCCACCTCATGTACCATGATTCACTGTTTTTACTGTACCATTTGATGTTACTGGTGGCTTCTACAATGCACTGCTTTGTTGTCTGCACTGCAATGCTCCCCACAATGCTGGGCTGTTGTCTGTCTTGGTTACGATATCATGATAAAATGATAAAGTTAAAATTACATACATATTTTCTTTTGCTTCAACCTGCCTGTCTCCTTCTTAGTAATCAACCAGTCCCATGCATGATCAACACATTTTGTTTGCTTACAATTGGCAACCAGCCCCTTTTTTAAGTTAAATTGCTCCCAACATAACATTCTTTTCCCTTCCAAACTGTTCATTACACTGTTTTATTTGGCCTGCTAAATTCCATTTTCAAAAAATAACGCGCCAGCCAATCCCATTGTTTTCTGACATTCTTCTCTGCATTGTTCACAGAACGTGCTGTATTCTCCAAAGCCAGAACTTGCAAGAGCCTTATAAACCAGTGTGATATGTGAGAAGTTTAAGACCATTTCCGAAAGAGGGCTACCGACTGCCATGCTGCCCCCAACATGTGGGAAACACGTGCGTCATTTTAGCACGGGGATAAATATGGGGCTAGCACCGTTTTTTAGGTGGGAACACCTACCTTGCATCTCATTAACGCAAGGTAGGTTCATGCATCTAAAAAATGGTGCAAACTCCAGTATTCTGACGTTAGACGTGTCTAAAGTCAAAATATAAATGTGGAGTTAGTTTTGCTCCAAACTTGCGTTAGAAAAAAGATGCACATTCAGTACAAATGGACTATAAATATGCCCCTAAGCCTTTTTTACAAGCTCCCACCTTTTCCAGGGCAGCCTGCATCAAGCTTTCTGGCTCAGTCAGGGCTTGAGCAACCATGTCCGTGCCACTATGGATGGGGAAATTGTGTGTCCTCCCTCCATTGATTCTAATGCTGCCCTCAGAGGTTTTCAGCGCCAGATTCCATTGTTTCTTGTTGTTGCCTACACCCAACTAACCCTGAAATACTTTGAGAAATTGTCAGCTAATCTGGTCAAATGCTCACACTGCATCGAGCGAGACCATGACTGTAGGTTTTTTTTTCTTCCCCCCTTTGGGCATTTCCCATAAGGTGGGCTAGTCTACTGACTCATGTTGGCCCCTCCCTTTCTGTTCTTTTTGAAACCCACCTGGACTTCATCGGACAGGAAAGGGAGGATGTTCTCGATTCCTTTCGTCAGAATTTTTGTAAAGATCTTAACGCTGTTATTCATCAGAGCTATTGGCCTGTCTTAGGAGCAATTATCCTCCAGTTGGAACCAGAGCTTTGTTGGCTGAAACAATGGTGGGGTTCACCTCCTGCATTTGGACGAAGTTAAAGAGTTCGGCTAAGTGGAGTCTTATCAGTGGAAAGAAGGCTCTGTAAAAGCCAAGGGTAAGCCCACATGGCCTTGGTGTTTTCCCAGACAGCATGCTTTTTAATGTGCTTTTAATTTCAGAGAGATTGATGGATCTCTCCATATTCCCTCCCAGGAAGAGAGTCCTATTTCCGCAGTTCCTTAGATATGCCAGAATACCCTCTGGGCCTTCCATCCCCTTGAAATATTGTTTCTTAAAATTGGCTCTTATTACTTTTTGTTTGTCGGTTTTGTTAGTAGCCAAATTCCCTGGGGGGGTTTTAATTTAGCTTAATGAGTTTTAGCCTGTTGGAAGCAGATTCTTATAGCCAGAAGGGAGCCCGCCTTGTTTCCTCTTTTGTAAAACGTTTGTACCGAGCGCAAGAGGGTGGTTTCTGCCCTTTTGGTTCTGTGGAGTTTGTTTGCCACTGGCTCTTGCAAATTGTCTTCTTATTTTTTTCCTCTAGGGCTTCTATTTCAGTTGTTAATCTATTTTAGAAGATAAATATCTCCCCCGTGCCCTACCTGCCGACAGCTCTATAACTTTGTAAAAACATACACTTCAAAATAAAAATTACCAAACTCTCGACCTCGCTTAAATATCACCATTCAAAAATGTTGCCCTTCCCCTAATCTCACTTGCAAGCGCTTGCCCCAAAGAACTCTAGGACTGGAGTTAGAATAGTGAATCAACACACTGCTAAAATGTGCAGAAAAGGAGCTTGGCTGGATTTAGGAATTAAACACAGAATGGAATATTGGTTTTCATATATACTTGTTTGGTTTAGATGCTGGCAATCAATATTTTGGGTTTGTTTTTGCAAAAAAAATTCTGGTAGTCTGTGTTCAGATAGACGCAGTGGCGTCCCAAAGCTAGCTCTCACCAAGACACTTATTTTTAGTTGGAAAAAAATTCAGATACCTGCAAAAAGTGCTATTTCTCTTTAAAGTGACAGTTGGGACCAGTACGCATTCTGCCTAATGCAGTCATAACTGTATTTTTAGGATTGGAGAGGTCTTGTAAAAGAAAAAGTGTTACTTTGTTGGAAACAGCAATACCCTTTTTGGGGGGGAATTTGTCAAGTGTACAGTTTTAAGGGCATGAAATGGCTTTTAAATCTGAGAAGTGGGTAAATACAGGGACAAATGTGTGTCCACTAACCAGTGGAGGACTCTTGGGCTTAAGTGATGTCTTATAGAGCACTTAATCAGAGGGAAAACTTGTGTCCTTGAAAAGTCAATGAGTCAAACCATGTGTTTACTCCAATAACTGAATACATCGTCAGCTACGCCAAGAACCACTCAAAAAACATTAATTGGTGTAAGGTCTTTGTTAACCTGTTTATGTACAACTTTACATAAGTGCTTAACTTGTTAAAAAAAAATATGAGGAGGGGCCCAAGTTTTTCTTAGGTGCCAGACGAAGGCATCGGTGAATTTTGGGTTTGCTGAATACTTGGGGCAAATAATCTTAAATCCATCTAATAAGTCTTTCTTACATCAGTACCTCTTTATCTTACTTGTGCAGGTTCTTTTTAATCTCTGCTTCCACCTTTGGCACTCTTTCTCATCCTTCTCTTCCCCCGACTCTTTCTCTCTTGATCTGGGTCAAAGTGTGATGATAAAAACGAAGTATTGCTCCAGATGCCTACCACCAGAGTAAACCTGAACAGATGTAGCACCAAGATTGTTTAACTTCTACCAGCTTCTCTCACAGCCCGAAAATATTGATATATTATGATCCTCTCATTACCCTCAAGGCTAAATGCTGGATTCATTTCAATAATCAGTGCTACCAGTTTGTCTCTAAACATCTGTCCAGCTTTGACTGCCCTACATTGGCTAACAAGGGCAGAATGGATCAAATTTAAATCTTTATACCTGGTCCACAAAATGTTCTTTGGAAGTACACCCTCCTCGTTCAGCAATTACTTTGAAAGACACCATCTTGAATGCATTCAAGCCTTCTCAGTGGATGGAGAAAGTCATTGAGACCTCCTCCCTTTGGAACTATGGAGACCATGAAGAGTGCCAAATCTGTTGATGTTAGCAAAGCATTGAAAAGCTTACTTTTTGCACACTATTGTAAACTTTCAGTACCTGAGATTGTCTTCTATAAAGCCATGGTGCATTCCACAAGAAGCTAATGCATGCATATATGTATGACCCTGTGCTGCCTTTGTGACCCTATCATGCACTCTTGTCTAACTTCTTGGCCAGTTTTCAATCACAGTGTACGCAGAATTGGACCACCACTTAGGACCATCCAGCACCCGGATCAGTTCCAGACTTACCTGTATTCTCCTCCGAAAGACACGCCAACCCGACCCCCTTATTTGTTATGGAGCTTCTTCGGTGGTGTGCATAAATACTGAAATAGTACAATAGATTGACTAATGATTAAAGGGAACCTCATAACAAGAGGAAGCAAACAGAAATGCAACAAAAGCATAGTGAAAAAAATTAGAGACCTAATACATGGTTTTGATATGAGCATTCTTCAGAAGTAAAATGTAACTGAAGTGGGCATAAAAAGCATAAACACAGATTTTATTAATTGAGAGTGGGAGATAAGAACCTGCATGTAGAGAAAGCCACCTCAAGCTATTAAAGTTTTTATAGCCACGGATTCTGCTGCCCCATAAGCATGCAGAAGGGCACAGCAATGAAACAGTAGCAAAACAAAATCTGAAGCAGAGTCCTTTAAGTTGTTCCAGACAAAGTCAGTAGCAGCAGAAGACAAACTTCTGGAAACTGCCTGCGGCAGTGGTCCTTAACCTAGGGTCGGTGAACCCCCAGGAGTCCACAACACCACCTCAGGGGGTCCATGACTGTTTAAGTAATATTAGCAGATTGCTAAAAGTATACGATAAATGTAAAACTGTGTATTTTCAAACGTTCTGGACATGTGAATGAATTTGAAATTGGAAGGTAAAAATTAAGTTTGTATTCTTAGCTTGATTTGTGGGAGCAGCTCAAATACAGCAAACAGTAATATGGACAATTGGTGACCTTAGAGCACTACTGTGCAGCGAAAAAAATATACAATAGCAGCCTATCGTACTGCTTTGTTGTTTAGAAATCAATCCAAATTTTGAAACGCTACAACCTTCTGATTAAAATTAAAATTCCAATGTTTGGATATCTTTATATATATATATATATATATATATATATATATATATATATATATATAAATTTTCATAGTGTATGTATTTGCTTAATGTTTATTTGTTCTCGTAGGTGTATCTATTGTTTTGAGGTTCAAATCCTAGAAATGACTAAGGTGGGGTACTCGTTGTCAAGTAGTCATTCAGTGGGGGCCCCCAGAAGTCAAAAGGTTAAGAACCACTGGTCTATGGCAAGAATAACATAGATGGCTAGATTGAAGGTGGAAAGAAACCTGGCTGATGTTCCTAAAAGAAGACATCTGAAGAATTACCTAGAAACCAGGAGGCCAAAGGACTACCCTGTAAGGTCCCATGTTCCAGTGGCAGCAGATGCTCCCCCCCTGTATACATTTCAGCACGGAAGAGGCAAATATTTAATGCCACATGAAGCCATTGAGCAGAGATACAAGGGAGATGACCCAGTCCGGCCCAGAGAACATGGCTAGACCTCCAAGACCCTCCAGGACAATACAACCATGAAGGTGAAGGCTGGTGGGTCATCTGCATTTATCTAAAACAGTTATTAGAAAAAGTCAGAAAACTAATTGGTATAATTTTGTTCGAAAACCTTATTTGCCAGTACAAGTTTCTGTTCTCAGTTAATGTCCCAAATAAAATATATGTAAAAGTATATTTTAATTGGGACATTAATTTTGAACAGTAACTTCTGCTGACAAGTTAGGATTTTGAACAAAATGACACCATTGAGATTTGCTGTCTTTTTGCCATAGTTCTATCCCTGGGTTCCCATGGGTCTGAGGGTTACTCCTACTTACAAGATTTACCTATTAAAAACAGGGAATGTTGAAGAGTGCACTAGCACACTCTCTGCACATGCACATCAGTCTGTGACTCAGTGGGGCATTGGCTCTATAGTGATCCTTATAAAGTAATCTGTCATCTCTTGTTTTCCAGTGTGGTAGAGTATGTCAACTACTGTTGAAGAAACTTACGCCCAATGTTTGTGTTGAATCTGAAAAGTTATGCAAAAATAATTAATAGTGGGCCACAGAGTGGACAAACAAGAGGGAGGATCTCCTTATACTGTAATGGAGGCAAGATTTCAGAGAGAAGTAAAAATGCAAATATATACCCTATCACAGAAGCTTCTAGTATTGAGCACATGGCTAGTTTGTCACTGAAAATTCAAGCAGCTGAACTTAAAGGCAATCTTCATAAGTAAGAAGAATGTAAATGGTCCGGCTGAGGAGGATACAGTTGTAAAAAAACAATCCGTTCCTCAGGTACCAAGGTGTATCTCATCTCAGTTCAAAGAGGGGCACATCTGGAGGGAGCGATAGCATGACAGAAAACGTTACGAATTAGTGTAGGTAAGAATCTCATTTTAATATGATTTTAACTCTGTCATGGGACACGTCTGATGGGTCAGGTACATTCAAACAGCATCCCCTTAGTCCTTACCACAGCATTCACAGGTGCAACGCCAGGCAAGGCTTGGTTCCTGTTAGTTACCACATGTTAATATATTAAATAAAATCTATTGCAAACATATTTAACCTTACCACCACGCTCTCCAATTTCCAGTTATTGAGTGGGTTGAAGTCCACTGGGCTGAATATGGTGAAACCTTCGAGTTGTAGCTGTGATGGCACCGCACAGAAACACCGTAGAATTGGATTGAGCTTTGGATGACCAGGACAGCGAGGAGATATCACTTGCCCAGGCTCATTTGAAAACATGCATCTGTTTAGTGTGTGCTTCACCGTCGTATGAAGGGCTCCCTACCAACCTTTATTCTTATCAATGCTGCACTACTCGTATAAAGCAAGCCGAGCCAGGGAGATGTATTTTATCTGAGGTGCTGGATAAGAAGTAGGGGGACAAAAAAATTGTATGTGTATGTATATATATATATATATATATATATATATATATATATATATATATCGGAGCTACTTAATTACTGTTTACATATTTACGTACAGAGAGATTGCATGTTTGCCCACCATCTCATTCAACTGAGAGGCAAGGATTCTTCCAACCCACTTCCAGATCAGCAACTTGTCCATAAGACAATATATTTCCCCCATTGACAACGTTCTTTTAGGCCACGTTGTCCTGCAAATCATTAGTTTGCACTTCTTCGCCTACATTTATACCCCAACTGTCGTCGAGTCGTGCAGACTCTGAGAATGAATTTATGACTTTGGGCACAAAACATGATTCTTTAACCTGTAACAATGCACACTTTATATACAGTTAAGCTGCATTCGTGCTTCTTTGCTACAGCGTTACCGCAAAGAAAACCCTTTCATCACACAATGCAGGCCACCGACCTTCGGTTAAGCCGCTTATCGCGCGCCTTTCACATTTGTGACCAAGAACATAATCATTTGAAAGACATTTTTTTCCCCAGAAGTGAGGTGCGTACGTGAGAGGTTGTCTCTGAAGCGATGCCCTTAGCCCACGGGGGTGTATTATGTACCCACCTTTTGCAGCATTACATTTTTTTACAACCTAATAACACAGCGGATCAGCGTCAGGGTTCCCAATTTAGCGACACGAAGCGGGTGGCCTGGTTCTTTCTGCGCCATGCCCTCGCGGCCTGTGCAGCGCACGCGCCTGCACGGATATTCAGTTCCTCAGCGCTGGCGATTTTGTTCTTGCTGGACATCCAAGTGAATGTTTTTGGTTGAGAGCAGGGCTCACTTTTGGCATGGGCGAGCTGGGCCTAGGCCAAGGACGCCAACCTTTAGAGGTACCACCGACCTGTCTGCAGGAAGGTTTTCAGGAAGCAGTCTCCCTCTGACCAGGCTCCAATGATTCTAACTAAACTGCTTTTAATCTTTTTTCTTTTAATATGCCACAGGAGCAGTGTTTATCATCTATATTAACTTCCACAATTTCCCTCCCAACTCCCTCTCACCCCCCTGCCATTCCCAGTAGCGGTTGGTGACTTACAAAAATGGAGGGGTGCTACACGTAAATATGCATACATAAAATAGATCAAAATAACAATTTAACAAATAAAAAATAAAAAATTCACTTACCTTAGCCTGCAGCACTTCCTCGATGTACTCCAGTCCTCCGAGGGAGTGCAAGGTCCCAGAGCCAACTACCTTATCCAATCCAGATGCTGCTCTCATGCTGTTAACATAGCATGAGTGAAGCGTCTTCTTTGGCTGGAGCAGGCTGGTTCAGAGCTCCAAAAGGCACTGAAAGCCTGTGTCTGCTCTCCAACCTAACTGTCTAAGACAGCTGGGTTGAAGAGGCTTGAATTGTGCATACCAGGCTGGCCGCAGCAAGATAGCCGGACAAACCTACATGCGCACTTCAAACTGAAGTGGCCACTCCTCATAGCTGCCAGTCAGCAGCAATGATACACTGGCCCCACCCTCACACTCTGTTCAGCAGAGTAAAAAATAAAATGGTAATTAAATCATTTTATCACCAATTAATTTTTCAGCTTTCTGCAGCAGAGTGCGGGAGGGAGGTGCTCCTGCTTCTATGGAGGAACCACCACTGGCCACTCCACATGTTCACACCCCGTTACTCCACCACCACTACCTTGTCACCAGTGTGAAGGAGGTGAGATGAGGGTAATTAAGGTGGGTTGAGGGAGGCTCAGAAACGTTGGTGTTCAGAGACTGTCGGTGCATAAGGTAGCAACTGGCCTGTGAATAGTATTGTAATGCCTGCGATTATAGCCCAACAGCAAACCACCGAATTCTTAAATGTTAATTGCTTTCATGTACAAAATGGTCTTATTCTAAATAACCAAAAGCTGTGGAGGACAAGCCTACCACTTCCGCTCCTTGACACTATCTCTGTGCCTTCTTGTGCACAATGCAGGTCTGTGCCTGGCAGGTCTCTCTCTTTACTGGTTCATTGTTATCATGCCCTCATGCAAGTCGTAAGGCCTACATTGGCAAGGGGCCTATTCCTCCAGCTCTGCTGAGTCTTGGTCACCGTACCCTCGGGCATTGTGAAGGTCCACCTTTGGCAATGGACCCATCTCTTTTATTCCCCTAGGGCTTCATGGTTGTGCCCTCATGTGCACTATTCAGGTGTATGTCTATTTGCCGGCCTGACACTTTTGCTTCCCTGAGTCATCGATGCTGTGCCCAATGTGCAGTATGCAGGTCTACGCATGGCAGCTAGTGTGCCTCTTCTGCTTTCCTGGATCATTGTTGCTGTACTATTGCACTTTGCAGGTTTACGCCTGGTGAATGGCCTGCCTCTTTTGCTCCACTGGGACATCATCTTTCTGCCCCGGTGCACTTCATGCTTGTCTGCACTTGGTAGGCAGTATGCCTTATTTGTTCTGCTGTGTGATTGTTGCCATGCCTTCACTTGAATCAAGAAGCCCCACATTTGGCAAGGAGCCTGCCTCTTCTACTTGCTCATTGTCACCGCACCCTTGCAGGAATCGTGGAGGTCTACTTTTGGCATGGGGCCTGCAACTTCAGCCCTGCAGGGTCATTGGCAAAATGCCTTCTCAAGCATTGTGCAGGTCTGCACTTGTCATGGGACCTGCATCTTCTGCTCTGCTAAGTCAGTGGGAAGGCCCCTTCTCTTCATTATGCAGTCTACATCATAGCAAGGGGCCTTCATCTTCTGCTCTGCTGAGTCATTGGGAAGACCCCTTCTCTTGTATTGCACAGGTCTGCACTTGGCATGGGGCCTTCATGGTCTGCTCTGCTGAGTCATTGGTAAGATGCATGCTTGTGCATTGTGCAGGTCTATGCTTGACATGGGGCCTGCATCGTCTGGTCTCACAGTTTAATCTTCCCTGAGCCCTCATGCACATAGTACAGCTCTACATTTTCTTTCTAAGGGGCGGGTTGGGGAATTAGATGGTACATCCTTCTTTGCTTTAAGGGATTGAGACGCACTGCAGTACAAGGACGCTCATCCTACTACAATTTAACTTCTATGTGATTGTCCCACAATGCACTCATATAATATATAAGTGCACATGTCGACACTGTGGTAGATTTACTAATCTTGGCATCCTGCACCATTTAACACATTAGGCACACAGTAACACTTTGCATGCAGAGCAGTTAGACCATGCTTTGAGTGTATTGCCTGCTTTAATTTACCACAGGTGACCGGTCCAATTTTAGTACAGGGCAATACATCAGATTCACATTTGTTGCAGGACAGGAGGCTTGGTAGACACTTGTTTCAAGGACCACAGATATGGTTAACACTTGTTACAGGATTGTATACCAGGCCGATACTTGTTAAAGGAGACCTAGTGATTACTTGTTACTGGACAATAGATAGGCATAATACTTGTTACACGACAATAGATATGAGTTATACTTGTTACAAGATAGTATACCAAATTGATCATTGTTACAGGACAGTAGACCTAATAGTTACTTGTTACAGGACTATAGATCCGGATACTACTTGTTACAGGACAATATATCTGAATGATACTTGTTAAGGGCCAATAGATCTGGGAAATACTGCTACAGGATAGTATACCAGGCCGATACATGTTAGAGGACATTAGACCTACTGGCTAATAGTTACAGGACAATGTACCTGGATTCGACTTGTTATAGGACAATGTATCCGGATTTACTTGTTACAGGACAATAGATATGAGTAATACTTGTTACAGGATAGTATAGCCGGTCGATACTTGTTACAGGTCAATAGACCTAGCTGTTATAGGACAACAGATCTCGTTTCAAATTGTTACAGGACAATACATCTGGCTGATATTTCTTTTAGAATGCAGATATATTTACAGGATAATAGATAAGGTCGATACTTGCTACAGGACATATTGTACTGCATTATAGGAACTTGAAAAAATAATCAGAGATTCTGTAGTAGATACATCACCAAGTGTTTGACCTCTATGTGTTGGATTTAAAAAAACTTTTTTTTCTGTTTCTCTTCATATCCAGTGGTGCAGGATTACAGTCGCCGTATAGTGTTAGCCTTCACTGATGTGAGACTCTCTCCTCCTCCCACCTCCCGTGGCCCAGCCCGCCCCTCCCTACACATGCTGCTGGCTAAGCCAGCAGGTGTAATATAAAACAATAATTAAATATTGTTTTATTTTACAGCTCCTGCCTCTGAGTCAGGAGGGCGACGCTCCTTCGCCATTGCAAAGGAACCGTGCCTGATTGTATGTGGTGCCTGTGAATCTGTTCCTCGCACCTCCTTTGCATTCTGCCACATACCAGTTGTAGAACACACTCTCCGGCCTTACTCGCTACTCCAGAACTCAACACTAAATGATGGCACGACAACAGACACCTCCCCTCACGCTTGCACTGGAATACTGGGTGACCACCCACTCCACCAGTTGGAGGGTGGTTTGAAGCCTCGGCAAGCAGTAGGAAAGCGCTATAGAAATTTTACTGCACAATACAAAGTGTAGGCAGTGAGCTACTTGATGGGGTCCCGCTAAGAAAATTCAGTACATAGCAGAATAACCAGTGGCGTAGCTTAGTTTGGTGCAGAAGGTGCAGTGGCACCTGGACCCGGAGACTTGAGGGGCCCACTGAACCCTGGTTGTTGCTGTATTTCACAGTTCAAACTGTGGCTGGAGGGCATTTCCTTCCTTGCACTAGGGCCAATTACACAGTGGCTACGCCACTGGGAACAGCGCCTACACAAGAAGAGTGCTATATTGTGCTGTACTGCCCAGTGTAGACAGCATATCGTAGGAAATACTCTGCATATTACATATTAGAACAAATCCTCTGTATGTCTTGCGCTGCACTGCGAGATGAAGAAGACAGCCAGCAGATTTGGCCTTTGGTTTCTCTCTAAGAGCAGTGCAAGCTTAGTGGTCCCAGAAGGGGCAGTTGCGCCTGTACCAGAATAGGCCAAGACTTAGAGGAAGTGTGAGCCCAGGAGCCAAAACAAGCATTTTGATCAAGGCTAGTGTGCTCTCTATGTAAGGAGGGATGGGAAGCCACAGATTCATCAATGGAAATAAAAAAACAGCGGAGTTATCAACAGTGAAGACTGAAATCTTAAATGTCCGTTTTTTTAGGTGTCTATTTCCTTGCATCTAAGATAAAAGAATAGTTTTAAAGATTTTTGAAATGGCAAAACTCGTTTCAACCTCATTGCTTTGTCTTGCCCATCCTGAATTTGATGTCTCTTTTACTGTTTACATTTCTAACTTAGTGGTGATTTCATTCTTATAGTCAGTGATTTCTTGGGTGCAAGTATCCACACCGCCTTCTATATATCAATTCACCTGCTGGCATTCTAATGACCACTGGTATTGGTAAGAGTGTTAGTGCCCATGCCCTTGTGGTGAACTATTCCACCCGATAACACAAATATGTAATCACCTGAGACAGTAGTAGAAAAGACACCAAATAACTTGTTTGGAGGAAGAAATGTGGGGCAGTTGTATGGACAAAAGATAGTCCAGTATAAGTTGAGGAAGACTAAGGTCACGCCAAATTATCAGTTGAACCACTGAGTATGTAAATGAGATTCTAGGCATACCCCTCTCTCTATGTGTACTGCAGAATGCAACACATATGGAAAGAGGAAATAACAAGGAGAAATACAGATATTTCTCCTCATTACACATCTGTGGGGTAGGAGTCCCAGTTTGGCGAAAACCCAGGTTACAAGACTTTGTACATCTGGGTTTGTATAAAACCAGTTAGTAAGTGCCTAACAGGATTTTGCATTGGGGCTGCTCCACAAAAGTGACACAATCCCAACGCAAAATCATAGTAAATCTGGGCCAAGACCTTTGATAGAAAGCTAAACTGTGGCATTCACTTTCTTACATCTCCTAATCTTACTCTGTCCTCCGTTCTCCTCCACACTTCTCTTTTTTCTGTTACCTTTCTCCACTCTGAATTTTCTGCCACTTCTCCTGTGTTCATCTGTCACATATTGTGTTCCTTTAACACATTTGCTGCTCTCACCCATCAGTGTCATCCTCCTATTCTCTTCCCTTTCTTCACTGTCACTCCCTTTAAGTCCCCAACCTTTTAACTTGCCATAGTCTTAACTCACCTCACATTGTCCCCTTCTCTTGTAAATGCCTCACTGTTTGCTGCTTATTCCCAGTCTTTCTTTGTCCTGGATCACTCTGACAATAATTACAGCAAGGGGTTGCAGGTGGGGCCCACCAGCACTTATTTTTCCTCACCAGACTTCCATCTAGAGCGAGAGAAGCGCACAACAGGGGAAACAAAGAGGAAGAGAAAAACAGCACAAAGGTGACAACGGTAGGACGCAGGAATGAAAAGAACCTGAAAGAGTGAGATAAAAAGCAGAGAGTACCTGGAGGTGGACGAATGAGGCATGAGGTTGAATTAAGACTAGATAGTCTTGGTATTCGGAAATCCTCACATTTGTCAGCACTGCAGGATTCTGAGCAAAACCTGGGCCGACACTTATTGTTTTACAAATTAAGCACCCCACCGTGACCTCTGTTCGCTGTGCCTACTCCACACTCTTGTCCGCACTCTGTATGCCAAGTCACCTTGCCCAGGCCCCTCACCACGGTGCTGTGCAGCATTGCTTGAAACAGAGACTAGAACAGTGCCATATCTACTAAGATCAAGGCTGCACTGGCCGAGCCGGGCATTTCCCCGGGAGGCTGGAAGGGGTGTTGGTTTGTAGCAGTGCATTAGTTTTAAAAGCACTGCAGAGTTCCTTGTATATCCAACAGTTCCATCCAACTCTGGTGATTAATATACTTACTGGAGGGATCAGGGTTTTATCTAGTGGCAGTTTGACTCTTCTAAGGTAGCACAGAGGGTTAATGTGTCTGCTGCAAAGAACTACTATGCAGATCACAGAACCAGTATTTTATGTGCATACCTTAATGGGATGCTAAATTATTAGTAAAGTCAACCCTAACCACTGTGTTATGTTCTGAATCCTGGGTTTGTTTTGTCAGACCAAGCACTCCTAATAATACCTACCAGTAAGGATGACATTTGAATCCTACAACTTGTAGACCCCTTTGTCAACATTTTCTATACGCTCATTTACACACATAGGATTCATTGTCTGTGTGTGTGATGAATAGTGCTCCAACACACAACCCTAGTAAAACAGGTGCTATAAAACAAATGAAATACATGTGTTGAAAGGGCAATGGAGAGATGAGAGATACTGTTAGAGGGCGATGGTGAGGAATCATTGAAGAACCCCAATAAAGATTGCAGTATCCTGATGCACTGTAAGGTCACCATTTACTAAGCTTTAACACTGGTACAGTTGAATATATATTGAAAAATACGTTGTAGAATGCACAGTTTTTGCCATTTTTCCCAAATTTGCTTGGTGGAGACAATCCCGCAAACCCCAATGTAGTGATCATGCTCGCTCGCCATGCACTCTATGGGGGCTGGTCTGACATTGGCCAGGGCTGCTTTGGGTTCCCAGTCCAGCCCTGACTCAGATATGATGCTGTTGCTCTCTCCCCTAGCACTGTCGCACTAGACTAACACATTCAGTTTTGCCCCACAGTGCAAGGGTGTGTGCGCTTTATGACAACCATGGGTTTTGCACTGGAAGAGTACTATTCCAGTACAAAATACTATGCTTTGCCTGCATATATGTATGTGTAGTACAGCACACATGCAAAGCTCGAAAAGTTTGATAAGAGAAAACGTTTCTCCAACATTACCCCTGCCTGGGGGAGTTGTACGTTTTTTAAGCAAATCCCTATTGTTTCTGTAGCATCAAAAACCATGAGTGCACATGCACCACCCATACTAGTGCTGCAATGTGTGTTACTTTAGGGCTGCTTTCCAGAGCAAAGCACATTTTGCACTGGAAAGTAAATACTAAATTACCGTTGCACCAGATTGCATCACTTTTGTGATGCAAAACTACCACAAAGTGTTAGTAAATCTGGACCATTATATATTGTTTTGTGAAGGAATGCAGTCACAATTTGAGGGGTCTTACATATAATCTCCTGGACTGCAATGTATTTATCCTCTTTTCCTCTCCTTCTCCCAGGAAAGGGGTACGTATTTCAACATTTTGTAGTAGGTAAAAGAAAATAAGTTGCACAAATTTGTAAACTTTCAATTCATAAAACATACATTGCTTGTCAGCGTAGAGACCTGTATCAGGTGAAGCAAAGTAATGTACCAGCAGCAGTAACAGAAGACTACTACTTGTGTGATACAACATCTTAATATATGTAAGGATGGGCAGAGAGGGGAGAGCATCAGTAGTCAGTGTTTCTGCTCAGCAGCAGTGCACGAGAATGTTGTGACCTTCTGTGTCTTCAATGGGGATGCAATCCTTCCTCAGTTGACACAGCCAGTGTGGTACGGCTGTCGCTACACATAATTAGATCATACTTTTGCTGGTCTTATTTTCAGAGTTCTCAGGAAGAGGAACCAAAGGGTCTACTTAATGATTGGTTTAGTATAGGGTGTTGAGGGAAATGCAACTGACTCTTGGAAAGGGGGCAGTGGAGACCTTTTCTGCCATGTGGTGTGAGTCTAAGTGGCACTCCTGTGAACTAGAGGTGGAACCATCAGTAGAATAAGAGGGCTAGCAACACATAATCCATATTCTGATACCCAAATCCGATATAAGAAGTTGAGAATGTACTCAACTATCTGTATTTAATGGCATTTTCCAGTGCCTTTGTCCACCTTCCATGTCTTCAGCACCATAGGTATGCAATCTGCCCCCTCTCAAGAACAAATCGGGCAACAGAAAAGCCAACAGATCTCTTTGTAATACACAAGTTGAAGACCCGTGCCATTGTGCCCAGTGATGCCCATCATGATAAGGGTCACTGCCCACATTCATCATTAATTTCAAGGCCCCCCAGGTTCCAATGTTGTTAGTGCCCAAGTGTTACCTCCTCACTATTCTCCACGCACCAGTAACATTCTGGCTTCCATAGTGTTATGATTGTCTGGGCAGCCTTCCCAACTGAGGTACTGTGTAATCAATTAGGGACAGCAGTCAGTCTCGCCCACCACCACGTAAAACTCATAAAAACGTGCACACCCACCCAACTGACAGCAGACCTCTACAAAACCGAATCAGATTTCAGTCTGTGTTTAAAACGTTTGAAAAAAATACCCCGGACTTCAGTGAGGCACTGCAGTCATACTAGTGTCATAGATTGTGCTGTCACGTGGCAGTAAACACTAACAACAATGACAATAGGCTTTGGGTAATAAAGACAGTAATACTGCAGTGCTCCTAGTCACCTTTTACTGTTTGATATATCTGTCGACTATCTTAAGTGAGTGAATACGGTTATAATAACTATGACAAAAGAGAAAATAGTACGAGTACTCTGTGGTTTCTACATCTCCATACCATTCTGCCTCACTACCTCGCGGGCCCACTGGTACATGACAGCAAGGATTTATATCTCCACGTCCTAAAAAACGGCCTGTCCAAACTTACAAGGATTGGTCCAATATTAGACAACAATGATTCTTCGCTCATCGCTAATACAATGTTAGTATCTAGCCAGTCATAACCTTTCACGCCTCAAATGTCTGTGACATTACCAGTACTGGGTATGTGCACATTATACAGATAGAACTAGCGGCGATTAAACTCACCTTTTCTGGTGATATACTGCCCAGAGGTTTCTTTTATGACACCACACAATTAACTTATTTATTTTATTTTAGGCATCTTCATCTTATTATGATTATTATTATTAAAGTCTTATAATGCACACAACTGCCCAAAAAAGTTTCCCAGTGCAGAGCAAGAAGGAAGGGTGTCCAGGTACATCAAATTAAAAAAGCCAGGTCTTCAGGCCTTTGCGGAAAGCAAGTAGTGACGTGCAGTTTTTCAGCAACTCTGAGCGGTAATTACATAATTTTTGGCCCAAGCATGCAAAGGAGTGCTTGTGGGGCAAGCGGAATCTGGGCACAGTGAACAAGGCTAGATTCAGAGATCTCGGTGATCGAGTGGGCTGATAAGGCACCACGAAATCCTGAATGTAGTGTGATCCTAATCCAACCTTAGCCTTGAACATGTAGCATAAAGCTTTGAATTTGATGCTATTAGAAACCATAAGCCAATGCATCTCGTAAACAAGAAGGGAAACCGAGGCCCTTACAGAAGCCTGGTGGGTGCATTCTGAACTATCTGCAGCCAACAAATTATTGCCTTGTCAGTTCCCAGATACAGTACATTGCCATAATCTAATCTAGATAAGATTATGACCTGAGTCACAGTGCTTTGGGCTGATTAAGGAATCATCCAAATTATCTTTTTCAACCTCTTGAGCATTACAAAACAAGTGGCAGTCACCTGAGCTGCCTGCAGCTCCATAGATAAATTATCATCTAAAAGGAAGCCCAGATTTTTAACCTTAGGGTACGGAGTAGGCACGGCCCCTAGAGATTTCAGACAATGTTGCTGACCCCAAAGAGGAAACTTCTTGCCCAGAATCATGACCTCCGTTTTATCCCCATTTAGCTTGAGCGAGTTTTTATTCATCCATAGGGAGGTTCGGCTCACACACAGGTGAAGATCCGACGGTCCATGATTCTGTGCAGATGCAAAGTAGAGATGATATGCATGCCATATACATATGAAACAAGGGTCAATGCTATATCTCCACTACGTCCACCAAAAGGCGGATGCAGATGTTAAACAACACAGGGCTCAAAACTGAGGGACTCCTAAGGTTTAAGCTTGTGGCTCAGATTTGGCACTTAATGAGCAAAGTTGAAACAATTGATCTTGTAAAAAGGATGTGAGCCAGCCCAGAGCTGAATCTTCAAGGCCTAGTGACATCAGTCTTTCTACCAGGATGGAGTGGGACACAGTATCGAAGACTCCGCTAAGGCGTAATAGGATGAGCATGGCGGTTCCATCCTTATCAAGTCTCTGCCTCAGGAGGGCGGATTCAGTAGTGTCTAGCTGCAAAACCTGACTGCAAAGGGTGAAGAAAATGTTGCGCCTCCACAAACGAAGTGAGCTGAGCATTAACCTATTTCTCCAAAACTTTCTGAGAAAGTGGGTAACAAAGCAATAGGGCAGAAGTTCGACAAATTGGACAGGTCCAGATTAGCTGGCACAAACCCCTCCCACAGGGAGGAATTGAGAAGATCCATTACCACTAGTAAAAGTTTCAGATCCGACAGCCTAAGCCTTCTAGGCAGGAGGGTATCCAATGGGGATCCTGATTTAATGGATTGTAAAATGGCCTGAAAGGTCGCAGTCTCAAAAAGGGACCATGTCCTAAATTTAGATACAGAACCAGGATTGGTTGAAGTGCCGCTATGATCTGATTGTGTAAGATTCAGAGTGTGCTTGTCCACAGCAAGGTCAATCAAATGTACTCCATTCATACAATCTTTTGTCAGCTGGAAATGAATATTTTTCACCTTTGGAGTTTAAAAGAGCTAGCTCCTCGCATTGAGTCTGAGAGAGTGAAGTTGCAGGAGACAAATTACTGGAATACGACCGAAAGTTCACTAACCACCTTGAAAAGTGTCTTACGACAGTTTTGAGCATTTGAGATTATAGCAGAGTAAATGCTCAAGCAAATTTGCAGATACTATGATAATTTTTAACACTACTCTGTAAGTGGCTTTAGCCTCCTTCACATAAGACTTTCTTTCCAGGACCTTACATGGTTTTTTTCTCGTGCCTCAATGTTTCAATAAATCAGGGAGCTGATGGATGGAACCGGCCTGAGCATTTTACTGTGGCTGGTAAAATTACTTCAACAGCATCCATAAGCCAATTATGAATCAGATTCTGGTCCAGGTCGGCCATTTGTTTTAAATCAGGCCTGGTGCTGTAAAGCTGCTCATTCAGGGCTGGAATGTTTAAATGGAACCAATTCCTGGATTTAGTTGTAGGCATAGGTCGTATTGTTAAGGAGTGAACAAGGATTCTCACATTGAATGGCACTGCAAAATGATTTGACCACAGTAACGGAAGGGGAGGGTCAGTAGTCAGATTCCACCGTGGAAAAGATTGGATCCAGGAGATGGCCGGCCACATCAGTGGAAGCAGAATTACACAGAGTCAGATTAAGGACACCAAGATCCTCTGAGAGCAGTATTCTGACTGCACCTTGGGTCTTCCAGGTAGAGAGTAATGTCCCAAGAAAGGTGAAATTAGCAGATTTTAATATGTGAGGAGCTACTAAGAAGGTTCAGCCCTCTTCTGTTGGCCTGTTCAGCTGTCATTTACATCCAGCTTCCGCCCAGCATAGTACGTAGCATGGAGCAGCATGAGACAGTGAATGATATAGAACAGTGGTTCTCATGGACCTCATTTAAAAAAAAGGTTAAAATTTGTAATGAATTCACTGTTGGCAATAAATGCACAAATACATAATAAGACCCACACAGTCCTTATGTCCTAGAAACCGATAAATTTAATGCAGTTTTTCCATATGCGGTTGAACAGTTACTGACAAGATATTAGAGGTCCAGCGATGTGCAGAGCACCCCAAGTGCGAGAGAGAAATATCAAGCAAGGAGTAACATATAGCAGTGACGAGTTTACAATTGTGCGTTCCAAAAATAAGAAATAGTACAGTTCATTTAATGTTGCAGGCAGACATATGCCTGTTGCTGGACAACACCGTGACTGTCATCAAGTTTGTTTGTTGTACCGCCAACGGCATTTCAACCATGTTCAGAGATGCAAGGGTCTGGTCAGGACAAGGGGATATGAAGAATCTTCTAGGGCCCGTGAACACTGAGGTGACAGGTGTCTCAGGGCAATGTCCAAAAGGATGGAACAGAATATCTCAGTGCGAATAGCTGGTGGAAGCAGCGAGAACTGCACTTCTCGCGTACCCAGTATTGTTCCACGCACCTTGACTGCAGTCCTGGGCATATTTGTGCACAAAGAGACAGTGACAGTTCATTGTTACTGCATGGTGTTGTAGGCAAAAGTAGAGCTTATACGTACACCTGTCTAAGTTCATCAAGAGATATAGACAGTAGTAAGTGCTCCCCCTACATAACGTCTTTACTTTTTCATGCAGCGTGTCAATAACATTGAGACTCCCACTGGAATGTCATGTCAACCTTAAATCTCTTGATGTATGCAGGTATTTTCCTCATTTAAAAAAAATATTTGTTATCCATTACTGTCGAGAGCAGCATCAACAAGTCAAGGCAACTTCTGCCAACAAATATCCCCTCTTAATTTTTGTCTATCAATTGCTTTTACATAAATTCACGTGATCACGCACATTACACATAGGATCCAATGCTATAGCTGTGAGAAAATATATAGAATTATAGATAGGTAACAGTGAATCATTTTATTACTATTTCTCCAATTATATAATCTTGTATTTCGCGGATGTTTTTAGGAACTCAACTATTACACACAAGCAGAGAAGCAATAGGGAAGCCATACATACCATGGCCTCTTGTCTCTGCCCCAAATGTGAAAAATAGAAACAGCCCCCTGCCATTCATCCCCAACTACTTTGTGCCCCTGACCCCCTCCTAAAACTGTGCTCTCTGCTCTGCGCCGAGTAGAGAGCCAGTGCTGCACCAACATGCTCCCCAAAAGCCTTGTAGGAGGAGCTTTGAATTCCCTTATCACGTGGCAACAATAGTAAACACACTTTGATTCCTGCTGTTGCTACATCATAGCAATGAATATCCAGATTTAGCATCTGGTACTCGGGCTAAGAGCAATTGGTGAGAGCTACGCATAACTAAGCAATTCAGCCCGAAAGAAACCTGGCTTGTCTCTTCCAGTGTTCTCATCGCTAGTAGAAAGATTGGGAATTATTTGGTTAAATAACAGAACACAGCAGGACAAGATGGTGTGGTTAGGAAAAAGGTTAGGGTGTCGTTGAATGCAGAAGTCGAGATGAAGGGTTTATCTCTTTTCACAAGCTGACTTCACGATACAGCCTGTTTCTGGAACTGAAATCCCTGCATAAAACATGGACATTCTTAACTCTGACCTTGCACAGTTACAACAAACTGAAAGTTCTATTCATGCAAGCTGGTACCTATACACACGATTTTACTTCCTTTCACAAATATCGCCATTGACCCCATTTCTCTGTGCTAAAAGCTAACCTTAGTGCACTGTTTCTTACGTGTAAACGATCAGATGGATCAAACTTTTGTTGGTGCTGGGCTCTGGAAGCAGCCAGCTCAGTCAGACTCCACGAGTGCTATGTTTGGGATCCCTCATTTAGGTCTCCCTCACATGCTCCCTCGAACTCTATTGAAATTTGGAAAACATCTAAATCGTTGAAATGAGACTTCTGAAAACATCATTAGTTTTTTGTTTTTTTTTAATTTTGTTAATGCTCCAACAAATTTATTGAGCTTTAGAAAGAAATTCTTGCACATGCTAGCCCTGCTTTCTGTGGGAAAATGTACCTGCTCCTCACCGCCGGCAATATTTTCCAAAGATCTGTTGTAACAAAGAATAAATGAATGAGGAAATATCACAAAAAGAACCACCGTGAAGAATCCACAGATCAGAAAACTTTAACCACCCATGCAGAACCCTGAATTTAAGTCTTATCCCTAATCCCGGTCCTGTCCCAACCCAAAGCTTAAACTAAAAATCAATGCCTTAATCTGACCTATTCTATCACCTTAGCAATTCCTACCTCTTTATTTTTGTGATGTATTACTTTTTTACTCAACGAAATAAACTCCACAATTCAGTACTATTTTTTTCATTATAGTAACTGTAAAAATAACATTCCGTTTTTCACAGTGATATCTCACACTATTTCTCCAGTTAAAGGATCTCTTGTTTTCGTACCTTACTGGCTCCATCCACATTGTACTTCTAGTTGACATTGCTTGATAGGAACTGGGACGAGGGTGTGAAGTAGGGAGAAGTGCAGATCTTTAGTCTTAGTTTATTTTCATTTGAATGATGGACCATACATTATTGTTGTAATGACCACAACAATTTCAGCATGACTGGTGTGTGGCCGAGACTTATGTTTTATTTATTTCTTGATATAAGGAACATTTGTTTGAAAAAAATAATTTCTTGTTCCAACATATTGTTAGTTGAAGAATCAATGCACCGAATAGAGTAAGCCACTGACCTGTTAATTCTTCTGGCCGCAGTACCAAGGTTAGGAAATATTTTTCACTGTAATATTAATGCACGCATTTGTAAGTTTCCGCTAGACAGCGCCGCGCTGTCTTGAAGAGACATGTTGTTTACAATTCAGTGTGCTTCAGCCCACCCACAGGCTTACCATTTGTTTGCTCCTTTGTTCTTGTATCCTGCGTTCCCGTTTCTCAATAGCATGAATTGTGCCATGCCTCTTCTTGTGTTCATTGGTCAGTATCCCCCCTCCCCCTTCTTCCCCCGTAGAATGGACCAATTACTTTTATCCATCCACTGCTCCTGTTTTAGGAGCTATTTTTTACTTTGTCTTTCAGCACTCCTCAAGTGCTCGTGTTTTCACTTGCTGTCTCCTCCCACCACACACCCGCATGGTATTTGTTAAACTGATATCAAGGAACTAGAGTTCAGGTAGTATTGCAAATCCATTAAAATGTATGCTTGTTCTGTAGTGCTATTACACAAGTCAAAAAGCTAAACAACTCAGTTGATTAAATATAATTCAAATGCAGTGCACAATTTATTTTATTTCCTGCCACCTAGCCCTTTACTCTATACCCCTCTAATATGAGGAGGCTCTTGGAAGAAAACTGACCTCTGTTTGTGGAACAAGGCTGCTTGTCCACAAAACATGCTTACTTCCATCAGACGCAATTCCAGGTTGAACCCTATCTAATTTTTGCCTCTGGGGCACTACAAATCGTAGCAAAACTGGATTTTTTAAAAAAAATTAAGCATATAATGTTTTGTAATTTCGTATATTGTTCTGGTACAACACCAAAGCAGCCTGGATTCCACCTTAAACTGCTAGAAATAGGAGGTTACTAAAAAAAGGGATGTGATTGTCTCACAGAGAACAATCTCCATGTCAGGCAACAGCTAAAAAAGCATTCGTTTGCTCTGGAATCTGTTGATGCCGCCACTGACAGTCTTCCACAACCCAGGAGCTGATGGTCGTCTTGCTCAGAAAACGAGGATGCAGATGGTGTGCAACTGTCAACCATAGAGCTCGGTTCTGGGTCTCATTAACTGTCACAGGACGCCCTTGGTGTGCATACATGATTGTAACGTGTGTTGTGGCAAAAAACAGACACTACGTGGAACAAGAGTCAGCACCGCACGCTGTCCAGAGCCTTGCTGTTCCGTCCCAACAATGACTGTTTCATACATCATGTGACACTGTCAACTAACAAGTTATCTTGAAATGTAGCAAATGATTAATCAATTGTGGTATGTGCAGCCAGAGTAAATACTTGCATTCCTGGCTGAACTACCGACGAGATCAGTATGTTGAAGGCTGATTCCTTAAACTGCAGGGATCAGTGTTGACCCACGAATGCAGTACAGCCCCTCCCCATACCCGCACATATTGCCAACATTAGCGCAACGTCTCCATTTCATTATATTGTCAACATTAGCACAACTTGCCCATTTAATTTAGCTGCTAGAAAGAAGTAAACAAAAAAAACACTAATTCCCCCCCCCACCTTAGGAAATCCGAAGTGATATATGTTGTTGTGAAGCAATAGTGGTGTATTTGAAATGTTTATTAAACAGGTAAGCACTAGGCCTGGACGAAATCAAAATTACACTGGTGTTCTGATGGGAATCTCGAGTTACGCAAAAATCCTGAAATTATGACATTACGCTACTTTGCGTAATTACATGCTACTTATTGTAAAAACTTCCCAAGAACTGCGCAGTATGCAGTAAGAATTTACCACGAACGCACAGGCACAAGAGAAAGCAAAGCCAGTTGTTCGCAGTGCTCGCCTTCAAATTCAGCCTTGTGCCACAAATTGTTATGAGGATGCATTTCACGCTAAAATACAGCCATAATTTTGCATACTTATGCGAAAGCAAATTACACAAAATTTGCATGGCCTTAGTAAGCACAATTCATCAACGAGCTAGGCTCAGCTGACATTGCTGGGTTGAAACTACCCAGAAAGAAGGAATTCTGAAGAGGTCCTAACATGAGGTATGGCAGTTTCAGCCAGCATAAAGACCATTATACAACAGTCCTTGGGATTTCAGCCTCTGCGATAAAATGACATATGCTTGTTTTGTACAGTAAACAACTGCTCCGCATGGCATAATGAATGTTGTTTAACTTTGAGGGGAGCATTCATCTGAAGTAAAAAAAAAAAAAAAAGAAAAAAAATCTTGACTGCACCCCCGTCCGGCACGAGTCACCTTTTTACTAAAAGGTATACATGAGTATTGGTTTAAGTGAGCCCCGAGAAGAAGTTTCACCCCGAAATGCACTGGGGCTTTAAAGTATCACTAGGAAAACATCTACTTGCAACATGGTAAACTAATAAATGGATGAATATTAAACGATTGTATACAAGACCATAGTTACACAAATAAACTACCTGTGGATATTGTAAACAACGTGAGCTTCATACCCGTGCAGTGGGAGACACAGACCATTGTTTGAGGTATTTCGTAAGAAGAAATACTAAGTAAAGTCGTGCCTCTAGGATTTGGCCCCTTGTCCGAAGGGGCGGCCTGCTGTCCTCAGTAGGCTCTGCTTGCTCTATGAGGTGCAAACAGGTCTGTGGATGTACAGGATACGGGTACGAATCCACCATTGACGTACACACCCTTAGTGCGACAGAGAATACTGGCACTGCACACCATATGCTGTGTCAAGATAGACAAGGTACATGTGACGGTCTGCCATGTCATAGTGTGCGTTGTCAGTGCGTAATGTTACTGTGGCTAGTACCTGGGCGGGGTTGTAAGTGTCTTCTGCGTGAGGGTGTGCAGTGTGCGGGTCTGCAGTATTAGGGTACACTTTTTGTACAGACTTCCTCATCGCAGTGGATAATGACAGGCTGCAATGCAAGTATCGTAGGTGGTACCACAGGCAGCTCCCTTCATTGGCCTTTGGTGAAAGACCCCTGGCACAGTTTCATATATTTATATTTTGATCAGTGTGAGTCTGCTAATAGCATCGCCCCACATTGATGGTTTTCCCACATTTTCGTAAATTCTCCCCACGGATTGTTAGGAGTACATATGTGGCAGTAAAGAGCTAAAGCTAACAATTTAATTTCTTGCAGGCAGAGCCAAGAAAAGCGAAAACACTTCCAATAATTGAGCAAGGTGAACGAAAAGGATAAAAAAAAAACTGCCTGCTAAGGCCTAAGATTATTTTTTGTTTTTTAACTCTCTTGGCTTCGTTCAGAGCTGGCAACAAAAGTTAAAAGCTCCCCACCTCTGATTTAGGAGAACAGATTAGCAAAATGCACATCCAGTAATCTCACAATAATTTTAGGCGATGAAACCCAGGCCTGTGTGAAAGGAGTGGCAGATTTAAAGAGCTCTTTTCCTTTGCCATGGCAACCTTGCTAAATGTGGGCACGTTTCCATAGAGATTGCTATCGCCAGTCACAGTGTTTATTACTTCACGAGCTGCACGGTTTCCTTTCTGTTCAGTAGGTTCCAAGGGTACGTTTTTGCAGCGTTGGCTACAAGTTTTCGGATAGAAAGGGCAGCATTCAGGCAGAGTGCATCACCGTTGGCGTAAATGGTATTTAGAAAATAAACAATGCCAGTTTGACCTTAGGCGCCCGGCAGCACAGATTTATTATGAAAGAAATATCAATATGCAAAACTGAAATTCAAAGCACGTGGAAGGTGGCCTGGTTAATATTCTCCAGATGGAAAAAGCAGACCATCTTCAAGGGTAAACTGCTGTCAGGAGGACAACACACATTTGCTAGATATTTGTTGCCAAAAAAGCCTTGTTACTAATAATAGAATTTGAAATGTAAAAATGTTCATTCTGGCCTGCTGGGTTCCAGTATTCCAGTAATTGTCATATTCCTTTATATAGTCACAGAATACTTCTGTGACTTGCAATATCCTGATGATGTGCAGCAGAGGTGACTTTATCCCATATATTTTGAGCAACAGCTTCACAAGTGGGGGGTGCAGCCACACAGTTATTAAGCTTGTCTTCATTTCTTAAAGGGGCCATCAGGTTAATGATGTCACCGTAGGCCTCATAACCCACATAGTTATCAAACAAAGGAATATTATGGAATGCTGACTGTTAGGTCATTGTTACCGTTGTAAATTGTTCTTTCCTGTTTTTTCTTTAAACTGGATACGTTTAAGTGCATTTGGAAATATACTTGGCAGTCAGATCATGTCACATTTTGCTAGCAAAGAGTTCAGTTTTCATCAATATCCATATGTTGTTGCCTATCACAATCCATTACACTTTTTTTTTTTTTTTTTTTTTTTAGAAAGAAACGTTTGCTTCTCTGGCCCATTTTGACATAGGTCAAAAGTGGCTGTAGCCGGGAAAACTTTTGAGGACATCCCGAAAAAACATACAATGAATCTAGAGAGAAACCTTACCGTAGTTCTTGTCCAGAAAATGTGACCTGGAACCAGTCATTTCAGACTAACAATGGACTTCCCTGTTTTAAACACAAAACAGGCAGTCACTGTAGGAAATAAAAAAATAGACTAACGGACCATCGAATCGCATTATGTTGTAGCCAGTAGACATTTTTGATTTTGTGGCCTTTCTAGCTGTTACAAAGCATACGAGCTGATTGTTTCAGTGTGGGGCAGTGGGTAAGATATTTCATGTCTCACCGTTTACCACTTGTCAGCAAATGAGGCTATCAAATTATGCAACCCCTCCCCCCCCCCCCCCGATCAAACTCCTTGCCTCAGTCACAACCCAGTATTGTACCACAACTGTTGACAGATACTCAATTAGCATTTACTATTTGCATGGCATGGATAAGCTTTCCATCTTTAATTAATGACATATTAGAATTTTAGCTCAAGCACCCTCCTATAAAAAAAAAAAAAGCATCCCTTGGCAGGGTAGACATGGCATTTCCAGAAACAAATGTGCTAATTAGAGAATGCCACGCTTTGAAATGTAAAGAGAGAAAATTGTAGATGTATTGTAGACAATATCCAAAAGGCCAGTAATAAAACTGATGAGGTAAGGCCAGAGACGTTTCAAGTCAAGTGCACACTATCACCATTCTAGCTCATTCCCAAAGACGACATCATACCTCCAACATTGTTTCCATCATGGGAAAAATTATATCCGTTACCGTTTTCTGGATACCTCTTCAATTTTTGCTGGTGATGGAATCTGGTATCCTTATTCCACCGGAGATGAACGACACTGTGAAAGTGTCATGTGAGGACCATCACAATAAGAAAGACTCCTATCTTGAAATTGATAAAGCTAGGCAATCTATGGGCCTGTTTGAGATTTTGGCAGATGGGTTACTCTGTCACAAGGGTGAAGGATAGCCCATCAGCCGGACTATAAATTCCAGTATTACCTATAGAATTAATATTTCGGTGGTCGGGATATGCGCCACCGTTGTGATGGAGTAACCTGTCCTCTGAAATCTAAATCAGGCCCTATGTTCAGCAGGACTTCTGTGAATTGATTTTTAGGGAGCATGGGATACATGATGTCGTAAAACTAGTGAAATCCCCAAAGAAAGTACGTTATAAGACACTGAGGTGTTTTTTTTATAAAGAGATCAGATATGTATCAGAGATATGCCATACCTCATATTCAAATCTGTACCCCCTTATCTGAATTGATAACGGAATCCGGCACACGGCTTGATCAGGGTGGAGTCAGAAATTGGGAGCGGGCCAGATTTGGTAAAGTTGGGGATTTTTTAGCTGGTGATAAATGGAAAAGCCCGTCGGGAATTGGGGCAGCTGTGCAAGAGGATTTTTTGCTTACGGGGTCCAACAGACCAGTACTCGAGATCCTCTCTGGCCTCAATAGTGGTCAGATGTGGGATCGCTAAAATATAGTCAAAGATATGGTAGATCCCACGGGCGATAGACGAGCAGGTGAATAGAAAAGGCTGCTCATTGAATTAAAGGGCGCAGATCTCAGTCTAAAAGTAAATAGAAAATGGGAGGAATGTGAAGGGCTAGAACTAACAAAAGAAATTTGGGAGAAAATCAACTGGCTCAATTTCAATGTATTGAGAGGAGCCAATTGGCGCAGAATGGTCTATTTTAGTAAATGGTTGCTTTACTGCACTCCGCAATTCTTAGCTCAGATTAATCCTAATTTGCCCTGTCACTGCTCTTGATGTCACATGGGGGTTACAGCAAATTGAACACATGTTATAGGTAGGTGCGCTCTTATTCAAGAACTCTGGGGCAAGGTATTTAGGTACCTACAATTAGCTTTACAGATAAAAATAGTATCCACTATCTGGCTGTTAGTTCTGGGTTATGAACCTGGGGGAAAGCTTGCTCCCAGATTTATAAAGCTATTATACATTGTTACGGCAGTAGTTTGAACCCTCCTACTACAAAACTGGAGCACTTTGTATGTCCCTACCCTTGACCCGAATGGATAGCCAAAATGAAACAAGTAAGGGAGCAAGAGCGGTTGTATGTGCTTTGATGTGGCGGGATTAAGAGATTCTTTAAAATTTGGGGGAAGTTTATGAAGAAACCAGAGGACAATGAAACGGCTCATAGGGCTGGTGGGCATGCCCATGTTTTCAGTGTTAAGTGAAGCTAGGAGGTAATGAGATATGATATTATGCCATTTCTATTACCACATTTCTATGTGGTTATTAACATGGAGTGATATTGTGCAATTGATCTGTTTAATAGATAATAATTTCGTGCATATGAATGCTGTATTTTGGTGTTGGATCTCAATAAAAAAAACGGAAAAGAAACCTGAGAACGACAAACAGAGGGAATGGGCAGAGAGATTTAAAGAACTGATCTCAGTGAAAGGGTGGAACGGGAAAGGAGCTGGGAGCAGGAACAGATCAATCTTAAGGTACTTCGATGCTGTAGGTGCAGTAGATATCCTACCTCTGTTTTGTTTGCATCCACAAAGCATACACTCTGCACTTACGACTGTAATGGGTAACCATGTAGGACTGATTAACAACACATGCTTTTTGTATGGTGTGGATGAAAATCTAATAAAAAGCATCTGTATTGAATCCGAATCAGTGAGCCACACTTGAGTTTACCACAGTGAATTCAGAGGTAAATAATTTTGTGGTGTGCAATATAAAGCTAATTAATATTGTTCATTGTTATGTGGCATATGAGTGTGGTTCTTTTTTGTAGGGCAGGATTTCTTTTTTTTAAGAGAATCACTTATGCTTCCAATTATTTCAGTAAAGGAGAAACACACAAAAAGGTAAAGCCATCTGGCCTGTACCACAGAGCATGGCTAAGGAGGGAAGCCCGGTATTTCCCCCAGTTTGTCCGTTCCACCGATTAGTATTTGGACATTTTACTATATCTCCTACTGCATTTACTTTTACACAAATGGACAATGTTTTGTGCATTCCCATCTTTCTACAACAAAATAAGTGTTCGTTATTTAAAATTAAGGCGAAGGCATCATGCTCTGGCAGCTTACTTGTTCTTGTTATTCACTGCTTATTTCCATTCTGCATCCACACTTTTAAATAAAGATTGAAAAAGAGGGAATAACCCATTGTTGGGACCAAGGGTCACGTGATGTCACTTCCTTTGATGTGATCTCAGTGAGTTAAAAGTGCATGCAGGGTTACCTCTGATTTTGGAAAATTGCACAGTTGAAACGGGCTGTCTAAAATGTGATCGACTTAAATGGATGTGGCCCATATCTTGATTTATGACGCAACTTTAATTAAATATTTACATGTAAAAGATCAGAAGCTCGGCAACAATGACTAACGGGATAATTATCTTAAAATAAATTAGTATTGTTCTTACTTTTGAGATCACCCTGTTTACCTTCAATGTGTATTTAGTACCGTACCATTAAACAAGACTTTTGTTTTTGTTTATAGGTCAAGTTATGTGGCTGTGGATCCCCTTGCCAGACCTGTGACGTCGCGGACACTTTGGCAACAATGTAAGCTGTATTTCCACAAAGTCACAAAGTTCCTGGAAAATGGAGGAAATTTACAAGGACTCACAGAACCTACCGATGGACGTGCCCAGCCCGTCACCAGCAATAGCCAACAACAAGCTGGAAAATGGAGTTACACAGTTAATAACTGCTGAAACATGGAACATCAACTCCACAGGGTTGATGAAGAAAGCACTCCCACCTTTAGTGACCGTGCCAGCTGCATCGATTTTAACTCCGCCTGCTGATACCCAAAGTGGAGTTGCCCTAAAAGTAGCTGCAACTGTGCTCCAGCCAATTTGTTTAGGAGATAGCCCAGTAGTTCTTCCCATACACTTACAAGTCGGGGGTAGCACAGCATCTCAGATAAACTCTAGTAGCACTCCCTATGTAATGACTACTCAGGGTCCCGTGCCACTACCACTTCTGTTGGAGCAGCATGTTTTTCAGCACCTAAATACTCCTTTGGTTTTGCCGCAAGGTACTCCGTGCATCGCAAACCCCATTCAGAGCCACCTTTACTCCAGTTCTTCCCCACCTGTTGGCCAGTCCCAGATGCTAGACCAAAAGCCTTCAACTCAAACGCAAGAATCAGTGTTACCACAACTGTTCCAAACACCGGGATTTGCGACCGTCCTCCAGGATTTGTTTCCATCTCAGAATTCTATTGGTTCATCACCTTGTCAAGCATCCCCAGACTATTTACCTGGTAATCTTCATGGCTTGCCACCGCAGGCCTTCAGCTCGCCCCTGTCACCACTGGTTCCCCCAGCAACTCTCCTGGTCCCATATCCTGTTATTGTTCCCCTCCCAGTTCCACTACCTATCCCCATCCCTATCCCAATTCCTGTTCCACACAACATGGAATCTAAACTGGGTACTGACCAGGTGAGAACAGGCACCAACAACCTGTACCATTGCAAAAGCACTCAGACTAGCCTGGAAAAAGAGGAATTCAAGCCGTTCGACTCCACACACAAGAGTGAGTTTACTCAGTTCAGCCGCCATACTGTCATTAAAATGGGGAACGAAAATGAGGTGCTGGATCTTTCAATGAAGACCTTGCCGTTGATAAAGAGAAAAATTGAAATGAGTCCCCCACCCTACCACGAGGATGGAGTTCTAGACCTGTCAGTCCCGTCATTCATAAAAAACGACACCACAAGCGCCCATTCAGAAATGGCCACGGCCTGCGGTTTCGTGAAGGACCGAGAGGGCCTTCCACTAGAAAAGAAGTCTAGCGCCACTTCCCCTTTCGACCCACCTGTTAAGCCCCTTGAAATCCCAGTACAAGTAGACAGTAGAATGCTGAGCAGCAACCATTCGGATTTACTCCGGCAGCAAAAGTGGGTTTTAGATCAGAGTAACAGGGCGGTCGGTGACCTTAAGCCTGGGGGCAATGGCGAGGCCGTGACCTCTTCGCAGACGACCAAAGTCATAGTATCCGTCAAAGACGCCGTGCCTGCCATTTTCTGCGGCAAAATGAAAGGCCTCTCTGGGGTATCCACCAAAAACTTCTCCTTCAAACGGGACATGCCCCAGGATCCAGGACTCCATGGCTATGATGGGAAGAACCAACCGGAGCCCAGGGAAAGCACAGACTCGCTTAGAAAACCTATCAAAAATAGGAACGTAAAGTTAAAGAAAATAGGTTCGCAGGAAATACATATTCTTCCAATCAAAAAGCAACGATTAGCTGCCTTTTTTCCAAGAAAATAAATTGTGTTGTCTCTTTTTTTCTAAAATGTAAGATAAACATGTTGGCAAAGATGCACTTGATTATACGTTTAAAACTTTAAATATCTTTGTAAGTTATTTGGGTGGGTCTGGGGGGCTACGAAGGATGCCAAGGGGGACAGATGACAGTGCAATAATACTTGTATCAGATCACAGTCAGACAAACAAAAATCTATTTTCAATTTTAAATTTGGACTTTCAGTGAAGCAGTTCGGATAAGCAGACACTATAATAAGCTAACTGCTTAGGTCTTCGATCAGATGAGAGATTGAAGCCGTTTCCACTGCCACGGAGTGCTGTGATGCTGTAAGTCCTCGTTGTGGGTAGATTGCTTATTTAAAAAAATGAAATAAATGTTTGTACGTGCTAATTCTCTGTGGCATTATGGCATTGTTTCTTTTTAAGAGGACTTAGAGGAAATTATTCCACTTAGAGTGTATAGAAAATAATAAATTTACCACAAACTGTGATGGATCTGATTGACAAAGGATTTATGTAGGTGCGATCTAGTAACGATAAAATAAAGTTTTTTTTTTTTTTTTACCCACATCTGCATCAAGAACAATCACTAACCGGCAGTCTACAATGTTTCTTTGTTTGAGGTCTGCTGGGGTTTGAGATATACTGTGAAAACAGTCACCAGATTGTTCTTTTGAAGGAGTAGCAGTTTACATGTGCGTAGTTCACAATTGATTCCCAAACCGTAAAAGAGGTGAAAATACATGGGAACTGTGGCTGTATAGCCTATTCATTTATTCTTGAACTACGTAGATAATAGACAAACTACATTTTGTAGTACTTTTAGTAGTAATACAGTAGTAGTCTTAACATTCTACAAAATGCTATTCACAAACGCGCGTGCAGGTCTCCATCTCTGCCGCTCCTATCTTTTATATGCAGAAATCTCCGTCGCAACTACAGAGATCTCCGTGCACAGAGGTATGTGTTTAAGTAGCAAGCATAGCAGGAAAATAAGGATATTTATGAATAAAGGGGGGGGAGACTAAGCAGGGGTTAATGGAGCCATAGGGAGGGGTTTAGAGTGGGACATGCACTCGCCCACAAAAATGTAAGCCCCTTCCTATTCACAAACTGCACATACATAGTTACTGCAGCCAGAAAGGCCCCAAAACAACATGAGGACATGAAAGTCTACAATTTTGAGTAACTTTACCCTCATAAATAAATGGTGAACAGCCAAGAGTAGTAGAGAGTAACATATCTCTGAATATGCCTCCATGCCACTTTGGGATATTATGATTGATCAACGAAATTCTATGAAGATTTGGTGAACAATAACCGAATCGCAATTTAATAATGGTTCACAAATAGCTGTAGATGCATTCACAACACTTTTCCATCCCTACATTATACATGAATGATCTCAGTGTTTGGCTCCAAAGAATTAACCTAAGGTAGACCAAGATTATACATTTTAGTGTTGAGGCGAACGGTGGTCTCTGACACGCACTTCCTAGGGGTGGTTTGAGAACTGTGAATAGAGAAGAAGGGTAGGAATAACTTCAGCAACAATTTTCCGAACATTGTGAAGTTGACACACTAACCTGATGGTGGGCCTGCACAACATCCGACAGCATGCCCGCCTGGAGTAGCACATATCGAAGAGGAAGGACTGACACAGTGTGGCACGAGGATAATTTCCCCCCAAAAACAGAGGAAAGACGGGATATGACTAGGGACTATACAGACATGATGGGGCCACCACTGGGTCTTGTATTTATTCTTAAAAAGCACCTTTCAGGGGTACTAATGCGTATAGTACTATTTATGTTGCCCTATATGCCTAGCAAATGTACAGCTCAACTAATAGAGACTTACATGCTCTCTCTCCCTGGCCAGGATACATGTTGGCAAAGCGATAAAGGGGCAAAAGATGCAGGCGAAGGTTGGTATAATAGCGATTGCTGCAATGTACAAGTCCAAGCTCATGTCCTTCGTATGCTGCCAGTATGTGGCTTTTGATACATCTCGAAGGAATCCGACTGCATGAGACCTGTTTTTGTCTCCTGGCTCCTCATTTGAGTGCATGAGGTCAGTATAATCTTCTTGTTTGGCATCCTCCAGGCCATCTCCAGAGTGCTAGGACGAGAACAACCTAGATTAAAAGGGATGTCTTGCAAGCCATTCTTTTGCATCTGTTTTACAATTTGGGGACTGACTCTGGCGGTTGAACAGCCCAGCAACAGTGGTTGAGCAGTCCCATCAACAATCTTCTGCCAGGCTTCCTATTAAGGCTTAGATGAAGGATCAGTGAATGGATGGATCTGGAAAAGGCTTCAGTGCCTCGGTATTTGACCCATTGTTTCCACCTGGCTAACTGGATTTTAGATTTACCCCAGAATCTGCTATTGAACTCTTGGCTGACCAACCACCAGGGCAAACATCAGAGGTTTCAGAGCATGTGGCTCTGTATGAACCTCAGGGGCAGGAAGCTGGAGTCATCACTAAATAGAACATTTGATGATTGTAACCTGTAGGACTTATGTGGTGTAATCATCCCAGGCCATAGAAGATATCCCGTCTGTTTCAGTACCTGTACAGGTGACAGGTGCAAGATTCCATTTTAGCTAGCATTGAAGCTCAAGCAAAGTTTTTTTCAGACACAACTTTCAAAGAGCTCTGTGCTAAAGCACTAGCCATTGGATGTTATGGCAGCCAGAAGAAACATACATTTTGAGTGCAAGTTCAAAGGTTGTAGGAAGGTCGGCCTTCTCTGCATATCCCATCCTGGCCTCAACTCTTTAATGATAAATTGCACAAAGGCAATAAAAATAGGCTAAAGCATTGTAAGACGAGCTTTAAACAGAACCAACAATATTCGACCTAGGCAATCAATCCAGGCGCAATGTTCTTCCCTCAAATAGAGGGTACTTTTATCCATGGTCTTTTAAGAGGCGGGGCTAATACTCTGTCCCACCCACAAAGGCCGAGCAGAAATCTTGACCATGCCAGCCTCCCAGCCCAGTGGCAAGAGGGAGTAAGAGATGATGCACATATTTACCTGGTTTGGTTTCAGTGACAACAAGGGTGTTCCAAATCCGTGGAGACAATGCTTCCTATATACCTAGAGTAAATATCTCCCAGAACCAGAGCCACCTTACTCAGTTCCATCAAACAGCTTGATAGGATGGCTGAGTTTATGAATACATAGGAGTCTAAGAAAGAGGTCTGAGCAAATGTACATTCACACCAGAGAAATGTTATTACATGTGATTAGATGGCGGAATTGGTCACACGCATATATATATATAGCTTAGAACAATAATCATTTGATTTACAGTGCGTATATTGAATTTGTATCTCATAAACCTGTCCAGTAGTAACAGCCAGTGGGGGCACTTGCCCAACAAAACTACAACAAGAAGATGGAAGAAAAACATGAAGCGAAAAGGACTACCCAAGCCCTCATTATCATAACACAACATCACCAGGAACCACAACTCCAAATAAATATATTTACGGATCAGGATTAAGAATCAAAGTGAAAGGTCTCTTGTGAGATTTGAACTGGCAACCAGCGGAAGCTCCTCTGCTAAGGCGGAGGAGCGTTGCCCCACTGCTCTGGGAAGTGCAAAAAAAGGGAAAATAAAATGATAATAACACAGTGTTGTTTTATTTTTCAGTGCCGGAGCCAGCTTAGGGTAAGCCGGGGCTGGGCTGTGTCACAGGGAAGAAGGGAAATGTGCACAATAAGTGCGCATGATGGTTTGGCTGCCACGTTGGGCTGGCCAAACAGACATGCGCACTTAGCATTTCTCCACCCGGCTGTATTGCACAGCTGGAAGGAGAACATGCAAGAGCTCCCACTTCCTGCCTGAGCACCAAACTGGGCAGCTGAGACCAATCATGACGCTGCTGTCATGCTGGTGACAGCAACGTTGTGATTGGCTTAGTGGAGTCAGGGAGCCTGTGTGCTGGCGGGGGTTAGGACGAGGACGTAGGAGAGACAGAACCAGTCTCCTGACGGAACAGGTAAGTGTTTTTTTTTGTTTTTTTAATCCCACCACCCCACCATCCCACGTTCCACAGCAGCCGATTCAATTATAATTAAAATATTGCTGACATCTATAACTTCAAGAGTCGCATTAAATGAAATGGGAAAAGTCCATAATACACAGTTGGAGGTTTCCACTCGCATACCTTATGTGATCCAAAAATTGCTCTCTCAAAGACACGTATGTGTCAATTAGTAGTATTTATGGCCCTCAGTCTGTTGCGTTCACAACATATTTCCTCAAGTAATTAACAAACTTTGCTGCCATGTATTGTTTTGTTGCATTGTTACATCAACCAGTGATCCTGTCCTCCATGTATGTATCTGAACAGGGCATACTTAAGGGTAAATCAGACACCTGTGTACTCAGTCATTAAAAGTGGCTGTAATATAAAGCTCGAGAACCTAACACCCTACTAAGGTATCATTTCCATGCTTTGGCATTGTATCCTTGACAAGAGACTGGCCTTAAATGGAAGGTTTCTAGATCTATTAGACATAAAGCAGCAGGCCTGGCCTCAGCACAGGGTGTACACCAAGCAATATTTTTAGGCAAGAAGACGTTATAATGGGTGATCACAGAATTAAAAGGACTGACTGTTGTCTCTAACTTATTCTTTTTGGAGATGTAAAGCTTTCTGTGGATCGAAACTATAATCAGCAGGGCTACCTCACATCGTTGGAATTTCCAGTTCTGTACAGAAAATCCCCATCAGTCTGCCTTATCGGATAATTTAAGTTTTTGTGTGCTGGGAATGCACTTTCAGTTCAGACTGTTCCTGCTCAACTTGAGATCCCCCTCGGCTCTTCACCATGTTTCTTCCTTTAGAGGGGGATTCTTCACAAATTGAATTACTTGCAAGGCAACTGCAAATAGAGATGGTGTGTTTTTGCCATTGAATCACGGCTGGGTGAAATTTTAATTACGCAGGAGTAATTGGAGTAATTTTGGTAATTTCTGAAAATTACACAATTACGTCTGTTCCTATAATTTGGAATAATTTTAGGCAAAAGTACCTACCCAAAAAAACTGGTCCAGAGCATGAGCGGCTGCTGGTGTTCCTATTCTGTTACAGTTACTCCAACTTTCTTAGCACAAAATAGAGCCTCAGGTTCATTTTGAACATGAGGGTTCATTTTGAGCTAAGAAAATAGTGCTAAATGCAGGGCTACGTTCCTTATCTCTCATAATTCATCTGTAAAATGTATGTAATTATGATACAGTAAATTATGCAAGTTACACACACCGCTAATCCTGGCTTATTTTTCCAAAGCCCTTGTCGGCCTGTCTGCTGACCTAGAATTAATTGCTGTCATTTTAGGACACCATTGTGTGCTATGTCGGAACATTCAGACCAAGAGGACTCATTTTCACCTACTGCCGGAGGACTGTGCTTCATCCTGCAGGGAAACAAGGAAGGTGCTGAGTCAGACATCTTTCATTTCTGCTCCATTCATTTCACGGGGTGTAGGCTCTGATGTTGAGTATGTTGTTTGGTTTCAATTCAGGTTACACAAAGCTTTGTAGTGCCAATCGCTTACCTCCGTCTGGGACCCTTGGCATGTATTATTTTATAATATTGCAGACAATTCATTGTGGATTATAAGACTGGACATAGTGTGGTAATTTCACGGTGTCTATTTCCTCTCCAACTCTTTCCAGGAGAATACACCATAATCTAGCTTTTGCTCACATGTGCCCAGATATCCCATTGTATGCCAAGTCTTTGCCATCATGTGCCTGTATAGCTCCACCATATGCACATCATTGCTATCATGCAACCTGGTACACCCACCACATGCCAGTCATTGCAATCATGTGCCCAAATAATTGATCAATTTCGAGTCCACATACCCCTCTTCACTCAAGTGTTTCCTGCCTTGTCTACACAGCTATGGATGTGTTAACGGAGTAGGCAGGAATATGGTCCCATCATTTAAAAGCAGTTGTCTGTTCTCTGATAGACGGGCAAGTTTCTTGTCTGACTCCTGCATTCCCTTTACTGCGTATAATAATGCAGCTACAACTTTTAGCCTCCTCTCCTCCTAGGCAAGTTCCTCTGCAATTGATGAGGTGAAGCTACGAATATGTCACTACAGCGCAAAACAACACAGTGTACGGCATTGCCATGCATGCAAAATGTTTCTTTTACAATCACATCGCATTTACTTGTACTTAGTGACATTTACCATCACCGCACATTGCAACACCTTTACAATACATTAATTCTCATAGACACACGCACTTCACCGAAAAAAGCCCTGCTTATGACCTCACATATTACATTGCCCAAGGCATGTTAAGTGACATCATTAATGACATCACTGATAGAGGATGCAGCGTTACGATCAGAGCTGGCAACTTAGGAACTGGAGAGCCAGGTTCGAGTTGCAGCGCTGGCTCAATATCCTGTGATTCTGGGCAAATCACTTGGGTCCATATTTACGAGTGGCCTGCACTGCCGGTGCGTCACTTTTTGTGATGCCCCGGTGGTGCAGGCTGCTCACCCATATCTACTAGGCCACGCAAAGCCACTTTGCTTGGCTTTTCCTGACCTTGTAAATATGGAGTAAGGCAATGCAGCGCAAGTCGCCACTTTGCCTTACTTTGCATCAGGGAGGCGTTTCCATGGGTGTTACCCACGCAGTATCCATGGATTATCCATTCGTTTTTATCTGCGCAAGCCCATGTTACATATATGTAATACAGGACTAAAGACATTTTATGTGGAGATGTATATAAGGTGTGGATGTTTATTTTCTGATCTTTGCTTAAGATTTTGCTGCACAGCAGATTGTTGAATAATGTGGAATGTAGCAGTGTCCCCAGTTAGTGGTGGTTTATTTCACAATGGCAGTGTAAACATGGCTGTAAGGTGTATGCCATTGTGCCCATCCCACAAATGTATATAATGCATTTTTCCAAACTACAGAAGGTTGTCCATAGGGCCTGGCAGAAGGTGTCTTTTTTCATACGTGTCAATCTGCCTTTTATCTACATAGCACCCTGCCCTATGGGTTACCAAGGGCCTACCTTAAGGGTGACCTATATGTAGAAAAAGGGGAGTTGTGGGCTTAACAAGTACTTTAAAATGTCAAGTCAAAGTGGCAGTAAAACAGCCCACACAGGCCTTGCAGTGGCAGGCCTGAGACATGGTTAAGGGGCTACGTATGTGGGTGGCACAATCAGTGTTGCCGGCCAACTAGTAGCATTGAATTTACAGGTGGATGGGCTCTCCTTCACCACTGCATCTGTCTATGCCCGAACGATAATCAAGAGTGATGTCTGAAACTAGCAATACTGGAGACCCTAGACTCCCCCCGACCACTGGGTTTGGGTCGGAGGTGACTATAACTTGCTGCTGAACAACGAGTGGGATAGTTCTGGTCAACAATATGGGCAGACGGGGACACTCTTTGAGGCAGGTGTGCAATGGCTATGGGAGGTGGATCCGAAGGACTGATGGAGTTCGGCCAACCCACATGCTTAGGACCATACTAACTACTCCCCAGCCCTTAAAACATATGCCAGAATTTACTACTTTTTGGAAAACATCACACCTACAGACTGAGGTTGGAGTGGTCAAGATCGAACTTAGAGCTCTGTCAGATCACCCTGCCCTTCCACTTACCATGGAGGTCAATGCACTCCTGCAGCAGGCTAGCCCTTGGAGATTACGGGATAGTCTACTTCATCAGCAGGACATGGTTTAGAAGCTTACATATGCTTTCACCGACTTTTCAGAGACTAATAACCCCACAAACACCTCCATAGCTACACTATGGGAGAAACTGAAGTGGTGGCAAGCGGGAAGCACATAGCTACCTCTGCTGTCAACAGTAACCTACGTACAGACAAACAGAGGGAACTGGAGGCCATTCATAAAAGAATGGGAACCCTTAGGATCTAGTGGTATTCTAGTCAGCACGGTCCCAACAGCGAGCTTAGACCTAGACGAATAAGTTACTTACCTTCGGTAACGCTTTTTCTGGTGGATACAGTAACTACCTGTGGATTCCTCACCTAAAGAATTCTCCCCTCGCGCCAGCCTCGACGGAAATTTCTTCTAGCTCTTCACATCGACGATGACGTCACAATCGCCCGACTCCACGCGACGCCGTATGACGTCATCTAGGCAATAAGAAGCCCTTGTCGACGTGCAGACGTCAGTTATCACCATTTTTTACGTGCCATAGAGGCGAACAGGTTGACACATCAAATGAATGAAAACAGACATTTATTATAATAAAAAATAAATTTAGATAACAGTAATAACTGGTCTATACAAGAGTAAAATATGTCATTCAAGTCCAAACATGTTTCCCTTGAGCTATCTGAATTTGAGAAAGAAATGTATATACAGATGCCACAACTATATACATGATTCAGGTATATACATATATACAAGGCAAAGGATGCTCACCCAAGGATTTCATGGTATGACCAACCAGGCAACAGGGAGGCGTGTGGGACCGTGAGGAATCCACAGGTAGTTACTGTATCCACCAGAAAAAGCATTACCGAAGGTAAGTAACTTATTCTTCTGATGGATACACCTACCTGTGGATTCCTCACCTAAAGAATAGAGTCCCAAAGCAGTACTACCTCCGGAGGTGGGTGCCCGAATGGTCAAACCAAGAAATCCTGCAGCACCGAGCGAGCAAAATGGCCATCCCTCCTAACCTCAGAATCCAAACAGTAATGTTTAACAAAAGTATGGAGGGACACCCAAGTCGCTGCCCTGCAGATGTCAGCCACAGGAACACCCCTAGCCAAAGCCGAAGAAGCAGCCTTAGCTCTGGTGGAGTGGGCACGAAGCCCCAAAGGTGGATCTTTCTTCGCCAAAGAATAAATCTAAATACATAGAATGACCCACCTGAATAGCGTTCTCTTGTGGACAGCTCTACCTTTCCTCTTCCCCACGTATCCAACGAAGAGCTGTTCATCATGCCTGAACTCCTTCGTCCTGTCGACATAGAAGCTCAGCGCTCTTCGTGGATCCAGCTGGTGGAGCCTCTCTTCCTCCTTGGATGGATAAGGTGGAGGGTAAAAGGAAGAGAGAGTAATAGACTGCCCCAGGTGAAAGGGTGTAACAACCTTCGGGAGGAAAGCCGCCTTTGTCCTTAATACCACTTTGTCCCTATAGAAAGAAAGGTATGGGGGCTCCACGCTAAGAGCCTGAAGCTCACTAACCCTTCTGGCCGATGTTATAGCCACCAAGAAAACAGTCTTGAGAACTAGCAACCGCAAAGAGCAAGAATGCATCGGTTCAAAAGGGGACCCCATTAAAAAAGTTAATACCAAATTAAGGTCCCACTGAGGCATAACGAATGGTGATGGTGGAAATTTGTTAGTAAGACCCTTTAGAAATCTTAAAACAGTAGGAGATTTAAAGAGGGAAGGCTGATCAGGAAGGCACAGAAAAGCCGACAGTGCAGATAAATAACCCTTGACTGTGGCAACTGCACAACCCTTCTGTGCCAGGCAAAGAGCAAATGACAATACGTTAGACAAACAAGCGTTTAAGGGATCAATTCTATTTTCTCCACACCAGGATATAAATTTAGCCCAACGGCTCGCATAGATGGATTTGGTGGAGTGTCGCCTGGCCAATAAAATAACATCCACCACTTCTGGTGGGAGAGAAAAAGCACTCAGATTGCCCCGTTCAATCTCCAGGCATGAAGGTGCAGGCTCTGGAGGTGGGGGTGTAGAATCTGCCCCTGCGCCTGCGAGAGGAGGTCCACCCTGTAAGGGAGACGGAGCGGAGGGCACTGAGAGAGTTGGAGAAGGTCTGTGTACCACACCCTTCTTGGCCAATCTGGAGCTATCAAGATGACTTGGGCTCGGTCTTGGCGGATCTTCCTCAGAACTCGAGGAATGAGGGGTATGGGAGGAAACGCGTAAAGCAATTGTCCGTTCCAGGACATCTGAAACGCGTCCCCCAAAGCTCCTTGCACCGGATACTGGGGGCTGCAAAACAACGGGCACTGCGCGTTCTCCTGAGTTGCCAACAGATCTATCTGCGGATATCCCCACAACTGGAAGATGTACAGAACCAGATCTGGATGAAGACGCCACTCGTGGTCGACCGAGCTGCGTCGACTGAGAACGTCCGCACGCACGTTCAGAGCTCCGGCCAAATGATGTGCTACCAAGCAAATCTTGTGGTCCTGAAGCCAGGACCAGAGTCGAAGAGCTTCTCTGCAGAGAAGATACAACCCCACTCCTCCCTGCTTGTTTATATACCACATCGCGGTAGTGTTGTCTGTTAGGACCTGGACTGACTGACCGCAAATGGAAGGGAGGAAGGCCTTGAGAGCCGGACGTACTGCCCGCAATTCCAACAGATTGATGTGAAATCTCTGTTCTACCGGAGACCAAAGGCCTTTGACCTCCAGGTCCCCCAGATGAGCTCCCCACCCTAGAGTGGAAGCATCCGTTACCACTGTGGCCACTGGTGGCGGCAGCAAAAACGGCCTTCCTTGTGACAGGTTGTCGACCGCTGCCCACCACTGAAGATCCACTGCAGTGTCTCGGAGATCGTTATCGACTCCTCGAGATCCCCTTTGTGCTGAAACCACTGCCTGTGGACGCACCACTGAAGAGCCCTCATGTGCCAGCGTGCATGAGTGACCAGCAGTATGCAAGAAGCCACCAGACCCAGCAGACGAAGGACCTTGAGGACTGGAACTACCGCTCCATTTCGAAACATTGGAATCAACGCCTGGATGTCCTGGACCCTCTGGGGCGGAGGAAAGGCCCGATTCAATGTCGTGTCCAATACTGCCCCTATGAACAGGAGGCGTTGAGAGGGCTCCAGGTGAGATTTGGGCACATTGATTGAAAAACCCAGGTCTTACAACAATTGAGTTGTCGACTGGAGATGACGCTGCACGAGCTCCGGAGACTTGGCTTTGATCAACCAATCGTCCAGATAGGGAAATACTGCTATCCCCCTTCTTCTGAGCTCTGCCGCTACCACCGCCATCACCTTTGTGAAGACTCGAGGTGCTGAAGTAAGACCAAACGGGAGGACCGCAAGCTGATAATGCTGCGATCCCACCACAAACCGGAGATACTTCCTGTGCGATTTGAGGATCGGAATATGAAAATATGCGTCCTGCAAATCGACAGACACCATCCAATCTCCTTTGTTCAACGCCAAAAGAACCTGTGAAAGGGTCAGCATTTTGAACTTTTCCTGCCTGAGGAACCAATTCAAAGCCCTCAAGTCCAGAATCGGTCTCAACCGACCATCCTTTTTGGGGATCAGGAAGTATCTTGAATAACAGCCCTGACCCCTCTCCTGCTCGGGAACCAACTCCATCGCGCCTTTTGCCAATAGGGGCAACACTTCCTGTTGTAATAGGAGAAGATGGTCTTCCGAACAGAAGGATGGGCGGGGAGGGAAGGGAGGAGGGAATTAACGAAAGGGAAGAGCGTACCCCTTCTTCACAATGTCGATGACCCAGAAGTCCGATGTTATTACCTCCCACATCAGAAGAAAATAGGCAAGTCTCCCCCCTACCGGAGACGAGTGGACAGGGAGTGGAGGAGGACTACGGCTGATTTCCTTGCTGCACCCCTCCCGAGGAAGAGGAAGAGGCAGAGTGCTGCTGGGTGGCACCTCTTGTCCGGACTCTGCCCCTGCCCCTGAAAGATCTATATGGCAGGGTGCTTGTAGTTTGTTGTGGTCCTTGAAATCTGCCACGAAAGGAGGAGCCACATCCAAAACCCCTAAACCTCCTATAAGCCCTAAAGGAGGATGAAGCAGTTGACCGAAGCCCTAGTGATCTCGCTGTGGCTCTGCTCTCCTTAAATCGTTCTAGAGCAGAATCCGCCTTCGTTCCAAAGAGCTTCTCGCCATCAAAGGGCAGATCCAGGAGAGTCTCCTGTACATCTGATGAAAAGCCAGACAAACGCAGCCAAGATTGTCGCCTAGAAACTATGGTCATGCCCATAGCCCTTGCCACTGAGTCTGAAGTGTCCAATCCAGACTGGATCACCTGGGTCGCTGCTGCCTGAGCGTCCGCCAGTAACTGCAACATTTCCTGGGACAAGCTCGGGTGGCCTTTCGCTTCTTCCATAAGGGCATGGATATAATGTCCCAATATGCAGGTCGCGTTGGTCGACTTTAAGGCCATACTACATGAAGAAAAGGCCTTTTTGGCAGTATGGTCCATTTTCTTCGATTCCCTGTCCGCAGGTGTTCGGGGAAACGAGCCAGGAGAGGACCTGGATGAACAGGAGGCCTGAACCACTAAACTCTCCGGAGTCGGGTGCTTAGAGAGGAAAACAGGATCGCCTGGTGCCGCCCGATAGCTTCGTGCCACCGTCCTGTTGACAGCAGCTGTAAACACAGGTTTCCTCCAGATGTCTTTGATAGGATCCAGAAGTGCCTCATTAAAAGGCAAGAGAGGCTCTGCCGTCACAGAAGTTGGGTGCAAAACCTCTGTCAACAGGTTTCTCTTAACCTCCGCAGCTGGAAGAGGAAGATCTAAGAAGTCCGCAGCCTTCCGAATTACAGCGTTGAAAGATGCAGCTTCCTCAGTGTATTCCCCAGGGGAAGCTAGATCCCACTCCGGGGAGGTATCTATGCCACTTGCCGTGTCAAGACCTTGAAAGTCACCAGAAGGCTCCAAAATCTCACCCTCTTCCAGGTGTTGTCTGCTGTATTCTTCCTCCTCCAAAAGGCGCAAAGCCCAACGTCTAGAACAAAGCCTTGATTCGAGACCCGGCGTCGATAAGGCGTCGGCCGACGCCAAAGATCTCAGTCGGCACCAAACCTCGGATCCGTCCGACGCCGGACCCTCCGGCTCCACAGGAACCTTGACTGTGGATTGGATCCGAGGCGAATTCAACGGCGCCGTAGCAGGTGTAGTACGTCTCCTAGGCGACATCAAGGGCATCGGCGCCGCTTCAGGTGCAACAGACAAAAATGGTGTGAAAGGCGTCGATTTATAAGACGCCGGAACGCCCAAATTAAAGGCCAAAGGGCCAGACGGACCTGCTTGACCTCCACCCGGTGCCATGGTACAAGAAATGTTAAACATGGCGTTCAAAAACGCCGCAGGATCCGTTCCCGGAGTCGGGAAAGCTGGGTATTGCTGCTGCACCGGCGCCGGCATAGATGCCGAAGAAGGGCCAGGTAACTCCTGGCTAGGAGAACCCTCTGGTCTCTGAAGAGGCTCGACCTCGAAAACCAACCCGGGTGAAGTCGGGGTCGTAGGAGGTGGAGGGGTGATGGTCGGGCTAATCTCCCACGTCGGACGGCGCCGAGCTGACAGAGATGCCGATCTGGACCTGGACTGTCCCTTACTCGATCGGCGCCGGGAGTCGTGACGGCGCCGAGAGTCACCATGGCGATGATGGGTCCTCGAAGATCTTGAAGAGGACTCCCTCCGATGATGCCTCTCCTTTTTTTCTTGGAACGGGCCAAGAACAATTTTGCCTCCCTTTCCTTGAGTGCCTTCGGGTTCATGCGCTGGCAGGAGCCGCATGACTCGACCTCCTGGTCGGAGCTAAGGCACCAGAGGCAATTCTCATGGGGATCGGTAACAGACATCCGACCCCCGCACTGGTTACATGGTTTAAAGCCAGATTTTCTTGGCTGCAACATTGTAACCGTCGACTCGAAACTGTAGCTTCCTGTGAGCCTCGAAGAAAAAACGTTACTCGGAGGCACAGAAAAAAGGGAACTGACGTCTGCACGTCGACGAGGGCTTCTTATTGCCTAGATGACGTCCTACGGCATCGCGTGGAGTCGGGTGATTGTGACGTCATCGTCGATGTGCAGAGCTAGAAGAAATTTCCGTGGAGGCTGGCGCAAGGGGAGAATTCTTTAGGTGAGGAATCCACAGGTAGGTGTATCCATCAGAAAGAGAAGCACACACGCTGCTCTGCTTCAAGCACAACTTTTACACAGGGTGAATAAGTGTGGCATACTGCTCGTCCACAAGCTTTGGGTTAAACATTAGGCCGAAAAGGGTGGGTACAGTCTGGGCTTCAAACAGCACCAAAATCACTGACCGCGCAGGTATAGCGTCAAACTTTAGGGATTTTTACAACTCGCTTTTCGAAGCAAGGAACCTCCTGGTGGCTGATGCCTATGAGTACCTCTGGTTCTCCAACACTCCCCACAGTGACCTCACGACAAGCTGACTCGCTAGGCGCGCCCATTTGGCTTGAAGTGTTGATCTCATCTATAGCTGGCATGAAACTGCTCAAGCCTCTTGGCCCAGATGGTTTCATTGCAATTTTTTTAATAAAACGTTCTGCCAGGTAATAGCACCAATCTTCACCAAACTCTAATTCCTTTCCAGGCATGGGGACCCTCCCCCACACCATGCTGGAGTACTTGGGCCCATATTTATACTTTTTTAGCGCCGCATTTGCGCCGCTTTTTGACGCAAAAACGGCGCAATCTTGCAAAATCCAATTGTATTTTGCAAGTTTGCACCGTTTTTGCGTCAAAAAGAGGCGCAAATGCGGCGCTAAAAAAGTATAAGTATGGGCCTTGATTTCTGTAATCCCCAAACCTGGGAAGGACAGGCAAAGTTGCGTCTCCTATCGCCCACATGTAGCTCATAAACATAGCTGCCAAACTTTTCACTGGTATTCTGGCAGCATAACTAAACCTTCTCATGCTGGGTCTTGTGGATTCACACCAGTCCGGGTTTATTCCCCACCAACAGTGCAGGGATAACACTAAAATAATCATCCACCTGGTGTACAAGGCAAAGTGCTCTCAGCCAGCGGTGATACTCCTGGCTATAGATGCTGAAAAAGCATTTGACAGTGTGCACTGTCCCTATATGGAGTACACTCTGGGACACTTAGACGTTGGAACTAGATTCCACAAGAGGATACTCGGCAACTATAGGAACACTAGAGTCGTGCTTTGGGTCAATGGACAGCTATCAGTTTCCTTTCCCATACACAGAGGAACATGCCAGGATTGCCAACTATTCCTTCTCTTATTTGCTTTATACATGAAGCCCATGACAGAAAGAATCAGACACGTCCTTTGGATTACAGGGGTGACGGTCAAGGGGGACGTACATACCAGACGCCCTACAGTTGCTGCCGGCCTTACTGGAAGAGCTAGAGCGGCTTGGGAATGCATCTGGTTTTCACATTAAACTCCAGTAGTCACAGACCCTCCACCTATCGATCACTCCCCTTTTGCAGGAGCAGCTGACTGCCCAATACCATTTCACAAGTGCTACTACCTCGATAAGGTACCTCTGTGTGCAGATCACTCCAACAATCCAAGATATGGTACCCACAACTATCGCACTTTACTACACCAAGTCAAGGCTGATCTCACCGAGTGGAGACTACTTACCCTTATGGCTAGAAACAATAGCCGCATTATAAATGACAATAATTCTTAGGGTCCTATTTTTATTCCAGGCCCTGCCACTGACTCCACCTGCAGGTATGCTCAAATCCATGCAGGTGAAACTCAGCTGCTTCGTATGAGAAGGCAAGTGCCGTCATATGCAACAGATTCAGATTTATCACCCCTTGTTGGAGGGTGGCCTAGGAGTCCCTAACCTTCTGCACTATTGTCAAGCAGAGCAGCTCCACTTCCTGGTGGAATGGAGCCATCCAGAAACCGAAAAACATTGGCGCTTTATGGGTCAAACAGCTGTGGGAGAGCACCTCTGGAAAGTTTCTTGGAAGCAGCAGAAGCGTTGGGCCTATCCTCTCCCCCAGTCACCAGAGCCACCTGGGGGGTCTGGGATAGAGTAGTCACCCAGAGAGGAATGACCTTTCCCTTGCCCCTCACACCCATATTGGGAGACCCAGACTTCGTGCTGGGCCTTCATCCCACTGCCATCTCAGAGAGGCAATGGGCCGGCTGCAGGTCCATTGAACACTTCTTTGACGTGAATGGATCTATCCCTTTTGAACAACTGAAAATTGAGTACAAAGTTCCTGAAAGGAATGCCCTCATCTGCATATCGGGCACCTGATGTGCGACTGAGGGAGGGAGGGGGGAGCATAGAGATTACTCGCCCCCTTTGAAAAATGCCTCCTCCTCAAGGAGGAAGACAAGCGTATCATCACTGACTTATACGTCCTCCTCTTCCAAACGCACACTGAACAGAAGTCCCTGGGCCAGGGGTGTGGGGGAGCAGGAGTTGGGACAACCACTTACATGCAAATAATGGGGGACATACAGGGTGCGCCACACAGCTTGTGACAGAGCAAACATGGAATCCACAAATAAGATAGTGGCTTAGTGGTACCTCACACCCACCAGGTTACACAGGGGCAATCCCACTCCCAGTGAAGACAGTTAGAGAGGCTGTGTTTCACCAAGAGCACTCCTCCACCTACTGTGGGCTTTTCCAAAGGTGACTCAATACTGGGGCACAGTCCAGACGGACATCAACACTTACCATGACACACAGCTCCCACGCTCCCCAGCCTTCATTGTTCTGGGGCTCCACAACCCTGATCTTCCCCCTGGAATCTAGGCGAGGTTGGTACATAAGCCAGGCACTTGGCGCAGCAGTCCAGACGATACGCTCACACTGGGGGACAGTCAAGGTATCTACTCACATAGCTTGGCTACATAAACCATGGCAAGTTGTGGGTTTTGAAAAGATAACCCTATAGACAACCCATAAGCCAGAGGCGTTCTGGGCACTCTGAACCCCATATATAGCACCGCTCTCTGCAGAGTTTTGCTAACTTACATGCCCTAAATCCCTTTGATTGTTGCATCCGACGGCTTTGACAGATGAAACCCATAAAACAGACAATGGAGCATTGGCAGGGTCTGGTGTCTATCAAGGGCAGGGCATGCCAGGAGCACATTAAAAGAGTGAGTACGGGGTGGGGTGTTAAGAGAAGGGGGTGGATTTTTGGGACATTGTTTGTTCATTATTATTATTTCTCAAACACCTCTCATGGAATGGCTGGCCATTCTGTGGCGGTGCCCTTAATCACAGGCATATTGCATGTACCACTTTTACTTTGCAAACTTAATAAAAACCAATTGGAACCATAAACTTGTGAATCATGTAACCTCTTTAAAAGGATAATCCATTAAGGTAAATAGAGAATTGGTCACAGGTGTAGCATGTTGAATTACTTCAAGTGCTTAAACTCTATCGGACGCTGTCACAGTTACTGGATGATGTCATCTGAGATGTCATCAGTGATGTAATTTAAGGTCAAGTCATGAAATCCGAGGTAGTGAGTAGTGCATGTGAGGGGTGCAAGTTATAGTTTTTTTAAATGAAATATGTTTACTGATTTTTATTCAGTTTAAACACAAACTGTTTACAGTTTTGCCCATGTTCAGCAATAATAGATTACATATCTGAAAACACAATGGATAAGTTCAGTAGCACACTCAGAGAGCCGCTCCTAGCCCCCCGATTCCGGGGGGTCTGTTCCTCTGCTACACTGCGTGTCCCATGAGCCCCATAACCAACCCCCACAGTGTCTCATCCACAATTAGGTCCATTATTTTACCAACCATGTCACCCCACAATGCTAGGTCCTCGCCCACTTTATCATCCCTCCTGGTGAGCTGGACATGTTGCTCATCAGCTATAGCTCACTGAAGAAGGGGTGCAAATTATAGTTAACTCAGTAAACTATAACTGACTATGTCACCTTGAGCTTTGCTTTTTCACATGAATATCTAGAAAAAAATTTAATGTAAGGGAAGATCTTAACAGCATAGCTGAGATAACATCACTTAAAAAAAAAATTCCAGTGGATTTCTGTTTTTTATTTCTCATATTTAGCCAACTGCCCCACTGCCCAATGCCTTATGCCTTGTGCAGTGTGGAGTTGGCTCTATGGCCTAGCTTCTGATTAGGCCTTGCACATAACCGCATGCGGGCAGCCAACTGGCTGCTACACACAAAGGGCCGCAGGACATGGCCTGCATTATGGGGTGCAGTTATAAAAGCTAGGTCCATTTTATTTGTCACTCCAATTATAACAGCGAAAACACATCCAAAAACCCAATGCAAAGGACATAAACACAACTCTTGATGGCATGCTCTTAAAATGACTTTCATTAATTGTTTTAATGAGTCCGTGTTAAGCTTGTCTGGATCAAATTAAAACAGTGCATGTTTCAATAGTCTGCATACATAAATTAGTTCTGTTTTCACACATACGGCTAAGCATCCCTAGGACCACTTAGCCCTTGTATTCTAGGGCCATTAGTGAAAGTCTCAGCTCTAGAAATGGTCATAAATATAATCCCCTGTATAACGTAGGTTGTTTTTATTTTAAATGAAGTCTTGTTGAGGGTGGCATTGAACTCCTGGTGGCCCTCTAACTTCTTAGAAATTATCCTAGTGGTGCCACTACCCTTCTGTGGGATCCACTAGGCATATATGCTAATTTCCTGTCCTCCTGCTTATGGGACAATCTCTGGGCAGCTGATCAGGTCCTCAGGCACGGCCTTTGCTGTGCTGCAAGCCCAAGGGAAAGCATTTATTTTGTTTTTACAAATGCATCCTCAGCCAAGACTTTTCTTCTTGGGCAAATACAGTACCTGTCACTGAACCTCAAAAACCCCTTTCTACCTCAGAAGCAGCAATCCCTTTGCTAAGGATGCCAAAGGAGCCTGATCCTGACAGAATGAGCCTACAGACTTTCATGTGGTTGTTTCTTGGTCACCACATAGCACATTTTGATGCGCAGGACTATCCAGTTTGAGAGAATCCGTATTTGCACCGCCACCTTCCCTTTCTTTGCTCCAAGGAATTCCAAAAAAAGCTGATCATCATGGTCTTTTGTGCAGAGTGATACATTGGTCGATGTGAAAAGGAGTCACTACTATAGCTATGAAGGCTGTCGGGGCATCAGCACTAATTTGTCTGGGAAGGAGTGGGTGTAGGGTGGTTACATCAAAGGCATCTGCAGTTCATTAAACCAGAGTGTGGTCATGATGGCAATGAGGACAAGCGCTTAAGTTCAAGTCTCTTTGGGGCATCACAAACAGTTTAGGGTGGAACACACGAGTCAGACCTTTGATGAAAGGGCTTCACAACAGGTGATTTAAATAGTTCATCAGGTAACCACAAAAAGACCAACATATAACTTGTAACAATGAACTATGCCTGTGAATAGTACAATACATGGAAGATTCTAGATTGAATTTTGGGAGGCCCAAGTCTGACTGGAGGAGTATGGGGTGGTTAGAGGAATCCCCCAGACAGAATTGTGGATTGCTGCATTTCTGTGAGCTAGCTTGGACACACTTGGCTTTTCAGCATACTTGAAAGGGTGCTCTTTGGTTCAGAGAGAGGTCACTGGAAAGGGGTCTGGGCACATCTTAGGAACAAGATGGGGCTATTAATAAAATCATAAATAAGGGTCTGGGGTCATGGGGTAACCTTTGCATGCACATGTTCCTACTGCTGACATCTAGGTGGGAACCTCTTGCCACTCCCATGGCCTGTCATGTGGGGCTATCGGATTTGGAGTCGCTCCTGCTGTAACAGACTGCTTTCTGGGCAGACCCACAATACAAACTTCAAAGGCTCAGGCCCTCAATTACATTTATGTCTGGAAATAAACTATACGAAGGGGAGCTCAAAGCTCCTGCCAAGCAGCCAACCAGGCGGTGCAAGGAGATCCTCTGGAAGACTTCTGCATGTAACCAGGGTGGGGGGCTATGACCTGCCATTCTCCTAGTTGGGTGAGGGGACTTTACCCAGGGAAATCCAATACCTCAGAGTATCAGTGCCTGCCTGCTAGCCAAGACCAGTGTGTCCTGTGAGGAAAAGGAAAGCACTTGAATGGAGCAAGATCCTGTGGAGATCCTGGAGAGTAAAGCCCTGTAGTGAGGTGTGAGTTGGCTGCTGCACTGAACGGGTCATCACCTGTATGCAGGTTCAATTCAGCACCCACATAGGCACAGGGGGCCACTGCAGACCTGCCAACTTTACCAAAAACCACAGTGTGAGGAGGGGGTGGGGCCTTGGAGGGGACGGGGCCACATGTCAAGAAGCACCTAAGAGGCATTTTTTGCCCCCACCCGGCTCCAAACCCCACTCTAAAAAAATTAAATAAAATAATAATAAATAAAAGCTTCCTGAGGCAGCTGCCAATGTCCTGGGGTGTTTTCACACCCATTAATGGACATCAGCAGTTAAAAGCCTCCAAAAACGAGCTGAAAACCACTGTTTACAGTAGATTTCAGCTGGTTTTCCCTGTCACCGTGTGATATTGACTCCTCACTGGGTGACCATGTGAGGGGAGCCAATATCGTGTGTCACACAGTGGCACTGTGTGGGTTGGCAGGTCAGCCACTGTGCAGTTAGTCATAGTTGACATCACACCCCATGCCAACTGGGCCCTAGCCCATGTGTGGAGGGAAGTTGGCATGCCTGTACACCAGAGCAGGCCACCGTCAAGATTACTGCCATACCGATCAGGCTGTAGCCCATGTCCAGAGAGAAGTGAACCTCATATGCCAGTGGGGGCTGTCATGAAGAGGAAGTTACTGCTGTGCAGATTGGGCTGTACCCTTATGCAAGATGGGGACACTGGATAGGACAATGATTGATGTCTGGTTCAAGCAGTCATCAAGAGGGGAGGTCATGGCGGTGACCCGTGAGGGCGCGAGCCCCGACTTAGGACTGGAACAATAGCAATCAACCCCCCACCTGGGATCAGAGGAACTTATTTCACCAGTGAAAACGACATGGACACCCAGATGCTTTCCCTGCTGAGCCACAAGTGCTACTCACCAACAGCAGCCACTGTATCTCTCTGCGACGTCTGCAAGTGAAACGCTCCCCGACACCCTGTTTGTGCAACCCATGCATAAGCGGATAAGACTGATCGTAGGGCTGGAATGCCCTGGGGAACTTGTTCTGCTACGTAGTGCTTTGGCCAATGGTACACTTTTGACTTTTATAAGAGTTGGACTCCTGAGACTCTGACTACTAGTAGTGGGGCCTTACCTGAATTTCACCTACAGTGAACACGGAATAACCATTACCGTTAGTGAGTGGAAAGTGGAACTCAGGAACCTGCCTATTGAACTCTAGACCCCTGACCTCAGGGTGCTGTATGTATTGATGGTGTATCATACTTTACTTTGTGTTCATATATAAAAACTTTTTTTCTTCAAAAAAGCAAGTATATGATTGCACAGTCATTTATTGCTGCAATTGAATTTATTTTGAGGTGTGCGCCTGTGTTCCTCCTCTTGTATCTACCTTCCACCCGAGGCAGCTTGGATTGAGCAGTCCTTGAGTCGAGCGTGTTTGGCCCACTTGCTACTCAGTCAAGTGCTAAAGTTGTACTTGGCCCAGTGGTGAGAGCCGTAGTAAGTTGGATCCCTCGATATCAGGAGTAAAATGTTGCAACCCCCATGGTTGGGCCCAGTAGCTCTTGCGTGCCATGTTGCCCTCTGAAAGGGATTCCAACACAGGGCAACGAAGTCCAAGGATGAGAAACAAAAATGCAACTGGCAGGTCGAAAACATGTGACTACCCCTGCTCAATCTCCATGCCTGGTGGTATAGGTTTCGGAGACTCTGGGCAAGAACACTTCCCTATTTCTCTGACAGGAGGACCTCCAGAAGTGTAGCTGGGTCAGAGGCCAAATGCTCATGCTCAAGCTCAAGAGCTCTATGTACCATATTTTCCCGATCCAGTCCGGGATGACTACAATGACCTAGGCCAGATCTGTCCCGATCTCCTCAGCACTCAAGGCAGAAGAGGTAGCAGTGAGAATGCGTACAGGATACACTTGTCCCATGGTAGTCAGAATGCGTTACTTAGTGACTTTCCTAGAGGAAGTTCCAGGGCACAGTAAGTTAGGCATTGCAAATTCTCTACGTTGGTGAACAGATCTAACAATGGCATGCCCCCCTCATTGAAAATGTCCCTTGCCATCTTAGATTTTAAAATGCCACTTGTGAATCATGAGCCGACACCTGCTCTTCCTGTCTGCATTGCCATACAGATATCTTGCTAGATGGTTGGCTACCAGAAAGGTGTTCCACTGTTCCAGGGATGTATGGCATGTTGATCCAGGACCCTATCCCCGACACTGCCCTGCTTATTGCTGTCAAGATATCAGCTGTGTGCACTTTAGGGCCACACACACATCCAGTTCACATCTGGTGTGATGGACTTCCTGGCACTATGCCTTGTGGAAAGGTGCACATTTAAAGGAGAAATGGACAATAGTGGCTACGCTGTCAAAATGTATAGCTAGGAAGTCTGTATCTAAGCTCCTGTTGTAGTGTATGAAATGTGCGGAACTGCTAAATTGTGATATAAACTTAGGCCCTGATTTATACTTTTTGGTGCAAAACTGCACCAACTCAGTTTTGCACCAAAACGTTTAGCACCAGCTTGCACCTTTCTGCGCATTAGCCGGGCACCATATTTATGGAATGGTGCAAGCCGGTGCAAAGGGTAGGCTAGTGGCAAAACAATGACTTTAGTCTGGTTGGGCTGGCAGTATGGAAGAAGGGGTTTCAGCACCAAAAAGTGACCTTAGGCAGGTTAGAGTTAGAAAAATAACTCTAACCTGCCTAGTCATTTTCTGACGCAAAACCATCCATACCACATGACTCCTGTCTTAGTAAAAGACAGGAGTCAGGCCCACCACCCCAATGACCAGCACAGGGGACCAGGGTCCCCTGGGCATGGCCAATGCACCCAGTGCCATGTAGGGGGGCCATTTCAGGGCCCCCAATGGCACTTTAAAAAATAAAATACTTACCTGTACTTACCTGGGATGGGGTCCCCATCCTCCGCTGTCCCTCTGGTGTGGGTGGGGGTATCCCTGGGGCGGGCACCTGCAGGCCTATTCCATGGCGTTCCACCATAGAAATAGGTCCACAGATCCCCTAACGCCTGCCCTCACCCAGTCGTTAAAAAATGGGGCAAAGCTTTGCACCATTTTTGTCCCCTCCTCCCTCTCGTGCACCATTTTTGCACGGGAGTATAAATATGGCGTTCAGGCTATAGTCATTTTTTGCACGGGAACGCCTACCTTGCGTCTAATTAAAGCAAGGTAGGTTTCCACTTCCAAAAAATGACTTTAACTCCATAAATTTGGTGCTAGACGAGTCTAGCACCAAAGTATAAATATGGAGTTAGTTCTGCACCGAATTAGAGTAAAAAAAGAATAAAGCTAATTCGGTGCAGACAGAGTATAAATATGCCCCTTAGTTCTTTAATAGGGGAATTTTCACAGTGATTGGTAATCACAACACCCAAGTTTCCTGGTGCTGATTCATCTGGCAGCACTGGAGTATAAAAGCCGTCTCACCTGAGCATATAACATAAGCTTCTTATTCAGAGAGTCTGCTGTAGGGAAGGTCTGTCGATCATGTTTTTGCAGCAACTTGGTTATGGAGCAGTTCCAAAACAAAGATGCCTCAGGAGACCTTTGCTGTTGACCTCTTCTATCGAATCTTAGGTGGCATCCTTCTAGATTCTGCATAGAGGAGTGGATTTCAGTGGGTCTAGGAGACAGGATGGGTGTCAAAAGGTAAGTGCCTAGATGTCCATTTAACTTATTATTTAAAGACTATTTTCAATGTAAAACATGTGACAAAATCTCAATGAAACTTTGAAAGCAAAGGTTTCAAAGAGATTCTGAAATTAACGAACTGTAAACTCAGAACTAAAAACAAAGGTTATCTTAGTATCCTACCAGGATACGTGATTCCTTTGGTGTAAATCAGTAGCTTGTGCTTGCATAGGAACTCTTGACCCAGGGTGATGGAACCCTGTCCTGCTACTTAATTTATGGAGAGAAACAAGAATACCCAAAGTCTTACACAGATGTATGTTTGTTATGCAAAAGACGGACATTACTAGATATAAAAAGGAAGTGTTTTGATTAAGAATATGAATTAATATGTTTGTTTTACTATTACAGCAACTGCTTTAGAAAAACAGCAAATTCTCCTCACTTAAGGATTATCCAAATCCCCTAATGACAGGTTAATAATTTATGTTCAATGTAATTAGTAATAGAGAGGGAAGGGACCCTAAGAGTTGAAACATGTAACTCTTCTCTTTCAGATCTTCCTCCCTACTGTTCCTTACCCCAGTAACTCTTTCCCTCACCTGGCCACTCCAATTCTCTGTGTCAAAAAGGCAGTCAGAGTTATTGGCGCCTGAAGGTGGTCGGCAGAACTCTGTGCATGCTCTGGGGGAAGGATATCACTAACAGTTGCAATGGCAGTGCTCATGTCCCTAATGGATAGCAGGAAGGCTTTCAGGGACAGACAGATCACCTGAGGCTCCAAAGGACTGACAGGGAGTCTGAACTCCACCAGAAGCCAGTGGCCTCTGATCTCTAAAGCCCTCAAGTAACCCAACCCACACTCAGCAGTGATGCATTTGTAACAATTGTGAAGTCTGGGTGGGAGCGAGTGGCCTGCCTCAGGTCAGGTTGACATTTGTCTACCACCACAAAAAATCCTGAGTTGTCTTATGCAATATCTAGATGAAGTAGGAGACGCAGCAGTGATGATCAGCCCACTAGTACCAAAAGTGTGGGACCAACATATGGAATCTGGCTGAATGGACAAGTAGGATGGGGCTTAGGTTAATTGATGGAAAACCTCAAAGATGTGAGGAGTTAGGCCATAATCTGGAAGTGGCCCATGAGTGCAACAGGAAGCCTGCCCCGAGCAGCCAGTTGTCAAGGTACAGGAACACATATCTCTGACCTCCAGAGGTGGTCAGCGACCACCACCTTCACTTATGCATACACTCAATGGGTCTAGGTGAGACCAAAGGTGAGTACACCAAGTTGAAGTGCTCCAACCCTACTGTTAATTGCAGGTAATGTCTGTGGGACTGCAGGAGAGGTATGTGAAAATACATGTCCTGCAAGCCCAGGGACAACATCCCGTCTATTGGATTGAGTAGAATGGTTGTGAGACATGGTGAGCATTTTGAATTCGTTTTAACTCTAAAAGGCTTTCTGTGGACAGAGGTCCACTTAATGCATGAGGTCCCCATTCATCTTCGGCACGAGGAAATGGTGTGATTCCTTTCTCTGACTCCATCACCCTTTGCAAGCAAAAGACGGATATCTTATACATTATCTTAGAATGATCTGCTAATGTTGCTCTGCTGTGGGAGAAAAACAGAGCAAGGAAGTAAGGAAAGGCAGGGCATAGCCCGTTTGAAAGGTTTCCAAGATCAAACTGTCCTATGTGATGCATCTCTAGCTGGGGAGCACATGCCATACCCCGCCTAGTACCAGATAAGTTTAGGTCGTGGAGGGCAGGTTAAAGCAGCTTGGCAGCCACAGCATCACTGGAGGAAGAATTAGAGTAGAGCTGCCCTGCTAGTGCAATTATCTTTGGCCACCACCACAACCTCTGAACCAAAAGGACTGGGCTTGTTGTTGCTGCACAGGTTGGGAGGGCTGGTGTTGTCGCTAAGCTAGTCCCCTGGAATAACCCCTAAAATGTCTGTACTGTTGGCAGAATTGCTTGGAAGGAGGCAAAAGTCCAGCAGATCGTGCTGTGTACTTACATCATTCGAGGCACAACCAGCCTTCTCTCCAAATAATCTGTCAGTTCAAGGCACTTGGACATCTCTTGAAAACCCAGTTGATCTCATCCAGGCATGCCTTCTAAGCACTTATCTGGTGTCAATAGTTCTGCCATCGCAGTCTGTGGTGTTCAAACTGGGATGCAAGATATACTTTGCTGTGGTCTGGCTATCATGTATCGTTTGGACCAACGAGGCTCTGAGGTCTTCTTTGATGGCTGATAATATTTGGCTGGCCATGTCCCATAAAGCATAGGTGTACTTGCACAGAAGGCACACTGGGTTGAGGAATCATAAGGCTAAACTAGCTGAAGAGATTATCTTTCCAAAGGCATCCATGTTTCAACTCTTATCCAGACCTTTGGTCAGGGAAGCATTAGGAGCGGCTGTTTGTCAATCTCCGTTCCACCAACCTCTCAGGTGTAGCATACCCTGTCAGGAAATCTGGCTCACCGGGAACCAGACTGTCTCGCCTGGCTACAGGTCGAGTGACAGACTGAGAGCTTTGCCGAATGGCTATAGTGGCTCAGAAGAGACAGTACCTGGCTAAACTACCTTAATTAATACATTTGCCTTAGCTTTAACAGTAGGCACCTGTAAATCTACTTGGGATAGCATGCCAGGGACACTGTATCCTGTTGAAATGACAGGATTCAAGCCATACAGAGACTACGGGAACCAAATGTTGGTCACAGACCCGCATGCTGTTTTTTTTTGTTGGTTGGGCTATGGCCATGACTCAAAGTCATGTGATAAATGGGCATGCATGCACCCAAAGGTGATCCAGGAACATGATGTAAAACTCTCCTTTGCCTCCAGCTTCCACTGGCCCTCATACGTCTACTGCTTAAAAGGCACTTTCTTCCATTGATGGCCCAAGTGGCGAGTCTAGCTCAGCTTCTGGGGATATATCTAGCCCACAGGCATTTTGTAGATCTAGTTATAGACCTTCATGGATGTAATGGGAGGAAAATGGTTTTCCTCCTCCTCCTCCTCCTCCTCCTCCTCCTCCTCATCATCCTCATCCTCCTCCCCATCCTCCTCATCCTCCTCATCCTCATCATCGTTGTGGAGAAGATTTTGTATACCTTGAACTGTCAGAACAGATCCCAATAAGACCTTTAACTTCTAATAGTAATTGGGTCAAGGCAGAGGCCAAGGATTTAGGCCCTGATTTATACTTTTTGACGCTAAACTGCACTAACGCAGTTTAGGGTAAAAAAAGTATATCGCCGGCTATCGCCATCCCAACATGCCAGCCTGGCGTCATATTTATGGGATGACGTTAGCCGGTGGTGAGGCCCGCTTAGCATCAAAATAGTGGATGCTAACCGAGTGGGGGAGGCGTAGGGAAAACTGGAGGTTGTGCGTCAAAGAATGGCACTAGTCAGGTTAGAGTCACAAAAGTGACTCTAACCTGATTAGCGCCATATTTCGGCACACAAACCCTATGGACATGACTCCTGTCTAAGTAAAAACAGGAGGCATGCCCCCCCAGCCTAATGGCCATGCCCAGGGGACTTGTGTCCCCTGGGCATGGCCATTGGAGACAGTGGCAAGTGGGGGGGGGGCAGTTATGGCACTTGATTTTTTTTATTTTTTATAAAATATACTCACTTCTACTTACCTGGGATGGGTTTCCCCCCCCCATCCTTAGGTGTCTTCCTGGTGTGGATGGGGGTGTCCCTGGGGCCAGGGAAGGGCACCCGTGGGCTTGGTCTCGGACCATGGAAAAGGCCCACAGGTCCTCTAACGCCTGCCCTGACCCAGGCGTTAAATAATGGTGCTAAGCAAGCTGAGTGCCATTATTTAGGCCCACCTCCTTCCTGTATACTATTTTTGCACGGGAGTATAAATAAGGTGTCTGGGCCGTAGAGTCATTTTTTGCCCGGGAACACCTACCTTGCTTCTCAGTGACACATGGTAGTTTCCCACAGGCAAAAAATGACTTTAACTCCAGTATTTTTGACGCTAGACTGGTCTAGCATCAAAATATAAATATGGAGTCAAGTTTGCGCTGAAACAACAAAAACAATTACACTATTTCAGTGCAAACAGAGTATAAATATGCCCCTTAGTCCTTCTGCATAGTGACTGGTGTTTTTTTGTAATCTCGTAGCACGTCACAGACCTGGAGCAGGTGAACAATGGGTCAGAGAACGCCATTAGAGTCAGCTTGAGGGCTCACAACGGTAGAGTTTAAAGCAGTGCCAGCACGAAACAGGCTGGGGTGGATGTCTGAACCAGAGTTGGTACAGATCTAGGAACAAGTCAGTTGACACAGAAGAAGGGCAGCTGGCAAAAGTCCAGCCCTAGCGGCTCCATGGGGCCAGAAGTTGTGCCAGCGGGAGTTGAAAGCATCTGAAAAAGGTGCAACATGGCTTCCTTAAATACAGTTATTTGCTTTTGGGTCAATGGCTGCACAGGGCATTCAAGGCACACCGGAACCAGTTGCTGTACCAGACGCTAATCAGAAATCACATGTAGGATTTGATCTTTCGATTCACGCTCTCACACCTTCTCGCCAAGTTCAAGTGGTGCGATTGGATCTAGTCCCACTTTGCTTTTCACATCTTCGACTTACTGAAAGACAAAGTTGGAATGGGAATTTGTGCAGGATGTACTGCTTGAACAAAGCTACTAGAGATCCACATGTTTTTTTTTGCTGGAATGGGACATATGTTTTGACTGTGACCTCTCTGTATGTTTGCCAATAAAGTTCAACCTACCATATCACTTTCGAGTGCACAAGGGCACATTTATTGCACAACTACGATTCGCGAATGGAGCCCAAGCACCAATGACACATGTACATGACTCACATGTGCATCCTGCTGTCCTGGCACAGCTTGAATTTGGTTCTCAGGGGAGTCATAGTCCCTGACACGTTTTCAGTGGTAAATTTTGGAGTCATCAGAAAACAGTCAACATTGGGAGCGTGGAAAGAAACTTCAACATGCAGGTATGGTGCTTGTACACAGCTTTATTACGTCACTTTCAGGGCAGTGCAGCGTCAGCACATAGCTACACAACGTTGCCTATTGATTGGCACTCCAATCAGGTCTTCAGATCCAGTCTGGCACCTGGAGATGTTCTAAAGGTCAGGCATTTGGAGTTAATAGTATCCATCAGAATTCCCTTTTATGGGCGTCTTCCTGCAATTACACTAAAATAACATCAATATTAACATGACTCACAGCATCACACACATACCATCAATCATGTGTTCTGGCTAATAAAGAGAATTACCTTGTACAGTTTAGGGAGTTGCCTGGGACATATTTTCTTTATCTGGGCATGACCTGGCAGATGTCAGGTCAGTTACAGTTTCGAGCTGGACAAGAATTAATGAATCAAACAGTCCTTAAATCTGGATGGAAATTTCTTTCAAGGAACTGCGGCTAAAAGCTCAAGCGAGTTTTACAATTACTGGACCAATTTAAAGGAGTAACAAGACAATGCTCTGAGACCTATCTAATTTCCCAGCCCTGAAGAACATTATTTAATATCTATCTCTTTCCTGCACCTGTGCAGTGAGAGCACTTTCCAAGGCACTGCACCGACTAACTAAACAATAAGGGGCATATTTATACTCCGTTTGCGCCAAATTTGCGTAGTTTTTTTCCGACGCAAATTCGGCGCAAAACTAACGCCATATTTATACTTTGGCGTTAGACGCGTCAGGCGCCAAAGTATGAGGAAAGAGCGTCATTTTTTTGCGTGAACGCCTTCCTTGCGTTAATGAGATGCAAGGTAGGCGTTCCCGTCCAAAAAAATTACTGCGACGCAAATGCGTCGTATTTATACTCCCGGGCAAAAATCACGCCCGGGAGTGGGCGGGGCAAAAAACCCCGCATTTGCGCCGGATTTTAGCGCCTGGGTCAGGGCAGGCGTTAAGGGACCTGTGGGCTCAAAATGAGCCCACAGCTGCCCTCCCATGCCCCCAGGGACCCCCCCTGCCACCCTTGCCCACCCCAGGAGGACACCCAAGGATGGAGGGACCCATCCCAGGGACATTCAGGTAAGTATAATTTTTTTTTTTTTTATATATATTTTTGGCATAGGGGGGCCTGATTTGTGCCCCCCTTCATGCCACAATGCCCAATGACCATGCCCAGGGGAAGGAGTCCCCTGGGCATGGCCATTGGGCAAGGGGGCATGACTCCTGTCTTTACTAAGACAGGAGTCATGTAAATGGCGTCTGGGCGTCGTAAAAATGGCGCAAATCGGGTGGAGGCGATTCTTTTGCGTCAACCTGACTTGCACCATTTTTAAGACGCCCTAACGCCATTTTTCCCTACGCCGGCGCTGCCTGGTGTACGTGGTTTTTTTCCACGCACACCAGGCAGCGCCGGTCTGCTAGCGCCGGCTAACGCCATTCAATAAATACGGCGCCCGCATGGCGCTTCAGAATGGCGTTAGCCGGCGCAAAAATTTTTGACGCTAAACTGCGTTAGCGCAGTTTAGCGTCAAAAAGTATAAATACGGGCCTAAATTTTCCTTCAGTCTCTGAAGATGTAGCCTAGTCAGGTTTCTACAGTTTGTCACTGTCATTTGGAAACGTACGACTGTGTGCTTGTAGATGTTCCATTTATTCCCATCTGCCATCCCCATACTCGACTTGACCTCAGTGCCCCACATCCTTGCAGAGGCAGGGGCATCAATACTTCAAACCTTGAAAAATCAAAACAACATTCATGATCTAAAATATACTTTCACTTCGGTCATAGAAAGTTGTCACCAGGACCTTGTCTCCTCACTCTACTTCCCAGCACACACCTTGTAGCCTTCTCTCTTGACACCTCAACCATCAAAAGTTCCCTGTTCCAGTGAAAGCGAGAACTTCCGTGTTCCTCAGAAAAAGGGAAAGGAGACTGCTCAATCATTTGATCTGAATACGTCCAACCCGGAAGACTTCCAACAACAACTTCCTTAACAGTTACCCCTCTGGCTGATAAAATAATAAAGGCTCTCTCTCTTCAACATCTTGAAACCCAGAGCAAGGGTACAGCCCTGCACTAGGAGCGTACAAATTCCACCTAATCCCTCCTTCTACTAAGGTTCAGTAATTTCATATGGAAAATAGGCAAAAACTTGCATTGACCATGATTTTCATTTCAAAGCTACATAATTCATTTGTCAGTGCAAACTGGCCTTAGGAAAGTCAAGTATCCGCGTATAATACACAGCCTAAATATACAAAGAATAGCTGTCTCCCACGGCTGTGTACGGTGAGAAGACAAAAGTCTGTTCCGGCTGAATTCTGAAGAATGATATATTATCACAGAGAGGACCTGGCGAATTGTATTGTCTCTCTGATCCCAAATGCTTTAAAGCCTTCTTTGCCCAGAGTTTGCCATATTTTGAAAAAATATTTATATGAAAAAATAAAGGGGTCCAGGCCAGCATTCCAAAAATAGATTTCATTTATGACAACGACAGGATTTTCCTAACTCTTGAACTATTCAGGTAAAAAACAATTTTCTTCGATGAGAAGGCTACTTGAAGGACAATAGCACCAAATACCAGAGCCCCATAAATGAGTTGGGACACACGGGGTTTGTAAACATTCAATAAGGAAAAATTAATATATGGTCAATGGTGATTGCAAAATAAACAGGACTGCAACAGACTGTACATGTTTCTGTTGTCTAGAACTTAGGCAACATCCCCACAAACTTGTGGAAAAAAAAGACACATATAGGGGAAAATGATGCACTTTCTCAACAGTCTTATCTTTGAAAATAAGGGTGCCAATCTCAGTGGACCGAGGCCTGCATACCATTACTTGGGTTTTAGAAAAGTTAGGCCTGTATTTATACTTTTTTAGCGCCGCAATTGCGTCATTTTTTGAGGCAAAATCGGCGCAAACTTACAAAATACAGGGGCATATTTATACTCCGTCTGCGCCGATTGTGCGTCAAAAATTTTGACGCACAATCAGCGCAAATGTTGCCCCGTATTTAAACTTTGACGCCTGAGGACGACAAATTTCCGCCGTGTGCGTCATTTTTTGGATGCGGCAACCCGCCTTGTGTTAAATATATGCAAGGTAGGCGTTCCCGTCCAAAAAATGGCCTTAACGGCCGTGCGTCGTATTTATGCTTTTGGGCAAAAATGACGCACGGCTGGGAGGCGGAGCCAGAAAATGACACACAGTCCAATTTGCGTCAAAATTTAACGCCTGGGTCAGGGCAGGCGTTAAAATGGGTCAAACACACCTGTATTTAATCAGAACACACAGAACAAACAGCAGAGCAGCAACAGGGAGCCATGGAGGTGATTCTAATCCAGCGTGCACGCAGACGCATAGCCCAGCAACAACAGCAGCTACAACAACACCAGCAGGGACCCCAAAGGCAGCGCAGAAGGCAGGAGAGGATATTCCGCCCAAGAACAACCCTTCAGGGCCTCAGGGAACACAACATCATACAGAGGTACCGGTTGAACTGGCAGGCCATTCAGCAGCTGCTGCGAAACATTGAACTGCAGTTGGCCCCCACTTTGGTGACACCCCACACCATCCCAACAAAAACAAAGCTGCTTGCCGTACTTCATATGCTGGCAAGTGGCTCTTTTCAAACAACTGGTGCCCTGGTTGGCGGAATATCACAACCATCATTCTCCGCCTTTTTGCCCAAAGTACTGGACGCCATCATTCGACTGACACCCGCCACATCTGCTTCCCTAACACACTGCAGAAGCAGCAGGAAACTAAACAGGGGTTCTACGCTATCAGTGGCTTCTCACACGTCCTTGGTGCAATCGACTGCACACATGTACGCCTTGTGCCACCTGCTGCAACTGAACACCATTACCGCAACAGGAAGCACACACATTCCATCAACGTGCAGGCCATTGTCGATCACCAGGGATTGATCACCAATATTGTGGCTAAATATCCTGGGAGTGTACATCACTCTCATCTTCCGTCACAGCACCATCAATCAACACTTCCAGGATTACTTGTCGGTAAGTACAGAAAACCTACTGACATACACACTGCACAGAAACACTCTAGGACACACAACACATACACCACAACTGCAACATGTCGACAAGAACACACTCAGGTCGTGACATAGCTAGCCAGGTTTTATTGGTCACCATTGAACCTGTCACACATCTGACAATACTGTACAGCCTAATGTCAATACATCTGTGGCACAACGTTTGGAGTGGGTCAGCTAAATGTCACCTGCAAATAGTAAGCCTCACAATCATGTTTTCTACAATCCATTGCAGAAGTCTAAAGGTATGGGATGTACATGGTACATTGATATCAACGTGTTAACAACACTGTCAAAATTAACCTGTGTATGGAACTATCATCTCACCCCCAATCAAGACACAGGGACACCTGGATCACAAGTCACAGTGCAAGAGAGGGCACACTGGACTGCAAAGTCCTAAACATACTGCTGACAACCACTCACCAGCCAAACACTCGGTCAGCCAACAAAACAACACAATGCAGATGGTACATCCTATAAGCACAGGATGCTACACAATAACACAAAAGAGACACAGACAACACAAGACAACTACTGACATGCAAGCTGATATTAATGGGCCAAGCTACATCTACATTATCCCATTCTCTTTCTCCTACAGCTGATTAGGGGTATGGGATCCAGCCATGGATCATGACACCATTTGCCAACCCAAGTACTGCAGCAGAGCGTGCTTACAATGAGGCACATAGGAGGACACGCAGCTTAGTCGCGAGGACCTTCGGCATCCTCAAGTCCAGATTCAGGTGCCTCGACATCACTGGTGGTAGCCTCCTATATTCCCCTGAAATGGTCTGTAAGATCATACTAACATGTTCCATCCTGCACAACATTTGCATAAGAAGGAACATTCCCCTCCTGGAACCAGACCCACACATGCCTGAAGACGAGGAAGAGGAGGATGCTGCCCTGCAACATGACGGGGAACAACCAAACACGGCTGCTGGAGTGCGTAGGCGCCAACACATTGTGAACAATTTCTTTTAAATATAATCACCATCACTACTTTATGAACTATTGTAAATAAACACTGATAAGAAACACCACATCATGGTCTGGCTAATCATTTCTGCACACCTTTAGCTCTATCTATCAGAAGAAGAGTGTCGCCTCATGGAGCATTGATGATATAACAATCAGGACACAGAAAATCCCACTACAAATGTGATGCCTATCATACAACGGTCACATACACACACAATGTAAATTACTGACATCCTGTACAGTTCACCTTTGAAGGGCAATAGCTGAGGACCACATCTATTGCACACATACATGTTGGAAACATGGTTCATCGCAGCATATGGCACACAACTAAAACACCATCACTCAAGTAGGGGAAAACAGGCCTCATACATCAGGCAGTTGACATGCTTTTGCTTCTGGAACAGGAATGTATGACCAGACCCTTGACAGCAGTAAGTCCAACTACATACAATCTTTGCAAAGACTATCTGTCACTAGAGTTACACATAAGCAGAACATACACAGCACAAGTGCCACACATATGACAAGCATCCAGCACATTACATCCCATCTACATGTCAGCCCTTTTCTAAAATCCTGACACACCCATGCGCCTGGTCACACCCCACCTGTCTGAAGAGGTCCCTGGAATACAAATATGTGTACCCTGATATTCCCTCATCTACACACACACACACTAACCAGAGTCATCCAGTGTGCCACACCCTTTCCTCTGGTATACCATTGTCATAGTACTATCTGACTGCATGGACGTCAGCTCAAATAATACACTGGCTTGGAGTTTATAAGGCCTGGTATCACCTGTAGATTGCTTCCCGTGTGAAAGGTACTGTAGGCCATTTGAAAGCAAATCTCATCCGACAGGACTTGTGAGACACTGATGGAGGCCACACCAGTGATCACCTCCATGCACACCACCCAAATGTACATGCACCGTCCCTGCTGATGCCTCCAATAGCATAGATGTTGACATTTTGGCAAATACACCGTTAAGCATTGCTACTAATGTAGCCGTGTAACACTGTATCTGGGTTCATGTGTCACCTTCAAAACAACACAGGACATACACAGTTTGACATGTCAACTGTCTACTGCTCCCTCCGACCAGTCTTAGTCAGACCACTGATCATGTTACTTGTGAAAGAGCTGGATCCTGATTGACCCTGCATCCTGTCAGCCTGACTGGCACCTGTCCGTGGGTCACCCTAAATATTCCCGGTGGCCACATATGGACCACACTTGCTGTTCAAAACCTCTCATTCCTCAGAGGCTAATTTGTCATTTGCCTCATCAATGTATACTCAAATACATTGTATTGCATCATCTGACTTTTATTTGTACCATATTAGTTACAGTGTCCTTGAATAGCTAAATCATGCCCCATCCCTTGTCTGGGCCTCATTAATTCCTAAACTCCAAAGTGTGACAGTTTACCTGGGCCATAGCCTGGGATGGTGTACGTGGGCTCCAGCAGAACCAGCAACCTCAGATAATGTCCATGAAAAGTCTACACATTTTAGGACCCTGACAGTTCACACGCTGAGTAACATTGTCCAAATAATATAGATGGCTCCTGTGTGGTGAACAGCAGCCATATTATTCTGCACAGAGGCTATGATGTTCCCAGATGCAGTTGCATCCACAGAGGCCAACCTGAGTACAAATGTTGCAATGACACATGCCGGATCCTGACACCTGAGACATTCTCTCACTCAGCACACCAAGGTTGCCCAGTTGAAAGTCTCATTACACGTCTTCAGTGACAGGGTGGGACCATCCACGTGTAGGTTACCATGTCCTCAATGACTTTACTCACAATTATCTCCAAAGGATACTCATTAGATACACGATTAGCTGCCACTAACTCATGATGAGACCTGGACGTAACAGTGACAACATACACCTTACCAGTTGATACAGGATCAACATTGGACCACACACATGAACATGACACCTCTGTGCAATTGATCACAGGAAATATGTGGACACGGGCTGCCTCGGATGCTGGTACACCACAGCCACTGGAGAGGTGTGGCTCAGTTATATGTCATCAACTGTGGCCTCATAGTACATATCTGCCCCACCTTTGGCTCTCTGGCACAATTACAAGGTACCCACTTCGTCAAGGCTTTTCCCTGACTCACCAACAAGTGCCCTAGAAGCAGTTTACAAATATCCAGGACAATAGGAAGGTCCCACTGTGGGCAATTCTCATTACCAAATGTCAGCCATCCATCTGGTGCATGTTTTTCCATTTGTGGTGTCTACCTTACCCAAAACCTTGGTAGGCCACACAATGGATGTTGCCACATGTATGACTGACACATGTCCTAACGCATTTCCACATTGACTTGCATCTATGGTATGGACACATTGACTACACATACTACAAGCAATTTTGCTATAATGCATCTTGTGATGTACACACACTGGGCCTACAACTACATTAGTGGCCACTGCACACACAGTGAGCCATAGGCAGTGAGGTATCGTACCCATGTACGTCACACTGCTATCTTCTCCTGATGGCAAACATGGCCAAATTCTGCAAGACATATATGTAGCCCAGACAGTTGGTCAACTAGTGCGTCAGCCAACCGTCAAACTCCAGCTAAGGAAGTAGTGGTGCATTGTCAGCTGCAGTATGATGTCTCACATATGAACATACACCACCAATCACCAAAGTGGTTGCAAGCAGCCTATCACAGTAGTGTCCCAATTGTAACCTAGCATGAAGATTGAAACATGCCACTAAACCAGGTAATGCATTAAGGGCCACATGCATCAAAAACCTATTTGCTATTATAACATATGGAACTTTAAAAAATTGCTATTTAATCAATGCTAAATGGTATGTCTGATTTTTCAAAAGCAGTAATAGGGAAAACTTCACATGGGCAAATGCTATTACTGATTTGCAAATAGAGAATCATACTCAATTTGCATCTATGGGCCTGCTGCCAATGGTTTAGCAGTACAGAAATTGGGAAAACCGTTGATTAATTAGCAAGTCAGGAACAGCAAATCCCAGGGTGCTGGGGGCCTAAGTCCCCCTCTGCTGCAGCCCAATTAAAAACTTTTTACGGACACGTGAAGCACACACATGCTTAAGGGGCATGTGTGCGCTACATGTCTATAGTAAAACATTTTTCTTCTAAATTATCTGGTAATTAGCACATGGTTACCACCAAAAATTGTTTAGGCGTCAATTTCATTACCTCAATAGCCATTTTGCAATTAGGAAAAGCTTGATACATGTGCTCACAAATTAGCTAATAAGGACACCCTGTTAGCTCTTTCATATTTGGAGAGTCGCAATTTGCAATTATCTACATGTGAGCGCAATTATAAGTAATCTCCATTTTGGCCAATCCTTACTATTGCACTGTGAATGCCTTCCATACATCCTGAAAGGAACATTTGCTTTCGCTAAGCCCAGTATTTTGCACTTAGCACCGTTAGGTAAAGCAAATTTGCATGAATCATCTGGACATAAAAAATACATAATTTGCATTATGCGTCATATTTACACACATACAGCTTGTGCGTCATATTTTTTGACGCACAGGAGTGAAAATAATGCTGCATCCAAATATTATTAAGAATTGGTAAATAATATTTGGATGCAGCATATTTTTCACCTCTGGAAGTGAAAATTATGCTGCATCCAAAATATATTTACCATTTATTAATAATATTTGGAGGCGGGATTAATTTCACTCCTGTGCGTCAAAAAATATGACGCACAAGCTGTATGCGTGAAAATATGACGCATAATGGAAAAAACGGCGGCCATGTTATGCTAGATGTGATGTAATAGGATATCCTGTTTACAGAATCTGTACAGTGGGTGTACTTTCACTTTCACTTTGCAGTCTGTGATTCTTCTAGACTGTGTGGCTGTGTGCAGAGTGTTGTCCAGTGATTTTGTGCTTTTGTGTCCTGAGTGCTATCTCACTTGTTGTTTTGTCATTTAAATATTGTTGTATAATACTGTCTGAGTGTGTGTTGTTTACATTTGTCCAGTCCAGTGGTGTATTTATTGTCTGTGGGAGTCTGTTGTGGGTACTGTTATATAGGGGATAGTTAGGCTCTTCTAATTGTTAAGTTTACTTTGTATTTCCTTACTCCTACTTTCCCCATTTTTGCCTTTCTTCTTTTTTTCCCACTACATTTTCCCCTTTTCTGTGCTGAGATGTCAGGTAGGCCACGTCTTGCCCGGGTGGGTGAGGAGGAATTGGGGGGGTTAATATGGCTGGTGTGCCATTTCCTCCCACTGATGCTCGAGGCTGGGGGAAGGGTGTAGGAAAGTACCATCTTGCCTGGCATGTTACCCCCATATTTCACTGTATTTATGTTGTTTTAGTTGTATGTGTCACTGGGACCCTGCCAGCCAGGGCCCCAGTGCTCATAAGTGTGATCTGTATGTGTTACCTTTGTTATGACTAACTGTCTCACTGAGGCTCTGCTAATCAGAACCTCAGTGGTTATGCTCTCTCATTTCTTTCAAATTGTCACTAACAGGCTAGTGACCAATTTCTACCAATTTACATTGGCATACTGGAACACCCTTATAATTCCCTAGTATATGGTACTGAGGTACCCAGGGTATTGGGGTTCCAGGAGATCCCTATGGGCTGCAGCATTTCTTTTGCCACCCATAGGGAGCTCTGACCATTCTTACACAGGCCTGCCACTGCAGCCTGAGTGAAATAACGTCCACGTTATTTCACAGTCATTTTACACTGCACTTAAGTAACTTATAAGTCACCTATATGTCTAACCTTTACCTGGTAAAGGTTGGGTGCTAAGTTACTTAGTGTGCCCCCACATTGTTCAGGGCCAATTCCCCGGACTTTGTGAGTGCGGGGACACCATTACACGCGTGCACTACATATAGGTCACTACCTATGTGTAGCTTCACAATGGTAACTCCGAATATGGCCATGTAACATGTCTATGATCATGGAATTGCCCCCTCTATGCCATCCTGGCATTGTTGGCACAATCCCATGATCCCACGGGTCTGTAGCACAGACCCGGGTACTGCCAAACTGCCTTTTCAGGGGTTTCACTGCAGCTGCTGCCAACCCCTCAGACAGGTTTATGCCCTCCTGGGGTCCAGCCAGGCTTGGCCCAGAAAGGCAGAACAAAGGACTTCCTCAGAGAGAGGGTGTTACACCCTCTCCTTTTGGAAAATGGTGTGAAGGCAGGGGAGGAGTAGCCTCCCCCAGCCTCTGGAAATGCTTTCATGGGCACACATGGTGCCCATTTCTGCATAAGCCAGTCTGCACCGGTTCAGGGACCCCTCAGCCCTGCTCTGGCGCGAAACTGGACAAAGGAAAGGGGAGTGACCACTCCCCTGACCTGCACCTCCCCTGGGAGGTGCCCAGAGCTCCTCCAGTGTGCTCCAGACCTCTGCCATCTTGGAAACAGAGGTGCTGCTGGCACACTGGACTGCTCTGAGTGGCCAGGGCCAGCAGGTGACGTCAGAGACTCCTTCTGATAGGCTCCTTCAGGTGTTGCTAGCCTATCTTCTCTCCTAAGTAGCCAAACCCTCTTTTCTGGCTATTTAGGGTCTCTGCTTTGGGGATTTCCTTAGATAACGAATGCAAGAGCTCATCAGAGTTCCTCTGCATCTCTCTCTTCACCTTCTGCCAAGGAATCGACTGCTGACCGTGCTGGAAGCCTGCAAAACTGCAACAAAGTAGTGAAGACGACTACTGCAACTCTGTAACGCTGATCCTGCCGCCTTCTCAACTGCTTTCCTGGTGGTGCATGCTGTGGGGGTAGTCTGCCTCCTCTCTGCACTAGAAGCTCCGAAGAAATCTCCTGTGGGTCGACGGAATCGTCCCCCTGCAACCGCAGGCACCAAAGAACTGCATCACCGGTCCCCTGGGTCTCCTCTCAGCACGACGAGCGAGGTCCCTTGAATCCAGCAACTCTGTCCAAGTGACTCCCACAGTCCAGTGACTCTTCAGTCCAAGTTTGGTGGAGGTAAGTCCTTGCCTCCCCACGCCAGACTGCCTTGCTGGGAACCGCGTCTTTTGCAGCTACTCCGGCCTCTGTGCACTTCCGGCGGAAATCCTTTGTGCACAGCCAAGCCTGGGTCCACGGCACTCTAACCTGCATTGCACGACCTCCTGAGTTGTCCTCCGGCGGCGTGGGACTCCTTTGTGCAACTTCGGGTGAGCACTGTTTCACTCCTCTTCGTAGTGCCTGTTCCGGCACTTCTGCGGGTGCTGCCTGCTTCTGAGAGGGCTCCTTGTCTTGCTGGGCGCCCCCTCTGTCCCCTGACACAATTGGCGACATCCTGGGCCACAGCAGCATCCAAAAACCCTAACCGCACGGCTTGCAGCCAGCAAGGCTTGTTTGCGGTCTTTCTTCAGGAAAACACTTCTGCACGACTCTCCACGGCGTGGGACATCCATCCTCCAAAGGGGAAGTTTCTAGCCCTGGTCGTTCCTGCAGAATCCTCAGCTTCTACTGTCCAGTAGCAGCTTCTTTGCACCCACAGCTGGCATTTCCAGGGCATCTGCCCACTCTCGACTTGGTCGTGACTTTTGGACTTGGTCCCCTTGTTCCACAGGTACCCTCGTCTGGAAATCCATCATTGTTGCATTGCTGGTTTTGGTCTTTCCTGCAGAATTCCCCTATCACGACTTCTGTGCTCTTTGGGGAACTTTAGTGCACTTTGCACTCACTTTTCAGGGTCTTGGGGTGGGCTATTTTTCTAACCCTCACTGTTTTCATACAGTCCCAGCGACCCTCTACAAGGTCACATAGGTTTGGGGTCCATTCGTGGTTCGCATTCCACTTTTGGAGTATATGGTTTGTGTTGCCCCTATTCCTATGTGTCCCCATTGCATCCTATTGGAACTATACATTGTTTGCACTGTTTTCTAATACTATACTGCATATTTTTGGTATTGTGTACATATATCTTGTGTATATTTGCTATCCTCATACTGAGGGTACTCACTGAGATACTTTGGCATATTGTCATAAAAATAAAGTACCTTTATTTTTAGTATATCTGTGTATTGTGTTTTCTTATGATATTGTGCATATGACACTAGTGGTACTGTAGGAGCTTCACTCGTCTCCTAGTTCAGCCTAAGCTGCTCTGCTAAGCTACCATTATCTATCAGCCTAAGCTGCTAGACACCCTATACACTAATAAGGGATACCTGGGCCTGGTGCAAGGTGTAAGTACCCCTTGGTACTCACTACAAGCCAGTCCAGCCTCCTACATAGGGTGATACAGGGGTATCACACTGAGGCCCGAAAAGTCAGGTGGGGGAAGGTGCGGCATCACTTTGTGCGTGTGTATGGGAGCCAACGCAATGACCACCAGCTGAAGCACCGCTGGGCTGACCTGATCTCCAGGGAGCAAGATCTGCTGGACCACCTGGGAATCATGATTGGTGGCCCTGTTGGTGAGTACAGATCATGTAAATGTGAACAATTAAAAGCTGGGTAGTGACATGAGAAGATTGGTACACAATCTGCCAGATAGGTTTCTGACTGTGTGTAATGCTGAGGAAACATACAGGGTAATTGATGCACTATGTGAAGGATGACAAATGCTAGCAGTCAGGCAGCTCATGCTCTGCAAACTTACAGGATGCTTGTTGATTAATGTAATTTAGTGCCGCTTTTGTGTCAAACAAGCTAAACATTAATGAGGCAATCATGACTCTACAGGTCACAATTGCCAGTGAAGTATGGATGTACTAACATCATACATACATATGTTGACGCTATAGCTAGACTGACATTGGAAACCCTACATGATGCTGAAAATGAGTGCTGCCATCACGTCAATTGATGATAGCAATGTGGCCCAGACATATGTCTCATGTGTGTCTGGTGAGTGTGTAAGGAAAGTGTTCACGGAAGTGCTATGCCTGTTAGGGATTAATGTGCTCCTTCATATTTTATTGGTACATGCCAGATCTGGACATGAACCATTTTTGGAAAGGAGTCAGGTGCCCTCAGCTAACATCTTAGACAGGTATTTGGTGTTTCTTGTGCCAAAATCCGATTAAGGATGGCAGTCCAAAGGTATGGACTAGGGTACAAATATCTATGTTTGGTGCCAATCACCATTGTTGGGACACATCAATTTATGAAACTGTAACAACATGAGGTATTTCCAAAGTCCCTGCCCCTCTGTACAATGTACCTATCTGTCACAAATGTGTCATGACCACATAGGCTGTTTGACAGGTCATGCAGTCCTCAAGTAACCTGCCTTTGGATGTCTCTCTTGGATGCACATGATGAGACAAATACACACCAATATTGTTGCTGCTCACTAATGGAGGTGCATGTTTGCCACCACATGACAGTCAGGGCCACTGCATGTGTGTAGAAGTGTGGGTAACTGTAGCAGGAGACCCATCCTATGTAAATGTTGGCCGTGAGATATTCCATGCAGTATGAGCATGTCTGAAAGGGTTTCATTACTTATGTCAGCTTACACATTGTTTTTGTTATTGAAATTGTTTGTCAGTGCACTGATTCTGAGCACATTCTTCCTTCCATGCTTTACAGGTGGACCTGCACCGTACACAGTGGGAGAGGTGGCTCATTTTGAGGACCCCGAAACCTACAGTGAGTGTTGACATGTGTGTTATGTTTTGTGTTTGCTGGTGATGTGTGATGGACTCCTGTGTGTTGAACACATTGCAAGGTGTGATGCGCTGCCCAATCATTAGTCTTGTTCCATTAGTGGGATTTCAGTTCTTATAAAATTTTGAGTTGATCAATGCTTATCCAATTGTCTGATCTAGGGTTTGTAGACCATTCCTGTAGGCCCCGCTATGAGAACTGGGGTGAGTCATGTGGAATACACTAGTTACAATAAGAGTTGCACTGGGACTCGTCTCAGACTGAGTCTGCATGTCAGACTCACATTCTCCCAGATAGCTTCTGCAAATTGCTTTTCTGAAGACTGCTGCTTCCCTATTCACCAATGTACTGAGTACACTGTAGGTTGAACCTTCTGGGAGCATGTACTTCCACATGTTGTACTACAAGTGTGTGGAACTAGAGTGCAAAGGCCTAGGTGTGCATGCTAATCATGATCATGGGTGTTCTTGCTACTCTGTGTCTGTTGAAAATAGTGCCTCACTGGAAGTATGTGATGTTGACCTAGGTCAGTATATTCTGACATGTGTGGGCCTTGGATAGGTCAAGGTTTAGCTGACTCCGATTTGTTGATAGCCCTTACCGGTGGTGTGTCTGTAGAGCCAAACACATGTTGAGCTTTCTATACACTCCTGGGTGTGCATGTAGTTTGGAATTGTTTGTTGTTCTCCCTCCCCCCTCAAACACAGGCATGGGTTTGTGAATAGGGTACCTAGGACTGAAGCTACCAGTATGTTACACATACTTGTGACTATTTGAAAGTTTGTTTTGAACCTAGTGTACACACTCACGTATGGCACATTAGTACTGTACTAGCAAATCCTATTACAAATAGCAGACCTTGTGGTTTGTGTTTATCATCACATACACTGCCATATGTAGTCCAGGCAATAGGAGGAGGATGTGCAGCATGATTGTTAGCTGACAACTGTAAGTACTCTGATGGCAAGTTATTGCCAGTTGTTACCCATCATGTAGGTTTTGGATGTGCTATGTGTGAGATGTCCTTTGTAGGCAGGCTTGCCATGTACTTCCTCTGAGACTTTCAATGATCTGTATGGTGATATGAGCTGTTACAAGTACAGTAGATGTATTGTCAGATTGACCACTTGTGCTATTTCACACAATGCAGTTCCTATGGTAAATAGTTGCCCTTTGTCTTCACAGCTGCAAACATGACACCCGCCCAGAAGCATGAATTTGAGAGGCTGGCCATGAGGTACAGACACATCCTGCAGGTGCAGTCGGGGTTTCGAAGGATGGCCCGTACATACCAGTCAGATCGGGCCTCCGGAGCATGGTGGGCTTCACCACAGGGTGGCCCAACATTGCCCCCCACAGCCACCACCACCACAACCACCGGTTCTCCCCAGGTGGCCACACCCACAGCGGGGACAGTTGTCCCTACATCTGCAGCACACCCAGGCCCCAGCAGTGTGACAGCTGTAGGACAGTCCAGTGGGCTAGGCTCCACATGGCCACAGAGCACCTCGGCCGGGACACAAACGGCACCAGCACCAACAGTAGACCCAGCGGCATTCCTGGCTTTGGAACATAAGATGGACTGAGTTTTGAGGAGGGTGAACAATCTTACCCAGGATGTCAGCTACATAAAGAGGCGGGTCAAATCGATCAGGCGGACCCTCCGGAGGGCCAACCTCTAGAAATATCTTTTTGCAATGGACATGATTCCCTCCCCTCCCTCCTCTTTCCTTGTTCTCATGATTAGTGGGCTTGGGGGATTAGTGTTAGGTTAGTATAGGCTGTTAGTTTAGTTAGTGTTAGGGAGAGGGGTGGGGGGTCCTGATTCTTTCTACTTTTGCTTATTAAGTGTGTGGGTGGGTGGCAATGTTGGGGTTCCTGTGTGTTTCATTAAAAAAATTAATATATATATATGATTGTTTAGGATAGTATAGTATGTGTGTAGGGTAGTATGTGTTGTCCTCCATGTGTCCTGTCTCTTAATGGGGGGTGGGGGGTAGATGTTTAGAACGATTCGTTACATGTGATGAGTAAGTTTAGCTTAGGTTAGTTAGGGACAGTTGTGGGTAATGAGTAGTCAGGTCAGATTAGGGTAGGTATGACTTTTCCCTTAGTTTCCTCTTGTGTGATTAGTTTTGAATAAATATATAGATAACCCTTTACATTATGTGTTAACTGCTACTTGATCATGGCCTTGGCATCAGTGTAGATGATTGTTGTTCTATGACATTTGTGTCCTATGCTACAAACAAATACAAACTGAGGTGTAAAATGGCAGCTACCCCAGAGCTACCTTGGTAAGAATCCACCATTTGTTTGAACCACCAATCACAGTTGACATGGATCACAAAGTATTTTTGTTGAGGGGTATGTTTTCTACGTCACAAAGTGTGCTTCCAGACTTGGTATTGGGGGGACAGTTTTAGGTCTGACTGCAGTGTGATGTTCAGGGACCCCTTCTAAGATGAGTTCTTGTAAACACTCTTGCCTTCTTGTCTTCATGACTCACATAGATCATTTGTGTCACTATTCAGCATGATTACCTATTTGGATGTTAACTCAGAAAGATTAATTCATGCAGTGTTTTGTAGTGTTTGCTTAGATTAGACTGCACAGTTCTATGTGTTAGTATTGCATGGTGACAACATTTATCAGCCACTATTAGTTGACTTTGATATCCCTTGAGGAAGCATTATTCTGTCCAACACAGCATGATGGTGTGTGGTTTCTCACTTCATCAGTTATTCTCCTCTGGATGGGCAGGCTATGATGCAATCCTGGCCACTGTGCAGATGTATCTGACTACATGATGTCAGGACAGTTGTATTGACAAGCTACATGCTTTGAACACAGCCACATTTTTGTTATCTACTGCACAGTTGATGTGTCACATTACACAGAGACATATTTGTTGTGCAAGTGCTATTTATTGAAAAGTGCTGTAGTGCAATATGTACATTGTCCATGTTTGATGAGTCCGTTCTAGTGAAATCGTACATTGTGATCCTACAGAAGGGGTGTAGGTAATGCTACTGACATGCTGGGGTGATGTTACAGACAGTGCAGAGGGACAGGATTTGCCGATTAGTAGGAGAGAGACATTCACTGGGCATGCTGACAAGTTATACAGTGGTTAGCAGAACAATCATTGAGTAGAGTTGTTGTAAGACTGGCATTTGACAAAACGTAGGACCTTGGTAAAAGTTGGCCATGGTGCAGGAACTAGTGCTTCCGGGTACTCTTCCGTGTGAATGTGATCTGTTCCATGTCTTCTTCTTCTGATGTGTGTGTTGCCTCCTCTGTCCTTGTTGGTTGTGAAGGGGCAACACACACCTCAGTGTTAGAAGACGTGGAGTCAGACATCCCGGTCGCTGCTCCCTGTGAAGGTCTTAAGGGCAGTACTGCAGCAAGGAGGATCTGCTGGTTCTTGAGAATAGCAGCCACATCACGATGGTAGGCAGCCAGGTCGACCCTGAGGGAGTCATGATTGCATTCGTGCATGCAGTGGAATGTTTGGGGTGCGAGGTGTTGTGGCAACTCCCTTACTGCAGTGGTGAATTCCTTGACAGTTTCTTGTAGTCCTTGCAGTATGGATGTTAGGGCTTGCATAGCTGCTGCCTGATCTGCAGATGACATCATGCACGAACGCACCCCCTCAAGGCTGGCTGCCACTGTTTGCATCCCCACCTGCACCTCCTTGGCCAGCTCCCGCTGTACTCCAACTACAGTTCTCTCAAAGCTGGTGCCGGTGTCGTCTGAGTCCTCAGCTGTATTGGAGCTGGCAGGTCTTACAATTGGGGTGGTGGGTGGATCCTCTGCGATGGCTGCTTGTTCTGCGCTCCTCCTTGTGACTGAAGGTGGGGTCTGGAGGGTTTCAAGGACCTTTTGGATGGTCTCCTGGGGAATGTTTATCGGCTCATCATCCATGTCATCAGGGAAATCTGGGACAGGCATATCGGCAGGAGATCCATCTTCCTCTGCAATGAAACAGGGTACAATTAGTGTGTCTGTGTTGTGACAATTTTGACGTGACGTGCCTGCCTTTTGATGAATTCACTTTGGGATCTTGTTTTGTATTAATATCTGCAGTTCTTCAGATGGGCCTATGGCCCACCTGTGTGTTACCAGTATGTTATTGAGTTATCAGACTTGTCAGCCTCATTGCCTCTAGGTGTTGATTTATGCCAAATAGAGAATTGCCACCTTTTTGTCCTACTCGACCCTCCGTGTATATCCATTCTCATGGTGAGACCTTTCACTGGCTGTGGGTGTACTGATGGCCCTGGCAGCACACTTAACTATCAGGACCTGCCCCAATCCCTGATCTTTCACATCGACTTAATTGTAATTGACATGTAGCATATCCTATGCATGGCAATGTTATGATGTGATATGGATGTTGACATTGTTAATGTGTCCTGCTGATGTTGGGTAATGTGTGTTACATTGGATTTCCCTGATAATCGTATCAGTGTCCTATTTCCCCCTCTGACTGTGCAGGTGTATTTCAGTGACCAGTTACATGTGCCCCCTCCTCAATGCTGTTGTCTGAGCAGTATGACATTTGTGATGTTGCCTTGTTAGCCAGGCACAGGATGGACCCTGACATATGCAGCATGGGTGTGTCCTTAATGCTGTGTCACTCCTATTGTTGTTTACATTGGCTGATGTTTGCGGCAACTATGGGCATTGACATTTGAGTGTACTGGGCCTTTGTCTTGTTTCTGGAGATTGTTGCAGTTGTCATCCTCACCCCCTAATTTAGGTATGTATGATCCATGGGGAGGTTACTGCCATTGGCTACTTGAGCTGCACACAGATCAGAGGTGGTAGTGGCAACTGTTGTTGCAGTTACATTGCAGTTGTCGGTTTGGCTAGAGGATTGCTAATAGGGCCCTAGTTAATGTAGGAGGTATGTTGGCTCATGAGTGACAGGATGTCACTTTGACGTAGTGGCCTTCCCTCCTGTCGTGGCTTTCTCTTTGCTCCATCGTTGGCATGACAGCATGCCCCCATGGGACTGTTGTTGGTGTAGTGTAATGGTGTGGCCCAGCTTATGTTTGTGCAGGCCATGCCCCCCTGCCGTGCCCCTTTACCCATGTCACTCCATGTATATGATGACTTACATGCAATGTGTAGTAGGTATCCCCCCCCCCCGGTTGCAGTTGACATTATAATTCCCCATGCGACTTACCCTGCATGTGTGTTGTGTCCTGGTAGTCTGTGCTGTCCTGTCCTTGAATCCCTGTGACGATCTCCTCAGGGATGACGGCTGTGACCATCACCTCCATGTGGTCCAGGGCCTCCTGGTGTGCTGGACTCCCCCCTCCAGTATGCAGTGCTGCCTTCCTGTTCCTGGCCATCTTTTCCTTGGTCCTGCGTTTGCAGTCATGCCAGCGTTTCTTGCACTCGATGACTGTTCTGCGTACTTCTGCCACACTGTTAATCTTGTCAACAATTTGTTGCCATATAGCCTCTCTCCTACTGATTGGCAACTTTGAGGTGACAAACAGTTGGTGCTGGTGTTCCGTCACCTCTTTAACCAGGATTTCCTGCTCCTCTGCACTGAAGCGACACTTTCTTTTCTTTCTATAAGTGTCCTGGTTCTTGTGTGGATCCTCCTGGCTGGTTCCTGGTCTGCTGTCATCTTCCTGGGGTCTGTAGTGGCATCTGGGATCCATTTTGGCTCTCCTCTGGTGAACTGGCAGTGTTCGCATTTTTTTTTTATGCTATTGCGTAAAAAAACGGCGCATATCCCCCTGTTGTTTGCGCCGCCATGCGTCAAAGTATAAATATGACGCCCGCACGGCGCAACAAAATGGCGTTAGCCGGAGGTAATTATTTTTTTACGCAAAACTGCGCCGGTGCAGTTTTGCGTCAAAAAGTATAAATATGGCCCACAATTGTATTTTGTAAGTTTACGCCAATTTTGCGTCAAAAAAAGACGCAAATACGCCACTAAAAAAGTATAAATAAAGGCCTCAGTTTCTAAAATAACATCCTCCATAAAGGAGCCAAAGGCATCAACTAACTGTAGTAGGTCATTAGAGGTGCATGACAACAGAACAGCCTAGCCCGCATACAGCAGGGCGGGACGAGATTTATGCTCAACAAGTGACATACCCTAGCCAACTTCGAACAAACAAGAGTTAAGGTCAATTATATAATAAATACAATCAAAATCGGGCCATGAACATAGCCCTTTCCGACATCTCTAAGTTAAAATGATCTGTACACATTCCATTGCCAGTGCATCAAGGCATAACAACTAAAATTTGCCACAATTTGGCCTGTTCCTGGGTCAAACATGATACTGGCGTCTATATAGGCCAGGTGAACAACACTGTTTCACCACAGCGCAATTACCGATTGTTAAATGCATTGCTCCATAGTTTTAGCCGCTCTCTAAAGCCATACTGGACATAGGTCTGTTAGCCTGTGCTCAGGCTAATATTCTATTTAACAAGACCCGTCCAACTACCTTGACTACGGAGTTAATCATGGAAATAGGCCTGTAGCTTCGAGGGTCATAACACTTACCCTTTTAAAAAATGGGAACTAGAACAGAGAACCAAGAGCTAGGGAGTGAAATGCTGCAGGCCGAGTTTAATACATTGGTTATCAACGAGGCCCAAAGATCAATGTTGGATATATAAAGACCAATGGACATGCCCTTAGGTCCAGGAGCTGTCACTAATGGAAGCTGCCACTTTAGAAGGCTGAAAAATGAGAACCAAGGGAAAACATAGGACCCGAGGCAGCTCTATTACATTCGGCTTAGCAATAAGTGCTTTTGAAATGGACAGCCGACTGATCAGTAGGTATGTGTGCTGTTGAAAAAGGAGCGGTGCCTCTGAATTATGAGAATTAATTAGCCACTCTCCAAAACATGGTGGCATTTTTAAGCAAACATGCAGCTTTCAAAGAACCCGAGGCTTTGTTCTAATATCCCCTTCTCTCCTCTTGAGTGTGTTTACATAGGACTTTCTTCAGGAAGCATCCTCGTTGGCACCAAGGGGCCTGGCCAGGGCATGATGACTGGGTGCTAGCTGATGAACAAACTGTGTCAACGCATTTGTAAAAGGTCAGCGTGGTCTCGCTGAGAGGTTTGGGTAACAGCTTCTAGACCGATTCACCCAAGTTAATAAAAGAGCTTTTAGTCGCTATAGGTTGAAAAGAAGATAACTAGCACAATTGTGCAGTAACAAGGTTATTACATACAAAGATTTATCAGGATTGAGTGACTTCCACTTGAGTACTAAGGAATTACATTATATGGTTTCACAAAAACTTCTTGAAAGCAAGAACTGCATTTTATCAGTGGGCAAATTAGGAATCAAAATTAAAGGATTGTTGTCATTATAACATCTCACAAGTACAGCACATTGACAATAAAATTACATAAGCTCCTCGTAATGAAAATATAATCAATGACAGAGGAACAACCCCACCTCATGAATTTAGGAATTAGCCTCTTACTAGAACTATATGATTAAAGAACATTTACAAAACCATGCTCAATAAGAAAACCGAAAATTGTGGAACCACTGGAACTGGAAGGCATAGAGCAAGAATTGAAATGATAATGAATTGGAACCAATTTTCGCTTTAAAATTGCAACCTAAAATGATATTCAAGCTTGAGCGAGGATACTTCAAGGGTTAATTTAAACCATCAACAAGAGTAAAAAAGAAGACATTTTAAAATTATCTGGAAAAAGAGACACATCATGATAAATATTATTATAGTTTAAACCGAAGGATTAAAAGATAGGTTAGAATTAATAGGTGTAATGCAACAAATCAAGGAAACTAGACCATGTCGACTATCAGTGCAGTTATTGATAGCCTTTTTCCCAGTGCACTAATGTATAGTTTTGCACCTGCTCCAACTAGGGCGTTAGGTTGATTTGATGCCACGTTTCATGGTGGTTTCTTTTTCCTTATAAAATATTTATTTAACTGATCCAAAGTTTTGTACGTATTGCCTCCCCTATAATATTTCATCATATTATATAAAAGCAGGACAAATTAATTTTTTAGATTCTTACATAATTCCCTAGGCATACATCCCTAACCAGCTAGGAGAATTACACATTGTCATTTGTAATTCTAAAAGAGCCAGCAGGACAATTAGGTTTGGCGTCTCTGTACTATTCAAGCGAGGAAGCGTTTGCTTTCCTAGAAAAGGTAATTTTCTTCGAAGCCCACAGCTGCCAATATCTTTTAAATACTTTGAGGGCCAGATTAATGGAAAGTGGCGCTGCATCGAGTGCAGCGCCACTTTCCCTGCGCCCCTTAGCACCCCCTACCGCTTTCCCTGCGCCCCTTAGCACCCCCTACCGCTTTCCCTGTGCCCCTTAGCACGCCCTACCGCTTTCCGTGCGCCTCTTAGCACCCCCTACCGCCACCAAGGGTGCGCCGTATTTAAAATACGGTGCACCATGGCGCAGGGTAGGGGGCAATAGTGTCATTTTTCATGAGGCTATTGATGTACTCCGCAGGAGTAGCGCCAAAATATTGGCGCTACGCCTGCAGAGTACATAGGGGCCCATTCTAAAGAATGAAATCCCCCTTTTAACACCTATTCTTGAGGAGGCGTTAAAAGTGCCATAAAAAATGGCGCAAGGAAATCTCATAGATTTCCTTGCACCATTTTTCTCGCTCCCCTAACGGGGGAATGCCCCCTTTGCATACATTATGCCAGATGCAGGCATAATGTAGCGCAAAGGGTTACAGAGTAAACTGCACAGGGATTTCAGCTTCATTGGGCCACATTAATATTAAAAATAATGACGTTAAGGTGTCGCTAGGGGACTATAAATATGCCCCTTACTATCTTCTGTGGATCATTAGTAACAAACTCTCCTTTCTTCCTATCCTCTCTCTATAGCCTAGATTGTGTGCCTTTTCCCTCACTGACTGCCAGTACTGTCCCATTTTTGTTGCTAAACCAATAAGCTTTGTAATCAAACTCCTTTTATTTCAGAGCTTTGACCAAGCATCTCAGAAGGAGTATATACTTCAGTTGTTCCTTAGTACAAACCACATTATTCTGATAAAAAATCCCCATCAAGTACCATTCCAGGATGTGCTATATCACGTTCTGCCAGGTAAGCACTAGCTTGATTTCCTTCCTCTCTGGTTGTCTTCATCTACTGATAGCAGCAAATTGTCTGCCACTGATTAGAAGCTTTCAGTGCAAACCAAATAATTGGTATTAAAGCTGTATTTTTAAAGATATCATCAAATTCTTTCATATCTATACTAGTTGTGCATGTTGTTCAGCAGTCTCCTTTAAAGGTCTAAATATAATGTAATTTTTATTCCCTTTGTTAAAATTTTAGCATAAGTGGGTTGTGATCAGATAAACTATGAGGTACATACGCATATCTGAGAAAACTGCAAATCCTTCATTACTCAAATAAAATCACCATTGTTAGAATATTGCTTATGTAAAGAAGAAGAAAAGGTATAAAGGCCATCATCGGGAATTCAAGTCTCCAAACATGTTAACCAGAGTGTATCCATAAGGGCAAAATTCCTTTCCATACATTACCCAATCTGATTTCATAACATGCACTTGTTGTGTCTATTGTGGGATGTAGCATGCAACTATTTTTGAGTGACCAATCATTACCATGTACCAAATAATCTCAAACATATTGTGTGTACCCTCATTAGGACCAATCTATGAATCCATTATATAATTTGATGCCCCACCTACTGTAATTATAAACTACCTGTTAACTTTATAACTATTGTTGTTTCTTTTATAGAAGGCCCTTATACTGCAAACAAAAATAACAAATGTATATATATATATATTTTTAAAAAAAAACAAATTTTAAGCTATTGTCGGGAAAAAACACCCTCCTGTTCAGATATAGTTTTGTCTTAAAGGTATACAATAACTATCTTCAGTTTCCTTTGTCTTTGTTTGGACTTTAAAAGCTGTTGTTTCTGTAGTAATTTAAGTCCCATAACACTCATAGTTACTATTGACAAATGTCATGCTATTGTTTTTTTTAAATTTCGAACCGTCTCCTCCTGTCCTGTCAAACATACATGCATACTTCACTGGGATTTCCCCCCCCTCTTTTAACACAACCTATTCCACCCAGTCTCCTCAGCCCCCACCCCTCCCCATATCCTCCATGTGCAACTCCGTTTCCACAGGTCTGAGTGGACTTGCACTCTCTCACACAATCTTGAAAGCATTGTGTTTCACATTCACACCCACAAAAATGTGCGGAGTCTGACTGATAGGGCTCGATGCTTTGGCTAGTTGCAAAATATAATTTATAACCGGTGTATATCCCCTTAGAGAAATAAAAGAGAACGGGGGAACAATTTTATGCAAGAGTTCCAGTATTCTGCTATTTAAGCATCCTGCTGCCTATGTAATGGTGAATAAACATCTTTCATATTTCTTTCCGATCACTCAAGCAACGACACAGGAATGCTCACTATCCCAGGTTAGTATCTGTATATGGAACCTTATCTGAACGTAATACAAAATAATGCGCAGATTTTCACTCAGAGATGTGAGAATGTGGCATCTAATTGCTAAGCCTGTGCAGATACGGTTTCAAAATACATAACTAACCCTTTGGAGGCTATATAGGTAACACAAAAACCAGCATATATATTTCACACTGAAACAGGCTGTAAGCGTAACCTGGAGAAAGTGCAAATACTATGCGTAGGTTCACCCATCTCCCATGATATTAAGGTAGCAGACACACAAGAGAACTTGGAAGTCACACTAAGTATGATATATGATGACATCTTTAAGAAAAATAATGAATCTATTTTCCAAGAGTGTGCAAAACATATAGGAAAATGGAAACAATTTACCCTCAAAACAGTAGGTCGAATAAATGTGGTGAAAAATACAGTTTTTCCCAAGCTAATATCTTTTTTTAGGGCTCTTCCAATTATGATCTGAATTTTATTTCAATAAAATACACTTTAAAATCCCCATATTTCGGTGGAATCAAAGAAGAACATACACTGACTTTTGTTTTGCAACATCCCTACTTGGAAGGGGGGTGGGAAATAGCTTCCTAGTTTGCATTTTTATTACAGGGCAGCTATGGGTAAGAGGATGAGGCAACTAAGCTGAACCTACAGCTTCTATAATCCCATTTCTGGATGTATTTACCTGTCTCAAACAAACTGACCATGTACAATTCTCTGAGCAACAATTACATCGAAAACACCGTAGGCCCAAAGTGACAAAGAATGTAATAATACTTTTGAATAACATTAAACTATCTGAAGAAACCAAGCCAAATGGGGGCGACCTCTCTGAAACAACCGAGCCCTTCCCTTTTTAAGTCAGATAACAAGCAACAATGTTTAAGGTAACTCGAGTTTACAATGTGTCTATTAAATGTTTGAAGGACAGCAACTTAGAAGCTTCAGTGAGCTTCAATTTGTACATTCAATAACAGAAGCTTCAGTGAGCTTCAATTTGTACATTCAATAACTAAGGAAACATTTTTTTCAGATTTCTCTAGTTGTGGGAATACTTTATCAGGACTAAACCAACTGACATTGCGCGTTCTGTTTGGAGGCGAACAGATCTAACCAAGGCCCTTCCCACTGCTAAAGGGTCCTTGAACCACCTCTGAATGGTGACGCTACTTGTGATCCGCTAGGCATCAACGGCTGAGTTTGTCAGTCCTGGCATTCAGAGAACCTGCCAGGTGCTGAACCACCAGGGTTATGCCCTGCTGTTCCAGTCATGTTCAGAGTTGCAGAGCTTCTTGACAAAGGGCCCACGACCCCACCCCTCCCTGCTTGTTGCAGTACCACATGGCAGTTGTGTTGTCTGGGAACACCTGCACTATCTTTCCCTTGACAGAGGGAAGAAATGGTATCAATGCTAGCCGGATTGCTGGGAGCTCCAGCAAGTTGATGTGGAGTCCAGAGTTTTCTGATCTCCACCTCTCCCAGATGTCTGCCCCATCCCACGACTGATGCATCTATCACCACTGTGCAATCTGGTTGGGGAAGGGAGAGGAATCTGCCTCTGACCCAATTGCGGCTCGTTAGCCACCACTGCAGGTCTTTTGCAGTTCCCTCTGACATCTGGGCTATGTTGGAAAGATTTCCCTAATGCTGTGTCCACTGGAACTTCAGGTCCCACTGCAGACCCCAAATATGACATCTGGCATGATTCACCAGTAGGATGCAGGAGGCCATGAGGTCCTGCAGCCACAGAATCATTCTCACCGATATCCAGGATAGAGGCTGAAACATCAGAATCATAGCCTGAATATCCTGGACATGCTGCTCGGGAGGATACGCCCCAAACTGCACTGTGTCCTGAAGAGCTCAGAAGAGAGGGAGCATCTGAGGAGTTGGTTGTGACTTCGGCACCTTGATAGTGAATCCCAGGGAATGCAGGAGTACTGCAGTAGTAGCGCGCCTTCAACAGCCAGTCATCGAGAAAGGGGAAGGCTGACACCCCTAATCTCTGCAGATGAGCTGCGACCACCGCCATTACCTTAGTGAACACCCGAGAGCTGCTGGTAAGGCCAAAAGGAAGCATGGTGAACTGAAAGTGCTTGTGGCCCACCTTGAACTGCAGGGAATGCCTGTGGGCAGGCAGGATGGGAATGTGGGAATATGTATCCTGGAAGTCCAACACTACCATCCAGTCTCCTTAGTCTAGGGCAGACAAGACCTAAGCCAAAGTGACAATCTTCAATTTCTCCTTTTTGAGGCAGAGATTGAAGGTTTGGAGGCCTAGGATAAGCCGAAGACCCTTTCTGGGTATCAGAAGTAGCAGGAATAGCAAGCACTGCCTACTTCTAATATCTGAGCCCTCTCTATGGCTCCCTTGGCCAAGAAAGCAGTGACTTCCTTGCAGAGCAAGGCTAGATGATCCTTCTGCAGCGGATCTTGTGTTGGAGGAACAGGGGGAGGGGAGGATTCAAAAGGGAGGGAGTAGCCCCTTCAAATGATCTGCTAGACCCATTTGTCCGATGTTATGGACTGCCAATGGAGGAGATGATGGTGGATTCTCCCATTAACTGGACGCCCATGATCTTGCAGAACCAGATTAGGAGGGCTTGGAAGCAGCAACTGCTGGGGGATTGGTGGTTGTGGCAGACCTCTGGCTACCTGACTCACAAGGCCAGTATGCACCCCACTCATGCATAGCTAGGGGAGCTTGCACAGGAAGGTGGCTGGGATAGGGCTGGCATGGTGGTGCGCCCCTTTCGTAGCCACGAGAGGTAAAAGGCAGACTGCGGACAGGGGGCAACTAAGAGGTTCACAGACTTGGTTGTACCACACGAGTCCTTAAAGCACACCAGAGATGGGTCCCATCGAAGGGCATGTCCATGAGGTTGGCCTGGACATCCCTCGAAAAGCCAGGTGTTCTCAGTCAGCCATGGCATTGAAATACTACAGTCGAGGAAACCGATCTGCCTAGCAAGTCGGTCGTATCCAAACCACACCTAATGGTGGACTTGGCTGCCTCTCTCCCATCCTTGACAGCTTGGAAGAGAATGGCCCGGGTGTCCTTCGGGACCTGTGGCAGCATCTGCATCACCATGTCCCACAACAGTAGGAGTAGCGGACCAAAAGGCATGCAATTGTTCACCGACTGCAATGCCAGGCTGACGGAAGAAAACATCCTCTTACTTAAGATATCCAATCTCTTGGATTCCCGGCAAGGGGATGCTACAGGGAACGCGCCATGGGAAGTTAAGGCCTGGACCACCAAGCTCTCAGGGGTGGGGTGATGGGGAAGGAAACTTGGGTCCCCAGGTGTGGTTTAATGGTAGCAGATGTTTGTCCTGTTCAAGGAGCTCCTGCGCTGGGCTTGGACCATGTTCCCAGGAGGATATCTGTAAGTTCACCGGAAGATCAACTGAAACTTTCATACAGGACAGCAATCAGGCATTATCAAGCAGGAATTAAAAAGGCCCAGACAGCTTATTACAAGGTCAAAATCAGCCAGGGCACCAATGCCCCTAAGGAACTGATTAAGATTGTAAAATTCTTCTCTACCCCCAACAAATGGGAGCCCCTCCTCCGACTCTTATGTAGCCCGCTGCAATGAAGTGGCACTTTCTTTCAGAACAAAATCATAGATATCTATGACTCACTACAATCCAACCTCTTGCCCTCAGCAATTCAGGTAGATAATATTTGTGAGAAGCTGGCCTGGTTTGTAGTGGATACCAGAGGTACTTACCCCTTATACCAGGTCCAGTAATCCACCTTAGTGAAATGTAGGCCGTGTGTAGCAGCTTAGGCTGTCTAGGGGTAGCGGAGTAGAGCAACCAAGGCTGAACAAGGAGACATACAAAGATCTTGCAATAACACTTTAGTCACACAGTACTTACACACAATAAAAGACAATACTCAGTGTTACCAAAACGGTTCACACAAGAATGCATTTTGCATCAAAGAGGTGCTGCCCAGACCCAGGAGGGACCTGGGGGTCTCTACTCAGACTGAGGACACAGAGGGGGCTCTCAGCACTTCAGAGAGCCCTCAGAAGACCAGACAGCCCCCACAGGAGTCACAGAGGGACAAAGGAGTTGCAAAGTGCAGTCGTCGCAGCACTATACAAAGGGATGCCACGCTGCCGGAGAACAACTCGGGGAGCTAAGCGTCACAGGATAGAGTGCTGGGGACCTGAGTTATGCTGTGCATGATGAACGTTTGGAAGAAGTGCACAGAAGCCCAAGGATCTGTAGAAGACATGATGCAGAGGGGTACTGCCTGGCATAGGTAGGCAAGCTCTTACCTCCAACAAATTTAGACAGCTGGACCTTTGAACAGTCAGGATCACTTTGGTCCACCACCTGTGTTCCAGGGATTGCGCTCGTTGACAGGGGAGGAGTCCCAGAGTACCGGTCGTCGTTGCAGAGAGGTGCCTGCTGAAGCAGGGAAGTGACTCCGTCACCCCATGGGAGATTCTTTTGGTTCTTCTGGTGCAGGGTGAAGACAGGCAGTCCTCAGAGCGTGCACAACTTGGCAACTGTTGCAGTTGCTGCTGGAGCTGAAGTTGCAGGTCACAGTAGCCTTCCTGGATACTTTGTTGCAGTTACAGCGGTTCCTGGAGCAATCTGCGGTTGATCCGAAAGTCAGAAGCCAAAGCAGAGGCTGCAGAGGAGTCCTGGTGGAGTCTTGCAAACCGGATCTGAGGAAACACATTGAGGAGAGAGCCTAAATAGCCCTGAGAAGGGGATTGGCTACCTACCCAGGTATGCACCTACCAGGAGGGGTCTCTGACGTCACCTGCTGGCACTGGCCACTCAGATGCTTCCAGAGGGTCCCCACACTTTGGAATTTGGAATCCAAGATGGCTAACACCAGGGACACTCTGGAGGAGCTCTGCGCACTACCCCTTTCCTTTGTCCAGTTTTGCGCCAGAGCAAGGACTGCGGGTCCCTGAACCTGTGTAGACTGGATTATGCAAGGAGGGCACTGTTTGTGCCCTTCAAAGAATTTCTAGAGGCTCTGGGAGGATACCCGCCTATGCCTGTAACACCTATTTCCAATGGGAGAGGTTGTAACACCCCTCTCCCAAAGGAAATGCATTGTTCTGCCTTCCTGGGATTGAGCTCTGATCCCCCAGGAGGGCAGAAACATGTCTGTGAGGTGGCAGCAGCTGGGGCTGCAGTAGAAACCTCAGAGAGCTGATTTGGCAGTACTGGGGTCCATGATGGAGCCCCCAGGGTGCATGGAACTGGCCCCCCAATACCACAATTCGATTAGGAGTTCAATTTCACAATCTTAGACACCTCACATGGCCATATTCAGAGTTACCATTGTGAAGATACATATTTGTATTGACATATATGTAGCGCACACTTATAATGGTGTCCCCACACTCACGAAGTCTGGGATATTGGTCCTAGACAACGTGGGGGCACCTTTGCTAATGCAAGGGTGCCCTCACACACAGTAACTTTGCACCTAGCCTTCAGTAGCTGAATGTTAGACAAATAGGTGACTTATAAGTTACCTGGTGCAGTGAAAATGGCTGTGAAATGGAGTGTGCACTATGTCACCCAGGCTGCAATGGCAGTCCTGAAGAAGTGTTTGTATGAGCTCCTTATGGGTGGCAAAAGAAATGCTGCAGCCCATAAGGATCTCCTGGATCCCCAACGCTCTAGGTACCATATACTAGGGACTTATAAGGGGGATCCAGCGTGCCAATCTGAATTGGAATATGGAGTCACAAATCTATAGTGACAAATGTGGTAAACCGAGAGAGCATAAGCACTCCAGTGACACGGTCAAGCATACTGACAACACATATAAGCCACAAACTATGAGCACTGGGGTCCTGACTGGCAGTATCCCAGTGAGACAGTAAAAACACACTGACAAACAGGCAGAAATTGGGGGTAACATGCCACGAAAGATGGTACTTTCTTACAATATTGCTCTTTCTATCCCCTCTCTTCAGCTATCCTCCTTCTCCCCCCCCCCCCCCCCAAATCACTGAGGAAGAAATACTTGATTTAGTCAACAAGGTTAAATCGGGATCCCGACTACACCGTGCACCACTGCACATATGGGTACGAGGAATGCAAGTTATCTTCCCGTCCTAAAGGACTTACTCAATCTCTCTCTCCAGACAGGTACTGTACCAAAGAAGTGGAAACATGCAGTAGTAAGGCATCTGCTAAAAAAAAAAAAATCAACTTAGACCCCTCTTTTCCAGGGAACTATAGACCGATTTCTCAGAAAGCATGGCAACCAATCCCTCTCTTTGCGCCTGGAAGGAAATCAGTGTCTGCACTTCATGCAGATGGGCTTTCATGCCCATCTCAGCATGGAAACAGCCCTTTTAGCAGTAACCAAAAAACAAAAGGTTATGCTACACCAGAGAGGAGCTGCGCTTATTTTGTTGGATCTAAGTGTAGCGGTTGATACAGTAGATCACTCGATTCATGCTGACAGATTGAGACAAGTTTGATTGCAGACTCTTCCACAAAAATGGGTCACTTACTTTTTGATGGACAGAACCTTCCAAATTTGTGAAAAGACCTGCTTCTCTGATGCCCTTCCTTCGAAGTGTGGTGTCCCACAGGGCTCTTTCCTTAACCCCACACACTTTAATGTATACATGCATCCTTTAGCAGGCACAGTGCAGAAGCAAGGATTATCACTAATTTCCTATGCTAACAATACCTAGCTGTTGGTATCCATGGTGCTTGGGAAATCTTCTGGGATTCCTCAGTTGGCCCCTTGTCTACAGAGAGTGGCTAGATGGATGGCGAAGTGCTGTCTGAAATTGAATAGTGAAAAGAACGAGCTTAAGATTCTAGGAAACAGGCCTGACCCTCATCCTCTGATCAGCTGGCCGGAATACCTGGACAATCCACCTCTTCCTACTTCCTCCATAAAAAGCCTTGGAATGTAACTGGACAAATCTTTGCCCATTGACAAACAGGCCAACAAGCTTGCAGCCATTTGTTCTGGGGTTCTTAGAACCCTACGCAAAATTTTGAATCTCATTCCCACTTCATGTCAAAGAACAGTGCTCTAATCCCTGGTCTTATCACGGCTGGACTACAGCAACCCATTGTACCTTGGCTCCCCAAAATACGTTATTAAAAGGCTGCAGGTGGTGCAGAATACGGCTGCTAGAACTCTTCTTAAGCTCCAGAGATCTACCTCAGTAAAGGAAGCTGTGGCTTCTCTAAACTGGCTTTCCGCTGATTCTAGAATAAAATTCAAAACATTATGCCTGGCATACAAAGGGCTTAATTCCAAAGACCCTCAGGAGATCAGATCATAGCTAGTACTTTACTTTCCCACCAGGACTTTAAGGTCCACCTCAGGTCACCTTTTGAAGGTTGCAGCATTTCCAGAGTCAGATGGGGCAGAAGTTCATTCTCGTACTTAGGCCCTGATTTTTTCTTTTTTGGTGCAAAACTGCACTAATGCAGTTTTGCACTGGATTGCACCATTTCTGTACACCAGCTGGGCACCAAATTTATGGAATGGTGCAAGCCGGTGCAAAGGGTAGGCTAGCGTCAACAAAAATGATGTTAGTCGGGTGAAGCTGGCGGTATGGAAGAAGGGAGTTTTGCACCAAAAAATGACGTTCGGCAAGTTAGAGGGAAAAAAATGACTCTAACCAGATTAGCGTCAATTTATGGTGCTAAACCTACCTTGCCACATGACTCCTGCCTTAGAAAAGGCAGAAGTCATGACCACCACCCCAATGGCCAGCACAGGGGACAAGGGTCCCCTGGACATGGCCATTGCACCCTCTGCCATGTATGGGGGCCCATTTCAGGGCCCCCTTTTGGCACTTTAAAAAATAAAATAAAATACTTACCTGTGATGGGGTCCTCCATCCTCCGCTGTCCCTGGGGCGGGCACCTGTGGGCTTATTCCATGGTGTTCCACCATGGAAATAGGCCTAGAGGTCCCCTAACGCCTCCCCTGCCCAGGTGTTAAAAAATGGGGCAAAGCAAGCTTTGCACCATTTTTTGACCCCTCCTCCCTCCTGTGCACCATTTTTGCACAGGAGTATAAATATAGTATTAAGGCCATAGAGTCATTTTTTGCACGGGAACACCTACCTTGCATCTCAATAAGGCAAGGTAGGTTTCCACATCCAAAAAATGACTTTGTCTCCATAAATTTGACGCTAGATGGGGCTAGCGCCAAAGTATAAATATGGAGTTAGTTTTGCACCGAATTAGAGTTAAAAAAAAAAAAATGACACTAATTCAGTGCAAACAGAGTATAAATATGCCCCTTAGTACCTAAACTCTGGAATTTGATCCCTATAGAGTCGAGATGTATGAACAGTGCGCCTTTATTTAGGAAATTACTTAAGACTTGGCTCTTTCCTTATTAATTTGCATGGTACCCTGTCTCTGCGAATGGCGCTTTAGCTCTTTACCTCTGGGATGGAATGCCTTAAGGTAGCCATGCGCTTACATGTTTAAAATTAAAAAAAAAAAAAGTGTTTCATTAAAGGGGAGCAGGGGTTCAGAAGAGGAAGCTCTGGGCTGAAGCACTTACATCAAGATGTTTGTCTTGACAGCCACCAAGGGTAGTTCGAGGTCAATGATCTCCGCTGCCCTCTTCACCACCATAGTGTAACTTGCTCCCTCCTCCATAGCCACGGTAGAGGGAGAAAGCAAACCAGTGTCTGGAGAGGTATCCAGTCCACTAGCATCTCCCAGTTCTTTACTCCAGTCCACTGAATTCTCTAACTAGTATTCTAAAGGGTCCAGTGATCCCTCCCATTCTTCCGCCATGCCTAGCCCTTCAGAATAGGCTTCTGGCAATGACCTAGAACCAATTGGTCCTGTCGGTGTCAGAATCGACATGGAGTGATGTCTTTCCGACTCGTCAGGTATCAAAATGGGGCTGGTGCCACCAGTGGGATCGGATCCACAAGTACCCATCAGAGCTGAGTCCGGAGCCATTGGCGCAGAACCTGATGGGGCCCCCTCCAACCCCGAGAGGCCCAAAGGCCAGAGATGTCAGCCTACTTGAATATGCAGCGCATGGCCGTTTAAAAGTCACTGACTTGAGCCAGGGTCACTCTGGCTCCCGGAAAAATGAGGAGGCGTGATGTCGACCCAGGCAAAGGCTCTGTTGAACCGTGCTGGGAACGCTGATGTTCCTTGCTCGTTGTGTCAGCCGACGGACAAGGGGAAGTCAAAACATGCTTCAACTTCTTCCTCTTCCCTGAATATCCCGAGGACTTAGAGTGGAACAAAGAGGGCTTAGGATCCCTGAAGCGGTCCTGCGACCATCCTCTTGATTGGGACAGAGACCTCCGAGGCTTCGCCTGCCGGCTGCAAGCAGCATTAGGGACTGCTCTTTCAAAGCCTTTGGTGCCATGGCCCGGCAGTCCGAGCACGACTTAGAGTCGTTGTCGCACTTGAGACACCACAAACAGACCAAATGGGTGTCTGTAACCGCCATGGTGCAGAGACAGGCGCCACACGGCTTATATCCTGTCTTCTTCAAAGACATTCCTGGACACTCCATAAAAAAAGTTGACACAATGTTGAAAACATTCTGTCAAAAACTGACAGAGGGATAGCTCTTTTCCAAATCAGCGCTAACTGGCATGGAAAGAAAAAAACTCACATCAGCCCACTGAGGTGGCACCTATATAAGTGATTGCAACACCACTTCTGGGGCTTACAGAGCTGCGTGGAACCAAAGAAGCCACCTGACAGCGTGCACAGATACTCTCAAGCAAAAATCTTCTGGATCCAGTCTGATGCCTGGGAAATTCAAAGGTAACGAGTTTGTGGCTAGATGTCTGTATCAGAGGTTTTTTTGGATTCAGGCAAGGTTAGTGTTAAGGGGTAAAATAAGGATTTTTTTGAAGGTTCAGCAAAGGGTAGAGTTAAGGTAAGAGTTTTTATGTGTAAGGGAAGGGTAGAAAAAGTGGTACTAAGCATTTTTTTTAGGGATCAGGATGTGCTAAGCAGCAGTAAGAGATTCTTAGGGTTCAGAGAACTGTAATTGATATATACAATTAATAGATTTGAAGTAAATTAAGCATATGAGGACTGTCATTTAAAAAAATGTAATATTAAATTAAATTAATAAAGTAACATTTTGCACTTGAAATTATACAAAACTTACCTGCAAAGTAAATGCACTCCAGATGTAAAAAAAGAAAACGACATTGTAAAAATACTTGGAATGTACTTACTTCTGTGTAATGGCTCCTAATGTAAAGTTTGACAACGTTTCAACTGATTTTCGTCCAAAACAGCTGTGTGTGCCAATTTTAAGTTTACAAATAAAACCTTCTATAAAATTGATGTATAAGTCCTCACTTATAACTTAACTTTCAGTGTCAACAATACAGGACAATTTTAGATTTTTATATTACACTCTTAAGGGTCACTAAGAGGCATAAGGAATATACATCAGGAGATGTGTATCTGTGATGTGAGAGGGGAGAAGCAGACTGGGCTCATACGCTAGCATTATGCCCCAATCCTTTAGATGACTGGAATTACGCTTTTGTAACTTGAAATCAATTAAGGAGAATTTCCATGACATTGATCTATTAGTTACCCACATTACATTGAGGATTATTAAATAATGGCAACATGAGAAATTATTTTTAGAAATGCTAGTGGGTAGATTAATAATTTCAAAACAATGGAAAGATTCTCCTTTGCATAATATCCATGAGCGGGGGACTGAGATTGCTAAAGGGTTATACTATTTTGAAAAAACCACGATGGAAACCCACACCCCAGACAGACAATATTAGCAGATTTAGAGTTAAATTCAATATAGCTAAGTTTCTTAGCCTTTTTGTATCTGGATATTATGATTTATTGGCAATATAATGTTTTGTCTGTTCTACTGAGCACACCCACCTAGCAATGGGTCTACATTCTGTAAGTTCTTTGTTTTACCCAAATATGACACAAGTAGATTTTCCAATGTAATGCACTCTCAAAATTCCAAAAAGGAAAGGAGGGCACGCTTGTTGCTTTTTATCACGATGGAGGGGCGTTGTCTGAAGCATGAGCCCATAGGAGAGTTGGATACGTATACTGTGAGCCAGAGTAAGCAACTAGGCATTTCTAACGTCTTGAATGGGGGAAAACTATATAGTTTCTGTGCTTGTGTCGTGGCGGTATAGAAAGAAAGGCCCCAGCAGAATTCACCACGTTTTATACTTCTTACGAAAGTTAAGTTTTTACACTTTGGTGGAGATGCACAAGTTGGCTTTTAGGGCTTCCGGGTTGGACCGTTTGTGACACTAAAGAAGATGTTCTTCATTTGTTAGCAGCCTCATAAATGTAATCAGGATAGTATGCGTTTTCCATCATGGCTATGAGCTATCCACTCCTATGTTAAGGGTTTTTGTCTTCTATGGCTTGCGATTTAGAGCATTTCCATGCCAAGCAATGCGTGTTTCTTTCAACCCTGCCAGTGCTTCGTTTATTTAGTGTGCTTTCCATACATAGAAGTAAATACATTATAATAGATAAATGCGTTATAATTAAAGCAGAGACAGGAATTCAAGTTACTGTTATGTCTGTCACCCACATTATTTCAGATACTACCACTGAAACTTTTTGAGGTTATATTTGTGAAGTGTCGTGATGGGATGAAAGATGCGTTACTGTGGGGGTCGTATGTAAGATTTGTTAGGCTGATGGAGCCGAAAGAGTTGAGATTTGTTAAAGGGGAATGGGAAATCATTGCTGCAATGAATGAGAATAGCGTTTCTATTAGGCTATTTTTACAGGTTAATTTAGTAAAGCAACTACCGCCCCACTGTCTTGCACCGCTGTTCTTCAGGGTGACATTATAGCTCACTGGAAGGAGGGCATCCAGGGAAGTGAGAAGAGTTTAAATACTTGTGTAATTTTATATAGCATGAACGTAGTTTAAATGCGTTACAGTACTTTCCCATTGCATTAGAACAATACAGTAACATGATAGGATATGTATGCACACACAGTGTAGTACCTAACTGTCAATGCTGAAGTGCACACCAAGACAATGACAAGAAACCGGACGCCTGGGTAAACAAACCTAGACATGAGAGAAATCAGCATAGCCCTAACAGAAGGAATTATGGTGTGAGAGGCACGGGGCAAGCAGGGACATAAGAAAATGCTCTATATAGCATATCAAATGCAAAATGGATCAAGTTCTGAAGGAGGCAAGAACAAGGTTTCCAGTGTGTAAGGGTAAACAACCTTTATGCCGAATTTTTTATAACGAAGTCCTGGTTAACGAAAGCGGAACAACGCTTTCTTTAACCACGACTGTTATTTTGTGCCTTAACCACGCATGTCCTGAACAACGAACATGCATGGTTAAGGTACAAACAAGGGAGTCGGCTGAGGAGGACGACGCAGATGACAAGGTGACGAATCAGGTAAGTGGGGGGTTTTAGGTTTTGGGGTGGGGGGTTTTAGGTTTTGGGGTGGGGTTGGGGGGGTGGGGCGTTTTTGGTTTTGGGGAGGGGGTGGGGGGTCGGGGGTTTTAGGTTGGGGTTGGGGGTGGTTTAGGTTTTGGGGAGTGGGGGGGGGTCAGGGGGTTTTAGGGTGGGGCGTTTTCGGTTTTGGGGAGTGGGTGGGGGGGTCAGGCGGTTTTAGGTTTTGGGGTGGGGTTGGGGGGTGGGGCGTTTTTGGTTTTGGGGAGTGGGTGGGGGGTCAGGGGGTTTTAGGTTTTAGGGTGGGGTTGGGGGGGTGGGGCGTTTTGGGGAGTGGGTGGGGGGTCAGGGGGTTTTAGGTTTTGGGGTGGGGTTGGGGGGGTGGGGTGAGGGATGTAGGGTGAATGGTGCCTATTGCTAATGATTTTATCAGGAATGCCTTTACAACGAAATATCGTTGTTAAGGCATTCGTGGTAAAATCATTAGTAGTAAAGACGAGGTCGGTGTTCCGACCTCGTTGTTAAGGTTAGTAGTAGTTTAAGATTCGGTGTTCCGTCATATAACCGTGTGTAAGACCAAGGCCTCCAGCGGGTAGGAACTCAGAGGCTCTAAAGTTAAACCAGAACTTGAAAATGCCTTTAAATGTTGCAAGATAGGAACTGGTAGACAGAGCCAGTATAAGTGAATGCCAACGTCTGGACTGACAGAGAATGATTGGGACATAGTCCACTCTTTCTTGGAGGCTGGCAGCTCAAGTAGAAGAAAATTTGAATTTCAGTGAAGATGTTCTCCACCACAGAGTTTCAGCTTTTCTGCCAGATTGGTGGGTGTAGCCATGTGCAGGCGTCAGGTAAGCAGTCTTGAATTGAGCTCTAGCCACTGGGGCACTACAAGCACAGGAGTTATAGGGTTAGATATTTTGAATCCAGTATCGCACCATTCTGAGGTATGCAACAAAACACTAACAGGGGCAAGGAGTGAGTTACAGTATTCATGTCTAGAAAGAAAAGGGCTTGAAATAAAGTTATTAGTTGTTGCACAGGGATAAACTTTCTGATTCTAGAGAGCAGTATAAGTTTATATTGTGCATCCCTGGTCACAGCATTGATTTAGGGTTGGAGGTTAGATCTCCAAAAAGCTGTGAGCCATCGAAGGGCATGTCCATCAGGTTTGCCTGGACATCCTCTGAAAAGCCAGTTGTACGAAGCCAGACGTGGCGACAAAGGGCCACTGTCGATTAAATCATCCTGCCCAAAGAGTCAGTCATGTCCAAACCACACCGAATCGTAAACTTGGCTGCGTCCCTCCCATCTTTGACGACTTGAGTGAGAGTGTTCCACACGCCCTCCGGGACCTCGGGCAGCACCAGTGCCATCATATCCCATAAAGTATGGGAGAAAATGGCCCAATAAGCTTGAGGTGTTTACGGACCTCAATGGCAGGTTGGAGGAAGAAAACATCTTCTTCCCAAGTTGGTCCAGCCTCTTGGATTCCCTATCCAGGGGAGCAGAATGGAAGGCACCATCGGAAATCGAGGCTTGGACCACCAAGCTCTTAGGGTGGGGTGTTGGGTGAGGAAACTTGGGCAAGTAGGAGCTGGCCGATGGCGGCCGTCGATTGTCCTATTTACAGGAGCCCCTGTGCTGGGTTTGGACCACGTTCCAACCAGGACATTAGTAAGGGCTTTGTTGAAGGGTAACCGGTCCCAATGTAGCAACGCCTGGCTGAAGCACTTCTGTCAGGATGTTAGTTCTGTCCGGCACCGTAGGCAACTCTAGGTCCAATACCTTGGCTGCTCTACGCACCAACATGGCATATGAAGCTCCCTCCTCCGTAGCCACAGAAGGAGATGAGAGCATGCCAGTATCTGGAGAAGTATCCAGTCCACTGGCTTGCCCTAGATCCTCATATTGCTCCAAACCATATGATCTGGGCCATGTCGGCGCAGTCGAAGTTGGAACCGGCATTGTACGTCGTCGATCTGGCTCTGGATCATCTGGAATGAGGATGGGGCTCGCAATACCGGTCGACGTCAGGACCGCGCTGTAGGAGGCCGACTGTGTGGCACCGGCATTGGTCCGGATCTGATATCGGATCGGATCCTGGGGTCCCCAATGGCACCAAGGCTGAAGCCGCCGGTGTCAAACATGATGGGGTCCCTATTTACTCTGCTATGCCCAAACACCCACCAGCGGGGGCAGCCCACTCAAATATGAGGTACATGGCTTCGTAAAATTCTTTATATTGAGCGGGGGTCCCTCCGGCTCCTGGATAGTGGGGGGAGACGTGAAGTCAGCCCTGGCATTGGTTCAGTGGAACCATGCTCGAAACGTCGACTTCCAGTGATGCCTCGTCGGCCGACAGGCATGGCGAAGTCAAGTACGCTTGGACTTCTTTTTGTGCCTCTTCTCCGAGTACCCGGAAGACCTCGAATGAGAAGAAGAGGACTTAGGGCTCCTGGAGCGGTCCAGTGACCGCCTCCTCGAGCGTGACCGTGACCTAGGAGTCGCGCCTACCGACATTGACTGCCAGCCCGCTATGAGCTTCAGAGACTGATCTCTCAAAAGCTTTCGGGTAATGGCCCAGGCAGTCGGAACACGACTTCGAGTTGTGGTCTCTGTCGAGGCACCAGAGACATACCTGGTGGGGGGTCCGTCTCTGATATGGCGCAATGGCAAGTGTGACACGGCTTGAACCCAGTCTTCCTCAAGGACATCTCGCACAGACAAAAATTTCTTAGACAAAAAGGTCGAAAAAAGCCTGCCTAAAAAGACAGAGGGTAACTCGATCCCGGACCTGCGCTTAACCGGTGCAGAAGGAAAAGAACGGACCTATGCACGCCGGGGTGGTGCCTTTATAGGTGATCGTGACGTCACAGACGGCTTCAACGACGCCATGCGGAGCCGAACAATGGCACGGGCAGGGTATTGCTCAGCAAAAGATTCCGGATTCGAAGCTGACACCAGGGAATTCAAAGGAAGGAATCTGCAGCTAGAAGTCTCTATCAGATATCAGGGATAACCACCAATGATTTTTAATTCTGAGCATAAGTGGGGTGAGCATAAGTGGGGTGACAGTCCAGGATGATAAATAAACCGATCCACGACTGCACAGGTAGATTTGTCTAGGTAAAATTAGCAGTAATGGAGTACTCCATCTATGAAGATCACTATTATTCAGAGAGGAGAGAAAAACCATTAGGAGAGTAAATCTTCAATTATAACTGTCTGTCTTTAGTAAAATATAAAAGTAAACACAACACCCGGGACAGCGAAACATGCTTAGTGGAAAATAGCTAGCAAACATTAAAAAAATAGAGCAAGGCAGTTGCAGTGTCAACAGACAGAGCTTTGCCCTTGATCAGCTGCAACATATACTGGTAAAATACATATATTTTTCGATCGTATTCATATCATTTTCCTCAATACAAGCGACTGGAAATGTGAATACATGGCAGAAGTAAAACTATCTGATAGTAACTAATGGGTAGGTGCCAGGATCTGCATGTGGAAAAGTGGTAAAGACTATGAGAAGTCCGTGACAGAGAGAGAGCTAACACTAACAGGAACTGTAATTTTCTGAAACCTTAACTACCTTCTGCCAACCTTAGAATGGGGCCACGTTCTGCTAGCATAGTTTAGCAGATATTTGCAGTGTACAGCATGCAGTAAAAGAATTATAGTCAATTTAAAAATGCATGTAAATGTGCAACAATAACGTGGCCTAGTTACCTTACTACAGACACAACCAATGCTACATTTGATTAAATAAAAACGTGTGAAAGTCATGTGTGCCTTAACGTGTGCTGTTACATTTTGTTCGTTTTGTGTTCCTAGTAGGCTGAACTCATAGGGGAGCCTCAGTTGGAGGGGCTGGATTCTAGTCTGATTCTATATTTTATCCACCTTCTCCCCGGTCACCCATATTTCTCTAGTTGTCGAGCTGTGTCTCGGCCTAGCCACCCCCTCCCTTTGTTTGGCAGGCTTTTTAAATTGACCATCAGTGCGTCCGCACAACCATTAGCCCTTTCGTGGGTATACTGCACCACTTTATGCTACCGCATTTCTATCTCTGCTTTTATTTCCCCTGTAGAGCACTTTGTGCTCGTTTTATGGGATGTGCCTGGTTTCCGTGAGGTAGCTCCATCTTGGACAGGACAGCCTGGCTATATTTTGTTTATGTTTTTCTTTATGTTTTTCCTTTCACACATTTTGTTTAGTTTTTGTGTATAGGGTACGGGAGCCTTGAGTCTCAGCCAGAGTGGCTGGACTCCAGTTTGATTCTTTACATTAACCCTGTCCCCGGTTTTCTCTAATTGTCGAGCTGTGTCTTGGCCTAGCCACACCCCCTGTTTTGTACTTCTGAAATTGATCGGCAGTGCGTCCATGCCGCTGGCGCACCATAAACAAGCCTGTTTGCGCCCAGACGGAGCTTTGCACCAGAATATTATTTTGCCTCAGAGCCAGAGGCGGCTCCTCCGTTATAGAGGAGGAGCGTAGCCCCACTGTTAAAAATGCCACCAGACACTGCCCAGAGACGAAAATAAAATTGTAATAAAGTTAATTTATCACCATTTTATTTTTCATCCTCCATACGGAACTGAGTGTCAGGACGGGGTGGGGCTAGCTAAGTGCCAGCAGCAGGGAGGAGTGCTGGGCTGCCTGTGCACATGTTTAAAGTGTGCATGTCCCTTTGGCGGTCTTGCGACGGCCAGCCAGACTTAGGCACTTTAAGCCTCTCAACAGCTAGGTTGAGAGCAAGCACAGGCCTGCAGTGCCCTTGGAAGCACCGAGAGAGGCCACTTCCTCCAACCCGGGGTCTTCTGTCATGCTATGGTTCACCGCATGAGAGCAGAGCCAGGATTGGTTAAGGGAGATGGAGCCTGCACAAAAGATGGAAACCAGAGCGAGGAGGACGTCACATTGCAAGCAAGGTAAGTTATTTTTATTTTTATTTATTTATCCCCTCCTTGCACCGAGCCTCACTCATTTCCCCACCACTCTTAACCCTTAAGAGTACCCAGAGCAGAGCTCTGCTGGGCAATGGTAAGAATGAAGAGAATATCAGAAAGAGGGGCCATAGACTTTTCAGTACAATGTAATACAAACATTTGCCATTGGCAGGCATACACTGTCTTAGTAGAGGGGCGCCTGGCTGCCAGAAAAACATTACAGACTTCGGGAGGAAGGTCGAGGCTGTCAAATGCTCAATCTCCACACAAGAAGGCGAACGGTCGACAAGCTCAGGTGGAGAACCCTCCCCCGCTGCTGACAAGATCCTCACGAAGGGTTAGCCTGATAGGAATATGGATGTTAATTCTCAGAAGCTCAGGATACCAGACTCTCCATGCCCAGTCTGGAGCCACAAGGATGACTTGGGCCCAGTTGTTGATCTTCTTGAGAACTCTGTACAGAAGGGGTATGGGGTACAGAAGGCCTGAACTCCACTTGAGACGAAAAGTGCCTCTGAGCAACAGCCGCCTTTGGAACTCCAACACACAAAACAGCTGACATTGTGTGTTCTCTTCGGAGGCAAATAGATCTCACCAAGGCTCTCCACACTGCTAAAAGGGTTCTTGCGCCATCTCTGAATGGAGATGCCATTCGTGATCCGCTAGGCATCAACAGCCGAGTTCACCCGCACTCGCATTCCGAGAGCCTGCCAAATGTTGAACTACTAGGGTTATGATCTGCTGTTCCAGCCATGTCCAGAGATGCAAGGTCTCTTGACAAAGGGTCCACAACCCCACCCAGCCATGCTTGTTGCAGTACCACATGGCAGTGGCGTTGTTAGTGAACACCTGCACTATCTTTCCCTTCACAGAAGTTTTACATGCTTTCAATGCTTGCTGGATTGTCCGGAGCTCCAGCAAGTTGATGTGGAGTCCAGATTCCTCCAGAGACCAATTTCCTCTGATTTCCACCTTACCCAGATGGCTGCCCCATCCCAGGAGTGACACATCTTTCACCACTGTGAAATCTGGTTGGGAAAGGGAGAGGAGTCTGCCTCTGACACTATCACGGTTTGTTAGCCACTAACACAGGTCTTTCGTAGTCCCCTCTGAGATCTGGTCCATGTCAGAGAGATTTCTCTTATGCTGCACCTACTGGAACTTCAGGTCCCACTGCAGAGCCTACAGATGCCATCTGGCATGATTCACCAACAGGACACAGGAGACCATGAGGCCCCGTAGCCTCAGTCATTTTCACAGAAATCCAGGACAGAGGCTGAAACATCGGTATCATAGCCCAAATACCCTGGACTTGCTGCTTGGGAGGATAAGCCAGAAACTGCACTGTGTCCAAAACTGCTCTATCAAAGGGAGCTTCTGAGAAGGAGTCAGGTGTGACTTAGGCACATTTATAGTGCGCCCCAGGGAACACAGGAGGCCCACTGTAGTCTGGAGGTGGGAGACAACAGCCTGGGGTGAGTATGCTTTCAAGAGTCAGTCCTCGAGATAGGGGAAGACAGACACCCCTAATCTCCACAGATGAGCTGCAGCCATCACCTTGGTGAACACCAGAGGGAAGCTAGTGAGGCCAAAGGGGAGCATAGTGAACTGAAAGTACTTGTGGCCGATCTTGAACCGCAGGGAACACCTGTGGGCAGGCAGGATAGATATGTGGAAATATGCATCATACAAGTCCTACGCTATCAACCAGCATTCTTGGTCTAAGGCAGACAAGACCTGAGCCAAAGTGAGCATCTTGAATTCCTCCTTCTTGAGGAAGAGTGACTGGTTTGGAGGTCTAAAATAGGCTGAAGGCCTTTGTTCTTCTTGGGCATCAGAAAGTGCAGGAATAACAACCACTGCCTACTTCTGATATCGGAACCCTCTTCATGGTTCCCTTGGCCAAAAGAGCTGTGACTTCCTCGCAGAGAAACTTTAGATGATTCTTTGCCAGCCGATTTAGTGTTGAAGGTACAGGGGAGGGGAAGATTCAAAGGGGAAGGAGTAGCCCCTCTGAATGATCTGCAGGACACACCTGTCTGATGTTATGGTCTGCCATTGGGGGCGATGATGACGGATTCTCCAACGAACTGGACAGACATGATCCTATTTAAGGAGACTAGGAGGGCTTACAGGCTGTAGCTGCTGGGGGACTGGTGGTGGATGACCTCTGGCTACCTGACCCACAGGGTCGGAATGCGCCAGGGCCTCGTCCAAGCAAAGCTTGGGAAGCTTGTGAAAGACTATGGCTGGCATAGTGTTGGTGCAGTAGCATGCCCCTTTCGTACCATGAAAGGCAGACTGGGGACGCTGCATTACAGAGGCCCATAGATTTTCCCGTAGCCCACAAGTCCTTAAAGTGCTCCAGCACAGAGTTTGCCTTCTCTCGGAGGAGATGAGTCCCATCGAAGGACATGTCCATGAGATTGGCCTGGGCATCCCCTAAAAAGGCAGATGTTCTCAAAGAGGGATGGCATCTAAGAGCAACTGTTGACAAAACTGCTTTTCCCAGTGATTTGGTGGTGTCCAATCCACACCTAATGGTGAACCTTGCTGCATCTCTCCTGTCTTTTACTGCTTGGGTGAAGATGGCCCAGGCCTCCTCTAGGACCTGTGACTGCACTTGTGTAACTGTGTTCCACAACAAGTGCGAGTAGTGACTCAAAAGGCATGCAGTGTTTACAAACCAGGCTTGTGGAAGAAAACATTTTCTTTCCCACTGTGTCCAGCCTCCTGGATTCACTGTCCAGAGGAGCGGCAGGGAATGTGCTATGGAAAGTTGAGGCTAGGACTACCAAGCTCTCAAGAGTAGAGTGTTGGGTGAGGAACTTAGGGTCACCTGGGAGTGGACGATAGTGGCTGGCAATTATCCTGTTCACAGAAGCCCCTGTGCTGGGTTTGGGCCACGTTCCGAGTAGGATATCAGTCAGTGCCTTGTTAAAAGGGGAGCAGGGGTTCTGAAGAGAAAGTCCCAGGCTGAAGCACTTCTGTCAAGAGGTTAGTTTTGACCACCACAGAAGGCAGTTTGAGGTCAAGGACCTCCGCTGCCCTCTTCACCACAACTGTATAGGATGCTCCCTCCTCTGTAGCCATGGTAGGAGGAGAAAGGAAACCAGTATCTGGAAATGTGTCCAGTTCACTGGCATCTCCTAGTTACTCATACCAGTCCAAGTTAGGAGTGTCCAACTGGTATTCCAAAGGGTCATTCTTCTCACATACCTGGCTGTTCAGATAAATGCTCAGGCAACTACCTAGGGTACCAATGGGCCCTGTCGGCGACAGATTCAGCTTTGAGCTACTCCGTTCTGACTGAGTCATCAGAGATGAGAATGAGGCCGGCACTGCCAGTGGGCGCTAGCAACACCAGGAGCATCGGCATCGGGACCGGCGTCGAAGAAGGTCGTGTTGGCATGACCGCCACTGGATCGGATCGGATCTAGGAGAGCCAAGGCCGGAGCCGGTGGTGTGGACCCTGATGGGGCCGCCTCCATCCCCTGGGGTACAAAGGTGCTCCGGAGGGGTCAGCCTGATCGAATATGTGGCCCATGGCTTTGCAAAACTCTTATTAGAGAGCGGGTCACTCCGGCTCCCAGAAATGCATAGAGGCACAGAGTCAGACCTGGCAACTGCTCAGTGGAACCATACCTGGAAAGCAGATGTTCCAAAGTCATCCCATCAGCTGACTGACGAGTGGAAGTCAAAGACTGCTTCAACGTCTTATGTTTGTGTCTTTTCCCCAAGTGTCCTGAAGATTTAGAATGGGACGAATGGGACCTAGGGCTCCTGGAGCAGTCCAGTGACCACCACCTCGATTGGGACTGATATCTCTGTGGAGTTGCGCTAAGTGACGTAGCTGGCTGGGCTGCAAACAGCTTTAGGGACCACTCCCTCAAAGCCTTCAGCGCTGTGGCCCAGCAGTCAGAGCACGACTGAGTCGTGGTTGCCCTCGAGACAGCATAAACAGACAAGATGAGGGTCTGTAACCGACATGGTGCGGTGACAGGCACCACACAATTTAAACCCTACCTTTCTGAGGACATCTTGACACACTCTGAAAATATATTTGAGAAAATGTAAATAAAAAAAAAATAGAAAAAACTGTCAAAAAACGACAGAGTGGTAGCTCTTCTTTGGATCCGTGCTAACTGGCGCGTAAAGAAAAGAACTGATGTCCACGCGTCTCAGTGGCTCCTATGTAGGTGATCATGCCTTCACTTCTGGTGCAATGAGCAGAACCGAACAAAGCCACCTGATGGCGTGCAGGGGTACTGATTATGCAAAAATCGTTCGGATCCAGTCTGACACCTGGGAAAGTCAATGTGAAGGAATCTGCAGCTAGAAGTCTATCAGATATATTAGCTAAGGAGTATGCAGCATTCAACATAGGATGGGCGAGACTACTGAAAACCAAGCCTTTATATCCCAACCAGTCCATTTTTTTTAAGACTGGAGAGGCCACGGAAAAAGCATTCATGTTAACTTTAGTTGGAAAAACAGACCACTAAACTTTCTGTCAAAGGGTGACACAACAGAAACATTGGGGTGTCATGGAGAGGGTCTGTACCATCTGGCTATTTGCCTGTGGACTGGGGAGCCCACAAAGATTGTTCTCAGTCAGAACATGGTTAAGGAGTGCCTCATTTTAGGTAAGCAAAGGCCCTGCAACTACAGAGGGCTACACGATCTATATCAAAATATGGCATTTTGCTCCCACTGAAAGTAGAGTTAGTTAAAACACTTATGTGGTTGTATGTACCAGCATAGCGAGAAAAGAGACTCTTTTCCAAAGGAGGGTCGGAGTAAACCAAGAGACTTGTTCTGAAAGAGGGCCAGAGCAAACACAGTTGTTCTGAAAGATGGCCAGGGAGGTACAGCATATCCCTCCTTATAGAGAAGTGTACGGAGTAATTGCATTTTGTAGCTCAGGAAGTTAATGAGAGTTACTTTATCCTCTCAGTTTGTTGCCATTTATTATGCATTACCTGTGAGATGGAATTCACTGGAAGCCTGCAATGAGGAATTAGAGGAATGCATTTGACCATTAGCTTGAGGCAGCAGTTTGTACTGCTTAAAGGAAATAGAATCACTGTTGAATATGGTTGTGTCTAGGGCCATCAACAGTGATCCCCTCCTAAGAGAATGGAATGCTTTCTCCCGTGTGGTGTTAAAGGAAACTCCTACTAAATTTAGAACAGTGCATGGCGAAAGAGAGGACCTAGCCTTATTCAGAGTGAGCCCCAATGATGAGAGCCAGATGCTTATTGTTCTCGCTTGCCTCTGCAGCTCCTGGGACAGATCTGAGACTGAAAGTGAGGACTCTGAATTGATAATGTGCTTTATAGAACATCTCAGATATTGCCTGAGATTTTGATGAACAGGAAGATGGGAGTGAGCTTCCAAGGAGTAAGATAAAAGGAATTCCCCTTCCTGGCGCAACAAGATTCCCTCCTGAAAGGGATCACTCTAAAGACCTCTTGTAGTTCTGTTTCTGTGATATACTTGGTTATTGTAGTTGTTTTGGTATTGGCCCTACTGCCTTTGCAGGGATTCATAAGGAGAGCAGCCACTGTTGGTCTTCCAAAACTACAAAATCTACAGGAATTCCAGTGCTCAAAGAGTGGGCAATGTCAACATCCTTTTTAACGTCCTAAAGAACCTCATCCGCATTCTTGGCATCAAGTCCAGTGTTTGGTCATCAAATTGCACATAAAGGTTTTTTCCTTATACCTTCAGTCTAAATGAGGTACTCTAGCCATACTTGTCTCAAAAGACCGCAGGTCCAGTCAGCTGGCAGAATCTTACATTAGCTGCACTGATAATGGCAGCTGATGATTTGGCTTCTTCCCACATGATCCTCTTTGCTACGTTGTTCCTTGGTAGGAGTTCCTGGTAATGGGCAGCGGTACTTCACATCTACCATAACAGCCTAAAATGGCAGGGCATTTGCCCCTTTAATAGACTATGCCAGGTAATTCTCTTTTTGCCCAGACTTTCAATACATCTTTCATCTCTATTAGGTGGTATAGAGGTACCAAGACTGGATAGAATGACTAGATGAACAAGTTACTTACCTTCGGTAACAATTTATCTGGTACAGACACATTCTATTTGCAGATTCTTTACCTTACAATTACCCCCAGGCGTCAGACTGGATCTGGAGATTTTTCATTGAGCAGTACCCTTGTGAGCCGTCAGGTGGCGTCGGTCTACTCCACGTGTGTCGTGGTTGCTGTGATGACATTGCAGTTGTATATCGGTGCCACCCCAGTGCACTAACATCAGTTTCTTTTCACAACTTTCCACTTCAGAAGTGCAGAGCCATGAAGAACATTGGGAATGGGTGCACCAGAACTAGGGCCCTGAAAAGGGAAGCCCTGTCCTAAGAAATCAGTTCGCAGTACGGGGAGGATGGGCGGGTCGGTAAGGAATCTGCAACTAGAATGTCTCTACCAGATAAATCATTACCGAAGGTAAGTAACTTGTTCATTTGATGGAGACCTCTAGTTGCACATTCCTTGCCTCAGAACAGATATCCAAGCAATACCATCCTCCGTGGAGGGCTGCAAACCAAGATCATACCAGAAAGTCCTGCAGGACCGAACGACTAAATTAGCTGTCTCTGCGGACCTGACTATCCAGGCAGTAATAATTTGTGAACGTGTGCAGGGATGCACACACGTTGCACCTGGCAGATGTCCAGGTCAGGAACTCTGTGTGATAATGTTGCGATGGCGGCAGTTGCTCTGGTGGAGTGACCATGCAAGCCCTCAACTGGTTGCTTCTTTGCCAAGGCATAGCTCATTTTGATGCAGAGCACCATCCATCGCGAGGTGGTTCACTTCTGCACCACCCGCCCTTTCTTCACAGCCACATATCCTACAAAGAGTTGATTGTCCACCCGGAAGTCTTTGTAACAATTGAGGTAGAATGCCAACGCTCTTTTTTAGATCCAGACGGTGGACCTTCTCCTCTTCATGAGAGGGATGTGGCGGTGCGTAAAAAGTAGGCAAAGTGATGGATTGGCCTACATGAAAAGGCATAACAACCTGAGGAAGGAAGGATACCCTGGTATGAAGCACCACTTTGTAAGTATGGCCAGATACAAATTGTGGCTTCAACATAAGAGCTTCAAGCTCACTCACTCTGTGAGCAGAGGTGATGGCTATCAGGAAAGCAGTTTCTAGTGTGAGGAGCCGCAAGGGACAATTATGGAGTGGCTCATAAGGGGCACACATAAGGTAGGCAAGGACCAGGTTCAAATCCTACACCTGGGCATTTTCTAAAGAACTATATATAACTAGAATATACACATAATCAAAAAAATATATTTATCAACAATCCGTTTGAATATGGTGGTTATGAAGGAAAGAGCCAACTACTCGAGTAGTTTTCTGAAGACAAGATAGTTATCTGTGGCTCTTATAGTTGGGGGTAATGAATTCCATAGTTTGGTTGCTTGAACGGAGAAGGATGTACCACCTATAGTCTTTTTCTTGTATGGTGGTGTTCTATGGCGGGGTACCAATCTTGAGCGGAGGTTTCTTTGTTGAATGTATTTGGTTATTTTATTTCTGATAAAAAAGCGGTCCTGATCCATGTATAGCTTTGTGGGTGATACAAAGCAGTTTGAAGGTGCATCTTCTGGCAATGGGTAACCAGTTTAGTGCTCTCAAAGCAGGGGAGATGTGGGCTTGTGGCTTCACATGTAATAGTAGCCTGGCTGCGGAGTTTTGAATACGCTGTAGTTTTTTCATAATAGATAGAGATGATCCATAGTAGAGGTCATTGGCATAATCCAGTTTGGATAGTACAAGCGAGATAGTAGCTTGCACCTTGTGTGGAAATCCGAGGTGGGGGAAGATGTGTCGTAGAGTCTTCAAGGTGATGAAGCTTGTTTGTGCTAATTTGTCCACTTGGGCATTCATAGTTAACTTGAAGTCCATGGTGATTCCAAGCTTTTTAACTTCCTTGGATAATTGAGGAGGTGGTCTGAGATGGTCAGGCCAAGCGCACAGTGGGTCATAACTTTTCCAGTCACCACATCTGAGTATTTCTGTTTTGGAGGCGTTTAGTTTGAGATAGCTCCAGGTCATCCACTGATCAAGGGCTCTGAGGCAACTGAAGATTTCTGAATTTTCAATGTTTTTGGGGCATTCTAATTTAAGTAGTATTTGTGTGTCATCTGCATAGTTGTAGCATGTGAGTTGAAAATCATTGATCAGTTCTGGTAATGATATCATGTAGATGTTGAAAAGCAAAGGTGAGATGATTGATCCTTGGGGGACCCCTGCTTTTGTGAGGCAGGGTCTGGACGAGAAGGGGGGAGAATAGATGATATTAGATCTTTTTTGAAGGTAGGATGTAATCCAGTCGAGAGAAGTCCCTTCTGTGCCGGCTTCGTGGAGTCTTTCAATTAAGGTGTCATGGTCAACTGTATCAAAGGCAGCCGAGAGGTCCAAGAGAAGTACTGCAGCAACACCATAGCAGTCGACTGTGTTTTTAAGATCATCCCAGATTGGTATGAGTGCCGATTCAGTGTCTTTTCCTGGGCGGAGTCCAGTTTGGAAGTCTGAAAGTATAGAATTGTCTTCAATGAATTGTGACATCTGGGCGAATGCTGCTCTTTCTATCAGTTTGTCCTGGAAAGGTCCATTTGTGATTGGTCTGTAGTTGCTGGGGTCTTGTGGGTCTAGGTTTGTTTTCTTTAATAACGGTCGTATGTATGCCTTTTTCAGGTCTACAGGGAAAGGTCCTTTAGTTAAAGAGTTGATGATTCTTCTTACAGGTGTGGCTGCAGAAGTAGATAAAAGAATGTTCTTGAAGATGTGTGGAGGACAAGGGTCAGAAGGGCAACCGGAAGGTCTGCTTGCTTTGACCAAATCCATAAATTCACCTTGGGATATTTGTTTGAAGGACTGTAGAGGCTGGGTTGGTTTATTCTTAGAGGGTATTTTAGGAAAGGGGTTGGTGCTGATGGTTTTCTTCTTTTTTAAATAGGAGCCCAATGTGTCTGCCTTGGATGTGTAATAAGTTGCCAGTTTGTTTGTGAAACCGTGAGTAGTGGGATGACTTCCTTCCATACATGTAGGTTTTCGAAATTCATTAAGAATTTTATAAAATTCTTGGTTGCAGATTTAGCATTTTGAATTCTGTCGGAGTAGTACCTCTTTTTTAGCTTTTTTGATTCATTATTTGTATATTCTGTTAAGTTTGTGTAGCTGCAGTTTGCCTTGACTTCTGTTTCTTTTGAGCCAGGTCCACTGCAACTTTCTGATTTGTTGCTTTATCTTTTTAAGTTCTGTGTTTCTCCAAGGTGTTGGTTTTCTTTTGTCATGTTTAGTTTTTCTGAGTGGTATTAGGATATCAAAAGCTTCCTGTAGCCACTCAAAGTTTTGGGAGAGGATTATTTGTATCTAGATCTGTGTTGGCTGTTAGTTGTGTTTCTAAGTCATTAAAATTGAGTTTGCTCCAAGGTCGATAGGTGCATGCATGTAAGTAGTTGTGGGGTGTGTTGATTTGTGGAGTTTTATGTTGGAAAGTTATCAAATGGTGGTCTGACCATGTGATTGGTGTGATGCTGTGAACGGTAACCAGTTCAGACGTAGCAAAGATGACATCTAGGATGTGTCCAGCGATGCGTGTGGGATTGTGTACAATCTGATGGTGGTTCAATGCAACTAGGCCAGTGGTGATAGCTTTTGGATGGGGCATATTGGGTTTGTCTAACCAAATGTTTAGGTCCCCAAGAATGCACAGGTTTGAGTATAATGTAATAAGGTTTGAGACTGCATCTAGAAAAGCGTCTGGGAATGTTGAATTGTTAGGTGGAGGTCTGTAAAGGAAGAGAAAGTTAGAGGAGGAAGTTGGAGTGGGGTGGCATCTGGTGAGGAGGGGCTTCACAACCTTGTTTGGAAATGTCTGTTTTACTGAGATTTATTGCCTGTTTGAATATAATAGCTAATCCACCTCCTCTCTTGCCTATACGGTTTTGTGTGATAGTTGGATAGTCCGGAGGAAGGGCTTCGTGCAACACTGGGGCCATGTCATCTCCCAACCATGATTCCGTCATGAATAGTACGTCAAGTTATTGGGTCGGTGAGCAGGTCGTAGATGTGGTGCTTGTTTTCTGAGAGTGGCCGAGCATTTATGAGATGGCAGTTTAGAAAGTGTGTTAATGGCGGTGCTGTTTTGCTTAGGAGAAGTGGAAGCAGTATAATTTGAGCTTGAAGCAGGTGTGTTAGTTGTGATAACTGTGTGAGGGTCACAATAGTCTTGTTTTTCAATATAGTGTTCCTCTTCCAGCAGGTTTAGGAGGCAATTTGGTGGGTCTGTGTGTGGGTGGTGGACTATGTGGCTGAGAGAGACATGAAGAGTGTACTGTTTTTTGTAGGGTAGCCTTATTATGTAATAGACAAGGGGATGCGAAGTTGTTTAGAGTGGCATGTTTTTTATTTTGTTTGTGTCTGTTTAATGTGGATGGAGTATGGTTTTAGGGTGGTGGAGGAGCATGTAGATGATGATGTAAGGCTCTAAATTGTGCAATGGAGGAGAGGCGGGTGAATGAAAGTTTCTGGGTTGTATAATTCACATTTATTATATACGAGGAAGAGGCACAATCTAAGTATATTTAACATGAATAATGGAGATAAATTAGTGTGTAGGGTCTGATCAGATAAATTGATCGTGTTTACTTCATCTGTTAAGCCTTGACCCTATTTGTCCTCATCACGTATATGTCAGCAATTTAGTGTGCACATATAGTATTAGTGGGTGGTGTCAGAGGATAAAAGCTCTTGAACTGTGCCCTGAAAAAGTAGTTGTGTATACATGGTTATCATTTGAAGAACTATTTGTTTATTTGTTTATTTCATAAATGTGCAAAACAGAGTCATCACTTAACCTAAAAGCTGAGAAGTGTGTGAGGGGGGGATGTGGCCAACTTAAGATGGTGCCAGACACAAGCCTGTGAATCTCCACGATCTGGGCCCTCCTGCTAGAGATCACCTGCATCATGGCGGACAAAAAGTTACAGTAGGTCTCCGGAACACTGGGTGGACTTCTCAGAACCGAGAGGAGTTGAACTGCCTATGATGGAGGGGCACTCAGGGACGCCAGGGGCAGTACATGAAAGGCGGCGTCTGAGGTGAGAGAGCCGAGATTGGGACAAAAGGCAGCATGGGGCAGAGCTGACCGTCTCGAAGTATCGGAGACCTCTTGGCCAGGGGAGTTGAGCCACGATATCCTCTCAGCCAACGAGCTCATACTGCGGACACTCAGAGGGCAGGAGGCCCCCATTAACCAGAATCGGCCATGAGGAGCAGCGTGACGGATAGTGGCCTTCCAGGAGGCCCTGTGTGGCCAGGCCGACTGACCCGGTGAGTGAAATCCGGGGCTACGTCTCCCAGGTGGTGGAAGAGGCTCACTGGATCACTAAGTTCACCAAAATGGACTGGTGAAACTGGCGAGAGAAACACTGGACCTTGTGGTGGGGTTCGGCCATCATTCTTGTCCGCGGACTGCCCCGGCCACGTGGAGAGCTGTAAATGGACTAGCCACTTCCCAGAGGTGGGGGCATCGGTTTGTGGATCCCGGATCAGGGGATAAACCAAGCACAGGGTGTCTCAGGCGGCATCCTGGATTCTGGAATGACAGCACTAGTCCACTGACATGACAGGGACATCCAGATACAATGGCCCGCAGACAGGGCGAGTGAAGCTGAAGGACATCAAGAGACGCACAGACTAGGTGCAAGACCACCTTTGCTAGCTCAGTTGTTCTTATTTGAAAATGTATTAATGAGTGTTTATGTATTTTGAATAATGAATTATGTAGAAAATGAATAATGTAGAAAAATAATGCACGCATTTGGAAATGTGACCTAGAAGAACGGCCACCAGTGTTCACAAAATGGACTAATTAATGATTGATACTTATGAAATATTGAAAATGTATTAAACTGATGTAGTAATATGTCATATTAAGGGTTATGAAGTATGCTCTAGCTTTATTAATTGTAGGCCATAACTTAGCGAGTGCCTTGGCCTAGTCTTGCCAGGCCTCGTGCAGAAGCTGTATTTCTTAGTGTTTAATAAAAATTGCTGACAGAGTGAATTAAACTGTGAAATGTCAATTGTCTTGTTAAAAGTGCTTAACAGAAGCTTTTCGTGAGAACCGACTGCAAGAACATGATGATCCTGTTAGTGTAACAACTTTTGTGAGATGTACTTTCCCAGGACGAGAACAACGAAGACACTGACTGGAGCGGAAGATGCAACAATATTGTTACCTGACGAGCCGGATGATGAGGACATCGTAAAGTGAACCAATCAACTTCATTTGAAGAGTGAAATATTAGAATTCATAGATTTGGTATAGAAATATTATTGGATAAAGTATAAACGTACGATTAACTGACTAATAGGGAATTAGGGGATAGTTTAGGTGACTTTGATATAAAAACACAACAGAGGTGAATTAGGCAGACTTCAGATTTGAGAATTTGAGACTTGAGATGCAGACTTTAGAAAAGAGATACAAGATTCATTCCGTCATTGGGCTCATACTCTCTGACTGAGAGCCTGATGCTTTGCTGATCGACTGATGACCTGAGGATGAAGACTGATTCTGTTTGCTGACCCATACTGTGGATAGGTAGATATGAAGAAGTGTGACTTTTATGCCTTTTCGTTCTAGGTACCAACTGCGCTGGTTTGACAGATCCATAGCTAGATGTTTTTCTAAGTTCGTGTTTCTAAATTGTTTCACCCGAAGCCCAACATGCTGATGGTAACCTGACGTTAGTTAAGGGCACTCATTAAAAATGTCTGACAGTTACTGGGACTAGTGATTGATGAACTACTTTACTGAATTCTATGTATGTTATATCTTTATCGCAGCTGACTCTGCTGTTGATTTGCACTGTAGCTCTGGAATGTGTTGTGATTCAAGCTTTAATTAGATAGTGTTTCTTCTGCCACTCTTGACAACCAGTATTGTTCATAAATGTGTTTCATTTGATATTGGGATTGATCTACATGACTTTAGCATTGTTAATATAAGGGAAATAAACTTACTAAAAACTTATTAAAGGTGTGGTTATTCATGGCTGAAAGGTTATGGTGTGTGACAATTACCATTTTATTGATTTTATAGATTACTAATGGTTATTGATTATTGTGTATTGATTATTGATTATGTACTGGAGCTATGGTAAGAACTTCTTAATACGAGTCAAAAGGTTAATCGATCTATTCGCGTCCCCTTGTAAGTTTACTTATTAAGGTCCAACGCACTAAAAACTTCACAACCCAGAAGAAGTGCCTGACAGGGACAGAGGGTCTGGAGGTAAGGGGAGGATGCTTATGCCAGCTGGGATTTGCGAATGGCTTGGGGGCCTAGGCGGCTGGGCAGGTGCCCATCTGACCCAGTCTGGTATTGGTGGTGCCCTCTCTGTTGCTAGGTGGCCCGCTGCAGTCCTTGCCGCTACAACGAAACCTCCTCTGAAAGACTGCTGCAGCTCACACATACAGGTCCAGTCAGCTACCTGTGGAACAAGGGTACCCCAAGAGCACAGGGAGGCCCGTTCTGAGTTGTTCTGACTCGAATGAGGGACTAGAGGCCCATACCACAGCATTACTGGCAGCCATAAGGGATACCAAGACGGCATTGGAGGGTTAGATCGATTCAGTGGCCATAGATATCAGGCTCCTGAGAGTGGATCACCACAAACTGACAGATAGGGTGGAAGAAACTGAGAAGAAGATGCAACAGCTGCAACCCACACTGAAAGACGATGACAAACAACTACAGGCGAGACTGCAACAGGGGAGAGGATGTGGAAGGCTGCTCGCTAAGCAACAATGCTTGAATAGTGGGCCTCCCTGAGCACAGGGAGGGGCCCAGTATGGACAGCTACATGGAGGCAAGGCTCCTGCAGGAGGTCCTGGGTGGCAAGGCCTCCAAATACTTGACTGTTAAATCAGTACACTGTGCCAGGGGGCCTGTCAAAACCAGGGGCGCTCCCTAGATCTGTGGCGGTCTGTCTTCTCAACTACCAAGACAGGGACGACATCCTCCAGTCGTCCAGAATACACATACCCTGGCAGGTCGGTGGGTGTTTGGTAAACATTTACCCCACTACACCTAGGCAGTTTAGCATCAGCTAGAAATGTTTGAGCCCATGAAACAACAGCTGAGGGCACATGACTTGAAATATGAGCTCCTTTTCCCCCTCCAAACTCTGTGGTGGACCAAGAAACTACACACTTCTTTACCTCTGTCACAGAAGCATGGACATAGTTTGAATGAAAGGCTGCGATTGATTGGTGGAACATTCCTTCGGCTCGAGATGGATGGTTAATGTCCAGATCCAAAAGGTATGCCTCTTGCCGACTGAAGACGGCCCCAACGAGGGCACAGGGTAAAACTGAGAGAGCAAAGGTGGTGCCAGAACTACAACACATGTGCAACATACTATTGAGTATGAAATGGGCCGAGCTGGCTCAAACCTACGCGGACCAAGACAACTCTTCCCTAGAATCTGGGACCAGCGAGGAACTCAAGAAGGGGACCAGTGCTAACCCCAATGACCGCTGACCTGCTTGGCTGAAGGTGCGGACTTTGGAAACCTCGAAGGGGACAGAGATGCTGAGTTGGGCACAAAAAGACCTGAGTTTTCAAGGCCCAGGAAAGACACACGGGGATATAACAGGAGGGCCACTCTCTCACAAGTTAATGAATATCTGCGAATTTAATTGTAGGGGCACAACTTTCTAAATGTTTCACATCATGATCAATGGGGCGACAGGCATCTCGGGCATTGGGGTGGTGGATAGCTTTGAGCCCACAGCACTAGGTGACGGTGAGATGATGGGGGTAGGGGTTTGGGCTATGGCGTTTCTTTAATCGAGGACATGGATGCGACAACACTGTTGGATGGGCTGGAGTGGACGGAAACTATGGAGACTAAGGACCCATGGGTGAAGAACAGAAAGAGGCCAGGCACCAGGGCTCAAATTGAAACTTCTCTTGTGGAATGTAAGTAGATTGGGGGACAAACAAAAGTGACGGGTGATGAGAAAATACCTACTCTGCCATGCCCCAGACAATCCTGCTGCAGGAAACTCACCTGCTGGTTCCTGGGTAGAGGCAGATATCAAATGTTGGCACAAGCGGGATTCACATGGGGACCCGGGGGTGGGTGGGGGTATCCTGGTGCACCACTCTAACACTGAAGGTCCTCTGTACCGGGGAAGATAGACATGCGATTCACGGCCGCTGTTATGGAGAGGAGGTGGTCACTGGGTGATGGTACTTCCCATTGGGCCTACAATCTAGGTGCCTGGAACGTATGGGAGCTTGGCTGACAGGCTCCCTAGAAGCACTGACCATCACTGGTTGGGAGGACCACAACCTGACACTGCAGGGGGGCATCAACAGGGTGACTAGATCAGGAGATCCAGCAAGACATGACTGGCCACGTTTTTAGAGGCTAGGGCTTGGTCGACTGTGGCGGGCGACAAACCCTGATACTCGCCAATAATCACACACAGCTAAGTCAAAGGGAGTTATGTCCTCACTGGACTATTTTTTAGTGCCCACATTTCAGAGGACTAGGTACTCCGCTGCCACCTTCCTCCCTAGAGGCATATCTGATCACTCGACACTGCTCACTAGAGTCCACATGGGTGTCCCAAACCGGGCAGATACATGGAGACTTGATGTATGGGAGTAGCAGAAGAGACAAAAACAATTAATGAAGGTACCATCCGCTCAGCCACAGACCTATGGGAAGCATTTAAAGCAGTCCTGCGGGGTCAGTTGTTCACATGAAGGGTGGGCCTCAAAAGAGATAGGGAGAGGGAAAGCCAGAAACTAGAGGAGCAAATGCTGCAGCTTGAGGCTGATTAGGTGGCCACAGTGACAGGGACCTGGCGCATAAGACGGAGGTAGTTAGATGGGAATACAAAGCACTAGTGTGCCAGAAGGCAAGAACCCAGTTTCAGGCCACAGGGTCAGATATAAGAGATGGGCAATAAGACCGGCAAGCTCCTAGCATGGGTGGCAAAAAATAAGGAGGGGCAACACAGGGTTTGTGGGATAAGGACAGATGGGATGCCTCTGTGGGAAACACCCAAGGCAGGAATTTTGATGATGGCAGTCCTCTGGTAGATGGGCTTCAGCCCATATTTTTTTATCCTGGATCACCCTATAAGACCTGGTGGTGCGGATTCAAGTGAATTGGGTACTATCGGATAGATTTGGCCTGTCCCGGGGTACTATGCAAGGCTGCCGGCTCTCCCCTTTACTATTTGTGGTGGCCCTTGAACCCTTGGCATTGTGGATCAGGGTGGACGCACAACTCAGGGGCCTTCGATGGGGCCCGGGCTGGGAGGACATTGTCTCCTTATACGCTGATGACGTTCTCCTTTATCTGGCGGGCCCGAACATTCAATACATAGAATCTTGGATATTCGAACAATTTTTGGCTCATATGCGGGTTTTTGAATCAATTGGCATAAGTCCAGCGCGTTTCCATTGGGGGCAGACGGCCCAGCAGTTGTGCGCAATTGCCCATTTTGTGGGCAACCAGAGCTTTCGATATCAGGGCATTTTTGTAATACCAAATGTAGCCCTATACATGCAGGAAAACCTGGAAAGGATCTTGGAGGCCTACCGAAGGGATACAGAGAGATGGATAAAACTGCTGCTTCACTTTTGGGTCTTGCAGCCCTATACAAAATGATATACTTACTCGAGTTCCTATACATCCTGCACAACATGCCTCATCCGGTCCCAGGCGTTTTCTTCTGTAGGGTGGATAATGGTACGAGAGTGTTACATAGGGATGGTGGGATACCCAGGATAGCCCTCTTAACACTGACTAGGCGCCAAACAGATGGAGCCATTGCCCTCACAGATCTCCGGGCTCTACCACTGGGCTTCACAATTGCCGACGGCCAATGACTGGGTCTTTTCTCCTCAACCGGAACCTTTCCTAAATGCCCCTCTCCCATTCCCACGCAGACAGTGATCCACATTTGCAGGACGACGACGGGTAAACTGGGGGACAGGATAACACTGCAGAACCCTCTCTGGGACTCAGATCTGCTCCGGAGTCTGGAGAACATAGAGGGTCATTGGAAATGGGACCTTCTGGGGATCTCCCAACTAGGGGATGTTTGGAGGGACGGAGCAGTGATCCCATCTGAGGTACTGCAATCTGAATTCCAACTGTCTGATAGTCAATTTTTGAATACCAGAAGATGCATTTTTGCCCATCAAATGTGCAGTACTGCACGTAGAGGAGTCCCCCTTGGTGACTAAAATGTTGAGTTCCCCATGACTTAACACACTGTGTCCTGAATCTATCCCATGCTGCTGAACAACAGTCTTCCTCCCCTAGAATATTTGAGGGACAGGTGAGAGAGGGATTTAGGCACCCTGGATGATGAATACTGGAGTCAGGCATGCGCATATCGCGGATGTTGCAGTTTGTACAGGTTCCCACCTGATGCAACTGAAAACTTTGCACGTGGCCTACTACACCAGAACCCGACTGTTTGTTATGGGTCGGACTCCTGAGATCAATGCCTCCGGGGATGTCCAATGAGGGGCATCTTAATCCACACTCTCTGGGTGTGCCCGAAGCTGGGGACGTACTGGAGGAGGGTGGCAAAAAGATTTCAAAGACCAAGTGAGAAAGTAGCCTCTTTCCAGCATGGTTACCCCCATTTTTGGACTGTTTGTCAGTGTGTTTTTACTGTTTCACTGGGATCCTGCTAGCCCAGAACCCAGTGCTCATAGTTTAAACCCTATCTGTCAGTGTGTTTTTACTGTCTCACTGGGATCCTGCTAGTCAGGACCCCAGTGCTTATAGTTAGTGGCCTATATGTGTTGTCAGTATGCTTGACTGCGTCACTGGAGTTCTGCTACTCCATGTTCCAATTCTGAGGGGCACACTGGATCCTCCTTATAGGTCCCTGGTGTATGCACACAGGGCATTGGGGTTCCAGGAGATCCTTATGGGCTACAGCATTTCTTTTGCCACCCATACGGAGCTCATACAAACGTTTCTTCAGGACTGCCATTGTAGCCTGAGTGAAATAGTGCACACACTATTTCTCTGCCATTTTACACAGCAACAGGTAACTTATAAGTCATCTATATGTCTACTGAAGGCTAGGTGCAAAGTTACTGTGTGTAAGGGCATCCTTGCACTAGCAAAGATGCCCCCACATTGTCCAGGGCTAATTCCCCGGACTTCGTGAGTGCGGGGACACCATTGTAAGCGTGCACTACATTTATGTCAATATATATATATGTAGCTTCACAATGGTAACTCCAAATATGGCCATGTGAGGTGTCTAAGATTGTGGAATTGAACCCCCAATCCAAATCCAGTATTGGGGGGCCAGCCCGTGCACCCTGGGTGCTCCAAGAACCCCAAGTACTGCCAAACCAGCTCTCTGAGGTTTCCACTGCAGCCCCAGCTGCTGCCACCTCACAGACATGTTTCTGCCCTCAAGTGGATTGAGCAGCTCAATCCCAGGAAGGCAGAACAATGCATTTAATTTAAGAGAGGGGTGTTACACCCTCTTCCCATTGGAAATAGGTGCTACAGGCATGGGAGGGGTATCCTCCCAGAGCCTCTGGAAATGCTTTGAAAGGCACAAATGGTGCCCTCCTTGCATAATCCAGTCTACACCGATTCAGGGACTCCCAGTCCCTGCTATGGCACGAAACTGGACAAAGGAAAGGGGAGTGACCAGTCCCCTGTCCATCACCACCCCAGGGGTGGTGCCCAGAGCTCCTCCAGAGTGTCCCTGGCTTTAGCCATCTTGGAATCCAAGGTGTTGGGATACTCTGGAGACCTCCGAGTGGCCAGTGCCAGCAGGTGACATCAGAGACCCCTCCTGATAGGTGCATACCTGGGAAGGTAGCCAATCCCCCTCTCATGACTATTTAGGGTCTCTCCTCTGGGTGTTTCCTCAGATTCGGTTTGCAAGATTACTCCAGGACTCCTCTGCTTCAGCTTCTGACCATCGGATCAACCGCAGAATGCTCCAGGAACCGCTGTAACTGCAACAAAGTATCCAGGAAGACTCCTGTGACCTGCAACTTCAGCACCAGCCAGCAATTGCAACAGTTTCCAAGGTGTGCATGCTCTGAGGACTGCCTGTCTTCACCCTGCACCAGAAGAACCGAAGGAATCTCTTGTGAAGGGACTGAGTCACTTCCCTGCTTCAACAGGCACCTCTCTGCGACAACAACTGGTACTCTGGGACTTCTTTCCTGTCAGCGAGCGTGAGCCCTGGAACACAGTTGTGGACCAAAGTGACCCAGACTGTCCAAGGGTCCAGCTGTCCAAATTTAGTGGCGGTAAGAGCTTGCCTCCCCGTGCAGGGACAGTACCCCTGTGCACCGCGTCTTCTGCAGCACCTTGGGCTTCTGTGCACTTCTTCCAAAAGTTCTTCGTGCACAGCACAGCCCAGGTCCTCAACATCCTGCGACTCACAGCTCTCTGAGTTGTTCTCCGGCGGTGTGGGATCCTCCTGTGTAGTGCTGCGACGACTGCACTTTGCAACTCCTTTGTGCCCATATTCTGGGACTCCCGTGGGTGCTGCCTGGTCTTCTGAGCGCTCTCTGAAGTGCTGAGAGCCCCCCTCTGTCTCCTCAGTCCGAGTTGAGACCCTCTGGTCCCTCCTGGGTCCAGGCAGCTCCTCTTTTTGACACAAACCGCGTATTTGTGTGAACCAAGGCTTGTTGGCAGAATCCTGCAACGCAAACAGCCTGCATCCAACAACTCAGCGTGGGACATCTCTTGCACCAAGCAGGAACCCGCAGCTATCTTCTTTGGTGCATTTCTGTATTTTTCTTCCACCCAGAGGATTCACTTTTGCACCTTCTTCCAGGTTGGCAGGGGCTCCTGGTCTTCCTGGACTCATCCTCGACTTCTGGGCTTGGGCTCCTCTCTCCACAGGTCTTCAGGTCCAGGAATCCATTGTTGGTTGCTTGCAGTCTTGCTTGGGACTTGCATAATTATTCATCACGACTTCTAGTGTGTTCTGAGGAAACTTGCTGTACTTTGCTCCTATTTTCCTGGGCTCTGGGGTGGGTTACTTTACTTACCTTTGGTGTTTTCTTACACTCCCAGCCCCCCTTCTACACACTACACTTGCCTAGGGGGGAGTTTGACATTCGCATTCCACTATTTTAGTATATGGTTTGTGTTGTCCCCTAGGCCTATTGCATTCTATTGTATTTTCTACTGTTGACACTATTCTATGACTGTTTACTTACCTGCTTTTGGTTACTAGTGTACATATTGTGTATAATACTTACCTTCAGTAGGAGTACTGCCTCTAAGATATTTTTGGCCTTGGGTCACTAAAATAAAGTACCTTTATTTTTGGTAACACTGAGTATTGTATTTTATTATGTATAAGTACTGTGTGACTATAGTGGTACTGAAAGCGCTTTGCATATCTCTTAGTTCAGCCTTGGGTGCTCTGCTACAGCTATCCCTAGACAGCCTAAGCTGCTAGACACTGCCTACATTTCACTAATAAGGGATAACTGGGCCTGGTATAAGGGGTTAGTACCTTAGGTACCCACTACAAACCAGGCCAGCCTCCTCCAGACCCTAAGTGATGAGGTATCGCTCACGCTCCAGTTGGTATCTTTGAGGATCTGAGATCAAATCCTATGGCTTGCTGTTCTACAATTTGGCCCTAATGGTGGCCCGCAGAGATATCCTGAACCACTGGGGACGCCCACATTTTCAACTATGAAGGATTGGGAGGAGGGACTCAACTGGTGCATGGGGGTGGAGAAATTGATATATCAGGCATGGGGTTGCCCACGCAAATTTGAGAACATCTGGTGTCCATAGAGTGGTGAGAGAACATGAGGAACAGGGGCCACTAGCGGATACCTGCCACATAGGCGGGCGACTGATGCCTCAACTGTGGATCGAATTAGGGGAATCCCCCTGGCAGGCTGTGACTATTGACTGGAAAGAGTCTTATGTGTCATGTTGTTTTCCGGTCTCATCCACCCTTCGATGGTTAAATATAATTCTAAAAGTATACTGTGTCTGCATCTCCTCCAAGTTGGGGAAGGGTGTGTATGTGTTTTGTTGTTCACCTTTATGCAAAACTCAATAAAGAGATTTTTAAAGAAGCTGAGAAGCAGAAACTGATGTGGTGTGTGATCAACGAAATCTAAGATGTCTGTAAAGTCATCAGTGATGCCATGAGAGATCATGAACATAACATGGTAGGATAGGGGTTATACTTTGCTCAGCAAACCATAACAGGCAAATGTTGGTGATTTTTAGGATTTGTTTTGAGATTAAAAAAATAAAACTTTAAGGAAAATGTTACTTATCCAGAAGACATCTGTACATGCATGGCATGTAGTGCTGTAGATTCACATGCTTTGCATATGTCCGCCATCTAGTGTTGGGCTCGGAGTGTTACAAGTTGTTTTTCTTCGGACAAGGTTTTCGAGTCACAAGATCTAGTGACTCCTCCTCTTGGTAATACTGCACATGGGCATCAAGCCTTTTGTTACAATTGTTTTCCTGCAGATGGGTGAAGTAAAGAGTGTGCACATTTGTACAAAAATATAAGAAAACATATGTCCATGCAATGTATATACATATTTACAATATATGGTACTGAACGGCTACAGGCCCCAGGGGAGGAGGGAGGGCACATGTGAATCTACAGCACTACATGCCACAAACAGATGTCCACTAGGTAAGTAACATTTTCCGTTCGATGGCATGTGTAGCTGTAGATACAAATGCTTTACATAGACTGTAAAGCAGTCCCCTCCAAATAAGCGGTGGTTAGCCTGTAGGAGTTGGAGTAGCTTGAAATAATGTCTTAAGTACTGCCTGCTCAACATTTGCTTGTTGGCAAGCTAACATCTACAGAGTAGTGTTTAGTAAATTTGTGTGGTGAAGACCACGTAGCAGCTTTACATATGTCCGCTATTGGTATGTTACCTAAGAAAGCCATTGAATCTCCTTTTTTCCTGGTGAAATGAGCTTTCTGAGCTACGAATAACTGTCTTTTAGCTTTGAGATAACAAGTCTGAATACATTTCACTATTAATCTGGCTAGTCCATTATTTGAGATAGGATTACCCTTGTGAGGTTCTGAAAATGCCCCAAAAGGTTATTCTGACTTTCTAAAATCTTTTGTTGTGTCTATATAGTACATGAGAGCTCTTTTAACATCAAGGTTGTGTAGGGCTCTTTCAGCAACTGAATCTGGCTGTGGAAAGAAGACTGACAAACCCACTGACTGACTGATATTAAAAGGTGAAATTACCTTTGGTAGGAATTTTCGATTTGTCCTAAGAACTAATTTGTGTTTAAGAATCTGAATGAAGGTTATTCTAAAGTGAAAGCCTGAATTTCACTAACTCTTCTTAAAGAAGTTATTGCTGCTAAAAAAGCAACCTTCCATGATAAGAACTGTAGGGTACAAGAACGTATGGTTTCAAATGGTGGTCCCATAAGTCTTCTGAGTACAATTTTTAAATTCCATGCAAAAGCTGGAGGAACTGTAGGTGGGATTACTCTCTTAAAACCTCCATAAAACCATTAATAACAGGAATTCTAAATACAGAAATATGCTCTCTGTTTTGAAGATAAGTTGCTATCGCTGCTAAATGAAGCCTAATGGATGAATATGCCAGATTTGCTTTCTGTAAGTGTAAAGAATAGCATACAATATCTTGTACTGAAGCCTTAAGGGGGTCAATATTTTTGGGTTGACAATAGTACACCCGTTTCCATTTAGCAGCATAACATTGAGTTGTGGGTCTGCAAGCCTCCTTTAGAACATCCATACATTCCATTCACATGGAAGTTGTAAGTAACCAAACTCTATGACTTCAGGAGCCATATTGCAAGATTAAGTGTGCTGGGAGATCCAGCAGTGTTGTGTACGAATGTTGACCTGCCCATGTGGGAGCTATGATAATCAAGGTGAGTGAGGTTTGACTTTTTTTTTTTACATACCAGAAATGGAATACGTGGGAGAGACGGAAAAGCATAAGCAAATATCCCTGACCAGTTCATCCACCGAGCACTGCCCTTAGAATGTGGGTGTGGGTACCTGGATGCGAAGCTTTGGCATTTTATCTGGATTTGTTTTTTGGATCCAACCATGGCCCGAAGGCAGTGGAGGACCGAGGACCAGTGCTAGAGACTTTTTTTTATGTCTTTGGGTGGTGTGATGGGGCAGGTGCACTCACGAACGTTGCCGGAGGTATGGAGTGGCTGTCTGCATCAGAGCTGTGTTCAGAATCCGAGTCTCTGATGGAAAGTGACGCATTCTGTTCTTCCTCATCCTGGTTTGTTCCTCACCAAAGATATAAGGTGTATCTTCTGAGAACTTATACACCATTTCCAGTCAACAAGCTGTTCAGTCCCGAAGAGTTCCTAGATGTAAATGATCTGCAGGCGTCGCAAGTCTCCTCCTGATGGTCGGGAGATAGACAGAGATTACATACCTAATGCTGGACGGTGTATGAGAACTTGGCATGACACCGAGGACAGAATCGAAACAGAGTTTGTTCCATCAGCCCGACACTGAAGCAGGCCCTAAAAGGGTGAGGCCAGTTCCAAGGGTGAAAATAAATCGACACAACGGTTTAATCAGATCGACTACAGATAGAAAATGCAGTCGAGACAACACTAACCGTATTATAGAAAGGTAGAATAAGTTCAGAGGGCCCAAACTGAGATCCACTGGAGCGAGAGGAAACAAGTCCGAACCCGATGGCGGAAAGAAAACAATCTAACTAAGGACTCGATGCCCATGCGCAGTATTACTGAGAGGAGGAGCCACTCGATCTTGTGACTCGAAAACCTTCTCTAAAGAAAGAAAACTTGTAATACTCCGAGCCCAACACTACAGCTACACATGCCATCAAACCTTTTTTTCAAGGAATATTAAAGTCATACATCCAGTGAATGAATTAAAATGCAGCACAAGTACCAAAACATTAATACTTTGGAATGAATGATAAATTGGTCAACATAGTCACTCAAAGACAAGGGACTGCTTTCTCATTTATTTTTTTACTTATATACAAGTAGATTGAGTTGAAAGTAACAGTTAAAAAAGAATATTAAATATCACTGTACACTTCAAAATAATGTGCTGTGATAATGTATAATCTGTTGTAAAAACAATAGATACTAATAACTGTACAAGTCTATAAAATCATTAGCAAAATATTTAAGTTGCTGACTGTATAGCTCAATTTCTCTTTTGAAGAGGCTGGTCTCACATATACACAACTTTTTTTACGAACATGATTAACATGTGTCTACAGATAAACAAAAATAAACTATGAAGCCACCAAGGTAAATTGTTGTACCATTCAAATGACATGTTCATAAACAGAATAGCTTATATAATGCCTAAGATGTAACAAATATAACAAACAGCTCACATTGACAGGCGGTATTTACGTGCCATGTTACTATTCCAGTCCCTAATTCACGATTCCCTCTTAAACCTCATGTCAAGCCTGAAAACATATGTCTCAAATTTAAACCAAAACTATGCCTTGATTCCTGCACAAATTCTGCATACTTTAAATACAAGTATGTGTTTTCAAAAGGAGACTCTGAAATTGTTCATAGCCATAAGTTCCAAAGTTTGAACAAAATGTACATTCCCACAGTAGATACAATTCCATACATTTCTTGTGGGTAAAAAGGCAAACAATTAAGCATTTTTCACATTGCTATACAGAAAATAAGATGCATCTGTGTAATTGTTTCAAAATAAATTGAATGTGTTCTGCTTTTTTCTGTCTAGGTATACGTTTTTGCAAAAGGTCGTACAGTATGCAGTAGAGAACACCAAAGGAAACACCATATAAATTCACTGTAATCCATATGTTGTGTCATACTATACTCTAAGACAACAGTAAAAAGAAAAGTACTTAAAACATTGAATAAATGAAAGTATTAAAAAAACAGAAGTAGAAAATGGATGAGTTCGAAATATTTTGCTAGCAATGCAGTTAACTGAAACTAAACAGAACGGTTAAACAATGTATTTCAAAAAAAGGAATAAAATGTGCCTGGTATGTACAGTAAAATACAATTTAGAACTAGCTCAGACTCTTCAGTGAATAGTATTGCTAATCACTTGCTCCTTTACGTACATTCAATTTTTGACAGAGAAAATACATTCTAGTCCCTGATACACATTTTGTTGGCAATTATCATGAACTATTTGTCAGTATTTTCATAGCTTATTCGAAAATAGCACCTGATACTTTTTCAGAGCAGTGTGAACACAAATGAAGCAAGACCAATTCACTATGATGTACAATATTTTTCAAATACTAAATAATTTATTCCAGAAAACGTGTAACTAATGGCTCTGTAATATGTGACGAGTAATTCAGAACATTGCATAGTTTAAAACACCCAAGCAGTGATTGTTCCTATTACTCCAGAAACATAACAAAGGAACAAATTCCACAAAGCAAAGCATGTTATGATACAAGTGTTCCCCAACATCCATGGCCTTTGGATGTTTCTATTCTTTAAGGTGGGGTTCCACAACATATTTTGCAAATAAAAAAAATACCTTTTTACACTTCAATTAAAAAAAATCATGTTAAAATCCAAGCTTGGAAGGTCCTTGGGTTGAGTTTGGTAAGTTGTACACAAGGAACTTCACATGCAGCCAAGCTTGAATGTAGAGAGTTCATCACCTTGCTAAACGTTGTTTATGGATTCCACATCCGACAACCAATCTTGTTTCCTAGGAAGGTGTATACTTTGCTGAGCAAGATTAATGCTAAGGACCCGTATGCTCAGAAAATCTATTCCGGAATGAGTGGGATGAAATTAATTAGTTTCCCAGCAAGGGAATTTCAAATTGATTCAAAAAGTAAAATATCTTGATTAATGATAAAAGGTGGGCGAGCCACTGAAGCCTCAAAGCTAGCTGCCCGGCTCAGCTTAAGGTCCTTTTGAGACCTTGAACCCAAAATGAGTTAGCATTCTTTTGGCTTTTGCCTACCACCCACACTCTAGCCTCGTGCACCATGAACTAAAGACGAAGCATGAACTTTTGATGTAAATGAAAGAGAAAAGATAGCCATCTAGTGGATGTAATTCATGATGTAAAACAGAAAAAACTGAGATCAATCCTGGGTTTCCCAATTGACCAAATTGTGTTTTACATGTTTGTCATGTAATTTACAAGCCAAACGTTTTCAAGGCTTGACTTTTGCACAGGCCTTTAGAGCCAAGACTGACCTTTGGCTCGGTTCACCATGCTCATTGTTGGGGTGGCCCACCTCTTGTCCTGCATGCTATACGAAAACACACTAAACAAAGGCAATTTCTTTTTTTAATGTAATTGCAAAATCTGACCATCAGTACTATAAATTACATTTGGTTTAGGAAAGCTCATTTTGTAAACCTGTCCAACAGACAAAAAGCTCAAGCGATAAATTGGGCTGTTGGAAATGCATTTTATGTGGAGAATATTTTTACTTCCCACCTTTAGGGTTTTAGAGGTGTTATTGTGCCACCAGGCCCTGCAAGGGAGGTTAGACTGGTCATTTTTAAGACCGAAACAACACAAACATATACATTCTCCTCTATGCTTCTGATTGTACAAGGAGGAGAGTGGGATAATTATTAATATTAAGTACCCATGACGGAGCACTTTTTCCTTTATCCAAATATGTGACGTTCTAAAGAATTCCACACCTACATTTAGGCTTGGAAACTTGATCACATTCTTTTGTTTCTTGCTCCAGTGACTCTGGGGTTATCATCAGGATGCAAGAGCTCTCAACCCACCTAAGAGGCATACTACATCACTGAGACTTGCTCCTCTCTACGCAGGCCCCTCATATGGGAGCACTTTTGAAGAGCATTTTTGTTTACTTACTGTTTTGTTTTCCCTCTTTTTTCTAAAGCTGCACTTTTTTCTCTATCATGACATTTCTTTTGATATTCATACACAGTAGAATAGAATAGCCACACCAAATGGAAAGTTGGAAAAGGGAAAAATTAGAAGACGTGACCCTCAGAACAGCTTTCTAGCAACCACTCCGTGTATGAAGGCTTGGCCAACCATGGTGTGAGCTCAGGCATTGTACAACGAAGCAAAACTTGGGAAAGGAATAACAAGACCTTCAGGTCATCCATTTACATATTTCACACACGGGGATGTTCAAGAGAGGAGCAGTGGCTGTCTTTCTTAAATATAAAAATGCTCTGGGTTTTTAGGCTTTAGTTACATTAGACAGTATTCACCTTCGGATGGATTGTTTTGAAGATGTCAGGCAGCACATATGGGCTCAGGTTATAATGATTTATTTGGACTTCCACATGTTCTTTTTCTTACAGAAATGCCTATGAGCCTTCTTAACATCCAAGGCATGCCTGGATTTCTCCTTATGAGAGGGAAAGTTAGCAAAGCATGAAGACAAATTCTGTGGTTTATCTGGTATTCTGAATGTACTTTAGGTGGAAAAGATGCACGAGTCCTTAGTGAAAGCCTGTTATGGTGATATAGAGGATGTGGTTCACGAATGCAGGGAGCGTGTTCCACCCTGCTAAGCAATGTTATAAAGACTCTAAAATCAATCTTACAAGATGTGCTTTACTTAATGTCTGACTTGTCCTTGGATACCAATATCAGCCTTATTAATTTTGACAATATGTTCAGTTACCAGGGATGCACTGAAGGGAAAATCTTCTGAGTCCTCCTAGAAAATTGTTAATCACCAGACCCCTGAAAAAAAAATGCCTTGGAAGGGCTTCCTTACTTAAGGTCTTACTGAGAGCAGGGTGGATGCAAGACATCCCCAAAATGTGACCATAATGCATCTTTATTGTGGCAGTCAAGACATGGAATACTTTTTGGATGATGTCCAGCGTCCGCCTAACTATAACCTACAATTTTGAGAAAATAAAAATAAAATGAGTCATATTAAGTATATTCAGTAGCCAAGAGGTCAATTTCAGAGATGGAAGGATACCCTGGAGGATCTTGCCTGACTTCTTGAATAGGAGATTAGCCCTGCACAGCAAAGTCTTGTATTGTTTACTGGACAAGAGAATATAATTTTGGTGTAATCACTGACACAGCCTATCCAGTTATCAGATCCATTTTTGTGTTAAGTTACTTCATCTTCTGTTTTGTTCTGGGGAGTAGAAAATGAGCAGAAAGATGCACAAATATTGTATTAGTTTAATATCAGAGCATTTCCCATAGAAATGTGTTCCGCCAATCTAGAGGTGAAGTCTTATTTTGTTGCTGTAAACAAAATGATGCCTGGTTTTCCCCATGCAACAAAGATATTTCCTACAACATTGATGTTTGAGAATCATTTCCTCTTATGCAGAAATGTGTTCAGTTAATCTGTATTGTGCTTTGTAGTCACTAAATGTAAACCACCATGTTGATCATGTTCTGACGCAATTCCAGAGTGTCTATCTCCCATAACAGAACTCTTGATCTTGGTCCTGTTTACTTACAGACTATGTTGAAATAATGTCTGCCTGTTCTAACTGGCAGTACCACCTGATGAATGGAAGGAAAGACATCAGAGCAGGCGGACTGTTCAGAGTTTGAACATGTATAAATGGTACAACTGTTTTGTGGGAGACCATTTCTCCTGGGCCTTCTGATTTACCATGTGAACACAACCCTGCATCAAAGGCTCTGTAACAAAGAACAGAGTGTGCAGAGATTTCAGAGAAGTCGAGTTCCGCCCCTTCGTGCAGCACCATCGTAATCTGGTCATAAAAAGCAAAGGATTGAACTACCTGAGACCGTGTCAGTCTGTTGGCACAATCCTTAGTCATTTGGCACTTATGCTTTAGACATTAATACACCATCTTTAAGCCGAGTCTGGTATTTGGTGCAATGAAAACAATGAAAAAACATGACTTTTTGAGTGAAGGAAGACAGCTGAACTTCCCCACAGGCCAACAACATCAACAGAATCACTATCTCCTACACTGCTAATATTATGCTGTGAACTTGACTACTACTAGACAGGTTGCTGTCTAAATGTTTTTGGATGCCGAAAAATTATACACTCAGGAGACAGATGCTTGAGGACAAGGGTGATGAACAAGGCTACCTGCTGAACTGAGGTCTGCCTGGTTGAGAAAATGTAATTAATTCCCCTCCATAAAATGCATCACATTCTAGAGCCAGACTCAGATGGTCTGAGGATTGGCAAATAAGGTCTACTTACATTAGAACTCATGTACAAGATATTGCCTCATACATTACCTGGAAAAGAGGTCCTACGTACGTGAATATGCCTCCGAACTGAAGGAGGAAACTATAAGGAGACCTGGCTTTTGATCAAGTCATTTTGGGGCCTTGGGTAATCTCTGAAAGTAAAGCTGCCAATATGCACAGACCCACAATACTGAAGCATCTGAGGCTAAATACAAAGTGTGAAAAAATTCAGTTGGCACTATAAAGCTAAATGGAAGTGGTTATAGATGTTTAAGGGTTTTACCAATAAAATGACAGCATTATACATTCTTCCTGTTCATATGACTGTTCTGAGGTTCCAGAGAAAGCACACTCCATGTTAGAGCAGATCGGACATAATGCTCCAACACCAGACCTAGCACTGCTGACTTTCCACACAACTGCAAATATACGCAATTTGGCCACAGAAAACAATGGAGTACTCAAAGAGAGAGGTCTCTGAAACAACCAAATCGAGTATTTGCGCTGGGGACAGACCACTCCATCTACCAAGGCATGAAAGTGGCCCAGAAGGGGACATTCCATTCTCAAAGACTTCTGATCTGTATCTTATGAGAAGGATGACCAGGTTATAATCGCCAAAAGCATCCGTTGATTATCAAGGATCTTGGCCATGAAACTCAACCTTCTACAGATAAATAAGTAACTGCATCATGGAGATGTGTATTACTCAGTCTTTAAAATGTCGTGCTACTGTGGTCATATGCATGGAGAACACACAAAGGGTTAGAATTTTGGCTAATAATAGGATGTTGCTCTGATAATTGTGGTGTAGAGTTACTAGGATCTGTCTTAATGGCCCACCGTAAGGCTGCTTTTGCCATAGGATGTCTAAGATGGTACGCAGATCGCTTGTCTAGTTGATTACTACAAAGAACTTCAATTAAACATCTTCTGAGATACTGAGAGCAGAACTTCAAAACAGTTCCACCACCTCAAAGGAAAAACAAAGTGCAACACTGAGAAGAAACAGGGAGGGAACGAAGATGGGCAATGAGAAATATGCAGCTAAAATCATCAGCCCACAATAATCTGTGATTAACTTTCATTGAGCCAGATGTGCTAAAACTCTAGCACACACTGGATATTTTAATGCTTCCAAGACAACACATTCAGAGTGGATGGATCATAATCTGCTAGAAAAAGATTAGATTGGGTAGGGTTAAGAAGAGAAACCGTCAAGCTCATGTTTTAACATTTCTTTACATAACTAGAATGTGTAGGTGGGGGATGGAGGGGGCAGAAGGTGATTTGGCCCATATCTTGGCGAATTGCTGCAAATTGGGCCAAATCTGGACCCACACGATGGAAAATAAACAAGATGTGAACTGCTTAGGATTTCATGAAAACCATGGAAAGCTATTCAGCTGAGTAGTTCAGTTGCTGGAAGTAGAACAATTTTCCCACCACCCTGTACTTTTGTTTTTTAGTTACTGCATGAAGAATTAAGTCAGGCAAGAGACTGGTTATGACAAAACGATACACCTGCCTGACCTTTGCATAGCCAAAACACAATAGTGATCATTTAGTATGCCAAGCTATACAGGAATAGTTCTGCATGGGTGGGAATGGACGCAAAGAGAACCTAAATCATATGGTATGAACATTACCCAAAGATGAGTAGGGTTCCCTGGTAAGAAAAAAGTTTAACTGATGGTAGTTCTGCAGTGTTGACATCTTTCACAGAGTAACACACTTGAATCATCCTAGTGGTCGAGCTAGTAGTGCCAGGGAATTATTCAAGTGTTTGAATACATGAAACATCTAAACAAGTAATAGAAATTAGCACTTAGATACAACTCTAGTTTTTCAATGTTAGTATTTTTCATATATTTGCATGCATGAATTGTTCCATGGGACTCCTGAGCTCGACACCTAGGACAATTCAAGCATGCAAACCTTTCAAAGATCAGATACTGGAAAAAACATTTTTCCCACAGGGAGTATACACTTGTCATCTCTCAGGAAGGGTGGCCGACTTCACTACAGGGTCCCTATCTTTATTAAGGACAGCTGGCAAATATGGAGGTGAAATACATCAAATTACTTTAAGCTGTAAAACTGCAAGGTATGCTGCCTCTGAGCTTAGTTACAAAGATTGAGGAGTTCAAGTTTTCTGTAACTTCAGCCTGAATGGATTACTACGATAAGAGACTGAACTTTTCAGGAAAGCAGCAAAAAGTACTGATGTGCTGGTAATTGGAGTGGAAAGAAGGGAGCTTGGTATGGGTGGGTCTACCCAATATCTTTATTTTCTGATCATCAAGCATCTAGTGCTCCCTCAGCAATAATGATCAATGCCCTGGGTTATTATGTACAAGACAAAAATAGTGGTAATTTACAAGTACATTACGGCCTCAGGAAACAAGGCATCATGAGATCGGGGACCCCCAGAGATGCACAAGAGCTGTTGTTGAAGGCCCTAAAGGAGAATATGCTTCTGATGGAGAAGTACCTCAATTCCCAGCAATGTGTATTAGCAGAGCTGACACTCCAAGCAGGATTGCGAAATAGCAAACATGGGAGTTTGGCTCAGAAGAGGATGGCACTCTCCAACTCACGGGAGAAAATCACTTGACTTGCAAACACAAAGTGTTTCTCTGACATCACAGCTCGACATCTCAAATTCTCTATCACACATCTTCAGATCTATCAGAGTGTATCGATATTATAATTGAAACTTTGATGTACACAGTGCTACAATGTCCAGTGGAACAAGTATTGCACATAGTATTTGGACAAAGGACTAAACCGTTTTTACATGATGGCAATAAAACGTTACATCTTGCTCATTCACAGATTTACAATTACAGCCAATTAGAAGATTTCCACATAAAGTTCTTTATTTTAAGTTGCAATCACAAAGGGGGTGTTTGAAAAAGATTTATTCTTCAATTGCTTCAGTTTAGGAAGTGTTTGCAGTCCATTTAAAACTGATAGGTGCAACCTTTGTGACGGTGCACAGGCAAGTGAGATTCTGACTTTGAAGCTCGCAAGCTTTGTACATGTTTTCAGAGACAACTTGGCTGTATTAGTTAATGTAATAATGTAATGTTTAATTCCATATGAAACAGTTTGTTTTCATATATGGTGTATTTACGGTCAGGCTTAGCGTCAGTGCATCGAACCTTAAGTGAATGGTGTATGGCATGCAAATTTATGAAATGCTTAACTGTTAAACGGTGTGTCATTCAGCCTCACATTACTAAGTCCAAGGTTGCAATGCCAGAACATTTGCAAACTAATGTCTGTAATAGATCCCCAAGAGATGTGACTGGTGTCAAACACCAAAAGAAGTCCTACTCAAATTCATGGATGAGGGACCTGTTCCTGCTCTTGTGGCTGGTCCTGCAACAAGACCTCATCATGTTCCAAATCTTCTGGTGGGTTGATCTGGATCTGGACTGTGAGCTGAATTTATCTTGCTCTGACTGAGGTTGCTTCCCAATACCTTACTGATCCACCCGCTCCCAGTTCAATTCGACAGGACAATGCCTTTGCTTATGAACTGCACATCAGCGCTCAAATAGATTGTCAGATTGGAGTCTGATCAAAGGCATAGACTTTCAGGAGGCCAGTGGGTATTACAATTCTCCAGACACAGGACTGTGTTCTCCCACTGGACCATCAACAAAAGAGAGAGCATCCTTTGACATGGTAATGAGATGGGCAGAAGAAGTACTGGATTTACAAATGTCAACTATGGAAGTCAAAAAAAAAAAAAAAAGAGGTTTTACAACCTGGACAAACTTCATCAGAACCTTTACTTCCAATTAATGAAGCGCTAACTTGACATCCTTATGGGCACCTGATCTAAGTCTTTTTCCTGTCCACCAGTGAACAGGCAGGTCAGGTCTCCAGACACCACAGGCTGGCACCAGGAGACCCCGATTTCTTGAAGCAGCACATTATGACAAAATGTTTGGTGGTCCAGGCTTCCACCAGTAGGGTGGACCCCAATTCATTCCCTACAACTCCCCCTGATACGGAGATAGGGAGACCAATAGAATCAAAGCCTTTGGGAAGTGAATGTTTACGTCATGACGACTATCGCCCCTGGCAATGGCAGCTTTTTGCCGGGAAGAAATACCCATGTCACATGGGGCGCAGTTAGTGAGATCTTGAAGGCAGTTACCAAGAAATTTCAGGCCAACATGGCTAAAACCATCCCAGATGATCAGAATGCAGCAAAATAGTTTTTACGTTCTTGAGTGGACACTACTGACTGCTTGAGAAGAGCAGCTGGCAATAGTGTGGTGCTTTGGTGGCACACTTGGATGAGATCCATCTTCTCTGAGAAGTGCAAGCCTCTCTGATTGACATGTCACTTGATGGATCTCGTCTATTTGGTGAGAAGGTCAATTTACCATTGGAATGCTCTTAAAATTGCTGGGCCTCAACCTTTCTTCCCCTGTAAGGCAGCATTCTCAACAGTTTGGTCCTGCTAATGTCTGCTCCAGAGTGGCGCTGTACAACCAAGGCCCATCGAGCCAGCAACAAGAACCCCAGTTCTTTCAGGGTCAGGGATCAAGTGACCAAATCCAGGTCACAAGGGGCAACAAACTTCCCAGTTTCCCGCCTCTACAGCATCAGCCTTCAAATCATTTTAGGTTTTCTTTAGACGCACACAACCATTTTGTGGGAGGCCGGATCAGATATTTCCTCCAAAGGTGGCAAAATTGAACATCCAACAGGTGGTTCCATCAGATCCCCAACAAGGCTACACAAGGGCATTCATTTATTTTCAACCCACGGGAACTCCACCCATATCGTAACACTTTTCAGAGGGGCACCTGTCAATCTTGCACCAAAAGGTGGAGCCCCTTTTGGTCAGAATACCCACAGAGGGTTTCGGCTACAGAAACTGCAACTAGTAGTTGCTCAAGCTGTTTCCTCATGCTGAAGTTAAGGAGACTTCACCCAATTTTAGATCCCTGAACACCTATCTGTGGAAGGATAAATTCAAGAAGCTCAGACTGGCTTAAGATCTGAGTAGTCTGGAGCCAGGTGATTGGATGGTGACTTCTGACCTGCGAGACACATATTTTCATGTACCTGTCCTGCAGTCCCATAGACACTACTTGTGGTTCAATATGGGCTGCATAACTGTTTCCCATGAGCCCCACCAGTGCCACTCAGGTATTCACGAAGGTTATGGTCACAGTACACCTTCGGAGGTTGCGGATTAGAATTTCCTCCAACCTCAACAACTGGCTGTTGAAGGGGGGATTGCCAGTCGGTCACAGGTTTTGGAGGAGACTGCAAAAGATCTGCAGAGGTGGCCCAACTGCAACTGAACCAGCCTGCCTTCACCTAGATCCGGTGGTGAGGGATGCATCACTGCTGGGATGGGAGGTCATTTGGAAGAGGTGGAGATCAGGGGACTCTGGTCTCCAGTGGAGACCCATCTATCTCCTTTTCAACCTGTTGGAGTTGCAGGCCATTCATCTGGCATTGTAAGCCTACCTACTGTCAATCAAAGAGACTGGTTCTGTTTTTCATGGTCAATACACTGCCATGGGATAATGCAACGAGCAGGGTGTGTAGGGTCCTGGGTCCTCTGCCAGAGGCACTTTGTCTCTGGAGATGGCTTGAGCACCAGGATATTCCCCTGATTGTGAAACATCTAGCGGGATCTTTTCACAACATGGTGGATGAACACAGTCAGTAGTGCCTGGCACATCACAAACAGCAGCAAGACACCCTGAGGTGGCACACGGTATCTTCCAACAATGGAGAGAAGCCTGGCTTTTGTTTCCTGGAGTTGCCAAGAAGGGACTTATTCTCTGAGACACCTTCCGGAAAGAGTGGACTATGGAAATCCTGTATGCCTTTCAGACACTGCTGCTCTTGCCCAAAGTTCTGCAGAAGATCAGGAATGACCGAGACCAAGTCATCTTAGTGACTACAGATTGGGCCAGGTGAGTGTAGTATGCAGAACGTTTAGGTATCAGCATCAGTTTTCTGATCAAGTTACTGCTTCTGGAGGATCTCCTGTCACAGCAGCAGAGCATGGTCCTGCACCTGAACCTGTGTGATGTGCACTTCCATGGGTGGATCTTGAGCGGCGGAAGTTGACTGTGTTCGATCTTCCTCCCAAAGTTGTGGATGTCATCCTTGCTGCCAGGCATCCCTCTCAAAGTCTGTCTATGCTGGGACAAGCTGGTGTCCTGGTGTGGCACCCACAATTCTGACTCCTTATAGGCCAAACTGTTGTATGTCTTGCTACTTGTCTCAACCCTGGACTAGCAAAGACTTGCAGTGGGCACTGTTAAAGGTTACATGTTTTCCATTCGAGCTGTCCAGCTCAAATCACCTGTTGTAATGAGGTTTCTAAAAAGTTTCACTCATTTGTTTCCTCCCAAACTATTGTGATGCCACAGTTAGATCCAAATCTGGTCCTCAATTTCTTCATGTACACATCACTGGAACCAATGCACAGCTGTTCATTTTGACTCCTGACTTTTAAGACTGTTTCTTGCTCCTTTGACTTTGGTTTGTCATAGGTGTGAACTCCACGTTCCCTGGCTGCAGCTACCTCACACCTAGTCTCCCCCAACAGTGGTGCTGAGGACCACGGCGGCCTTTCTACTAAAAGTCTTTACTACCTTTCATGTTGGACTATCCATCACACTTTCGAAGTAATTTGCTCTGCCGCTGCCGTCAAAAGAGCGATTAGAAGTATCCATCAGAATTATAAAGGCAGAGGATGTTTCTTCCTCTATCACCACAAGAGAGAGTAAAAGAAAACAACTTACTACCATACGTCCTTCAAAATCTTCAAAAATACACACAATAGGTATGGTAGTGGGCACAATACTATAGAGGTTAAAAAGAGTACAGAAGTTCTACCGAGAGCACTGTAAAAATAGACAGATAAGCCTCATCCATATCATTTTGGCATGCGTCATCACAGGTGATTCTATCCCAACTTGGTTGGATAATACAGCCATGATGGTCTTGAAACTCAAAGAGAAGGAGATCATAAGAACATTTTTTCTGTATAATAAAAGCAACACAAGGCAGGATTAAATATACAATTGGATGAACCACTCCTGTAGTCACACATTTGTCAAGGTTACACCTACTGCAGCCCTCCTTGGACCGCAGCCAGCCCTCCAGCGAGACCAGTGTTAAAGGAAAGCTTTTCAAAGATGTATGGCAAGACTTATTCTTACCTTCAGCACAGAATGATTCAGGGCTGAGACATTCAAGGCATCCTCTTAAACCAGATGAAGGCCCAACACCCTTCTGGGATACAAAAAGTGCCAAAACATGCTGGTTGAAAAGGTGAGGCAGACACACTGCGTCTTACCCAATTGTATTTTTGTTTTTAATCCTGTGAAGTGTTCTCTTTAATAAAGAGATCTTTGGCTGGCTAAGAGAGAGATAGTTGTATCACAGTATCTGGACCCTACTTCTATTCAGAAATACTATTATTATCTCCCTTTTCTCAAGACTATCTCAGCGGAATTACCCAACCACAGTGGGGCAGAATAGCACATGATGAAGAATGTGTACAACTTTATTTTTTCAAAATCTAAAATGAAGAGCAGGACTCATCTCAAATGGAAGATTTAAAAGGGTATGCATCAGTACTATGAACCCAGGACGGAGAATCATCACTGCAGATGACATTACTGTTGTTTCACATTCAGCAATGCTGTGGTTATTTACAGTGTGATCCAACAGGAACAGGAAACTGATAAAATGATTTGAAGCAAGGGCTCTATCAGGACAATTTTACTGGAGCAAATTTAAATATACATGGGCTGGTACCCCATTCACAGACAATAAATTAATATTTTTATTGTATGTGAATGTTCTTTGCAGTTAGAATAATTAACTCATTATAAAACATTTTCTACAGAATGTTTTAAATGACCAATGCTTTGAAATACCACAGGTATAAACTCCACCAGATTCTCCTGATCTACATTCCAATTGTTACTTGCTTCTGGAAGCATGCAACCATCAGCACCTCAGCAGATCCTTGTGCTCCCTGTGCTCCCCACAGTGACTCTCAGGAATATCTAAATAAGAACCCTGACTGTACCAATTCTAGAAAAAAGACTTGGCTTAGTGACCATTTGGGTAACACAATTACTTATCTGAAACTTTTATATGGTCAAATACAAATTGCCATATGCTATCAAGGTGTGTAACTTTTTCTTCATCTTATGTCCCAGACGCTTCAGTGACCACTGGGAACACAATATTAATTTAAGTGAAACACTTCAAAGTAGGAACTCCCTAAGAACCTGCAAGCTTCCAGCTAAATGGGCTTGACATATTTAAAAAACAGCATATTAATTCTAAATATGACTGTACTGTAATTTGTACAGGGGGCACTAGACGTAGCACATGGATTTCCTGGTGACAGAAACAGTCTCAACATCCAGTTGAATTCATGAATCCTTAGGCATTCTTCAATCACATAGAGAATATCCAGTGAGGTCCTGGAGCCACTAAAATATTTAACAAGGGCACATGGCTGACTTAGACTGTACATTTATTTTTTCAATAGACACATCTGGTAAATAGGAACATTTTGGGCATTTTTCTAAAGCCCTCAATGACTGGCAAGCTCTACAATATTGTATCTGCCATGTTGTACACACCCAACATTAGCTAGGAAAGCTGTGGAAAGACCCATCTGTTCTGACGACCAGAGGAAAATATCCAGAAAAAACAATTCTTGGAAACTCTAAGGTAGCATGGTACCAAAACGTATGTACCCAGGTTGTAACTAGAAGGATCTAAAAGGGAACTGTTTGTACAGTCTTGAATGACTATGAGTTGGAAAAGCTGAAGGCATAGATCAAAGATATACATGGGTCTGCATGGCCCGTTCGTGAGAACGCTAAAGCAAAGGTGAACTTGTAGCTTTTACTGTCAATGACACATACCTGAAGACACCTGGCATGCTTCAGGCTTCATGGATAAAACAAGGTCACCAAGTGATGCTTGTTGATGTGCTAGTACATCTACACAATTATGCTTTGTGAATGTATGTGGTGTAGACCAAGTAGCTGATTAGCAAATGTCAGCAAAGATATATATCTTAAGAAGGCCATGGTGGCCCCCTTTTTGTTGATGTGTAATGTACTCTAGGAGCCACAGGTAATTTTTTGCCTTTGCCTAGCATGCTTGTATGCATTTAACTCCCCATTTAGCTCTGCCGTTTTTTGATATTGGACTATCCCTATGAAGTAGAGAAAACGCTACAAAGAGCTGTTTAGTTTTTCGAAAATATTTGGTCCTATCCATGCAGTACATGAGTGCTCATGTGACATCTGGAGTAGGGAGATTTTCTTTATGCAACAGATTCAGGTTGGGGGAAAAAAGTTGATAACTCAATGGATTGATAGATATGAAATTGAGAAACCACTTTGGATAGACACTTTGGATTTGTGAGAAGAACCACTTTGTCTCTGTGTATTTGGAAGAAAGGTTTTTCCACCGTTAGGGCCTGGAGCTCACTAACACGCCTGAGTGATATGACAGCAACTAAGAACGCCACTTTCCAAGAAAGATTATGAAGAGGACATGAATGAAGTGGTTCAAAAGGAGGCCCCATGAGCCTAGTCAGTACAATATTAATATTCCAAGACAGTACTGGAGGCACCCTGGGTGGAATGATTCTTTTAAGGCCTTCCATAAAGTCTTTGATAACTGGGGACCTGGACAAAGTATGTTGTGTTTTTTATAAGTATGCAGCTATCGCTGCAAAGTGAAGACAAAAAGAAGTGTAAGCCAAAATTGCTTTCTGTAAATAATGTAAATAAACAATGTCTTGTACAGTAGCCTTAATGGGTTTCATTTGTTTGGACAGATAGTAGCAAGCAAAACGTTTCCATTTTGCTGCACAACATACTGTAGTTGTGGGTCTACGAGCTTCCCTGAGAATGTCCATACATTCCTAAGGCGATCCTAAATACCCAAACTCTATGACTCCGGGAGCCATATCTCAAGCTTGAGTGACTTTGGGTCTGGATGTCTGATATGTCCTTGATCTTGAGTAAGAAGGTCCGGCCTGTTGGGAAGCTTCTCGTGGGGAACCAGTGAGCAGTCCAGGAGTGTAACAAACCATTGCTGCCATGGAGCTACAAGGATTATGGGGAGTGATGTCTGATTTTCTGAACCAGAAAGGGAATGAGAGGGAGAGGTGGAAAAGACTAAGCAAACATCCCTCACCAGTTCATCCATACAGCATTGCCCTTTGATAGAGGGTGTGGGTGTCTGGATACGAAGCTTGGGCATTTTGAGTTCTCTGCTTTGGAGTAAAGGTCTATTTGAGGAGTTCCACATTTTCTGAAATCTCTTTGAAGGATTTACGGGCGGAATTCCCATTCGTGGACTTGTTGATGCATTCTGCTGAGCAGATCTGCAAAGTTCCTGGGAGATATTCAGCCACTAAGTGAATGCACAGTGAAGAGCTTATTGATTGAAAGAGCTGCAACAACTGGGATGACAGTGTTCCTCCTGTTTCTGTAGATAATACATAGCTGTCATGTTGTCAGTTCGGACTAAGATAACTTTGTGTGACAGTTGAGGAAGAAAAGCTTCGGGGCTAAAAAATAAAATAAAGAAAAACTGACTGAAGATCCAAATAATTGATGTGCATGGATTGGTGAGTGAGATCCCAGAATCCATGTACTATGAGGTCTTGAAGATGAGCTGAGGCACAGGGTCCAGAAAGGTTGTTGGTGTTCCACCATTGCAGAGAGCAGTGAGTATGGCGGTCTAATAACACTAGATGTTGCAGGCGACCCTGTAACAGACCACTGACGTGACAGACACTGCTGCAGGGGATGCATGCCTAGTCTGGCATAGGTAAAGATGACAATGCAGGACGCCATCATCCCTAAAAAAAAAAAGCATCATAGTCCTGACTATATATGTGTGACTTTTCTGAAATTGTGGGAGATGAGACTGAAAACTCAGAATGCGTGCTGGGTTGGGATATGCTAACCTCAACTCTGCATTGAGAACGACTCCAAAATAGGGCTGAACCTGAAGAGGTTGTAGATGGCATTTGAGAAAACTGATTGTGAACCATAACTTGTGAAGTAGGTTTACTGTGGTCTCAGTGTAAGGCTGGCACTGTTGTAGATTGCTGGCTTTGATTAGCCAGTGGTCTAAGGGAACATCTGTATATTTTGTAATCAAGGGTGTGCAGGGACTACCGAAAAGCACTTTGTGAATACTTGGGAGCAGTAGTGACAGCGAAAGGCAGGACTTTGCATGTTTTCCTGCAACCATAACCCTTAGATATTTCCTGTGTGCTGGGTGAACTGGAATGTGGAAGTAAGCATCTTTTAAGTCTAGTGCCATCATAAAGTTGCCTTGTTGAAGTAGGGGAATAACATCTTGAAAAGTAACCATGTGAAAGTGTTCTGAAAGAATGTAGTGATTTAATGGTTTGAGATCCAGAAATGGCCTTAGTGTTCCATCCTTTTTGGGGATGCGAAAATATAGGGAGTATACTCCTGTTCCCTGGTATTGTAATGAAAAAGGCTCTATGGCGCCTTTGAGAAGCAGGGACTGTACCTCTTGCTTTATAAGGGTGAGATATTCTTGGGATAACCTAAGAGAACAAGGGGGATTGTATGGCGGTGTGCTAGTGAGCTCTAGACAGTAACCATGTTGGATAATGGAAAGGACCCGATGTTATAACTATCCACTGTGTGTGAAAAATTTAAAGTCGTCCCTCTACAGGTATGGTGTGGGGCTTGGGCAGGTGTATCTAGCCACTGTTTAGGTGCTGAGGATGAACCAGATGTGGTAGTGCTCTTGTCTCTGTTGTTGCCTCTAAAGGTCCCTCTGAAGAAACCTCAAGCATATGAGGTTGAGGGTTGTCTAGGCTAAGAGGGAGATAGTTCCGAGGTTGTGGCTTTGTAACCACTTGTAAATGTGGGGCAACGAAAATAACCGCTGTGTGCCCAAGACTGAAGGGTTCCCATGTCCTTTGCTGTGTCAGTATCTTTTTTCAGTTTCTCCAGAGTGGAGTCCACCTGGGGGCCAAAAAGGTGTTTTGTCAAATGGAATGTTGAGCTGTGCTTGCTGTACCTCTGGCTTGAAGCCAGAACATCGAAGCCAGGCAAGTCTCCTTAACAAGATGCTTGTATTCACCCCTCCTGCAGCTGTATCTGTGGAATCTAATGCACAGCGTACAGAGTTACTGGTGATTGTCTGTCCTTCTGCAACAATCTGCTGACCTAATTTGCGGAGCTAATCTGGGAGATATTGGAAGAGCTCCTCCATTTCATCCTAGTGAGCCCGATCATATCTTGCTAACATGCCCTGTGAATTGGCAATGCGCCAATCATTTGCTGCTTATGCTGCAGTTCTTTTACCTGTTGCATCTATCTTTTTGCTCTCCTTGTCTGGTGGAGGAGTTTATACTGCAGCCTGGCTGTTGGCTTGCCTCCTTGCAGTGATGGCCGCCATTGAATCTAGTGGGACCTGATGTATAGTGGATCAGAAGGAGCAGGTTTATACTTTTTATCCACTCTAGGAGTGATAATGCTAGAGCGGACTGGATCCTTACAAATGTAATCTGCATGACGAATCATGCCAGTAAGCACAGGAAGTAACTGAAGGTCTCTATGGGTGATGGCTGAGGTGTCAAACAGGAAATCCTGATCCATCAGATCCCTATAGAGCTGAGCATTATAAAAAAAGCAGCTGCCCTTGCTATAATGTGCTGGTAACTAGTAGAGTCCTCTGGGGGAGTTTGTCTTGCAGGGTATAAACCTGGGTCCATATTTATCATTGGATTGGGGTCATATGCATTTCATGGATCTGGATCTGGATCTTGCTGTGTTCCACCAACATAATCCCCTATAAATAGAGGTGAACTCTAAGGTGTGAGGTCTCCTGCGATAGGAAAGGCAGGAGAACAAGGAGGGGAAAGAGGTGGAAAAGAATGAGGGTGTGGAGGTGGTAAGGAAGGTAATTCAGGAGGAGGGAGAGGAGGAGGCAAAGGTTTAGATAAAGTGGCCTTGTCCTTACATGTCTTTTTTGGAGGAGGTGAAGAGTCCAAGGCTTCTTGGAAGGATAACTTCCTCTTAAATGTCACAGGGGGGAAGCAATGATCCACCCTTTATCTTCCTGGATATGGAGGTGGCGCTGTTTTGCATCCATAGTCTCCAAAATAGGCTGGATTGGAGATGATGTAGTGGAGGATTGGCTCAAGTCCATACGCTCCAAAAGAGTTGACTCCTTTGTTTTCGGTACAGATTCTTTCGGTCCGTGACTCTGTCGGTACCGAAGGAGCGGTTTTGGCTGGTAGAGTCGGATCCTAAGTGCTCGTGCCGAAGGTTTGTCAGAAGTATTTGGACTAATATGCTGGAGGTTGATGCCCCCGATGTTGATGTCTTGGCTGGTTTCTGAGTTGAGCCGAAGGGCAGGCCAGCCTAAGTAATTTTTCTAGACTGCCCAGGGCCTGGTGGCAGTCTGGCGACCTCTTTAAGGTTTTTTTTTTTAATTTTCTTTTTTTAAGTCTTTTGTTGGGAAGGAGGTGTTACAGTACTCACTGGCTGTGTCAACGTTACCTCACTGCTCTCAATCTCCGACTAAACATCGGAGTCTGAATCTTGAACGGAGAAGGCCTCTCCTGTGTGTGCTCCTCCCCAAAGATATCTGGGGTGTCTTCTGGGGATTTCTGTGCCATCTACAACCTTTGTGCTCTTCGGTCCCGAAAGGTCTTCTTAGATCTGAAAGATCTACAGGCGTCGCAGGTAGCTTCTGGATGATCAAAGGTGAGGCACAGATTACAGACTTGATGTTGGTTAGTTTGGGGGAACTTGGAATGGCACAGAGGACAGAAACACAACAGTGTTTGTTCCATTAGCTCAACATTCTTTTTTTGGTGTCATGCAGTGGAAGGCTGGAGCAACGGGTGAGGCCGCCCTAAGGCGGTCGGTCGAAAGATCAACCAGATGATTAGAAGATCGAAGAGAAAGATAGAATACTGCGATCGGAAGCACAAAGCTGTCAAATGAAAGTTAGACAGAAGGAAATTTTCGGACCGGAGCGAGTCGAAAACTGATCAAGGGTAGACAAGTCCGAACCCGTCGGCAGAGAGAAAACAACCTAACAAAGGACTGGATGCCCATGTGCAGTATCACTGAGAAAGTGTCACTAGATCCTGTAACTCAAAAATGCTTCTTCAAAGAAAAACAACTTGTAATACTCCGAACCAAACACTAGATGGCGGGAGTATGCAGAGCATGTGTATCTACAGCCACACATGCAATCGAACATAGGGCTCACAAGAAAAAATGAAAAAAAAATTCCTGGCAAAATAGAACACTGCTTCTACAACATGCATTAAAAGAACAATGCCTTCTAAACGTACACAAATCTACCCTATATATGGTCAAAATGTTCACAGATGTGTATTTGCCTACATCTGTCCCTTCATAAGCCATGAACAGATGGTTCCTAAGGCAACCAATGGGAGAACAGATTTGCAAGCTTAAATTGTAATGCCTAGCAGACAGAGCCATAAAGTGTATCCTCTTCTTAAGAGGGACGAGATCTACCTTTTATTGGGGAGAACAGTGTTCAGACTGAAAAAAGCAGGGGCACTGAAGGTCACTGATACTCCTGCTAGTGGTGATGGTCATCAGGAAGATAGTTTTTCATGAGAATCAGCAGGGATCACAAGAGACCAGGGGTGTGGAGGACTTTGGCATAAGGTGAAACAGAATCACAGTAAAGTCCTACAGGAGAAGGTGGCCTCCTGAGGAAAGCAATTTATTAAGAAACCGTTCCAATGGCATGGAAAGCCTTATTTAAAACAGAAAATAATAACCAGTCTCACATTTGTTGGCCCAGATACATTTTAAATGCATCCATGAATATCTGTCTTTGCAAAACAAAAAGTAAATGCCAGAACATATACCACTTGAAAGCTCTTTTTTCAGAGAATGGGGACAGAAGCTCAGCCTCTAATTCATCTTCCAAAACTCAATTATATCTTAAATAATGACTGTCAAATCAACTTCCAAATTATATTTGAGACCCCATTAGACTGAAACGCTCCCAGGCTGTGGGTTGGAAAGGAACAATAGGATAAGCAATCTGCCCCAAGTTGTGGCCTTTGGAGAAGAATAAAGTTGGTGTCTGGGTGGACTAGGGATGTCAACAAACAAGATGTCTTGAGCTCATTCAAGGGATTTAGGAATTACATGGCAAGCAAGACAGTTACTTTATCTACTGAAGATTCTAAAGTGCAGCCAAACAGAAAGATGTAAAGGTGTGTTTCCATGCAATTGGCTGTTAAGGTATCCCTGCTCCTTGCCCACCATGAATGGGGACCAAACATACACTGAAATTCCTTTCTTGTTGCAGATTTTCTGATTAATGACAGGCATTGAAGGAGAATACAAACCTTCTCCTGGTTGTGGCAATAAGGAATATTTCCTGTAAAATTGCCCATTCCTTTTATCTCTTGCCAGACTGCAGATGCAGAAGATACTGAGTGGATAACCTCATTGTTTGAAGATGGATTAAATGGTGATCATATTCCCGAAACAGACAGTCATTTTTATACTTGAGGACTGTAAGAAAATATCCAAGACCAAGAGAGTGGTTTGAGAGCTGCATATTACTTGAACTTAAACCACAGGCACTGGTAAAAACTACACTACACCACCAACTGACCTCTTATGAGCTGACTGGTGATTGCGGTGATAAGAAGGTTCTGGGAGAATTTTTTCAGAGATGGGAGACAAACCTTTGTTTTTTTGCTTTCGTAAAAAAAAAAAAAAAAAAATCATCCTCTTCCTCTTTCTTTATGTGGAGATGACAACAGGAACTCACACCACGCCCAGGAGAAATCAGAACTATGTGTCCAATTGTTGATATCTGAACTGGTACCATACATGATTTACGTATTTCAAAGTCCCAAACAAATGTGGATAGGCAGCACTCAGCTAGGCCATGCTCAACAGGTAAAAAGGAATACAAAACTTGGACAAATCAAGCTCATTTTGTTGGTGTCACTAAGATTTACAGACCGAATTCTGTATTTGGTACATGGCTCCCATAATCTTCCACATGAAGAAATAAAAGTTCCCAGTTTTTTTAACCATACCCATGTATTTCACATGTCAAAAAATGTTTTAGTTAATATTCTTCACAAACAGTGAGGACTGTAACACTACTATAACATTTTCTGAAGAGGTCACAAAAGAAACAAGTGACAGTGCTGATCCAAGTGCTCCCAATTGTAGAAAGAAATGAATTGAGGCAGAAGCATACTAGTAGGGTCTCCATAAAGATCTAGAACAAAGAGGATTAAGACAGCAGGAGTTCTTCATCCATAAAGTTTTTCAACGTTAACATGTACGTTCCATACTTTTTGCGACTTAATGGTACATCAATGAACTAAGGCTATAAAAGATAGGGAACATACAATATTGTCCTCTTTGTATCTCAATAAAGCACTGCAGCTGTGAAGTTGCTTATGCTGAATATGGGCCTTTTTGAAGCACACACAGAACACCAATTGTATGACCAATATGAAGTAACCTTGATGAAGACATTTTAAAACAGATAGTACATCATAAACATGTGCCCTTATGCTCTAATAGAATATTACTGGTTTAAAATTCTGAATGGTAACAAAAAGAAAGGTCATCCAAAATTAGGTGCTGATAGTACATTCTATAACCTTTAGTTGCATTAACAAAAATACAGCCTTTTAATTGCATAAACAAAAATACAGAATGCTCAAATTGATATTGCAGAGAAACCATTTGGCTCCTGAAGAAAAGACATCCAAGTATTGCTAGCAATAAATCACAAAGGATTTTTTTCAAAAATAGTTTGCCCAAACACAAATGAAAACTTTATAAAAGTTTACATTGGTATCAAAATCTCTCACATGAGAATTCCCTTTATAGAAATTTGTGTTGCAAACAATAAAATGGAATCTACACAGCTCCTTTGGAGCGCTATTACATAGAATTGAAAAAATGTGCAAGAGATTAAATTGACCTCTTACTCTTCAAATATCTGCTGACTCAATTAAACAATAAATAAAGAAATATACAGCTACTCTATAAAATACTTAACGTCTGATGAAGTCTACACTATCCTTTGGGAATCAGCTGTTTTGGCTCTGAAAAATTCAACTGATTTCTGTGTTCTAGAACAGATCTTAATTTCAGTGACTGCATTTTTTTGTACATTGTTTTAACAAACTGTAGAAAATACATTTCTTTTTACATTCTTTTTGCTTTGCATATGCACATTTTCTGAACAGTTAATAAAAAAATGGAGCTTATTAAGAGCATTGTTTTGGATGACAATTGGGTTCAGCATCACACTGACGGTGGAAATGAACGTGCAAGATGGCAGAATATAAGCAAATAAAACACTGCTTCCAGGAACCTGAGAGATGCGTCCAAAGTGAAGACACCAATCACCAGATGTACTTAAAACTTTCCTTGTTTTAGTCTTTCAATGTGGTAACAGAGTTTTAATGCTGGACCCAATTTTAATCCCATGTATTTCATGATCATATCACTCCTCAGCAACATTAGGGCTTTTCCATCAATTTCCTGGATGGGGAAGATATTTAGAGAACAAATGTATAAATCAGACAATTTTTGTAAAGGTAAAAGCATGTTTGAACTCACTTAAATCTAATCTTCTAAACTTGGAAAACTTTCTAACATGAAGCAATTAAAACAGATGCTTCTTGTTTCCAAAAGATATGGTAAACTGGAAGTTCTGACCCTGATAATAAAATGTAGTTAAGCTATGGCACATTTGAAACACTGCTTTGTTCTTTGTAACCCGAGAAGAAATGCAAGATCGTGAACACCTGCTGTTTCATTCAAAAATCAATTTCAGATATTGGTGTCATGCGCTGGAAGGGTCTTTCAGTAGAGTAATGGAAGAAGCACATTCTTGTTGCTTTTGGAACTAATGTTCCTAGAGAGGCCCAGATGATGTGGCTGTTTACCTGCAGGTGTGATTGAAAGAGGGAGGGCCTGCATACCAGTTTCTGACTCAACAGTAAACAGAAGATGGGAGTAGTAACCCTACCTTGTCCTTGGCGATCAATACTAAATTGTTTTGTTACTGTACTAAAAAGAAATGATTTTCAAAATTCTCATAGTGATGTACTGTGTCATATTTATGTCTCCCAAGTCACTGAGGCAAATTAGTTTGATCTTTAATGTCCTTCATTGATCATTTTTTCGAAAGTCACAGTCAGTCTGATTTACCACCAAAACTAAAACTATGGGTCCCGTTTAGAATAAAGAAAGGTATGTTACCAATCTAGAAACTGATTCAACTTACTCAAGAGGCTTTCCATCGCATACAAAATTAGTAGCAGGACGGAAGAAGCAGCGATTTAGTTTTGTAGCAATGACTACATTTCTTTTGTAGGATTATTATCTTTACATTATTTTGTGTAACATTAACACAGCCCTTTACAGCATCTTCAGGGTGATTCTGAACAATACAAAACAAATTGCAACATGATTGGTATGAATTCAAGTAAACGGATCTCAAGCATATTTGTTTTTTGTTATCTTAACTGTGCTGAGGCAGAACCTACATATATCAGGGGTCTGAGAGAGACACAAGTTGTGCCTTGAATGAGTTATGGGATATGCACTCCCAAGAGTGCACATCAGGAAAACAGAAGATGAACTGATGAACATAACGGAGAAAGTCAGACTGTCAGCTATCTGTAGAATAGAGCATCCAAGTGACAAAAAAGTAGTCTACTATTTGGTTCCTCATGATACACAGAGCAAACTTGCTGGTTAGTCAAGGCCCAGCACAGATAACTGGAAGTGGCCCATCTTGGTGACTCTGCACCGGTAAATGCAGTTTCAGAAACATCCACATGTCACACATAAGGACACCTTTACCAACATGGCAACTAAGTAAGGAGGGGCTGCAGGATAGAGGTTTCACAGTAGTTGTCAGGACAGTAATTGAAGAGTTTTCCTAAAAAGTGGCGATTGGGGTGCACAGAGTAGACGGCACTGCATGTCAAAAAGGTAAATGCATGAGCACAATATAAGGAAGATGGCTTGAATTGGAGGGGCTTTCACAGAGCACAAGAACAACATCGAGCAACTAAGGGGATGATACTGTTAGGCTCCACAAAGGGTATAGGAATTAGGGGGGAAAAAACAACACAAATTGGTGGAGGTAGTGGACACAGTTGACAGGGTCACCATACCAAATATGATCAAAACCTTCCTAGGGATTGGAATAAATCAGGATTGCAAGTTGCCTGACTAGTTAGGAGAGAACTATATAGAGGGGGCCATAGTGTTAACAATCAGATATATTGAGGCCTAACGAAAGGAGAAAGGGGACACATATGTAGACCCTTCAGAAACCTATTTATAATAGGGGACTTAAATAAAGAGGGTTGATCAGGAAGTCACATGAACGCAGACAGGTCAGAAAGATAACCCTTCAGAGTGCCCAAAACAGAGCCCTGATTGGCAAAGGTAAGAATAAAAAGCAGAACATCAGAAAGGGAAGCAGACAGCTAGTCAACAGACTTTTCTGTACAATTCGATACAAATTTGTTCCATCTGAAAGCGTCTACCATCTTGGTGGAGGGACGCCTGGCTGCAAGAATAACATTGCAGACTTCAGAAGGAAGGTCGAAAGCTGTCAACTGTCGCCGCTAAGTCTCCATGCAAAAAGGTGGAGAGTTGACAGAGGTTAGGGTGGAGGACCCTCCCCTGCTGCTGCGACAGTAGAACCTCCCGAGCAGTCAGCCTGATCGAAGGATCGATGCTCAGGTTCAGAAGCTTGGGATACCAGACTCTCAGGGCCCAGTTCAGAGCCACATGGATGAGTTGGGCCTGGTTGTTCCTGATCTTCCTGAGAACTCTGGGCAGGAGTGGTATGGGTGGAAAGGCATACAGGAGGCCTGAGCATCACTTGAGACGAAAAGAGTCTCTGAGCGAGAGCTGCCTTGGAAACTCTAGTGCGCCAAACACCAAGGTTGTTCCCACTGCTGAAAGAGACCTTGCGCCACCTCCGGATGGAGACACCACTCATGATCCACCAGGCATCGAAGGCTGAGTTCCCCCACTCTGGCATTCAGGGAACCTGCCAGATGTTGAAACACCAGGGATATGCCCTTCTATTCCAGCTATGTCCACAGATGCGCCGCCTCTTGACAAAGGGTCCACAACCACACCCTGCCATGTTTGTTGTGGTAAAACATGGCGGTGGTGTTGTCCATGAACACCTGCACTCTGCACTAGCCTTCCCTTGATGGAGAGTAGGACGGCTTTCAATGGCAGTAAAATCCCACAGAACTCCAGCATGTTTATGTGGAGTCCGGTTTCCACCGGAGACGAGAGTCCTCTGATCTCAACATCTTCCACGTGGCCGCCCCATCCCTAGAGTGTCACTACTGTGAGAACTGGTTGGGGAGGGGAGAAAGGTCTGCCTCTGACCCAATCGCGGTTCGTTAGCCACCATGGCAGGTCTTTCGCAGTTCCCTCTGAGATCTGGACCATGTAGCAGAGATTCCTCAGATGCTGTGCCCTCTGGAACTTCAGGTCACACTGTAGAGCCCACAAATGCTATTTAGCATGTGTCACCTGCAGGATGCAGGAGACCATAAGACACATCAGCCTCAGAGTTATTCTCACCGAAATACAGGATAGAGGCTGAAACATTGGTGTCATAGCCTGAATATCCTGGACTCGCTGTGTGGAAGGATAAGCCTGAAACTGCACTGTATCCAGAACAGCACTGATGAAAGGGAGCATCTGAGAGGGAATCCAGTGTGACTTGGGCACATTTATAGTGAGCCCCAACGAATGCAGCAGGTCTGCCATAGTATGGAGGTGGGAGAAGACAGTCTGGGGCGAGCCTGCCTTCAACAGTCAGTCGTCCAGACAGGGAAAGACTGAAATCCCTGATCTCTGCAGATGAGTTGCAACCACCCACGATCTCCTTGGTGAACACCTGAGGGGCACTGGTAAGGTAAAAAGGGGAAAACAGTGAACTGAATGTGCTTGTGGTCTACCGTAAACAGCAGGTAGTGCCAATGGGCAGGCAGAACAGGGATGTGAAAGTAGCCGTCATGCAAGTCCAACGCTACCATCCAGTCTCCGAGGTCCAGGGCAGTTAAGCCTTGAGCCAATGTGAGCATCTTTAACTTCTCCTTTGAGGAAGAGGTTGAGGGTTCGTAGATCTATGATGGGACACAGACCCCTGTCCTTTTAGGGATCCTGACAGCAGCAGGAATAGCAACATTAGCCTATTTCTGGATGTGGAACCTTCTCAATGGTTCCCTTGGCCAAGAGAGCCATGACTTCCTTGCAGAGCAAGGACAAAGGATCCTGTCAGCCGGTCGTAAGTTGGCGGCACTGAAGGAGGGGAGGATTCGAAGGGGAGGGAGTAGCCCCTCCGAATGATCTGTAGAGCCCACCTGCCTGATGTAATGTACTGCCAGGGGTGGAGATGATGGCGGATTCTGCCACCAACTGAATGCCCATGATCTAAAAGGGCAAGATTAAGAGGGGTTGGAGGCTGCAGCTGCCGAGTTGGTGGTGGTTGGAGCAGACCACGAGCCACCAGACCCACTGGGTCAGTAGGAACGGCACCCACGCAGAGGCTGGAAAGCTTGCACGAGATGGGGGCAGGAGTATGATTGGCGCGGTTAAACGCCCCTTCTATGCCACGAAAGGCAGACTGGGGATGACATGGGGCAGCTGAGAGGCCAAGGAATTGGCAGTAGCCCATGAGTCCTTAAAGCAATCCAGTGCAGAGTCTGCCTTGTCTTTGAAGAGACAATGGCCATCACAGGGAATGTCCATGAGAGAAACCTAGAAATTCCCTGAAAAGCCAGACATTCTTAACCAGGCATGGTGTTTATGTGCCACCATCGTTGAAACCGCCCTGGCCAGCGACCTGGTTGTGTCTAAACCACATCATGTATGGTGAACTTCGCTTCATCTCTCCTGTCTGTAACTGTTTGGGAGAGTACAGAATAGAGGTCCAATAAGAATGCAGTGTTCACTGACCACAATGCAAGGTTGGCAGAAGAAAACATTTTCTTGCCAAAGCTATCTGGACTCTTGGATTCCCTGCCTGGGGGAGAGGCAGGGAATGCACCATGGGAGGTAGAAGCATGGACCATCAAGCTCTCTGGGGGTAGTGTGTTGTGTGAGAAAACTTGGGTCTCCAGGTGCGGGCGATGGCAGCGGGCAATCATCCTGTTCACAGGAGACCCTGTGCTGGGTTTGGACCAGGTGCCCAGAAGTACATTGGTGAGGGCTTTGTTAAAGGGGAGAAGGGGTTCGGCGAAAGAAGCTACTGGTTGCAGCACCTCTCTCAGGTTCCAAGTCCTCAGCCACTCTCTTCACCACAACAGCATAAGTAGACCCCTTCTCCGTAGCCACGATAGGTAAAGAAAGCATGTTGGCATCTGGAGACGTGTCCAATCTGCTGGTATCATCCACTTTCTCACATCAGTCCATGTCCTGACCTTCTGACTAGTATTCTAAAGGGTCCAGAGACCCCTCCCATACTTCCCCGAGGCCTAGCCCTCCAGAATAAGGCACCAACCTAGGACACACAGGTCCTGTCGGCGCCAGAGTCAGCATTGGTTGTTTCCGCTCCAGCTCCATGTCACATTCGGGGATCCAAATGCAGCTGGAGCTGCCCGTGGGCACCAGGAGCATCGTTGTCGGGACCTGCGTCAGGGAAGGTTGCAATGGCATGATCAGCGCCGGTCTGGAATCATGATCAGGTCCATGGGACCCATCGGAGAAGAGACCGACACTGCTGCCGTAGAACCAGATGGGGCCCCCTTGGCCCCCCGGAAGGGTTGGCCCCCTCAAAGACGAGGTGCATGTCCATGTAAAACTCCCCAAGTTGAGCTTGGTTCCCTCCACTCCCGGAACAGCAGAGAGGCGGCCCTGGTGTAGGCTCTGAAGAACCATGACTCAAATGCTGCTGTTTCTTCATCGCGTTGGCCAACGGATGAGGAGAAGTCAAAGCATGCTTCAACTTATTGTGTTTTTTGTGCCTCTTACCGGAGCGTCCTGAGAAGTTCGACTGGAACAAAGATGGCTTGGGGCTCCTTCAGCAGACCCAAAACCTTCCTCTCTACAAAGACCTTCCGAGAAACTGTGTAACGCAGAGTCTTCTGCTGGGCCTCTAGCAGCTTTAGGGACTGCCCCTTAAAGCCTTTGGCACCATGACCTGGTAGTCGGAACATGACTTGGAGTCATGGTCATGCTCCAGACGCCACACACCCACGAGGCGTAGGTCCGTAGCCAACATGGCACAGTGACAGGCGCCACATGGTTTAAATCCTACTTCAACACATCAGGAGGGGAAAAACCTAAAAAAAGGGGTAAACAAAACATCAAATAAAGCCTGGCAAAAAGTGACAGAGGGTAGCTCTCTCCGGATCTGCTCTGATTGGCGTGGAAAGAAGAGAACCAACGTCGGTGGGCTAAGTTGGCGCCTATATAGGTGACTCAGACGTCACTTCCGGCACGGGCGCAGAGCCAATCAGCACCACCTACCAACATGCAGGGGTACCCTGCTCATGAAAAATCTTCCAGATCCAGTCTGACGCTTGGGGAAATTCAAAGGTAAAGAATCTACAGGTAGAAGTCTCTTCATGTCCGTTAAAATGTTTGTGCCAGTCACTGATTATGGTAGTTTATAAAAAATAGGGATGCAAGACGCTTTTTATTCATCATTCCCCAAGGTTTACAATCACTGTCTGGAAGGTCATGACTGGTTACACAAACTCTTACTTGAATTCTAAATACAATTAGAATTGAGGAGATGCTGACTGGTAGAATATTTAACTGTATAATTAACTTTACAGAGGAAACCCATGAGAACAACATCATGTCATTCAAAAATGTATTGTTACAATAAATCTCCCTGGCCCTTTTTAATCACCTCAGGTAGCCTTGCCCATTTAGTATCCATGTCAAGTTATTACAACGGTCATATAAATCCTTGTAAAAGACTTGTCATTATACTCTAAATCATGCAAACCACTAAGTGTTTTCATGCAAACAAATAACATTCAGAACTGTATGGGCCCAGAGAGTGCAGGACACCCTCTAAATAACTGAGTAATGCAACTGAAACAACTAAGACAATGAAAGCAGTTAGGCTCCCATTGATAAAATGTCATGGTCCCCAATTTCCAGACAGTATCCATCCCTGAGCTAATGGAATACACAGGAAACATGTTTTATATGTTATGCTTCAAGAGTAAATAGACTCAAGGCTGTCATCTGGCAGTTGTTTAGCAGCCAGGGAGCACATCCTCACTATGGTTAAATCCAAATTATAAATTTGTATGTTAGATGAAAAGGAACACATTTTTGGGATACTTCCCTGCATCAGAACATTAACCCACTTTGACAGATCTGTACTGAAACTGCAAGCATCAGACCGAATTAGATGAATGTTAATAAACATTTTGTGCAGATTGGTCAAAGTGGTACAAAGTTATAAGTAACACAAAATGTTATTCATATGGATTGTAATTTAAATTAGGGTCACTATCATTGACTACAGAATACATGCTATGACACAGAAAATTAGTTGGTAAATAAACGTTATGATTGGCAACTGCAAAGGTAAAAGTTATGTGAGGTCTCCTAGAAGAAAAGTGTGTGTTGCAATGCGCTATTTGTTAAAGGAATTTATAATTAAATACTTAGATGCTCATTTTATTGACAATAAGACTATAACCTGGACAATCTGAGGAAGATTCCAACTACTTAAAAAAGTACTAATGGCTCACTTTTGTTTAATACTCTTTGCCTGGCCATAGGGTTGTTTTGAAGATTCCAGGGAAAGTCAAAAGGATCCACTGCATTTATTCATCTAATAGAGATTAACATTTTCCCATGTCCTTTGCCCCATTCACGTAGGATTTTTCTTTCATATTTTGTGTAGATTGTCTCATTCAGTCACTCTCACTATTGTTTAATTTGGGTTTGGGCAGCTATAACTAGTTAACTCATTTCCGTCTGAAACACAATAAAGTCCTCACCAACCCTCGAGAGAAGCTATGTTTGGCTAACAAGGATGAAAGACAGGTTGAGCCATAGAAGTTTAGTTTCTTGGAACGACTGTGCTCACATGGCCCTTGCCGTTTTTACTTCTCAACACACTAGGTTCTCTTATCATGTAGCTCTGGTGTGTGAGGCTTATACCCCTTGGCTTGACCCACTTTGGATTGACCAAAGATTTGGTTAAGAGAATAGCCTATTTTTCAGGAAGGTACAGAATGGAGCCCTCTTCTAGGACTCTAAGTAGTAGTTAAAATACTGCTTCAAATCTAAGAACCTTCAAATGCAAGAAAACAATTAAATGCTGGTCAGGATAAAATCAGTTACTTACCTCTAGGAGTATTTTAGTTTCAAACTCTTCTTTCTTTTGTTATATAAGTTTTTCATTTCATTCCTTCAAGATATATTGCAATTCCACAAAGACTTAAAATCCTGACTTTTTACTTTTTAACGGATGCTGAGGGCTTTTGGTCCCAGATTTCTTTTCCACCTTTTCCCGACCTCCTTCAGACTAACTGGTATCAGAGCCTTGACGCCTTCTGGCAAGAGTTTGCGCTTTATAAAACTTTTTTCATTTAATTCATTTCTAGATTTACATGCTGTGCATTATTTCACCATCTAGTGGTTAGGCTGGGAAGTGTTCTTAGCAATAACTACACTTTGTTTCAGGTATCACTCATAAGTGAAGCCTGTATGACTCACTATGATAGACAGTAAGTACAAAATACCTCAGTATGTGGTCACCAACTTTTTTCTAAGTGATTTTTTCTTTCCTTTTTTTTTTTTTTTTTTTAAATTATCACACACATTACATATAGGAGGGTCTCTTGAATCTAGAAGAGGGTTTAGTTGTACAACTATTGGTAGTGGGATGTAACTACATTAATTTGAACACAAACTATTACTGACTTCGTTTTATAGATTTAGTCATGGCGGGATGCAATATACCTGGGATCCTGTGTACTTTATGCCAAACAAAAATGTGCAGTGATGTCTTTGAGTCTGTTTCAAGGACAAACTTGTAAAAAATTTCTCTAAATATTTATGGAAAAACCCCAACTTACTGGGCATAGTCTGGCAGCCAAGTTAGTGAACCCATATTTCAGTGTCTCTGTCAAATCCTGAACATCCATCAGCATCCTACTACACACAGCACACCAAACTGCCAATCAGAGTCACCATTGTGTTGGAAAGAACAGTGGTCCTGCCTGGAGGCAGGACAAACATAATCAAGAAGACGTGGCGGTCCTAGCCTAGCTTGCCTGGGCGCGAGTAGTATAACCCAAGATATTGGCCACTGAGGAGGTGATACGGCAGTAGCTGTGAGGCAGAGGTTGCCCCAAGATCAGGACATGAAGGGCATCCCAACCTGCACAGGGTGGCAGGGTTGGTTGTGTTGAGCGCTGGGACGGGGAGACTGTGTAGGACACCCGGTGGTGTGGCTAAAATGGGGAGTCCCTGGGGGAGGATGTGAGGAGTCTGCAGCATGGGCAGGTCACACCAGAGATCAGTCCTTGAGGGTGAGCCTTGGAGTGGGGGCCAGACTGTAGGAGAAGGCATGGGAGTGCCGTATTGCCGGGAGCTAGGGGCTCTCTCAGATGAAAGTGCAGGGTGCTTGCAGCATGGGCTGGGCCAAGCCCCACCTACTGCCAGTTGGCGCTGCAGAGGCACTGGCCTGTGTGGTTCCCATAGGTGGAATCAAGAGTGCACAGCAGCCCAAATGGGTGCCGATGGTGGGACTCAAGAAAAATAGGAGCAATTTTGTGCCTGAGGGTCTGGCCAGGGGTGCTGCCTTTCAGATGCCAGTGTCACACCTCCTCCCCCCACCCTGTGTCTTCTGGCTAAGGAGAACACAACTAACAAGAGGACTATATGTTGAGAGTAAAGGAACTCTGAGGCACAGGGGTGTCATTAATATAGAGAGCAACAGACTTTAAGTACCCCTCCACCGCCTTCACAATGGATACGGGTAAAGAGTGGCATATGCTTGGTAGTAGGGGACAAATAATTCTGCAACAGCTCCCCTTGCCTTTTCGTCTTCCGTTCAGGCTCTCTTGATGCCTTCGAGGAGTCCCCCTTGACACATCTCAAGCTCTAGGCCAGTGGTGGTTAAAGTGGGCTTGCAGGTTCTCTGACCAAGGCCACCCATGACAGAACATGATGAAGGGTGAACACCAGGGGATACCCGTCTGTAACTCACACAGCCTGGCTGGAGCCTACTGTGAGCCACCATCAACATGGTTAAGAATAAAGCTGCCAATCTATCACAGGCCAAAATAGACAAACAAGCCAAAATCAAAGGTGAATGAGTGGCTGCAGCCTCCACCCCTCAAAAAAAAAAAAAAAAAGCCAACATAGACCCTCTGGTCTTGTGAGAAATGATCCTTATGGCGATCCAAGTGTCCAAGATATTGCTTGAACACAAAATGTACGAAAACCGTATTGAAGTCTCACACTTGTGGCAAGATCCTAAGAAAATGGTGGAATACAAGAAGGAGTAGTGGAAGACTCAACATAACCCTCCGCACTGCCCTTGCACGGCTGCAAGAAATATCATGCTGCTTATAGGAGTGTTTAGAGGAGCCCGAGGGCCGTGCCCGAAGAAGTATCTGAGTGGTGGGTATCCCAGAGGGAGCCGAAGCCTCCTCAGTGGATTTTTTTTTCTCATTTCAAACATTTTATTAGGTTTTCGAAAAGGATAAATGTATCGCCATAAAAGCTTGTTATATTTATTGTGAAAGGACTGTAACAAACAGGTGCAGTCTGCTAATGAGAGGTTACAGAAGTCACTATTTCATGTACCAATTACAAAAACACCCCCTGTCCAGGGCCCTTCCATTATTCACGCATTAACAAGCATCCTCCTTCTCCAGTTCTGCTCTTCTCAAAAGCAGAAGCTAAAAGGTACCTCGTGTATCCATCGCTACACATACATGCATGGTAAAACTGTTCCAGTTCCCAAGGATCCTACTCGGTCCCATCCAGGAACATGCCTCCTGTTACAGTAAGTAAAGGGGGTTCTCCCTGAGCCTATCAGTGAAAGATCAAGTGCTCTCCATCATGGGGAAGGTCTAGGTTGGGCAGTTCCTCACTCAAGTGTTATACCAATTGGCGCCATTTGGCTTCAAAAGCAAGATGTGACCCCTGCATGCTGCTGGTTAGCCACTCCATAGCCAATGTGGCCCACAGTCTCTGGTGCCTCTGTATACCTGGTGGGCAGCGTGGTTTCGTCCAATGATGGACTAGGTCAATATTGCAGCACTAAGACACTGTAGAGGCACATATGCCATTTGTCTCTGGACATTTAAGCTGAACTAAGGGGCTTCAAACTTGAAACCATTACATCAAGTGGTGTAGGTATAGAGATGGTTAGCAGTTGTGGGAGTAGTTTAGATACCTCGTCCCAGAATCGGTGGATTACAGTCCCACCAAATGTGAAGTGCATTGTCAAGTGCTTCACACTCCCACCAACACCTAGGAGAGGTGATGTAATACATGTGGTGTAGCTTACTGGGGGAGAGAGGGGGGAGGAGGGATATTGTATCCAAAAGGGATTTCGATTTTGGCGGCTGGGATATCAGTCACCATTGTGACGAAGTAACCCATCCACCATTATCTAAATCAGGCCCTTTATCTAGCTGCAGATTCCTTATCTATGAATTCTCCCCAGGTGTCAGACTGGATCCAGAAGATTTTTCGTGAGCAGTACTCCTGCACGCCTGTAGGTGGCACTGATTGGCTTCACATCAGTCATCTGCACCAGAAATAACATTGAGGGTCCTATACAGGCTCCACCAAGGTGCGCCTATGTTCACTACATTTCATGACTTTCCACGCCAAAAGAATGGAGCCTTGAAGAATACTGATCACTCGTACGTCAAAACTAAGACCCTGAAAGGACAGCCCCTGCCCATAGCAATCCGTTTGCAGAGCAGGGAAGATGGGTGGGTCTGTAAGGAATCAGCAGCTAAATATAGTCTCCACCAGAGAAGGCGTTATCGAAGGTAAGTAACTTGCACATCTGATAAATATTTCTAGCTCTAGATTCCTTACCTTTGAATATATTCTCAAACAATACCATCCCCAAAGGTGGGTCTGCAAACAAATTTCAAACAAGAAAGTCCTGTAGTACGGAACAGGCAAAGTGCCCCTCCCTAGGGACCTGACAAACAAACCTGGGGAGAATTCAAAGGAATGGAATCTGCAGTTAGAAGTCTCAAACAGATATATGTGATGAGTGGCCTATAGCGCTTCTTTAGCCTTACCAGGGCTCACAGGGGCTGGCGGACTACAGCATACTCCACCTGCTGCCAATTTGTCTCACAGTGTGTGGACCAGTACACTATCGGTCTCAGTTGTGGTGCGGCAGGAGATGCCACCCCCCACCCAATAGGCTACAGTTGAGTCATTAATGTCCGCTGGAGTCTAGAAGTCTTTCTTTTCCATACAAACGTCATTAGTTTTCATTGGATATGTTTCTGGTATATGGAACCTAGCCAAACTGAGAGGGCTTGAAAGAAGTACAGTAGTTGTGGAAGCATGTTCATTGTGATAGCATTAATGTGACTAAACCATGAGAGCTTCAACTTACCCCAGGCGTGGAGGTCTTTGGTTATAGCAGTAAGGGGGAGGGTAGTTGGCACTGAATAGATTCTTCAGAATAGATTCAGTGACGATGCAAGGCAGATTCCCAGATAACAGATCAAAGTTTTATCCCACCTGAATTCGAAGTGAGATCAGAGCCCCGCTGCCTCGTCTGCTGTGAGAGTCAAGTTAAGAATCGCTGATGTCTCATAGGTAATCTTTTATCTGGATACCTTCTAAGGCCTCCAGATTTACTACTGCCAGAATTGAAGTAGTTGGTGCGCCGTGTCAGAAGCACATCAGCATAGAGGGAGATTTTAAATTCCCTCAGGCTGAATCTGATACCTGTGACTGTAGCAGACTGCCTGATTAGGCAGTCAGGGGTTGAATAAACAAAGGAAACAGGGGCGGTAAAAGGGGATATTCCTGTCTGGTGCCCCTAGTTAGCCAAAATGGTTTGAGATAACCATAGAGGGTGGCTCTAAAGACAGGTTTGATATAACTGGGGAAAATTATCTGTAGACACAGAGTGCAGAGGTCCATTTTCTAACAAGTGAGAAGCAGGAAGGTCCAAGTCCACCTAAATAAAGGCCTTCTCAGCTTTGAGGGACAACAAAATTGCGGGAACATTTTTAGGGAGGCATTCTCCAGCATATGGATGACTGTTCTGATTTTATCATGGGTCTTGCACTCCTAAACAAAGCCACTCTGGTCTGGGTGTACCAGGCTGGGCAGCACCATATTTAGTCAGGTTGCAAGGAGTTTTGTGTATGTTCAGTAGGGCTGTAGGTCGAGAGAAGGCACAGTGCTTAACATCTTTTCTTTGGTTTTGGGATGGCCGCACTACTGCCTCTCCCATTGTTCGTACCTTTTCGGGATCAGTTGAGAAGAGTATGTTTTGTAAAACTGAGCTGTAAGGCCATTGGGCCCCAGGGTCTTGTTGGCTTTGAGGGTCTTGATAGCTAAGCACACCTCCTCTGGGAGGATAGGGCCCTCCAATTAATCCCTTTGGGCATCTGTGAGCTTTGGCATTTGGACTGGCAGGGAGGCTTCACTAGACAGCTTTTCGTAGAATGTGCAGAATTAATCAACTTTCTCTTCACTGCCTAATAACCGAGCCCCACGAGAGACTACTACTTACCTTGACACATTCTTTTTCCCATCTGACTTGCAGGAGTCGAGCCATGGGGGAGCCCTCTATCTCCTACTATACAGGCTAGTTTTTTAAGGTAGAGCAGGGAGAGCTCTGCTTTGTTGGTGAAATGTTTTTGCAATTGACCTCTGGCTGTTGTGAGCGCTCACATTATGCGATGGGTGGGCCATTGCTGCCATTCCTACATAAGCTTCTGAATCTCATCTTCGGGTTTCCGTAGTCTTGTTCATTCGGCTGCCACTGGTGTATCGTCCCCCTAACTACCACTTTGAAGGCATCCCATGCCACCAGAATCAGCAACTCCCCACCTTCGTTGTGTTCAAAGTATCCCTCTATTCATTGTCCCATTTTGCTTTTAGTGGGTCCGTGGGTAAGGAGGGATGTAAGCTACAGTTGCCAGGTTGTCTCCCATTCCCCATGTCTAGCTGGATCCTGACCGGAGTGCGATCAGAAACCGAAATAGGGCCGATTTCCAATTTCGGGTATGTCCCTCAAGAGAGTTACTCCGTAAGATGTAACTGATTCATACTTGTGTGCGATGTACATGTGAGTAGTGTGAGTAGGCCTTGGTCACTGGATTGAGCTCCCACCAGGCATTGTGCAGACCTAAATACACAATTGATTTTCAGCATCTTCGAGAAGGCTTCAAGCATGGGTGTCGATTCCCCCCCCAAAATCTATGTGTGGCTTCCAAACCAAACCTCTCAAAGTATATTTGTCAACACCATGGCAGTGCGCGCTCTATTTGCGACTAGAATTCAAAAACCCAGCACTCTCAAAACAACGTAATTTATGCATTGTGCTGATATGTTGTTGTTTAACCTTTTGCAATGCAGAGTTCAATCCTGAAGACTTATTTTGAATGTGCTTACAAATGCTGTTCATTTGCAATGTATTGCTGCAGGCTTTCAGAGTGTGTTAGGGTGTGGTCCCTTTCCAGGGCCTTCTAGAGACTTTCCCTGCAACATGCTTGGGTGTGGTTGTGGGCTGGGCCAAGACTCTATAAAAAGGAGCCAGCCCAGCTCCAAGTGCTCACTATTCAGAGGTCCTGGTGCAGAGAAGCAGCTACTTCCTGAGCTCCTGTCCTGGTGGCCTATTTGATCTTCCAGACATCTGACTTTCATTCTTTATTTGGAGATCCTTGTTCTGGGCGGTAAGACGGTGGTTGGGCTGGCCTCCCAACGCTGTTATCGAGAACTCTCATGTTCTTGGGCCTAATTCTTTTATGATTTGACAGAGTACTTTGCGCGTGTGAAATATGCACTTGAGTGTTTGTGACATTTGCAGGGTGACCTGCAAATCGGCAAGACGCGCGATTCGTTTCATGATAATTTAATCTTGTTATTTCATTGCACGCTACCATTTCTTGACATTTGCATGGTGGTTTAAGAATCGTCAAGACGCGCAATTTGTTTTATGGTGTTTTAACTTTGCTGTTCATTGCGCGCTAGAATTTCTTGACATTTACATGGTGGCTTAAGAATCGGCAAAAGACGCGCAATTCATTTCATTGTACTTTGATCTTGTTGTTCATTGTGAGCTGTTATTTCTTGGCATTTACATCGTGGTTTACGATTCGGCAAGACGCGCGATTCGTTTAATGATGATTTGACTTTGATATTCATTACGTACTATCATTTCTTGGCATTTTACACGGTGACACTCGAATCGACAAGACGCATGATTCTATCCTTGAGTTTAATTTAGATTTTTTATTGTATGCCGCTATTCTAAGATATTTATCATATTTATTATTTGCAATATTGTATGGTTCTAGCATGCATTCTCAAAAAAGGATTTATATGACTGGTTTAAAATTTAGTCAGAATGTTTTTCTGATTCGCATGTAAAGGAAAGTACTTGAATAAGAAAGTTTTCATTTAATCCATCTTGATTCCCTTACAGGTATTCCTGCCAGCTTGAAAATTAGTCATTTTAAACTTAATTCTTAGATTTTTCATGTTTTCAGAATGATTATGCTTAGAATCATAGTCTAGTATTGATTTCAGGAGATATAATTTTCATATTGTGTGTTCTAACCTTTTTCTTACTACAGGTCTCCTTCCCAGCTGTTTCCCTTCCTAATTCCCTCTTCCCCTCTTGAACTCTCTTAGCCTCCGTGATTTATCTATCAGAGTCTTGGAGCTGTTCAGAGGTGGACGTGTTGGGAACGTGCGCAGACCCTGAGGATCTGGTGACTCTGACAGAATAGTGAGCCCACAAATTATTATCCTCCTGGTTTGTGTATGTTCTCAGCATGGCCATGCTGGACGAGTTAGTCAAGGCTATCACCCAGCTCCAGGCAGAGGTGGTATCATCCAAAGAATTGACAACTAACTTAGCTGAGAGAGTGAGTCAGTTGCAAGATAAGGTAGAGAAGAAGGAACAAAGTCCCACAGGTGTGTCCTGGCCAGGTACTTCTTCTCAGGCTTCTGGAAGTAATCAGACAAACATTTCCCTAAATGTTCCTTCCGCAGTACCTTTAGCTCCCCCAGAACGTTTCTCAGGTGACCCTTTGAAAGCGCAATCTTTCCTGGTTCAAGTGGGACTACACTTCACCTGCAGACCACATACTTTCCCCGATGCCCAGTCCAAAGTAGCTTTCTTGTTATCATATTTGGCTGGGGATGCAGCTACTTGAGCAATTCCTCTTATGCGTAAAAATAGTCCCTTGTTGTACAAATGGATAAATTTTGTTTGTGAGTTTGAGAGAGTTTTTCATCGTAGAACTGTAACACAGCAGATCGTGAATTATTAGATTTACACCAAGGGAATCAAGACCTACTGTCGTATTTAGCCAACTTTAACCGGCTGGTTGCCGAGACATCCTGGCCTGAAGAAAAACAAGCGGTCTTGTTTTACAAGGGACTCAAAGAGGAACTAAAAGTTATCTTAGCGCAAATCGACCCACAACCTACAGACTGTCAAGAATTAATAAACCTTGTCTTGAGGCTTGATCATCGTTTAGCAGAACGTAAAGGAATTTGCAACAAGATTGAAAAATATTCATGGCGTGTTCATGATAACAGAGACTCAAGAACTCCGAAAGAGAGAACGCCGGAACCGATGGAAATTGGAACCATCAGAAGACCTTTGACCAAAGATGAAAAGGACCTACGCAGAAAAAATGGACAATGTCTTTATAGTGGGCGAAAGGGTCATTTTGCCAAAGATTGTCCAATCAAACCAAAGAACAAGCAAGGTACAGTTTCAGAAGGTCGCAGCCAATGCACCAGTCGAGTTGGAAAACTAAAACACCCGAGAGGCAGAGAAGGGTTGCTCTTGGGTGTCACTGTTGACCCTTCCCAATCTAGACATCTTAAACTGGAAATTAGAGTTCAGGTCAAGAAAAAGATCTATTTCAAAAAAGCTCTAATCGATTCTGGGGCTACTGGGAAGTTTGTTGATGTCCAATTGGTTTGTGCATGGGGGATCCCATGTATTGAAAAGAAGACCCCAGAAATCATCCAGGCAGTCGATGGAAAACTCTTGACTGGAGGTCCAGTAACTCTTCAGACTATCCCCTTGTCGATGATTTGTGAAGATAAGAATCAAAGAAAGAAACATAAAGAGAAAATCATTCTTGACGTGATCCATGCTCCCCAATATGGGATTATCCTCGGCTTGCCATGGTTAACTCATCACAATCCAGAGATCAATTGGGCAGAACGAAAAATCGTGTTCTCATCTGCGCTATGTAACAAACAATGTCTCCAAAAGATTCAAGTACCAAAAGTTTGTAACTCTTACATAGCTACTGCTGCGGAGAAAGAAATTCAGCTGCCCAAACATAATTCATCTTACAAAGATGTATTTGATGAGAAAGGAACTGAGACTCTACCTCCTCATAGATCTTATGACTGTCAAATTGATCTAGCCCCCAGGTGCGATACTTCCCAACTGTCGTGTATATGCCTTGTCAGAACATGAAAATCAACATTTACGAAAATACCTTGATCAATTTTTGGAGAATGGCTTAATTCGCCCCTCTAAGTCTCCAGCAGCTTCGCCTTTGTTTTTTGTTCCAGAAGCTAATGGAGAACTTCGAACTTGCATCGACTATAGGGGTTTGAACAAAGTCACCATCAAGAATAAATATCCTTTACCCCTAATTCCGGTATTATTGGAACAAGTAAAGAGAGCAAAAATCTACACGAAGCTTGACCTTAGAGGTGCTTATCATTTGGTCAGAATGAGAGAGGGTGACGAATGGAAAACAGCATTTAAGACAAGATATGGCCTTTTTGAATACACCGTCATGCCTTTTGGTCTGTGTAATGCTCCAGCAGCATTTCAATTTTTCTTGAATGACGTTCTTAGAGAGTACCTCGACATATTTGCCATAGTCTACATCGATGACATTTTGATCTACTCTGACAATGAAAACGAACATGTCCAACATGTCAAGAAAATTCTTGCAGCCCTTCGAAAGCACCAGTTATATTGCAAACTAACCAAGTGTGAGTTTCATGTTACCACAGTTGGGTTTTTAGGGGTTATTCTTACCCCTCAAGGTATGGTGATGGCAGAAAAGAAAGCAAAAGCCGTATCCGATTGGCCCACCCCAAAGAATGTTCGTGATGTACAATGTTTCCTGGGGTTTGCAAATTTTTACCGGAGATTCATAAATCATTTCTCCCAGACAGTGGCTCCAATCACTAAGATACTAAGAAAGAAAGAAAAGTTTGTATGGTCCCCAGAAGCTGATCAAGCCTTCTCGACTTTGAAGAAAGCTTTCTCCACTGCCCCAGTCTTGACTCATCCTGATGCGAATCGACCTTTCATAGTGGAAGCTGATACTTCAGATGTAGCAATAGGAGCCGTCTTATCACAACGAAATAAAGACACTGGTCAACTTCATCCTGTAGCTTATATGTCTCGGAAGTTGAACGAAGCCGAACAGAACTATGTCATTGCGGAAAAAGAGCTTCTGGTGATTCGTGACGCCTTTAAAGAATGGAGACATCATTTGTTGGGTGCCAAATACACTGTCACAGTATATATTGATCATCGTAATCTTCAATTCATGAGTTCCGCCAGACTTTTGACCCCTCAGCAATTACGCTGGATGCTGTTTTTTGCCGAATTTGATTTTGTAGTAACCTTCTGGCCTGGTAAAGATAATCGCAAAGCTGACGCCTTGTCCCGTCAAGATTCTACCACGTTGCCTGCATTTCAGGCCTCCAGAGCTATCATTGCTCCTGACAAGGTTCTATGTATCATAAAAACTGAAGATTTCTTTAAAGAAATTCGCAACTCTTTCACTGTTGAAAAATGGCAAACATGGGCCCAAGCAGATCCCAAAAGGTCAATCAAGCATGGACTACCCTTTCATGACGCTTGTTTGTTCGTACCCACTACCAAACTTCGCAAGATAGTGTTTCATTGGTTGCATGTTATACCGACGGCAGGTCACCCAGGTACTCCTAAAACTCTTGAACTGATCAAACGCTATTTTTGGTGGCCTACCCTAACAAAAGATGTAAAAGCAATGGTAAACAACTGCAAAGTTTGTGCTCGCATTAAATCAAGTCATTCAAAACCAAAAGGGTTGTTACATCCACTTCCAACCCCAAGTCGTCCATGGGAGCACATTTCTTTAGACTTTATTACCGGTCTGCCAGTGGTTCAACAGCATTCAGTAATTCTGGTGGTAGTAGATAGTCTCACGAAATATGGACATTTCATTGCCTGTAAAAAATTGCCCACTTCTAGTGAACTGCCAACTATTTTACTGAACAGAGTGGTTCGTTATCATGGACTGCCAAAAGTTATCCTCTCCGATCGGGGGTCGCAATTTGCCTCCAATTTCTGGAAAACATGGTGTAAAACACTCCAAGTGACATCTACGCTATCTACTAGTCACCATCCTCATACAGATGGTCAAACGGAGAGACTAAATCAGACTTTGAAACAATACCTACGTGCATACGCTGAAAAGGCACTTCATTCTTGGACATCTATGCTCTGGTTAGCCGAGTTAGCTTACAATAACTCATTCCACACTTCTATTGGCGTTACACCCTTTTTTGGTTTATTTGGCTATCATCCTGACACCCTGCCCATCACAATTCCTCAAGAAAGTTCTCTTACTCCAGCTGTGTCAGAAACCATTCAGCATTTGCATCAAACCCAGAAACTGATTCAACAGCATTTAGAAAAAGCCAAACAAAAATACAAAAGGCATTATGACAAGAAACATTGTGAGGGACCGCATTATCAACCAGGTGACAAAGTGTGGCTTTCCACAAAACATATAGACTTCAAGAAGAAGCACATGTTTAATCCCAAATTTATAGGTCCTTACACAGTCCTTCAGCAAATCAATCCGGTAACCTATAAACTACAATTGCCCAAATCCTTACGGATTCATCCAGTGTTCCACACTTCCCTATTGAAAAGGGCAGTCCAAAAGGTCCACCCTCAACCAGCTCCTGTTCTAGTACAGGGAGAAGAAGAATATGAAGTTAAGAAAGTGTTGGATTCTAAACTACGAGGGCGTAATCTATGGTACTTAATCTCATGGAAAGGTTATGGTCCTGAAAGTAACTCATGGGTTTCTGCATCTGATGTTCATGCTCCAGTACTTGTGAGACGCTTTCATCATCTTAATCCAGGCAAACCAGGCCCTAGAGCGCGTCTGGAGAGGGGAGTACTGTCAACACCAGGGCAGTGCGCGCTCTATTGGCGACTAGAATGCAAAAACCCAGCACTCTCAAAACAACGTAATTTATGCATTGTGCTGATATGTTGTTGTTTAACCTTTTGCATTGCAGAGTTCAATCCCGAAGACTTATTATTAATGTGCTTACAAATGCTGTTCATTTGCAATGTATTGCTGCAGGCTTTCAGAGTGTGTTAGGGTGTGTCCATTTCCAGGGCCTTCTAGAGACTTTCCCTGCAACATGCCTGGGTGTGGTTGTGGGCTGGGCCAAGACTCTATAAAAAGGAGCCAGCCCAGCTCCAAGTGCTCACTATTCAGAGGTCCAGGTGCAGAGCAGCAGCTACTTCCTGAGCTCCTGTCCCAGTGGCCTATTTGATCTTCCAGACATCTGACTTTCATTCTTCATTTGGAGATCCTTGTTCTGGGCGGTAAGACGGTGGTTGGGCTGGCCTCCCGACGCCGTTATCGAGAACTCTCATGTTCTTGGGCCTAATTCTTTTATGATTTGACAGAGTACTTTGCGCGTGTGAAATATGCACTTGAGTGTTTGTGACATTTGCAGGGTGACTTGCGAATCGGCAAGACGCTCGATTCGTTTAATGATAATTTAATCTTGTTATTCATTGCACGCTACCATTTCTTGACATTTGCATGGTGGTTTAAGAATCGGCAAGACGCGCGATTTGTTTTATGGTGCTTTAAGTTTGTTGTTCATTGCGCGCTACCATTTCTTGACATTTACATGGTGGCTTAAGAATCGGCAAAAGACGCGCGATTCGTTTCACTGTACTTTGATCTTGTTGTTCATTGTGAGCTGTTATTTCTTGGCATTTACATCGTGGTTTACGAATCGGCAAGACGCGCGATTTGTTTAATGATGATTTGACTTTGATATTCATTGCGTACTATCATTTCTTGGCATTTTACATGGTGACACTCGAATCGGCAAGACGCACGATTCTCTCGAGTTTAATTCAGGTTGTTTATTGTATGCCACTATTCTAAGATATTTATCATGTAATATTCGAGTTGACAAGTTATGTGATTTGTTTTCCTGAGTCCATATTGTGTTATTCATAGTGCACATTCCTTTTATGGTGTTTACTATATATATATATCTACAATATGCGCAATTTGTGTTGAAACATTTTAAGAGTACACAGAAGATCAGAGTTTCTAGATGCAATATTGTATGGTTCTAGTATGCATTCTCCAAAAAGGATTTATATGACTGGTTTAAAATTTAGTCAGAATGTTTTTCTGATTCTCATGTAAAGGAAAGTATTGAATAAGAAAGTTTTCATTTAATCCATCTTGATTCCCTTACAGGTATCCGGCCATCTTGAAGCTTAGTCATTTTAAACTTAATTCTTAGATTGTTCATGTTTTCAGAATGATTATGCTTAGAATCAGTCTAGTATCGATTTCAGGAGATATAATTTTCATATTGTGTGCTCTAACCTTTTTCTTACTACAGGTCTCCTTCCCAGCTGTTTCCCTTCCTAATCCCCTCTTCAACTCTCTTAGCCTCCGTGATTTATCTAGCAGAGTCTTGGAGCTGTTCAGTGGTGGACGTGTTGGGAACGTGCGCAGACCCCGAGGATCTGGTGACTCTGACAATATTACCACCTGTCTGCTTGGTAGTGACTGAGGAGTGGTAGCTTTTTGGATATGTTGTGTGCTTCATTTTCCCCTCATTACTGCATAGGAATGGGTCTCTTGTAAACAGAGGTCAGCACCCGCCAGACTGCTACTCTGTTTATTCATTGAGTATTTAGTGAGAAGTTAGATCATGAGTGAATCTGAAAGAGTAGTACGCAAATGCGAGTCGGCTTAAGGAATGACAGAATGAGTCGGCAAGGTGGTCGCAGAAATCACCCACCATTTAATCCCCAATTAACCCAAAACATTTTGAAACAAATCAAGAAACAATAATTAACAAAACATCATGTGATGCATATGTCCCAGTATACAGTCTGGTGATTTGAACAATTTGAAAGGAGAGGGGGTTACATGCCTCCCCAGTCTTTCCAAGTACAGGGGAAGAAGGCCCGTCTCCTCAGCCTGGACGCTCACCTCTAATCTGCTCCGAACGGAACATCCCACTAGGAGAGTATTTTGGGTCTCCCTCCTGCATCTACTTAGCCAGTGATGATTGCGTTTGAGTTACGCCTGTTTCCATCTCACAGGTGCAGCTGTGATCTGGCTGGTGAGTGTTGCCTCCTTTGTCCAGCCTAAAGGACATCTTGATCCACCCCACCCAACCCTCCGGACCCACGTTCTCAGTTTGTTACTCAGCACAAGGGAAACTCCTCTATAGGGTCACCCTGAATGCTCCCCAGTGTTTCCATGAGTGTAGTGTTTTAGATAAATAGAAAAAACAAAAGTTCACCCAGGTACTTTTATAATTTACTTCAAAATACTCACTGCTTGCATAAGTCAGATGCACTCAATCAACCAACGTTATTTTATTTATTATTTTAACAAGAATACACTCATCTTCTCTACATAAAAACATCACACATTAAAAAATGTGACGCTTTTATGTGGAGGAGTCCCCTTTTTTAAATGATACATATAGTATTATATATTGAAAGCCATGTATCTTTTCTAAAAACCCGTGTGTTAGATGACTGTATTCTTGTTAAATTTTTTTGTGGTGGTTGATTGAATGAGTCTGATGTATGTGGACAGTAAGTATTTTGATATCAAGTAAAGGTACCTGGAGGAACTTTTGTTTTTCTATTGACCTTGCCCCCTTGGTGTGTGAGGGATTATTCTCCATTAAAAAAAAAAAAAATATTAGATAAATCGGACCATCACTGTCAGTCCAGTCCAGATACGCTCACACGCCTAAAGGGGGAGCCCAGTGTCATATTCGCCTTCGACTCAGCTTGGGGCCAATGATCCCCCTGCTGTTCTTGATGCCTTAAGGCATGTTGCGGCGGTGTTCAACAGCCCTTTTACAGGCACCTTGGGGTCACTGGTGGTACCCACCGCTAACCTCAAAGTTCTGTTCGTTCTTTGGATGGAATGTCCCCTCTTATAGCTGCACTTGACGTCGCTCTTCCTTTGATCCACCTGAGGGTCCCAGTTCGGTGTCAACTGTGCATAAATCAGAGGAGGCAGAGCGTGAGATACAGCAGGGCAACTGCCTGTCTCGAGTCAAAGGCCGTGTTGCATTTGTCTCCTAGCTCACAGGAGATAGATAAGTCTAACTGTTACATATCTGGTCCTCTTTTAATTTCAAGGTATTAGGCCAATAGGCTGAGAGTCTCTGCAGAGTTAGTTGGGATACATCTTGAAAGCCTGCAGAAAAGCAATTTTGAAAGCTAATTTCTCTAGCTTTCTAGACAACTTTCTCTTTCTCAAAGAATAAATAGTAAAAATTGATTAGGATGTCCCTAGTGCGTTGCTGTTGGAAGGATTTCCTGTGTCCAATGCGATGTATCCTGTCTGTTGTAATCTCAGACTGGTTGTTCCCTAGAAGCAAGGAACGCATTCTCACCACAAAGAGTTCCAGATTGGTGTCCAGAATCTCCTTGCCAAGGTCTCAGATGCGGAAGCTTTTGCATCATGAGTGGTTTTCCAGGTCGATTTTCTCAACCCTATTTTTAAGCTGGTCTCCCATCACAGTGCATTTCTCTGCAGTTGTGGCGTACATCCGCACTACAGCCTACACACTCAGTCCACACCTGCCCGGAGGTTTGTTAATTTTTAGCTCAAGTCCGAGCATAGCTCTTCAAGGCTTTTCTTAAGATTGTGCTAGAGATCACTGCGTAGCTCTACTTTAAAGGTGTGGAGAATGTCCACCAGGTCAGCCTTTGTGGGCGTCATTATGCAGTCGAGGGAGTCGATATTAACCACTTTTGCTCCAGACAGAGTGTTCTAAATATTCCAGGAGCGCACCACGGGCTGACATTTTCTTAAGAGACATGGGATGGGCACCTCAGGTGTCTGCCAACTTATGCGGCACTTGGTGTCATATTCTGACCTCTGGGAAGCATCACCAGGATCCCCAATGTGGCAGTTACAGGGCACAAAAACGGTGATACAGTTTGCCAAGCCGTATGCACCAGATGTTCTTTTCCTACAGAAGACGCATCTAGTGAGCACCAGATGTGGGTCCTGGGAAGGCATGGTTACTCAAGGTTTAAGGGTTTTCCATGCAGAGTTCTTCTGCAGCTCACAGTGAGTGGCCATTCTCCTTAGAACCATCTTTCCTTTCTCTGTCAAGGTAACCCAAGCAGACACTGTGGGTAGGTTTGTGAAGATATCCAGGACTGTCGAGGGACAAAATTGGACACTGATTAGTGTGTATGCCCCCACCCAGCAAAACAATCTGGGATGGTAGAGGATGTGTCAAAATAGTAGGTGGTGCTAATAGATTCTTCTCAGGCTTTTGTGGTGATAGGGAGCAATTTTAACTCTTCAATGAACATGGTGTCAGACATTTCCCAGCATGGCCTCCACCACAAGACCAAAATACCGGTATCAAATGGGTCACCTCATTTAGTCTGACAGATGTGCAGCGTGTGGAATGATTGAGTGTCACAGTACACTTATTACTACCGCAACATCAATCAGCAACATAGATTGATTATATATTTGGGCCCCACTGCAGACGCCAAATAGTCGAAACTCGCTACTTCCCACGAGGACTGCATGATCATCTCAGATTAGGGACAAGCTCTCTGAATTTATGGTGCTTTGCCATGCTATCTTGAGTCAATCAATTTAATTTGTTGTACTTTAAGTAAGAAACATCGCTAGATCCTCAGTGCCCTAGTATCCTTGACTACTATGCTGTTAAAGATTCCTAGCCTAGTAACATACACAAACATGCATGCTGTGTCAACTCAATTATTTGATGCCATCATTTACACCATTTTTTATCACAGCTCTCAGTGTAAGAGACTGAGACATCTGGAAGAGACAAATGTGTTACTAAAATACCAGTACTCTTACATTGGGACTGCCACAGCTGTCCTTGTATTTAGGTCCGTTCCCCAGAACACATTCTTCTGAGGTATGATGGGTGATTATTGTTTTGACTCAACGAAAATGGAATCATAGTCTAAAGAGTTGTCATCTTGAACCTTTACATTTTCATAATAAGTGCAGATCTAGAAAAGGACTTACTTTGTTATTACGAAAGTTAACTGAACAGACATACTCCCTTATTTTTTTTGTTTTGAGTAATAGTTCTTGCACCTCTTTTTGAAGGAAAGGTAGAGAGACCTTTGTGCATTCAGTGTTTTGGAGCTAGTAAATAGGTTGCCTTTTTCAGTTCTAAGATATATCCATATTTTACCAAGTGAACACCCATTATAGAAAGGTTATTTCAAGCCATTTTGACAAGTAACACTCCAGTCTTCCTCCTAAAAGTGTTTTGTATTTTGGGGCAGTATAATGCAGTAACATCCTAAAATTTACAATTTTTCTCTTCCTCAATAGCACTGCCTTGCTTCACTCTATGGCTGCCATTGAGATACTAGTTGCACCCCCAATAGTAATCAGTTTAGTTTTGTGATGCAACTGGGTAAAGTGGTCTGCCTTGTCCTATTCCTTGACTTGGTGAGCCTCTGCGAGCATTACTTCCACTTTTCTATGCTAACTTTACCCTTGTTAGTTAAATAGCTTTTTTCATCTTTTGAAGGAACTGTCAAGAGGAGTTTCGAAAAAATTCTCACCTGTGAAAGGTGCAGCAATGATGGTTAGCTGTATGTCCAGTCTGAAACAGATTCTCAACAACGCACATATCCAAAACAGCTCCAGAACAAAACTACTTTCAAGTTGAGCTGTAACTGCGGAATCTTTTGTTTTTCCAATCTGTATTACACATGTTGCTTGTTTCTGACATCCATCTGGGAGGTGCTGCATGATCTACTCTAACTTCTTTCATTGAGGACAGCCACATCTGATTAGCATGCGCTATTCTTCATTGTGCAGCTGCTGCTCTTTCTTTTAATGTCCACGCTGCTTAAATTGCTGTGGTCTTTATCAGGTTTGGTACTGAGAATGCAGGATTATTTGCTCACTTCTTCACAGTTTCCACAATCAAGGCACCTCCTCCAAATTTGGTGTGAGGCTTTAGAAAAGGGTGGGCATTTGAAGACATCCTTTCCTTGACGGAACTGCACTGAGGGAAACAGACTTCTCTGTAGTGTTTTAAGGTTTCCGAAAGGACCCAGCAGTTCTAACTGGAACATGCTTTGCTCATATGCTCTTTTCACCACTGGGTTATATTTAGACAGTTCATTTGCTTGAGATGGCCTAGAGAGTTAGGAGTCTACTTCCTCCTGAGAAGAATCCGAATATTTTGCCAAATATTATTCCTCTCAAGCACAATTTAACCTTTTTTCCAACCCAATAGTAGGTTGATGCTGGTGTGGGTCATCTATTCATGCAATATGATTTTGCTGCTCCTTCTCAGGTGTGAGTGGTCTAACATCATCCTCACTTCTAACTGCTTCTGCCTCCTCCTGAGGTCTTTTATTCCATGGCCTTGTAGTGATCTAGGAAGCATGTAATTCTTCATCATTATTTTTCTTTTCATGCAAGAGTGAAGCCATGCAAGGCACAATAAATCTTATCTGACTTTCAACATCAAGCAACTGATCAGACTTTCTGTAAATGGTGTTCCATTGAGCTTTATTAGAGAAGGGGCATCCTCCCCCTTATTAGTCTTTCTTTAATCCTAACTGCCTCTCGAAGAGCAGTATTATTAGTTGATACATTCATTTATAACACTGTCATACTTTAACATAATCGCCAATTCATATTATTACAAAGAAAATCAGTTAGTATATTTTAAACATTTATATTAATAATAGAAATAAAGTGACAATCTGTAGCCTGCATGTGCCACTGGGAGTGAATGATCTAGCTTAAACTCTTCCTAAATCCTTTTTAGGGACTTTGGGGGAGTCCTCCCAATAAGAGCAAAATAATTTAGAATGAATAAAAAAAAAAAAAAGTTAATATCTTTATAGGCAAGAACATGTTTGGATCAGAGGTGCGAAATTTAACAAAATATCTACTTATCCATGGGATAGTTTGCTTCAAAAATCTACTTGTCCTGTAAAAAAAGAAATAAATTAAAAAAAAACTTTAAAAAAAAACTACTTGTACCTTTGGTGCCATGTAGGAACAAGTTATGGCAGCAATCCCATTACATAAGAGCTCTGATATTGGCCTCTCTGATTATGCCAAGGGTAATACTATAGTAGGGCTTGAATACTAGCAACGTCAAGCCCTATTATAGCAATTTCCTTATTTTTCCACCTTTCTGCAGATCTACATACTGGGGCTGAAGGAAGCAGTAAGCAATAGTTCCAGGGCTGGAATGTCTGAGTCTGTGCAAACCTACCAATGTGCAAGTTTTAAGGAATTTCACCAGCTCTTCTCTAATGTTTTTCCATACTGAGAAAGTTTGGAAATTGGCATCTGACAAAGGCAGAAGTAGACATCCTTCCATGGTTCGGAAAAACGTGGTTGAAGGAATGGTAAACTTGTAAATACACAATAGATTTTAGCACGATCAAATCTACGCATGCATACAGTTCTAGGAGTACAACCTTCTGGTCTACTTCTGTAAATTCTTGTGCATTCATGAGCGCCACTAATGCAAAGACACCATGGTTGCTCTTTTGTGACATTAAAATGGGGTCCTAACTAGGTCTGGTGTTTAACAAGACATTTTGTTTTTATTAAAATTAAATTTCTCTCTCTTTCTATCCATCTGTTGGCTGGCTTTACTGTGAGTGATACCTTGCTGCTCTTCCACAAGGAGCCTAATGGCACACAAAGTAGTTTTGTTTAGTACCAGGAACTACCATGGTAATGTGTGCTTTTTGAGACCAAGTTTTGGTAGCTCCCACAACAATAAAGTGTTATAAAAGCCATGTCAAAATAAGACACGTGTTGACAAAACCAAAAGACAGACCACCAATATCAAATCAGCTGGTTTTGTCAGTGCTTGTTTATTTTCATGTTTCCTATAATCTTGTTGAACATGGTTACACTGATTTTCCATTATGAATATTTGTTTTAAATACTAGCATGCATTAATACATTTTACTAAATGCTGCTTCAAAGAAATAGTACCTAAAATGTCACAGAAATTTAGCAAACATTTTTTTCCTACTTGCATTTTTTTCCTGAACATTTTCTTATTGACAGCAAAGAATCCTCGATCTTGCTTACAAGATTTTGCAAACATTTGCATCTCATCAGCGAGCATTTTGGGAGCATTATATCGTTAAACATTTCAAACGTGTATGTACAGACTTTTGTTTACTGGAACCACTGTCAGTAGTGCAGTGTGACCTCAGAACGTTTCTTTAGAGCGCTCACCCTAATCACAAAGACTTTGCATTATGAGCCATAAATACAAGTTTTAACAGCAATAACATATGAACACAAATATTACCTCAAATGCAGACACTTCCCTTCTTTGTAAACTGGCAGCCAAAGGGTTTGTGATGCAGGGGGTTCGGCCTACTTGACCCAAGGACAAAATAAGCATGAAAACTTGTTGTCATTGACCCCAAATTATATGTCCCGGGCGTTGGGCTATAGGATTTCTACACTCCTGTTGGATCCATCACCAGTTTCAACATTGTTACTCTTCTGTTTGTGAGCGTATTTGGCTATCCTGCCTAAATGTAATGCTTTAATTTGACCTTTTCTTTGGCACATCTGCTTCTACAAATAATTATGAGTTTCTTAATTAAAAGATATGGACTGTGATGCTCTGTCCAGCTTGAGTCACAGGTTATTGTCCCTATCCTCCGTATCAGAGTCGTTCTGCAGTCTAATTGAAACCTTATTGTCAGACCCCCTAGTGTGCGTTTAAAAAAAGCACCAAACAATCACATTTGATACATATCTTTTTGTTCTTAATAATACACTCCCTTACTGGAGTTTTTCTGTATACTATGAAACTCTCCCTTAATAAGCAACTAGGAAAGTTCAGTCTTGTGAGTTGATTTTATCTGCCTACCTGACCTCTTGTAATACAGCTGAGTGGTCTGAAAGAACTGCTGGCTGGATGGCAGTAGTCTGAGGAAGTCACAGAACTATATCCCTTTGAGATAACAGCTGTTGGGAAATAGTAAACCAAGACATACTCTCCATCAACAGTATGCCCCCTCTGCAAGACTCTGTTAGTCGAAGCATGCCATAATTTCCGTAATGTTTACTTTTGCCTTTTTCATACTCTTCATGAAAACTTTTGTTGAAAAAACTATATATATGGAAAATGTCACTTACCCAGTGTACATCTGTTCGTGGCATGAGACGCTGCAGATTCACATGCTGTGCATATCCCGCCATCTAGTGTTGGGCTCGGAGTGTTACAAGTTGTTTTTCTTCGAAGAAGTATTTTCGAGTCACGAGGTCGAGGGACTCCTCCCATTTTGGCTCCATTGCGCATGGGCGTCGACTCCATCTTAGATTGTTTTCCCCGCAGAGGGTGAGGTAGGAGTTGTGTATATAGTAATAATGCCCATGCAATGGAGTGAGTATGTTCACATAATGTGACTAAAAGTATTATATTTACAAATGTACGAGTTTAACTTTGATCAACTTACACCGGCTACAGGCTCCCGGGGAGGTGGGAGGGCGCATGTGAATCTGCAGGGTCTCATGCCACGAACAGATGTACACTGGGTAAGTGACATTTTCCGTTCGATGGCATGTGTAGCTGCAGATACACATGCTGTGCATAGACTAGTAAGCAGTTATCTCCCCAAATGCGGTGGTTTAGCCTGTAGGAGTTGAAGTTGTTTGAAATAAAGTTCTTAGTACTGCTTGTCCTACTGTGGCTTGTTGTGTTGTTAACACATCCATGCAGTAATGTTTAGTGAATGTATGAGGCGTAGACCATGTGGCTGCCTTACAGATTTCTGTCAATCGAATATTTCCTAGAAAGGCCATTGTGGCGCCTTTCTTTCTAGTGGAGTGTGCCTTTGGTGTAATAGGCAGTTCTCTTTTAGCTTTAGCATAACAGGCTTGAATACATTTCACTATCCATCTGGCAATACCTTGTTTGGATACTGGATTTCCTGTATGAGGTTTTTGGTAAGCTACAAACAATTGTTTTGTTTTGCGAAACTGTTTGGTTCTATCAATGTAGTACATTAGAGCCCTTTTAATGTCTAATGTATGTAATGCTCTTTCAGCTACAGAGTCTGGTTGTGGAAAAAACACTGGGAGTTCCACAGTTTGGTTTAAGTGGAAAGGCGATATAACTTTTGGCAAAAATTTGGGATTTGTACGTAGAACCACTTTATGTTTATGTATTTGTATAAAGGGTTCCTGTATGGTAAAGGCTTGTATTTCACTTACTCTTCTGAGTGATATGATAGCTATTAAGAAGGCTACTTTCCAAGTTAAGTATTGCATTTCACAGGAGTGCATGGGTTCGAATGGTGGACCCATGAGTCTTGTTAATACAATATTGAGGTTCCACGAAGGAACTGGGGGTGTTCTCGGTGGAATGATCCTTTTTAGGCCCTCTATAAAAGCTTTTATGACTGGGATCCTAAATAGTGAAGTTGAATGTGTAATTTGCAGATAAGCTGAAATTGCTGTGAGATGTATTTTAATGGATGAAAAAGCTAACTTAGATTTTTGTAAGTGTAGTAAGTAGCTTACAATGTGTGTAGCGGACGCGTGTAATGGTTGAATTTGATTATTATGACAGTAATAAACAAATCGTTTCCATTTATTTGCGTAGCAATGTCTTGTAATAGTTTTTCTAGCCTGTTTGATGACCTCCATACATTCTTGTGTGAGGTTTAAATGTACGAATTCTAGGACTTCAAGAGCCACATTGCTAGATCGAGCGATGCTGGATTCGGGTGTCTGATCTGTTGTTTGTGTTGAGTTAACAGATCTGGTCTGTTTGGTAGTTTGATATGAGGCACTACTGACAGGTCTAGTAGTGTTGTGTACCAAGGTTGTAGTGCCCAAGTTGGTGCTATTAGTATTAGTTTGAGTTTGTTTTGACTCAGTTTGTTTACTAGATACGAAATGAGTGGGAGAGGGGGAAAAGCGTAAGCAAATATCCCTGACCAACTAATCCATAACGCATTACCCTTGGAGTGAGGCTGTGGGTACCTGGATGCGAAGTTTTGGCATTTTGCGTTTTCTTTTGTTGCAAATAGGTCTATTTGCCGTGTTCCCCAGTATTTGAAGTAGGTTTGTAGTATCTGGGGATGAATCTCCCATTTGTGGATCTGTTGGTGATCTTGACTGAGATTGTCTGCCAACTGGTTCTGAATTCCTGGAATGTATTGCGCTATTAGGTGAATGTGATTGTGATTCGCCCAATGCCAAATTTTTTGTGCTAAGAGACACAGTTGTGATGAGTGTGTGCCTCCCTGTTTGTTTAAGTAATACATTGTTGTCATATTGTCTGTTTTGACAAGAATGTGTTTGTGGGCTATTAGTGGTTGAAATGCTTTCAAAGCTAGAAACACTGCTAGTAGTTCTAGCTGATTTATGTGAAGTTGTTTCTGCTGAGTGTCCCATTGTCCCTGGATGCTGTGTTGGTTGAGGTGTGCTCCCACCCTACCATAGAAGCATCTGTTGTGATCACGTATTGAGGCACTGGGTCCTGGAAAAGCCGCCCTTGATTTAAATTTATATGATTCCACCATTGTAGCGAGGTGTGTGTTTGGCGGTCTATCAACACTAGATCTTGTAGTTGACCCTGTGCTTGTGTCCATTGTGTTGCTAGGCACTGTTGTAAGGGCCGCATGTGTAACCTTGCGTTTGGGACAATGGCTATGCATGAGGACATCATGCCTAGTAGTTTCATCACTAATTTCACCTGATACTTCTGGTTTGGGTACATGCTTTGTATAACGTCTTGGAATGCTTGTACCCTTTGTGGACTTGGAGTGGCAATCCCTTTTTTTGTGTTGATTGTTGTATTTGACACGGCTGTAGGTGTGATTTTTGGTAGTTTAGTGAGAAACCTAGTTTGTGAAGGGTTTCTATGACGTTTTTTGTGTGTTGAAAACACTGTTCTTGTGTGTTGGTTTTGATTAGCCAATCGTCTAGATACGGGAACACGTGTATGTGCTGCCTTCTGATATGTGCCGCTACTACTGCAAGGCATTTTGTAAATACCCTTGGTGCTGTTGTTATTCCGAATGGTAACACTTTGAACTCGTAATGTACTCCTTGGATTACAAACCTTAGGTATTTCCTGTGTGAAGGATGTATGGGTATATGGAAGTACGCATCTTTGAGATCTAATGTGGTCATGTAGTCTTGTTGTTTGAGCAAGGGGATTACGTCTTGAATTGTTACCATGTGAAAGTGATCTGATTTGATGTAAAGATTTAGTGTTCTGAGATGTAATATGGGTCTTAGAGTTTTGTCCTTTTTGGGTATGAGAAAGTACAGGGAGTAAACCCCTGTTCCTTTCTGATGATTGGGTGCTAGTTCTATTGCATCCTTTTGTAACAACGCTTGGACTTCTATCTGTAATAGATCCATGTGTTGTTTGGACATGTTGTGTGTTTTTGGAGGCACATTTGGTGGTAATTGTAGGAATTCTATGCAATAGCCATGTTGGATGATGGCTAGGACCCACAAGTCTGTTGTTATTTCCTCCCAATTTTGGTAAAAATCTGTTAGTCTCCCCCCCACTGGTGTTACGTGTTGGGGATTTGTGACACTGAAGTCACTGTTTTGAGGGGTCTTGGGACTTTGGAACTTCCCTCTAGTATTAGGGAACTGTCCACCTCTGTATTGTCCCGAAAGCCTCCTCTCTGATACTGGCTCTGGTATATGGGCCTGGTTTGTGAAGTTGAGGGTTCTGTGGTTTGGCCCCGAAACCCCCCTCTAAATTGTGTCTTCCTAAAAGTGCCTCTGCTCTGTGGGGAGTAGAGCGCGCCCATGGCCTTGGCCGTATCTGTATCTTTTTTCAGCTTCTTGATAGATGTGTCCACTTCCGGCCCAAACAACTGCTGTCCATTAAATGGCACATTAAGCACAGCCTGTTGGATTTTGGGCTTGAATCCTGAGGTGCGCAGCCATGCGTGTCTTCGAATTGTAACCGCTGTATTTACAGTTCTTGCAGCTGTGTCTGCTGCGTCCATTGCTGAACGTATCTGGTTATCTGAGATACTTTGGCCTTCTTCTACCACTTGTTGTGCACGTTTTTGGAATTCTTTGGGCAGATGTTCATTAAAGTGTTGCATTTCATCCCAGTGGGCTCTGTCGTATCTTGACAGCAAAGCCTGTGAATTAGCAATGCGCCATTGATTGGCTGCTTGTGCTGCCACTCTTTTCCCCGCAGCGTCAAACTTGCGACTTTCTTTGTCGGGTGGTGGTGCATCTCCGGAGGTGTGTGAATTCGCCCTTTTACGTGCTGCGCCAACTACTACTGAATCCGGTGTCAGTTGCTGCGTAATGTACATAGGGTCTGTTGGTGGAGGCTTGTACTTTTTCTCCACCCTAGGAGTGATGGTCCTGCTTTTAACGGATTCTTGAAATATTTGCTTTGAGTGTTTCAAAATTCCCGGTAGCATCGGAAGACTCTGGTACTGACTATGTGTGGACGACAGAGTATTAAATAAAAAGTCATCTTCGATAGGTTCAGCGTGCAGTGTCACGTTGTGAAAAGCAGCTGCTCTGGACACCACCTGTGTGTAAGCAGTACTGTCTTCAGGTGGTGATGGTCTTGCTGGGTAACAGTCGGGACTGTTATCAGACACAGGCGCATCATAAAGGTCCCATGCATCTGGGTCATCTTGGCTCATGCTTGTGTGTGTTGGAGACTGCACCATAGGTGGGCTAGCAATTGGTGATGATTGCGGTGAGCGTTGAGGTGATGGTGGCGGAGTTACTTGTTTTGCCACCTTTGCTTGTGGTGGTTTATCCTTCTCTTGGAAAGCCAGTTTCCTTTTCATCCTTATAGGAGGGAGAGTTCTTATCTTCCCTGTCTCTTTTTGGATATGGAGCCTTCTCTGTGTATAATCTGCCTCCCCTGCTTCTAGCTCTTGGCCGAATTTATGGCTTTGCATTTGTGTGAAAAGCCCTTGCTCCTCGGTGTAGGAACTTGTTTTCGGCTCCGAAGCCGGATGTTTCGGTATCGAAACCTTTTCCACTGTCTTTTTCGGCTCAGAAGCCACTTTTTTGTGTTTCAGTGTTCCGATTTCTCGGTGCCGACTCATCTCGGTGCCGATCTCTCGATGTCGATATTGTTCTGACCCGGTGTCTCGGGGCCGAGTCTTTTCTGTGCCGGTATCTCGACCGTAGTCGGATGACTTCGACATGTGTGCCCTTTTTCGGTGCCGATGGACGGTCACAGATTTTTTGGGTTAAGCCGTGGCCTGCCGGCGGTGGCGTCCCCTGGGCTCTGATGATTTTAATGTGAGTTTTGGCCGGGGCTGTTTTACTCACGGTTTTCGGCGTCTGTTCTTTTTCAGCCTCGTCCGAGTCAGCAATGGAGAAGGTTTCTTCTTCCTCCAAGTCGTGGTGTCCTGACGGCACTGACGACATTTGAAGTCTTCTCGCTCTCTGGTCCCTCAGCGTTTTTCTCGATTGAAACGCTCGACAGGCCTCACAGGTATCCTGTTTGTGTTCGGGAGACAAACACAAATTACAGACCAAATGTTGATCTGTATAAGGATACTTGTTGTGGCATTCGGGGCAGAAGCGGAATGGGGTCCGTTCCATTAGTTTTGTAGACGCACGTGGTCGGGCCGACCAGGCCCCGCCGGGGAATCGAAACCCCAAAGGGCCACCGGAGCTCTTCAAAATTCGGTGTCGATCTGTGATAACTAACCTGATACCGAACGCAAACAATACCGTCAAATTTTTCCGATATCTAACCAACTTTCCGAACCGAAACACGGAGCGAAGAGGAACACGTCCGAACCCGATGGTGGAAAGAAAACAATCTAAGATGGAGTCGACGCCCATGCGCAATGGAGCCGAAATGGGAGGAGTCCCTTCGACCTCGTGACTCGAAAAGACTTCTTCGAAGAAAAACAACTTGTAACACTCCGAGCCCAACACTAGATGGCGGGATATGCACAGCATGTGTATCTGCAGCTACACATGCCATCGAACATAAAATATATATATATATATATATATATATAATAATATAAATACACACACACAAGCAGCTGGTATTGATATTTTGGCATCGATTTAAGGTTGTAGATGTTTGTTTGCTCTTGGGAGGTCAAATCACTTACCTCTGAAGGCTTTCTGTTCTGAGTCAGTGTATACAAAAAAGTGATGGATGGAATGGTTGAATTAATCTTAGTCACTAGTAATTACTCAGGGGCCTCATTTAAGGCCATCGTAAGGCACTGTAATCTTAAGCTTTTTTACCAGCCATGAAATTTGTTTAGGGGGCATTTCATATATATCTAGATTAATTTGTAATGTTACACTGACATTCGATTCTTGAAACTGTTCTTCTAGAGCACAGAAACCCGAATATCATGTGATACTTAACACTTGGCTTATCATACTATGGCACAGGTTCTCTCTCTCATCTATATTTCTGAGTGAAACAAAGCACATGCTGGACAACCGTGGGAGTTAGGATCATTGGGTAAGCTTAGATTACAGATGCTACATGCATCTTTTTTTGCTAATTTTAATCACACTTTGAACAACAGTCAAACATAATATTTTGCACACCTATTTACTTTAGAGACGTGTTGAAAGAACTCAGAAAAAACAATATTCCCCTAAATATGCCTTTTCTACCATGGAACTCCTATGCTCTCAGACCGGTGAAAACCCTCACTGTTGCAATGTCATAGAGCAGTTCAATGTCACGCAATATTTTTTGTTCATTCCCGTAATTGTTGTTATCTTCAGTTTCAAACTCTTGTAATCTTACTGTCCTCAATCAGCACTATCTTTTTCTTAAAATTTTAAGCAGAAACATAATCTGAAGACAGGGACTATGTACCAGGGCATTGTGGAGTTATGCTTGATGAAATGGTGAGTCCTACTAGCTCCAACTATGGCCAGTGGCTAAAACAAAAAAAACAAAAAAGTTATTTCTAAAAATGTTTCCTGACAAGAACTAGATGGCAAAACACAGCGCAGCATGTGAATATGCAATGGGTTGACACTGTAAAAAGGTTTTCAAAGGAAGTTGGCAACGGTCTTACTAACAATACTGCCATAACACCAAGGAGCTGTATAGCTCCTGAGGACTGGGATACTCATAAAACAGCTCTACATTTCTGGACATTTTCAGAAAACGACTACCTCGGCAGTTATTCCTTACCCTTGCTCTGTTTAGTTCAAATTAGGAAGATTAAAATGGGTTTAAAAATCTCATGAGTATTTGGCAGAGATGGTTGGTCTTAGAGCCAGCATGATTGTTGGCTCTCCTTCTGGTGGCCTTTTGCCCACCAGTACTGATGCTAGGCAACTTCAAATAGACAGTAAGAAGAAATGTTTGATACTAGTCATAACAAGCACAAGCTGGTTGTGCTTTTCAATTTTCATCTTCGATTGAAACCATTTATTTTGATATACATTTTTTTTTAAACTCTGCTGTGGTATGAAAAAAACAAGTAACTTTCCTTCAGCGTTTCTGGTGGAAATCTCACATTTTGAATTTCTGCAAGTACAAGGCTAGATTCTGAGCTTTTCAAAGCAACTGCATCTGTACATAGGAGGTGCCACTGACTATGCCAACTTTGCACTGTCCCGGGAATTGATGGCACAGAGCTGTATAAAGGTGCTACCCCCTAAATGCTTTCGTAATTTTTCATTGGAACGCTTCTGTGCTCTCAAATGCACATCAACCATAACAGATTGTAGTGCGACAGTGAATAACATCTAGCTTAGGCCCTTTTCAGAACCCTAAAAGACCACTTCACAGAATAGGGAGGAATTATGCACTTAGATAAAGCATGCAGCAGAAAGAGTGTGACCAAAGTTAACTTATTTGCTCTTTTGATAGATATTTCTAACTGCAGGGTTCTCACCTTTTGAATAGAAACCAAAGCAGTACCTCGCAAGGTTAGAGAGTCTGAGGCATAGACTTAGACCAGGAAGTCCTGCAGGACCGAGAGGGTGAAATTGTTCTAACTGTGCACTGCTGAGAAAGTAGTGCTGGGTGAAGGTGTGTAAGGGCAGCCAGGTAGATGCCAATACCTGGAACACCTCTAGTGAGCCACATAGTGGCAGTATTGGCTCTGGTTTAAGTCAGCCCGAAAGGACTTAAGACACTTTTGTGGTCACGGCAAAGCATTATTTTATGCACAGGATGATCCATCTGGACAAGGACCACTTTTGAACCAGCTTTCACTTCTTATCACAACTAAAGTTGGTAAAAGGCTAATAACCCATCCGGTGCCCCTTGGTGCTCACAAATTAAAAGCCAAGAACTTCTTTTGGGTCCATCTGGTGAAGCCTTTTCTTCTTTAATGGAATGAGTCAGAGAGAGAAAAAGGCAGGGGAAGTAATGGAATGTCCTATGTGGAAGGGCAAGACAAACTTGGGCAAAAAGGAAGTGTGAGTTTGAGGCACCTATTTGTCTGTGAAGGTGATATACAGAGGTTGTACTCTCAGCAACCGCAGCTCACTGACACAGTAAAGGTAATGCAGAATACTATCTTGCTGGTTAGCAATGACAGCTAGTGACCTGAATAACAAGGGTTTGTCAAGCAAACATAGAAAGGTCAGATAAGTAATCTTCCTTCGGCAGTGTCCACTACAAAACTTTGTTGCCTCAGACATTAAATTAGTGACAAAATATCACCCAGTTGTGGCTGTACTGCATCAACCTGATGATCACACTAGGTCAAGAACTTTGCGAAACTATGAAAATAAAATCGATTTGATAGATGAGCACCTAGCTTTGAAAATAACATTGACTACCTTCGTGGCATATTGAATTCTCTCAGTTGGTGCCACTCAATCTCCATGCATGGAGGCGTAGGTTGTGGGGATTTGGGTGAAAGATCCTACTTTATTGTTGAGATAAGAGGTGCTCTAAAAGTGGCAGGAGGGTCGGAGAGCAAATGCTTATGCTCAGGATGGTAAATGTTGCTTACTTTGTGTGTACAATTGTATATTCTTTCAGTGAGGAACATATCCAAGCAACACCACGCAGCATTGAACTGTAGCTCGAGGGGACACATCTGAATCCGATAGCGGGGAAAAAAAACAATCTAACAATAGAACTGTTGCCCATCCACATTACCAGTAATAGGTGGAGTCCCCAGACCTCGTGACTCAAAAAGACTTCTATGAAGAAAAAACAACTTGCACACCGATGAGACCATCAACAGATGGCAGGAGTATGCACAGCATGTATCTACAGCTACACATTCAACAAACATTTGAGTACCATACTCTTCGGGAAGACTCCAGGGCTAACAGAATGATCTGTGTCTGGTCTAGTCTCACCTTCTTCAAAACTCTGGGTATGAGAGGTAGGAGCGGGAATGTATACAAGAGACTGAGTCCTACTTCAGGTGGAAAGTGTCTAGCATGGCACCTCTTTATGAAAACTCCTACACACAGTAGTGTTAACACTGTACGTTCCAGGTGGTGTCTAAGAGATCTAGCCAAGGTCAGTTCCAAGATGCCTTATTGCACCTCCAGGTGTAGATGCCATGAGAGATTGGCCCACCGCAGACATCTGTTGAGCTTTTTCAGCTGGTATTCAGCAAACCAGACAAATGGTTCACCACCAGGGGATTACCTGGGAGTACAACCACTTACAGAGAAGAAGCACCTCCTGGCATAGGTCCCTGATCACACATAGCCCTGCTTGTTGCAGTACCAAAATGGATGGTTCATGTTGTTTCTCCGGACCTGCAGAGGCTTCCTTTTGATAGATGGCAGATAAGCCTCAGAGCGAAAAGGATGGAGCAAAGCTCTAGCAGATTTATTTAGATATCCACCTCTCCCAGATGACCAAGCCTCATCAGTAAATTTGCATTTGTTGCTATTGTGAACTGTCTGCTACAGATACAGCTGGTGTCTGATAGCCACCACTGAAGGTCTGGGGCTGACTCCTCTGAATACCGATGTTATCTTAGGCAGACCAAGTGTTGAGCCCACTGCAAAGCTTGCATTTGCCATTAGGCAAGAGGCAAGAGGCACTAGTAGGATGCTTGAGGTCAACAGTCCAAGAAGCCTCAGAACTGTCTGTACCGGAACTCTGGTGTGAGTCCAAAACATCAAGATCGTAACTTGAATGTCCAAAATGTATTACTGCGGTCGAAAAGCTTTGCATGCCATCTTGTCTATGATGAACACTATGAAAGTGACTCCCTGTATAAGGTGCAGGTGGAATTTTGGCCTGTTGATGGAAAAGCCCAGGGATGACAAAAGAGTAACAGTTGTGCGAAGGTGGTCAGTGAAGGGCTACAGCCTTTGGTAGCCAGTCATGGAGGTATTCGAATACATGTATTCTCAACCTGCCCCACCACCCCTTCATAATCACCACAGAAGCTGAGGTGAGGACAGGATGGTAAAATGAAGTGTTCCAAACCCACTACAAATCGAAGTGGGACTGCAGGCCGGCAACACCAAAGAATGCGTCCTCTAAGTTCAAGGACACCATTCAGTACCCAGGTTCTATGGAGGAAGGAACCTGGACGAGGGTCAAAATCTTAAACCTTTCTTTCAAAAGCAAAGTGTTCAGAAGCAGACGGTCCAGAATTGGTTGGAGTGCTCTGTCCTTTCTGGTCATCAGAAATCTGGGCCTCTCTCGGCACGTAGGAACCTCTCTATGGCTCCTTTGTCCAAAAGAGACTGACCTTACTGTGACAGAACAGCAGCATGATTGGCAGAAGACTAAATAGAAGCAGTGCTACTTTGGTGACATGGGAAAATCAAGGGAAGGGCACAACCATGCTGCACTACGTGTAGCACCCATTAGTCTGTAGGTATAGCACCGTACAATTGCACTAAACATATACCACAAGGCATGTGTAGGATCTCAGAAGGCAGACAGCATTCTGGGAATTCACTGCCAAACGGGCAGAGGAAAAGACTTTTGCAAAATTATGAATGCCCATCAACTCTCTGTCTGGAGGTGCATTGAGGAGTGATTTTACAACAGCATTTACATTGCTGGTGGAAGACAATCATCAAGCTCTCAGGAGGTGGGAGCTAGGTCAGGAAGTCTGGTTCACCTAGGGCAGGTCTATGGTGCCCAGTCACCAGACGACTTACAGGGGCTGACAATCATGGTTTAGAACAGATTGTCCACAATGTTTCAGTTAAAGCCTTGTTAAAAACGCACAGCAAGGGCTCTGAAGTAGCAGGCCTTGTCAGCAACATTACAGTCTCTGGCAAGTGGCTATGTTAGACAACTGGAGAGCGAATCCTACTGCTCTGCAGACTATTACGGCAATGGAGGTACTCTATTCAGGTGGGGGCCCTGGTGGGAAGCCCAATTTTGTCTCAGGGGAAGGTATATAGGATATTGGTATTTTGAACATCTAGTTAGATGCCAGTATCTGTGCAATTCAGAAGACAGTGAGGAGTAAATTGTCTGCCTTTATGTAGTCAATATGAGAAAATTATCTGAACAAGCGTACCAGCCAACAATAGTACTGGCATGGGAGAAGAGGCAGGGGCTGACCCAAAGATGGAGGCTGAGCCTTGGTAAGCTCATAATGAGACATAAGAGCGGTACAAGCCAATGTTAACTGTGGATCAGAGACAGGTGTCAGGTTAGATCGTGGTAGGTGCCACTGGTGTCAGGACTGGCAATCGAGTAGTCAAACACCAAGGCCTCTAGCACAGGAGTTGAGGTGTGGGTACGGGTCAGAATAAAGGCCCAAAGGTCATTCAACGCAAGTACCGTCAGCAGATGTCTGGGGGTCCCTGTGGGCAGAACAGAGCACGAAGGTGTTACAGAAAGAGCCAGCATCATTTCAAAAAGCTGAAGCTAGACCTTCTCCTGTGCATGGTTTAGGATGGCCATGAGAATTTTGAGTATGCTGGGTCGAGTGTTAAAGATGGGTTTGGAGTCGTACAATGGAACACAGTAACATACTTTTAGTCCTAACAGGGTAACGTCTAATGGTAAGGGAGTGACATGACGTAGATGGGTCCCTCTTGGATTGCTTGCATTTGTGGAAAGACTGGTCTCTCAACTTATCTGAGGACAGTGACTGGGAGCAGGACCGGGACCTGGAGCAGGTCTTCTACTTGGAACGCTATGTGCACGGCTTTCTGTGTTTAGCTATGTACAGCTTCATCTCCTGTTTTCTGATGGCTTCGGGAGCATCAGGTAGCAGTTATCTCAAGATATGGGGTGTCTAGACCCTAGACACCACAGGCAGATATTGTGTGGATATGTAAATGACAACTCTTTCCTATAGCCACACAGGCTGTGCCACCGCCTGACCTTAATTAGGCAATAAGAATGTTCCATCCCTTGTCTTATAACATTTTTACTCTAGGGTGACTCCGGTCTGGCTGTAATGAAAAACTAACCATCTGGAATCTTGTGCTAAAAACAACAATCTCACTCTTAACTTGGGTAAAATCAAGGTCAAGTGCTTTGGCGATAGCAGTAGGTCTTGTAGCTGGCTCAAGAGCTTGCATAATCTGGAAGAGGTCTCTGTTATCAGCTATTTGAGTTTTCACATCAACTATCAATTTTGAACTGTGATAAATGCAACCAAAAAAGACAGCTGTTGTAGCACTGGTTGGGAGCCTATCAAGTCTCTGTTCTCACCATGGAGACTATTTTATATTGATCTTTAGGAAGGCTTACGTGCCGAATAATTTGTCAACTCTACCATAAGGAGCTGCCATCTGGTTTCTTTGGTGAAGCCACAATTTTAATAAAAGGGTCAGCACAGAGGTCTGTTCTCATACTCAGAAACCTTTGTCTTTAATCAAGCAACTCAACTGAGGTCTTCTTAAAATCACTGAGGGGCATGGTTTTGTATTTTTTATACTGGTGCAATTCGCTTTGATGTGGTGAACTTTAAAGAAGAAAAAACTGCTGCAGGACAGTTGTTCCTTTTTAGGGCATTTGCACAGGCTTATTTTTTTCCAGTGTTAGAGATTTTTTTTTTTTTACAGTCATGAACTCTTGGCTACATCATTTAAATTGTTTCGAGAAATATTGTATAGGAAGTGTATATAGTTCTCCAGACTTGTAGTTTACAAAAGACTATCTTTATATTTTCAGCCTGCAAAAAAAGCTTTCAAAATATATCTCTTTCCTTACCCCCTCCATGACCTGCAGTGTTCTTCCGCATTTGACGTCCACCCATTTGGGGCCCCAAGTCATGGCAGCAGGTTGAAACCAGAGTTACTGTATTGGGCCTCGCTAGGCCTAGAAAGCGGGACGTAATGCCTGCATTGGTGGGCTCCGCACACTCACCTGCAGCAGTGGACCTAGCTGGCGTTGCCACCAAAGACACTGCGACCCCTCTTCCACGTGGGGCGGAGCTTTGGCTGGACTTGGTGAGTGGATTAACCCAAGAGATCAGCGGGGCCAATAAGTGGTTTCAGGCTGGCGTCATTTCCTGGGCCTGCTCTGAGCTTTGTGCCTCTGCTGTGTGATACTATTCTTTGTATTTCTGGGTACTCACTTGCTCTTTTTGGGCCCACATCACTGATTGCGCTCAGCCTGCCGATCCTCAACGACACTTTAGATGCAGCGAGTGAGGCAGTTCCTATGATGCTTTATAGCTCAACTAACAAGGTGTGCAGCTGGTATGACAGGCCCTGTCACATCCTTTTAACAGGGAAAACTGACACTGTGTTCTAGAGGCCGTTGGTCTGCTCGTGTCCCCCTAGTGGTCGCTCACTAGGATGTGATGGGGTATTTGTTGCAGCGCTGCAGGGCGTCCCCCCACTCATTGCAACCCCTTGCTCCTGTTGCTTCTCCTTACTTCCTGGCCTTTAAACTGAACTGCTGCATTAAAGAGGTTGAGTTTTGGACTTAAAACGCTACTGCGGTAAGTTCCTACGCCAGCTGCCTAAATGGACAAGTTACTTACCTTCCGTAACACCTTATCTGGTAAAGACTATGTAACTGCAGATTCCTTAACTTAGAATTTTCCCCAGGTGTCAGACTGGATCTGGAAGATTTTCATGAGCAGTATCCCAGCTTGCCAGTAGATGGTGTTGATCGACTCCACAGCCATCATTGTCCACTCCGGAAATGTGGTTGCAGTTCCTATATAGGTGTCACCAAGGTGCACCAGCATCATTTTCACGACTTTCCACACCAGAAGCGCAGAGCCCAGAACACCACTGACTACTGGTGTGTCAAAACTAAGGCCCTGAAAGGGGAGTCCCTGATCATGGAAAAACTAAGACCCTGAAAGGGGAGTCCCTGATCATGAAAATCAGTTCACAGAGCAGGGAGGAAGGGTGGGTCGGTAAGGAATCTGCAGCTACATATGGTCTCTACCAGATAAGGCATTATCGAATGTAAGTAACTCGTCCATCTGATAAAGACGTCTAGCTGCAGAATCCATACCTTTGAATAGACACCCAAGCAATACCATCTGCAAGTTCAAACAAAGAAGTCCTGCAGGACTAAATGAGCAAAGTGCCAGCCCCTAAAGACCTCACTTTCCAGGCCGTAGTGTTTGGTAAAAAGGTGCAGGGATGCCTATATTTCCACCTGACTGATTTCAAGGACTGGAACAGCACATGCTAATGCAGTGGTCACAGTTTTACCTCTAATACAGTAAGCGCGCAAACCCTCAAAGGTGGGGGTGCTTTTTCGCCAGTGCTTAGCAGATCTTAATGCAGTGTATGACCCATCTGGAGATGGTGCACATTGCCCGCCCTTTTGTCACACCCACATACCCTACAAAGAGTTAGTCTCCCACTCGGAACTCTTTTGTACGATGAAGGTAGAATGCCAACACTCTTTTTGGGTCCAGGTGTTGGAGTTTCTCCTCTTCCTTAGAAGGATGTGGGTGTGTGTAAAAAGTAAGCAAGGTGATGGATTGGCCTACATGAAAGGGCGTCACCACTTGTGACAGAAAAGAGGCACTGGAGCGAAGCACCCCTTTGTCAGGATAGATAGAAAGATGATAAGGCCTACAGCTCACTCACTCTGCGGGCAGATGTAACTGCCACAAGAAGGCTGTTTCAGTGTGAGAAGTCTGGAAGGACAATTGTGGAGGGGCTCAACGGGAGCGCACATTAAAAAAAGTCAGGAACATATTCGGATCCCATTGGGGCATAATGAATGGGGATGGACGAAAAAGACATTTGAGGAATCTATGTACAACAGGAGACTTAAACAAAGAAGGTTGACAAGGCAACCACAAAAAAGCAGAATTAGCAGACAAATATCTCTTAAGAATGCCCAAAGCAGAGCCCTGCTGGGCAACGGAACGAATTAACAATAGGGCCTTAGAGAGAAGAGCAGAAAAGGGGTGGGAGGGGGTCAACAGACATATCTGTGCACAATTACACTTATTTCTTCCAATGACAGGGATTTATCGTCCTGGTGGAGGGATGCCTGGCGCCAAGATTATGTTACAGACTTTGGGAGGAAGGTCTAAAACTGTCAACTGTTGCTGCTCAATCTCCACGCAAGAAGGTGGAGAGTGGACAGGTTTGGGTGAAGAACTCTCCCCTGCTGCTGCGACAGAACATCCCCCTGAAGGGGCAGTCTGATCAGAGGATCGATGGACATTCTCAGCAGCTCGGGATACCAGACTCTCCATGCCCAGCCCGGAGCCAGAAGGATTACTTGGGCAAGGTTGGTCTTGATCTTCTTGAGAATTCTGGGCAGGAATGGTATGTGCGGAAACATGTACAGGAAGCCTGAACTCCACTCAAAAAGCGTCTCAAAGAGATTGCCACTTAGAAACTCCAACGTATAAACCTGTTGACGTTGCACGCTCTCAGCAGAGGTAAACAGATCTAACCCAGGCTCTCCCCACTGCTGAAAAGAGACCTTGCACCACCTCTGGATGGAGACGCCATTGGCGATCCGCTAGACATTTTCGCCCGAGTTTGTCTGCTCTGCCGTTCAGAGAGCCTGCCACATGTTAAACCACCAGGAATATGCCCTGCTGTTTCAGCCATATCCAGAGGCCCAGAGCCTCTTGACAAAGGATTCATGAGCTTACCCCGTCCTAATTGTTGCAGTACAACATGGCTGTGGTGTTGTCCATGAACACCTGCACCATCTTTCCCTTAAAAGAGGGAAGAAAGGCTTTCAATGCCCGCTGGATCGCACAAAGCTCAAACATGTCAGTGTGGAGTCTTGTTTCAGCCGGAGACCAGATTCCTCTGATCTCCACCTCTCCCAGATCACTCCCCATCACAGGAGTGAATGTCACTACTGTCAGATCTGGTTAAGGAAGGGAGAGCTATCGGGAATCATTTACCACCACTGGAGATCTTTCGCAATTCTCCTGAAATTTGGACCATGTTGGAGATTTCCCTGAATCTGCACCCACTGGAATTTCAGGTCTCACTGAAGAGCCTGCATATGCCATCTGGCAAGTGTCAAAAGCAGGATGCAGGAGGCCATGAGGCCCAGCAGCCTCAGAGTAATTTTCACCGAAACATCGGTATCACAGCCTGAATATCCTGTCTTGCCACTCTGGAGGATAAGCCCCAAACTGCACTGTGTCTAGAACAGCTCCAATGAAAGGGAGAATCTGAGAGGGACTAAGATGTGACTCCAGCACTTTTGTAATGAACCTCATGCAGGATGTCTGCTGTAGTCCAGAGGTGGGAGACGACAGCCTGGGGTGAGCTTGCCTTCAACAGCCAGTCATAGAGATAGGGGAACACTGAAACCCCTGATCTCTGCAGGTGAGCTGCAACCACCACCATCACCTTGGTGAACACCTGAGGGGCGTTGGTAAGGCCAAAGGGGGGCATGCTGAACTGAAAGTGCTTGTGGCCTCCCATGAACCGCAAGTAACATCTGTGAGCAGGCAGGATGGTGAAATGAAAGTAAGTGTCCTGCAAGTCCAAAGTTACCATCCAGTCTCCTGTGTCCAGGGAAGACAAGACCTGAGCCAATGTGTCCATCTCCAATTTCTCCTTCTTGAAGAGATTGAGGGATCTAATGTCTAGGATAGGGCAAAGGCCCTTATCCCTTTTGGAAACCAGAAAGTAGGGGGAAAAGCAACCACACTAACACTGAAACCCTCTCTATGGCTCCAATGGCCAAGAAAGCAGTAACTTCCTTGTGAAGAAAGGACAAATGATCCTCCGTCATTTGATTGTAAGATGGTGGCATGGATGGAGGGGTAGTCTCGAAGGGGCGGGAGTAGCCCGTTCAGGCTATCTGCAAAACATACCTGCCTGAAATGATGGACTGCCAGTGGGACAGGTGATGACGAATCCTGCTGCCAACTGGTCCTTGGTTGGGAGGGGGTAGCAGACTAGGAGGGTTTAGAGGCTGCTGCTTTTTTTTGGGGGGGGGGGGAGGGGGGTAGAGAATTGACCAGACCGCTCTTCACCTGACCAGCAAGGTCAAAGGCAATAGTCATGTTTCACAGGAGCTCCTGTGCCGAGTTTGGACCAGTTACACAGAAGGACGACAGTAAGGGCATCACTGAATGGGAACACGGGTTCTGAGATAGAAGCTTGTGGTTGCAGCACCTCTGTCAAAAGATTAGTCTAGTTGGCCACTGAAGGTAGTTAAAGGTCCAGGACCTCAACCACCCTCCTCACCACCATAGCATAATAAGCTTCCTCCTCTGTAGCCATAGTAGGGGGATAAAGCATGCCAGTATTTGGAGAAGCGTCCAGTCCCCTGGTTTCCCCTAAGCCCTCGTGCCAGTCCATTTCAGATTCGTAAGGCTGGGACTTTAAAGGGTCCAGCGACCCCTCCCATTCATCCCTAAGGCCTAGCCCAAAGAAATAGGGCTCAAGATCAGAGAGAGAAGGCAAAACTCCTGCTGGCGCCAGAGTTGGCGGCGAGCAACACCCATCCGGCTCCGTAACAGGGATGACAATGGGGATGGTGCTGCCCGTGCGGACAGGCAGAGCCGGGAGCTCAACATAGGTCGAAGTGGTACGACAGGAGTGGGTTGTGTTCCAGGATTGGAACGCTGGAAGCCCCTTGGTGCTGGGGCCAGAGACATGGAACACAAAGGTGCCCCCTCCAACCATCCAGCAGGGTCAGACTGCCCAAAAATGAGGTGTGGCTCCATAAAATTATTTGAGTTGGGCAGGAGTCGCTCTGGCTACCAGAAACTCGGGGAGGCACGGAGTTGGCCCAGGCTCCACAGAACGATGTCTAGAGCATTGATGCTCCCTTGTCTCGTCAGCCGACGGACAAGGAGAAGTCGAAGACTGCTTCTACTGCCTATATTTTTTTCCTTGTGCCTCAACTTACCTGATCGTCCTTAGAACTTTGAATGGGACAACAACTTCTGACTCCACGACCGGTCCCGAGACCTTCCTCTCAACTGAGAACTTGACCTGCACAGAGTCGAGCTCCGGGCTGCCATGAGCTTTAGGAACCACTCCCTCAAAACCTTCAGATGTATAGCCCGATACTCAGAGCACGACTTCAGGTCATGGTTGAACTCCAAGCACCATTAACACACAAGGTGCAGATCCGTCACGGACATTGCCCGATGGCAGGATACCTTGAAACTGGACTTCCAAAAAGATCTCTCTTGACACATGAGGAGAAAATATCTCAAAAAAGGTTTGAAAAAAGTTGAAATAAAAGGCCAGTCAAAAAACAACTGAGCAGTAAGCTCTCTTTGGATCAACGCTGGCTGGCGCGGAAAGAAAATAATTAACACTGGCGCACCTGGGTGGCACCTATGTGACCCGCAAAGTCATTTCTGGTGCGGAAGACGCTGACGATGGATGTGGAGCCAATTGACGCCACCTACCGGCACGCAAGGGCACAGCTCACAAAAAATCTTCCTGATCCAGTTTGACACCTGGGGAGAATTCCAAGGTAAGGAATCTGCAGCTAAAAGTCTTTATCAGATATTGGTCACATGGATATTGGGTCTGCTCGTGCCCCCCCTTGAAAGCTCCTTGGGGTGAGACTGGACTCTGATAACAGTGGACTCTAATACTTTTAACTGGGTCTATTTACTGCATGCTCTCCATTCTTGTAGACCCAGAGAGACCATTAACCTACACTATGGCAAGTGTGATAATAAGCCTGCTAAACTATCCTTTGAATAATGGTGCTTGGAGTGCACCGCCGACACAGAACAGGGGGAGCAATGCGGAGCAAAGTGAAGCTGCTGCTTCGGACACTAGATCTAAGTTTCTGAACCTTAAACATAGCCTAAAGAGCACTGACTCTAAAATTGAACTCAACACTAGATTTGGCTGCCTAATGCACAAGGTGTATAAGCACGAGGAGTGCACAGACCAACTGGGGCACTGCATGTCAAAGATGCGCACATGTCCTCTGATGGACTCTTTCACATGGATGGGGTGCTGGAAGTCACGAAAAATTCAAATGAGGATCTTGAGAAGCACTGCCGACAGACTAATTTGCACATTGCTGATGTCCCTAAATCAACAGCCATCAACAAGATCGAAACCTATGTAAAAAACAGCCTAAGGGCCTTATTTGACAATGACCGGTCTCCATCACTGAACGTGCACACTGACCGTGGGGCTGCACCCCAAGGCCCTGGTTAGGCCTATTGTTTTTGCGCTTATGAACAACAGGTACACCATTCTGCGTCTAGCTAGAGAGCACCAGCAACACGCGACAGGTGATATGCGACACGCAAGGCAGATCTGTCATTATGGCACGACATTTGCAGGGCCACCCTATAATCCTAACTTCGGTCTATGGCCCGAATGTGGATGACCCTTACTTTTTTGCTGAGGTATGGCGCCTGACAGTCTTTATGGGCCACATCGCAGTCATCTGGGGCTGGGGCTCCAAAGTGATCTTTTATGACCATCCAGATAGATCCAGCGCCACACGCCGTCTGCATATACACGCTAGACAGACTATGACCTCACTGACATTTGGTGACTCAAGCATCCCACCAGCACAGATGGCACATGCATCACCTCCACTCATTGGCTGGTCACCAAGGATGTTTTCACTTAGACTACCAAATGTTACACACTTACCCAGAACACTGTCGGACCATGCTCCTTTACTGTTGGAGATTAACCCTCCAGACATTAGCAAGAGGGCTTTCACCTGGAGTCTTCTCCCCAATGCTATTCAGGGCTCTGTCTTTGAAGTCAAGATTAGGGCGGCCATTCTTGATTACTTTAACCTCAGTGCATGCTCCATGGATTCTCCTTTCATGTTGTGGGAGGCGTTTAAGGTGGTAATCTGTGGGATATGCTAAGCATGCTGGAGAACTTCAAGCATGGCGCAGGACATTCACACAATTAGATTGATATGCAAGCACTAGAACTTTGATTCTTTACGACTAATGACATGACAGTTCGCACTGTTCAAAACCAAATTATTGGAGTACGAGAAGGCAGCGATTAGGGAGACGCACTATCTTGGTAGGGAAGTGGTGGCTCGGCATTATGAGTAAGGGGATAAGGCGGCAAGACACCTGCCAGGCTACTTCACAAACATTGGGCTAACGGACATGTTGTGGAGACCCTAGATTACCAGCAGATAGTAAATACAAGCCCTGATGCTATCAGACTTGTAATGGTCAGTTTCTTTGCTGACCTGTATTCCTCCTCATTGCCATATGACTATCGCCGGACCTCGTATTTTGGTACCAATCAATTACTCTAGTTGGATGATGTGCATCACCAGTTCCAAAACATGCCTTTCACAGCAGAGGACATTATTCAGAGGATTCGAAGCATGCTTGGGGACAAAGCACCGGGCCTTAACGGCCTTTTATAAAGAACATGCCCAAATCCTTGCTCCCCATCTTTTGGCTATGCATGAGGAATCCCTGAAACTGGGTATACTACTTCCCTCACTTCCAGAGGAGTTCATCATCACTGGCCTGAAACCAGACAGGACCCCTAAGCTCTGTGACTTATAGACCCTTATCCATGATTATTGTGGAAAATAAGCTCCTGGCCAAAACTAATTGCCTCCCCCCTTCTCCCTGCTGTTCACCAAGATCAATCTGGTTTTGTCCTTAGCAGATTAACAGAATACAAAATGCGTACTCTCTTTGCTCTTCTCCATACAGCTGACCCTCAGTTTGACGCAGCGGTGGTCTTGCTAACTCAGAGTGGTTCATCTTCTTGCCCAAACTGGCCTTAGTAATAACTACCTACGCCAAATAAAACTACTATGTACATGCAACCTATGGCCTGCTTGCGGTGAACGGGGGTTCACTCTCCCTTTGTTGTGGCAAGGGGAACCCAAAAGGGATGCCCTTTGTCACCCATATTATTTGCTGTAGCGACGGAGCCCCTGGCTGCCAGGTTGTGGCAGCACCATTCTCACCGCATGCTTGCATTCACCCCTGAGAATCCTGGTATCCATGTATGCAGACAACGTTGCACTGTACATCTGCAAACCTGAAATTAACATTGCTGATATCATTCGGGAAATTATCCATCTCAATGGATGTGGCAGAATAACTAAAAGCTGGTCCAAATTCCGTTGTATTTCTGCTCACTCCGACCATGCAATCCTTTGTTATGAAGTAACCCCTGCAATGGGCTGGGGCACCAGTCCACTAGCTTGGAGTTTGGCTCAGCCGGGACATGAGTGAACTTTGGGGTACCAATTATGGCAGGCTCATGACGTGGCGGGAGGTCCTCAAAGACGTGGATTCGGTTGCCACTGTCCCTTGTGGGGGAGCTTTGGGTTTGCCAAAATGGGGGTCCTCCCTACATTTTTGGACTTATTCAATAACTTTCAGTAAATCCTGACCCTCCCCTTAGACAAGGTGACCTGTGTATCCCAGGCATGGATCTCTACTTTTACTGTGCACAGGCTGCTTACTACTGGCTGAACCCCACCCTATTCCAGCCCCAAAAGGCTCCCGGGCATGATTGAATTGCACCCTGCCCTATAAGCACTGCATTATATTCACCCTCAAAACAACCATAAACTGAGATTGGTACTGTAGCCTGTACTATATGGGCGTGGGATAGGCAGCGACAGCCAATGCAGCTGAAACACATGCATGTCCCGACCTTGCCGCTTATTGGGCACTCATTGCTTTTTACACTGGCTGATTTGGGGGCCCGTGGATGCTTGCAACGGCTCCAACTGGGCATGGTTAGAGATCTATACCCAGCTGGCTGCTTCCTCTTCCCATACACCTCTTGATGTACTTCCCTATAATCAGCTTGCGGTATGCGTGGCACGTTTCTTGTAGCACCAACAACATTTCATGCTTTAGAGCTGCTGCTCGCCAGCCCCTCTCCCCATAAATTCATCACTCAACTATATACCATAATGTAGGGGAGGGCTCTGATTTGTGCCCCTACTGCTCGATACGTATGGGCTGCAGATCTGGAGTACCCCATCAGCGAGGGGCAATGGTGCTACTGCTACACCCAGTCCACTGCCCTCTTCCCGAACCATAGACATAGGTTAATACATCTAAAATTTTAAATATCTGCATTAAGTGTACCGTACACCTATCTGGATGTGTAGGATGGGCTTGGTGGACAATGTGTGCTGCCTGCTAAGTGGTGCACCTGCCGCCTCCTTCCTATATTTGGCTTGGGTGTGTCCTGCCATTGCATACTTCTGAGCCGGGGTCTTTGACATTGTTGGGATGATTACAGATTATGTGCCTGGAAGGACATCAAAGGTTCCTACTCTTGTTTATGTAAAGGACATTACATGAAAAATCTGCAAGCTTACTGCAATCTTGGTTTTATTGATGAAATGTTGGGTTGGTATTGACTGGGGAAGGTGTTCCATGCTGATGCTTTAGCACTGATGCGAGATGCGGCCTACTGTCAAGAACAACTGAAGAATTACTGGGAACTGATGCCTGAGAACTCGAGGCTGAAGGACATTTGGACCCCACATTTAGACTTACCTGGAGGTGGTGTGGGGGGTGAGTAGGGGAAGGCACATGACCTTACCCAAGGGACATACAGGCTCCTGTATAGGTGATCCTTTGCCTATCTACACCTACACTTCCTGAGGTCCATAGCACTGACTGGAGAGATGCAGATTCCTGAATACTACCAAATCGAATACAGGCTTATATTTTAGTTAGGTCTGATGAGCGGATCCACTTGCTTAAACAACTGCATGTCATAGAGCGGTACATTGTGACATCAGGCTGAAACTCCATGTTATGAACCATTAAAAGTAATTGCACTTAGGTTTACTATGTAACCTTGCATTTCCATTTCCTGTATTACAGAATGTGCATTGTTGTGTTCTAGAGTTAAAATCCATCAATAAACAAACAGCAGAGGGAGTGGGCAAGTTGGAATTTAAGCTTAAAATGAGTTGTTCAAGCCGTCTCATCTGGTCGGTTAGCTCAACATGCCGATATGTTTTCCACAATAAAAGTCAAAAATAAGAAGGAGAGTACAGGGATGGTATTTAAAGTGAGTGAGTTAACAGAAGGACACAGAGTTGACCAAATGAGGATTTAGTAACTTGGCAGAGGCAGGATGAGACAAAGTGTGGTCAACTCCAACTATGGACCAGTAAGAACAGGTTTCCCACTTTAATACAGACATTACGGACTGTATCTTTAATTATGTTACTAGTAGTTGATAAGCTGTTATGAGACAAAATACAGCTTTTCTGTAAACCAAAAACTCTGCTTATCTGGTAATGCCTACAGAGTGCAGAAAAAAACATAATAGGCTTTTCTTACATGTCTCCTGAATAGTTCAGCATGTGGTGCAAGAGACTGTGGATCTGCTTCTTTGATAAATCGCATGACTTCCTCGATGGACCATGTAGACGGATCTTTATGGAGTCTTGAATGTTCCTGATCTGGTGTGATAATATCTGGCCCAGTTGTGGAACTTGCAGCTTCAGGAAACACAAAGAAGCAAAGGATTATACAAATAGACCATATAAAAATGTATAACATATGGCTACACAATCAAAACAAAATATGTTACCACTGAGTTTTAAACTGAATGATCATACTCATTGGCAGAAGGCGAGGGGATTTTCTTTTAAAATAATTCCAACTTGAGCTCCTAAAACATTAACTAAAAAAAAACTAACTTTTACCTTGATAAACAACAATGGTATTTCATCAGCAATGTCTAATCAGCAGTGAAAGCTATCTGGAGCCAGATGAAAATAGGCTGCCCACAAGGGATAAGGGATGAGGTGGGAGTCATGGATCATGTAGGACTTGGAAAGAGAACCAAGTAGGTGGTTTGGATTCCACTTTTATACACATTTTCCAAACAGGAAATGTGAATCTGTGAATCCACTGGCTAAGGCTTCAGAACTGGTTTGGGGTGGTTCTCTTTCAAATGTAATTTCCAGGCTGCTCTCCGTACACAGTCTTTGAATAAAATGGAGTTCCTCATAGCAGGTAGTAATGGGGCTTGCGCAAAGAAGGAGTACAGAAAACATAGGCAGCCTGCTCTGGTTGGCCATTGCCTTCTTGGAGTGGTAATTGCACACAAAAAGGCTGGCCGTACCTAGAAACTGCCTCACCTTGGACAGAAAGTGCAGTCCCAACGTTCACCCTTTGCCATCTACCAAACGGCAATGCTCCATCCTTTAGCCACAGGATCACAGGCAATACATTTTCACTGTCTAGAGAAGCTTTCCTCACTCACAAACTTGTGCAATGCCAAACTAGAGGGATTCAAAATGGATCCCAAAGGCCCTGGTACTCAGACACAACACTGAATCCTACCACCTACACACATGCACTCGACATGACCATGGATGTCAGCACAAAGTACTGGATTTCACATAACAGTAGACCTTTTCAAGACAGGAACAAGATCAGTAGAATCCGGTTTTATTGATGCAGAAAACAGTTTTTGTCACACACCGAGTTCACTATAAACATTTAACATTTTAACCCTAAATCCTCCAGGTTCCTTCTATTCACATATGTAGCTGTTCTACAGGGTGAAGTCCCACAGCCATTCACTCATTCTCTAAAACAATAAACTTTAATTATTTTTTAATGTCACACCACTCTTTCTACAAAATGATTTTATCAGCTGCCCTACCTCGCCCAAATGACAAATGTTTTCTCACAATTATTCTATAAAATGTTTAACACTGCCAGCAAGCTTAACCCCTTAGATGCTGGGCCTCCCCCGCTCCCCTTGGCTATTTGGGGTAGTACACACTTAGGCCTTCATAACTTTTTGTCCACATAAGCAATCCACGCCAAATTAGCGCCCCCCCCCCCCCCCCACCAATATCCTAGTGATTCTAAAGGTACCCAGAGAGGTTGTGGGTTCCCTCACCTGGAGGAGACCAAGAAATTAGCCAAAATACAGCGAATTATTATTATTTTTTATTTTGGGGGGGGGGGGGGCCTGCCGAAGAAGGCTAGTGGTTTTTTCCCCTGAAAATGGCATCAACCAAGGGTTTGTGGTGCTAAAAAAACAACTCATTTTAAAAAAAAAAATTGGCATTTAACTGGGACATACCCCATTTTAATTATTTTTTTGTGTTTTCAGCCTCCTTCCAGTTAGTGACAGGAATGGATGTGAAACCAATGCTGGATCCCGGAAAGCTAACCATTTCTGAAAAGTAGACAATTCTGAATTCAGCAAGAGGTCATTTGTGTAGATCCCACAAGATTTTCCTACAGAAAATAACAGCTGAAATAAAAAAACATTGAAATTGAGCTGAAAAAAACCCAGCCATTTTTCTCCACGTTTTACTCTAACTTTTTCCTGCGATGTCAGATTTTTGAAAGCAATACACTGTTACGTCGCTGGACTCTTCTGGTTGCGGGGATATATAGGGCTTGAAGGTGCATCAAGATCCCTAGGTACCCAGAGCCAATAAATGAGCTGCATCTTGCAATGGATTTTCATTCTATACCGGGTATACAGCAATTCCTTTGCTGAAATATAAAGAGTGAAACATAGGTATCAATAAAACCTCTGTATATCCAAAATGAGCACAAGATAAGGTGATGAGAAGCAGTGGTTAATTGCACATCTCTGAATTCCGGGGTGCACATACTAGCATGTGAATTACAGGGCATTTCTCAAATAGGCGTCTTTCTTATTACACACTGGCTTACATTTAGAGGGAAAAAACATAGAGAAAGACAAGGGGCAATATCACTTGTTCTGCTATTCTGTGTTCCCCAAAGTCTCCCGATAAAAATGGTATCGCACTTGCGTGGGTAGGCCTAATGCCCGCGACAGGAAACGCAACATGGACACATCACATTTTTACATTGAAAACTGACGTGTTTTTTGGACTGTGCCTAGCTGTGGATTTTGGCCTCTAGCTCAGCCGGCACCTAAGGAATCCTACCAAACCTGTGCATTTTTGAAAACTAGACACCTAGGGGAATCCAAGGGTGACTTGTGGGGGCTCTCACCAGGTTATTTTACCCAGAATCCTTTGTAAACATCAAAATTTGGCCAAAAAAACACTTTTTCCTCACATTTCGCTGACAGAACGTTCTGGAATCCGAGAGGAGCCACCCAGCATTCCCCCAAGTCTCCCAATAAAAATTGTACCTCACTTGTGTGGGTAGGCCTAGTGCCTGCTACAGCAATAGATCACACAACGGTCAATGTTGGTCCTTACATGAGGGTAACTGTTGACCCTCGGGTGATTCAATCCTGACACAGGCACTAGGTACAGGCACTCAAGTGGGGTAGTGTTTTTATCAGGACAGGTGGGGAAACACTGGGTGGTAGGAATTTTGTGGATCCCAGCATATTCCTGTAGTTTGTATGACAGAAATGCAAGAAAAAATATTGTTTCTATTCAACATTTCAGCTTTGCAGGGTATTCTGGGTAAGAAAACTTGGGGGAATCCACACAAGTCACACCTCTGCGGACTCCCCCGGATGTCTAGTTTCCAGAAATGTCTGGGTTTAGTATGTTTTCCTATATGGCCGCCGAGCCCAGGGCCAAAAACACAGGTGCCTGCCTTACAAAACCAGTTTGTTTTGTGATAGATAATTTTGATGTCTCCACAATACGATTTGGGCGGTGGAATTGGGGGCTGAAAGAAATTGGGGAGCTCCCAAGAGAGCACACACTCTCTGTGCTTGCCGCCGCATGCGCCTGCTCTCTGGGTTGGGCTAACCTGCTATTGTCCCATTGCACAGACTGTGCTTGCGAAGGGACAGCAGGACTGTTCTCATCACTCCCTCATAATCATTGGAAGAGGAGTCATCGAATGGGACTCCTCCGACTGAAAAATCACTCCCAGAGTCTGTGCCATTGTCCTATCCCTTAGACGCTGTCTCAGTCTCTGATCCTACATCAGAGCTGTCCTCTATAACCTGAGTGAGGGATTGAACAGCAGTCATCCAACGAGATGCCATCTCTGCTACTGGCTAAACTGTTGCTCTAAAACACTAGCCTACATAGACAGTCACAAAATGGGTTTGTGTGTGTGTGTGTGTGTGTGTGAGAGAGCGTGAGTGTGTGTGCGTGAGAGTGTGTGTGTGCGTGTGTGTGAGAGTGTGTTTGTGTGAGATACGTGCAACAGTAGAGGTCACTTTACCTTTGCTTTTTCCCTCTATCAGCACGTTCTTTCAACACACTCAAAAAACACCTTGTCACATACCAATCGTCATAGTCTTTAGCACCTCTAGCGCCGAGTCCAACAATCATTATTGGTGCTCCCACTCCCATGACCTTCTCCTCGGATTCCCTCACTACCACCCAGCAAAAGTGCCCTTCATCTCTCCAAAGCCTCGGCACATACATTTCATTTGTATTATAGTGCAGGTAATGGCTGACTTTACTAATGTACTCCGCTATTTACATAAAATACAGATTTGATCTTTGCAGTCGGCATATAAAGCTTCTGCGCTACTTTATGGCATCAAAACTGGCACTAGACAAAAGTCTGATCCTTTTGTAGCAGAAACATAATCACAAGACTTACTTGACTTTTTTATTGCTGCCTAAAAGCTACAGTTGAAATGTGTCAGTTGAAGTATGTGCACTGCTTTGAAGACGCAAGCTGCAACTGCAAGACAACTGGTGGTGAATATATATATATATATATATATATATATATATATATATATATATATATATATATATATATATATATATATATATATGCGCACACACACATAATCTTTTAACCCTCTCCCTGGTGTCGGCACCAGGGGTTAAGAGTATTAGTGATGCCTGAGGGCACATACTTAAAAAATTAAATGATTTTCAAAAGTGCCTTTCACTTTATCACACTCAAAATATGTAATGTAAAACACAGCAAGCCAGCCAATCATTTCAATTGAGGTCGCAAGATAAAGGGGTGCATTAAAAAAATTGTACAAGGTAATGTTCAATCTTTCTTTTTCCTTACATTAAATCCCATATATAAATAGAAATGTACTGTAAACAATTGATCTAAAATGCAGAACAGACTTTAGAAATTTTACATTTTTGTATGTAGCAAGACATCTGACTCAATGACTGTGTGATGCTTTCAGCTATTCCTAGCTTTTAATTAAAAGCACTTGTATGATCGAATTTTTAAGCCCCTCTTTAGAATGTTAAAGGTCAGTTGTTGGCTATAATACTCAGACGGGCTGAGGCTGTTGCATAAGACATGGGCCTACTAGGATGCTCTGAACATCTTCAACAATTTTAACATTGCTTTTATGTTTAACCATACCTGCCAACATGCTAATATTAGCACATTAGTGACCCTAAAACACAATGTAGAGGATGAGATGAGATTTATAGCAAAGTTTTGTCTAGAGACATGACACTGGGGGCAAAAGAAGTTACTAATCGCAAGTTCCACATTTTGTTGGATAGAAGTCAAATACACCTGTAGGAATGAAACTGCCATGTATAAACCCATACAATGTCAACCCATCACAGAAAAATAAAAAGAAGTGCACGTCTAAAGCAAATGAGTGCAATGCTGATATATATATTTTTTCACTGAAAAAACACAAAGGTTAGAGTGACATTATAGTTAGGTGAAAATGTTAGCTAGAACATATCATTTTAAACAAAAAACAACCAAAAAAAAAAATAAAAAATAAAAAATAACCCACTGAAGCTAACTAGTTCTAGTTAATTGAAAAAACTACCACCTGGCCTTTGGGGTTTCCCCCGCAGCCATCAACATGAGAGTTATTGCGGGAGCCAAGTGTGACCACTAGGACACCAACCAATAATTTAAGAGGCCAGCTTCTGCCAGCAGAAGCTGCGGGTGTACTAAGGCCCCCTTCACAGTCCCCAGCATAATAAATGATGGCGTTCCCCGGGTGGGCACCCCAGGTATTAATAAATAAAAAAAAGTGCAAGCTTTGGTGTGGCCCATGGGGCCACTTGCAGGGAGTCGGCAAGGTTGCAGGGGCCCTGACCCCCCCCCCCCCCCCCCGGGATTGAGATAGGTGAATTGCAGTGGTTCTGTAACTGACATTTTAGCTAACTAACATCCCTTTAACCTATGTTTTTTCAGTGAATTTCAGATTTTTAATTAAAAGGTAAGTAGCATATTATTACATTTCCTAACTATAACTTTCAGTGATATATATTAATTATATATATATATATATATATATATATATATATATATAATAATGCTACTAACCCAGTAGACATCTGTTAGTGGCATGTAGTGCTGTAGATTCACATGCTTTGCATAAGTCCGCCATCTAGTGTTGGGGTCAGAGTGTTACAAGTTGTTTTTCTTTGAAGAAGGTTTGAGTCAGGGGATCGAGAGACTCCTCTCGGTAACACTGCGCATGGGCATCAAGTCCTTTGTTAGAGTGTTTTCCCGCAGGATGGTGAAGTAAATAGTGTAGAAATGTATATGTAGATATATAGTAAAGAAAGGAGAAGTCCATGCAATGTATATACATATTTACAATACATTGTACTACAACAGCTACATGCTCCTGGAGAGGGGGGAGGACACATGTGAATCTACAGCACTACATGCCACAAACAGATGTCTACTGGGCAAGTAACATTTTATGTTCTAAGACATGTGTAGCCGTGGCTACATATTCTTTGCATAGACTCTAAAGCAGTCCCCTCCCAAAAAAAAGTGGTTATTAGCTTGTAGGAGTTGGAGTAGTTTGAAATAGTGTTCTAAGTACTGCCTGTCCAACGTTTGCTTGTTGGTGAGAACACATCTTTAAAGTAGTGTTAGGTAAATGTGTGTGGTGTAGACCATGTGGCAGCTTTACATATGTTTGCCATTGGTATGTTTCCTAAGAATGCCATTGAAGCTCCCTTTTGTTCCAGTGGAAAGTGCTTTAGGAGTACTGGTAACTGTCTTTTAGGTTTAAGATAGCAAGTTTGAATACACTTCACTATCCATCTGGCTGATCCATTTTTTGAAATAGAATTACCTTTGTGAGGTTCTGAAAATGCCACAATGAGTTGTTTGGATTTTCTGAAATCTTTTTTTCTGTCTATATAGTACATGAGAGCTCTTTTAACATCAAGGGTGTGAAGAGCTCTTTCAGCAACTGAATCTGGCTGTGGAAAGAAGACTGGCAACTCCACTGACTGATTGATATGAAAAGGTGAAACCACCTTTGGTATGAATTTTGGGTTTGTTCTAAGAACTAATTTGTCTTTATGGATTTGAAAGAAAGGATCTTCTAAAGTGAACACTTTAATTTTGCTAACTCCTCTTAAAGAAGCCATTGCTACTAAGAAAGCAACTTTCCATGATAGAAACTGTAGAGTACAAGAACGCATGGGTTCAAATGGTGGCCCCGTAAGTCTTGTGAGTACAATATTAAGATTCCACACAGGGGCTGGAGGAGATCTAGGTGTAATAACCCTTTTAAAACCTTCCATAAAGGCCTTTATAACAGGAATCCTGAACAGGGAAATATGTTGTCTGTTTTGAAGGTAAACAGCTATATATGGCTGTTAAATGAATCCTAATAGATGAATATGCCAGATTGCTTTTTGTAACTGTAGCAAATAGCAAACGATATCTTGTACTGAAGCTTTAAGTGGATCAATATTTTTGGGTTGACAATAGTAGGCAAAATGTTTCCATTTAGCTGCATAACATTGTCTAGTTGCTGGTTTGCATGTTTCTTTTAGAATATCCATACATTCAGATGGAAGTTGTAAGTAGCCAAACTCTGACTTCAGTCGCTAAATCGCCAGGTTGAGTGTGCTGGGATTTGGATGTCTGATTTGGCCTTTTCTTTGCGTCAACAAATCTGGTCTGTTTGGCAGATTGTGATGTGGTACTACAGACAGGTCCAACAGTGTTGTGTATCAACTGACCTGCCCATGTGGGAGCTATGAGTATGATAGTAAGGTTTGTTTCATCTTTTTTTTTTTTTTTTTTTTTTAAATCAGAGATGGAATTAGTGGGAGAGGTGGAAACGTGTTAGCAAATATCCCTGACCAGTTCATCCGTGGAGCATTGCCCTTGGATTGAGGGTGTGCGTACCAGGATGCGAAGCTTAGACATTTTGCGTTTTCACTTGTGGCAAAAAGGTCTATGTCTGGGGTCCCCCACATTTGGAAGTATTGTTGAATGTCTTGTGGGTGAATTTTCCATTTGTGGACTTGTTGCTGCGTCCTGCTTAAGAGGTCTGCTAGTTGATTGTGTATCCCCATGAGTGTGCACCGCCCTCCCACATTTTTGCAGATATTAACAATACCTTGTGTGTGATTTGCGTCTGAAAAGCTTTGCGTGCTAGGAGTGCTGCTAGTAATTCCAAATAGTTTATGTGATAAGTCTGTTGAATTGAGCCCCATTCCCCCTGTATAGTGAGATTGTTGAGGTGAGCTCCCCAACCTATCAGTGATGCATCTGTTGTGATGTGGTCTGAGGCACATGGTCCTGAAAGGACCGCTCCTTAGGGAGGTTGACGTAATTCCACCATTGCAGAGAGCGGTGAGTCTGGCGGTCCAACAACACTGGATCATGAATTGGACCTTGTGCCTGAGACCATTGTGAAGAAAGACACTGCTGTAGTGGTCGCATGTGCAGTCTTGCATTAGGGACTATGGCTATACATGAAGCAATCATTTCCAATAGTTTCATCATTAGCTTTACTGTATAAGTGAGGTTGTATTGCAGTTGAGATTTGAGATTGTAAAATGCTCGGATCCTTACTGGGTTTGGATAGGCTAATCCTGATACGGTTGTATCTGTGATGGTTACAGGTGAGATTTGTGGCAATTGATTGTGAATCCTTGATTGTGAAGAATGTCTATGATATATTGAGTATGTTGTTGACAAAATTGAATTGTACTGGCTTTTATGAGCCAGTCATCTAGATATGGGAAGACATGTATGTGTTGTATCCTGAGGAATGCTGCAACGACTGCTAAGCATTTGAACACACTTGGTGCTGTTGTTACCCCGAATAGTAGCACGTTGAATCGGTAGTGCTTTCCTGCTATGACAAATCTTAGATAATTTCGATGTGTTGTATGTATGCGAATGTGGAATTAAGCCTCCTGGAGGTCCAATGCTGTCATGAAATCTTGTTTTTGTAGTAGGGGAATAATGTCTTGTAGAGTGACCACATGAAAGTGTTCTGAAAAGATGTACGGATTGAGGGGTCTGAGATCTAAAATTGGTCTTAGAGTACCATCTTTCTTTGGAATGATGGAAGTATAGTGAACATACTCCAGATACCTGTTGGGCTATAGGCACTATCTCAATGGCTCCTTTGAGTGGTAGTGACTGTACCTCCTGTTTTAATAAAGTGAAATGTTCCTGAGGAAGTCTCTGTGAACGAGGGGTAAAGTTTGGTGGAGTAGTGATGAATTCTAGACAATAGCCTTGTTGGATAATTGATAGAACCCATTGATGTTTGGTGATGTTACACCACTGTAGGTAAAGATGTACCAGTGTTCCTCCCATGGGAGATGTATGCTCTGTGGGGATTTGTAAGAAGTCACTGTTTTGTTGAAGTAGAGGAACCTCTGGGAGCGACTGATTTACCTCTTCCTCTATAACTAGATCCTTTATAAGAGCCTCTGAATGAACCTCTGTTATAGAAGTGCGGCCCTTGTTTTTGTTGTGAATGTGGATGGTTCTGTGGTTGATGGTTTGAAACCACCCCTAAATTGTGGCCTATGAAAAGTGCCTCTAGTGGGTGTGATGTATAATGCAGCCATAGCTTTAGGTGTCTTAGAATTATTTTTAAGCTTATTTAATGTGGTATCAACTTCTGGCCCAAAGACTTGTTCTTTATCGAAGGGCATGTTTAATACCGCTTGCTGCATCTTTGGCTTAAACACTGAATCTCACATGGCTCCAAATTATTATGCTGGTGTTGACTCCCCTTGCGGCTGTATCAGCTGCATCAGTAGCGCATCTGATTGCATTGTAAGAAATAGCCTGTCCTCCGGCTACTATTTGTTGCCCCCTTTTTTGATGTTCCGGTGGAAGATATTGTAACAAGTCTTCCCTCTGATCCTAATGAGCCCTATCATACCTTGCTAGGAGTGTTTGGGAATTTGCAATCCTCCAGTGGTTGGCAGCTGAGTAGCAACTCTTACCCGCTGCATCAAACTGTTGACGTTCTTTGTCTGGAGGAGGAGCATCTCCTGTAGACAGGCTATTGGTTTGTTTTCTTGCTGCACACACCACTATAGAATCAGGTGGTAATTGTGCCCTAATAAAAACTGGATCAGAGGGTGCAGGTTTGTATTCCTTATCAACACTGGGTATAATGATTCTTGCTTTTATAGGCTCTTTCAAAATGTCTTCAACATGCTTGGAAGCATAGGGAGACACTAGTATTCTTTGTGAGTCGATGTGAAAGTATTAAACAAAAAATCATCCACAAAAGGATCTGTATGTAGCTGCACATTATGATACACTGCTGCCCTGGCTGTAAATTGATTTTAAGCAGTGATATCTTCAGGGGGAGATGGCCTCACTGGGTATAAATCTGGGTTATTAGGAAGAATGGGATCTGTGTCATATATATATTACATGGGTCTACCTCTTCTTGAGAATCAGTTAAATCAACCCTATGTGGTGATGCAGATGAGGCCTGTGGAGAGAACAGTGTTGAGGGCGTATGTGAAGGTGGTGGTGGGGTAAAAGGAAGGAAAGGAGAATGTGGTGGTGAAGGCTGAGGTTGTTGCGCTGCCTTTTGTTTCTATCTGTTTAAGGACTTTGATAGGTGGAGGGCCAGCATCTAAAGTCTCTTGAAAAGTCAGTTTTCTTTTCATTGTTGGAGGCGGAGAGGCTATGATCCCTCCCGTTTCCTAGTGTATATGAATTTTTCACTGTTTAGCATCCATAACCTCTAAAATAGAGGTTGCATCTCAGTTGACTCCTCAGTAGCTGGAGAATGTTTACTACTGGCAGCTTTCGATTCCCAAGGTTTGGATACAGAATGCTTGACTCAGACCGAAAATGTCAGCTCCGAAAGTGCTGTTAATTTTTTCGGCTGCAAGGTGAAAAAGTCCGATTTTCGGCTTGGTACTGAAACAGATGTGACAGTCTGCTTAGTATATGCCGAATGCACTTTGGTCTTTTGTTCCTGTGCCGAACCCGAGGGCTGGTCATCTGAATGTATTTTTTGGGTTCGACCATGGCTGAAGGCAGTGGAGGACCGAAGCCCGATGCAGGAGTCTTTTTAATTGTCTTTGTTTGGTGTGACGGAGCTGGTGTACTCACGTAGTGCGCCAGTGGGATGGATTGGCTGTCGACATCTGAACCTTGATCCGAATATTCAATGTAAATGGCTACACAGTGTCTTACTTCCTCTTCCGCGTGTTCTTCTCCAAAGATGTTGGGTGTATGTTCTGATGACTTTGACACCATCTCCATTCAACACTTTCTTCGTTCCCGGAGAGTCTTTTTGGATCCAAACGATCTACAAGCGTTGCAGATCTCTTCTCTGTGTTCCGGACACAGGCACAGATAGCACACCAAATGCTTATCGTGTAGGGAAATTTTGCGTGACACCAAGGACAGAACCGAAACGGAGTACAATCCATCAGCCTAACTTTGTTCGACTACAATGTGTTGAAGTAGGTCCAAAAAAGGGCGAGGTCGCCCCTGAGGGTGTGCAATCGACCCAGACGATTGCAATTGGATCAACTAGAAGAATGGAAAAACGTGATAGAAACTATACGTTATTTATAGAAAAGTTAGAAGAAAGTTTAGAAGATACCGAACCGAGATGTCCCGGAGTGAGAGGAAACACGTCCGAGCCCGACGGCGGAAAGAAAACAATCTAACAAAGAACTCGATGCCCATGCGCAGTATTACTGAGAGAAGTCACTCCATCCTGTGACTCAAAAACCTTTGTCTAAGAAAAACAACTTGGAACACTCCGAGCCCAACACTAGATGGCGGATTAATGCAAAGCATGTGTATCTAGAGCTACACATGCTATCATACACACACACACACACACTTGCGTCGGCCTAGACAGAAGTGTCATGACGAAGATGTCATACAATGTATAAGTATCGAGTCGAGTAACATCAAGATGAAAATTAGTTACTTACCTGTAACTGCAGTTCTCCAGTATTGGTATCTTTCATAGATTCACATGCTTGAATCATCCCCGTCGTCGAGGTGGGAGCCTCACGTTAAGTTTTTAAATACATAAAGCAGTAAGTCAGTAAGTTGAAAACCAGTAGGCCTCAGTAGGCCTCATAGGGTATTTTACAGTCTATCCACTTTGTTTTGTGAAAAGACCCAAACTTCAGTGTCAACCAATCAGGATTCAGCCCCTCCCAAACACTCCCAACAGAGGCTGAATTCCCTCAGATTTTCTAGTAGAAGTGTGAAGTTTAATATCTTTAGAATAGGGGAGCCTCTGAGGGGAGGAGGGTGGGTCGCATGTGAATCTATGAAAGATACCAATACTGGAGAACTGCAGTTACAGGTAAGTAACTAATTTTCTTCATAGATTCACATGCTTGAATCAGAATAACGAGCAGTAATGTTTGAGAATTAGCGAATTAATTTGACTGTACTTTTATCGTAATTCTCTAAGTGATGTCACTCACGTTAGTATACATTTGTACATTTATATATATCTATATATATATATATATGTATATAAGAATAATAGAAAAAGATGTGTGGCAGAAAATTGACGCAATATGATTTTGTTGTTGTTTTGAGGTCTACAACATGTTAACCCAATATGAAAAAGTGTTGAGATAGCGAATAATTTTAAGCACAATCTTACAGTAAACCACAGTGTGATATAAAATTAGATATTAACGAGACTGAGAACCAATATCGAACATACCTTGAGTGTGGTGGTGGGATGTGTAAGAGGCTCACCTTAACGAAATAAATGCCTCAGCACTGCCTGTCCCACTGCTGTATCGACGTTACTAGCTTCCTCGAGACTGTAGTGTTTTGTAAACGTATGCTGGCTGGACCATGTGGCCGCTCTGCAGATGCTATGCAGTGGCACCCCTGCAAAGAGTGCAGCTGAAGTGGCTACCTATCTTGTAGAATGGGCTCTCACCTTGGTGTGGAGCAGTTTACCTGCTTTTGCATGGCAGAATTGAATTGCCAGGCCAATCCATCTGGCTATAGTCTGTTTGGACACCGCCTGTCCCTTTCTTGTTCCGCCAAATGCAACGAATAATTGGTCAGACTGGCGGATGGTTCGTGTTTTCTGTAGATAAAACTTTAAACACCTTTTAATATCAAGGGAATGTACTGTTTGCAGGTTTGGAAAAAAGGTTTTTAAGATGACTGGTTCGTTCAAGTGAAACGTTGAGGGAGCCTTCGGGATGAACTTAGGATTTGTTCGCAGGATCACACCTGAGTTTGTGAATTGGAGGAAAGGCTGTTTGACAGTGAAAGCCTGAATGTCGCTGACTCTTTTGGCTGAAGTAAGAGCTAGTAGTAACGCTGTTTTCCATGAGATGAATTTTAGATTGGCTCTGTGGATCGGCTCAAAAGGAGCTTTCATGAGCTGCATTAATACAACATTCAGGGACCATAACGGGGGAGGTTTTCTAACTGGCGGGAAAACACGAAAAAGGCCTTTCATGAATTGCTTGACAATTCTTGTGGAACATAATGAGACCCTGTGTGGTGATCTGCGGTACCTCGAGATTGCTGCCAGATGCACTCGAATGGAGGAATATGAAAGTCCTGACTTTGCCAAGAGCAAGAGATATGGAAGTATCTGCTCTGGAGGAGCGGGAAAGGGATGTATGGCTTCTGCTGCAAACCATATACAAAAACGTTTCCATTTAAGTCTATAGGTTTTGTTGGTAGTGTCAGCTCTAGCTTTTGCTAAGATGTCTCTACACTCTGAGGAAATGTTGAGATTCAAATACTCACTGTATTCAGGAGCCAAGCCGACAAATGAAGAGATGACGGATCTGGGTGCCTGACTTGTCCCTGCTGCATCGTCAAGAGAGTCGGGCTCTGTCTGAGTTGCACATGTGGCTGTTGGGAGAGCATTAGGAGCTCCGTGTACCAGACTTGTCTGGGCCATCTGGGAGCTATGAATAGGAGGCGACACCCTTCCGCCTTTAGTTTGTTGATGACTCTCGGAATGAGTGGGATCGGAGGAAAAGCGTAGGCATAAACCCCGGACCATCTCATCGAAAACGCATTCCCCCACGAACCTTTCTGGGGAAGCCAACTTGCGTAATACTGGCATTTCTTGTTCTCGAGAGTGGCAAATAGGTCTAGGTTCGGTTTGCCCCATAATAGAAAAAGTCGGTTGAGAATTTTCTGGTCTAGCTCCCACTCGTGATAAGGTATCACTGTCCTGCTCAGGGTGTCTGCCAGAACGTTGGTTTGTCCTGGCACATGCTCCGCTTTGAGTGAAATTTTGTACTTGATGGCCTATGTCCAGATTTCTTGAGCTAGCTGTGAGAGTTGTAGGGATCTCGTGCCTCCTTGCTTGTTTAGATAAAACATGCTGGTTGTGTTGTCTGTCCTGATTAAGACGCTTGAATTTTGTAGTTTTGGCAGGAAAGCTTTTAGAGCTAAGTGTATCGCTTTGTGTTCCAGGTAACTGATGTGGAGTTGAACCTATTTTGCATTCCAGGATCCGCTGATTTGCAGGTCCTGGCAGTGTGCACCCCATCCTTCGAGAGAGGCATCCGTTGTTACTATGTAACTGGGTATTTGATGAAAGAATGAAAGTCCGTTTGATAAATTGGTTAGAGTCGCCCACCACCTCATAGTGTTTTGCATTAGAGGTGTTATGTGAATCTTGTCTTCGAACGAACCGTTGGTCTGGGTCCATTGTATGTCTAATTGCTCTTGCAGGGGTCGCATATGGAGCCTGCAGTCAGGGACTAGCGGAATGCAAGATGAGATCATCCCTAGCAATGATTTGTAGATGCGGACTGAAACTAACTTTTTTGTGGAGAGTCTGCCTGCAAAGGAGGTTAGTCTTTGTTTCCTCTCGTGAGATGGGTACGCTTTGTTGTGGACTGTGTCTAGTATTGCTCCTAAGAAGTTTAATACTTGTTTGGGGTGAAGCTGAGATTTCTGGTAGTTGACTACAAACCCCAGGCTGTTTAACAATTGAAGGCAATACGAAATATGACGTATTACTTGCGGCCTTGAGGGTGCCTTTATGAGCCAGTCGTCCAAGTAAGGAAAAACCTGGATACCCGACTGGTGGAGATGCGCTGCTACCGGAGCCAACATTTTTGTGAAGATTCTGGGGGCCGATTTGAGACCGAATGGGAGAACTCGAAATTGGAGGTGCATGCCACCCACTCTGAACCTGAGGAATTTGCGGTGTTTGCGATGTATGGGAATATGAAAATAGGCATCCTGGAGGTCTAGGGATGTCATCAGATCTCCAGCATTTAAAAGACGCAGGACATCCTGAAGTGTTACCATCCTGAACGACTGTATCTTTAGAAACTTGTTTAGTGCTCTTAAGTCCAGGATGGGGCGCCAGTCTCCGGAGGGTTTCTTTACGAGAAAGAAGCGGGAATAGAATCCTCTGTCCTTTTGAGAAAAAGGGACTGGCTCTATCGCTCCTTTGCTCAGCATCACTTTTCCTTCCTTGAGGGGTTGGTTAATCCTCGGGGTGGTGGGCCCGATGGAGGAACAATTGGTGGTGTTTGCGTGAATTCCAGAGTACGACCTCTGGCCACGATATCGAGCACCCATCTGTCCGATGTTATAGCCTCCCATTGGAGGAAATAGGAAGTGATGCGACCTCCGACCCTCGATATTGGTGGGTGGGGAAGTACTGAGATGACTGGCGGGTCATTGTTTTCTGCCCGTATCTCTTCCTCGGGCAGCTCCTCTTCCTCCAGTTGGGTGTTTATAAGCTGCGGCCGGTGGTAACCTGTAATGCTGCTGTTGCTGGTGGTACTGGTGTCGTGGTCCTGTGGAGGAAGACTGATATTGGGATCTGTACTGTTGGTATCCTCCTCGAAAGGAGTAACTTCCTCTTCCCCTTGCTCCACAAAAAGGTTGTTTTTTATATTTAAGGGTACCTAGAGATTTTGCAGTATCTGTATCAGTTTTGATGGCCTGTAACATGTCGTCGACATGCTTCCCAAACAAACTCTCTCCATCAAAAGGCATGTCGAGAACGCGACTCTGGACTTCCGGTTGAAATGATGTAGCCTTTAGCCATCCTTGCCTGCGCAGGACTGCTGCGCCAGCCAATTGCCTGAAGCCAGTTAGAGAAATGTCTATTGCGCTGTCTATAATCTCTGCGGCAACCCTTTCTCCCTCCTGCAACACCTTTTTTGCTTCCACCTTGACGTCCTCTGGTAGGAGATCCAAAAAAGCAGACATGTCTGCCCACATTTGGGGATCATATCTTCCCAGGATGGCGAGGGAGTTAGCCGCCTTAACTGTGACCGCTGCTACAGAGGAGAACTTTTTACCGATGTTGTCTAATCTCCTCCCTTCCTTGTCTGGGGGAGATGCTATAGGTGCGGAGGGGTTTCTGGAACGTCGCGGTGCCATCTGTGATATCACCGAATCAGGTTTTGGCTGTGACACCAAACAGGCCGGAGAATCATCTGGGGCCTTGTACTTCTTCTCTAATCTTGGCATTTGTGAAGGAACTGTTGTAGGATTTTTCATTGCCTTCAATCCCTCCTGCCATAAGAAATCTACTATGGGTATAGCTCTTACCGATCTCTTTGATGGCTCTTTGAAGTCGTACAGAAAACACTCTGTTTCATGAGAGACAATTGAATGGCCAAAACGCTTTGCCACTCTCTCTATGAGATTATGAAAACCTCCTATGTCCTCTGGAGGCAAATCTACTGGACCTGCTGGAGGAGGAGATGGTGTGGGGACGAGATAATCATCCCATTCACTAGTTGCAGAATCTCCTAGTTCACCTTCTTCCCTTTCGTCGTCTGACGAGGGATGAGCTTCCTGCGTTTGGCTAGTTACCGGTATGCTAGCCTGTGGTGTTTCCGGAAGATTAGTAGTCTGGGTCTGACGAGGAGTCTGGTAGCTTTCAGGTCTAGGTGGCGTGGTCTGAGTTGATGGTGGAAACCTTTTATAGTAGTCATTAAGCATATATTGTAGGTCCGCTACTAGTGTGCTAGGCATGGAGAGGGGCGATTGTTGTTCTGCCTGTGGGTAGGATGTTGAGGCGTAACTAGGTTGGTACTGCTGTTCGTCCTCATCATCAAAATCTTGGCACTTGACATGGAGTTGAGACGGGCTACTAGCTGCCCCAAACATTCCCTCGTTTTGGGAGTATTGATCATCCTCATCATCATCTAAGAGATGTTGTGGGGGATATGTCAATACCTTTCTTGGGGAGGTATGCATTGGCAGAATATCAGAAACTTTGTCCCCCATGTGATAAGTGAAAGGGGTAAGAACCTGGTGGAGTCGTCCTGAGGATAAGGGAGACTAGTTGACGATTGGTGCGGTGGAGTTTCCAGGAAGGTCGATGGTCTATACCTTGCCAATGCGGTGGACGATATGATCGGCGACGGTTCCCTCGTCGACGGTTCCCTCGTCGACAGATCCATCAATGACGATGTTTTTGTCGACGGGTCCTTCGTCGACGGGCCCTTCGTCGACAGGGCCCTTTGTCGACGGGCCCTTCGTCGACGGGCCCTTAGTCGACGGGCCCTTCGTCGACAAATCCTTTGTCAGTGGTTCCTTCGTCGACGGTGTCTTCGTCGACCGTTGTTTCGTCGACGTATCCTCCGTAGGTGTCGTCGTCGGCAGTGCCTTTTTAAACCTCATTGAAAGGTGCTTCATAGACAGGAGTGCTCTGGTCGATTGGTGGACCCAGGAGGCCTCCGCCGTCGACGATGTGTTTGCCGACGAAGCCTTTTAAAATATTTTTGCCGTAATTATTGTCGTCGACGATAACGGCGACGTCGTCATGATCATCGGTGAGACCGCTGTTGTGAACGTCGATGACACTGTAGTAGACGTCACCGTCGGATGTTTTTTCCCTGAAGAGACTTTTTCTGGCTCTTTCTGGGGTGACAGGGATGTCTTTTTTGAGGTGCTTTTCCTATGCAAAGGTGTAGTAGGCTCTGAATGAACCTTTGTTGGCAAATTTTTGAGTGTCTCTGAATGGGAAACATCCTTTTTTGCCTCAGTAGAGACTTGTTTTATCTTCTTGGGCATCTTCCTTGGTGGCTCATCAGACACTCTCCCTCTCTCACCTTTTCTTTTCTGAGGGTGAGAAGCATGAGATGGCGCTTCACTTTCATCTGAGGAAGGATGCTCCATGGCTTTCTGTTTCTGCAGCCATAAGAGAAGTCTACCCTCACGGTCCTTGAGGGTTTTTTGACTAGAGGTGCGACAGATCTTGCAGTCTCTCACCTTGTGGTCTGGATGGAGGCAGTAGATGCATTTCTTGTGGGGGTCATCAACATGCAGTCTCTTCTTCCCACAACTGTCACAGTCTCTGAACAGACCCTTTTTTGCCTTTTCAGACATAATAAAGCTGTAAAGCTAGTTTCCTGAGAGAAACAATTTTCAGTCAGAAATAAGGTAAACTGAGCAGAGCTCAGGTAGACTCCCTTCACACGACGTGCGGTAGAAAATCTGAGGGAATTCAGCCTCTGTTGGGAGTGTTTGGGAGGGGCTGAATCCTGATTGGTTGACACTGAAGTTTGGGTCTTTTCACAAAACAAAGTGGATAGACTGTAAAATACCCTATGAGGCCTACTGGTTTTAAACTTACTGACTTACTGCTTTATGTATTTAAAAACTTACCGTGAGGCTCCCACCTCGACGACGGGGATGATTCAAGCATGTGAATCTATGAAAGATCCAATACTGGAGAAAGTACTAGATAAAAGAATAGAACGTGTGGAGGTCAGCCTACACTCCAGGAAAGTTAAGATCACTGAAGCATGTGACCAATGCTAGCCGACTGAGCAGATCTCATCAGGTCACTGATAGTAAAAGTTGAAGGAAGACAAAAGGCATTAAACCTGGCTGGGGTACGGTATGAAAGGGAAATCCAGAGTACTCCAGCGAGGCAACCTCACAAAGTGGACACCCCAACATAAAACAACGCAGTATGGGCTGAAATAACGAAGGAGTTGCAGCCTTGAAAGAACAACAATTGCTCATCACAGAAAAGTGTCCATAACAGGAGACATTAATATCACCAGACATAAAAGACAAAGCACATCTACCGCCTGCATAATATCAATGTATATGGCCAACTTCCAAAGGAAAAGGGACACAGCAAAAGGGAATATCCCCTTATGAATTATGGAACCTTAATAAAAACGAAGAAGGGTACAACCCCCCCAGAGGGGTAGAAATATGAAGTCACCCTGAAGAATAGTGTGAAAGGGAACAACCAAGGAAACAGAACCATAATATCCAAGGAATACCAGACATCCACTGCAATAGGGAAGATAGCCAATGAGATAGAGGAAGACCACATGGCAGTTCTTAAGAATGAACATATAGAAATCTGGAGGCCGTGAATGGTGTGAGGCCCCTTGTCTAAAAGGGTCCTACAGCAGCCAGGGTAGAGGACCTGACCTCTAAGTGAGATGAAAGTAACACACATCTCCTTGCGATGAAGAAGCAGTGCAGAGACAGAAAGACAAACAGCACAAGGGAAGAATGCAGTGTAGCATGACTTGCACAGGCACAATAAGGAATGGGACTTCTTGCACCCGCAGTGACTAAGATGCCAGTGGCAAGAACCAATGCTGTTGAGGTATAACAAGAGCAGCACACTAAAAAGGTGCAAAAAAAAAACCATAGATGTAGAAAAGTAGAACCACTTGCTTTGTTACAATGATCATAATGCAATCATAAGAAGAGCAACACTGGAAAAGGAGCATAAGAAATGCTTCAATAGTAAAGCAAGAAGACTAATCCATTAAAAGGTGCTCGTGCAAGCGATGTGCCATGCATAAAAGACCTAAAGACCCCAAAGCGAAGTAAAGATCAGCTCCCTATAAGGGATACAAAGAGTACTACAAAATAATTAGTAACACCTATGAGGCAAACCGAGGATGCTCTACACAGAGCAGGTTACATGCTTAAGGGTAAATATCTTTTGAGCATGAAACCCGTATTCAGAGAAAGAAAAACCCAGTGGTAATAGATATTAACCCCACTTAGGGTCACAAGAATATATGCCGTCCAGACAGCAACAAAAATAAATGTCAGCAAGAGCTATAAGAAAAAATAGGACTACCGGTAAATGCAGGAATACCGCACCAGGCCAAAATGTGGAAGTGCTAAGGCTATGATGCCAAAAAGGGAGCCGAAGTTGGCTTGGCAGTATTCACTTTGGGATGGGTCCATCTTAACACAGGAATAGACATATTCACTTATCTTTGCCACTCTGACTGTCCTGAAAGTGTTGCAACGCAGAATCGGCATGAGTGCTGAACACACAAGTGCCACTGAAAGGCACATCTTCCAATGTAGATTGGACAGCGTCCGAAAAACTAGAGACACGTAGCCAGGCATGCCGGAGCAGGGCTTCAGAGGGAGCCATGGCACGGCCAACTGAGCCTGTGGTATGCATACCACACCTTGTGACAAACCTAGCTGCCTCTCACCCATCCTGAAATGTCTAGGTGAGTTTTCTACAGTTCTCCTCCAGAAGCAAAGGGAGCAGGCACACCACTGAATCCCAAAATCAATGAGAAAGACGGCCTAGGTGGTTGAGGAGAAAATACTTTGTCCAAAAGATTCGAGCCATCTGGACTCCCTGTCAAGAGAACCATTAGGGAGGATGCCAAGGTCAGAAGAGGCGGTAGCAGTCTACACCACAATACTTTGAGTCAGGTGCCGGATAAAACAAGGCAGATCTTCAGGGGTGGGCTAGAGTCTATGGGCTTTAGATATATCCACAGGGGCCCACTTTATCAGGTTTAGCCCTGCCCCCCCAATAAAATGTTGGTGTCTCACTATATGGAAGCACAAGCTCTATTCCGGTCGGATCCTGGTGAAGCACTGTTAACAAGGTGTCACTGGCGACCTTCACATAGGGGAGTTGCAATTCTAGGACCGCAGCTGCCCTCCTTCAGTACCTCTGCAAAGGAGAAGCTTGTCTCCGTTGCAAGGGTGGAGGTGGGGAGGAGGAGGTTCAAAGCTGGTGAGGACTCAAGGCTGACCTCACCCTACTCAACCAGAGAACTACCCTCCAGAGTAGGCTGGACAGTTTTGTCCACAGGGTTGTTAAACCCCAGACCCTCTCCTACTCCAAAAACCTTTTTTCCCCAAAAAGCATTTAGGAATTAATGAGAAGGGGGAAGGAAGGTATCGTAGTTTACAGGCACCGCCGGCAGCACACCCAATGCCTACCGGTATCAGGGCGATGTGGCTTCAGTGTCAGATAGGGTAATCTGTTCGGTGTCGACCAGTGCCACCAACGTCAACTGATCGAACTTGGGTGTTGCAGGTGGGAACCTTCAAGGGCTGTGCACCGGAGCCAATACAGATCAGAGTATGGATCCAGAGGGCCTATCTGACACCAAGGGCAAACGTGCCAGCATAGAGTCAGGTAGGACACCTCTCACCTCCTTGGGGCTAGGCAGCACGCCAGAGGTAGATAGGGACCCAAAGATGGCATGAACGGCGTTGTAATAATTCTGCATCTGCGTCAGAGCTACCCTGGCTCCAGGGAAAGCAGGGAGGGGCAGGGTGGACTCATGCACTGACTCCTCAACTGGGGATTGGAAGCGGGCTTTGGAAACCCCAGTCTAAACTACTGCAGACGGATGCCACAACTTCGATCACCGGCGCTTAGCAGTCTGCTCCTTCGAGTTCGATTGCAGGAATGGCTACTGCAACACACTCGCAACAGCTCCCTGGACTTGGGGCAAAAACAAAAGACTGTGCATGGCCCCCTCAGACATACCACCAAGATCTTCATACGGCTTTCTCGCAATGCCTTCAGGCAAAGACGACAACAGGAGCAGCAAACCTCTCAGTTGCAGTGTTTCTCAAGGTACCATATGAAAACAGTATGAAGATCTGTGGCCAACATCTGCCTGCCACAGGACCCACAGGGTTTGAACCGCAAATACATTTTGTCGAGATAGGCCAAAGGCCTGAGGAAACTCCGGATCTGCGTTGGAGTGCTGAAAAGAAGGATCTATCATCAGCGCATCGTAGAGAGGATTATGGACTCTGTCTCTCACATCCGGTGGACAAAGTTGCTATGGAGTCGTACAACGCCCTCCTCTGACGCGGTGAGGTACTACTGGGGGAAAATAAATCCGAATCCAAGCAGGCACCTGCAGAGAATTCTAAGGTAAGAAATCTGCAGCTAGGTGTCTGTCAGATTAGCACTCTAACTTAATGAGTACTTAAAAAGCCTCTCAGAGGACATAAAAAGAAATGCCTAATCTGAGATCACTACTAAGACAAGCTCTTATGTACGTCCGTGATCTTCTGCAGGACACTATCAATGGAGTCAAAAAAGATCATTTACAGGAATGTTTCTTTCCTGTCCCATATCAGTCTGTTCCACAGGGACCTGGCCCTTCCAGCACATCTGAAGTGTTTGTTCTTGGAGTTCAGGTAAGCTGCAGTAAAGTTACTGGCTGAACGACTCCAGGCCAAAATAAATAAAGAATCTTGATTTCTGATCAATCTCCCACTCACAAGAGACATGCTCATGTCTGTTCAAGCTGCTTTTCTGTGATCCTTGACTTCTGAATTGACTAATTTCCCCTTGACACCATTCATTTGCCAGTGCCAGTAGCTGGGAATGTTTACCATCCTGTATTCAAACATAAGAACATTTTTGCAGTCTAGGTACATCAGCACAAATCTGGATCTCAACCATTTCAAAGATGAGATTTCACGCTAGTAAGAAAGCCCATCAAGAGGGCTCTCTTCTGTAAGATAGTGATGGACAGCTCCTTCCAGTGAGTTCCCCACTGATACTCTAAAGAGGCAGCGGAGACCACTAGCTGCAAATGTGGCAAGAGGAAGGCACATGATTTATTAGGCGGGACACATCTCAGGTTGAAATCAAGGACGGAAGAGGTATTTCTGCCCCCAAAGCTTATTAGAAGGGGTAATGCCATCAAGGGAAGCAGTAATCACCCCATACAACTGAGCTGGGGAGAGGCGTGTAGATTCCTAGAGACAAATATTGGATAGTCTTTGGGAGCCTGATATTTATTGTCTAAGGACTGAGAGATCACTGGTTCAGAGTGTAGTTTCTCTGAAATGTTCTAAACCTGCTTGGAGTTCATGGGGCTTGATCACTATGGGAGACACTGGAAGGAGGACTTGAAATTGGCACACAACATAGTTGCCTTTACTCTCACTGTCTTGGTAAATATCAGATGGGACCACTTGGTCACAGATACCTGCATTAGAGACTATGTCTAGGTCCCCCAAAGGAGTTTGTTTTCTTACTGGCAGGCACCTGATGGAGTGTCACAAAGTTGTTCTGGGGTGGAACCAGGTACGCCAAGGAGAACTGGCAATCTTTTCAGTCAGTGCAACTTTCCAGAGTCACTGGAGGCAATTGTGACTTGGACCCTTTGTCACACAGACAGGAAATCATGGACGACCTGTAGATGCATCATGTCGAGAGCACTTTGTTTATAAGAGATGAGTTGCTCAATTCCATAGCGCAAGTCTTTCCATATCGAAGGGGTCCATGAGAAAGGTGCAAATTTATTCTACTGGCCGAAGGTGTTCACAGTACCAAACCCCAAAGGACAACACTCTACACGCCTTCCTGATTCCTTCTCCCAAGGATGAAATACAAAATCATATGCAAGCTTGACTGTTCAGTAGGGAACTCATAATAACATTACACAAGTCACAGATGCCCCTTCAATGAAGATCCTCAGAAAGACAGCAGATAAGTTTGATTGAACAGGAGAAGAGGAAGTCAGTGAATGGAAGGGGAACATGCCTCGATCCACACCGAAAAGTTGAAAAAAGGGGAAAGGCAAGGATGTGCATAAGCGCAAGGGCATGTCAATGTACAACATGCATGAAAAATGTATGACATGTATGTGTATGCAAGCAACAATTTAACATTTATAAGATTCCGGTACTGCTATTAGGCGGAAGAGTAGCCACAAGTTGGAATTGTAAAGAGCTAAGACACATAAGTAACGTGTGTCGAGACTGTTAGCCTTTCATTAGTAAGTACACTTCACCTTACCAATCCAGTTCATGTGACACATCTACATACCAAGTAGATGAATGTAAGAAAGTAGTTTGAATTACTTTCTTTCTGCACAGACTTTATACTGCAGAATTGCAATTCATTCTGTGTGTTTCTTAACTATTTGTAATAAGACTAATAAATGCATCTTCTGAATTATCTGCAGTATAAATAAACAGAAAAGCGACAATAGCCCATTGCTTGCCATAAAGAAAGACAAAATGCATCACTCTTGGCAAAATAGGAAACTAGTGAGCAACGTCCAGAAATGAGAGCAGAAATAAATATTAACAACTATACTGGTTTGGATCTAACATTAGAAGGAGAAGGAAAAACGAAAACATATGTTTAAGGTAATTCCAGCATTCACTGCCCTTGCTGATCCATCTGCTCTACTGCTTTAGCACACAGATATTGCTGTCACAGGATGCTTTCAGAGAAATCAATCATAGGCCTAAATTGCTTGTGTAGTAAAATGTCTCAGTCACATTACATTGAGGCGATACACCTTTAATGAGAGAATGCAGATGAAACAAACCATCAAAGATTTTCATTGCCTTACTTTTAGTGATAGTGCATGTAAGAATCTTTTTGCAGCTTTTACTGCTATGGATTCACGTTCTGTGTTCACTCCTGCCATCTACTGTTGGGTGTGGATGTTGCTCATTTTCCTTTGATTTAATAGTTTGGATTTCAAGGTGACTTGTGATACCTTTCTGAAACCCACAGCACATCAGGACACGGACCCCACCTTAGATTGTATTTTTCTCACAAGTAAGAGTAAATATAGGTGTAGAGGTAAAGGAATGTATATTTAGATGGTGTCTAGTGCGATTGTTGATGAGGTACTGTGCAAGCACATCAGGAAGGGGGGGCGCACATGTTAATCTAGAGTACGACAGCTGGAAACAGTTACAGGAAAGCAAGGTTTCTGTCTGCAGCATGTGGAGACTGGTGTCACATATTGAAAGGCAGTACCCATTTCCCTAAAGCGGTTTATTTCAACCAGTACCAGAAGTCATGTGACTCATTTTTTAAACTGCAATTTGAAAACTTGAGCTTCTTGTCGGGCAGGATCATCCATACAGTATGCATTAGTGAACGTGCAGTTAGCAAACCACGTAGCAGCTTTTTGGATGTCTGTGTGTGGGATGTTGTCTATGAATGCTATAGCAGTTCTCCTTTTTTAAAGTGAAATGTACACTAGGCATAAATGTGCAGTGTCACTTTGGCCTTGGCATAGCGAAGGTATATGTATTTGATGATCTACCTGAAGTCCACTTTGGGAATTGATTTCCTAGGTAGGGCTGGCCTAAAGCTTCAAAGAGATGGGTGGTTTATGAAAAGGATTTGGTAAGTCAATGTAGTGAAGAAGAGCTCTTAATATCTAAAGTGTGTATAGGTCATACAGCAACGGATGGTGACTGACTGAAAAAAAAGAAGGTAAATTGACAGTATGATTGAAGTGGAAAGGGGGATGTCTTTTGGCAGAAGAAAATGGTGTGTTTTAAGGAGAACAATATCTCTGTCCACTTGAGTCAAGACTCCTAGTCTATCGAGGCTTGCAGCTCACTAACTATGCACAAGAAAGTGACTGCAATGAGGAAGACTATTTTGAAAGGAACTGCAGAGGACAAGAGTGGCACCTCAAAAGGAGGCCCCATAAGTCGTATAAGGGCAATGTTAAGGAATCATGAGGGGGCTGGTGGCTATTTACGTAGGATAACCCTTTTCAGCATAAAGCACTTCTGAAGGGATATGGATGTGGGCACCAGGGACCAAGCTCCACCATTTTATGCTCTCGCCTAAGGCAAACAGGTCTACTGCTGGAATCTCTCAGCAGTGGAAATATTTTGGAATATATGGACATCCTATTCATGTGTTTGTTGGTACATTCTACTGAGCAGGTCCACAAAGTCATTGTTCACTTCCATGAGATATTTTGGTAGGAGAAAGACCTGGTGACTAATGTAATGGGGCTGTGCCAGTGTTGACAACTGTGGTGAATGTTTCCCTAGTTTTTGTAAGGAGTATATGGTGGTCACGTTGTCTTTGTAAATTAGTTTGTTAAAGGCTTGGAGTGCTAGCTGAACTGTCATCATCTCCAGTACACTGATGTGCGCACAAAATTGCAGTGGAGAACACTGACCTTGCATTGCAAGCTAGTCTGAGTTTGCTTCCCGTCACACGAAGGAGGCATCTGTGTTGATGGCCCTTGCGGCTGGGGATAGAAGAACAAGCCCCAGCCACATCAGTATGTTCCAAATACAGGGCTCCAGCACCACTAGACTGTCCCACTGTCCTGTTGCTTGAGACCATTGCCTCGAAAGGCACTTCTGCAAAGGCTGCATGTACTATTGTGTGTTTAAGACTATTGTAATGTAAGATGCAAGCATTCCCAACAGTTTCATTATCATTCTCAATGACAAGAGGACTATCTTTCAAAATGGAAGCAGTTTTTGAAATGGTATCACCTTTTACCTGCTGGGATAGGCTTTGCCAGTCACTGTACTGAGCGTGGCTCCCAAAATTGTGCCTGCTGGGGGAAAAGATGAGATTTTTTGGCATTGCCAGTGAATCCCAATATGTTGAGTAGGACAGCGTGTTTACTGTAAGCAAAGTACTGTGCTTGGGTGTTGCTCTTTACTTGCTAGTAATCTGCTACTACTGCCAGACACTGGCTAAACACTCGAGGAGCTGTTGTGACCTCAAATGTAATACACTTTTAATTGACAATGATTTCCACTGACTGAGAACCTGAGGTATGGCAGTGAGCTGGGTGGCTAGGGATGTAGAAATAGGCATCCTTGAGATTGATTGTCGCCACGTAGTCTCCAAGCAGAGCAGCAGGAATGACCTTCGAGAGTTGTCATTTTTAGTTGCTCTGATGTGATGTACCAATTGAGTCATTGGAGATCAAGTATCAACTGCAACGCCCCATCTTTCTTAAGGATTAAAAAAAAAAGTACAGAAAATAGACCTCTTCTCCATGCTCTAGCTCCTTTTTGGAGTAAAGACAGCATTACTTCTAGTAGCAGCCATAGGTGGTCTTGGCTGATAGTATTTTGGGTAGGGTGGTATGGAATTGGAGACAGTAGTCATGGGTGATGATGGACAGAACCCATTAGTCTGAGGTGATACCATTCAACTGAGTGTCCCAAACGGGTGTTGAGTGGCCAGCAGGGCTGCTTAGGTTACTACCTAGTGGCAGAGGTGCCCTTGTTTTGGGAGTATCTGTTTTTAATGCAACTTCTGCCATGGAAACTTACTCTTGGGTATTGCTTAGGCGGCTCACTTCCTGAAAAGGCTGCCGCATTTGGTAGTAGTCATTGGGAGGTGTCTGCTGTTTTTGCTGCAGCTTGCAACTGCTTTGCTGGTGTGTGAGCACTCCCACTGCCTAAGCAGTGTCAGTGCCCATTTCATTTTTATCCAGCATGGAGCTTTATCATCGGCACTGAAGGCATGTCTGCATGAGAAACTGTTTTATCCTCTTTTAGAATTTGTTTATGTCACTTTTTGTAAGCACCAGAAGGTCTGAATAGGCTCCTCCATGTATTATCACCAATGTCTATCGTACCTGGGGACATCAGTTGGTGAATCGCCATTTCATGGTAACACCTCTAATCCCACATTTGTTTGCATCAATTTTACTGCTTTTTGTCAGGTGGACGGCAATTCCTTATGCTGCCCATGAAGCTCCTTTTATAGTCAATGTGGAAGACAAGGGAATCAGCTGGGCATGCCTGTGAATGAGGATGGGATATTGTGGTGCTGGGTTATATTTCTTCCTCCGCCCTAAGTGTGACCCCTCTCTTGCTTTGTCAGGTCTTTGAAATTGTCAGTGGAGCACCTCAGAATGCTTTCAAGCATTGGGAGGAATCGCACAGACCACTTCTTTTAGAGACGGTCTTGATAAAGTCACCGTTCTTAATATGGAGTTTGACTTTGTGGTGGTTTGCTGCATGCAGTATGACCAAATAATAGGCGGTTGTGTTATTGGATGCGTAAGGTTTGGCTTCACAGAGGGATCGTCTGGAGAGTCCGCGCTGAATGAGTGTGCATAGCACATACTACAATCAAAAGTGTTTAAAGGAGCCCACTTGGTTTCAAATATCATCCACCCAAACTAGTTGATAAAGACAGTAGATCATATAAAGCACACTTTAAAGGGTATACAGGTCTCGCTTTAGTCCAAGAATATAAATAAAAGCTGCCCCTTGCCCTTATATGGCACTCTGGGAGAAAACGTTCCAGTAGTACACATGATGGAAATATTTTTATACGAGATACATATATGCGACTTAACTACTTTGTCAGGGACCAGCTTCCCTGGTTTATTAATGGAAATAAGGGCTAAAGAATTGCCCTGCATTGTAGATAAAGCAATCTGGGACCTAAGGGCGCATCAGAAAATTGTCTAATGAGGTACTGAACAAGGATTAGTGAAGCACAAGAGGGCTTGTTAAAACATCTCTAAGGTGCTTGATCTTTTATAGTTGAGGGATGGAGTCCCCATAACAATTTATTAGGGTACCCTTTAACAGTTTAATATGAGAGCTAGACAGGCGCCAAGTGAAGGTAAATAAAAAAGAAATGATGATGAAACACATTCAAATCAATTAAAGGAGGACATTATACCATTCTGGATTCTAGATCGCTGTGGTCTCTGTATTGAGTATTTGTGCAAGATGAGGCAGATGCTGTTTGCATAGTCTAGACTCAAAAGGATTAGTGTTTTGACTCCTGCCTTCATGTAGTTAACTAGAAGTGAAAACATCATCAAAGCTTTTCGGCGGTGAGACAGATGGCGTCAGCGTAGTCGCGTCAACACTATGCCACGCCCACCTCCGGTGCCGGCTCGGATGAAGGCTGGGAGCGGGCTGAGGACGCTCCTCAGCCCGGGAAAAACGTTCCCCCTTCTTCTTTCTTATCTGAGGGCGTTTTGGAGAGCTTTTGGCGGCCGGGGCTCCTTGCGTGTTCCTGCACGGAGCGAGCGAGGTTCGCTGTGACGCCGCCGCCTCGCCGCTCTGTGCGGATTTTCGGAGTCCCCTTGCACGCAGAGGCCGGCTCGCACCTAGGAGCTCGGCGCGCGCCGGCCTGTCAGCGTGCTTCGCTGGCTTTATTTCTTTTTTGATTCCGCTCCGCTACATCAGGCGAAGGCTCCATTAGGGCCATACTATTCTATCTTCTATGGGACCAGCCCGCTTTCCTTTTCTGCTGGACTACTGAATATCAATCTACAAACTTGGTGTGCTCTTCGCTTCCTTTTTCATAAGTTGGCTATTGCATAGTGCATGATGCATGGTTGAATGGGGCTATGGGACAGTATTTAAAAAGTAATAGACTGTTAAGCTAGAGCTTGTAGGAGTAATGGTCCTTTGAACATATTCAGAGTGAAAGCTGTGCTTGGAATTGAACTGGATTAGACATAAGGATATGTACAGCCAAGTCTACTTGAAGTTTGTGAATTTATGTTCCTTGAAAACTTTTGGCGCATTGTTGCTGAGCGCGCAAACTGGGCTAGTACGTTTGGAGAAAACTTGTGATTCAATTATTAGCAATCTTATGGTTATCATGGCGCCCAAAAACAGTCGCAATCTTGGGGAGAGAGGAGAAGGGACACGAGCTGCCAGGGCTAAAAAGTCTAGCGGCGAGATGGCCACCGGCAATAAAAGATCAACTCTAACGCTTGGGAAAATAAGCGGAAAACAGGCTATGGGAACAAGTAGAGAAGCCAAAAATAATTGCCCTCTAATGTCTCTCTCTCCCCCCCCCCCAGGGATAGAAAACACAGACTATAACTACGGGCTTTTGGAAGGGAGGCGTACAAGAGGACAATCTTGTGTATTTCTCCCCCCCCCCCCCCCCAAGAAGGAATGCAATCGACAGTAGGCATGAGAGAGGTCGATGATAGAGAAGTGAAAGAGCTTCCTGAGGATGGAAGTCAAGAGAAGGACCTCTCTTCGGACTGGCAGCAAACTTCTATGTCCCTGAAAGCCGCTGAGAGCACAGCGCTCAAGGGGGGAGAGGAGCCCAGAAGGCCAAAGGATGTAGAGACATATACGGCTCTTGAAGGGAATCCTCAATTTGGACTTAAAGAACAGGGAGATCGTGCCCTACCCCAAGCCACCCAAGAAGCTATCTGGGTATCAAAGGATTCTGCAAGGGGGCCAGAATTATCTAAAGATGGAGGGGACAATTTTTTTTCTTTAACAGAGGACTCAGACTCTACTAATAGTGACCTAGGGTCAAGTGAAAATAGAGATAGTATCTCCTCTGAATCTGCTAGCTTTTTGTCCTTCGCAGAGTCTACGGTTCGACAGCAGTGGCGGAAAAGCAAGGGGTTGGACCCCAGTAGAGATAATGTAGAGTCTTCAGCCCAGACCCAGAAAGCACTCAAATGGGATTATTCAGGTACAAATCTTATGAGCCTAGTAGAGGCCCATCCCTCCCTGAATGCAACTAAGGGGGCCGAAGAATCGGTATGTGGCCCAGCCCATACAATTGTTGATCAACATACAGATTCTGAAATGCTACAGTCCATATACAATTCAATAAAGGAGCTACAAACTGAGACAAACGCAGAAAGCCGTAGGGCACGGCTGGCTACAAAACAGCTACAAGGAACAGCGCGTAAAGTGGTCAAATCCTGCATAGAAATTGAGGGGAAACTAAGCTCAATGGAAGAGAGGACGTCCGTTGTTGAAGGAGAGATCGAGGCTCTGAGAGCGCAAACTACAACGCACGAAGGACAATTAACTGACATTATGTGGAAGTTAGAGGATCAGGAAAATAGGCAAAGGCGGAACAATTTGCGCTTCCTTGGCATTAAAGAAGAAGCAGAGGGCGGCAATATCAGGGCCTATATGATTAGAGTATTGCAGAAAGCATTTCCAAAACTCTCCAACTGGGACTGGGAAGCTGAAGTCCAGAGGGTACATAGGTACCCTCTAGTACACCGGGAAGGCCGCAGAGAGGAGCCTAAACATCCTAGAGCTATTCTGGTCTATTTTGGGAATTATCTTTTGAGACAGCCTATATATGAAAAAGCCGTCCCAACGCTTTGCGTAGTGGTGGCGGAGCAACTTTTTTCATTCGACCCGATTACTGTCATGTCACAGTGGAGCGAAGGTGGTGATTGAGGCAGCTGATTAAGCCCTTTCAAGCTAAAGGGGGAGAGGCGTATTTACTTGCTCCCGCTCGTCTTAAAACTGTGTTTAAAGGAAAAACTAAAGTATTTAATTCAGAAGTTCAGGCTAAAGAGTATTTGCTTGGACTGTAATTTAATATGATGTGAAGAAATTATGTAGTTTTGGTGTCCTCAAGGGGAGCATAAGAGGCCAGTTACTAGGGGGTGGGGGTAGTGGGTGGCAGGAGGCACCTAGGCGACACCAACATTCAGGCCAACAAGGGTCTGACTGTCTCAAGGGGGTGGGTGGGGGGGGGGGGGGGGGGGGGGGGGTGAGGGAGGTGCCGGAGGGGTTGGGGGAGGTGGGGGTGGGGACAAGCTTTGTTTTGGGTTGGGGAAAAGAGAAACATTTGTACCCAAAAAGATGTGTAGCATAATGTATGATGTTACTTATGTAAGATGGCCACAAGTTAGGTTTAAGGCTAAACCACCAAAGCTAGTCAAATATCGTAAATTGAGATTGTATACATGTCAAGTATTAGGATAGCAACCATTAATATATGTGGCCTAAATAACCCCGGAAGAGGAAAAAAAACGCAGATTATTTGAGAACGTTAAAAGCAGATATTTACTGCCTGCAAGAAACACATGTGGAAAAGGCAGATAGGAAATTGATAGAAAGCCTGGGTTTGCGGTTACTAGGGTGTACCGAACAGATGACTAAAACAAAGGGGGTTGCGATCATGGCAGCTAGTGCGAACTGTATTGTTAACCAGCAGAAAGTAGATACAATTGGTAGGTGGGTAATAATGGAGTGTATAGTAGGTAATGTTAGATTTATGTTATGTTCATTATACGGTTCAGTGGAGGATGACCCCTCATTATTTGAATTTATGTCTGTAGAACTGACACTATGGCCTGCACCATACATTATCTGTGGCGATTTTAACTTTAATGGGTCATGGGATGGGGTACAGAGCCTAAGAGATATTAGAAGGAATAAATATCCAGGGCAGAAGCCTAGAGTTTTTCAGGCTCTCAAGAATATGCAAAAGGAGGTTGGATTAATATATGTATGGATAGCCCTGGAAGGCCCTAAACCGGGGTATACTTATTTTTCTGCACCACATAGGAAATTTGCTAGACTGGATTATTTTTTTGTGTCTCCAATATTCCTAGACGAATTAGAGATTAAGCTATACCCTTGCTTTATGGCGGACCATAACCCATTCGTATTAGTAATTAAGGATAGAGATCGCCAGAGAGTTCAGAAGAATTGGACATTTGAGCGTGGTTTGCTGAATGATTCTTTGTATATACAGCACATGAATGTGCGGTTAAAGGAATTCTTAGATTTCAATATTGGAACAGCCCCAATAGAAATAGTTTGGGATACATTAAAGGCAGTTATACGGGGGGGAACTATGGGGTATAGTATAAAGCGACGGAAGCAGGCGACAACTCAGCTTCAGACATATATGGGGAAATTACAGACAGCAGAAGAGCAGCTATACATCAGGTCTCAGTCGCAAAAATGGCCTTTGGGAACTATTCAACCGAGAGGTTAGCGGGGAAAATAGCAACAAAACGAAGTGAGTGTTATGAATGTAGTGAAAAAGTAGGGCATATATTAGATATGCGGACCCGCCAGAAGGCAACTTCAGGTTTAATCATGCAAGTGCAAAATAAGGCTGGGCTGACAGTAATGAGACCTGACTATTAGGGAAGCCTTCCAGGAACACTATACAGAATTATATGACACAGCTAACATGGGACAGGAGCATATTGCTAGCCACTGGCTGATGCCGACTAGGTATAGCCAGATTACAGCAGATGATCAAAAAATACTGGAACAGGAGGTGACAGTGGAGGAAATGCTAGACGCACTTGAGGCACTTCCAAATGGGGAAGCTGTGGGGCCAGATGGTATTCCTTTAGAGCTATACAAACACTTTAAGAAGGTGCTCTTCTCAGTTTTGTTGGAATTGATGATTCATGTGCAGATGGGTGGTAATCCTCCCCCATCCTGGGGCTCCGCTAATATTGTGGTATTTTTAAAGAAAGGGAGCAATCCGGATAGCTTAAGCTCATATCGCCCTATATTGATGAATAGTGATGCACAAAAGCACTCCAAAATACTAGCTACTCGATTGTCTGGATGCATTCACAAGCTGGTTAGTTGTAACCAACATGGTTTTGTTCCAAGTAGGGATACAACTGATCACATAAGGAGGGTTATAGCATTATTCGATGCTACACATGTGGCAGCAGAACCTATGGCTATGATTTTATTGGATGCAGAGAAAGCATTTGACAGAGTTAACTGGAAGTACCTTTGGGATATATTAAGGGTATATGGCTTAGGAGAAAGATTCACCACAGCTATCAAAGCATTATATAAGGAACCGAGTGCTAGTATACGGATCGGGGGAGAATGCTCCCATCCCTTTAGGATTAGACGGGGTACACGGCAGGGATGTCCATGTTCACCATTATTATTTGCGCTTTACTTAGACCCTTTCCTATGATTTTTGGAAAAGAATATGAATTGTAAGCAAGGTATTCGTCATGGGTGGTCAACAAAAATGTTGGCTTATGCAGATGATGTGGCAGTTATAACCGCGAACCCTGATCTTGCCCTGAGAGAAATCGAGGATGTGGCAGAACATTTTGGGGCAGTCTCTGGCTATCTCCTCAACAGAGATAAGACACAAATAGTTATGAATGAGTATTGTAGGTCGTCAGATACACAGAAAGTAGATCACGCAGTGTACTTGGGGATTGATATTCGACCTAAGGTAGAGGAGATTGTCCGGTCTAATCTTTTGCCTATTATAGAAAATGCCAGATATAATTTTGGTAGATGGAACAACTTGCACATGACAATCATGGGGTGGTGTAATTTGATAAAGACGACGTTTCTACCGAAAATACTATATTTATTTCGTGCAATTCCATTGGAAGCTGAGAAATCTTGGTTTAGGAAATTAGATCAACTAATTATGCAGTTTGTTTGGTCATACGGTAAGATACGCAGGGCAAGCAAATATATGACACTTTCAAGGGGAAAGGGTGGATGGTCCCTCCCCAACTTTAAATTGTACCAGATGGCAGCTGCAATTCAGTATATGCAATCATTGATCATAAGGGGAACATTTGTAAATGATAAGGAATATGTCCCTAGTATTTATGAGCTATTAATTGGCCCGGATGCAAAAGGGGCGATGTTCAAGCTCTTGGAACCAAGCTATTTTAAGAAAACTCGGTTGAAATTCTTCAGGCAGCTTTTAAAATCGGTGGTCCATTGCGAAAGAAAATGGGATTGGGAAGGTATAATTACTATACTTTGATTAAAGATAACAGGTTCCTCCCTGGGACTTTTCTCGATAGTATTATGGAGCAGTGGAATCAAAAGGGCATACAAAGGCTCTGAGATTTTTTTGAGGATTCTACAATTATGGCTTTTGGAAGCCTACGGGGGAAATTCGAATTAGCCCAAACAAGCTTTTTCAAATACCTACAAGTAAGAGACTTTATCTTACGAAAGACTGGTGGACCAGTAGGGTTTGTTAAGAATTCTTTACTAGATAAGATGAACTCACCTGACAAGAATACGATACAACTATTATATGTGGAATTGACAGACAATCTTCCTGATGATTTAGTGAAGCATAGTCAAAAATGGAGTATTAAGTTAAATGTGGAAGAGGAAGCCTTTATAGTTAGGGTGTACCTCCCTGCTGTCAGCATCTCTCCAGGCACAACATTATAAAACAATATTTGACCTGTATATTACACCCAGGAAATTAGCACAATGGGGTCGGGAATAAGGGGTACATTGCCCAAGATGTCAGCAACATGGGATGGATATAATCCATATGTTTGCGACTTGTATAAAATTAGTGAATATTCAAGCGAAATTGGAAAAGTTTATTAAAGTTGCTGTAGAATTAGAAATTGAGTTAACACCGGGGGTGGTGTCATTAGGAGTTACAGAGCAAAGGAAGCCTCTGTCAGAAAATTTATTTTTATGATTATGTCCGTATATTGACTGTGTATTTATTCGGGATGGCTTGATCAAGCACCTCCTACATATCAGAATTGGTTAGATCGTCTCCTTGCAGTATACCAGTTGGAAAAGGCTCTGTATGAGCGAAAAGGGAAAAGAGGGAGACAAATAGGGCGAGAAATATGGGGGATCTTGGGTGAATGGCTTGCCAATGAGTGATGATTATATATTAGATATATGTGGCTAAATGATCTGCAGATTTATTGTTGCGATTGTTGGTAACTATACATATGTTTATTTATGGCTGATTTGGGTACTAATAAAAAAAAAAAAAAAAAAAAAAAAAAAAAAAAAAAAGGAGTGAAAACATCCTCTTAAAGGTGCTCAGGTGGAAAATGCCAGCCCTTTTTGGAAGGATGTTTTCCAGTGATCACTTTCGAACCACTTTAAGATCATGTGTGTAATGAATGAGTGGGAGTGGCTCACAGCCTCTTGCCATATGTAAGTAAGCTAGCAAGAAGACGGCCAAACAGCATGATTTTTGTTTTAATACGGCTCTTATTTATAAAGTCCTTATTTATCAACACCTCAATGGCTTCTAGGCAGTATGAGGCTCTTTTAAGTTTCTCAATCTTGCAAATATAGATACATAAATACAAGAGACAGGAAATCTTTCAGCCACCACGATGTCACAAAGCAAGTGCCAAAATACTAGATTGCCTCTTTCACCACGACCAGTAATCAAGTCCATCAATGCCGTTACCAGCTGCAATGGTTTAAAAGGTATGTACTAGAACTTATTAACTGACTGCGAAACTTATTCGCAGAAGGGTTTTACACACCACATAAGGACACAGGATCATCTTGACTGGGGACTGAACCCTAATCAGGCAGTTATCCAGATAAGGCTAAACAGGTACTTCTCTCACCTGAAGAAGAAACACCAAAACGCTATACCAGTATGAAGAGTGTCAGGTGGAGTTTAATGTATAGTGTTGGTACTGACAGTGTTAACTGTCTAGCAAATCACAAGCACTGAACTTTCGTACACGATAGCAAGGTGAAAGCATGCTTCATGGCTGATTTATATAGCTTCAAAAAACTCCTGTATGCATCACTATCAGGATCTGCATTTTAATTATTAAGTATAGAAGCAACAGCACAAACTGGTATATATACTATCAGACTAGCACAATGACGCTTAGGTTTCATCAAAACTATGAAGACTCAAGAGTTAAAACCCCAAACTATTCTTGAGGCAACAATTTGAACCCAAAAGTAGTTATCTCTTAAATAAATACTGGCAATGATATCTGAAATTTTATTCTGTACAAGAGGGTAGAACGAAAAGAAAGTTCAGAACATGGGTTCCCTTTAGGTTTTTCAACAATGAACGATCTTTTAAGAGAATTTGTGAAAGAAGCAGTAAAGCATTCCCCAACTGGGGAGGCATACTTTTTGACGGCAAGAGAAACATCTTGTGACATTACTTTAGATTTATTAGATTGGTTCCAGCACAGAAGCCTTTTAGAAAGATTTCTTGCCTTACAATTTCCTATCTGGTGGCTTCCTTGACTCATACAAATGAAGATTGTGCAGCATATCTTTCCTTTGCTCGAAGCGGAGTGGACTGGAAAATGTCAACTCAAAAATTAAGGATGTTATTTACCCTGCAAGCATTTGTTCGTGGCTTGTAGTGCTGTAGAATCACATGCTCTCCAAACTCCTGCCATCTAATACAGGGTCTTGAGTGGTGCAAGTTGTTTTTTTTCAAATAAGTCTTTCGAGTCACAAGATCGAATGACTCCTCCTCTCTGTGATATTGCGCATGGGCATCGACTCCTGTTAGATTTTTTTCCCACAGGTGGGTGACAAAGGTGTGGAAGGTACGTGTAGGAAAAGACGTTTATGCTAAATGTACACGTTACTTACCTCCGGTAACAATATATCTGGTAAAGACATATTCTAGTTGCAGATTCCTTACCTTAGAATTTTCCCCTAGGCGTCAGACTGGATCTGGAGATTTTTTTCTTCGAGCAATACCCTTGTGTGTCGGTAGGTGGTGTCGGTCGACTCCACAGGCGTCGTAGTCGCCATGATGACATCGGGAGTAGTACATAGATGCTGCCTCAGCACAGTGACGTCAGTTTCTTTTAACAACTTTCCATTCCATCGCGCAGAGCCATGAAGAACACTGAGGTTGGTGTGCAGAGCTAAGGCCCTGAAAGGGGATGCCCTGTCCCTAGAAATCAGTTTGCAAGTGGGGAGGATGGGTGGGTTGGTAAGGAATCTGTAACTAGAATATGTCTCTACCAGATATATTGTTACCGAAGGTAAGTAACTTGTACATCTGATAGAGACTTCTAGTTGCAGATTCCATACCTTAGAATAGACACCCTAGCAATGCTATCCTTGGAGGTGGGCTGCAAAACAAGATCATACTAGAAAGTCCGGCAGGACTTAACGGCCAAAGTAGCCGTCCTGACAGACCTGACATTCCAGGCTGTAATGTTTTGTTAACGTGTGCAAGGATGCCCACCTAGTTGCCTGGAAGATATCCAGGACAGGAACTCTGCATGCTAACGCAGTGGAAGCAGCAGTCACTCTGGTGGAATGAGCGCACAATTCCTCAGGGGGTTGCTTCTTGGCCAAAGATTAGTACATCTTGATGCAAAGTACCCATCAAGAGATGGTACATTTTTGCACCGCCTTCCCTTTCTTCGCACCCACATATCCAACAAAGAGTTGATCGTCCACCTGGAAATCTTTAGTACGATTGATAGAACGCCAACGCTCTTTTTGGGTCCAGACAGTGGAGTCTCTCCTCCTCATGAGAAGGATGTGGAGGTGCGTAAAAAGTAGGCAGGGTGATGGAATGGCCTACATGAAAAGGTGTAACGACCTTGGGAAGGAAGGAAGCCTTAGTGAGTGACACCACTTTGTCAGGCTGCACAGACAAGTATGGGGGCTTTGAAGAACGAGCCGGACGCTCACTCATTCTGCGGGCAGAAGTGATGGCAACAAGAAAAACAGTCTTGAAAGTAAGGAGCCGTAATGGACAATTGTGCATTGGCTCAAAGGGGGTACACATTAAGAAAGTAAGTACAAGATTGAGGTCTCACTGAGGCATGATAAATGGAGTGGGAGGAAACAAATGGGGGAGACCCTTAAGGAATCGAATGACAAAAGGAGACTCAAAGAGTGAAGGCTGATCAGGCAACCTAAGAAAGGCCGAAATAGCCAACAAATAATCTTTAAGGGTCACCAAAGCAGAGACCTCCTGGGCTAAAGAAAGAATGAACAAAAGAACCTCAGAAAAAGGAGCAGAGAGGGGGAGTCAACAGATTTGTTGGTACGCCATGTCTAAAATTTATGCCAATGACAGGCGTATACCGTTTTTGTGGTGGGATGCCTGGGTGCCAAGATAACGTCACAGACTTCGGGTGGAAGGTCAAAAGCTGTCAACTGTTGCCGCTCAATCGCCACGCATGAAGGCAGAGACTGGAGAGGTTCAGGTGGAGAACAGTTCCCTGCTGCTGCGACAGAAGCTCCTCCCAAAGAGGCAGTCTGAGTGGAGGATCGATGGCCATGCTGAATAGCTCTGGATACCATACTCTCCATGCCCAGTCCGGAGCCACCAAGGTGACTTGGGCCTGGTCGTTCATGATCTTCTTGAGAGCTCTGGACAGAACGGGTATAGGCGGAAAGGAGGCCAGAGTTCCAATCGAGACGAAAAGCGTCTCAGAGTGAGTGTCACCTTGAAAACTCCAACGCACAAAACAGCTGACATTGCGAGTTCTCTGTGGAGGCGAACAGATCTAACCAAGGCTCTCCCCGCTACTGAAAGAGGCCTTGCACCACCGGATGGAGATGCCATTCGTGATCGGTTATGCATTGAAGGCTGAGTTTCTCTGCTTTGGTGTTCAGAGAGCCTGCCAGATGTTGTACCACAATGGTAATGTCCTGATGTGCCAACCATGTCCAGAGGCACAGGGCCTCCTGGCAAAGGGTCCAGGACCCTACTCTGCCCTGTTTGTTGCAGTACCACATGGAGGAAGTGTTGTCCGTGAACACTTGCACTACTTTCACTTTGGGAGAGGGAAGAAATACTTTCAATGCAAGCCTGATCACCCACAGCTCCAGAAGATTGATATGAAGCCCAGACTCCGCATGAGACCGCTGATCTCAACCTCGCCCATGTGGCCGCCCCATCCCAGAAGTGACACATCTGTCACTATGAATAGATCTGGTTGGGGAAGGGAGAGGGATCTGCCGTTGACCCAATGCGGATTTGAAAGTCATCACTGCAGGTCTTTCTCAGTCCCCTCCAAAATCTGGAACATGTCAGAGAGATTTCCCTGATGCTGCGCCCACTGGAACATCAAGTCCCACTGCAGAGCCAGCATATGTCACATAGCATGTGTCACTAGCAGGATACAGGAGGCCATGAGGCCCAGCAGCCTCAGGGTCATTCTCACCATAAACCAAGACAGAGACTGAAAGATCAGAATCATAGCCTGTATATCGTGGACTCGCTTTTCGGGAGGATAGGTCCGAAACTGCACTGTGTCCAGAACAGTTCAGATTAAAAGGAGCATCTGAGAGAGAGTCAGGTGTTACTTAGGCACGTTTATAGTGAACCCTAGCGTGTGCAGGAGGTTCGCCCTAGTCTGAAGGTGGGAGACGGCTTTCTGGGGCGAGTCCGCCTTCAACAGCCAGTCTTCGAGGTAGGGGAAGACTGAAACCCCCAACCTGTGCAGATAAGCTGCAACCACTGCCATCACTTTTGTGAGTTCCTAAGGGGTGCTGGTAAGGCCAAAGGGGAGCACAGTAAATTGAATGTGCTTGTATCCTACCATGAATCGTAGGTAACACCTGTAGGCAGGCAGGATGGGATTATTGCGTCCTGCAAGTCCAACACTACCATCCAGTCTCCTGGGTCCAAGGCACAGAGGACCTGAGCCAGGGTGTGCATTTTGAATTTCTCATTCTTGAGGAAGAGATTGAGGTCCCAAACGTCTAGGATAGGACGTAAGCCCATGTCTTTTTTGGGCACCAGAAAGTAGCGGGAATAACAATCATGACCTACTTCTGGCACTGGGACCCTCTCTATGGCTCCCTTGGCCAAGAGAGCCACAACTTCCTGGAGGAGAAGTGCCTAATGATCCTCCAGAATACACCTGACTGATGGAGGCATGGCTGGTGGGGCAGATTCGAAGGGGAGGGAGTAACCCATTTGAACAATCTGCAAAACCCACCTCTCCGTAGCGATGGATTCCCAGTGGAGCAGGTGATGGCAAATCCTGCAGCCAACTGGACCGGAGTGAGGGGACGGACTAGGAGGGTTTGGAAGCTGCAGCTGGGGTGGACTGGGGAGATCTCTGGATCCCTGTCCCACGCGGGATTCTGCGTCTCCAGCCACGCAGCGTCTGAAAGGCATGGGTGGCTGGGACGGGGATGTGACAGGGAGTCCCTTCCGTGGCCATGAAAGGGGTGAAAGGGGGATTGTTGGAGGTGAGGGGCAGTGGAAAGGCCGAGGGACTGAGCTGTAGTCAGGAGTCCTTGAACCTCTCCAAAGCTGAGTCCGCCTTTTCTCTACAGAGACGGGAGCCATCAAAGGGCATATCCATAAGAGTCTGTTGGACATCCCTCGAAAAAACAGACGTACACCACCAGGTGTGGTACAGCCACTGTTGTCGCAACCGATCTACCTAGAGAGTCGGTCGTTTCCAGCCCACATCTGATTGTGAACTTTGCTGAATCTCTTCCATCGGTGACAGCTTGGGTGACAATAGCACAGGCCTCCTCCGGTATCTGCAGCAGAACTTGCACAACCGTATCCCACAGAGACTGGGAATAGCAGCCCGAAAGGCATGCAGTGTTCACTGACCGCAGCACGACTGGAGGAAGAAAACAGCTTCTTCCCAAATTGTTCCAGCCTTTTTGATTCCCTATCCGGGGGAGCGAAAGGGAATGCGCCTGAGGACATCTGGATGACAAAGTTCTCAGGCTTGGGGTATTGGGACAGGAATTTAGGGTTTTTCGGGGCAGGCCGAGGGTGGCGTGCAATAGTCCTGTTCACAGGAGCCCCTGTGTTGGGTCTGGACCAAGTACCCAAAAGGACATCGGTGAGGGCTTTAGTGAATGGTAGAAGAGCCTCCGATGTGGAAGCCCCTGACTGAAGCACCTCCGTCAGGAGATTAGACCTGACCTGAACAGTAGGCAGCTCAGGGCAGAGGACCTCAGCCGCCCCACTGACCATGGAATACGTTGCCCCCTCTGCCGTAGCCACGGTAGGAGGAGACAGCATGCCAGCATCTGGAGAGGTATCCAGACCACTGGCCTCACCCAAAGCCTGTATCCAGTCCAAGTTAGAGTTATCCTGGTACTCATAAAGGTCCAGGGACCCCTCCAGTCCTTCCTCAAATTCTTACCCATAAAAAAAAGGGTCAGAATCCAACCTGGGGTGAATAGGCCCCATCAAAGGAGACGGTGGCGGCTGACACCAGTCCGACTCCAAGTTGTCAGGGATAAGGATCGGGTCGTTGTTGATGGTGTGCACCACAGATGTCGGGAGCATCGACAATCAAACTGGCACTGGGGAAGGTCTCAATGATAGGACCGGCACCAGTGCAGATCCAAGAGAGGATCCGAAGGGGACCTTGATGGCCGGAGCTGCCAGTGCGGAACCCAAAGGCCCCCCCCTCCCCTGACAGAACCCCTTGGGCCCGAAGGCACCGTATCGGGGTCGGCCTGCCCAATAATGAGGCGCATGGCCTCCTAAAACTCCTTTAATTGGGCAGGGGTCGCTCCGGGTCCCGGTACCTCAGGGAAGCGCCGAGCGAGCTCAGAAGTAGGCTCCAAAGACAGAGGCCTTGAGCGTTAACTTTCCTCATGCGTTGCATCAGCCGAACGACAGGGTGAAGTTGAAGGGATCTCTTCGTCGTCTTCTTACTTTAACCCAAAGACTTTGAAGAAGAAGAAGAATGGTGGTGGCTCCGCGAGCGGTCTTGAGACCTTCCCCTCAAGCGAAACTGGGACCTACGCGGAGTCGAGCGCCGGGCCGCCATAAGCTTGGGGGACCACTCCATCAAGGCCTTCCGGTGCATGGCCTGGCACTCAGAGCATGACTTCAGGTTTTGGTTGCACTCCAGGCACCACAAACAGACCTGATGCACATCAGTCACCAACATCATGCAATGACAGTCCTCGCACGGTTTGAAGCTGGTCTTCGGGGACATCCTTCGACGCACCAAAAAACTCATAAAAAATTCAACAGACGAGTCGAGGTTGGTCAAAAAATTACCAGGGCAGCTCTATCCGGATCAGCGCGTGGTGCAGAAAGAAAAGAACTGACGTCACTGAACTGATGCAGCATCTATGTACCACTCCCGATGTCATCACGGTGACTACGACGCCAACTACACCTGTGGAGTCGACCAATGCCACCTACTGATTCGCAAGAGTATTGCTCGAAGAAGAAATCTCTGGTTCAAGTCTGACACCTGAGGGATAATTCTAAGGTAAGGAATCTGCAATTAGGAGTCTCTATCAGATGTAAATACAAATAATGTATATATTCACATACACACACACACAGAAAATGTTACTTACCCAGTAGGCATCTGTTAGTGGCATGTAGTGCTGTAGATTCATATGCTGTGCATAAGCCTACCATCTAGTGTTGGGCTCGGAGTGTTACAAGTTGTTTTTTTTCGAAGAAGGTTTTCGAGTCATGAGATCGAGCGACTACTCCTCTCGGTGATAGTGCGAATGGGCATCAAATCCTTTGTTAGACTGGTTTCATGTAGGAGGGTGCAGTAAAGAGTGTACAAGTGTATATGTACATATATGGTAAAGAAATGAGATGTCCATGCAATGTTTACACAAATTTACAATATATAATACTACAACGGCCACAGGCGTCAGATGAGGAGGGAGGGTGCAACTGAATCTACAGCACTACATGCCACAAATGGATGTCTACTGGGTAAGTAACATTTTCCGCTCGATGGCATGTGTAGCTGCAGATACACATGCTGTGCATAGAATGAAAAGCAGTCCCCTCCTAAGAAATAAGCGGTGACTAGCCTGCAGGAGTTGTAGTAGTTTGAAATAATGTTCTAAGCACTGCCTGTCCAACAGTTGCTTGTTGGTGAGATAATACATCCACACAGTAGTGTTTAGTAAATGTGTGTGGTGTAGACCATGTGGCTGCTTTACATATATCTGCAACTGGTATGTTGCCTAAGAAGAATGTAATTGAAGCACTTTTCTTCCTAGTGGAATGAGCGTTTGGAGTTAATGGTAACTATCTTTTGACTTTAAGATAGCACGTTTGTATACATTTGACTATCCATCGTGCTAGTCCAGTTTGTGAATTAGGCTTACCTTTGTGAGGCTGTTGAAAAGCAACAAAGTTGTTTGGATTTTCTGAAATATTTTGTTCTGTCTATGGAGTACATGAGAGTTCTGAAGGGTGTGAAGAGCTCTTTCAGCAACTGAGTCTGGTTGTGGTAAGAAGACTGGCAATTCCACTGACTGATTGATATGAAAAGGTGAAACCACGTTTGATAGGAATTGTAGATTTGCCTTCAGAGCTATTTTGTTTTTGTGAATTTGAAAGAAAGGATCTTCTAAAGTGAACACTTTAATTTCGCTAACTCCTCTTAAAGAAGCGATTGCTTGGATTTTACTAACCCTTGGTGGTCCCTTAAGTCTAGTGAGTACAATGTGAAGATTCCACACAAGGGCTGGTGGTGCTCTAGGTCGAATAACTCTTTTAAGACCTTTCATAAAGGCTTTTGTAACAGGAATCCAAACAGTGAAGTATGTTGTCTGTTTTGGAGGTAAGCAACTATTGCTGTTAAATGTATCCTTATAGAGGAGTATGCGATGTTTGCTTTTTGTAAATGTAGCAAGTAGCAAACAATATCCTGTACTGAAGCTTTAAGTGGGTTAATGTTCCTAAGTTGACAGTAGTAGATAAAACGATTCCATTTAGCACCAAAACACTGTCTAGTAGTGGGTTTGCATGTTTGTTTTAGAATATCCATACATTTAGATGGAAGTTGTAAGTAGCCAAATTCTATGACTTCAGGAGCCAACAGGTTGAGTATGCTGGGATTTGGGATGTCTGATTTGACTTCTGCTTTGAGTCAACAGATCTGGTCTGTTTGGTAGATTTTTAGGTGGTACTAGAGACACATCCAACAGCGTTGTGTACCAATGTTGACGTGCCCACGTGGGAGCTATGAGTATGATGGTAAGCGAGGTATGCTTCATCTTTTTCATCAGAAATGGAATTAGTGGGAGAGGTGGAAAAGCGTAAGCAAATATCCCTGACCAATTGATTCATAGAGCATTGCCCTTGGATAGAGGTTGGTGGGTGGAGGGGTACCTGGATGCAAAGGTTTGGCCTTGTGCATTTTCACTTGTGGTGAAAAGGTCTATGTCTGGGGTTCCAAAACATTTGGAAGTATTTTTGAATCACCTGTGGGTGAATTTCACATTTGTGTACTTGTTGTTGTGTCCTGCTTAAGAGGTCCGCTAGTTGATTGTGTATACCTGGTATATACTCTGCTAGTAATTGAACTTGATTGTGAATTGCCCATTTCCAAATTGTCTGCGCTAGAAGGGACAATTGAGATGAATGTACCCCCCTCTGTTTTTGCAGATAATACATTGTGGTTATATTGTCTGTTCTTAACACTATTTTGGTTGTTATTTATGTCAGAAAAGCTTTGAGTGCCAGGGATACTGCTAGCGGTTTATGTGATAAGTCTGCTGGATTGAGTTCCATTCCCCACCAGATGGCGTATATATATATATATATATATATATATATATATATATGGAAAATGTCACTTACCCAGTGTACATCTGTTCGTGGCATTAGTCGCTGCAGATTCACATGCTGTGCACAGTCCGCCATCTGGTGTTGGGCTCGGAGTGTTACAAGTTGTTTTTCTTCGAAGAAGTCTTTTCGAGTCACGAGACCGAGGGACTCCTCCCATTTCGAGTCCATTGCGCATGGGCGTCGACTCCATCTTAGATTGTTTTGCCCGCAGAGGGTGAGGTAGGAGTTGTGTATGCTAGTAATAGTGCCCATGCAATGGAGTGAATGCGTATGTACATACTAAAGTTTTAAGTAATATATTTACAAATGTACAAATGTTTAAGATCTACTTCTAAACGGCTACAGGCTCCCGGGGAGGCGGGTGGGCGCATGTGAATCTGCAGCGACTAATGCCACGAACAGATGTACACTGGGTAAGTGACATTTTCCGTTCAATGGCATGTGTAGCTGCAGATACACATGCTGTGCATAGACTAGTAAGCAGTTATCTCCCCAAAAGCGGTGGTTCAGCCTGTAGGAGTTGAAGTAGTTTGAAATAATGTTCTTAATACAGCTTGACCTACTGTTGCTTGTTGTGCAGTTAGCACATCTACACAGTACTGCTTGGTAAATGTATGAGGCGTAGACCATGTTGCTGCCTTACATATTTCATTCATTGGAATATTTCCTAGAAAGGCCATGGTAGCACCTTTCTTTCTGGTTGAGTGCGCCTTTGGTGTAATAGGCAGTTCTCTTTTAGCTTTAAGATAGCAGGTTTGAATGCACCTAACTATCCATCTAGCAATGCCTTGTTTTGAAATTGGATTTCCTGTATGAGGTTTTTGAAAGGCGACAAATAATTGTTTTGTCTTTCGAATTAGTTTTGTTCTGTCAATGTAGTACATTAGTGCTCTTTTGATGTCTAATGTATGTAGTGCTCTTTCGGCTACGGAATCTGGTTGTGGGAAGAACACTGGTAATTCTACCGTTTGATTTAGGTGGAACGGTGAGATTACTTTTGGTAAAAATTTAGGATTGGTCCGTAGAACAACTCTATTTTTGTGTATTTGAATAAATGGTTCTTGAATGGTAAATGCCTGAATCTCACTCACTCTTCTTAGAGATGTGATGGCAATTAAAAATGCAACTTTCCACGTTAAGTATTGCATTTCACAAGAGTGCATGGGCTCAAAAGGTGGACCCATGAGTTGTGTTAGGACAATGTTGAGGTTCCATGAAGGAACTGGTGGTGTTCTTGGTGGTATAATTCTTTTTAGGCCTTCCATAAACGCTTTTATGACTGGTATCCTAAACAATTAAATTGAGTGCGTAATTTGTAGGTAAGCAGAAATTGCCGTAAGATGTATTTTAATGGAAGAGAAAGCTAGGTTAGATTTTTGCAAATGTAGTAAGTATCCTACTATTTCTTTTGCAGATGCGTGTAAAGGTTGAATTTGATTATTATGGCAGTAATAAACAAATCTTTTCCACTTATTTGCATAAGTGTCTAGTGGTAGGTTTTCTAGCTTGTTTTATGACCTCCATACATTCCTGTGTGAGGTCTAAGTGCCCGAATTCTAGGATTTCAGGAGCCAAATTGCTAGATTCAACGATGCTGGATTTGGATGTCGGATCTGTTGTCTGTGTTGTGTTAACAGATCTGGTCTGTTTGGTAGTTTGACATGAGGTACTACTGAAAGGTCTAGTAGTGTTGTGTACCAAGGTTGCCTTGCCCATGTTGGTGCTATTAGTATGAGTTTGTTTTGACTCAACCTGTTTACTAGATATGGAAGGAGAGGGAGAGGGGGAAAAGCGTACGCAAATATCTCTGACCAGTTCATCCATAGAGCATTGCCTTGGGATTGATCTTGTGGGTACCTGGATGCGAAGTTTTGGCATTTTGAGTTTTCTTTTGTTGCAAATAGATCTATTTGAGGTGTTCCCCAAATTTGAAAGTAATTGTTTAGTATTTGGGGGTGAATTTCCCATTCGTGGGTTTGTTGGTGATCTCGAGAGAGATTGTCTGCCAACTGGTTCTGAATCCCTGGAATAAATTGTGCTATTAGGCGAATGTGGTTGTGAATCGCCCAATGGCATATTTTTTGTGTTAGGAGGCACAACTGTGTCGAGTGTGTCCCTCCTTGTTTGTTTAGATAATACATTGTTGTCATGTTGTCTGTTTTGACAAGAATGTATTTTGGGGTTATTATGGGTTGAAATGCTTTCAGCGCTAGAAATACTGCCAACAGTTCCAAGTGATTTATATGAAACTGTCTCTGATGTATGTCCCATTGTCCTTGGATGCTGTGTTGATTGAGGTGTGCTCCCCACCCTGTCATGGAAGCATCCGTCGTTATGACGTATTGTGGCACTGGGTCTTGGAAAGGCCGCCCTCTGTTTAAATTTTTACTGTTCCACCATAGAAGCGAGATGTATGTTTGGCGGTCTATCAACACCAGATCTAGAAGTTGACCCTGTGCTTGTGACCATAGTGATGCTAGGCACTGTTGTAAGGGCCGCATGTGCAATCTTGCGTTTGGGACAATGGCTATGCATGAAGACATCATGCCTAGGAGTTTCATTACTATTTTGACTTGTATCTTTTGTGTTGGATACATGGCCTGTATTACCTTGTGAAATGTTTGAACCCTTTGTGGACTTGGAGTGGCAATCCCTTTTGCTGTGTTGATTGTCGCTCCTAAGTATTGCTGTGTTTGACACGGCAAGAGGTGTGACTTTGCGTAGTTGATCGAGAAACCGAGCCTGTGAAGGGTCTGTATGACGTAGTTTGTGTGCAGTGAACATTGTCTTAGTGTGTTGGTTTTGATTAACCAGTCGTCTAAGTACGGGAACACATGTATTTGCTGCCTTCTGATATGTGCAGCTACTACTGCCAGGCATTTTGTAAAAACTCTTGGCGCAGTTGTTATTCCAAATGGCAACACTTTGAATTGGTAATGTATTCCTTGAAATACGAACCTTAGGTATTTCCTGTGTGAAGGATGTATTGGTATATGGAAATACGCACCTTTTAGATCTAATGTTGTCATGTAGTCTTGCGGTTTGAGCAGTGGAATTACATCTTGTAACGTGACCATGTGAAAGTGGTCTGATTTGATGTAGGTATTTAGTGTTCTGAGATCTAGTATTGGTCTCAGAGTTTTGTCCTTTTTGGGTATTAGAAAGTACAGTGAGTAAACTCCTGTGTTTTTCTGTTGAATTGGAACTAATTCTATTGCGTCCTTTTGTAGCAATGCTTGAACTTCTAGTCCTAGAAGATCTATATGTTGTTTTGACATATTGTGTGTTTTCGGTGGGACGTTTGGAGGGAATTGGCGAAATTCTATGCAATAACCATGCTGGATAATTGCTAAGACCCAAGTGTCTGTTGTTATTTCCTCCCAAACTTTGTAAAATTGGCTTAGTCTTCCCCCCACAGGTGTTATGTGATGGGGGTGTGTGACTTGTGAGTCACTGCTTAGTTTGAGGGGCTTTGGGGCCTTGGAATTTTCCTCTATTTCTTGGGAATTGGCCCCCTCTAAATTGCCCCCGAAAACCTCCCCTTTGATATTGACCCTGGTAGGTAGGCCTTGTTTGTGAGGTTGTGGTTTCTGTGGGTTGACCTCGAAACCCTCCCCTAAAAGGTGTTTTCCGAAATGTGCCTCTGCTCTGCGGGGAGTAGAGTGCGCCCATGGCTTTGGCTGTATCAGTGTCCTTTTTAAGTTTTTCGATGCAGTGTCTACCTCCGGCCCAAACAATTGCTGTTCATTAAACGGCATATTGAGCACAGCCTGCTGGATTTCCGGTTTGAACCCAGAAGTGCGCAGCCATGCGTGCCTTCTTATTGTGACTGCAGTGTTTATTGTCCTTGCAGCTGTATCTGCTACATCCATGGAAGACCGTATCTGATTATTTGAGATACTTTGTCCCTCTTCCACCACCTGTTGCGCTCTTTTTTGGAACTCCTTGGGTAAGTGTTCGATGAAATGTTGCATTTCATCCCAATGAGCCCTGTCGTATCTTGCCAAAAGTGCTTGTGAATTGGCAATACGCCACTGATTTGCTGCTTGTGCTGCAACTCTTTTTCCCGCAGCATCAAATTTGCGGCTCTCCTTGTCTGGAGGTGGTGCGTCGCCTGAGGTATGAGAGTTGGCTCTCTTACGAGCTGCCCCCACAACTACTGAGTCTGGTGTTAGTTGTGTTGTAATGTATATTGGATCTGTGGGCGGTGGCTTATATTTTTTCTCCACCCTCAGAGTTATGGCTCTGCCTTTAACCGGATCCTGAAAAATTAGTTTTGAATGTCTTAGCATTCCTGGGAGCATGGGAAGGCATTGATACTGGCTATGGGTGGAGGATAGGGTGTTAAAGAGAAAGTCATCCTCAATTGGTTCCGAATGTAAGGAGACATTGTGAAACTCGGCTGCCCTTGTGACTACCTGTGTATAGGATGTACTGTCCTCAGGTGGTGACGGTTTTGTAGGATAAGAGTCTGGGCTATTGTCAGACACTGGAGCATCGTAGAGGTCCCATGCATCGGGATCATCCTGACTCATTGTGGTATGAGCTGGTGAATGCATCAGTGGCGGAGTTGTTGCAGGTGATGCATGTATTGATGGTGGTGGAGACGGTGGTGGGGTTGTTTTCTTTGCCACCTTTGCCTGTGGTTGCTTGTCCTTTTGTTGAAAGGCAAGTTTCCTCTTTATTTTGATTGGGGGAAGAGTGGTTATCTTCCCTGTGTCCTCATGAATATGAAGCCTTCTTTGTGTGTAGTCAGGCTCTACAGCTTGAAGCTCCTCTCCAAATCTATGTAATTGGGAGGTTAATCCTTGTTCCTCTGTATAGGAACTACTTTTCGGCTCCGAGGCTGGCTGTTTCGGAACCAAAACCTTTTCGGAAGTCTTTTTAGGCTCCGAAGAAACCTTCTTTCTTTTCGGCGTGGTGTCTCGGTGCCGCTGTCTCTGTGCCGAAGTTTCTCAGAGCCGCTGTCTCGGCTCCGAGGTTGCTGTGTGGCGGTATCTCGACCGGAGTCGGATGACTTCGACACCAGCATGCCCTTTTTCGGTGCCTTGGATGGGTCACCTAGTTTTCGGGTTAAGCCATGGCCTGTTGGCGGTGGCGTCCCCTGGGCTTTTGTAGACCTCTCGTGAGTCTTGATTTTCGATGTCTTACTCACGGTTTGGTGTGTTTCTTCGGCGTCAAGTTCTTCCGAATCAGACTCTCGGATGGAGAAAGCTTCTTCTTCCTCCTCGAAGCGTTCTTGACCTGTCGGCGTGGACGCCATTTGCAGTCTCCTGGCTCTTCGGTCTCTCAGCGTCTTCCTCGACCGAAACGCTCGACAGGCTTCACAAGTATCCTCCTTGTGCTCGGGGGACAAGCACAGGTTACAGACCAGATGGTGATCCGTATACGGATACTTGTGATGGCATTTTGGGCAGAAGCGGAATGGGGTCCGTTCCATGAGCCTTGAAGTCGCACGTGGCCGGGCCGACCAGGCCCCGACGGGGGGGTTGAAAAAACCCCGAAGGGCCACCGGAGCTCTTCAGAATTCGGTGTTGATTTGTGCTAACTAACCCGATACCGAACGCAAACAATACAGACGATTTTTTTCCGAGATTCTAACTAACTTTCCGTCCCGAAACACGGAGCGAAAATGAACACGTCCGAACCCGATGGCGGAAAAAAAACAATTGAAGATGGAGTCGACGCCCATGCGCAATGGACTCGAAATGGGAGGAGTTCCTCGGTCTTGTGACTCGAAAAGACTTCTTCGAAGAAAAACAACTTGTAACACTCCGAGCCCAACACCAGATGGCGGACTGTGCACAGCATGTGTATCTGCAGCTACACATGCCATCGAACATTATATATATATATATATATATATATATATATATATATATATATTGAAAATGTCACTTACCCAGTGTACATCTGTTCGTGGCATTAGTCGCTGCAGATTCACATGTTTGGCACAGTCCGCTGCCTGGTGTTGGGCTCGGAGTATTACAAGTTGTTTTTCTTCGAAGAAGTCTTTTTTGGTCACGGGACCGAAGGACTCCTCCCTCTTCGGCTCCATTGCGCATGGGCGTCGACTCCATCTTAGATTGTTTTCCCCGCAGAGGGTGAGGATGGAGTTGTTTGCTATAAATAGTGCCCATGCAATGGAGTGAATATGTATGTACGTTAAGAGTTTATAATAATTATTTACAAATGTACAAATGTTTAAGATTTAAGATCTACTTCTAAACGGCTATAGGCTTCCCGGGGAGGCGGGAGGGTACATGTGAATCTGCAGCGACTAATGCCACGAACAGATGTACACTGGGTAAGTGACATTTTCAGTTCGATGGCATATGTTGCTGCAGATACACATGTTTGGCATAGACTATAAAGCAGTTACCTCCCCTAAATGCGGTGGTTTAGCCTGTAGGAGTTGAAGTAGTTTGGAATAATGTTCTTAGTACAGCTAGGCCCACTGTAGCTTGTTGTGCATTTAGTACGTCTACACAGTAGTGTTTAGTAAACGTATGAGGCGTAGACCAGGTTGCAGCCTTACATATTTCGCTCATAGGAATGTTTCCTAGAAAGGCCATTGTAGCACCTTTCTTTCTGGTTGAGTGTGCCTTTGGTGTAATAGGCAATTCTCTTTTGGCTTTAAGATAGCATGTTTGAATACATCTGACTATCCATCTAGCAATGCCTTGTTTAGAGATTGGATTTCCTATGTGTGGTTTTTGAAAAGCTATGAACAGTTGTTTTGTTTTCCTGATTAGCTTTGTTCTGTCAATGTAGTACATTAGTGCTCTTTTGATGTCTAATGTATGTAGTGCCCTTTCAGCCACGGAATTTGGTTGTGGGAAGAACACTGGCAATTCTACTGTTTGATTTAAATGGAATGGTGAGATTACTTTTGGCAGAAATTTTGGATTTGTTCTTAGAACTATTTTATTTTTGTGTATTTGAATAAATGGTTCTTGTATGGTAAATGCCTGTATTTCACTTACTCTTCTGAGGGATGTGATTGCAATGAGAAATGCGACTTTCCAGGTTAGATATTGCATTTCACAGGAATGCATGGGTTCGAAAGGTGGACCCATGAGTCTTGTTAAGACGATGTTAAGGTTCCATGAAGGAACTGGTGGTGTTCTTGGTGGTATAATTCTTTTTAGCCCTTCCATGAATGCTTTAATAACTGGTATTCTAAATAGAGACGATGAATGAGTAGTTTGTAGGTAAGCAGATATTGCTGCGAGGTGTATTTGTATAGATGAAAAAGCGAGATTCGCTTTTTGCAAATGTAGTAAGTATCCTACTATGTCTTTTGTAGAGGCATGTAATGGTTGTATTTGATTGGTATGGCAGTGGTAAACAAATCTTTTCCACTTAGATGCATAGCAGTGTCGAGTGGAAGATTTTCTAGCTTGTTTTATGACCTCCATGCATTCTTGTGTGAGGTCTAAGTGTCCGAATTCTAGGATTTCAGGAGCCAAATTGCCAGATTCAATGATGCTGGGTTTGGATGCCTGATCTGTTGTTTGTGTTGTGTTAACAGATCTGGTCTGTTGGGTAGTTTGACATGCGGTACTAGTGAAAGGTCTAGTAGAGTTGTATACCAAGGTTGTCTTGCCCATGTGGGTGCTATCAGTATGAGTTTGAGTTGGTTTTGACTCAACTTGTTTACTAGATATGGAAGGAGAGGGAGAGGGGGAAAAGCGTATGCAAATATCCCTGACCAACTCATCCATAGAGCAGTGCCTTGTGATTCGCGGTGTGGGTACCTGGATGCGAAGTTTTGGCATTTTGAGTTTTCTTTTGTTGCGAACAAATCTATCTGGGGTGTTCCCCAAATTTGAAAGTACTTGTTCAGAACTTGGGGGTGAATTTCCCATTCGTGGACTTGTTGGTGGTCTCGCGAAAGGTTGTCTGCTAGTTGGTTTTGTATTCCTGGAATAAATTGTGCTATTAGGCGAATGTTGTTGTGAATCGCCCACTGCCATATTTTTTGTGTTAGGAGGCACAATTGTGTTGAGTGTGTTCCTCCTTGTTTGTTTAAATAATACATTGTTGTCATGTTGTCTGTTTTGAAAAGAATGTATTTGTGTGTTATTATGGGTTGAAAGGCTTTTAACGCTAGAAATACTGCTAACAGTTCTAGGTAATTGATATGAAATTTTGTTTGGTGTATATCCCATTGTCCTTGAATGCTGTGGTGATTGAGGTGTGCTCCCCACCCTGTCATGGAAGCATCTGTTGTTATAACGTATTGAGGCACTGGGTCCTGAAATGTCCGCCCTTTGTTTAAATTTTTGCTGTTCCACCATAGAAGCGAGAGGTATGTTTGGCGGTCTACCAACACCAGATCTTGAAGTTGACCCTGTGCCTGTGACCATTGTGATGCTAGGCACTGTTGTAAGGGTCACATGTGTAGTCTTGCGTTTGGGACAATGGCTATGCATGATGACATCATGCCTAGAAGTTTTAGCACAAATTTTGCTTGTATCTTTTGGTTTGGAAACATAGCACTTATTACCTTGTGGAATGCCTGCACTCTTTGTGGACTTGGAGTGGCAATTCCCTTTGATGTGTTGATGGTTGCTCCTAGATATTGTTGTGTCTGACACGGTTCTAGGTGTGATTTTGTATAGTTGATGGAAAACCCCAGTTTGTGAAGGGTTTGTATGACATATGTGGTGTCGTTTGCGCATTTTTTTACTGTGTTGGTCTTGATTAGCCAATCGTCTAGGTAAGGGAACACATGTATCTGTTGTCTCCTGATGTGTGCTGCTACTACTGCTAGACATTTTGTGAACACTCTTGGTGCAGTTGTTATTCCGAATGGCAACACTTTGAATTGGTAATGTATTCCTTTGAATACGAACCTTAGGTACTTTCTGTGAGAAGGGTGTATTGGTATATGAAAGTACGCATCCTTTAGGTCTAATGTGGTCATGTAATCTTGCTGTTTGAGCAGTGGAATGATGTCTTGTAGTGTGACCATGTGAAAATGGTCCGATATGATGTAGGTATTTAGTGTCCTGAGATCTAATATTGGTCTTAATGTTTTGTCTTTTTTTTTTTGGAATTAGAAAGTACAGGGAGTAAACTCCTGTGTTTTTTTGTTGTACTGGTACTAACTCTATTGCATCCTTTTGCAGTAGTGCTTGAACTTCTAGTCCTAAAAGTTCTAAATGTTGGATTATTGCTAATACCCAATTGTCTGTTGTAATCTGTTGCCAAGATTGGTAGAATTGGCTTAGTCTTCCCCCCACTGGTGTTGAGTGAAGGGGTTGCGTGACTTGAAAGTCACTGTTTAGGTGGAGGTGTTTTTGGAGTCTGGAATCTTCCCCTACTTCTTGGGAATTGACCCCCTCTATATCCCCTGAAACCTCCCCTTTGGAATGAACCCTGATATGGTGTGGTTCTTGTTTGTTGGCTGGTGGTGTCTGTGGGTTGGCCACGAAACCCCCCTCTAAATGGAGTTTTTCTAAAAGAGCCTCTGCTCTGCGGGGAGTAGAGTGCGCCCATGGCTTTGGCCGTGTCTGTGTCCTTTTTAAGTTTTTCAATGGCTGTGTCCACTTCAGGGCCAAAAAGTTGTTTTTCGTTGAAGGGCATATTAAGGACAGCCTGCTGGATTTCAGGTTTGAAGCCTGAAGTGCGGAGCCAAGCGTGTCTCCTTATGGTGACAGCAGTGTTGACTGTTCTCGCTGCAGTATCGGCTGCGTCCAGTGAAGAGCGGATTTGATTGTTTGAGATCGTTTGTCCCTCTTCAACTATTTGCTGCGCCCTTTTTTGGTATTCTTGGGGAAGATGGTCTACGAGAAGTTGCATCTCATCCCAGTGTGCGCGGTCATATCTGGCCAGTAGCGCTTGAGAATTTGCGATGCGCCACTGGTTGGCTGCCTGTGATGCTACTCTTTTTCCTGCTGCATCAAATTTTCTGCTTTCTTTGTCCGGAGGTGGGGCGTCGCCAGATGTATGGGAATTTGCTCTTTTGCGAGCTGCCCCTACTACTACGGAGTCAGGTGGTAACTGCGAAGTAATAAACACTGGGTCTGTGGGTGGTGGTTTGTATTTTTTATCCACCCTTGGGGTGATGGCTCTTGATTTTACGGGCTCTTCAAAAATTTGTTTTGCGTGCCGTAACATCCCTGGTAGCATTGGGAGACATTGATATTGGCTATGTGTAGCCGAGAGGGTGTTAAATAAAAAATCATCCTCTATAGGATCGGAATGCAGTTGGACATTGTGGAATTCTGCAGCCCTAGCCACCAGTTGCGAGTATGAGGTACTGTCCTCTGGCGGTGACGGCTTTGTGGGGTATGAATCTGGATCATTGTCCGGCACTGGGGTGTCGTATAGGTCCCAAGCGTCTTGATCCTGATTATCTTGACTTATGGTAGTTTGCGCTGGTGAGTGCATTTGTGGCGGTGTTTGTGCCGGCGATGCCTGTTGTGGTGGAGAGGGCGGAGGCGTGACTCTTTTAACCACTTTGGCTTGTGGTTGTGCGTCATCCTTGAGGAGACCGATCCTTCTTTTCCTCATTATTGGGGGAAGGGTTGATATCTTCCCTGTGTCTTGCTGGATGTACAGTCTCTTTTGTGTGTAGTCTGATTCTACACTTTGGAGCTCTTGTCCAAATCTGTGCATCTGGCCACTTATTCCTTGTTCCTCTGTGTAGGATGAAGGTGTGGAAATTTTCGGCGCCGAGAGAGAATCTTTTTTCGGCTTCGGCACCGACAGAATTTTTGTTCCTTTCGGCATGGAGTCTCGGTGCCGATGTTTTTCGGTGCCGGTATCTTGTTTTTGTCTCTCGGAGCCGCTATCTCGGCTCCGAGGTTGCTCCATGGCGGTCCCTCGACCGGAGTCGGGTGTCTTCGCTATGGGCGTGCCCTTTTTCGGCGCCTTCGACGGGTCGCCTGTTTTATGGGTCGAGCCATGGCCTGTTGGCAGTGGCGTCCCCTAGGCTTTCGTTTTCTCGATGGTTTTACTTTTCGACGTCTTACTCACAGTTTGTTGCTGTTGTTCGACGTCGGAGTCTCCGGATTCTGAGTCCGGAACCGAGAATGTTTCCTCTTCGTCGTCGAAACGTTGTTTTGTCGGCGTGGACGCCATTTGTAGACGCCTGGCTCTTCGGTCCCGGAGTGTTTTTCTGGACCGGAAGGCTCGACAGGCCTCACAGGTATCCTCCTTGTGCTCGGGGGACAAGCACAAGTTACAGACCAAGTGCTGATCTGTATAAGGATACTTACTGTGACATTTTGGGCAGAAACGGAACGGGGTCCGTTCCATCGGCTTCGATGTCGCACGCGGTCGGGCCGACCAGGCCCCCATGGGGGAATCGAAGCTACCCCAAAGTCTTCCGATGATCGGTGTCGATGTACCTAACTATCCCGATACCGAACGGAACAATACCGACGCTTTCTTCCGAGATTCTGACTAACTTTCCGAACCGAAACACGGAGCGAAAAGGAATACGTCCGAACCCGACAGTGGAAAAAAACAATCTAAGATGGAGTCGACGCCCATGTGCAATGGAGCCGAAGAGGGAGGAGTCCTTCGGTCCCGTGACCAAAAAAGACTTCTTCGAAGAAAAACAACTTGTAATACTCCGAGCCCAACACCAGGCAGCGGACTGTGCCAAACATGTGTATCTGCAGCAACATATGCCATCGAACATATATATATATATATATATATATGGAAAATGTCACTTACCCAGTGTACATCTGTTCGTGGCATGTTCCGCTGCAGATTCACATGCTATGCACAGGTACTGCCATCTAGTGTTGGGCTCGGAGTGTTACAAGTTGTTTTTCTTCGAAGAAGTCTTTTCGAGTCACAGGACCGAGTGACTCCTCCTTTTTGGCTCCATTGCGCATGGGCATCGACTCCATCTTAGATTGTTTTCCCGCAGAGGGTAAGGTAGGAGTGATAGAGTGTAAAGAAAGAGATGTCCATGCAATGGAATAGAGATGTATATACAGAGTTCAAATAAAGAGGTGTCCATGCAATGGAATAGAGATGTATATACATATGTACAAATTTTAAATGTAACTTAAACGGCTACAGGCTCCCGGGGAGGAGGGAGGGCGCATGTGAATCTGCAGCGGAACATGCCACGAACAAATGTACACTGGGTAAGTGACATTTTCCATTTGATGGCATGTACACATGTAGACTATGCATAGACTACAAAGCAGTAATCCTCCCGTAAGCGGTGGTCAGCCTGTAGGAGTTGAAGTTGTCTGAAATAACGTTCTTAGTATAGCCTGTCCTACTGTGGCTTGTTGTGTTGCTAACACATCTACACAGTAATGCTTGGTAAATGTATGAGGTGTCGACCAAGTGGCTGCTTTACATATTTCTGTCATTGGTATGTTTCCTAGAAATGCCATTGTTGCTCCTTTTTTCCTACTGGAGTGCGCCTTTGGCGTAATTAGCAGTTGTCTTTTAGCCTTTAGGTAACAAGTTTGTATACATTTCACTATCCACCTGGCTATGCCTTGTTTTGATATAGGATTACCAGTATGGGTTTTTTGGAATGCGACGAACAATTGTTTAGTTTTACGAAATGATTTTGTTCTGTCGATGTAATACATTAGAGCTCTTTTAATATCTAATGTATGTAGTGCTCTTTCTGCCACTGAGTCTGGCTGTGGGAAGAAGACTGGGAGTTCCACTGTTTGGTTTAAATGAAACAGTGAGATAACTTTAGGTAGAAATTTAGGGTTTGTGCGGAGTACAACCTTATGTTTGTGTACTTGTATAAAGGGTTGTTCAATAGAGAATGCTTGTATTTCACTAACTCTTCGTAATGAAGTGATTGCCACTAGAAATGCTACTTTCCAAGTTAGGAATTGAATTTGAGTGCATGGGTTCAAATGGTGGACCCATGAGTCGTGTAAGTACAATGTTAAGATTCTGTGAGGGTACTGGTGGCGTTCTTGGAGGTATGATTTGTCTTAGACCCTCCATTAAAGCTTTAATGACTGGTGCCCTAAATAGAGATTTGGTTTGTTTTTTTTGCAAATAAGCAAAAATTGCTGTAAGATGTATTTTGATGGATGAAAAAGCTAAATTTGCTTTTTGTAGGTGGAGTAAATAACGTACGATGTCTTGTATGGATGCAACTAAAGGTGTTATGTTTGACAGCAGAAAATAAATCTTTTCTATTTGTTAGCATAACACTGCCTGGTAGTAGGTTGTTTCTTGCCTGTTTAATGACTTCCATACATTCTGGTGGAAGATTTAGATACCCAAACTCTAAGATTTCAGGAGCCAAATTGAGCATCGCTGGATTGGGGTGTCTGATCTGGTGTTTGTTCTGTGTCAGCAGGTCTGGTCTGTTTGGGAGTTTGACGTGTGGTACTACTGACAGGTCTAGCAGTGTGGTGTACCATGGCTGGCGTGCCCACGTTGGTGCTATAAGTATGAGTTTCAGTTTGTTTTGATGCAGTTTGTTGACCAAAAATGGAATGAGCGGGAGAGGGGGAAAGCGTAAGCAAATATCCCTGACCAGTTGATCCATAGAGCCTTGGATTGAGGGTGTGGGTACCTGGACACGAAGTTTTGGCATTTTGCGTTGTGGTTGGGGGCGAACAGATCTATGTTTGGTGTCCCCCACTGACGAAAGTATTTGTGAAGTACCTGGGGGTGAATTTCCCACTTGTGAGTTTGTTGGTGATCTCGACTGAGGTCGTCTGCTAACTGATTGTGAATCCCTAGAATGTATTGAGCTACCAGGTGTATGTTGTTGTGAACTGCCCAATGCCAACTTTTTTGTGCTAGAAGGCAAAGTTGTGATGCATGGGTTCTTCCTTGTTTAAGTAGGACATTGTCATATTGTCTGTTCTGACAAGAATGCCTTTGTGAGCAAGAAGAGGTGTAAAGACTCTTAGTGCTAGGGAGACCGCCAGCAGTTCTAAGTGATTTATGTGAAGCTGTTTCTGTTTGTTATCCAATTGTCCCTGAATAGTGTGATTGTTGAGGTGTGCTCCCCATCCAATCATTGATGCATCTGTTGTGAGAATGGCGTGAGGCACAGAGTCTTGAAATGGCCGTCCTTTTTTAAAAATGTGTGGGATTCCACCACTGAAGCTAAATGTGTGTTTGGCGGTCTATCAACACTAGATCTTGGAGATGACCCTGTGCCTGCGACCATTGTTTTGTGAGGCACTGTTGTAAGGGCCGCATGTGTAACCTTGCGTTTGGGACAATGGTGATGCATGATGCCATCATACCTAGCAGTGTCATGACAAAACGGACAGTGTAATGTTGGTTTGGCTGATTTTTTGGCAATATGGTATGGAACGATTGCACTCTTTGTGGGCTTGGACTTGCAAGCGCCTTTTGAGTGTTTAGTGTAGCCCCTAAATACTACTGAATTTGTGATGGTTGCAGGTGTGATTTTTGGTAATTTATTTAGAACCCTAGTGTGTGTAGGGTGTCTATTACATAGCGTGTGTGATGTTGACACTGTTTTTGAGTGTTGGCTTTTACTGGTCAATCGTCGAGATATGGGAATACATGCGTATGTTGTCTCCTTATGTATGCTGCGACTACGGCAAGGCATTTTGTAAAGACTCTGGGGGCTGTTGTTATCCCGAAGGGTAATACCTTGAATGGTAATGTTTTCCTTGTATGACAAACCTGAGATATTTTCTGTGAGCTGGATGGATAGGTATGTGAAAATACGCATCTTTTAGATCCAGTGTTGTCATAAATTCTCACTGTTGTAGCATTGGGACTACATCCTGTAGTGTTACCATGTGAAAGTGTTCTGATCGGATGTAGTGGTTGAGAGTTCTGAGATCTAATATTGGTCTTATTTTGGGAATAAGGAAGTACAGGGAGTAAACCCCTGCTTCTTTTTGGTGATGCGGCAGCAGTTCTATGGCTTGTTTGAGTAATAGTGCCTGTACTTCTGTTTGCAACATTGTAAGATGTTGCGATGAAAGTTTGTGCGCTTTTGGGGGAATGTCTGGAGGAAACTGTATTAACTCTATGCAGTAACCATGTTGGATAATGGATAGTACTCATGTGTCTGTTGTGATGTTTAACCATTGGTCGTGGAACATTTTCAGTCTTCCTCTCATAGGGGAAGTCTGTGTAGTATTAGTGGCTTGTTTTGAGGATTGGTATTTTCCTCTAGATTTGGGGAATTGTCCTCTGTAGGATCCCCGAAATCCCCCTCTTTGGTATTGTGTCTGTTAAGAGGGCTTGGATTGTGAGGTAGATGGCTCGGAGGGCTGTGGCCTGAAGCCTCCCCTGTATTGAGGCTTCCAAAATGAGCCTCTGTATTGAGATGAATAAAGCGATCCCATCGCTTTGGCCGTGTCAGTGTCTTTTTTAATCATATCTATGGCTGTGTCCACCTGTGTGCCGAATAATTGTTGCTGATTAAAAGGCATGTTGAGGACGGCTTGTTGGATTTCAGGTTTAAAACCTGATGACCTAAGCCATGCATGTCACCTAATGGTGACAGCCGTATTTATAGTCCCTGCTGCTGTATCTGCTGAGTCTAGCACTGATCTTATTTGATTGTTCGTAATTGCCTGTCCCTCCTCTACTACCTGCTGGGCTCTCTTTTGTTGTTCCTTGGGGACATGCTGAATAATGTCCCTCATCTCATCCCAATGAGCCCTATCGTATTTAGCTAGAAGGGCCTGCGAATTAGCTATGCGCCACTGATTGGCTGCTCTTTATCTGGAGGGGGTGCATCTCCAGAGGACTGTGAGTTAGCCCTTTTCCTTGCTGGGCTGACCACTACTGAATCGGGGGCAGCTATTGTGTGATATAAACTGGGTCTGAGGGTGGTGGTTTGTATTTTTTTCTCTACCCTTGGGGTTATAGCCCTTCCTTTAACCGGTTCTTGGAATATCTGGTGGGCATGTTTGAGCATACCATGGAGCATGGATAGGCTTTGGCATGAGTTGAGGACAATGTATTGAACAAGAAGTCGTCCTCTAGAGGTTCTGTGTGCATGCTCACGTTGTGGAAAGCTGCTGCCCTAGCTAGAACCTGTGTATACGAGGTGCTATCCTCAGGTGGCGGATGGCTTAGATGGGTAGCACTCTGGGCTATTGTCTGAGACTGGGTTGTCATAGAAATCCCATGGATCTGTGTCCTGATGTGACTGCATAGTGTGTGTTGGAGACTGTGCAGTAGGTGTGGCAGGTGGGGAGACAGTCCGTTAAGGAAAGTGAGGAGGAGACTGGTGAGGAGAAAACTGGGGAGGCAGAGATTTCTCTCTTGGCCCTTTAGCCGTTGGCTGATCAGTGTCCAAACGTCCATGGAAGGCCAGTTTTCTTTTAATTTTGAGAGGAGGTGCTGTGAGGATCTTGCCAGTGTCCTTGTGGATCTGTATCCTGGCTTGTTTGTCATCGAAATCCTCCATTTGTTGTAGTTCTTCCTCAAATCTATGGCTTTCTTTTGACTGTTTCGAAAGTCCATGCTCCTCTGTATGGGAATGTTTTTTCGGCTCCGAAGACGGGTTTTTCGGCACCGAAGGGCCTGGAGTAGTTGTTGGCCTCGGTTCCGAAAGTGACTTCCGGGGTCTCGACTCGATAGGTCGGTGTTGTATGCTTTCGGAGCCTGTGCCTTGGCTCGAGTCCAAAGGCTTTGTAACAGGCGTGGCCTTTTTTGGTGCCGAAGATGTTACTTGGTCACCGGTCGATTTTTTACAGGTGGAGCCATGGCCTTCCGGCAGTGGCGTCCCCGAGGCCTTATGTTTTGGCTTGGTTTGGGTCAGGGCAAGCGTACTCACATGCTGGCCCGCTGTTAGTGGTCAGTCGACGTCGGACTCTTGTTCGGAATCAGATCCCTGAACGGAGATGGTGGTGTGAATCATCTCCTCCTCTTCTGCGTCGAGGCGTTCGGTGCTTCTGGACACCATCTCTAACCTTCTCGCTCTTCGGTCTCGTAGAGTCTTTTTTGAACGGAAGGATTTACAGGCTTCACAAGGATCCTCTTGATGATCTGGAGATAAACACAGGTTACAAACCAGATGTTGATCTGTGTAGGGATACTTGGCGTGGCACCGAGGGCAGAATCTAAACGGGGTCCGGTCCATGAGGCTTCAACTATACTTTTGGTCGGGCAGACCAGGCCCAAGTTGGGCGCAGGTGCCACGAAGGGCAACCAAAGATGTGTATCTGCCGGTATCGAGGTGTCGATGCTGGATGAGACGCGATCGAAAACAATACCGACAATTTTCGATGGATTATAAGTTTTTCCGACTCGAACAACAGCCGTGAAGAGGAACACGTCTGAACCCGATGGCGGAAAGAAAACAATCTAAGATGGAGTCGATGCCCATGCGCAATGGAGCCGAAAAGGAGGAGTCACTCCGTCCCGTGACTCGAAAGACTTCTTCGAAGAAAAACAACTTGTAACACTACGAGCCCAACACTAGATGGCAGGACCTGTGCAAAGAACTCGCAAAATGTGATTCTGCATCGCGTGAGGCCTTTTGCGCCTCGCAAACGGCGTTTTTCGCTGTTTGCGAGGCGCAAAAGGCTACCTACATCTGGCCCCAAGTTCTATCAATGTAATACATTATAGCTGTTTTAATGTCCAATGTATGCAGCGCTCTTTCTGCTACAGAGTCTGGCTGTGGGAAGAAGACTGGGAGTTCCAGTGTTTGATTGATATGAAACGGTGATGTCACCTTTGGTAGAAATTTTGGGTTTGTTTGAAGTACCACTTTATGTTTGTGTACTTGTATGAAGGGTTGTTCAATAGTGAAAGCTTGGATTTCACTAACTCTGCTTAATGAAGTAATTGCAACTAGGAATGCAACGTTCTATGTTAAGTATTGAATCTGACATGAATACATAGGTTCAAATGGTGGACCCATGAGTCGTGTGAGTACAATATTTAGATTCCACAAAGGCACTGGGGGTGTTCTTGGTGGTATGATACGTTTTAGTCCTTCCATGAAGACTTTGATAACAAGGACTCTAAATAGAGAGGTGTGTTGTATATTTTTCAAATACGCTGAAATAGCAGTGAGATATATTTTGATGGACAAGAAGGCTAAATTAGCTTTTTGCAGGTGAAGCAAGTAACCTACAATGTCTTGTATTGATGCTGAAAGAGGGGCAATCTGTTTAGATTGACAGTAAAACACATACCTTTTCCATTTGTTTGCATAACACTGCCTGGTAGTGGGTTTTCTAGCGTGTTTATTACTTCCATACACTCTGTTGGAAGATGTAGATATCCAAACTCTAAGACTTCAGGAGCCAAATCGCTAGATTGAGTATTGCTGGATCTGGATGCCTGATCCATTGTCTATTGGGGAGTTTGATGTGTGGTACTACTGACAGATCTAACAATGTTATGTACCAGGTTTGACGTGCCCACGTTGGTGCTATAAGTATGAGTTTGAGTTTGTTTTGATGTAGTTTGTTGACTAGAAATGGAATGAGCGGGAGGGGGAAAAGCGTAAGCAAATATTCCTGACCAATCGATCCATAGAGCATTGCCCGTGGATAGAGGGTGTGTGAACTTGGATGCGAAGTTTCGGCATTTTGCGTTTTCGCTGGTGGCGAATAGGTCTATGTCTGGCGTTCCCCAGTGATGAAAGTATGTCTGAAGCACTTGGGGATGAATTTCCCACTTGTGTGTTTGTTGATGATCTCGGCTGAGAACTTCTGGCAATTGGTTGTGTATCCCTGGAATGTATTGTGCTACCAGGTGAATGTTGTTGTGTATGGCCCAATGCCAAATCTTTTGTGCTAGTAGGGACAGTTGCGATGAGTGGGTCCCTCCTTGTTTGTTTAGGTAATACATTGTAGTCATGTTGTCTGTTTTGATCAGAACGTGTTTGTGAACGAGAAGAGGTTGAAAGGCTCTGAGTGCTAGGAATACGGCTAGCAATTCTAGGTGATTTATGTGAAGTTGTTTGTGTTTGGTGTTCCATTGTCCTTGAATGTTGGGATTGTTGAGGTGTGCTCCCCATCCAATCATTGATGCATCTGTTGTAAGTGTGGTTTGAGGCACAGGGTCTTGAAATAGCCGCCCTTTGTTTAAATTTGTGGAATTCCACCACTGAAGTGATATGCTTGTTTGGCGGTCTATCAACACTAGATCTTGAAGTTGACAGTGTGCCTGTGACCATGGTTTTGCAAGGCAATGTTGTAAGGGCCGCATGTTTAAACTTGCATTTGACCGTCTGTAAGATAAAAAATATAAAAACAGGATCAAACCCTACCAAAGTACAGCTCCAGGAGCTTTTGGCAGAGTTTGCATGAGACCACCTCTCTGAAGATAACCTTACAGAGGGAGAAACTAGTGACCTGGAGGATAAACAGATCTCACTGAGGTGCTCTCCTTTGGGAAATGTTCACTGGAAAGTGTAGGCATAGACTCCTCACACTCTCTGGTAAAGATGCAGAATCATATGACCTCATGAAGGCTACCTTGATTGAGGGCTTTGGATTCTCAACTGAGGAGTACAGTATTAGGTTCAGGGGGGACTCAAAAATCCTCGAGCCAGACCTGGGTTGATTTTGTTGACTTCTCAGGCAAAACACTAGATGGTTGGATTAATGGCAGTGGTGTAAATGATTATGAAGGGCTGTATAATTTGTTTATGAAGGAACACCTTTTAAGTAATTGTTTCAATGATAAACTGCATCAGCATCTGGTAGACCTAGGTCCAATTTCTCCCCAAGAATTGGGAAAGAAGGCAGACCACTGGGTCAAGACAAGGGTGACCAAGACTTCCACAGGGGGTGACCAAAAGAAAGGGGTCACAAAGCCTCCCCAGGGGAAGAGTGTTGAGACATCCAAGGGAAAAAGTAAAGAGTCTTCTACAGGGCCCAAAAAACCTGCACAAGAGGGTGGGTCCAAAGCCTCTTCACAATCCTCATTTGGGTACAAGGGTAAAAACTTTGATCCCAAAAAGGCCTGGTGTTGCAGCTGTAGTCAGAATGGACACCAAACTGGAGACAAGGCCTGTCCCAAGAAAGGTTCCACTTCAACTACTACTCCAGTTAGCACTGGAATAGCCAGTCTCCAGGTGGGATCAACAGTGTGCCTAGAGCATATCAGGGTCCACACTGAAGCTACATTAGTCTCTGAGGGTGGGGTGGACTTAGCCACACTAGCTGCCTGGCCGCCTAACATGTAAAAATACAGGCAGCACCTCTTTATTTATGGGACTACAGTAGAGGCCAGGAGGGATACAGGTGCCAGTGTCACTATGGTGACAGACAAACTGGTTTCCCCAGGACAATACCTGACTGCACAAACTTATCCAGTCACCAATGCTGACAATCAGACTAAAGTACATCCCATGGCTATGGTAACTTTAGAGTGGGGAGGGGTCACTGGCCTGAAACAGGTAGTAGTCTCTTCTGCTATACCAGTTGAATGTCTGCTTGGAAATGATCTGGAGTCCTCGGCATGGGCTGAGGTAGAACTCAAAACCCATGCAGCCATGATGGGTATCCCTGAACTGGTGTGTGTCAAGACTAGGGGCTCAGGGTAAAAAAGAGGTGATGGAGTCTGGAATAATGGCCCAACCCTCCAGGAAAAAAAGGAAAGAAGACTGGGGAACCAGCTTCAGCACAGAAAAAGAAACAGAACCTCTCTTCTCAGGAAGAAGTTCTATCCCCTGAGGGAACTGAGCCTATGGAGTTAGAACCTTACCAGGTTGAGCTCTTGGGCCCAGGGGGACCCTCAAGGGAACAGCTGTGCAAGGGGCAAGAAACTTGTCCCTCACTTGAAGGCCTAAGGCAGCAAGCTGCTCAACAAGAAAAAGGAATTGTCAGCGGAACACACAGGGTCTATTGGGAAGATGGACTCCTTTACACTGAGGCAAGAGATCCCACAACCTGGTGCCACTAGGAGAGTGGTAGTGCCTCAGGAGTTTAAGGAGTTCATTCTGACCTTAGCCCATGACATTCCCCTTGCTGGGCATTTCGGACAAACCAAGACATGGGAGAGGTTAGTCAACCATTTCTATTGGCCAAATATGTCCCAGAAGGTAAAGGAGTTTTGTGCCTCCTGTGCCACCTGTCAAGCCAGTGGTAAGACAGGTAGCCACCCAAAGGCCCCCCACTCATTCCACGTTCAGTGGTGGGGGTCCCCTTTGAAAGAGTGGGAGTGGATATAGTGGGTCCACATGAACCTCCCACAGCATCAGGGAATCAGTATATTCTAGTAGTAGTAGTAGATCATGCTACTAGGTACCCTGAGGCAATTCCCCTTAGGTCTACTACTGCCCCTGCAATAAGCAAAGCACTCATTGGTATTTTTACCAGAGTGGGATTTCCTAAAGAGGTGGTTTCTGACAGAGGTACCAACTTCATGTCAGCTTACCTAAAACACATGTGGAATGACTGTGGGGTGACTTACAAATTCACCACACCATACCATCCACAAACCAATGGCCTTGTTGAGAGATTTAACAAGACATTGAAGGGCATGATCATGGGGCTCCCTGAAAAGCTCAAAAAGAGATGGGATGTCCTCTTTCCATGCCTGATTTTCACCTACAGAGAGGTGCCTCAGAAGGGAGTAGGGTTTTCCCCCTTTATCCTTCTTTTTGGCCATCCTGTTAGGGGGCCACTAGCTCTTGTGAAGGAAGGCTGGGAGAGACTTCTGCATGAGCCTAAACAGGATATAGTGGACTATGTACTAGGCCTACGTTCAAAGATGGCAGAGTACATGGAAAAGGCAAGTAAAAACCTTTAGGCCAGCCAACAACTCCAGAAGATGTGGTATTACCAAAAGGCTGCTATGGTTGAGTTTCAGCCAGGGCATAAAGTCTGGGCTCTGGGGCCTGTGGCTCCCAGGGCACTTCAGGATAAATGGAGTGGCCCTTACCCAGTGCTAGAGGAATAATAGTCAGGTCACCTACCTGGTGGACCTAGGCACTAGCAGGACCCCCAAGAGGGTCATACATGTTAACCGCCTAAAACTCTTCCATGACAGGGCAGAAGTAAACATGTTAATGGTTACAGATGAGGACCAGGAAGCAGAGAGTGAACTTCTCCCTGATCTCCTCTCCACTGACCCTAAAGATGGCACAGCAGATGGAGTGATCTATTCAGACACCCTCTCTGGCCAACAGCAAGCTGACTGCAGGCAAGTCCTCAAGCAGATTGCTGAGCTCTTTTTCCCTAATCCCCGGTCAGACACACCTGTGTACCCAGGATGTGGACACAGGAGACAGCCTGCCTGTCAAAACAAAATATTCAGACAGTCTGACCAAGTTAAGGAAAGCATCAAAGTGGAGGTCCACAAGATGCTGGAGTTGGGAGTGATTGAGCACTCTGACAGCCCCTGGGCTAGCCCAGTGGTCTTGGTCCCCAAACCTCACACCAAAGATGGCAAGAGAGAGATGAAGCTCTGTGTGGACTACAGAGGGCTTAATTCTGTCACCAATACAGATGCTCACCCCATTCCAAGGGCAGATGAGGTGATTGATAAATTGGGTGCTGCCAAATACCTGAGTACCTTTGACTTGACAGCAGGGTACTGGCAAATAAGAATGGCACCAGGAGCAAAAGAGAAAACAGCATTCTCTACACCTGATGAGCACTACCAGTTTACTGTGATGCCCTTTGGCTTAAAGAATGCCCCTGCCACCTTCCAAAGGTTGGTGAATCAAGTCCTTGCTGGCTTGGAGTCCTTTGGTGCAGCTTATCTTGAAGATACTGCTGTCTTTAGCTCCAGCTGGCAGGATCACCTGGTCCACCTGAAGAAGGTTTTGCAGGCCTTGCAAGCAGCAGGCCTCTCTATCAAGGCATCTAAATGTCAGATAGGGCAGGGTACTGTGGTTTACTTGGGACACCTTGTAGGTGGAGGCCAAGTTCAGCCACTCCAACCCAAGATCCAGACTATTCTGGACTGGGTAGCTCCAAAAACCCAGACTCAAGTCAGGGCATTCCTTGGATTGACTGGTTACTATAGGAGGGCTGTGAAGGATTATGGATCCATAGTGACCCCCCTCCTAGAACTTACCTCCAAGAAAATGCCCAAGAAAGTTAACTGGACCTTGGACTGTCAAAAGGTCTTTGACACCCTGAAGCAAGCAATGTGCACAGCACCAGTTTTGAAAGCTCCAGATTACTCTAAGCAGTTCCTTGTGCAGACAGATGCCTCTGAACATGGGATAGGAGCAGTCCTGTCCCAGACAAATGATGATGGCGTTGACCAGCCTGTTGCTTTTATTAGCAGGAGGTTACTTCACAGGGAGCAGCATTGGAGTGCCATTGAGAGGAAGGCCTTTGCTGCAGTCTGGTCCCCGAAGAAGTTGAAACCATACCTTTTTGGTACTCACTTCATAGTTCAAACTGACCACAGACCTTTCAAATGGCTCATGAAAATGAAAGGAGAAAACCCTAAACTGTTGAGGTGGTCCATATCCCTACAGGGAATGGACTTTACAGTAGAACACAGACCTGGGACTGCCCATGCCAATGCAGATGGCCTTTCCAGGTTCTTCCACTTAGAAAATGTAGACTCTCTAGGGAAAGGTTAGTCTCACCCTCTTTCGTTGGGGGTTGTGGAGTTGTGTGAGGAGGAAATGCCTCCTTGGCATGGTTACCCCCTAACTATTTGCCTTTGCTGATGCTAAGTTATGATTTGAAAGTGTGCTGGGACTCTGCTAACCGGGCCCCAGCACCAGTGTTCTTTCCCTAAACTGTACCTTTGTCTCCACAATTGCCACAACCCTGGCACTCAGGTAAGTACCTTGTAACTGGTACCAAGGGCCCTGATGCCAGGGAAGGTCTCTAAGGGCTGCAGCATGTCTTATGCCACCCTAGGGACACATCACTCATCACATGCTCACTGCTTCACAGCTTGTGTGTGCTGGTGGGGAGAAAAAGACTAAGTCGACATGGCACTCCCCACAGAGTGCCATGCCAACCTCACACTGCCTGTGGCATAGGTAAGTCAGCCCTAAGGCAGGATTCACTATACCACAGGTGAGGGCATATGTGCATGAGCACTATGCCCCTACAGTGTCTAAGCAAAACCTTAGACATTGTAATTGCAGGGTAGCCATAAGAGTATATGGTCTGGGAGTTTGTCAAACACCAACTCCACAGCTCCATAATGGCTACACTGAAAACTGGGAAGTTTGGTATCAAACTTCTCAGCACAATAAATGCACACTAATGCCAGTGTGCAATTTATTGTAAAATACACCCAGAGGGCATCTTAGAGATGCCCCCTGAATACCTACCCGACTTCTAGTGTAGGTTGACCAGTTCCTGCCAGCCTGCCACACACCAGACATGTTGCTGGCCACATGGGGGAAGTGCCTTTGTCACTCTGGGGCCAGGAACAAAGCCTGTACTGGGTGGAGGTGCTTCTCACCTCCCCCTGCAGGAACTGTAACACCTGGCGGTGAGCCGCAAAGGCTCACCCCTTTTGTTACAGCGCCCCAGGGCATCCCAGCTAGTGGAGATGCCCGCTCCTCTGGCCACTGCCCCCACTTTTGGCGGCAAGGCTGGAGGAGATAATGAGAAATACAAGGAGGAGTCACCCACCAGTCAGGACAGCCCCTAAGGTGTCCTGAGCTGAGGTGACCCCTGCCTTGAGAAATCCTCCATCTTGAGTTTGGAGGATTCCCCCAATAGGATTAGGGAAGTGCCCCCCTCCCCACAGGGAGGAGGCACAAAGAGGGTGTAGCCACCCTCAAGGACAGTTGCCATTGGCTACTGCCCTCCCAGACCTAAACACACCCGTAAATTCAGTATTTAGGGGATCCCCAGATCCCAGGAAATCAGATTCCTGCAACCTGAAGAAAGAAGAAGGACTGCTGACCTACAAGCCTGCAGAGAAGGAGGAAGACGACAACTGATTTGGCCCCAGCCCTACCGGCCTGTCTCCAACTTTGAAAAACTGCTCCAGCGACGCATCCGACAGGGACCAGCGACCTCTGAAGCCTCAGAGGACTGCCCTGGACTAAAGGACCAAGAAACTCCAGTGAACAGCGGCCCTGTTCAAAACCAGCTACTTCTTTGCAACAAAGAAGCAACTTCCAAGGACTTCACGTTTCCCGCCAGAAGCGTGAGACTCTACACTCTGCACCCGACGCCCCCGGCTCGACCTGCAGAAAACCAACACCTCAGGGAGGACTCCCCGGCGACTGTGAGCCCGTGAGTAACCAGAGGTGACCCCCCTGAGCCACCACAGCGACACCTGCAGAGAGAATCCAGAGGCTCCCCCTGACCGCGACTGCCTGTAACAAAGGACAGACATCTGGAAATAACACTGCAACCGCAGCACCCAGGACCTGAAGGAACCAAACTTCAACGCAGGAGTGACCCCCAGGCAACCCTCTGCCTTGCCCAGGTGGTGGCTGTCCCGAGAAGCCCCCCCCCTGTGCCTGCCTGCACCGCTAGAGTGACCCTTGGGTCCCTCCATTGAAACCTATACAAAACCCGACACCTGCTTTGCACACTGCACTCGGCTGTCCCTGTAACGCTGAGGGTGTGTTTTGTGTGCCTACATGTGTGTCCCCCAGTCTGCCCCCCGAGGACGCAGGTACTTACCTGTTGGCAGACTGGAACCGGAGCACCCTTGTTCTCCATAGGTGCCTATGTATTTTGGTCACCTCTGTGACCTCTGCACCTGACCGGCCTTGAGCTGCTGGTGTGGTAACTTTGGGGTTGCCTTGAACCCCCATCGGTGGACTGCCTATGCCCCAGAACTGAGACTTGTAAGTGTTTTACTTACCTCCTAATCTAACCTTTACGTACCTCCCCCGGGAACTGTTGATTTTAGCACTGTGTCCACTTTGAAAATAGCTTATTGCCACTTTTACAAAGACTGTACATGATATTGTTTCCATTCAAAGTTCCTAGAGTATCTAACTGAAGTACCTTACATTTAAAGTGTTTAATGTAAATCTTGAACCTGTGGTTCTTAAAATGAATTAAGAAAATATATTTTTCAATATAAAAACCTATTGGCCTGGAGTAAGTCTTTGAGTGTGTGTTCCTCATTTATTGCCAGTATGTGTACAACAAATGCTTAAAACTAGCCTCTGATAAGCCTACTGCTTGACCACACTATCACAAAATAGAGCATTAGAATGATCTGCTTTTGCTATTATCTTACCACTAAGGGGAACCCTTGGACTCCGTGCACACTATTTCTTACTTTGAAATAGTATATACAGAGCCAACTTCCTACACACCCCTGTATTGAGGTTTCCAAAATGAACCTCTGTATTGCGTAGTATACAGAGCACCCATGGCTTTTTGCGGTGTAGGAGTCTTTCTTCATCTTTTCAATGGCCGCATCAACTTCAGGGCCAAAAAGCTGTTTCTCATTGAATGGCATATTAAGGACAGCCTGATGGATTTCCGGCTTAAACCCTGACAACCGAAGCCATGCGTGTCTCTGAATAGTAACAGCAGTATTGATTGTCCTAGCTGCTGTGTCTGCTGAGTCTAGGGCTGAGCTAATCTGGTTGTTAGTAATAAGCTGCCCTTCCTCGACTATTTGCTGTGCCCTCTTTTGTTGGTCTTTGGGCAGATGCTGGATATCATCTTTCATCTTGTCCCAGCGGGCCCTTTCATACCTAGCCAGTAGTGCTTGGGAGTTGGCTATGCTCCATTGATTGGATGCTTGTGATGCTACTCTTTTGCCAGCAGCATAGAATTTTCTGCTCTCCTTGTCTGGTCTGGTGGTGGTGCATCACCAGATGACTAAGAGTTGGCCCTTTTCCTTGTTGCGCTCACAACTACAGAATCAGGAGGAAGCTGTTGAGTAATGAATGCCGGGTCAGAGGGAGGTGGTTTATATTTTTTCTCCACTCAGAGTGATGATCCTGGCCTTGACTGGCTCTTGAAATATTTGATGTGCGTGCTTTAACATGCCTGGAAGCATAGAAAGGGACTGGTAAGTAGTGTGAGTGGAGGATATTGTATTAAAGAGAAAATCATTCTCAAAAGGCTCGGTGTACATGGCGACATTGTGGTATGATGCCGCCCTAGCCAGAACTTGAGTGCATCCAGTGCTATCTTCTGGTGGTGATGGTTTGGAAGGATACCAGTCTGGGCTGTTATCCGAAATAGGATCTGGAACATAGAGATCCCATGGATCGACACTGTCCTGTTGTGAATCTACAGAATGTACAGGAGACTGTGCAGGTGTAGGGGAAATAGTTTGAGAGACAAGCAGGTGAGGAGAATGAGGAGGAGACTGATGAGGTAAATATTTGTGAAGGTGGAGATTTTTGCTTAGGCTTTGGCACTTTAGCTGGTGGCTGATCAGTGTTCAATTGTCCTTTGAAGGCTAGCTTCCTCTTAGTCTTAAGAGGAGGTGCAGTTATAATCTTGCCAGTGTCTTTATGAATATGAATTCTGGCCTGTCTTTCATCAATGTCCTCCATTTGTGTGAGTTCCTGGGTTTTAAAACCTCCCCTAAATTGCGGTTTCTGAAAAGAACCCCGAAATGGTGTGGTATAAAGGGCTCCCATGGCTTTTACTGTCTCAGAGTCTTTTTTTTAGTTTCTCTGTGGTTGGGTCCACCTCTGGTCTGAAGAGTTGCTGTTTGCTAAATGGCATATTAAGGACCGCCTGTATCTCTGGTATGAAACCCGAGGATCTCAACCATGCATGTTGTGTAATTGTGATGCTGGTATTAATTCCCCGAGCAGCAGTGTCAGCTGCTTCTGGAGCAGACCTAATCTGATTATTTGTTAGTGCCTGACCCTCTTACACAATTTGCTGTGCCCGCTTTTGGTGTTCCTTGGGCAAGTACTGCATGAATTCTTGCATCTCACCCAAATGTGCCCTGTCATATCTTGCTAACAGGGCCTAGGAATTGGCAATACGCCATTGGTTGGCTGCTTGTGTTGCCGCCCTTTTCCCTGCAGCATCGAATTTTCTGCTTTCTTTGTCAAGGGGTGCGGTATCCCCAGAAGACTGACTATTGGCACACTTCCTGGCTGCACTGACCACAATGGAATCTGATGATAATTGTTGTGAGATGTAAATTGGGTCTGTTGGTGCAGGCTTATATTTTTTGGCAATCATCGATGTTAGAACCATAGCTTTAACTGGTTCTTTAAATATTTCTTCTCCATGCTTAAGCATACCAGGAAGCATTGTTAAACACTGGTATTGCTTATGAGTTGAGGATAGTGTATTAAAAAGGAAATCTTCTTCTAAAGGTTCTGCATGCATTTGTACTCCATTGTATACAGCTGCCCTGGATATTACTTGGTTATAAGCTGTACTATCCTCTGGTGGGGATGGTCTAATAGGGTAGAGATCCAGATCATTAGAAGGTATAGGATCTGAATCATACATTTCCCATGGGTCTACAGTGTAAATGGAATCACCCCTTTGTTCTTCTTCTGAAGAAGTGTGTGAGTGTTTTGTTGAAGGTGGTGGAGTGAGAAGCTGTTGGCCGAGGTTTCAGCTCCGAAGTAGAGCATTCTCTTTTCGGATCCAATGATGTTGTGCGTCGGCTCGGAGGTTGAGGCTTGTAATTTTCAGCTCGACCCAGACACCGAAACAGACATGGTAACCTGTTGATGGAGTGTTTTGGCCTTTTTCAGCACCGAACCAAAGTGTCAGTTGACGATCATTTTTTTCCGGGTGTACCCATGGCTTGACAGCAGTGATGCACCCAAGGCCTTGCCTGATTTCTTAAAAGCTGGTGTTGGGGCAGGTGTACTCACATACCGCGCCGCTGCTATTGGCTGCCTGTCGTCGTCTGAACCCTGCTCGGATTCGGAGTCTAGGATCGAAACTGCAGTTTGTGCCTGCTCCTTTTAGAGGGTGTCGGACTATGTGTGCTTGGACGCCATCTCCAGTCTTTGTGCCCTTTGATCACGTAATGTTTTCTTCGATCGAAAAGACAGACACACCTCACAGCTTTCTTCGTGATATTCCGGAGAAAGAGAGATTACAGACCAAGTGCTGGTCGGTATAAGGATATTTTGCGTGGCACGAGGACAGAATCGGAATGGAGTCCGATCCATCTGGCTATGACGCAGTAGGCCTGAACAGGCCCAAGGAGGGCACGAGTGCCCAAAAGGGTGTTTCCTTGATCCCAACAGTACTATCGGATCGAGTTCAGAAGAAACCTTGTTCGAAACAATACCGACGGTATGAGAAAAGTTTGAGAGAATATAGAGTTTCTGAATCGAAAGTCCCAGAGCGAAGGGGAAAACATCCGAACCAGACGTCGGAAAGAAAACAATCGAGTCGATGCCCATTACCACTACCACCGAGAGGGGGAGTCACTCGATTCCGTGCCATCGAACGGAAAATGTCACTTACCCAGTGTACATCTGTTCGTGGCATGAGACGCTGCAGATTCACATGCGCCCTCCCGCCTCCCCGGGAGCCTGTAGCCGTTATAAGTTGGATGAAACTTGTAAATTTGTAAATATATACTATTTTTTAGACACATTATGTACATACATACTTACTCCATTGCATGGGCACCTTTACTATATACACAACTCCTACCTCACCCTCTGCGGGGAAAACAATCTAAGATGGAGTCGACGCCCATGCGCAATGGAGCCGAAAGGGAGGAGTCCCTCGTCCCTCGGTCTCGTGACTCGAAAAGACTTCTTCAAAGAAAAACAACTTGAGCTGCATTGTTGTCATGTTGTCTGTTTTGACAAGAATGTGTTTGTGGGCTATTAGTGGTTGAAATGCTTTCAACGCTAGAAACACTGCTAGTAGTTCTAACTGATTTATATGAAGTTGTTTCTGTTGAGTGTCCCATTGTCCCTGGATGCTGTGCTGGTTGAGGTGTGCTCCCCACCCTACCATGGAAGCATCTGTTGTGATCACGTATTGAGGCACTGGGTCTTGGAAAGGCCACCCTTGGTTTAAATGTATATGATTCCACCACTGAGGCGAGGTGTGTGTTTGGCGGTCTATTGACACTAGATCCTGAAGTTGACCCTGTGCTTGTGTCCATTGTGTCGCTAGGCACTGTTGTAATGGCCGCATGTGTAATCTTGCGTTTGGGACAATGGCTATGCATGAAGACATCATGCCTAGAAGTTTCATCACTAATTTCACTTGATATTGTTGGTTTGGGTGCATGCCTTGTATGACGTTTTGGAATGCTTGTACCATTTGTGGACTTGGAGTGGCAATCCCTTTTTTGTGTTGATTGTTGCTCCTAAGTACTGTTGTATTTGACACGGTTGTAAGTGTGATTTCAGGTAGTTTATTGAGAACCCTAGTTTGTGAAGGGTTTCTATGACGTATTTTGTGTGTTGAAGCCACTGTTTTTGAGTGTTGGTTTTTATTAACCAATCGTCTAGGTACGGGAATACATGTATGTGCTGTCTTCTGAAATGTGCTGCTACTACTGTGAGGCATTTTGTAAATACCCTTGGTGCTGTTGTTATCCCGAATGGTAACACTTTGAATTGGCAATGTACTCCTTGGATTACAAACCTTAAGTATTTCCTGTGTGAAGGATGTATGGGTATATGGAAGTACGCATCCTTGAGATCTAATGTTGACATGTAGTCTTGTTGTTTGAACAAGGGGATTACGTCTTGAAGTGTCACCATGTGAAAGTGATTGATTTGATGTAAAGATTTAGTGTTCTGAGATCTAAGATGGGTCTCAGAGTTTTGTCCTTTTTGGGCGTCTCTGAATAGTGACCGCTGTATTCACAGTTCTTGCGGCTGTGTCCGCTGCATCCATTGCCGATCGTATCTGATTGTTCGAGATACTTTGGCCCTCTTCCACCACTTGTTGTGCATGCTTTTGGAACTCCTTGGGCAGATGTTCTATAAAGTGCTGCATTTCATCCCAATGAGCTCTGTCATATCTTGACAATAAAGCTTGGGAATTGGCAATGCGCCATTGATTGGCCACTTGTGCTGCAACTCTTTTCCCCGCTGCATCAAACTTGCGACTTTGTCGGTGGTGGTGCATCTCCAGAGGTGTGTGAATTAGCCCTTTTACGTGCTGCGCCTACTACTACTGAGTCAGGTGTCAGTTGTTGTGTGATGTACACAGGGTATGTGGGGGGAGGCTTGTACTTTTTCTCCACCCTAGGTGTGATGGCTCTGCCTTTGACGGGCTCTTGAAATACTTGTTTCACGTGTTTCAACATCCCTGGTAACATTGGAAGACTTTGGTACTGACTGTGTGTCGATGACAAAGTATTAAATAAAAAGTCATCCTAAATGGTTTCAGCGTGCAGTGTCACATTGTGAAAAGCCGCTGCTCTGGACACCACTTGCGTGTAGGCAGTATTGTCTTCAGGTGGTGATGGTCTTGCTGGGTAGAAGTCTGGACTATTGTCTGATACTGGCGCATCATAAAGATCCCAAGAATCTGGGTCATCCTGGCTCATCCCTGTGTGCGTTGGAGATGGCATTATGGGGGGGTTGCAATAGGTGACAGTTGCGGTGAGTGGTGTGGTGATGGTTGTGGCGAAAAGCGAGGTGGAGTTACTGCTTTTGCCACTTTTGCTTGTGGCTGTTTTTCTTTGTCTTGGAAAGTAAGCTTCCTTTTCATCCTTATAGGAGGGAGAGTTCTTATTTTCCCTGTTTCCTTTTGAATATGGAGCCTTCTTTGTGTATAATCTGGCTCCCCTGCTTCTAGCTCTTGTCCAAATTTATGGCCTTGTAGTTGTGCTAAAAGGCCATGTTCTTCGGAGTAGGAGCTTGTTTTCGGCTCCGAAGCTAGGTGTTTCGGTACCGAAACTTTTTCTACAGTCTTTTTCAGCTCCGAAGCCACTTTTTTCGGTTTCGGTGTGCCGATCTCCGGGTGCTGACTTAGCTCGGAGCCGGTATCTCGGTGTCGAGTCTGGTCGGAGCCAGGTTCTCGGTGTCGAGTATACTCTGTGCCGGGATCTCGACCGGAGTCGAATGACTTCGACACGTGTGTGCCCTTTTTCGGTGCCGAGGGATGGTCATTGTTTTTATGGGTTAAGCCATGGCCTGCCTGCGGTGGCGTCCCCTGGGTCTTCATAATTTTGGCGTGAGTTTTGGCCGGGGCTGGTTTACTCACGGTTTTCGGCGTCTGCTCCGTCTCGGGCTCGTCCGAGTCAGCAATGGAGAAAGTCTCCTCTTCTTCAACAACGTGGTGTCCTGACTGCGCCGATGCCATTTGAAGCCTTCTTGCTCTCCGGTCCCGTAGCGTTTTCTTCTACTGAAATGCCCGACAGGCCTCACAGGTATCCTCTTTGTGTTCGGGTGACAAACACAAATTACAGACCAGATGTTGATCTGTGTAAGGATACTTGTTGTGGCATTCTGGGCAGAAGCGGAATGGGGTCCGTTCCATTAGCCTTGAAGATGCACGCGGTCGGGCGGACCAGGCCCCGCCAGGGGATAGAAGCCCCGAAAGGCTACCGGAGCTTTTCTTTTCTTCGGTGTCAATTCTGCGTTAACTAACCCGATACCGAACGCAAACAATACCGTCAAATTTTCCGAGATTTAACTAACTTTCCGAACCGAAACACGGAGCGAAGAGGAACACGTCCGAACCCGATGGCGGAAAGAAAACAATCTAAAATGGAGTCGACGCCCATGCGCAATGGAGCCGAAATGGGAGGAGTCCCTCGATCTCATGACTCGAAAAGACTTCTTCGAAGAAAAACAACTTAAAACACTCCGAGCCCAACACTAGATGGCGGGATATGCACAGCATGAGTATCTGCAGCTACACATGCCATCGAACATATATATATGTTCGATGGCACTTACCCAGTGGGAAATGTCACTTACCCAGTGTACATCTGTTCGTGGCATTAGTCGCTGCAGATTCACATGCTGTGCACATCCCGCCATCTGGTGTTGGGCTCGGAGTGTTACAAGTTGTTTTTCTTCAAAGAAGTCTTTTCGAGTCACGAGACCGAGGGACTCCTCCCATTTCGGCTCCATTGCACATGGGCGTCGACTCCATCTTAGATTGTTTTCCCCCGCAGAGGGTGAGGTAGGAGTTGTGTATGCTAGTAATAGTGCCCATGCAATGGAGTAATGTACATAATGTAGTTTAAAGTAATATATTTGCAAATATACAGATGTTCAAGATCAACTTCTAAACGGCTACAGGCTCCCGGGGAGGCGGGTGGGCGCATGTGAATCTGCAGCGACTAATGCCACGAACAGATGTACACTGGGTAAGTGACATTTTCCGTTCGATGGCATGTGTAGCTGCAGATACACATGCTGTGCATAGACTAGTAAGCAGTTATCTCCCCAAAAGCGGTGGTTCAGCCTGTAGGAGTTGAAGTTGTTTGAAACAATGTTCGTAGTACTGCTTGGCCTACTGTGGCTTGTTGTGCCGTTAGCATATCTACACAGTAGTGTTTGGTAAATGT